>NC_092337.1:246877500-248350000 GCF_046630445.1 Rutidosis leptorrhynchoides
TCTATATAAAGTTTTATTAATAAATAAATAAATTATATTATTTACTCTAATAAATCTTTTAAAAATATTTAAAAATATAAAACGACGATATTTAAAATATATAATAATCACGTATAAATTTTGGGAATGATTTTGAGTCAAATTAACTTTTGTTGACTGTTGCATATTAGTCTCGAGCATTAGGATTGTGGTACACTATGACTTGACTTAAATTGTTAGACAAATTTTGACCAACATATAAATATATATAATTAATTTAGGTTCGTGAATCCGAGGCCAACCTTACACTTGTTCAATGATGTTATATGTATTTTTACTACGAAATACAGTATGGTGAGTTTCATTTACCTTTTTACCCTTTATATTTTTGGGCTGAGAATACATGTGCAATTTTTATAAATGTTTTACGAAATAGACACAAGTAATCAAAACTACATTATATGGTTGAATGATCGAAGCCGAATATGCCCCTTTTGCTTGGTAGCCTAAGAATTAGTAAACCGATCTACTAATTGACGCGAATCCTAAAGATAGATCTATGGTCCCGACGAACCCGATCCAAAGTACCGGATGCTTTTGTACTTCGATGTTGTTTTATATCATGTTCGAAGGATTTCTCAGAATGATAGGGGATATTCTTATATGCATCTTGTTAATGTCGGTTACCAGGTGTTCAATCCATATGAATGATTATTTTTGTCTCTATACATGGGACGTATATTTATGAGAACTGAAAATGAAAATCTTGTGGTCTATTAAAATGATGGAAATGATTATTTATGGTAAACTAATGAACTCACCAACCTTTTGGTTGACACTTTAAAGCATGTTTATTCTCAGGTATTAAAGAAATCTTCCGCTGTACATTAGCTCATTTTAAAGATATTACTGGGAGTCATTCATGACATATTTCAAAAGACGTTGCATTCGAGTCGTTGAAGTTCTTTAGAGATTATTATTAAGTAAATGACAGATTAGGTCATTTATAGTTTGGATATTATGAAATGGTATGCATACCTGTCAACTTTCGATGTAATGAAAGGTTGTCTTTTAAAAACAACAAATGCAACGTTTGTAAAATGTATCATTTAGAGGTCAAGTACCTCGCGATGAAATCAACTATTGTGAATCGTTTATAATCGATATGGACTTCGTCCAGATGGATTAGGACGAGGCATTTCAGATCATTCACCCATATAATGTAGTTTAAATTACTTGTGTCTATTTCGTAAAACACTTATAAAAGTAGCGAATGTATTCTCAGTCCCAAAAATATATATTGCAAAAGCATTTAAAAAAAGGGAGTAATGAAACTCATAATATAATATTTTGTAGTAAAAATATTTATTCGACAGAACTGAACAATGCAGGGTTGGCCTCCGATTCACGAACCTATAACATTTGTATATTTATTAATACACATAATCATAATCGAACTTATATATTATTCTTAGTGATGTGATTTATATATATAGCGGATTGATAAGTTTCGTTATGTGTATTTTCATTTTATATATAGATATATATTAATATAGTTAAGTTATGTATATTAAATATATATCTTTTATATGCGGATCATTTGTTTATGAAATTATTATTAATTTTGATAATACTAAAGTTAATAAAAATAGTGGTATTTTATAATAATATTGATAAAAGTGATAATAATAATAATAATAATAATAATAATAATAATAATAATAATAATAATAATAATAATAATAATAATAATAATAATAATGTTATTGGAAATAATGATATTAGCAGATATAATACTAAGTTGTGCTATGATAATAATAGTTATAATAATTTTAGTAATTTCTATGAATCATAAATTAATTAAAATTCTAATTCAATAATTTTCCTACTAATCTTTATATCCAAGCTTTTTATTTTTATAATTATTTTTAAAATCTTTATATTCCTATTCATGAAAATCATAATCTTCGTGTCAAGTTTCTATTATAACGACTATGGTTTCTTATAACATTAATTTTTATCTATAATCATAACTTTTACATGTACACGTATAATTATAAATAATTTCTATAATCTTTATCCTATTATCTTTTATTATATATTTATGTTATTAATATGTTTAATATCCTTGAAATTATAATAATAATACTAATATTAATAATACAATAAATAATATTACTAACAATATAAATGGTTATATATTACTAATAACAACAATCTTAATCATAATAATAATAATAATAATAATAATAATACTTATTATATTTATAGTTATAATAGTTTTAATCTTAATAATAACTAGGATAATAATAATAATTAGAATAATGATAATAATAACATTGAATAATATTACTACTAAAAATAATAATAACAACAATAATAATAATAAATGATAATAATAATAATAAATAATAATAATAATAAGAATACAACCTTTGGCGAAGAAATAGCTGTAGGGATTCCACGATGGCGAAGAAAAGAAAAAAAATATGTAAATATATAGCACGTTTGATGGTGATTTTAATGGGTGGTTTTGAGTTGCTGTTTGGAATGAAGGGAAAAAAAAGAAACGTAATAGCAGCAGTAAGAAATAACGATTGATGTAAGTTATTGATGATTTAAACAACAAAAAAATATCGGTTTGTAGTGATGGAACTCGATGGTGGTTGAGGTTGTTTAGCGGCTACAACAACGACTTAGGTGATGAGGGTTCTCGGCCAAAAAGGTGAATCGGAGATAGAAGTTTAAAGGGTGTTTATTAACGGGTTGAGGTATATTATTATAGTCGTGGTGTAGTGATAGTTCGATGATGAACCAATGGTGGGTTAGTGGTTGATCAAAAAGGTTTGAGTGTGGTGATAAGTAATCATATGATCATGTATTATGTATATGTATTTATAAAGAAATAGAGGGTGGTTCGATGTTCTTCGTTAGAAGTAGTAGCAAGAATTTGAATGAGTTGGTGATCAATGGTCGGCGACAGATACAAGGAAGAAAGAAGAGTGTTCGAATGTGGTTTATGGTATGGAGCTTCAACAAAGAAATAAAAAAATTAAGATAACACAGGTTGTTTATATGGTTCACATGATTAAAGATGGTGGAGTGGTATTGTGTTGGTCGATGGAAGGTGATGGTTGAAGATGGTGATCGTGGTGTGTTCATGATGGGGATCAAAGAACAGAAAACATAAAACTAAGGTGGAGGTGATTCAAGTGATGGAGAGTGGTGGTTATGGTGAATGTTAGAAGGGTGAAGAGAGGTGATGTCTTGATTTATAGAATGAAGACGTCGACATTAGTTTCAATCAGAGAGACAAGTTATTAAAAGTAGAAAATGACTCTAAACAGATTTTGTAACTATCTGTTTGATTTCTTGTTATCAATATGCAGTAGATGGTGATGTACACTGATTTGTAATAGATTAAACGCGTAATTATTTGTCAATGTTCTTGAAATTACTTAATATAATTAATAATAATAATAGTAATTAAAAATAATTATAATAATAATGAGTAACAATAATAATAATGAAAATGATAATAATAATAATATATTTAATGATGATAATAATACTAATTATAATTATATTAATAATGGTAATAATAATATTAGTAACAATAATATAACAATTTATATATTAGTTTCATATCTATATGTTAAATATTTATTACTAATACTAAAATCGATATTAATATTGAAAGTAATAATAATATTACTAATATAACTATATTTTAACTTATGTTTAAATTATATTTTATCATTTCTAATTATTATATATTTTATTTATATATAGATATGTTTTAAATAATAATTATTATAATATCATATTTCATAACAACAACACTTAATATTTCAAATTATACATCCAATTATTATTTATATATATACACACATATCTATTTACAAATAGTTGTTCGTGAATCGTCGAGAATAGTCAAATGATTATATTAAAACAGTTCAAAAATTTTAATATTCAGTTAAACAGACTTTGCTTATCGTGTTGGATTTATAAAAAGATTAAGTTTAAATTTAGTCGGAAATTTCCGGGTCGTCACATTTAAAAGTAGCCAAAAGACGCTCCATGTATGCATATATACTCGACATCCAATGCAAGTATCAAAATAATGAGCGGAAGCATGCATCACAAAACGTTCAAGGGCCTGAGAAAAACATAGAAATCTGTCAATGAAAACGTTGGTGAAATCATAGGTTTAAGTAAATAAGTAAGTACAAATGAACCACAAGATTTATAACATTGAAATAATAGTAAACCATTCTAAAATTTGTTATCACGAGCACCCAATTATCAAGGCTTAACTTTCCATCCATAGAACCCCATCACAATAGTGTTAGAACATACACTGTTTCTCGAAAATATATTTCATCTAATAACTGTAGCGAACCGTCCGAATGAGGGTTTGTCAAACCCATATGGCCATACAACATAAGTTCTCGCTTACACCCGGCAAGTGTAACTAATGATAATCAAATTGAGGATTTTGTTCTAACTCGTATGTAGAATGTTTGTTTTCATACTTATATTCACTTTGTAAAATGAAACGTTTATGTTTTCTCATCCCAAATGTAAGTTTAAAAGAGTAAAAGTGGGACTATGATCTCAACTTGAGTGCACGAGTAATAAAGTACTTCACAAGTAAACGTGTGCAATGACAATTGCTAGTCTTGACCTAAACAAGTAGGTTGTATCAATAACGGTAAACACGATTGGTTAAAGTTGTTCAATTAGTGCTATGGCTCATCACGACTCGATTATATAGCATGTGAATCAAGTTGTCAAGTTTCATGCAAGAATCAAGTATACAAGAAGATTAGAACGGTTTAAACAAGTATTGGTTAAGTTTGGACAAAAGTCAACTTTGGTCAAGTCAAAGTCAGCGAAAAAGTCAACACGTTCGAGTCGGGTCCCGAACTATTTTTCTGAGGTTTTTAATCATATATAAGCATGTTGGCCAAGTTTCATGTTAATCGAAGGTGCGTGTAACATCTCGCATTTTTTCGTTAAATTTATTTTAACGCCTGTCTTTTTATTTTAAATAATATCCATCGTATCTAAATTTGTACCCTCCGCTAGCTAACGTTCTTAATATTTTCATTATTGGATTATAACATCTTCCGTACTCTCGTATAATTCAAAATAATTCGTTCGGTTAATTCCCGCTCCCGATTCAAACTTGAGGGACTAAGGTTGTCAAATGGGCAAAGAGGTGACTAGGTCAAAGAGTCAACACTCTTCCTCATCCATTCATTTCATCTCCTTCTCTTTCAATACTTCAACTTTTCTCTCAAACTCAAATTCATACATTCATCATCCAAATCCGATTTAGCAAGTGTTTTACAAAATAAATTACATATTTGGAATCCTCTCTTCATCCTCTACAACTTGATAAAAATTTCACCTCATTTGGATAACTTTCTAAAATCACTAGATTTTGTGTTCTTGATCTTTTTGAATTATAAAAGTGTTAATTAGTGTCTATGGCTCAAGTCTAACATGAATATGTGATTTATATGCTCGATCTTGTGATTTTAAATAACTAGCATGAACTTGAAGTTTGGTGTGTTTAATTTAGTGATTTGGTTGTTTATATGTTGTTAGATGTTAAAAGTGCATGTATTAAATGTGTTACTATCATCATTAGCTTCAAATTGATGTGTAGGTTGATTAAGAAAACTTCATAAACATGATTATTGATTTGGTGAACTTTGGGTTAGGGTTTGATGAACTTGAAATGAACTTTTGATGCCTTGAATGATATGAGATGTTGTTAACAAGTGTTTAGTTGGATTGTATGCTTGATTACCTTCGAAACGGCATATCATACATGTAAATTGGTTACCCGAAACATGAAATGAGATTTATGAACTTGAATGTGATAAATGATGAACATTAAATGCGGTTTTGGTTGTTGTAAGTGGTAGATTGATTGATAAAAAGTGCTTAGTTGTTTTCCTAGTCAAAATACCTTTCCGATGATATAAGATACATGTTTTGATTGTTTGCGGGTCATAAATTGAGATTGGTTGAGTTTTGGTTCGTGCACTTAAGAGTTTCAGCAAACAGGACCTGGGTACACATTTGGACGCCGTCCAGATATTGGGACGCCGTCCATTCCTTCAATACTGGACGCCGTCCAGCATATTGGGACGCCGTCCCAATTAACTGCCAGGTGCTGTTTTGTTTGGTCATTTTACGAAAAATGTTTGCTATGCTACGCACCTTCGATTCACATGAAACTTGTTCTAACATGCTTATATATGATTAGAAACCTCAGAAAAATAGTTCAAGACCCGACCCGAACGTGTTGACTTTTTCGTTGACTTTGACCCTACCAAGTTTGACTTTTAGTCAAACTTAACCGAATATTTATGCAACCTTTCTAACTTGTTTCTATACTTGTATCTTGCATGAAACTTGACAATTTGATTCACATGCTACATAATCGAGTCGTAACGAGCCATAGGACTAATTGAACAACTTTGACCAATCGTGTTTACCGTTATTGATACAACTTACTTGCTTAGGTCAAGACTAGCGTTTGTTCTTTGCACGTTACTTGTTGAAGTATCTTTTTACTCTTGCACTCAAGGTGAGATCATAGTCCCACTTTTACTCTTTTGAACTTACATTTGGGATGAGAAAACATAAACATTTCTTTTTACTAAGTGAACACAAGTACAGGAAAACAAACATTCTACATACGAGTTTAGAACAAAATCCTCAATTTGATTATCATTAGTTACACTTGCCGGGTGTAAGCGAGAACTTATGTTGTATAGATCCATATGGGTTTGACAAACCCTCATTCAGACAGGTCGCTACCGTCTACGAATGAAATATATTTTCGAGAAACAGTGTATGTTCTAACACTATTGTGATGGGGTTCTATGGAAGGAATGTTAAGCCTTGATAATTAGCTGCTCGTAAATATTAACTTTTAGAATGTATTACTATTATGTCAGTGTTGCAAATCTTGTGGTTCAACTTACCTTTTTACTCACTTACTTACTTAAACGTATGATTTCACCAACGTTTTAGTTGACAGATTGCTATGTTTTTCTCAGGTCTTTGAACGATATGTGATACATGCTTCCGCTCATTATTTTGATACTTGCATTGGATGTCGAGTATATGTGCATACATGGAAAGTCTTTTGACTTTATTTAAAACTGTGTCGCTTAGGTTTCATTTGTACTTATAACTTTGTAACGTAACTTTTGGTTGAACAATTCTTGTAAACTTGGAAACAATCTTTACTTTTGAAATAAAGGCGACATATTTTGGTCAAACGTTATTTTAAAGACTTATGACCACGTAACGGGACCTAAGTAGTCGGTGCCGTCAATGACGATTTTGTCGGGTCGCTACAGATGGTATCAGAGCGTTGGTTGTAGGGATTTAGAGTTCATTGGTGTCAACCCTGAGTCATAGGGTACATTAGTGAATCTAGACTACAACCGGCATATAGACCTGAAGTAGGAATTACTTGACTACTTGTGCATTTATACTCGAACTCTTTTATTCACATCTAACTCTTATTCTACCTTAATCTCATGTGGTTGATTTGATTGACACGCCACCTTGACTATATGAAATGATGTCGAATGCACATATGAATCAGGGTAATATAATTTCCGGGATTATATTACGGTGACTCATATGAACGTTTTGACATTATGACATAAAGAATTTAAGGCGAGTCAAGGAAAATTTTTCTCTTTATCTTGATTCCATATCACGATTAGTATTATTGATAATACTAATCAACGGTATTCTTGTGTCATGATGGAACAATGGCTCACCAAGGTCAACACAATACTCCTTCCAAAACTCTCGAACAAGCTCTTCAACGAATGATGGCCACCGCCGTGGGTGAGGCCGTGGCCGATCACTTCTCCAACCACAACAACAATCAGGGATCCGGTAATTCAAATGAGGGGTGCTCCTACAAAAACTTCATGAAGTACAACCCTCTCACTTTCGATGGAACCGGAGGACCGGTTGCTCTCACCCGATGGTTCGAACTAACGGAAGCCGTTTTTAGCATAAGCGGTTGTCGGGACCAAGATAAGGTCAAGTTTTCCACCCTCACTCTCACCGGTATTGCTCTCTCATGATGGAACACGTATGTACAATCGGTGGGTATCGATGAAGCCCTTACACTCTCTTGGACCGAATTAGGAGAAAGAATGATCACCGAATACTTCCCGCGCGACGAGACTCGAAGGCTCGAACAGGGGCTGAGAGATTTAAAAATGGCCTGAAATGACCTCGAAGCTTATAATCATCTGTTTGCCGAACTAGCCTTAATTTGTCCAAACCTCATGGCCCCCGGGCCCCAAGGAGTTAAATTTTACATGGATGGCCTTCCTAAGAGCATTCCACACGGGGTAATGCCATCAAGACCCGCCGACCTACAAGAGGCTGTGATGATAGCCCGACGATTTATAAAAACGGTGCACGAAATTGAAGCACCGGTACAAACGATCGAGGACCAACCGGATAACAACAAAAGAAAATGGGAAGCCCCTCCATCAAGAAACCACAACCACCAAGACTCCACTAAGAAGACTTTCACCCCCGGCGGCAGGAAAAGTTATGCCAGAACTCGACCATTTTGCAATAAGTGTCAAAGAAGTGGCCTTGTGGCCCATGGTTGTAAAGGTGCCGCCCCCGTCGCTAAAAAGGTGCCTAGTGCACGCAGAAGGGGGTGTTGTTTTGAATGTGGCCAACTGGGTCATTTTAAGAATGCATGTCCAAAGAAGAAAGCAAACACCAATGTACACGAATGAGCTTTCAACCTTAATACCTAGGATTCCCGAGATGACAATGAACTAGTCACGGGTACGTTTCTTCTCAACAACTCTTTTGTTTCATATTTATTCGATTCGGGTGCCGATAAAATGTTTTGTATCCAAGGCGTTGGAGCCTACCCTTTGCACTCCACTACTCCCCCCTAGATATTACTTAGGCCATTCAAGTGACCAATGGAAAACTATTGCGTACCGAAAAATTTTATCGGAGGGTGTACGTTAAACTTATTGGGTGGATAATTTAAATTTTAACTTGATACCTATAGAACTAGGGAGCTCAAAACCCATTCGTTAAGAAGAAATGTTTCCCTACAATTTTGTATAGATTATTGTGAACTAAGTAATTCCCGGTCGAGAACCGATATCCTCTTCCCCATACCGATGACCTCTTGGTCAATTAAAAGGATCGTGTGTGTATTCCAAGTCGACCTCCATTCCGGTTATCATCAAATGAGGGTTAAAGGAGAAGATGTCTCCAAAACCGCTTTCCGAACTCGTTGCGATAGTTATGAATTTCTTTTAGTAACCGTTCAGTTTATCCAAGGCTCTATCCGTATTCATAGACCTCATGAACCGCGTATGCAAACGTATCTAGACAAATCCGTTATCGGGTTTATAGATGATGTCTAAATCTATTCAACAATAAGGAAGAAAAGCGAACAACATCTCCGTCATACACTCGAACTCTTGAGAAAAGAGCAACTCTACGCCAAATTCTCCAAGTGTGAATTTGGCTAAACTAAGTCAATTTCCTAAACCAAATTGTTAGAGGTCCAGCTATTGAAGTAAACCTTGCAAAAAAAAAAAATCGAAGCCCCACGTAATCGGGAAACCCTCACGACTCTGACTTGTATTCGTAAAATCTTAGAACTCGCCAGTCATTACCACAGATTCATTTCTGACTTTTTTCGTGTTGCTCGTCCTTTAACCCCGTTAACTCACTGAGGAAAGAATTAAACCTCTTCGTGTCAGAACTTTGAACCTGATTTTTCACACCAACCTTACTAGCTAAATTCGTGTAGCACAATATGGAAATCTTTCTACGTGGACGCCTGAAACGCATACACTCTTGACTCGAAATCAAGGAAACTGAAATTCGTTATTATGCCTGAAAAATTTGAACACTTATGCATGGACCCCATCAATCTCCTCGCTGAAAGGACCCGTTCATATACATTATAAACGATTCACAATAGTTGATTACATTGCGAGGTATTTGACCTCTATATGATACATTTTACAAACATTGCATTCGTTTTTAAAAGACAATCTTTCTTTACATCAAAAATTGACAGGCATGCATACCATTTCATAATATCCACTATCCAACTATAAATTAATTTAATAATAATCTTTGATGAACTCAATGACTCGAATGCAACGTTCTTCGAAATATGCTATGAAAGACTCCAAGTAATATCTTTAAAATGAGCAAATGCACAGCGGAAGATTTCTTTAACACCTGAGAATAAACATGCTTTAAAGTGTCAACCAAAAGGTTGGTGAGTTCATTAGTTTATCATAATCATTTATTTCCATCAATTTAATAGACCACAAGAATTTCATTTTCAGTTCTCATAAATATACGTCCCATGCATAGAGACATAAATAATCATTCATATAGTGAACACCTGATAACCGACATTAACTAGATATATATAAGAATATCCCCTATCATTTCGGGATCCTCCTTCGGACATGATATAAATTTCGAAGTACTAAAGCATCCGGTACTTTGGATGGGGTTTGTTAGGCCCAATAGATCTATCTTTAGGATTCGCGTCAATTAGGGTGTCTGTTCCCTAATTCTTAGATTACCAGACTTTAATAAAAAGGGGCATATTCGATTTCGATAATTCAACCATAGAATGTAGTTTCAATTACTTGTGTCTATTTCGTCAAACATTTATAAAAGCGCATGTATTCTCAGTCACAAAAATATAAAGGGTAAAAAGGCAAATGAAACTCACCATACTGTATTTCGTAGTAAAAATACATATAACGTCATTGAACAAGTGCAAGGTTGGCCTCGGATTCACGAACCTAAATTAATTATATATATTTATGTGTTGGTCAATATTTGTCTAACAAATTAGGTCAAGTCATAGTGTACCACAATCCTAATGCTCGAGACTAATATGCAAAAGTCAACAAAAGTAAATTTGACTCAAAATAATTTCCAAAAAATCTATACATGATTAATATATAGTTTAAATATCGTCGTTTTATATTTTTAAATATTTTTAAAAGATTTATTAGAGTAAATAATATAATTTGTTTATTAATAAATAAAATTTTATATTAAATTTATATAATAAAATATACTTTTATATATATTAAGTAATAAAATTTATAGGGTTCATTTAATATCATAAAGATAATATGATAGGTATTATTAAAGTAAGTTATTACACGTAGTAAAATATGTTTGTATCACATATTTATTTGATAAAATAATATCTATAATGATAGTAAGTAAATGTTGTATTATTTTGTAATAATAATAATTATTATAAAAATATCAATATTTATAATTACTAAGATGACATTATGATAAAACGATAATTCTAATTATGAAAACTTTAATATTTACGATAATTTTTAATATTATCTTTAAAATAATAATTCAATTTAAAATAATAATAATAATGATATTTTATAGTAACAATGACATTTCTATTAAAATGATAATTTTTGTTAAAATGATAGTTTTAATACTAACGATACTTTTAATAGTAATAGTAATGATAAAAATAATAAGAACGATAATTTTATCTAAATCAATATCTTATAATATTTTAATTTCATCATGATACTCTTACCCATTATTTCCTAATCGTTTCGTTTAATAGCTTTTAATCGTCTTTTATATCGTGTTCATAATAATGATAATAATAGTAATCAAAATAATTAGGTGTTACAAATATTTGTTTTAATTACATTAATTTTAATAATGATAGTTACTATAACATTATTAACGATAATACTAATAATTATCTTAATGATAATATAGTAATAATAATAATAACAATAACAATAACCATTTTTAAATAATGATATATATATTAATAATGATAATAATAATAATAACACCAATAATAATAATAATAATAATAATAATAATTGGATAATAATAATAATACTAATTATAATTTTTAATGATAAATCCCTTTTATTGATAAAGATAACAATAATGATAATAATAAGATAAAACTAGAACGACGATAAAAATGACGATAATAATAATCATTTTTAATAAAAATATCAAAAATTCAATTGATTATAACTTCTAATCCGTTCATCGAAAGCATTCGATATCTAAAGGAAAAGTTCTTAATTTTTCGCTAGCTTTCCAAGGACATGCATATCTTATACCTTATCTCAACTACAAGTGTAACTAATTCAAGATTCAACCTAACCTGTCTAAGGGCAATATCAAAAGTACAAGCATGCATAATCCTAAATACTCGAGCACTAGTCAGGTATACACTATTAGTATGTAAAATTTAAATTATGAGTACTCACGTATCAATATTGAGATTCAATATTGCAGGAAAGGTACGTAGACGCAACGGAAATGATAAACATTATATTGACCTCACGAACATACCCATGAACCATACTCAATCACCTCTATAGCTATAACCCATAATTTCCTTAATCCTATCCCACTCGAAAAACAATTTCGAAATCACTCGGACAGTACTCCGTCGTAATATTTTATGTATACTAATAATATCTTGAAATAATACGGAGTCAATATATATATGTAAATCGATTGAGAGAGTTTAGAGAAAAATATTTTCAAGTTTCTATGAAATAATGAAACCTATTGAATTCTATTTATAATAGATTTTTGAATTATTAAAGTGAATTATTAAAGTATGAATTATTAAAGTGAATTATTAAAGTATAAATTATTAAAGTGAATTATTAAAGTATGAATTATTAAAGTGAATTATTAAAGTTAAAGTAAAGTAAAAATAAAGTAAAGGTAAAGTTTAAGTATAGTAAAAGTATAAAACTATGTACGTATAATACGCGTATAAATATATATAATATTAATTTAAATTGTTATATATATATAATAAAATAAAATATAACTATCGTTATCTTTATCAAACTAGTTAAGTAATGAGTTGTCAAAAGTGGTTCTAGATATTTATAAAAGTTATATACGTTTTAATAATAAAGTTCTTTTTAAACTAAAAATGTTTTTGTATGTTTGAAACTAAGTAGATCAATCGAGTCTTTATGAGATTTAATCTTCCACTATCCTTTGTCTAGTTCTCAATGATTGACAATTTGTTCTTATTTATAAATCACTTTACCATTTTCCGAATATTGTTAAAATGGAAAGATTTCTCAAATCAACGTGGGCCTTTCAACAGAGACTTGTAATCATAATTCAATATATCTGATAATTCAATCATTTGATCTTATCTTCTAATTCCATTGATAAACATTTTGAAACAGATACAATCATATAAAGTATTTAATCTAATATTTTGTTTACATTTCAAGTTATAATATATATACACATATACATATATAATCATATTCGTTTAATGGTTCGTGAATCGTTGGAACTTGGTCGAGGTTGAATGAATGTATGAACATAGTTTAAAATTCTTGAAATTTAACTTAACAAATATTGCTTATCGTGTCGGAAACATATAAAGATTAAAGTTTAAATTTGGTTGGAAATTTCTGGGTTATCACAGTACCTACCCGTTAAAGAAATTTCGTCCCGAAATTTGAGTGGAAAGGTCGTGAATGATAATAAGTATGTTTTCATGATGCATACGGGCTGAAAATTAGAGTTTTATCATCAGCGAATAATTTGGATAAACAATCCATTTATATGAAGAGTACGAATGAAGCTAACATAGAAGAGTGAAATGAGTAAGTGTAGATTCATCTTATCATTTGACGTAGATATGATTGATTCCCAGATTTCAAGGGATTTGAAGAAAATCTTCTTAATAAGATTTGACTCTCTGGTAATCAAGAGAATTAAGATCCGCTTTAAATGCGATCGTCCATTTTAATTGTTCTGTCGGAGATTTTCTTATAAATTCACCTCCTTCGTTTCCTTACAACTCACACCTTCTGTTGATTCATTTTATGCAAGTCCCTAGACATCTACCCACGTCCATTGCAGGTACAACAGTTTACAGGCCACCATGATTGCTCGTTATTATCCTATCCGTGTTTGTATGTGGTTACAGGAACTGCAAGAACGAGATTTAGATGTTTGACTATGTTAGACTTAGTCAGACGTACGAGTGAAGCCTCACTAATACGGCTGACAGGCTCATACACATGGTTGATGCTCAGCTAAGTCACAATTACAACCTAAATGAGAATACACGAGTGAGTGATCACCCGTACGGCTGATGAAGCCAACTCGTACGTGTGATGAATGAATCGTATGGGTGAGTCAACAGCAGGGGTATATAAAGTCTTATGTTCTTCATTTTAGGTTAAGCCTCTCATTTGTTACACACACTCAGATCTAGTGAGCTCCTCCAATTCTCTCTCAGTCCAAATCACCCTGGTGGTGAATAATAGCTCTAGGTGTTGATCTAATCACACTTGATTTAGTTGTGGTTTGACTAAATTAATCAAAAAAAAAAACTTAACCTATTCACTAGAGGGTTTGATTCACTTATTCCGCCATTGTGTGAGTTAAATTTGTTGATTTCTAAGTTCCTAGTCATGTTTCATCACCTTCTATTCTTTCCCCCTCAACTCATATTTTAAAGTATTCATCAATATGCTCCATCCAGTTCTGATTCTCGATATACTTCTAACTTTCATATCGGTCATTCTTCTTTTTCATCTACCGCCGGAAGAATCTATTTACTTCTACTATACTCTTGGGTTTATAGTGTTTCTAGTTCTCTCGTGTCTTTATATTGCTATATGCATCGATATATATGGTTTATAATTTCTGGTTTGTCGTTGGGCTTTATATGTTCCCTTATATTTCAAAGTATCTGCCTCTGTCTTCTATAATCATTATCATTCATAATTAATGCTCTCTTTTATTTGCTGTAATTTATACCCCAATTTCTATTTCGGAGTTTTGTCCTTTCGTTTCTTCTTCTTGCGATTAAGCACCGCTTATAATGGTCCAGAATTCACAGATATGAATTTCGGAATGAACATTGTTAATGTTCTAGGAAGAAAATTGTGATGGAACGATCTTGACTTGTCAAATTACTAGAATACCTTGGAAAAGGCCGAATCATCAAGAAATATTTTCTTGATATTTTAGAGGTTAAATAGAATACAAGAGTCGTATAACATGGCACATGATGATGTTATGATATGTGAATCATCACGTTCCATTTAGAAACTCAGCATGACTTACTATAATATAATCACGTTGATCAAGTGTCATTATATTATACTAATTCATGCTTAAGTTCCCAAAACTACTTCAAAATATTCCTATTTTAAACTTGAATGTTTCAGAATTAAAAACTAAAATAGTTTCTTTTATGATGTAATACAGATAGCGCGAAGAGGTAAATGATTTCAAATAAGAAAAATTAAGAAAATATCTTCAGAAATATGGAGGATATTTATAATGAAAGATATGATGATATTTTAGAATTTCTAATATCAGAGGATGATGAAGAATATTGTCCGCAGGGGCTTAGAGTCAGGAGCAAGGTATTCGTTAATGACTTCAGCAGGTACTGAATCATTTGGATCCTTTGAAGTCAGGTTTAGTCGTTGTAATATGTCCATAGCCTCCTTCCTACTTTGCTCAATCCATTTTCCAGTTCCAAAACTTCTCTTTTTCTGCGCTTTGCCAGCACACTTCATCATTATCATCCAGCTTTTTACCGTTTAAAGTTGTTTATAGTTTTTGCTGCTTCATCAGCATTTTTTCCATTTTCGGAGAACCAATTCGTAGTTCGGAGTGTTTTTCAGAAACTTCACATTCAAATTAAGTCCAGAAGATAGACGTTATATATACACATATAACTTTTGGCGTAGACATGCTGCGAGATTTCAAAATACTGATTGCTAATTTCCAATGATTCGTATGGAAATTCTCATTACAAGATGCGAATGAGTAAATGATGGGGTTTCAATGAATAATTATAATGACTTTTTGGAGAGGCTAAAGTCAAAGGGTAATGAAGTTGTTGGTACATCTGCTAATAATATGGTGGAATGTAAAAGGTTCCCTGGTAACGATGGTGTATATCTCAAGGTTATAATAAGGTTAGTCTGACTGAAAAGTCAAAGTTGACTTGCTGGAGCTGTGACAAAACTGGCTACTTTGAATAGGAGTCGCAAAGTTATTTTTGCTAATAAATGCCAAAGAATCTAACGCGGATACGTTGTTTAAACTTTTACTTTGGTTTCAAGAGTTTTTCGGGTACATAACTGTGGGTAACATATGGTTGGATCATCATCTCGATTGCTCATCATTCGAAGTATCTTCAGAAATTTTCGAAGAGTTTGAACACAGATTGTAATCGTTGACATACATTTGATGTTCTAACACAGTTTTGAAGTCAAAATATAGCTTGTGAAAGATGTAAGGATCTAAGAGTGATGATTTTGGTCATATCTCGAGTTGAATTTTGAGATTTCAAAATCAGAATATGTAATTAAATTTTGAATGAGTATGGTTGTTTTGATTTCTATAAAAGAATGTATATTGTTGTGAAAGTAGGGAGTATAATGGATGATTTGCTGAATCAGATTCGAAGAATGTAACATATTAATTGTGAATTTATATATCTCTCGGGTATTACCTACCCGTTAAAAAAACATTTCACAATTAATATTTTGTACAAAAGAATTTGATTATAGTCTTTATGAAAATATATATATGTATATTTTCTTCAGATGTAACATAGATTTAATGAGTTAATGTTAAATTAAACTCATTTGATTTACGGTTGAACTAGAATTGAATAATCCCTAAAGGCTTTAAAAAGTACATAACTTTTACGCAGTATTTCTTTAATGACATTGAAATTATGAATCAATACTTCGTTATTTGTTGATGTATGATGTTCGGTTCGTGGAATTCTTGTGAATTTTGCAAAGTACGAATGATGTTATCTGAAAAGTTTCGGGTACATCGATGATGAAAGTGTAAAATCAAATATATACTTGA
Source organism: Rutidosis leptorrhynchoides (assembly GCF_046630445.1). NCBI lineage: Eukaryota > Viridiplantae > Streptophyta > Magnoliopsida > Asterales > Asteraceae > Rutidosis > Rutidosis leptorrhynchoides. The sequence goes on from NC_092337.1 coordinate 246,894,463, forward strand.
TTTATTATGAATTGAAATTTGTTGAATTGCGAGAGAGATTGTAGTTAACGCTGGTTAAGTTGCGGCCGAAGGACGTACTTTATTGCATATTTGTAATATGAATTAACCGAGTAGTTAAGATTCACACACAATAGCTTAGCACAAAAAGATTTATTTCAAAATATATATATATATATATATATATATATATATATATATATATAAAATTTCTTCAAAGGGAATGAGTTAATTCTTCATAACTCGTTGATAAAATATACACGTTATTGATTCGTAATGATGTCCACAGTGATTCTTGAACTGACGGAGTTTGTGATGTTATCGGTGTTGTTGATTCGGATGTTGACCGTACTGACGATGCTGGTAACGCTGACTGTACTGTTGATGCTGTTGGTAAAGCAAGTTTAGCTTGTTAATCACACACCATTTTTGTCAGGGTTTCTACTCTTCCTTCTATCATTTTGGTTCGCTTAACTGATTTATGGTTAGGGCTAGATTAGAAAATCTCTAAGACTTTAGAGATTACATAATCGTCGCTGAATGTTTCTCCAATGAAGTTATGAATTAATACTTCGTCAGTTATTGTTGTTGGTACTCCTTGGTATCCATGGTGCGTATGACGTTGATGCTCGTGGGACAGATTGTGAAGTTGAGGTTTACGACGTGGTTGTGGTTGGAGGTGGTAATGGTACTGTTGGCGTTGATGATGGTGGTACTGGTTATGCTGCTGATGCTGCTGCTGGTGTTTGTAATCTCTGCACCATATTCTCCAAAGCCACTACCCGAGCGCGAAGCTCGTTGACTTCTTCTATTACACCGGGGTGATTGTCGGTTCGGACGAGAGGATAAATAAAATCTAAAATTTGATGTAATATATAATCGTGACGAGATACTCTGGAAATGAGCGAGAAAATGGTGTTTCGGACAGGTTCGCTGGTAAGTGCTTCAGGTTCTTCGTCAAGAGGGCAATGTGGTGGATGGAAGGTATCACCTTCTTCTTGTCTCCAATGATTGAGGAGGCTACGAACCCATCCCCAATTCATCCAGAATAGGTGATGACTGATTGGTTGATCTATTCCGATCACACTGCTTTCGGAGCTTGAATGGGATTCCATTTCGGAATCTGAGTGACTTGAACTGATGACGAATTTCATTTCGTACGATTGGATAAAGGATTTTTTTTGTTTCGATATGAAATGATTTTGGCTAACGGATGGTATTCTAATTACATAGAATATATATATATATATATATATATATATATATATATATATATATATATATATATATATATATATATATATATATATATATATATATATATATATATATATATATATATATATATATATATATATATTCTATGTAATTAGAATACCATTATTCAGGCAAAGTTTAAAGTAACAGATACGATAAGATATGATTTAGCAGATATGCTAAGATATGAATTTTTGTCTATACATTATTCATGCAATCAATGCAGCAAGACGTGTCTTAGACTAAAAATGATAAGCAGGTAATTTACTGAGGATGATAAGTAGTTAATTTTCGACAAAAAATGATAAGCAAAACTTTTGACATGCAGACACGGTCGAAGTCCAGACTCACTAATGCATCCTATCGACTTATCAGTTAGACACACTAATGCAGACCTGGTTCTCTAAGACCACCGCTTTGATACCAACTGAAAGGACCCGTTCATATACATTATAAACGATTCACAATAGTTGATTACATTGCGAGGTATTTGACCTCTATATGATACATTTTACAAACATTGCATTCATTTTTAAAAGACAATCTTTCTTTACATCGAAAATTGACAGGCATGCATACCATTTCATAATATCCACTATCCAACTATAAATTAATTTAATAATAATCTTTGATGAACTCAATGACTCGAATGCAACGTTCTTCGAAATATGCTATGAAAGACTCTAAGTAATATCTTTAAAATGAGCAAATGCACAGCGAAAGATTTCTTTAACACCTGAGAATAAACATGCTTTAAAGTGTCAACCAAAAGGTTGGTGAGTTCATTAGTTTATCATAATCATTTATTTCCATCATTTTAATAGAACACAAGAATTTCATTTCCAGTTCTCATAAATATACGTCCCATGCATAGAGACAAAAATAATCATTCATATGGTGAACACCTGGTACCGACATTAACTAGATACATATAAGAATATCCCCTATCATTACGGGATCCTCCTTCGGACATGATATAAATTTCGAAGTACTAAAGCATCCGGTACTTTGGATGGGGTTTGTTAGGCCCAATAGATCTATCTTTAGGATTCGAGTCAATTAGGGTGTCTGTTCCCTAATTCTTAGATTACCAGACTTTAATAAAAAGGGGCATATTCGATTTCGATAATTCAACCATAGAATGTAGTTTCAATTACTTGTGTCTATTTCGTCAAACATTTATAAAAGTGCATGGATTCTCAGTCCCAAAAATATAAAGGGTAAAAAGGCAAATGAAACTCACCATACTGTATTTCGTAGTAAAAATACATATAACGTCATTGAACAAGTGCAAGGTTGGCCTCGGATTCACGAACCTAAATTAATTATATATATTTATTTTTTGGTCAATAGTTGTCTAACAAATTAGGTCAAGTCATAGTGTACCACAATCCTAATGCTCGAGACTAATATGCAAAAGTCAACAAAAGTAAATTTGACTCAAAATAATTTCTAAAAAATCTATACATGATTAATATATAGTTTAAATATCGTCGTTTTATATTTTTAAATATTTTTAAAAGATTTATTAGAGTAAATAATATAATTTATTTATTAATAAATAAAATTTTATATTAAATTTATATAATAAAATATACTTTTATATATATTAAGTAATAAAATTTATAGGGTTCATTTAATATAATAAAGATAATATGATAGGTATTATTAAAGTAAGTTATTACACGTAGTAAAATATGTTTGTATCACATATTTATTTGATAAAATAATATCTATAATGATAGTAAGTAAATGTTGTATTATTTTGTAATAATAATTATTATTATAAAAATATCAATATTTATAATTACTAAGATGACATTATGATAAAACGATAATTCTAATTATGATACCTTTAATATTTACGATAGTTTTTAATATTATCTTTAAAATAATAATTCAATTTAAAATAATAATAATAATAATATTTTATAGTAACAATGACATTTCTATTAAAATGATAATTTTTGTTAAAATGATAGTTTTAATACTAACGATACTTTTAATAATAATAGTAATGATAAAAATAATAAGAACGATAATTTTATCTAAATCAATATCTTATAATATTTTAATTTCATCATGATACTCTTACCCATTATTTCCTAATCATTTCGTTTAATAGCTTTTAATCGTCTTTTATATCGTGTTCATAATAATGATAATAATAGTAATCAAAATAATTAGGTGTTACAAATATTTGTTTTAATTACATTAATATTAATAATGATAGTTACTATAACATTATTAAAGATAATACTAATAATTATCTTAATGATAATATAGTAATAATAATAATAACAATAGCAATAACCATTTTTAAATAATGATCATAACTTTTACATGTACACGTATAATTATAACTAATTTCTATAATCTTTATCCTATTATCTTTTATTATATATTTATGTTATTAATATGTTTAATATCCTTGAAATTATAATAATAATACTAATATTAATAATATAATAAATAATATTACTAACAATATAAATGGTTATATATTACTAATAACAAAAATCTTAATCATAATAATAATAATAATAATAATAATAATAATAATAATAATAATAATAATAATAATAATAATAATAATAATACTTATTATATTTATAGTTATAATAGTTTTAATCTTAATAATAACTAGGATAATAATAATAATTAGAATAATGATAATAATAACATTGAATAATATTACTACTAAAAATAATAATAACAACAATAATAATAATAAATGATAATAATAATAAATAATAATAATAATAAGAATACAACCTTTGGAGATAAGCTTTGTAAAAAAAACGCCTGAGCCCGGGTTCGAACCCAAGACCTCTTGCTTAATGAGCACACCCCTAAACCATTGAGATGCTGATTATATTATGGTTATAACACGCGTGTTTAACTATATTATGTACGAAACCATGTAATAAATTCATCATCATCATTCGTAATATCACGCATCAGCTTCAAATCATTCCTTGTCATCGTTCAGTTTAAACAAAATAAAAAGAATCTGAATCACAGGCCAACAGATAAAAAAAAACTCGGCCCAACATTACACTCAATTCACGGCCCAACATCTAAAACCTCTTTTGTTTAAAACAGACCGAAGCCCAAAAAAAATATATACGGCTCCTTTGTTTTCTTTATATGTTAAATTGGACATAGTAACCCTACCACTTAATCATAATTATATCGATTATCACCATATCAATTTATCACTTTATATTGTCGGTTCAATCAGAATAAAGCAGCTGCAATTTCCTTCCTATTTTAAAACAGAAATCCAAAAAAAAAAAAAAAAATAGATGTAGGGATTCCACGATGGCGAAGAAAAGAAAAAAAATATGTAAATATATAACACGTTTGATGGTGATTTTAATGGGTGGTTTTGAGTTGCTGTTTGGAATGAAGGGAAAAAAAGAAACGCAATAGCAGCAGTAAGCAATAACGATTGATGTAAGTTATTGATGATTTAAACAAAAAAAATATATCGGGTTGTAGTGATGGAAATCGATGGTGGTTGAGGTTGTTTAGCGGCTACAACAACGACTTAGGTGATGAGGGTTCTCGGCCAAAAAGGTGAATCGGAGATAGAAGTTTAAAGGGTGTTTATTAACGGGTTGAGGTATATTATTATATTCGTGGTGTAGTGATAGTTCGATGATGAACCAATGGTGGGTTAGTGGTTGATCAAAAAGGTTTGAGTGTGGTGATAAGTAATCATATGATCATGTATTATGTATATGTATTTATAAAGAAATAGAGGGTGGTTCGATGTTCTTCGTTAGAAGTAGTAGCAAAAATTTGAATGAGGTGGTGATCAATGGTCGGCGACAGATACAAGGAAGAAAGAAGAGTGTTCGAATGTGGTTTATGGTATGGAGCTTCAACAAAGAAATAAAAAAATTGAGATAACACAGGTTGTTTATATGGTTCACATGATTAAAGATGGTGGAGTGGTATTGTGTTGGTCGATGGAAGGTGAAGGTTGAAGATGGTGATCGTGGTGTGTTCATGATGGGGATCAAAGAACAGAAAACATAAAACTAAGGTGGAGGTGATTCAAGTGATGGAGAGTGGTGGTTATGGTGAATGTTAGAAGGGTGAAGAGAGGTGATGTCTTGATTTATAGAATGAAGACGTCGACATTAGTTTCAATCAGAGAGACAAGTTATTAAAAGTATAAAATGACTCTAAACAGATTTTGTAACTATCTGTTTGATTTCTTGTTATCAATATGCAGTAGATGGTGATGTACACTGATTTGTAATAGATTAAACGAGTAATTATTTGTCAATGTTCTTGAAATTACTTAATATAATTAATAATAATAATAGTAATTAAAAATAATTATAATAATAATGAGTAACAATAATAATAATGAAAATGATAATAATAATAATATATTTAATGATGATAATAATACTAATTATAATTATATTAATAATGGTAATAATAATATTAGTAACAATAATATAACAATTTATATATTAGTTTCATATCTATTTGTTAAATATTTATTACTAATACTAATATCGATATTAATATTGAAAGTAATAATAATATTACTAATATAACTATATTTTAACTTATGTTTAAATTATATTTTATCATTTCCAATTATTATATATTTTATTTATATATAGATATGTTTTAAATAATAATTATTATAATATCATATTTCATAACAACAACACTTAATATTTCAAATTATACATCCAATTATTATTTATATATATACACGCATATCTATTTACAAATAGTTGTTCGTGAATCGTCGAGAATAGTCAAATGATTATATTAAAACAGTTCAAAAATTTTGATATTCAGTTAAACAGACTTTGCTTATCGTGTTGGATTTATAAAAAGATTAAGTTTAAATTTAGTAGGAAATTTCCGGGTCGTCACATTTAAAAGTAGCCAAAAGACGCTCCATGTGTGCATATATACTCGACATCCAATGCAAGTATCAAAATAATGAGTGGAAGCATGCATCACAAAACGTTCAAGGGCCTGAGAAAAACATAGAAATCTGTCAATGAAAACTTTGGTGAAATCATAGGTTTAAGTAAATAAGTAAGTACAAATGAATCACAAGATTTATAACATTGAAATAATAGTAAACCATTCTAAAATTTGTTATCACGAGCACCCAATTATCAAGGCTTAACTTTCCATCAATAGAACCCCATCACAATAGTGTTAGAACATACACTGTTTCTCGAAAATATATTTCATCCAATAACTGTAGCGAACCGTCCGAATGAGGGTTTGTCAAACCCGTATGGCCATACAACATAAGTTCTCGCTTACACCCGGCAAGTGTAACTAATGATAATCGAATTGAGGATTTTGTTCTAACTCGTATGTAGAATGTTTGTTTTCATACTTATATTCACTTTGTAAAATGAAACGTTTATGTTTTCTCATCCCAAATGTAAGTTTAAAAGAGTAAAAGTGGGACTATTATCTCACCTTGAGTGCACGAGTAATAAAGTACTTCACAAGTAAATGTGTGCAAGGACAATTGCTAGTCTTGACCTAAACAAGTAGGTTGTATCAATAACGGTAAACACGATTGGTTAAAGTTGTTCAATTAGTCCTATGGCTCATCACGACTCGATTATATAGCATGTGAATCAAGTTGTCAAGTTTCATGCAAGAATCAAGTATACAAGAAGATTAGAACGGTTTAAACAAGTATTGGTTAAGTTTGGACAAAAGTCAACTTTGGTCAAGTCAAAGTCAGCGAAAAAGTCAACACGTTCGAGTCGGGTCCCGAACTATTTTTCTGAGGTTTTTAATCATATATAAGCATGTTGGCCAAGTTTCATGTTAATCGGAGGTGCGTGTAACATCCCGCATTTTTCCGTTAAATTTATTTTAACGCCTGTCTTTTTATTTTAAATAATATCCATCGTATCTAAATTCGTACCCTCCGCTAGCTAACGTTCTTAATATTTTCATTATCAGATTATAACATCTTCCGTACTCTCGTATAATTCAAAATAATTCGTTCGGTTAATTCCCGCTCCCGATTCAAACTTGAGGGACTAATGTTGTCAAATGGGCAAAGAGGTGACTAGGTCAAAGAGTCAACACTCTTCCTCATCCATTCATTTCATCTCCTTCTCTTTCAATACTTCAACTTTTCTCTCAAACTCAAATTCATACATTCATCATCCAAATCCGATTTAGCAAGTGTTTTACAAAATAAATTACATATTTGGAATCCTCTCTTCATCCTCTACAACTTGATAAAAATTTCACCTCATTTGGATAACTTTCTAAAATCACTAGATTTTGTATTCTTGATGTTTTTGAATTATAAAAGTGTTAATTAGTGTCTATGGCTCAAGTCTAACATGAATATGTGATTTATATTCTCGATCTTGTGATTTTAAGTAACTAGCATGAACTTGAAGGTTGGTGTATTTAATTTAGTGATTTGGTTGTTTATATGTTGTTAGATGTTAAAAGTGCATGTATTAAATGTGTTACTAGCATCATTAGCTTCAAATTGATGTGTAGGTTGATTAAGAAAACTTCATAAACATGATTATTGATTTGGTGAACTTTGGGTTAGGGTTTGATGAACTTGAAATGAACTTTTGATGCCTTGAATGACATGAGATGTTGTTAACAAGTGTTTAGTTGAATTGTATGCTTGATTACCTTCGAAACGGCATATCATACATGTAAATTGGTTACCCGAAACATGAAATGAGATTTATGAACTTGAATGTGATAAATGATGAACATTAAATGCGGTTTTGGTTGTTGTAAGTGGTAGATTGATTGATGAAAAGTGCTTAGTTGTTTTCCTAGTCAAAATACCTTTCCGATGATATAAGATACATGTTTTGATTGTTTGCGGGTCATAAATTGGGATTGGTTGAGTTTTGGTTCGTGCACTTAAGAGTTTCAGCAAACAGGACCTGGGTACACATTTGGACGCCGTCCAGATATTGGGACACCGTCCAGTCCTTCAATACTGGACGCCGTCCAGCATATTGGGACGCTGTCCCAATTAACTGCCAGGTGCTGTTTTGTTTGGTCATTTTACGAAAAATGTTTGCTATGCTACGCACCTTCGATTCACATGAAACTTGTTCTAACATGCTTATATATGATTAGAAACCTCAGAAAAATAGTTCGAGACCCGACCCGAACGTGTTGACTTTTTCGTTGACTTTGACCCTACCAAGTTTGACTTTTAGTCAAACTTAACCGAATATTTATGCAACCTTTCTAACTTGTTTCTATACTTGTATCTTGCATGAAACTTGACAATTGGATTCACATGCTACATAATCGAGTCGTAACGAGCCATAGGACTAATTGAACAACTTTGACCAATCGTGTTTACCGTTATTGATACAACTTACTTGCTTAGGTCAAGACTAGCGTTTGTTCTTTGCACGTTACTTGTTGAAGTATCTTTTTACTCTTGCACTCAAGGTGAGATCATAGTCCCACTTTTACTCTTTTGAACTTACATTTGGGATGAGAAAACATAAACGTTTCTTTTTACTAAGTGAACACAAGTACAGGAAACCAAACATTCTACATACGAGTTTAGAACAAAATCCTCAATTTGATTATCATTAGTTACACTTGCCGGGTGTAAGCGAGAACTTATGTTGTATGGATCCATATCGGTTTGACAAACCCTCATTCAGACAGTTCGCTACCGTCTACGAATGAAATATATTTTCGAGAAACAGTGTATGTTCTAACACTATTGTGATGGGGTTCTATGGAAGGAATGTTAAGCCTTGATAATTGGCTGCTCGTGAATATTAACTTTTAGAATGTATTACTATTATGTCAGTGTTGCAAATCTTGTGGTTCAACTTACCTTTTTACTCAATTACTTACTTAAACCTATGATTTCACCAACGTTTTAGTTGACAGATTGCTATGTTTTTCTCGGGTCGCTACAGATGGTATCAGAGTGTTGGTTGTAGGGATTTAGAGTTCATTGATGTCAACCCCGAGTCATTGGGTACATTAGTGAATCTAGACTACAACCGGTATATAGACTTGAAGTAGGAATTACTTGACTACTTGTGCATTTATACTCGAACTCTTTTATTCACATCTAACTCTTATTCTACCTTAATCTCACGTGGTTGATTTGATTGACACGCCACCTTGACTATATGAAATGATGTCGAATGCACATATGAATCAGGGTAATATAATTTCTGGGATTATATTACGGTGACTCATATGAACGTTTTGACATTATGACATAAAGAATTTAAGGCGAGTCAAGGAAAATTTTTCTCTTTATCTTGATTCCATATCACGATTAGTATTATTGATAATACTAATCAACGGTATTCTTGTGTCATGAAGGAACAATGGCTCACCAAGGTCAACACAATACTCCTTCCAAAACTCTCGAACAAGCTCTTCAACGAATGATAGCCACCGCCGTGGGTGAGGCCGTGGCCGATCACTTCTCCAACCACAACAACAATCAGGGATCCGGTAATTCAAACGAGGGGTGCTCCTACAAAAACTTCATGAAGTACAACCCTCCCACTTTCGATGGAACCGGGGGACCGGTTGCTCTCACCCGATGGTTCGAACTAACGGAAGCCGTTTTTAGCATAAGCAGTTGTCAGGACCAAGATAAGGTCAAGTTTTCCACCCTCACTCTCACCGGTATTGCTCTCTCATGGTGGAACACGTATGTACAATCGGTGGGTATCGATGAAGCCCTTACACTCTCTTGGGCCGAATTAGGAGAAAGAATGATCACTGAATACTTCCCGCGTGACGAGACTCGAAGGCTCGAACAGGGGCCGAGAGATTTAAAAATGGCCTGAAATGACCTCGAAGCTTATAATCATCGGTTTGCCGAACTAGCCTTAATTTGTCCAAACCTCATGGCCCCCGGGCCCCAAGGAGTTAAATTTTACATGGATGGCCTTCCTAAGAGCATTCCACAAGGGGTAATGCCATCAAGACCCGCCGACCTACAAGAGGCTGTGATGATAGCCCGGGGATTTATAAAAACGGTGTACAAAATTGAAGCACCGGTACAAACGATCGAGGAACAACCGGATAACAACAAAAGAAAATGGGAAGCCCCTCCATCAAGCAACCACAACTGCCAAGACTCCACCAAGAAGACTTTCACCCCCGGCGGCAGGAAAAGTTATGCCAGAACTCGACCATTTTGCAACAAGTGTCAAAGAAGTGGCCTTGTAGCCCATGGTTGTAAAGGTGCCGCCCCCGTCGCTAAAAAGGTGCCCGGTGCACGCAGAAGGGGTGCTTGTTTTGAATGTGGGCAACTAGGTCATTTTAAGAATGCATGTCCAAAGAAGAAAGCAAACACCAATGTACGCGAATGAGCTTTCAACCTTAACAGCTAGGATTCCCGAGATGACAATGAACTAGTCACGGGTACGTTTCTTCTCAACAACTCTTATGTTTCATATTTATTCGATTCGGGTGCCGATAAAATGTTTTGTATCCAAGGCGTTGGAGCCTACCCTTTACACTCCACTACTCCCCCTAGATATTACTTAGGCCATTCAAGTGACCAACGGAAAACTATTGCGTACCGTAAAAATTTTATCGGAGGGTGTACGTTAAACTTATTGGGTGGATAATTTAAATTTTGACTTGATACCTATAGAACTTGATACCTATAGAACTCGTTGCGATAGTTATGAATTTCTTTTAGTAACCGTTCAGTTTATCTAAGGCTCCGTCCGTATTCATAAACCTCCTGAACCGCGTATGCAAACGTATCTAGACAAATCCGTTATCGTGTTTATAGATGATGTCTAAATCTATTCAACAATAAGGAAGAAAAGCGAACAACATCTCCGTCATACACTCGAACTCTTGAGAAAAGAGCAACTCTACGCCAAATTCTCCAAGTGTGAATTTGGCTAAACGAAGTCAATTTCCTAAACCAAGTTGTTAGAGGTCCAGCTATTGAAGTAAACCTTGCAAAAAAAAAAAAAAAATCGAAGCCCCACGTAAACGGGAAACCCTCACGACTCTGACTTGTATTCGTAAAATCTTAGAACTCGCCAGTCATTACCACAGATTCATTTCTGACTTTTTTCATGTTGCTCGTCCTTTAACCCCGTTAACTCACTGAGGAAAGAATTAAACCTCTTCGTGTCCGAACTTTGAACCTGATTTTTCACACCAACCTTACTAGCTAAATTCGTGTAGCACAATATGGAAATCTTTCTACGTGGACGCCTGAAAGGCATACCCTCTTGACTCGAAATCAAGGAAACTGAAATTCGTTATTATGCCTGAAAAATTGGAACACTTATGCATGGACCCCATCAATCTACTTGTTGAAAGGACCCGTTCATATACATTATAAACGATTCACAATAGTTGATTACATTGCGAGGTATTTGACCTCTATATGATACATTTTACAAACATTGCATTCATTTTTAAAAGACAATCTTTCTTTACATCGAAAATTGACAGGCATGCATACCATTTCATAATATCCACTATCCAACTATAAATTAATTTAATAATAATCTTTGATGAACTCAATGACTCGAATGCAATGTTCTTCGAAATATGCTATGAAAGACTCCAAGTAATATCTTTAAAATGAGCGAATGCACAGCGGAAGATTTCTTTAACACCTGAGAATAAACATGCTTTAAAGTGTCAACCAAAAGGTTGGTGAGTTCATTAGTTTATCATAATCATTTATTTCCATCATTTTAATAGACCACAAGAATTTCATTTTCAGTTCTCATAAATATACGTCCCATGCATAGAGACAAAAATAATCATTCATATGGTGAATACCTGGTAACCGACATTAACTAGATACATATAAGAATATCCCCTATCATTCCGGGATCCTCCTTCGGACATGATATAAATTTCGAAGTACTAAAGCATCCGGTACTTTGGATGGGGTTTGTTAGGCCCAATAGAACTATCTTTAGGATTCGCGTCAATTGGGGTGTCTGTTCCCTAATTCTTAGATTACCAGACTTTAATAAAAAGGGGCATATTCGATTTCGATAATTCAACCATAGAATGTAGTTTCAATTACTTGTGTCTATTTCGTCAAACATTTATAAAAGCGCATGTATTCTCAGTCCCAAAAATATAAAGGGTAAAAAGGCAAATGAGACTCACCATACTGTATTTCGTAGTAAAAATACATATAACGTCATTGAACAAGTGCAAGGTTGGCCTTGGATTCACGAACCTAAATTAATTATATATATTTATGTTTTGGTCAATATTTGTCTAACAAATTAGGTCAAGTCATAGTGTACCACAATCCTAATGCTCGAGACTAATATGCAAAAGTCAACAAAATTAAATTTGACTCAAAATAATTTCCAAAAAATCTATACATGATTAATATATAGTTTAAATATCGTCGTTTTATATTTTTAAATATTTTTAAAAGATTTATTAGAGTAAATAATATAATTTATTTATTAATAAATAAAATTTTATATTAAATTTATATAATAAAATATACTTTTATATATATTAAGTAATAAAATTTATAGGGTTCATTTAATATCATAAAGATAATATGATAGGTATTATTAAAGTAAGTTATTACACGTAGTAAAATATGTTTGTATCACATATTTATTTGATAAAATAATATCTATAATGATAGTAAGTAAATGTTGTATTATTTTGTAATAATAATTATTATTATAAAAATATCAATATTTATAATTACTAAGATGACATTATGATAAAACGATAATTCTAATTATAAAAACTTTAATATTTACGATAATTTTTAATATTATCTTTAAAATAATAATTCAATTTAAAATAATAATAATAATGATATGTTATAGTAACAATGACATTTCTATTAAAATGATAATTTTTGTTAAAATGATAGTTTTAATACTAACGATACTTTTAATAGTAATAGTAATGATAAAAATAATAAGAACGATAATTTTATCTAAATCAATATCTTATAATATTTTAATTTCATCATGATACTCTTACCCATTATTTCCTAATCGTTTCGTTTAATAGTTTTTAATCGTCTTTTATATCGTGTTCATAATAATGATAATAATAGTAATCAAAATAATTAAGTGTTACAAATATTTGTTTTAATTACATTAATATTAATAATGATAGTTACTATAACATTATTAATGATAATACTAATAATTATCTTAATGATAACATAGTAATAATAATAATAATAACAATAACAATAACCATTTTTAAATAATGATATATATATATATATATATTAATAATGATAATAATAATAATAATAATAATACCAATAATAATAATAATAATAATAATAATAATAATAATAATAATAATAATAATAATAATAATAATAATAATAATAATAATTGGATAATAATAATAATACTAATTATAACTTTAACGATAATAACGATAGTAATAATAAAAAAAATAACAATTTTTAATGATAAATCCCTTTTATTGATAAAGATAATAATAATGATAATAATAAGATAAAACTAGAACGACGATAAAAACGACGATAATAATAATCATTTTTAATAAAAATATCGAAAATTCAATTGATTATAACTTCTAATCCGTTCATCGAAACCTTTCGATATCTAAAGGAAAAGTTCTTAATTTTTCGCTAGCTTTCCAAGGACATGCATATCTTATACCTTATCTCAACTGCAAGTGTAACTAATTCAAGATTCAACCTAACCTGTCTAAGGGCAATATCAAAAGTACAAGCATGCATAATCCTAAATACTCGAGCACTAGTCAGGGATACACTATTAGTATGTAAAAGTTAAATTATGAGTACTCACCTATCAATATTGAGATTCAATATTGCAGGAAAGGTACGTAGACGCAACGGAAATGATAAACACTATATTGACCTCACGAGCATACCCATGAACCATACTCAATCACCTCCATAGCTATAACCCATAATTTCCTTAATCCTATCCCACTCGAAAAACAATTTCGAAATCACTCGGACAGCACTCCGTCTTAATATTTTATGTATACTAATAATATCTTGAAATAATACGGAGTAAATATATATATGTAAATCGATTGAGAGAGTTTAGAGAAAAATATTTTCAAGTTTCTATGAAATAATGAAACCTATTGAATTCTATTTATAATAGATTTTTGAATTATTAAAGCGAATTATTAAAGTATGAATTATTAAAGTGAATTATTAAAGTATTAATTATTAAAGTGAATTATTAAAGTATGAATTATTAAAGTGAATTATTAAAGTGAATTATTAATGTTAAAGTAAAGTAAAAATAAAGTAAAGGTAAAGTGTAAGTATAGTAAAAGTATAAAACTATGTACGTATAATACGCGTATAAATATATATAATATTAATTTAAATCGTTATATATATTTAATAAAATAAAATATAAATATCGTTATCTTTATCATACTAGTTAAGTAATGAGTTGTCAAAAGTGGTTCTAGATATTTATAAAAGTTATATACGTTTTAATAATAAAGTTCCTTTTAAACTGAAAACGTTTTTGTATGTTTGAAACTAAATAGATCAATCGAGTCTTTATGAGATTCAATCTTCCACTATCCTTTGTCTAGTTCTCAATGATTGACAATTTGTTCTTATTTATAAATCACTTTACCATTTTCCGAATATTGTTAAAATGGAAAGATTTCTCAAATCAACGTGGGCCTTTCAACAGAGACTTGTAATCATAATTCAATATATCTGATAATTCAATCATTTGATCTTATCTTCTAATTCCATTGATAAACATTTTGAAACAGATACAATCATATAAAGTATTTAATCTAATATTTTGTTTACGTTTCAAGTTATAATATATATACACATATACATATATAATCATATTCGTTTAATGTATCGTGAATCGTTGGAACTTGGTCGAGGTTGAATGAATGTATGAACATAGTTTAAAATTCTTGAAATTTAACTTAACAAATATTGCTTATCGTGTCGGAAACATATAAATATTAAAGTTTAAATTTGGTTGGAAATTTCCGGTGTCGGAAACATATAAAGATTAAAGTTTAAATTTGGTTGGAAATTTCCGGGTTGTCACACTCGTCATCACGTACCACGTTACATAACTCTGCTTTTTCACTATTACCGTTTGATATTACTGGGACCCAAGGTAACAGACAATCCAAGGATACCTCTTTCTTCCTTGACTTATCGTTCTTATGCTTCTGATAATTGGCCATCTACCACTCAACCCTGAACTATACGACTATGTGTGCTGTTTCGTCTCCCACCAAGTCTCAACATTTGGCCACTAGATGCGCGATATGGCTACCTCAAGGTATAAAACTCATCCTATTCTAAGTTCTCAATTCACTCCTATCTTTTCGCTCGTACTTCCGTATAAGGAAATCTTTTATATAATTTCTCAGGAGAGAGAGACTCTTCACGTATTACTAGTGCTCTCCACAAGGGTGAATATCCATGACGAATGTTTTCGGTAGTCGATAAGAAACTTGTACCAACAAATGCTTTCGAGCCCTAACTAACTTGTTCAAACATATCTTAAAGGATTCTATTCCAACCCGGTGTACATTTATCAATTATCCTAGATCGAAATACTCGTTACACATCTAGTTTACAAAAGCCTTAGGAACACGTTTAAACATGAGTACCGCGTATCATCCACAAACCGACGAACCAAGCAAACGAACGATTTACATCTTGGATTAACATGTTACAAACTTGTATTGTCGCCTTTAGTTGATCCCTCTTACAACAGTAGTTACCACTCGCGTGTTAACGCATACTTTTCGAAACTTTTTTTAACCGCAAATATCGTTCTCCTATTCGATGGACTGAAGTAGGTGACAAGCAATTCACAGGATCCGAACTTATTCAAGAAACAACTGTTGAGATAGTTCAAGTCCGAGAAGGACCCAAGACGGCCCGTAGTCGCCAAAAGGACTATGCCGATGTTAGGCGTAAACCTTCCGAATTCCAAGTCAGTAACCGGGTAATATTGAAAAACCGCACCTTGGAAAGGTGTAATTCGTTTCGGGAAATCGAGAAAAGTTATATCCGCAATATTGATCCTTTTGAAATCTTGGGGCGTATTGGAACCGCTTCCTACCGTTTAGAACTTCCGACTCAATTAAGTTTCCGTTTACCCTACGTTCCGTGTAACAAACTTAGAGACATGTCCTGCGGAATAGAAATGTGTTACTCTTTTATATAAACTTATTATCGATGAGAAACTCCTCTTCGTAGAAAGACCGGTTGAAATTGTGGATCGTAAAACCGAGCCTTAATACAATGTAAACCCCGACTATCCAGAATGGTGGAAATGCCCAATGACGTATCTTCACTTATTCGTAGATTGGAAAACACAAGGTCTCGAGTAAGAGACATCGACTATTACTTCCAACTAAATTTCGGGACAAAATTTCTTTTAAGGTGTGGGTAATGTAACATCCCGCATTTTTCCGTTAAATTTATTTTAACACCCGTCTTTTTATTTTAAATAATATCCTTCGTATCTAGATTAGTACCCTCCGTTAGCTAACATTCTTAAAATTTTCATTATCGGATTATAACATCTTCCGTACTCTCGTATAATTCAAAATAATTCGTTCGATTAATTCCCGCTCCCGATTCAAACTTGAGGGACTAAGGTTGTCAAATGGGCAAAGACGTGACTAGGTCAAAGTGAAATGTCCCGTTCTTATTAATTAAAAACGTTCCATATTAATTGATTTCGTTGCGAGGTTTTGACCTCTATATGAGACGTTTTTCAAAGACTGCATTCATTTTTAAAACAAACCATAACCTTTATTTCATAAATAAAGGTTTAAAAAGCTTTACGTAGATTATCAAATAATGATAATCTAAAATATCCTGTTTACACACGACCATTACATAATGGTTTACAATACAAATATGTTACATCGAAATCAGTTTCTTGAATGCAGTTTTTACACAATATCATACAAACATGGACTCCAAATCTTGTCCTTATTTTAGTATGCAACAGCGGAAGCTCTTAGTATTCACCTGAGAATAAACATGCTTTAAACGTCAACAAAAATGTTAGTGAGTTATAGGTTTAACCTATATATATCAAATCATAACAATAGACCACAAGATTTCATATTTCAATACACATCCCATACATAGAGATAAAAATCATTCATATGGTGAACACCTGGTAACCGACATTAACAAGATGCATATATAAGAATATCCCCATCATTCCGGGACACCCTTCGGATATGATATAAATTTCGAAGTACTAAAGCATCCGGTACTTTGGATGGGGTTTGTTAGGCCCAATAGATCTATCTTTAGGATTCGCGTCAATTAGGGTGTATGTTCCCTAATTCTTAGATTACCAGACTTAATAAAAAGGGGCATATTCAATTTCGATAATTCAACCATAGAATGTAGTTTCACGTACTTGTGTCTATTTTGTAAATCATTTATAAAACCTGCATGTATTCTCATCCCAAAAATATTAGATTTTAAAAGTGGGACTATAACTCACTTTCACATATTTTTACTTCGTCGGGAAGTAAGACTTGGCCACTGGTTGATTCACGAACCTATAACAATATATACATATATATCAAAGTATGTTCAAAATATATTTACAACACTTTTAATATATTTTGATGTTTTAAGTTTATTAAGTCAACTGTCCTCGTTAGTAACCTACAACTAGTTGTCCACAGTTAGATGTACAGAAATAAATCGATAAATATTATCTTGAATCAATCCACGACCCAGTGTATACGTATCTCATTATTGATCACAACTCAAACTATATATATTTTGGAATCAACCTCAACCCTGTATAGCTAACTCCAACATTCACATATAGAGTGTCTATGGTTGTTCCGAAATATATATAGATGTGTCGACATGATAGGTCGAAATATTGTATACGTGTCTATGGTATCTCAAGATTACATAATATACAATACAAGTTGATTAAGTTATGGTTGGAATAGATTTGTTACCAATTTTCACGTAGCTAAAATGAGAAAAATTATCCAATCTTGTTTTACCCATAACTTCTTCATTTTAAATCCATTTTGAGTGAATCAAATTACTATGATTTCATATTGAACTCTATTTTATGAATCTAAACAGAAAATGTATAGCTTTATAGTTGGAAAAATAAGTTACAAGTCGTTTTTGTAAAGGTAGTCATTTTAGTCGAAAGAACGACGTCTAGATGACCATTTTAGAAAACATACTTCCACTTTGAGTTTAACCATAATTTTTGGATATAGTTTCATGTTCATAATAAAAATCATTTTCCCAGAATAAGAACTTTTAAATCAAAGTTTATCATAGTTTTTAATTAACTAACCCAAAACAGCCCGCGGAGTTACTACGACGGCGTAAATCCGGTTTTACGGTGTTTTTCATGTTTTTAGGTTTTAAATCAATAAGTTAGCATATCATATAGATATAGAACATGTGTTTAGTTGATTTTAAAAGTCAAGTTAGAAGGATTAACTTTTATTTGCGAACAAGTTTAGAATGAACTAAACTATGTTCTAGTGATTACAAGTTTAAACCTTCGAATAACATAGCTTTATATGTATGAATAGAATGATGTTATGAACATCATTACTACCTCAAGTTCCTTGGATAAACCTACTGGAAATGAGAAAAATAGATCTAGCTTCAAAGGATCCTTGGATGGCTTGAAAGTTCTTGAAGCAGAATCATGACACGAAAACAATTTCAAATAAGATTTCCACTCGAAATAAGATTGTTATAGTTATAGAAATTGAATTAAAGTTTGAATAAGATTATTACCTTGTATTATAAAGATAACCTACTGTAAGTAACAAAGGTTTCTTGATCTTGGATGATTATTTGGAATGGATTCAGAAAACTTGGAAGTAAACTTGCAATCTTGGAAGTATTCTTGATTTTATGAAACTAGAACTTTTGGAATTTATGAAGAACACTTAGAACTTGAAGATAGAACTTGAGAGAGATCAATTAGATGAAGAAAATTGAAGAATGAAAGTGTTTGTAGGTGTTTTTGGCCATTGGTGTATGGATTATATATAAAGGATATGTAATTTTGTTTTCATGTAAATAAGTCATGAATGATTACTCATATTTTTGTAATTTTATGAGATATTTTATGCTAGTTGCCAAATTATGGTTCCCACATGTGTTAGGTGACTCACATGGGCTTCTAAGAACTGATCATTGGAGTGTATATACCAATAGTACATACATCTAAAAGCTGTGTATTGTACGAGTACGAATACGAGTGCATACGAGTAGAATTGTTGATGAAACTGAACGAGGATGTAATTGTAAGCATTTTTGTTAAGTAGAAGTATTTTGATAAGTGTCGTGAAGCCTTTCAAAAGTTTATGAATACATATTAAAACACTACATGTATATACATTTTAACTGAGTCGTTAAGTCATCGTTAGTCGTTACATGTAAATGTTGTTTTGAAACCTTTAGATTAACGATCTTGTTGAATGTTGTTAACCCATTATTTATTATAACAAATGAGATGTTAAATTGTTATATTATCATGATATTATGATATATAATATATCTTAGTATGATATATATACAGTTAAATGTTGTTACAACGATAATCGTTACATATATGTCTCGTTTTGAAATCATTAAGTTAGTAGTCTTATTTTTACATATGTATTTCATTGTTAATACAATTAATAATATATTTACTTATCATTTAACATAATTAACCAAGTGTATCAATATCTTAATATGATTCATATGTACCTAGTAAGACGTTGTTATAACGATAATCGTTATATATATCGTTTTCGAGTTTCTTAAATTAATAGTCTCATTTTTATGTATATAACTCATTGTTAAAATACCTAATGAGATAAATAGTTATAATAAAATCATGTTAACTATATATATAACCATATATATGTCATTGTATAGTTTTTACAAGTTTTAACGTTCGTGAATCACCGGTCAACTTGGGTGGTCAATTGTCTATATGAAACCTATTTCAATTAATCAAGTCTTAACAATGTTGATTGCTATGTTGGAAACACTTAATCATGTAAATAACAATTTCATTTAATATATATATAAACATGGAAAATTTCGGGTCACTACAGTACCTACCCGTTAAATAAATTTCGTCCCAAAATTTTAAGCATTTGGAGGTGTTGACGTATCTTCTGGAAATAAATGCGGGTATTTCTTCTTCATCTGATCTTCACGCTCCTAGGTGAACTCGGGTCCTCTACGAGCATTCCATCGAACCTTAACAATCGGTATCTTGTTTTGTTTAAGTCTCTTAACCTCACGATCCATTATTTCGACGGGTTCTTCAATGAATTGAAGTTTTTCATTGATTTGGATTTCGTCCAACAGAATAGTGAGATCTTCTTTAGCAAAACATTTCTTCAAATTTGAGACGTGGAAAGTGTTATGTACAGCTGCGAGTTGTTGAGGTAGCTCCAGTTGGTAAGCTACTGGTCCGACACGATCTATAATCTTGAATGGTCCAATGTACCTTGAATTTAGTTTCCCCCATTTACCAAATCGAATAACGCCTTTCCAAGGTGAAACCTTAAGCATGACCATTTCTCCATTTCAAACTCTATATCTTTTCTTTTACTGTACGCGTAGCTCTTTTGTCGACTTTGGGCGGTTTTCAATCTTTGTTGAATTTGGATGATTTTCTCGGTAGTTTCTTGTATATCTCTGGACCCATAATCTGTCTATCCCCCACTTCACTCCAACAAATTGGAGACCTGCACTTTCTACCATAAAGTGCTTCAAACGGCGCCATCTCAATGCTTGAATGGTAGCTGTTGTTGTAGGAAAATTCTGCTAATGATAGATGTCGATCCCAACTGTTTTCGAAATCAATAACACAAGCTCGTAGCATGTCTTCAAGCGTTTGTATCGTCCTTTCGCTCTGCCCATCAGTTTGTGGATGATAGGCAGTACTATATCTAGACGAGTTCCCAATGCTTGCTGTAATGTCTGCCAGAATCTTGAAATAAATCTGCCATCCCTATCAGAGATAATAGCGATTGGTATTCCATGTCTGGAGACGACTTCCTTCAAATACAGTCATGCTAACTTCTCCATCTTATCATCTTCTCTTATTGGCAGGAAGTGTGCTGACTTGGTGAGACGATCAACTGTTACCCAAATAGTATCATAACCACTTGCAGTCCTTGGCAATTTAGTAATGAAATCCATGGTAATGTTTTCCCATTTCCATTCCGGGATTTCAGGTTGTTGTAGTAGACCTGATGGTTTCTGACGTTCAGCTTTGACCTTAGAACACGTCAAACATTCTCCTACATATTTAGCAATATCGACTTTCATACCTGGCCACCAAAAATATTTCTTAAGATCCGTGTACATCTTCCCCGTTCCAGGATGTATTGAGTATCTGGTTTTATGAGCTTCTCTAAGTACCATTTCTCTCATATCTCCAAATTTTGGTACCCAAATTCTTTCAGCCCTATACCGGGTTCCGTCTTCCCGAATATTAAGATGCTTCTCCGATCCTTTGGGTATTTCATCCTTTAAATTTCCCTCTTTTAAAACTCCTTGTTGCGCCTCCTTTATTTGAGTAGTAAGGTTAGTGTGAATCATTATATTCATAGATTTTACTCGAATGGGTTCTCTGTCCTTTCTGCTCAAGGCGTCGGCTACCACATTTGCCTTCCCCGGGTGGTAACGAATCTCAAAGTCGTAATCATTCAACAATTCAATCCACCTACGCTGCCTCATATTCAGTTGTTTCTGATTAAATATGTGTTGAAGACTTTTGTGGTCGGTATATATAATACTTTTGACCCCATATAAGTAGTGCCTCCAAGTCTTTAATGCAAAAACAACCGCGCCTAATTCCAAATCATGCGTCGTATAATTTTGCTCGTGAATCTTCAATTGTCTAGACGCATAAGCAATCACCTTCGTCCGTTGCATTAATACACAATCGAGACCTTGCTTTGATGCGTCACAATAAATCACAAAATCATCATTCCCTTCAGGCAATGACAATATAGGTGCCGTAGTTAGCTTTTTCTTCAATAATTGAAACGCCTTCTCTTGTTCATCCTTCCATTCAAATTTCTTCCCTTTATACGTTAATGCAGTCAAGGGTTTTGCTATTTTGGAGAAATCTTGGATGAATCTTCTGTAGTAACCAGCCAATCCTAAAAATTGACGTATATGCTTCGGAGTTTTTGGGGTTTCCCACTTTTCAACGGTTTCGATCTTTGCCGGGTCCACCTGGATACCTTCTTTGTTCACTATGTGACCGAGGAATTGAACTTCTTCCAACCAAAATGCACACTTTTAAACTTAGCGTACAGTTTATCTTTCCTCAATACTTCTAGCACTTTTCTCAAATGTTCTTCGTGCTCTTGATCATTCTTTGAGTAAATAAGTATGTCATCGATGAAAACAATAATAAACTTGTCAAGATATGGCCCACATACTCGGTTCATAAGGTCCATGAACACAGCTGGTGCGTTAGTCAATCCAAACGGCATAACCATAAACTCGTAATGACCATAACGCGTCCTAAAAGCAGTTTTTGGAATATCATCCTCCTTTACTCGCATTTGATGATATCCAGAACGTAAATCGATCTTCGAATAAACCGACGAGTCTTGTAGTTGATCAAATAAGTCGTCAATTCTCGGCAGTGGATAACGGTTTTTGATGGTAAGTTTGTTCAACTCTCTGTAGTCAATACACAACCTAAATGTACCATCCTTCTTCTTGACAAAAAAACAGGAGCTCCCCATGGTGATGTGCTTGGTCGAATGAAACCACGTTCTAATAGTTCTTGCAGTTGGCTTTGCAGTTCTTTCTTCTCGCTGGGTGCGAGTCTATAAGGAGCACGAGATATTGGTGCAGCTCCTGGTACAAGATCTATTTGAAATTCAACAGATCGATGTGAAGGTAGTCCCGGTAATTCTTTCGGAAATACATCGGGAAATTCTTTTGCGACGGAAACATCATTGATGCTCTTTTCTTCAGTTTGTACTTTCTCGACGTGTGCTAGAACAGCATAGCAACCTTTTCTTATTAGTTTTTGTGCCTTCAAATTACAAATAAGATGTAGCTTCATGTTGCCCTTTTCTCCGTACACCATTAAGGGTTCTCCTTCTTCTCGTACAATGCGAATTGCATTTTTATAACATACGATCTCTGCTTTCACCTTCTTCAGCCAGTCCATGCCAACTATTACATCAAAACTCCCTAACTCTACTGGTATCAAATCAATCTTAAATATTTCGCTACCCAGTTTAATTTCTCGATTCCGGCATATATTTTCTGCTGAAATTAATTTACCGTTTGCTAATTCGAGTAAAAATTTACTATCCAACGGCGTCAATGGACAACTTAATTTAGCACAAAAATCTCTACTCATATAGCTTCTATCCGCACCCGAATCAAATAAAACGTAAGCAGATTTATTGTCAATAAGAAACGTACCCGTAACAAGCTCCGGGTCTTCCTGTGCCTCTGCCGCATTAATATTGAAAACTCTTTCGCGGCCTTGTCCATTCGTGTTTTCCTGGTTCGGGCAATTTCTAATAATGTGGCCCGGTTTTTCACATTTATAACAAACTAAATTGGCATAACTTGCTCCGACACTACTTGCTCTGCCATTACTCGTTCCGACACCATTTGTTCCTTTCGTTCTGTTAACCCCTGGTCCGTAGACCTCACACTTCGCCGCGCTATGACCATTTCTTTTACACTTGTTGCAAAATTTGGTGCAGAACCCCGAGTGATACTTTTCACACCTTTGGCATAGCTGCTTCTGTTTGTTGTTGTTGTTGCGGTTGTTATTGTTGTTGGAATGATTGTTGTAGTTGCTATTGTTGTTGTTGTTATTGTTGTGGTTGTTGTTATTGTTGTTGTTGTTGGGCTGTTTGTTGTAGTTGCGATTGATGTTGCCATTGTTGGGATAATTGTTGCGATTATTATTGTAATTGCTGTTGTTGTTGTATTGGTGATTCTTATCACCATTTTCCTCCCACTTTCTTTTGACTTGCTTCACATTGGCCTCTTCAGCCGTCTGTTCTTTAATTCTTTCCTCAATCTGGTTCACTAGTTTGTGAGCCATTCTACATGCCTGTTGTATGGAGGCGGGCTCGTGTGAACTTATATCTTATTGGATTCTTTTCGATAATCCTTTCACAAACGCGTCGATCTTCTCTTCCTCATCTTCGAACGCTCCCGGACACAATAGACACAATTCTGTGAATCGTCTTTCGTACGTGGTAATATCAAATCCTTGGGTTCGTAACCCTCTAAGTTCTGTCTTGAGCTTATTGACCTCGGTTCTGGGACGGTACTTCTCGTTCATCAAGTGCTTGAATGCTGACCACGGTAGTGCGTACGCATCATCTTCTCCCACTTGCTCTAGATAGGTATTCCACCATGTTAACGCAGATCCTGTGAAGGTATGCGTAGCGTACTTCACTTTGTCCTCTTCAGTACACTTACTTATGGCAAACACCGATTCGACCTTCTCGGTCCACCGTTTCAATCCGATAGGTCCTTCGGTTCCATCAAATTTCAAAGGTTTGCAGGCAGTGAATTCTTTGTAGGTGCATCCTACACGATTTCCTGTACTGCTAGATCCAAGGTTATTGTTGGTATGTAGCGCAGCCTGTACTGCGGCTATGTTTGAAGCTACAAAAGTACGGAATTCCTCTTCATTCATATTCACGGTGTGTCGAGTAGTCGGTGCCATTTCCTTCAAAATAGTCAAATGGAACAAGTTAATCATACAGAATATTAAGAGTAGTTAATAGTATTTCGTAGCATAATATGAACTCATTTATAAAAGCTTTTTCTTCATATTAGCGTTTTATAAGTTTAAATTTGGGTAGTACCTACCCATTAAGTTCATACTTAGTAGCTAATATACAATTCAACTACTACAATTCTATATGAAAAATTGATTATAATAATATTTCGCGTTCAAACTTTTATACAATATTTTACAAACTTACAATACCGCTTATTTTACATAAAGCATGAAATATAGAACACAATAACTTTGATACAAGATAGTTGTGAAGATAATTCTAGCTAGTACACAAGTCGTTCAGCAAAGGCAATAAAGACACGTAATTCATACGTCCAGAAACAAGTCATGCATTCTGGTTTTACTAGGACTACTTCCCATCCTTGGTCTTGTGGACACTATATTACATATATCATAAAGCATAAGCACACTATATTACATATATTACACCACACGAATACAACTATCTTATTCCGACTCGCTCGTTTCTTCTTCTTCGGTTTTGGTTCGTTTTGCCAAGTTTCTAGGGATATATGATGTTCCCCTAATACGAACTGTCGTTTTCCACAACGGTTTAGAAAAACCTGGTGGTTTAGAGGTTCCCGGGTCATTGTTACAACTTAAGGGCTTCGGGGGTTGACGATACATATAAATTTCATCGGGGTTGGAATTAGATTTCTCTATTTTTATGCCCTTTCCCTTATTATTTTCTTTTGCCTTTTTAAATTCAGTTGGGGTAATTTCTATAACATCATCGGAATTCTCGTCGGAATCCGATTCATCGGAGAATTGGTAATCCTCCCAATATTTTACTTCCTTGGCAGAAACACCATTGACCATAATTAACCTTGGTCGGTTGGTTGAAGATTTTCTTTTACTTAACCGTTTTATTATTTCCCC
The DNA here is from genome assembly GCF_046630445.1 of Rutidosis leptorrhynchoides. NCBI lineage: Eukaryota > Viridiplantae > Streptophyta > Magnoliopsida > Asterales > Asteraceae > Rutidosis > Rutidosis leptorrhynchoides. Next base: position 246,920,427 of record NC_092337.1, read on the forward strand.
CACCGGTTCTATTTCCTCCTCCGGTTCCTCCTCTTCCGGTTCTGATTCTTCTTCCGGTTCTGATTCTTCTTCTGGTTCTTCTTCGGGAACTTGTGAATCAGTCCAATATATATTCGACTCTTCGTTATTATTATTTGAGTCAATGGGATTTGTGCTAGAGGTAGACATCTATCACACAATATCAAACATGTTAACAGATTAATATATCACATAATATATACATGTTAATAATATATAATTTCCAACAAAAATGTTAAGCAATCATTTTTAAAGAAAACACGGTCGAAGTCCAGACTCACTAATGCATCCTAACAAACTCGATAAGACACACTAATGCAAATTTTCTGGTTCTCTAAGACCAACGCTCTGATACCAACTGAAATGTCCAGTTCTTATTGATTAAAAACGTTCCATATTAATTGATTTCGTTGCGAGGTTTTGACCTCCATATGAGACGTTTTTCAAAGACTGCATTCATTTTTAAAATAAACCATAACCTTTATTTCATAAATAAAGGTTTAAAAAGCTTTACGTCAAATAATGATAATCTAAAATATCCTGTTTACACACGACCATTACATAATGGTTTACAATACAAATATGTTACATCGAAATCAGTTTCTTGAATGCAGTTTTTACACAATATCATACAAACATGGACTCCAAATCTTGTCCTTATTTTAGTATGCAACGGCGGAAGCTCTTAGTATTCACCTGAGAATAAACATGCTTTAAACGTCAACAAAAATGTTGGTGAGTTATAGGTTTAACCTATATATATCAAATCATAACAATAGACCACAAGATTTCATATTTCAATACACATCCCATACATAGAGATAAAAATCATTCATATGGTGAACACCTGATAACTGACATTAACAAGATGCATATATAAGAATATCCCCATCATTCCGGGACACCATTCGGATGTGATATAAATTTCGAAGTACTAAAGCATCCGGTACTTTGGATGGGGTTTGTTAGGCCCAATAGATCTATCTTTAGGATTCGCGTCAATTAGGGTGTCTGTTCCCTAATTCTTAGATTACCAGACTTAATAAAAAGGGGCATATTCGATTTCGATAATTCAACCATAGAATGTAGTTTCACGTACTTGTGTCTATTTTGTAAATCATTTATAAAACCTGCATGTATTCTCATCCCAAAAATATTAGATTTTAAAAGTGGGACTATAACTCACTTTCACAGATTTTTACTTCGTCGGGAAGTAAGACTTGGCCACTGGTTGATTCACGAACCTATAACAATATATACATATATATTAAAGTATGTTCAAAATATATTTATAACACTTTTAATATATTTTGATGTTTTAAGTTTATTAAGTCAGCTGTCCTCGTTAGTAACCTACAACTAGTTGTCCACAGTTAGATGTACAGAAATAAATCGATAAATATTATCTTGAATTAATCCACGACCCAGTGTATACGTATCTCAATATTGATCACAACTCAAACTATATATATTTTGGAATCAACCTCAACCCTGTATAGCTAACTCCAACATTCACATATAGAGTGTCTATGGTTGTTCCGAAATATATATAGATGTGTCGACATGATAGGTCAAAACATTTTATACGTGTATATGGTATCTCAAGATTACATAATATATAATACAAGTTGATTAAGTTATGGTTGGAATAGATTTGTTACCAATTTTCACGTAGCTAAAATGAGAAAAATTATCCAATCTTGTTTTACCCATAACTTCTTCATTTTAAATCCGTTTTGAGTGAATCAAATTGCTATGATTTCATATTGAACTATATTTTATGAATTTAAACAGACAAATTATAGGTTTATAGTCAGAAAAATAAGTTACAAGTCGTTTTTGTAAAGGTAGTCATTTCAGTCGAAAGAACGACGTCTAGATGACCATTTTAGAAAACATACTTGCACTTTGAGTTTAACCATAATTTTTGGATATAGTTTCATGTTCATAATAAAAATAATTTTCCCAGAATAACAACTTTTAAATCAAATTTTATCATAGTTTTTAATTAACTAACCCAAAACAGCCCGCGGTGTTACTACGACGGCGTAAATCCGGTTTTACGGTGTTTTTCGTGTTTCCAGGTTTTAAATCATTAAGTTAGCATATCATATAGATATAGAACATGTGTTTAGTTGATTTTAAAAGTCAAGTTAGAAGGATTAACTTTTATTTGCGAACAAGTTTAGAATTAACTAAACTATGTTCTAGTGATTACAAGTTTAAACCTTCGAATAAGATAGCTTTATATGTATGAATAGAATGATGTTATGAACATCATTACTACCTCAAGTTCCTTGGATAAACCTACTGGAAATGTGAAAAATAGATCTAGCTTCAAAGGATCCTTGGATGGCTTGAAAGTTCTTGAAGCAGAATCATGACACGAAAACAATTTCAAGTAAGATTTCCACTCGAAATAAGATTGTTATAGTTATAGAAATTGAATTAAAGTTTGAATATGATTATTACCTTGTATTAGAAAGATAACCTACTGTAATTAACAAAGGTTTCTTGATCTTGGATGATTACTTAGAATGGATTCAGAAAACTTGGAAGTAAACTTGCAATCTTGGAAGTATTCTTGATTTTATGAAACTAGAACTTTTGGAATTTATGAAGAACACTTAGAACTTGGAGATAGAACTTGAGAGAGATCAATTAGATGAAAAAAATTGAAGAATGAAAGTGTTTGTAGGTGTTTTTGGTCGTTGGTGTATGGATTAGATATAAAGGATATGTAATTTTGTTTTCATGTAAATAAGTCATGAATGATTACTCATATTTTTGTAATTTTATGAGATATTTTATGCTAGTTGCCAAATGATGGTTCCCACATGTGTTAGGTGACTCAAATGGGCTGCTAAGAGCTGATAATTGGAGTGTATATACCAATAGTACATACATCTAAAAGCTGTGTATTGTACGAGTACGAATACGGGTGCATACGAGTAGAATTGTTGATGAAACTGAACGAAGATGTAATTGTAAGCATTTTTGTTAAGTAGAAGTATTTTGATAAGTGTCTTGAAGTCTTTCAAAAGTGTATGAATACATATTAAAACAATACATGTATATACATTTTAACTGAGTCATTAAGTCATCGTTAGTTGTTACATGTAAATGTTGTTTTGAAACCTTTAGATTAACGATCTTGTTGAATGTTGTTAACCCATTATTTATTATAACAAATGAGATGTTAAATTGTTATATTATCATGATATTATGATATATAATATATCTTAGTATGATATATATACAGTTAAATGTCGTTACAACGATAATCGTTACATATATGTCTCGTTTCGAAATCATTAAGTTAGTAGTCTTATTTTTATATATGTATTTCATTGTTAATACACTTAATAATATATTTACTTATCATTTAACATAATTAACCAAGTGTATCAATATCTTAATATGATTCATATGTACCTAGTAAGACGTTGTTATAATGATAATCGTTATATATATCGTTTTCGAGTTTCTTAAATTAATAGTCTCATTTTTATGTATATAACTCATTGTTAAAATACCTAATGAGACACATACTTATAATAAAATCATGTTAACTATATATATAACATATGTCATCGTATAGTTTTTAGCTCTGATGTGCCCCACGATGGTTATCCCGGAATTTAAGCGAATGGAACGGTATTTGTGGGGACTTTCCAAGTCCATCAAGGGAAATGTCACCTCTTCAAAACCAGCTGATGTCCCGAAAGATATGTGCATGGCGCACACCCTGATGAACCAAATTACCAGCAAAGAACCAAAAAAGGGGAAATCCGAATCTAGAGCTAGTAATGAGAAACGTAAGTGGGACAGCAACAAGGGAAGGGTCTTTGATCAAAACCCAGCTAAGAGGCATGAAAGTTTCAAGGGAAACAACAACGGGAGGAACCCCAACCCGAACCCTAGCTCGAACCCTAACTACAAGGGTAGTCTCCCGCAGTGCAACAGATGCTACAAGCATCATACCGGGTACTGCGTCTGTGAAAAGTGTAAAAGGACTGGGCATATTGGCAAAGACTGCAAGATCACCACCCCAACTATGAAGACAAACCCTACTGGACCAAGAAAATGCTATGAGTGTGGACAACAGGGCCACTTCAGGAATGAATGTCCCAATAAGAGAAAGGACGGCGGGCTAGCGCGTGGAAGAGCTTTCAACGTAAACGCAAGTGATGCCCGTGAGAACCCCGACTTGGTTACAGGTATATTCACTATCAACAATTTATTAGCTTCTGTCTTATTTGATACTGGTGCCGATAGGAGTTATGTATGTAGACACTTTTGCTCTAAGAAAAATTGGTCGTTAGTTACTTTAAAGGAGAGTATGCTTGTTGAGGTAGCCAATGGAAAACTTGAGAAAGTTGACCAAATTAGTCGAGGAGGTATTATCAACATAGATGGTGTGGATTTCGAGATTGACTTGATACCCATCAAATTGGGAAGTTTTGATGTGATTGTCGGTATGGACTGGTTGACCAAGTTAAGGGCCGACATTATCTGTGGAGATAAAGCTATTCGTATACCACACAGCCACTAATTATTTACACAGAGAGATGTAACTCAAAGCTGAACATCATTAGTTGCATGAAAGCACAAAAAGATCATGAAGAAAGGACGTCTTGCTGTTTTAGCACATGTGAAAACATTAGAAACCGAGGTGAAGAGCGTGGATGATGTACGAATTGTGAACGAATTTCCCAATGTCTTCCCAGAATAATTGCCTGGATTACCGCCAACGAGGGCAGTGGATTTTTAGATCGATTTAGTGCCAGGAGCTTCACCGGTAGCTCGCGCACCATATCGACTCGCACCTTCCGAAATGCAAGAGTTGTAGAGTCAACTACAAGAACTGCTAGACCGTGGATTTATCCAACCAAGTTCTTCGCCTTGGGGTGCACCTGTTTTATTTGTGAAGAAGAAGGACTGATCTTTCCGCATGTGTATCGACTACCGCGAACTCAACAAATTGACGATCAAGAATCGGTATCCCCTTCCCCGAATTTACGTTCTTTTCAATCAGCTGCAAGGATCAAGCATTTACTCTAAGATCGATTTGCGATCAGGTTATCACCAGCTGAGGGTGAAGGAGAGTGATGTGATAAAAACTGCGTTCAGAACCCGTTATGGTCACTATGAGTTTCTCGTGATGCCATTCGGTTTAACCAACGCACCTGCCGTGTTTATGGATCTCATGAATCATGTATGCAAGCCATACCTGGATAAGTTCGTTATCATCTTCATAGATGATATCCTCATCTACTCCAAAAGCATAGAAGAACATGAGCAACATCTTCGACTAGTGTTGGAACTCTTGAGACAAGAGCAACTTTATGCCAAATTCTCCAAGTGTGAGTTTTTGTTGAAGGAAGTCCAATTCCTGGGTCATATTGTGAGTGATCAAGTTATCAAAGTTGATCCCACAAATATCGAAGCTTTCAGCAAGTGGGAAAGCCCCGCTACTCCGACTCATATCCGCCAATTTTTAGGTCTCGCCAGTTACTACCGAAGATTTATTGAAGGTTTCTCTCTGATTGCGCGTCCTTTGATCGCGCTGACTCACAAAGGGAAAAAGTTTGTTTATGAAACCGAACAAGAATCAGCATTTCAAACCTTGAAGCAGAAGTTAACCACCGCGCATATCTTATCACTTCCTGAAGGCAGTGACGACTTCGTTGTGTATTGTGATTCCTCGAAAAATGGTTTTGGTTGCGTATTGATGCAAAGAACGAAGGTCATTGCTTATGCTTCTCGTCAACTGAAGATTCACGAGCGAAACTACACTACTCACGATCTCGAACTTGGAGCCGTTGTTTTTGCACTCAAATTATGGAGACACTATCTTTATGGAACTAAAAGTTCTATCTTCACCGACCACAAAAGCCTCCAACACATATTCGATCAGAAACAACTGAACATGAGACAGCGACGATGGATTGAGACACTGAACATCTATGATTGTGAACTTCGTTACCATCCTGGCAAGGCAAATGTTGTAGCCGACGCTTTGAGCCGAATGGAGAGGATGGCACCTCTTCGTGTTCGGGTACTGAACATCACCATTCATTCAAATCTCAATAGCCAAATTCGAGTAGCCCAAGATAAGGCTCTCAAGGAGGAGAATATTTCTCATGAACACTTAAATATTCTCGTCTCTCGATTCGAGGTTAAGGAGACTGGACTCCGATACTTCATCGGAAGAATTTGGGTGCCTAGTTATGGAGATTTGCGAACCCTCATTCTAGACGAAGCCCACAAGTCAAGATATTCAATTCATCCAGGAGCCGGTAAAATGTACCAAGATCTCAAAGAGCAGTATTGGTAGCCAAATCTTAAGAAGGATGTTGCAACTTATGTTAGAAGTGTTTGACTTGCTCGAAAGTTAAGGCCAAACATCAAAGGAAATCTGGGTTACTTCAGCAACCGGAAATCCCGCAATGGAAGTGGGAAAGGATAATAATAGACTTCATTACGAAACTACCAAAGATGGTGGGCAGATACGATACCATCTAGGTTATCGTTGACCGTCTTACCAAATCTGCACACTTCTTAGCCATGAAGGAAATGGATACGATGGAAAAACTCGCTCAACTATACATAAAGGAAATTGTATCTCATCATGGTGTACCCTTATCGATTATTTCAGACCGAGATGCCCGTTTTGCTTCCAGATTTTGGCGTTCTTTGCAAGAAGCCTTGGGAACTCATCTTGACATGAGTACTGCATATCACCCACAGACCGACGAACAAAGCGAACGCATGATTCAGACTTTGGAGGACATGTTGCGTGCTTGTGTTATTGATTTCGGAAAGGCTTGGGAAAGGCATTTGCCTGTTATAACCCAACCTTAACCATAAGGACGAATACAATAACATATGATTTCATCGCGAGGTATTGACCTCTATATGCGACATTTTTCAAAAATTGCATTCGTTTTTACAATACAAACTATAGCTTTTATTATAAATACAAGGTTTAAACAACTTAATAATGATTATCGTTTAGCGATAATCTTAGACTTACAAACTTTACATGTGATAATAATAATACGACTTCCAACATATTTTACATTACAAATCCTCCGATATGCAGTTTTATTTTTGACACAAATATGCATACTCAAGATCTTGCTTAAATTCAACATGTTGCAGCGGAAGCTTTTAGTTATCACCTGAGAATAAACATGCTTAAAACGTCAATATAAAGTTGGTGAGATATAGGTTTAATGCCGGAAGTGTTATAAATATAGACCACGAGATTTCATATATAAACGTTCTAATAAAAATATTCTAAGTTGTTGAGCACTTAATAACCATACTTAACATTTAATCAACGTCGCATATTCCCTTTATTATGAAATCTTACTACACCGTACCAAGTGTATTCACCGAAACGAAGTATTGTGCAACCGTTGAATACTGGTCGTCTAGTCCGGTTAGGGTTGTCAGGCCCGATAGATCTATCTTTAGAATTCGCGCCTACCGTACATAGACAAGTAGTTTAATGTTACCAAGCTAAGGGTATATTTCTGGTTTAAACCCACATAGAATTAGTTTTAGTACTTGTGCCTATTTCTTAAAACATTTATAAAACAGCGCATGTATTCTCAGCCCAAAATATATATTGCAAAAACAATTAAAAAGGGAGCAAATGAAACTCACTTTTGTCTTGAAGGTATTTAACTCGACTTGGTCTCCGATAGATATCACGAACCTAACCATATATATAATATATCAACATATTTTCTTTTTAAGTAATCGTTACATATATATATATATATATATATATATATATATATATATATATATATATATATATATATATATATATATATATATATATATATATACTTTTAATACTTTTAATACTTTTAATATTTTCTTAGTCCGTAGTTAGCAGTCGAATGTTAGTGGTCCACAATTAGTTGCTTAAATAAAATAAATAAAGACCCCATCGTATTCGTATTGATTAGAATTAATCTCGACCCATGGTACCATGTTGTCAAGTGACGTGTTGCGTACATAAAGTACCGTGTTGTCAAATGACGTGTTGCGTACAATCATGAGGTCTTATGATTAATCTTCTTGTGTTGTTTACGGGTGGTCCTGAAATATATAAAATCAAATCATAAGTAAATATATACTAAATATTATGTTAATTAGCCAAGATATGATTAATCCGATTTTGTCATAATATGATATATTACAGGTCTTGAAGTGTTTTTAAAAATCAAATTAGAAGGATCTATTTAGTTTGCGAACAAGTTTGAAATCACTCAAACTATGTTCTTGTTGTTAAAATTTTACAACACAAAATAAGATAGCTATATAAATATGAATCGAATAAGGTTACGAATAAGGTTACTACCTCAAGTTACTTGGACAAAGCTACTGGAAAAGGTAAGAAAAATCTTGGAATCAAAAGAGTGGTGCAGTAGGATTGAAAGATTGGAAGTAATCTCCTTGAAATCGGATGACTATATTGATACGTTCTTGAGTAGGTAAATGAAGAGAGATTAGGGAGTAAATTAACTTGAAAGAAAATTGGAAATGAAATTGTATGTGTGTGTGTGCAAAATAGCATGATTATGGGATGGATATATAGGAGATTTAGTTTGTTTTCTTGCACAAAAGTCACACATGAGGTTAAATGGCTGGTTCCCACATGTAACATCATGTCTAGTAGCTGATCATTGAAGTTTATTGTTGGTATATACCAATAGTAAATACGTATAGAAGCTGGGTATGATACGGTTACATATACCCTAGATATACTTGTAGAAATTTTGAGGAATCGGAACGAGAATTCAAATATGGACGGGTATACATATACCCTTGGACCCCACCAGGGGTTGCCACCCCTTGGACCCCGCTTATCGGGGGAGGTGCCCCCGAACCCCCGTCATAATCAAGATAAGTTCAAACAAGTGTGCACTCCACACTTCCCCAAACTTGTTCGATATTTATCAAGATTATTTTGGTTACAAATTAATCCCATTACACTTAAATCATATTGGTGACATAGATCACCAACACATTATAGATTGTAAGTATATATGTCAAAGAACGTTACATATAGTTATCGTTTTGAAAACTTAAGTTAGTGGTCTCAAAGTATACTTATAACTCATTGTTGTTAGTTCACAATGATATGTTAAACCATCCTTAAATCATGTTAAATATGTATAGATATGTACATATACATAATCATATAATTATCGTGTGTTATATAGTTTGTGATATCATCGGTCAAATTGGACGGTCAAACGTTGTGTGAAACTCTTTTCAAAAACATAAGTCTCAACAGTTTGGATTGCTTATCATGTTGGTAAGGTTTATTTTATGTAAATATTAATCTCATAAGTATAAAACGATCGAAAAAATCCAGGTCGTTACATTGCCGCTAGCCGAATTCTCTTACAACAACAGTTATCATTCGAGTATTAATTCCGCACCTTTCGAAGCGTTGTATGGCCGCAAATGCCATTCTCCTATTTGTTGGGCCGAAGTAGGCGAAAAGCAAATCACCGGACCCGAGTTAGTCCATGAAACAACCGAGAAGATTGTCCATATTCAAGCGAGACTCAAGACAGCCCGTGATCGCCAAAAAAGTTATGCCGACCTTAAACGTAAAGACTTCGAATTCAACGTGGTTGACCATGTAATGTTGAAGGTCGCACCTTGGAAAGGTGTGATTCGTTTTGGAAAACGTGGAAAGTTAAACCCGCGATACATTGGTCCTTTCGAAATCTTAGAGCGTTTTGGACCCGTTGTTTTCCGACTGGATCTTCCGACTCAATTGAGCTCAGTTCATCCTAACTTCTACGTATCGAATTTGAAGAAGTGTCTTGCTGAACCGAAACTTGTCATACCACTGGAAGAACTTACGATTGATGACAAACTCCACTTCATGGAAGAACCTGTCGAAATTATGGACCGTGAGGTCAAAACATTGAAACGCAACAAGATTTCGATCGTCCGAGTCCGATGGAATGCCAAACCAGGACCCGAGTTTACCTGGGAACGAGAGGATCAAATGATGCAGAAGTATCCTCACCTTTTCCCAACTCCTCCATCTACCTTAGCTTAAAATTTCGGGACGAAATTTTCTTTAAAAGGTGGGTAATGTAACGACCCTAGATTTTCCAACCTATATTATTAATATTTATTAATACTTGCGATGTACTAAATGTATTCTTATACATTTTACTTGTTACCGTATTTGACTTTCCATGTCCCGACTTGTCTTTGTGACACACGCTTTTCACGAATAACATTTCGAATGTTATTTACGTTCATAATTAATTGTTATTAATTATTTCTAATTAAGTAATGTAAGTAGTTAATTACTTGGGCTTTTTACTAATTTGTTGCTTACTTATACTTGGGCTTATATTATTGGACTTGAAAGCCCACCCTACTTTTCTTAATGGATTAACTAGTAAGCCCACTATTATGCTAATAATTCTTTAAGGTTAAACAAGATTAATTAAGCTAAGTGTTGGAGACAAAGATGTCTCAAGCATGCAAACACCAACTTTCCATGCATTTAACTTATTACTCTTCCTAGCATTCACCATCCTCCCACACTTGAAAGATGAGTTTTGACTTCCCCTTTTGGCCATCAAGGCCGACGGTTCTAGCAAGGGAGGAGTGAGCTCCATTTTTTTTTGTGCTACTTATTTGCTAGTTTCTACTTCATTTCACACACACAACATACTTACACTTTATTTCTCTCAACTTTCTCTCTAAATTGTAAGTGAAAAACTTTATTTTTCTTCTTCTTTCTTCCTTTGAAGTCGACTAGTATCATCATCAAATTACTAGTTTGTTTTTTGTTGTTGAAGATCAAGCTTTATAGCTTGTATCTTCATGTAATCATGCTTCTTCCATCCTTTGTTTGATGAGAAGTCAAGAACAAGAATCTAAGCTTGTTAGCTTATGGTTCTACACTTGAAGTATTATAAAGATCTAAAGCTCATAAGCTTTAAGATCTTACTTGTGTTCATGTTTTGTAAACTTAAGGTTTATTTTCTTAAGATCCAAGCTTTGGCTTGAAAATTCTTAAGTATGAAACAAACATGAACTTGTTACTTGTAACTTTAGTTTATTTCTTTATTTTTTTTTTTTAAATTTGTGATTGTATAATATTGGTCAAGTATTACTAGTTAAACTTGATCTCATTTTCCTTGAAACTAAAGTTTAAACTTTGTAAGTTCAAGAAGATGGAAGTTTAACTTTCTAGTTATAACTTCATACACTTATGTTGGATCTAAGTTTCTATAGCTTATGGTCTTTCAAATTTGTCTAAAACAAAAGCTTATAAGCTTATATATACATTCTACAAGATTAAAATCTAAGTTTCATAACTTATGGTTTTATTAAAGTAAAGATCCAAGTTCCATAACTTAGGGTTTAACTTAAGAACACTAGATCTAGACTTTATAGTCTTGGATCTTCATGATATAACTAAGATCTAAGTTCTACAACTTAAGATCTTGTTTATTTATTTTACATTTAAGTTTATAGCTTAATATTAATATTAGAACTCATGTATGTGTCGGATTTAAGATCTTGATGTAAATTTGGTTCATCAACCTTCTTACAACCCTTAAATGAGTTGTGCTACATATCTTAGACATACACTAGTGTCATGATGGTCAAAACTTGGTAAAGATGATGCAAACACATCAACGAGTTGTACACTTGAAGCTATAAGCATCAAGGATGAGAACCGTGATGAGCACCAACCACCAAGAATCCACCGAAGCACATTACTTACTGTTTTATGGATCTGATCAGGCTCCTGTGCTACTGTAAAAGTTTATTTCCAGATTTTTCGGTTCGAGTAGATGACTTTTCGTTTAAGACTCGTCTTAATCCAACTTACGATTTAGGATTTATAGCCTTTCGAATGTCACTACGCCCTTATAACGTTGTGCTGAAATTTCTGACCTACTCGCACTTAAACCGTCGCCACGGTCAAACGAAGACGAGTTTGGTTCTGGAAATTGGTCAGCAACTAGGTGACTCATATATGGAGCCATGGCCACTGGTCTCACCTCATTTCTGTTTGTATAGAGGTCGTAGCAGCTGAACGAAGTCAGCCTTTGTTTCGATCTCCATTCTTGATTGAAAGCTTACTTTACTTTTTACTTATGTTAATGATGATGATGACACTTAAGACCTAATTCACATACTTTTAAACCTTTGGGAACGATTTACTGACTTGGTAACTTTTGACTTAGGTTGAGGACCTTTCGGACCAACTACTTACTTACTTATATCGTACAGACTTTACTACTTTTCACTGTGAGTTATAGCATCCCTTTTTACTTTAACTATTTTGGAAACTGAGAATACATGCGCATTTTATGTTTTACATACTAGGCACGAGTACTTAAACTTTATATATGTGTGGGTTATACAACGGCATAAACTTCCCCTTAGCTCGGTAACGTTTAGTCATTGGTCTTTGAACCGGTGAACGCGTATCTTAGATATGGATCCATAGGGTTTGACATCCCAACTCGGGCTAGTAGCGCTAGCATTTAACGGGTGTTTAATACTTCGTAAACTTACACACTCGCCAAGTGTACTTTTAGGGGGTAATATTACGTTAAGTTAGTTACCAAGTGCCCACGGTTGAACATATACTTTTCATACTATTTTGGAATACTGAAATCTCGTGGCCTACCTTACATTACTGTTATACTTAAACTATAGCTCACCAACATTCGTGTTGACGTTTTTAAGCATGTTTTCTCAGGTGCTTATAGGTTTGATGCTTCCGATGTAGTAGTCTTGCTGTGTAGACTCCCGCTGCTTTTGTTAGAGATGTCTCTGCATGAAACGTTTACCTTGCATTCACAACTATGTTACTTTTGAAACAATGAATTTGTAATGACCTACGAGTCTCGTACTTATGTTAATTGCTTCTATTCATAGAAGCATACTTTCGTTTGCAAAACTTTTAATGTTGGTTAAGACGTCACCCTTTCTTATGAATGCAAACTCATTTTAAAACAGTATATAGTGTTTGACCTTGTAATGATCCTGCTGTTGATGATCTGTACACGTAAATTTTGTACGGGGCGTCACATGATGAAGTTGGTATGGAATCGAAGAGGAAGTTGCAAGGATTCCAAATATGTAATTTGTTTTGGTGTTTGATTGCTAGATTGAAAAAGGATGATGAATATTTGAATTGGAGTTTTGAGAGAAATGTTGAAAGTATTAAGAAAAATGGAAAAGGAAATGGATAATGAATGGATGAGGAAGGAGTTGACTCTTTGACCTAGTCACACTTTTGGTCAAATGGCTAAATTGGTCCCTCAAGTTTAATTCAGGTGCGTGTATTACCTAAACGAGTTATCTTAAAACGCGTTTTAACGGAAGATGTTATAATCATATAACGGACTTTAAATAAATAAACGGAAAGTAAACGGAAAAAGGCGGGATGTTACACCGAGAACATATTTCCAACATTGTAAACATACATAAAGTATATTTTCTATAGACGTATGAATAGATTGTGTGTTTTAGCTTGGTTTCAAGTCTCTTCTCTCTTCACAAGTGAAGGATATCACTTTATATAAAAGATAGGCGAAATGGGGAAATCAATGATCAACTTAAAAACACCATTAGTGTTTAGTGTTTGTAAGTTTCGTAAGATTAAAACATGTCAAATAATGTCACATAATAGTAACTTAACATTTTTTATTTAGTGATTACATTTTCATCTTTCATAACATTTAATTAATTCCATTCAGATTCAAATAATAAAAAATTTCCAGCAACTGTAACAGTAACATTCTTATTGAAAACGAACACTTCAAATCATTACAAATACATATATAAATATATACATACAAAACACAATGACTACCAAGAGTTATTAAGAGGCTTTTCTAACAATGCTGAAAGATACATCTCTTGTAACTCAGGTCCTCTGTCCAACTTCCTCCCTACCACCCACTTTATTTTATTAAATCCAATGCTGTCTAAAAGTGGTGTATAAACCTCTTCAAGTTGCTCCCCTACACAAAAGAAATGATCAAGCCAAAACAGCCCACCTGGTATAAGAACCCTATAAATGTCAAAAACCAAAAAGTGTAGCAACGTTGTTGGTATCCAGTTACTCAAAACGTGCATCGAGTGAACTATATCTAATGTGTTATCGAAAAAAGGTAGTCTCTGAGAAATACTAATATACATAGGTACAACACCTCTTGATGCTATAAAACTATTGAAAGGACCATTCAAGTTCATTGTAGTTGTAACAATAGTTATGTTCCTTTCTCTCATTCTAACTGCAAATGTACCAACACCCCCTCCGATATCAAGACCTATTCGGATCAACCCGTCCTTTTTGACTTCCAAAACTTCATCAATCCCAAAGTCAACACCACCCCGAGTTTTGGAGTCAACCCATCTATTCTTCTCTCTACCTTCAAGGTCAAAACAGTCTTTACAATCATCGAACCCTTTTTGATCTCGCTTACGGTTGATCAAGCATAAGTAGTTCTTGCAAGTATATGCTGACCAGACCACCGATGAGTCAGATGGTGTTGACCAGAAGCTTTTCGGAATTGGGTAAGGTTCGACATACTCTGGCGATGCAGCGGGGCGGCAGCGGCGGCGAGGGAGTGGCTCGCAGCCTTTGAGTAATAATTTCTGTGCTAAAAGTTCGTCATCTGGACAGGATCCGTTAACTTGATAGGTCATGTAGCGGTTAAGTTCATCAGGGAAAAGGGTACATGGGCTTCCAACTGGAGGGTATAGTTTATCCGAGTCGAAATTTGAGTTCCATCCAAATGGGAGGTCTTTTGGTGATGTGAAGTCAATGAATTCGGGTGGCAGTTGAGTGTTGGTGACATCATTGATGACTTCTGGTATGTTTACAGTTGAAGTTAAAGAACAAGAAGAGTATAATGTGGTAGAGATAAACAATGTTAAGAGATTTGTTGATAATAGGATGAAAAGATAGAATAAGTTTTTGGATAATGACCAGGTACTGCTTTGAGGTGAATCCATGACTACTGCAATGAAAGATGAAGTGTTTTAGTGTTCTTATAACAAAAAACCCAAATAAGAAATTGGTTTTAATCGGCAGAAACTAATTAATTAATTTGCCAACTGAATTATTACGTTAATCAGAAATGTCAAGTATTATTTTATATGTATGTTAAGAGTAGGTATCATTGTTTATTCTTATCTCATATTTAATATGTCAAACAGGTATAGAGCTAGTAGATCGAAGGTCAACACTCGTGCTGGGTTCAATGTAAGTCTAAGTTAGTTCACATTTTCAAATCACAATTTTGCTAGTTATTAAAATAAGGAAAACTAGTGAAATGACCCGTAAAAACACGGGTTTGTTTAAACGAAACAGTTTAATGATATGTTTTACGTATTAAGTGAATGTAAATATTAAAGTCATTTAGTTTATTGCCCCGTGGAACCTCGGATTACGACTAAGAAACTTGTCGTTGATTTTACAAACATAAAGTTCTTTCAAAGTTGAGTATTTATATTTATATTTTTAACAATAATAATAATAATAATAATAATAATAATAATAATAATAATAATAATAATAATAATAATAATAATAATAATAATAATAATAAGAATAATAATAAGAATAATAAGAATAATAATAATAATAATAATAATAATAATAATAATAATAATAATTAATAATAATAATAATAATAATAATAATAATAATAATAATAATAATAATAATAATAATAATAATAATAATTAATAATTAATAATAATAATAATAAATGCCTTTTAAATTTTTTTAGAAAAATAAAATTACAATTTAGGAGAGATTAATATTTCCTTTTATAAAAGATTTTGTATTATTTTTTAAATTAGATTAATATATAATTATGACATCATCATTATAAAAAATAAGTTTAATGATAACATTATTATTTTAGAGGTTTATTAGAATATATAGAATATAGATAAATAGATAGATAGATGATAGCTTAGCTTGATACTTAGATGAATGTTTACTTTTGGTAAGACATATTAGAATCTTAGATTTAGACGATAATTTGGTAATTTATCATTCATTTTATCCTTTTAAACCTAGTTGCACTAAACGTTGGTTCTATAGTTACCGATATTGTTCTCAAAAAGTACCATTTACCTATGGCTTAAATGGTTTTAGTTTCTAGTTCCATTGCAAATTGTTTTTTTTTTCCTTCACATTTTTATGTTGCAGCTCATGTGGTAGTCTCATGTCTCTCTTACCGAGAGGTCAGGAGTTCGACTCTTGTAAAGTGCAGCATTGCACACAAGGTTGCTCCTTAACCCTTTAATCTCACTCAAGGGTGCCTTGCGCACATCGCGTTGCGGGGGCAGTGGGGGATGGGAGTTTTACCGCCCATGTCCTCGAATTGGGCCGGGTTTCTTCCTGCGCAGTAGTTGGAGTGGGTAATGCAACTGCGAAAGATGAACGTGTGGGTGGTTTAGTCCCCTAAGTGATTCCAAACTGCTGTTAAAAAAAAAAAATTAATAAATTCAACTCACTCTTTTGATGGAGTCTTATGCGGCACTGTATAGGTTAAAAGGATTCAGATGCACATATCCCTTTTTTATTATCAAGTGAAGTGAAATTTAATCCATGGGATTGATTTGAGTTAATCAACTAATTATTGTTTAGATTAATTCTATTATTTAAATTTATTGTTTTAAAATGGAGTAAACTTATACTTCTTACTTTTGTAAGTAACTAGGTGAGAATTACTAGAAAATATGGAATTAGCTACGGTTTTTTGACGGCCAATATTTCCGTCCTTCAATATCTGTTAGAATCCTGGAAAGGAGTAATACGAGTTTCCCTACCCTTATGGAGGATCTTTTAGATAAGGGCTATGTAAAGGATCCAAGACTCCCTATATTAGCTAACATTAGCAACCGATTTGTAATGTATTCAAGAGAGCCATAGAATATAGTTGACTAGTTTGACTAATGCTCTCTACATTCATGTGGTTAATTGTTCACATTCATGATATTCATGAGATATTAGGTCCTACAATTGGTATTAAAGCTATGGCCTTCATCATATGAAGGAGATCCTTATGAATATTCATGAATGTTTTCCCTCCACCTTCAAACCTTGAAACACCAAACACATATACCTTCAACTAGATCTTCAAACCTTCACCATCTTCAACATAAAGATATAAAGATCTTCGAAAATTTTTCGGACCGAATCTGTTTATTACTTAACGAAATCACATATTCGAATCAGACATTCGGTTATACAACTCAATTATTCAAATCGCAAATACACACACATCTTGATAAAAACAACACAATAACACCTACTGATTACATCAGCTTATATCTTCATCTACATCTAAAAGAAATAAAATAAATATCAAGTTCTATATACTGCTACAGTAGCGTGTTCATCAAGAGCTTCAAATCTCAACTTTTTCCTTGATGATTCTAACGAAAAATTGTGGATATCTTCATGATCCTTACATTATTCCTATCTGTTTCGTTCATCATCATAACACATAAACAACAACAGATTCGAGCTAATTCAATCCGAGTTCATCATTTTTCAAAAACGAAGTGATTTTGGCCTCTAGAACATCTTAGCAAGTTTTACATCGAATTGTTCATTGATTTGCGTTACTTATGATCAGTTTATGCTTCGTGATACTGTAATTGAATGAAGAAACATCTCAGAATTCAAAATCTCGAAGTCAAACATTGAAGCTTTTTGGTCAACGTTTTAATTCGGATGATTCTGGATGTTACAGGTTGTGTGGATGATTTTTGAGTGTTCTAATGGTGATTCTATGCAACTTTCATGTGGATTTCATCCTCTAAAACTTCATAATTTTTGTGTTTAATTTTGGAGTTCATATGTAGCTGTCGTCAACTGTTCATCATCTATTCTGCAAATTGTGTTGTTTTGATCGTGAATCCTTCACAAGATGATCAAATTGAAGCTCAAGGATGAAGTTACAATCGTTTTTGTAGCAATATTGTATCAAAATAAATTTGATGTTCATACCTTCAAGCGATAGTTACTGTTGCTGCACTTGAATAACATTCGGTATTCATGATGATGTTTATTGTAGTGACCCGAACTTTTCCATGTTTATATATATATTAAATGAAATTGATAATTTACATGATTAAATATTTTCGACATGTTAAGCAATCAAACTTGTTAAGACTTGATTAATTGAAACAGGTTTCATATAGACAATTGACCACCCAAGTTGACCGGCGATTCACGAACATTAAAACTTGTAAAAATTATATGATGTTATATATATATATATATATATATATATATATATATATATATATATATATATATATATATATATATATATATATATATATATATATATATATATATATATATATATATAGTTAACATGATATTATGATAAGAAAGTATCTCACTAGGTATATTAACAATGAGTTATATACATAAAATGAGACTATTGAATTAAGAAACTCGAAACGATATATATAACGATTATCGTTATGACAACGTCTTACTAAGTACATATGTATCATATTAAGATATTGTTACACTATATTTAACATGATAAAATGATAATAATTTATATTATAAAGTATGTTAACAATGAACTACATATATAAAACAAGACTACTAACTTAAGAATTTTAAAACGATACATATATGTAACGATTATCGTTGTAACGACACTTTAATGTATATATATCATATTAAAATATATTCATACATCATAATATCATGATAATGTAATAATTTAACATCTCATTAGATATAATAAACAATAGGTTAACAACATTAAAAGAGATCGTTAACTTAAAGGTTTCGAAACAACACTTACATGTAACGACTAACGATGACTTAACGACTCAGTTAAAATGTATATATACATGTAGTATATTAAGATGTATTAGTACACTTTTTAAAGACTTCAAGACACATATCAAAGTACTTCTATTTAACAAAAATGCTTACAATTGCATTCTCATTCATTTTCATCAACAATTCTACTCGTATGCACCCGTATTCGTACTCGTACAATACCCATCTCCTAGATGTATATACTATTGGTATATACACATAATAATTAAGCTCTTAGCAGCCCTTGTGAGTCACCAACACATATGGGAACCATCATTTGGCAACTAGCATGAAATATCTCACAAAATTACAAAAGTATTATAAATCATTCATGAATTATTTACAAGAAAATAAACTTACACATCCTTTATATCTAATCCATATACCAATGACCAAAAACACATACAAACACTTTCATTCTTCAATTTTCTTCATCTAATTAATCTCTCTCAAGTTCTATCTTCATGTTCTAAGTGTTCTTCATAAATTCTATAAGTTCTAGTTTCATAAAATCAAGAATACTTTCAAGTTTGCAAGTCTACTACCAAGCTTTGCAATCAATTCCAAGTAATCATCTAAGATCAAGAAACCTTTGTTACTTACAGTAGGTTATCTTTCTAATTCAAGGTAATACTCATATTCAAACTTTGATTCAATTTCTATAACTATAAACTATCTTAATTCGAGTAAAAATCTTACTTGAACTTGTTTTCGTGTCATGATTCTATTTCAAGAACTTTCAAGCCATCCAAGATCCTTTGAAGCTAGATCATTTCTTGTCACTTTCAGTAGGTTTACCTACTAAACTTGAGGTAGTAATGATGTTCATAACATCATTCGATTCATATATATATATATATATATATATATATATATATATATATATATATATATATATATATATATATATATATATATATATATATATATATATATATAAAACTATCTTATTCGAAGATTTAAACTTGTAATCACTAGAACATAGTTTAGTTAATTCTAAACTTGTTCGCAAACAAAGTTAATCCTTCTAACTTAACTTTTAAAATCAACTAAACACATGTTCTATATCTATATGATATGCTAACTTAATGATTTAAAACCTGTAAACACGAAGAACACCGAAAAACTAAACATACGCCGTCGTAGTGAAATCGGGGGCTGTTTTGGGTTTGATAATTAAAAACTATGATAAACTTTGGTTTAAAAATTTTTCTTCTGGGAAAATGATTTTTATTATGAACATGAAACTATATCCAAAAATTATGATTAAACTTAAAATGAAAGTATGTTTTTCAAAATGGTCATCAAGACGTCGTTTTTCGACTGAAATGACTACCTCTTAGAAAATTGACTTGTAACCTGTATTTCCGACTATAAACTTATACTTTTTTCTGTTTAGTTTCATAAATTTCAGTTCATGATGAAACCATAGCAACTTGAATCACTCAAAACGGATTTAAAACAAAGAAGTTATGGGTAAAACAATATTGGATAATTTTACTTGTTGTAGCTACGTGAAATTTGTAACAAATCTATACAAATCATAACTTAACTAACTTATATTTTATTATACATTTATTCTAACATATATTATGTAATCTTGGGATACCATAGACACGTATACAATATTTTGACATATCATATTGACCCATCTATATATATTATTTGGGAACAACCATAGACACTCTATATGCAGTAATGCTTGAGTTAGCTATACAGGGTTGAGGTTGATTCCAAAATAATATATATACTTTGAGTTATGATCTAGCCTGAGACTTGTATACACTGGGTCGTGGATTGATTCGAGATAATTTATATTGATTTATTTCTGTACATCTAACTGTGGACAACTAGTTATAGATTACTAACGTTGGACTGCTAACTTAACAAACTTAATTCATTAAAACGTAATGAAAAATGTTGTGAATATATTTCGATCATACTTTGATATATATGTATATATTTGTTATAGGTTCGTGAATCGATCCGTGGCCAAGTCTTAATTTTCGACGAAGTAAAAATATGTGAAAGTGAGTTATAGTCCCACTTTTAAAAATCTATTATTTTTAGGATGAGAATACATGCAGTTTTATAAAAGTTTTACGAAATAGACACAAGTGATCAAAAATTACATTCTATGTTGAATTATCGAACCGAATATGTAACGACCCTGGTTTTTCCAGCGTTATTTATTAATAATTATTATTATTAATACCTGTGATTAAACGAATGTATTTTATTACATTTACTTGTTTCCATGATTAACCGTACTTGACTTTAATTGCCCAAAACGTCTTTGTTACACGCGTTCATTACACGAATAATATTTTTAGATATTATTTACATTCATGATTAAGTTTTATTAATCATTTTAATTAACTATGGTTATTAGTTAATTACTTGGGCTTTAATTGGATTTATTTGTTAATTAATTGAACTTGGGCTTTTATTAGTGTTATGGACTCATGATATTGGGCTTATAAGCCCACCCTACATTTAAATGGACTAACTAGCCAATTCTCACATGTAAGTATTACTTTCAAGTTAAACTAAATTGATTATGTTAGTAAGGAATCTAGTTGCAAGCTTGTTATACATCTTTCCCATAACAATACACCTATTATCCATCTTTTTAGTCAAATGCACACAAGGAACTAGTAGGCAATTTTCTTCCTCCCTTCCCCTTTGTTTTGGCCGTCGGCCTAGGTGGTACCTAAGAGGTTTTTTGTTTCAAAATTTTGATTACATATCACTTTTTTATTCTCTCATTTTCTCACACACACTTAACTTGCATTTTCTCTCAAACTTTCCCTCTCATCTTTTGCTCTCTACTTTGTAAGTATCATGAGTTTTCTTCTTCCTTTTTCTTGACATAGAACCGAATCCAACATGCATCATCATCATTCTTTGTTGTTAACTTGTTACATGTCTTTGATAAGTTACTTACTAGTTGTTGATGTTGTTGTTCTTCACTAATTTCAAGAATCAAACTTACTAGTTTCATTCTTCATTTTATCTTGTAATTTCAAGAACACACAAGAACTAAACTTACTAGTTTATGTTCTACATATGTTGTTTCAAAAGATTGTAAGTTCATGGTTGTAAATCATACTTGAAGTTCATGAAGTAAACTTTAAAGTTTACTTTCTAAACATCAAGACTTAGGCTTGAATCTTTAAAGTATGAACAACCTTGAACTAACTACTTGTTTACTTAGTTTATTTCTTTATATTATGCACTTTAAATTCATGTTTGTTGGTTAAAATTGGTCAAGTGTTACTAGTTAACTTTGATCTCATTTATCTTGAAAACAAAAGTTAACATTAAAAGTTCAAGAACATGTAAGTAAGCTTTCTTTAATTATAACTTTGTACACTTATGTTAGATCTAGACTTTTGAGTCTTGGATCTTCAAGATCAAACTACGAACTATGTTCTACATCTTAAGATCTTGTTTAGTTAGTTTACTTTCAAGTTTATAGTTCAATATTACTTTTATAGTTCATGTATGTGTTAAATCTAAGACTTTGATGTAACTTTGGTTCATCAAAACACTTGCAACACTTAAGTGAGGTGTGCTTCATGTCTTAGACTTACACTTGGGTTATGATGGTCAAACTTTGGTGAAAATGATGCAAACACATCAACGAGTTATACACTTGAAGCCATATGCATCAAGGATGAGAACCATGATAAGCATCGAGTACCAAGAACCACCGAAACCTACTGACCCTATTGTTTTACTGTTTCTGTGTCTGACCCGTACAACCTGGGCTACTGTAATTATGATTTTCAGATATCTCTGTTCGAGTAGATAACTTTTCATATAGGACTCGTCTTAATCCGAGTTACGGTTTAGGATTTATGGCCCTCCGATCGTCACTATGTCCATTTAACGTTGTGCTGAAAATTCTGACCTACTCGCACTTAGACCTTCGCCACGGTCAAACGAAGATGAGTTTGATTCTGTAATTTTTACCACAACTAAAGGACTCATATACGGAGCCATGGCCACTGGTCTCACCTTATTTCATTAGGTATTGAGGCCGTGGTGACTGACCGAACTCAGCCTTTGTTTTAAACTACTTTCATGAACAAAACTTACTTTACAGCTTTTGTTTGATGATGAATGATGATGACCCTTAAGACCTTATTTACATACTTTTAAACCTATTCATACGATTTATGAAACAACCCGTCCTAATCCTCCTGGATGAAGTCATCAACATCTGGTCCCATTGCGAGGTACTGATCTAAATATGCCATGAATGACTCCAAGTAATGTCTTTAAAATGAGCAAATGCACAGCGGAAGACTTAATTCGTACCTGAGAATAAACATGCTTAAAAGTGTCAACCAAAAGGTTGGTGAGTTCATAGGTTTGTTATAATAATCATTTCAATATATTAATAGACCACAAGATTTCCGTTTATAAATATATGTATACTCGCAAGTGTATAAAAGAATTCTATAAGTTGTAGGCACCCGGTAACAAGCCTTAACGTTCATGTTTTACCCTCGGAAGTACACCAGATCAGGTGTGTTTAAAATAACCTCGAAGTAGTAAAGCATCCCATAGTCAGGATGAGGTTTGTCAGGCCCAATAGATCTATCTTTAGGATTCGCGCCTACCGTACATAGACAAGTAGTTTAATGTTACCAAGCTAAGGGTATATTTCTGGTTTAAACCCACGTAGAATTAGTTTTAGTACTTGTGCCTATTTCGTAAAACATTTATAAAAACAGCGCATGTATTCTCAGTCCCAAAAATATATATAAAAGGGAGCAAATGAAACTCACCATATTGTATTTTGTAGTAAAAATACATATGACGACATTTAACAAGTGTAGGGTTGACCTCGGATTCACGAACCTATATCATTTATATATATATATATCAACTCATATAATATAAATCAATTAAGTTTATATATTTTGTTATGTTTTAAGGTTAATATTCTTATATATAATTTTATTAATACTTATAATACCTTATGATACTTATTCAATATTTAATTAATGTTATATCAACAATATTAATTAAAACATAATTTTACGTAATATTAGTATACTTTATGTGATATATATATATATATATATATATATATATATATATATATATATATATATATATATATATATATATATCTTTTGCTTTACAAACTTAATAATGGTAATAATACTAGATTAAGGATAATAATAATAATGATAGTAATAATAGTAACTTAAAAAAAATAGTTTTACTAATAAGGATAAAGTAAAAATTGATAGTTTTAGCAAAAATAATAGTTTTTAATAAAAATGATAAGTTTAATAATAATTATAATTTTAATAGATATTTTAATGATACTAGTAATAAAAATAATAATAATAATGAGTAATAAGTAAACTACCTCAAAGGAGTATCCCTAAAAAAATGCCCAAGCCTAGGTTTGAACCCGCGACATCCCGCTAACCCGATAATGCCTTTAACTACTCCTTTGTCAATACATCATCATAAAATCATGACCATAACATCACTCATTTTATCATCATCTAAAATTGTCATCATCTGATCATCATGATTCAATCTCTACGGTATTATTAGTTTAACCTCTTCATGATCACCATTTTTATCATCATCATTATTGTTACTATTATATTAATCCCATGTCATAATCTGTCATAATCAACTAGATATATTACCCCTTTGCTTTAAAGATAATGCTCTAATTAATTATGGTTATGATTATTCAACAAAAATGACGTCCCAATAGTGTGAAATTGTAGGCCATCTAATTTTAGTCCGCATGTACGTTCATACACCTACTCGACTATCCAAAATTTTCCTCAAGTAAGAACGTCCCACATGCTTTAAGTATCCCACATGTGTCCTGACTTTTTATGTTATGTTTTATAAGTAGCCGCATTTAATTGGCCACTTCTGTGTATTTCAAAATGGTGGTGGTTTTAAGAACAACACCATAACCGAAACACGTAAGTTGTAGCGTAGTAGTAGTGATCGAAAAATAATTGAAGGATAGTGGCAGTGGTGGTTTGTTGTGATGGTGCTCCGGTGAGTGAGGTGGTCAATGGTGGTTAGATGTTCATGGTGATGTTGAAGGTGGCGAAGTGGTTGTTGTTGGTGGTAGTTTTCGGGTGAGAAGAGTAAATGAAGATGAGTGTTGTCGTGAAGGTGGTGATGGAAATACCCGAAAACAAAAGAGACAAGCAGGTGACGGTGTAGGATGAGAAAAGTGAGGTGACCCGTTGGAGGTGATTGCCGATATGATGTTCAAATGGTGGTTGATGTTTGTGATGATTAATGGTGGTTATCAAGGGTTGTTATGGTGGCAGTTTGTGTGATTCTCGAAGAGAAAATTAAGAAGAAGAAGGAAAGAAAAGATGGATGTTGGCGGCGATATGGTGGAAAGGTGGTGGAAGTTTATATGGTTGAATTGGTGACAGATTTTGGTAACCGAATAGTGTTTTATGGAGGATGGTTGTAAGAGTTGAAGAGGTGCTCGATCAAACTTGATATGCAAGTGTGTGATCATTTTTCCTCTTATGTAAATGTATATAGTATAGTATATATATGGATTAGGTAATTAGGAGTAAACAACTAGTCATCCTATGAATCATAAGAAATAGCTGGCATCCACCCAAACTCTGCCGACACCCTTTATTAAGAGAGTATATCGTGCCCGTTGACTAATTTAGTGGCGGATAAAAGTCTTTTAAAAAAAAAATTTATATTTTTAATTTAAATATCTTTATTACGGTATAAAATTCGGTCGTTAACTATTAAATAAAAATTACATTAACTGTCCCTCTCATTTATGGGTGAAAAATAAAAAAATTCTAAAATTTAACAAATAGCTCCTAAATACATTTTTAGTAAGCCTAAAATTTATAGAACTCATTTTCGGATCACCGTTTATTTTAAAATCACATAACTTTGAATTAAACTTGTTTAATATCGATCCTGAATTTTGATCTGTCATTTGAGCTCAATCCCAACTAAAAATTAAATATTTTAAAATTAATCGAATAGCTTATATATATATATATATATATATATATATATATATATATATATATATATATATATATATATATATATATATATATATATATATATATATTTCTTAAGTACAACTAAAATTTATATAGTTCATTTTTAACTCGTGTAATATTATTCGAATGATAACTGGGTGTTACTATCATTTCCTAAATGAATTCGAAATCACAAAATATATATTCTATATACTTTATTTATGATTATATATTCTTTAAATAATTATTATATGTTATTATTATTTTACAACATTAATTATAACAATTACAATATATAATATTTCATATTATTATATAAAATAGATATATGCATATCTATTTACAAGTAATTGTATCGTGAGTCGTCATAAATGGCCAAATGTTAAATGAATTCATTAAAACAGTTCAAAAATTTTGAGACTCAATATTACAGACTTTTCTTATTGCGTCAAAAATACTAAATCGTATTGAGAGTTTGATTTAAAATTAGTCAAAATTTTCCGGGTCGTGACAGTACCCACCCGTTAAAGAAATTTCGTCCCCGAAATTTGATCGAAGTCGTCATGGCTAACATTAGAAATGTTTTTTTTTTCATGACGAATATGAGTTGATAAAAAGAGTTTTATCATTTTTTATTAATATAGATAAAATGATTCGATTACTCAAAGAGTACGAGTGAAGCTACGAGTGATGTTGTCACAAAATATTGAGATGGAGATTTAACTTTTGACGTAGTCACGGTTGATTTCCGAAATTCAAGAAATTTAAGGAAATCTTTTATTCAGAAAGAAAATAAAATAGCACGATTTATTAGCAAACTGTTGGATTTACGGAAGAACAGAAATATCAAGGAAATATTTCTGTGATATGCTTAGAAATTAAGTAGAATGAAAGAGTCGTGTAACATGGCACATGATGATGGTATAATCTACTGTGAATCATCATCACATTTCATTAGAAACTCAGCATGACTTACTGTAATATAACCACGTTGGCCCAGCGTTATTATATTATACTAACTCATGCTTCAATTCCCTACACTTCTCCAAAAATCATCCATAATTTAAACTTAAATTTTATAGAAGGATAGAAACTGAAACAGTTTCTTTTATGAGTTAACATAGATAGCACGAGAAGATAGATAATTTCGGACGAAGATATTTATGAAGATATCTTCAGAAATATTGAAGATATTTATGACGATATTTTGAAATTTCTAGATCGAAGGATGATGAAGAAAATGTTTCCGCAAGGATTTAGAATAAGTAAGGAACATGATATTCGTTTAAAGGTTTCAGCAGATACTGAATCATCTGGATTTGTTAAGTACAGGTTTAGTGTTTCTGATTTGTCCACAGTCTCCTTCATGGTTTGCTCAATTTTTTTTTTCAGTTCCAAATTTTCTATCGAGCGTTCCCAACACTCCATTCTTTATCATCAAACTCTTGACCATTTAGGCCACCTTCAATTTTACTGTTTCCTCTGCATTTAATGCAGCCATATCTGATTCGTCGATTATCAATCCGAGGTGGTTTCAGGAGAATTGTGTTTTTAGATGATTAAACGCTGATGGTAATATGGTGGAATATAAAAGGTTCCTCGGTAACAATAAAAGAGCACACATATATATCAAGGTTATGATAAGGTTGTTTCGAAAAAAAGATCGAAATTTTCTTGTTGGAGCTGTGACAAAATTTGCTACTTTGAAAAAGAACTGCAAAGTTATTTTGGGTAATAATAACACTAAAGGAATTAGCACAGCTACTTGTTAAACGTTTACTCAGTTTCTGAGAGTTTTTCAGATGCATAATCATAGGTCATCATTCTTTCCTTTCGTGGATAAGGTGTGGTTGGTTTATCCTCTCGTTTGAGGTGTTTTCAAGAATCATGAAAGGTTTGAACGCAGATTGTAATCACCAATATACAAATGAAGTTTAAAATGAAATCAAGTGGCAAACTTGAAGAAATGTTTAGTTTCATATGTTTTAATCAATATTTTAATTCATTTTAATTGTCCAATATTATTAGTCCACATTTGATAGTCCACAGTTACAGTCCAATAATTCATATATAGTTTAATATATAATATTCGAATTAATTAATACGTTTCGTGACCCGTATACGTCTTAGACTCGATCACAACTCAAACTATATATATTATTGTAGAATCAACCTCAACCCTGTTTAGCTAACTCCCGCATTACTGCATATAGAGTGTCTATGGTTATTCCAAATAATATATATAGATGCGTCGATATGATATGTCAAAACCTTGTATACATGTCCCGATATTTAAAGTGCGTAAAAATAAATAACAGAAATTAAATGACGATAAGTAAAATTGCGAGAATGTAATTTGCGATAAATAAATTGCGATAAATAAAATGTAATCAGTTAGCTAGGAACAATTAGCTAGGAACAGTTAGCGTGGATTCTTAACAACATTTTTCTCGTAGTTAATTTGTTTGTTGGTAACAAGTTTTATTTTGTCCAGTGTTTTCTTCATTATACCACTTGTTGGATTCTGATAGGTCAAAATCCAAATATGAAATTGAATGAAAATGATTATTCATGCTGTGAACGGATACGTATATCGGTGGTTGTAAGTAGGATAGTAAATGATTGTTGAATCAGATTCGAAGAATGTACAATGTAACTTATTAATGTGAAATCTAAATATTCCTCGGGTATTACCTACCCGTTAAAATATTTTCATCATTAACAGTTTGTACGAAAGAATTTTTTTAATTACAATCTTTATGAAAATATATATACATATATATTTTCTTCAGATATAATCATGGATTTAATGAGTTAATGTGATATTAAACTGTAATAACCCGACTTTTTCCGTTAACTTTTCGTTAAAAAAAAAAACATAACAACCGTTACTTAAAATCTACAATTTTATATGTAAATTTTTTTTTAATATACTACTATAAATATTGGTTACATTTTTTTTTAAAACACTACGGTTAGTGAAAACGAAAAAAAAAATATATTTTAAGACAACAAAATGTATGATTATGAATTTTAATAATTAGGTTATATAACAATTGAGTTTTGAAAATCATTTTAATTAAATAGGATGATGATACTTATATTTTTATTCAACAAGTATTTATACTCGTATTATACTAACGTTTCTAGATATATAGTTTTATACACTAATAATTCAAACTAATAAATGAATTAATAATTCAAATTAATAATTCGGTTTAATAATTCAAACTAATAATTCAGTTTATTATTATAATATTTTATATTATATAATGGATATAAAAATTCGTAACCCACTTGCCAACTACTCCCATAATTTACGTAACACATGACTTATAAACATTATAATTACTCTATCATATAATTTAAATATTATAGTGATATTTAAACATAATCTTAATAATTGACTGGAATTAAATATAAAAGGTTTCGAACAATATACATAGATGTATTTTTTTTTAAATATAAAATTTATCAATCACAGAAACATGTTAAGGCAAAATACATTGAGTTTTAGATAACGGATAAAAATCTAATAAATATCTAATATATATATTTTAGGGATACCCGTAAATGCCATTGTTAATTACCCTTGACTATATATTATATCTATATTTCCTTACTATTAAACCCGTGACTACAAAAATTTATAACCCGTGTTTATTTAATATTACACCCATGATATATCTATACCCGTGACTATACAGTTAATACCCGTGATATCTATTATTGAGATAGATATTTACCCGTGACTCTATCTTATCTATATTATCTATCTATATCAGATTCATTTCATCAAACAACCACGTACACAATTCTTTCTCTTAAGAACACCCATCTACTATTCATCATCTTCATCGATCTTCCTTCCTCAAAAACACCTTCAAGAAATCACTTGATCATAAAATCGTTTACATATTCGGATTCCTCTCGAAGAGCTCTACACATCTATACCAATAATTTCTTGATTAGGGTAAGTTTTAAAAACTCTAATTTTTGATTTTTCATGTTTTTGATACATATTAGGGTAGATATAGTGTCTAGTGCTCAAGTCCTTGAATATTTACAAATGAAATGGTGTTTAATTGATCATTTGAGTAGTTATAATGAAATCCCATTTTTGAACTGATATGAACTCATTCTTACATGTTAAATACAGTTAATCAAAGTTCATAATTGAATTGCTATCGAAGAGTAGTTAATTTTTCATATAGATATTGCGCGATTTCGATTTCTAGATCAAAAATTGTGATTAATTGATTTTGGTTTGAAAATTCGTATTTGATATTGCTAATCTGGAAAAGTTGAGTTTACAATCTGTTCTTGGCATGATAATATTTGAAAAGAGCTTGAAAAATTATTAACTTTTCGTTTAGATATCATATCTTTTCGATTTATAGAACTTAAGTTATGAACGATTGAAGTTATGTTTTTGTATGATTAAAGGTGAACGTTTTTGGCATGCTAAATGACATACTAATAATATAAGTTCATAGGGTTGTTGGACTTGAAAAACCACTGATATTAGACTCAAGAATCAGGTCGATTCGAATTTTCTTTAGACTTTTACGCTCGTTCAAAGTTTGGTACATGTTAATAAAAATGCTGTTTGATTTATGAAAACTGCACGAACATAGTTTAACGTATTCTGTAACTGGGACTTTTCTGGGACAAATCAGACTATACGAAAAATTGGGTAGATTCTTCACTTAAAAACGCCGCATCTCCAATTGGCGGTGACAGATTTGGAGTTGCGATGATTTTTCTAAAAATCACAGAAGTTGCTGCTGTAAACCTTGTTTTAAACTTGTGTTTTTGCAAATGTTTCGGGTTATAAAAAATATGACCAATACTTGAGACTTGAAACTTTTTGTATGAACTTAATACACTTATATTAACTATTTCATATAGTGTGGGGTGATCT
Source organism: Rutidosis leptorrhynchoides (assembly GCF_046630445.1). NCBI lineage: Eukaryota > Viridiplantae > Streptophyta > Magnoliopsida > Asterales > Asteraceae > Rutidosis > Rutidosis leptorrhynchoides. The sequence continues at coordinate 246,951,310 of NC_092337.1, forward strand.
AAAGTGGTAATTTTGTATATGTATAAACCATGTAATTTAAACCGTCCGTTTGGACATTTAACCCGTTTAAGCCAAAAAGTGTCAAAATGGATAACGGGCACCGAGGACACGTCCGATATATCAATTTAAGTAAGTTTGAAGTTTATAATATTTTAAAAATGATTTTTGGCATGTTTTGATCAAAATGGATATTTATGACCCATTTGAGTCATACGCGTCTACTTTGACCAATATGCGAAATTTTGAGGATCAAAGGTATGTAACACGTCTAAAATATCATTTTTAAACTTATGACATGATTTTTACATGCTCAAGTATTATGGTTTGGAATTTGAGTTGTCAATGGAAAATTTTTATTATTTTAGTGAAAGTGTCAAAATGACTCTCGGACTCACTTTGTAGGCTCGTAAATTATAAATGATTAATTTATGGCGAAATATATTAATTGGGTCAGAAAGTAGATATGAGATGCTTCAAAATGATATAAGATATGTATGATTTTGTCGAGTCAAAACTAGTTTAAAACGAGCCTGAAAACAGGATGTTGGGGCTGACTTTTAGTTTTGGTAAAGTGTCAAAAATGAATCTTGGGTCTACTTTGCGGACTCGTAAGTTGAAATCAGTTAAGTCTGGATAAAAACTATTAATTGGTATTGTAAGTATTTACGACATGCTTTAAAACGATATATTATATGTATGATTTTGTTAAGTGTAAATAGGTTTAAAACAAGCCTGAAAATGGGTAATCGTTGCTGATTTTGAACAATTAGCATTTTATCAGCAGTTTACATTTTATCAGCAGTTTATGTTTCGGGAGGCTGTTTTCACGAGGCCATAACTTTCAAACCGTAACTTCGTTTTCATCAAATAAACTGTCTATAGAAAGGTGGGATGATATACTTTCCAATGGTCACGACCTAAGGTATTATATCAAAGTTAGTGGGACCCGGAATCAGCTGCAAAATACCTAAAAAATACATATATCTAAATAATATTTTTTCTAAGTAAAAACAGATAACCTAAGTTTGACTATTTGACCAAATTGGGTAATATTATGAGATTGTTTATTTGTTTTGACCATGTTGACTGTGTTTGACTTGCGTTTGACTTACATTTGACTTACTTTGACTTATGTTGACTTTTGTTGACTTTTGCTAAACTTTGCTAAATTTATGAGTCGGACTTGAGCAATAGGACTATACTTACCTTATGGACCGACCTAGCTTATTAGACACTTATTGACCAACATATGTTCTCTAGATTGAGGTCTACGGTTACTTGCATTCCGATATTCGGTCACATCTCTGTGATTTATTTCTGAAGTTGTCAGGTGAGTTTCATTGATCCCTTTTTAATTGCTTTTGCAATATATATTTTTGGGCTGAGAATACATGCACTTTATTTAAAACGCAATGGATACAAGTACATACTAAATTCTACACCGAGTTTGAACCAAAAATCCCTTAGCTTTGGTAACTAGTAGCTGCCAGTTATAAGAACTGGTGGGCGCGAGTAGTTGTATATGGATCCATAGGGCTTGACATCCCCGTCTGTTCCAGATATAGAAACCCTAGCCTGAACTATAAAACAGACGTATACTATTTGAGGTTAGTACATGTTGGTTTGCGTGTATTGTACATGTTGGTTGCATGTATGTTAAAACAGGGGTACTTATTATATAGACGTTAAAGTTTAATTACCAGGGTGCTCAATCTTGTAGAATATTTTGATAAACGTTTCTGGATGAAACAACTGAAATCTTGTGATCCACCTTTATATACAGATTATGCGCAATATTAAAACTATGAACTCACCAACCTTTGTGTTAACACTTTTTAGCATGTTTATTCTCAGGTCTCTAGAAGTCTTCCGCTGTTTACTTATACGTTATACAAGCTATGTGCATGGAGTCATACATGCTTTATTAGAGAAAACTTTGCATTCACAAAAACATCACCATGTATCTTATTTTGACTGTATTGTCAACGGATGTATTAGTGTAAACTATTATTTACGGTGATTGTCTATATGTAGAAATCATCAGATGTCGAAAGCCTTGGATTTAGATATTTATTTATGGTGTGTCTTTTCAAAAGAATGCAATGTTTACAAAACGTATCATATAGAGGTCAATACCTCGCAATGAAACCGGTGAATAACGTACTGCGTCAATAGCGATTTTGGCGGGTCGTTACAAGTGGTATCAGAGCGTTGGTTGTAGGGAGTTAGGTGCATTAGTGTGTCTGACCTGGACTGTTTGGATACATTAGTGGTCTAGTCTACAACCGTGTCGTTACACTTATACGTGATTATGTGCATATTCTGACATTAATATAATATTATTATTACTATCGGTGAGAAAGTATTTCTCCTTTTGATTACAAGCCTTCTCCTGCTCAAGTCATTTTCAACACCCCGGTTAGTGAAAAACCAGGAAGTGTCATTCAGGACTTTCGAAATTCCCGACATTCCTATGTGAGTTATTACTTATATATTTTTATAGATATCATGTGTTATATTATGTGCTTATGTGCTTCGATTCAGAAACTCCCGACATCTCGAATTGTAAATCGGAAGAAGTCTTATCCGACTCACGAAGATTCTCAATAGTTTCAAAGACATTCTTACGTCATTACCCTTTCAATATTATTAATTAAATTAAATATTATATTCTCGTACTATTTTTAGTACACCCCTTTTTGAAATCATTTCGATTTATAAATTCTGGAAAATGACACTTGTTTTATATCCATAAATATTTTGGAGTAGTGTTGGAATGGAAGCATGAGTTAGTGTAATATAATGACGCCCGATCAACATGGTTATATTACGGTAAGTCATGCGGAAGTTCTAATGGAACGTGATGGTGGTAATGCTTGATCAACCTTACCTTCACCACGTATCTTGTTACATGACTCATTTATTTTCTCTGCTGACATCTGAATATACTCTTGACTATATATGTGACATCATTTGAGGTCACACTTGATTTCCTTCCCATCTTTGTCATATCATACTTGCACTCCGAGCAGTTTATTCAAAGGTATTCGGCACCAAAGGAATATGATCTCGTTTTACCTAACTTTCATACTTAACTACAAGATGCTTTATCTTACTACGTCAAGACAAACATTTCTATCCTCACTTGTTTTCCTAAACGCCGTTTAATCGCACTAACCAAAATTTCGGGACGAAATTTTCTTTAAGGGGTAGGTACTGTAATAACCCGACTTTTTCCGTTAACTTTTCGTTAAAAAAAAAACATAACAACCGTTACTTAAAATCTACAATTTTATATGTAAATTTTTTTTTTTAATATACTACTATAAATATTGGTTACATTTTTTTTAAAACACTACGGTTAGTGAAAACGAAAAAAAAAATTATATTTTAAGACAACAAAATGTATGATTATTAATTTTAATAATTAGGTTATATAACAATTGAGTTTTGAAAATCATTTTAATTAAATAGGATGATGATACTTATATTTTTATTCAACAAGTATTTATACTCGTATTATACTAACGTTTCTAGATATATAGTTTTATACACTAATAATTCAAACTAATAAATGAATTAATAATTCAAATTAATAATTCGGTTTAATAATTCAAACTAATAATTCAGTTTATTATTATAATATTTTATATTATATAATGGATATAAAAATTCGTAACCCACTTGCCAACTACTCCCATAATTTACGTAACACATGACTTATAAACATTATAATTACTCTATCATATAATTTAAATATTATAGTGATATTTAAACATAATCTTAATAATTGACTGGAATTAAATATAAAAGGTTTCGAACAATATACATAGATGTATTTTTTTTTAAATATAAAATTTATCAATCACAGAAACATGTTAAGGCAAAATACATTGAGTTTTAGATAACGGATAAAAATCTAATAAATATCTAATATATATATTTTAGGGATACCCGTAAATGCCATTGTTAATTACCCTTGACTATATATTATATCTATATTTCCTTACTATTAAACCCGTGACTACAAAAATTTATAACCCGTGTTTATTTAATATTACACCCATGATATATCTATACCCGTGACTATACAGTTAATACCCGTGATATCTATTATTGAGATAGATATTTACCCGTGACTCTATCTTATCTATATTATCTATCTATATCAGATTCATTTCATCAAACAACCACGTACACAATTCTTTCTCTTAAGAACACCCATCTACTATTCATCATCTTCATCGATCTTCCTTCCTCAAAAACACCTTCAAGAAATCACTTGATCATAAAATCGTTTACATATTCGGATTCCTCTCGAAGAGCTCTACACATCTATACCAATAATTTCTTGATTAGGGTAAGTTTTAAAAACTCTAATTTTTGATTTTTCATGTTTTTGATACATATTAGGGTAGATATAGTGTCTAGTGCTCAAGTCCTTGAATATTTACAAATGAAATGGTGTTTAATTGATCATTTGAGTAGTTATAATGAAATCCCATTTTTGAACTGATATGAACTCATTCTTACATGTTAAATACAGTTAATCAAAGTTCATAATTGAATTGCTATCGAAGAGTAGTTAATTTTTCATATAGATATTGCGCGATTTCGATTTCTAGATCAAAAATTGTGATTAATTGATTTTGGTTTGAAAATTCGTATTTGATATTGCTAATCTGGAAAAGTTGAGTTTACAATCTGTTCTTGGCATGATAATATTTGAAAAGAGCTTGAAAAATTATTAACTTTTCGTTTAGATATCATATCTTTTCGATTTATAGAACTTAAGTTATGAACGATTGAAGTTATGTTTTTGTATGATTAAAGGTGAACGTTTTTGGCATGCTAAATGACATACTAATAATATAAGTTCATAGGGTTGTTGGACTTGAAAAACCACTGATATTAGACTCAAGAATCAGGTCGATTCGAATTTTCTTTAGACTTTTACGCTCGTTCAAAGTTTGGTACATGTTAATAAAAATGCTGTTTGATTTCTGAAAACTGCACGAACATAGTTTAACGTATTCTGTAACTGGGACTTTTCTGGGACAAATCAGACTATACGAAAAATTGGGTAGATTCTTCACTTAAAAACGCCGCATCTCCAATTGGCGGTGACAGATTTGGAGTTGCGATGATTTTTCTAAAAATCACAGAAGTTGCTGCTGTAAACCTTGTTTTAAACTTGTGTTTTTGCAAATGTTTCGGGTTATAAAAAATATGACCAATACTTGAGACTTGAAACTTTTTGTATGAACTTAATACACTTATATTAACTATTTCATATAGTGTGGGGTGATCTAAAGTGGTAATTTTGTATATGTATAAACCATGTAATTTAAACCGTCCGTTTGGACATTTAACCCGTTTAAGCCAAAAAGTGTCAAAATGGGTAACGGGCACCGAGGACACGTCCGATATATCAATTTAAGTAAGTTTGAAGTTTATAATATTTTAAAAATGATTTTTGGCATGTTTTGATCAAAATGGGTATTTATGACCCATTTGAGTCATACGCGTCTACTTTGACCAATATGCGAAATTTTGAGGATCAAAGGTATGTAACACGTCTAAAATATCATTTTTAAACTTATGACATGATTTTTAAATGCTCAAGTATTATGGTTTGGAATTTGAGTTGTCAATGGAAAATTTTTATTATTTTAGTGAAAGTGTCAAAATGACTCTCGGACTCACTTTGTAGGCTCGTAAATTATAAATGATTAATTTATGGCGAAATATATTAATTGGGTCAGAAAGTAGATATGAGATGCTTCAAAATGATATAAGATATGTATGATTTTGTAGAGTCAAAACTAGTTTAAAACGAGCCTGAAAACAGGATGTTGGGGCTGACTTTTAGTTTTGGTAAAGTGTCAAAAATGAATCTTGGGTCTAATTTGCGGACTCGTAAGTTGAAATCAGTTAAGTCTGGATAAAAACTATTAATTGGTATTGTAAGTATTTACGACATGCTTTAAAACGATATATTATATGTATGATTTTGTTAAGTCTAAACAGGTTTAAAACAAGCGTGAAAATGGGTAATCATTGCTGATTTTGAACACTTAGCATTTTATCAGCAGTTTACATTTTATCAGCAGTTTATGTTTCGGGAGGCTGTTTTCGCGAGGCCATAACTTTCAAACCGTAACTTCGTTTTCATCAAATAAACTGTCTATAGAAAGGTGGGATGATATACTTTCCAATGGTCACGACCTAAGGTATTATATCAAAGTTGGTGGGACCCGGAATCAGCTGCAAAATACCTAAAAAATACATATATGTAAATAATATTTTTTATAAGTAAAAACAGATAACCTAAGTTTGACTTATGTTTGACTATTTGACCAAATTGGGTAATATTATGAGATTGTTTATTTGTTTTGACCATGTTGACTGTGTTTGACTTGCGTTTGACTTACATTTGACTTACTTTGACTTCTGTTGACTTTTGTTGACTTTTGCTAAACTTTGCTAAATTTATGAGTCGGACTTGAGCAATAGGACTATACTTACCTTATGGACCGACCTAGCTTATTAGACACTTATTGACCAACATATGTTCTCTAGATTGAGGTCTACGGTTACTTGCATTCCGATATTCGGTCACATCTCTGTGATTTATTTCTGAAGTTGTCAGGTGAGTTTCATTGATCCCTTTTTAATTGCTTTTGCAATATATATTTTTGGGCTGAGAATACATGCACTTTATTTAAAACGCAATGGATACAAGTACATACTAAATTCTACACCGAGTTTGAACCGAAAATCCCTTAGCTTTGGTAACTAGTAGCTGCCAGTTATAAGAACTGGTGGGTGCGAGTAGTTGTATATGGATCCATAGGGCTTGACATCCCCGTCTGTTCCAGATATAGAAACCCTAGCCTGAACTATAAAACAGACGTATACTATTTGAGGTTAGTACACGTTGGTTTGCGTGTATTGTACATGTTGGTTGCATGTATGTTAAAACAGGGGTACTTATTATATAGACGTTAAAGTTTAATTACCAGGGTGCTCAATCTTGTAGAATATTTTGATAAACGTTTCTGGATGAAACAACTGAAATCTTGTGATCCACCTTTATATACAGATTATGCGCAATATTAAAACTATGAACTCACCAACCTTTGTGTTGACACTTTTTAGCATGTTTATTCTCAGGTCTCTAGAAGTCTTCCGCTGTTTACTTATACGTTATACAAGCTATGTGCATGAAGTCATACATGCTTTATTAGAGAAAACTTTGCATTCACAAAAACATCACCATGTATCTTATTTTGACTGTATTGTCAACGGATGTATTAGTGTAAACTATTATTTACGGTGATTGTCTATATGTAGAAATCATCAGATGTCGAAAGCCTTGGATTTAGATATTTATTTATGGTGTGTCTTTTCAAAAGAATGCAATGTTTACAAAACGTATCATATAGAGGTCAATACCTCGCAATGAAACCGGTGAATAATGTACTGCGTCAATAGCGATTTTGGCGGGTCGTTACATAAACTCATTTGATTTACCGTTAGAACTAGAATACATAATCTCTAAAACATTAGAGATTACATAATCGTCATGTAGAACAAAGGTAATTGTTATAGATCGATATGTAGAACAAAGATAGTCGGTGTAGAACGATATGTAGAACGAAAATTATGCTCGAGGTACAGAATGAGATGTTGAGGCTTGTGATGTTGAAACTTGGATTGTTGATGGTATTGTTGGTGCCGGTGATGTTGCTATCGTTGTTAAGTGTTGCACCATATTCTCCAAAGCCACTACTCGAGCGCGAAGTTCATTGGCTCCTTCTATTATTCCGGGATGATTGTGTAGTGACCCGAACTTTTCCATGTTTATATATATTAATTGAGATTGATATTTACATGATTAAATGTTTCCAACATGTTAAGCAATCAAACTTTTTAAGACTTGATTAATTGAAATATGTTTCATATAGACAATTGACCACCCAAGTTGACCGGTGATTCACGAACGTTAAAACTTGTAAAAACTATATGATGACATATATATGGATATATATATATAGTTAACATGATACTATGATAAGTAAACATATCATTAAGTATATTAACAATGAACTACATATGTAAAAACAAGACTACTAACTTAATGATTTTTAAACGAGACATATATGTAACGATTATCGTTGTAAAGACATTTAATGTATATATATCATATTAAGAGATATTCATACATGATAATATCATGATAATATAATAATTTAAAATCTCATTTGATATTATAAACATTAGGTTAACAACATTTAACAAGATCGTTAACCTAAAAGTTTCAAAACAACACTTACATGTAACGACTAACGATGACTTAACGACTCAGTTAAAATGTATATACATGTAGTGTTTTAATATGTATTTATACACTTTTGAAAGACTTCAATACACTTATCAAAATACTTCTACTTAACAAAAATGCTTACAATTACATCCTCGTTCAGTTTCATCAACAATTCTACTCGTATGCACCCGTATTCGTACTCGTACAATACACAGCTTTTAGATGTATGTACTATTGGTATATACACTCCAATGATCAGCTCTTAGCAGCCCATGTGAGTCACCTAACACATGTGGGAACCATCATTTGGCAACTAGCATGAAATATCTCATAAAATTACAAAAATATGAGTAATCATTCATGACTTATTTACATGAAAACAAAATAACATATCCTTTATATCTAATCCATACACCAACGACCAAAAACACCTACAAACACTTTCATTCTTCAATTTTCTTCATCTAATTGATCTCTCTCAAGTTCTATCTTCAAGTTCTAAGTGTTCTTCATAAATTCCAAAAGTTATAGTTTCATAAAATCAAGAATACTTTCAAGTTTGCTAGCTCACTTCCAATCTTGTAAGGTGATCATCCAACCTCAAGAAATCTTTGTTTCTTACAGTAGGTTATCATTCTAATACAAGGTAATAATCATATTCAAACTTTGGTTCAATTTCTATAACTATAACAATCTTATTTTAAGTGATGATCTTACTTGAACTTGTTTTCGTGTCATGATTCTGCTTCAAGAACTTCGAGCCATCCAAGGATCCATTGAAGCTAGATCCATTTTTCTCTTTTCCAGTAGGTTTATCCAAGGAACTTAAGGTAGTAATGATGTTCATAACATCATTCGATTCATACATATAAAGCTATCTTATTCGAAGGTTTAAACTTGTAATCACTAGAACATAGTTTAGTTAATTCTAAACTTGTTCGCAAACAAAAGATAATCCTTCTAACTTGAATTTTAAAATCAACTAAACACATATTCTATATCTATATGATATGCTAACTTAATGATTTAAAACCTGGAAACACGAAAAACACCGTAAAACCGGATTTACGCCGTCGTAGTAACACCGCGGGCTGTTTTGGGTTAGTTAATTAAAAACTATGATAAACTTTGATTTAAAAGTTGTTATTCTGAGAAAATTATTTTTATTATGAACATGAAACTATATCCAAAAATTATGGTTAAACTCAAAGTGGAAGTATGTTTTCTAAAATGGTCATCTAGACGTCGTTCTTTCGACTGAAATGACTACCTTTACAAGAACGACTTGTAACTTATTTTTCCGACTATAAACCTATACTTTTTCTGTTTAGATTCATAAAATAGAGTTCAATATGAAACCATAGCAATTTGATTCACTCAAAACGGATTTAAAATGAAGAAGTTATGGGTAAAACAAGATTGGATAATTTTTCTCATTTTAGCTACGTGAAAATTGGTAACAAATCTATTCCAACCATAACTTAATCAACTTGTATTGTATATTATGTAATCTTGAGATACCATAGACACGTATACAATGTTTCGACCTATCATGTCGACACATCTATATATATTTCGGAACAACCATAGACACTCTATATGTGAATGTTGGAGTTAGCTATACAGGGTTGAGGTTGATTCCAAAATATATTTAGTTTGAGTTGTGATCAATACTGAGATACGTATACACTGGGTCGTGGATTGATTCAAGATAATATTTATCGATTTATTTCTGTACATCTAACTGTGGACAACTAGTTGTAGGTTACTAACGAGGACAGCTGACTTAATAAACTTAAAACATCAAAATATATTAAAAGTGTTGTAAATATATTTTGAACATACTTTGATATATATGTATATATTGTTATAGGTTCGTGAATCAACCAGTTGCCAAGTCTTACTTCCCAACGAAGTAAAAATCTGTGAAAGTGAGTTATAGTCCCACTTTTAAAATCTAATATTTTTGGGATGAGAATACATGCAGGTTTTATAAATGATTTACAAAATAGACACAAGTACGTGAAACTACATTCTATGGTTGAATTATCGAAATCGAATATGCCCCTTTTTATTAAGTCTGGTAATCTAAGAATTAGGGAACAGACACCCTAATTGACGCGAATCCTAAAGATAGATCTATTGGGCCTAACAAACCCCATCCAAAGTATCGGATGCTTTAGTACTTCGAAATTTATATCATATCCGAAGGGTGTCCCGGAATGATGGGGATATTCTTATATATGCATCTTGTTTTTGTCGGTTACCAGGTGTTCACCATATGAATGATTTTTATCTCTATGTATGGGATGTGTATTGAAATATGAAATCTTGTGGTCTATTATTATGATTTGATATATATAGGTTAAACCTATAACTCACCAGCATTTTTGTTGACGTTTTAAGCATGTTTATTCTCAGGTGATTATTAAGAGCTTCCGCTGTAGCATACTTAAATAAGGACGAGATTTGGAGTCCATGCTTGTATGATATTATGTAAAAACTGCATTCAAGAAACTTATTTTGTTGTAACATATTTGTATTTTAAACCATTATGTAATGGTCGTGTGTAAACAGGATATTTTAGATTATCATTATTTAATAATCTACGTAAAGCTTTTTAAACCTTTATTGATGAAATAAAGGTTATGGTTTGTTTTAAAATGAATGCAGTCTTTGAAAAACGTCTCATATAGAGGTCAAAACCTCGCAACGAAATCAATTAATATGGAACGTTTTTAATCAATAAGAACGGGACATTTCAGTTGGTATCCGAGCGTTGGTCTTAGAGAACCAGAAAATTTGCATTAGTGTGTCTTATCGAGTTTGTTAGGATGCATTAGTGAGTCTGGACTTCGACCGTGTTTTCTTTAAAAATGATTGCTTAACATTTTTGTTGGAAACTATATATTTTTAACATATGAATATTATGTGATATATTAATCTCTTAACGTGTTTGATATTATGTGATAGATGTCTACCTCTAGAACAAGTCCCATTGACTCACCTAATAATAATGAAGAGTCAAATGTAAATTGGAATGATTTGTGGACTGGTTCACAAGTTCCCGAAGAGGAACCGGAAGAAGAGTCGGAACCGGAAGAAGAATCGGAACCGGAAGAAGAATCGGAACCGGATGAAGAAATAGAACCGGTGGGGGAAATAATAAAACGGTTAAGTAAAAGAAAATCCTCAACCAACCGACCAAAGTTAATTATGGTCAATGGTGTTTCCGCCAAGGAAGCAAAATATTGGGAAGATTACCAATTCTCCGATGAATCGGATTCCGACGAGAATTCCAATGATGTTATAGAAATTACCCCAACTGAATTTAAAAAGGCAAAAGAAAATAATAAGGGAAAGGGCATAAAAATAGAGAAATCTAATTCCAACCCCGATGAACTTTATATGTATCGTCAACCCCCGAAGTCCTTAAGTTGTAACAATGACCCGGGAACCTCTAAACCACCAGGTTTTTCTAAACCAATGTGGACAACGACGGCTCGTATTAGGGGAACATCATATATCCCTAGAAACTTGGCAAAACGAACCAAAACCGAAGAAGAAGAAACGAGCGAGTCGGAATAAGATAGTTGTATTCGTGTGGTGTAATATATGTAATATAGTGTTCTTATGCTTTATGATATATGTAAAAATTGCTTGTATTAATAAGTATTTTTTTATGAATCTAACTCTTGTCTATTTTACAGTTTAAAAACACAAAATGGATAGACAACCCAATATTTTAAGAGACCTACCCGGAGACATGATTGATGAAATCTTGTCTAGAGTCGGCCAGAATTCTTCGGCACAACTATTTAAGGCGAGATCAGTTTGTAAGACATTCGAAGAACGTTCCAAGAATGTCTTGGTTTATAAGAGACTTTCGTTTGAAAGATGGGGGATATCACATTGGGAAACCCATAAGTTACGATGTGTTTACTTTGACGCATATATTGCGGGGAACCCAAATGCTATTTTACGCAACGGGTTAAGAAATTATTTTGACTCAATATATCCGAATATTGGACTTCGTGATTTAGAAAAAGCGGCTAACATGCAACATAAAGAAGCATGTTATGCTTACGGATTAGTAATGTTCGCTTCTCACCAGAGTGAGAACAAGAACATCGGGCTACAACTATTAAACAAAACATTTCCACAAGTGACGGAGTCGGTAATTGGGGTAAGAAATGAGGTTTTTAGATTGTTACGGGACTGTTGGACATTACGTAACCCTCGTCCCTTTGACGACGTTACAACACGCTGTCTTATCAACGGCCATAACGGTTATGTTGCACAAGACCAAGGATGGGAAGTAGTCCTAGTAAAACCAGAATGCATGACTTGTTTCTGGACGTATGAATTACGTGTCTTTATTGCCTTTGCTGAACGACTTGTGTATTAGCTAGAATTATCTTCACAACTATCTTGTATCAAAGTTATTGTGTGCTATATTTCATGCTTTATGTAAAATAAGCGGTATTGTAAGTTTGTAAAATATTGTATAAAAGTTTGAACGCGAAATATTATTATAATCAGTTTTTCATATAGAATTGTAGTAGTTGAATTGTATATTAGCTACTAAGTATGAACTTAACGGGTAGGTACTACCCGAATTTAAACTTATAAAACGCTAATATGAAGAAAAAGCTTTTATAAATGAGTTCATATTATGCTACAAAATACTATTAACTACTCTTAATATTCTGTATGATTAACTTGTTCCATTTAACTATTTTGAAGGAAATGGCACCGACTACTCGACACACCGTGAATATGAATGAAGAGGAATTCCGTACTTTTCTAGCTTCAAACATAGCCGCAGTACAGGCTGCGCTACATACCAACAATAACCTTGGATCTAGCAGTACAGGAAATCGTGTAGGATGCACCTACAAAGAATTCACGGCCTGTAAACCTTTGGAATTTGATGGAACCGAAGGACCGATCGGATTGAAACGGTGGACCGAGAAGGTCGAATCGGTGTTTGCCATAAGTAAGTGTACTGAAGAGGACAAAGTGAAGTACGCTACGCATACCTTCACAGGTTCTGCGTTAACATGGTGGAATACCTATCTAGAGCAAGTGGGACAAGACGATGCGTACGCACTACCGTGGTCAGCATTCAAGCACTTGATGAACGAGAAGTACCGTCCCAGAACCGAGGTCAATAAGCTCAAGACAGAACTTAGAGGGTTACGAACCCAAGGATTTGATATTACCACGTACGAAAGACGATTCACAGAATTGTGCCTATTGTGTCCGGGAGCATTCGAAGATGAGGAAGAGAAGATCGACGCGTTTGTGAAAGGATTACCGGAAAGAATCCAAGAAGATATAAGTTCACACGAGCCCGCCTCCATACAACAGGCATGTAGAATGGCTCACAAACTAGTGAACCAGATTGAAGAAAGAATTAAAGAACAGACTGCTGAAGAGGCCAATGTGAAGCAAGTCAAAAGAAAGTGGGAGGAAAATGGTGATAAGAATCACCAATACAACAACAACAACAATCGCAACATCAATCGCAACTACAACAAACGGCTCAACAACAACAACAACAACAACAACAACAGCAACTACAACAATCATCCCAACAACAATAATAACCGCAACAACAACAACAATCAGAAACAGCTATGCCAAAGGTGTGAAAAGTATCACTCGGGGTTCTGCACCAAATTTTGCAACAAGTGTAAAAGAAATTGTCATAGCGCGGCGAAGTGTGAGGTCTACGGACCAGGGGTTAATAGAACAAAAGGAACAAATGGTGTCGGAACGAGTAATGGCGGAGCAAGTAGTGTCGGAGCAAGCTATGCCAATGTAGTTTGTTATAAATGTGGTAAACCGGGCCACATTATTAGAAATTGCACGAACCAGGAGAACACGAATGGACAAGGCCGCGGAAGAGTTTTCAATATTAATGCGGCAGAGGCACAGGAAGACCCGGAGCTTGTTACGGGTACGTTTCTTATTGACAATAAATCTGCTTACGTTTTATTTGATTCGGGTGCGGATAGAAGCTATATGAGTAGAGATTTTTGTGCTAAATTAAGTTGTCCATTGACGCCTTTGGATAGTAAATTTTTACTCAAATTAGCAAATGGTAAATTAATTTCAGCAGATAATATATGTCGGAATCGAGAAATTAAACTGGTTAGCGAAACATTTAAGATTGATTTGATACCAGTAGAGTTAGGGAGTTTTGATGTGATAATCGGTATGGACTGGTTGAAAGAAGTGAAAGCAGAGATCGTTTGTTACAAAAATGCAATTCGCATTATACGAGAAAAAGGAAAACCCTTAATGGTGTACGGAGAAAAGGGCAACACGAAGCTACATCTTATTAGTAATTTGAAGGCACAAAAACTAATAAGAAAAGGTTGCTATGCTGTTCTAGCACACGTCGAGAAAGTACAAACTGAAGAAAAGAGCATCAATGATGTTCCCATTGCAAAAGAATTTCCCGATGTATTTCCGAAAGAATTACCGGGATTACCCCCACATCGATCCGTTGAATTTCAAATAGATCTTGTACCAGGAGCTGCACCAATAGCTCGTGCTCCTTACAGACTCGCACCCAGCGAGATGAAGGAACTGCAAAGCCAATTACAAGAACTTTTAGAGCGTGGTTTCATTCGACCAAGCACATCACCGTGGGGAGCTCCTGTTTTGTTTGTCAAGAAGAAAGATGGTACATTCAGGTTGTGTATCGACTACCGAGAGTTGAACAAACTTACCATCAAGAACCGCTACCCACTACCGAGAATCGACGACTTATTTGATCAACTACAAGGCTCGTCTGTTTATTCAAAGATTGACTTACGTTCCGGGTATCATCAAATGCGGGTGAAAGAAGATGATATTCCAAAGACTGCTTTCAGAACATGTTACGGTCATTACGAGTTTATGGTCATGCCGTTTGGTTTAACTAATGCACCAGCTATGTTCATGGACCTTATGAACCGAGTGTGTGGACCATACCTTGACAAGTTTGTCATTGTTTTCATTGATGACATACTTATTTACTCAAAGAATGACCAAGAACACGGTGAACATTTGAGAAAGGTGTTAGAAGTATTGAGGAAGGAAGAATTGTACGCTAAGTTTTCAAAGTGTGCATTTTGGTTGGAAGAAGTTCAATTCCTCGGTCACATAGTGAACAAAGAAGGTATTAAGGTGGATCCGGCAAAGATAGAAACTGTTGAAAAGTGGGAAACCCCGAAAACTCCGAAACACATACGCCAGTTTTTAGGACTAGCTGGTTACTACAGAAGGTTCATCCAAGACTTTTCCAGAATAGCAAAACCCTTGACTGCATTAACGCATAAAGGGAAGAAATTTGAATGGAATGATGAACAAGAGAAAGCGTTTCAGTTATTGAAGAAAAAGCTAACTACGGCACCTATATTGTCATTGCCTGAAGGGAATGATGATTTTGTGATTTATTGTGATGCATCAAAGCAAGGTCTCGGTTGTGTATTAATGCAACGAACGAAGGTGATTGCTTATGCGTCTAGACAAT
Organism: Rutidosis leptorrhynchoides; assembly: GCF_046630445.1. Classification (NCBI taxonomy): domain Eukaryota; kingdom Viridiplantae; phylum Streptophyta; class Magnoliopsida; order Asterales; family Asteraceae; genus Rutidosis; species Rutidosis leptorrhynchoides. Next base: position 246,967,167 of record NC_092337.1, read on the forward strand.
TGAAGATTCACGAATAAAATTATACGACGCATGATTTGGAATTAGGCGCGGTTGTTTTTGCATTAAAGACTTGGAGGCACTACTTATATGGGGTCAAAAGTATTATATATACCGACCACAAAAGTCTTCAACACATATTTAATCAGAAACAACTGAATATGAGGCAGCGTAGGTGGATTGAATTGTTGAATGATTACGACTTTGAGATTCGTTACCACCCGGGGAAGGCAAATGTGGTAGCCGATGCCTTGAGCAGGAAGGACAGAGAACCCATTCGAGTAAAATCTATGAATATAATGATTCATAATAACATTACTACTCAAATAAAGGAGGCGCAACAAGGAGTTTTAAAAGAGGGAAATTTAAAGGATGAAATACCCAAAGGATCGGAGAAGCATCTTAATATTCGGGAAGACGGAACCCGGTATAGCGCTGAAAGGATTTGGGTACCAAAATTTGGAGATATGAGAGAAATGGTACTTAGAGAAGCTCATAAAACCAGATACTCAATACATCCTGGAACGGGGAAGATGTACAAGGATCTCAAGAAACATTTTTGGTGGCCAGGTATGAAAGCCGATGTTGCTAAATACGTAGGAGAATGTTTGACGTGTTCTAAGGTCAAAGCTGAGCATCAGAAACCATCAGGTCTACTTCAACAACCCGAAATCCCGGAATGGAAATGGGAAAACATTACCATGGATTTCATCACTAAATTGCCAAGGACTGCAAGTGGTTTTGATACTATTTGGGTAATAGTTGATCGTCTCACCAAATCCGCACACTTCCTACCAATAAGAGAATATGACAAGATGGAGAAGTTAGCACGACTGTATTTGAAGGAAGTCATCTCCAGACATGGAATACCAATCTCTATTATCTCTGATAGGGATGGCAGATTTATTTCAAGATTCTGGCAGACATTACAGCAAGCATTAGGAACTCGTCTAGACATGAGTACTGCCTATCATCCACAAACTGATGGGCAGAGCGAAAGGACGATACAAACGCTTGAAGACATGCTACGAGCATGTGTTATTGATTTCGGAAACAGTTGGGATCGACATCTACCGTTAGCAGAATTTTCCTACAACAACAGCTACCATTCAAGCATTGAGATGGCGCCGTTTGAAGCACTTTATGGTAGAAAGTGCAGGTCTCCGATTTGTTGGAGTGAGGTGGGGGATAGACAGATTACGGGTCCGGAGATTATACAAGAAACTACCGAGAAGATCATCCAAATTCAACAACGGTTGAAAACTGCCCAAAGTCGACAAAAGAGCTACGCTGACATTAAAGAAAAGATATAGAATTTGAAATTGGAGAGATGGTCATGCTTAAAGTTGCACCTTGGAAAGGCGTTGTTCGATTTGGTAAACGAGGGAAATTAAATCCAAGGTATATTGGACCATTCAAGATTATTGATCGTGTCGGACCAGTAGCTTACCGACTTGAGTTACCTCAACAACTCGCGGCTGTACATAACACTTTCCACGTCTCGAATTTGAAGAAATGTTTTGCTAAAGAAGATCTCACTATTCCGTTAGATGAAATCCAAATCAACGAAAAACTTCAATTCATCGAAGAACCCGTCGAAATAATGGATCGTGAGGTTAAAAGACTTAAGCAAAACAAGATACCAATTGTTAAGGTTCGATGGAATGCTCGTAGAGGACCCGAGTTCACCTGGGAGCGTGAAGATCAGATGAAGAAGAAATACCCGCATCTATTTCCAGAAGATTCATCAACACCTTCAACAGCTTAAAATTTCGGGACGAAATTTATTTAACGGGTAGGTACTGTAGTGACCCGAACTTTTCCATGTTTATATATATTAATTGAGATTGATATTTACATGATTAAATGTTTCCAACATGTTAAGCAATCAAACTTTTTAAGACTTGATTAATTGAAATATGTTTCATATAGACAATTGACCACCCAAGTTGACCGGTGATTCAAGAACGTTAAAACTTGTAAAAACTATATGATGACATATATATGGATATATATATAGTTAACATGATACTATGATAAGTAAACATATCATTAAGTATATTAACAATGAACTACATATGTAAAAACAAGACTACTAACTTAATGATTTTTAAACGAGACATATATGTAACGATTATCGTTGTAAAGACATTTAATGTATATATATCATATTAAGAGATATTCATACATGATAATATCATGATAATATAATAATTTAAAATCTCATTTGATATTATAAACATTAGGTTAACAACATTTAACAAGATCGTTAACCTAAAAGTTTCAAAACAACACTTACATGTAACGACTAACGATGACTTAACGACTCAGTTAAAATGTATATACATGTAGTGTTTTAATATGTATTTATACACTTTTGAAAGACTTCAATACACTTATCAAAATACTTCTACTTAACAAAAATGCTTACAATTACATCCTCGTTCAGTTTCATCAACAATTCTACTCGTATGCACCCGTATTCGTACTCGTACAATACACAGCTTTTAGATGTATGTACTATTGGTATATACACTCCAATGATCAGCTCTTAGCAGCCCATGTGAGTCACCTAACACATGTGGGAACCATCATTTGGCAACTAGCATGAAATATCTCATAAAATTACAAAAATATGAGTAATCATTCATGACTTATTTACATGAAAACAAAATAACATATCCTTTATATCTAATCCATACACCAACGACCAAAAACACCTACAAACACTTTCATTCTTCAATTTTCTTCATCTAATTGATCTCTCTCAAGTTCTATCTTCAAGTTCTAAGTGTTCTTCATAAATTCCAAAAGTTATAGTTTCATAAAATCAAGAATACTTTCAAGTTTGCTAGCTCACTTCCAATCTTGTAAGGTGATCATCCAACCTCAAGAAATCTTTGTTTCTTACAGTAGGTTATCATTCTAATACAAGGTAATAATCATATTCAAACTTTGGTTCAATTTCTATAACTATAACAATCTTATTTTAAGTGATGATCTTACTTGAACTTGTTTTCGTGTCATGATTCTGCTTCAAGAACTTCGAGCCATCCAAGGATCCATTGAAGCTAGATCCATTTTTCTCTTTTCCAGTAGGTTTATCCAAGGAACTTAAGGTAGTAATGATGTTCATAACATCATTCGATTCATACATATAAAGCTATCTTATTCGAAGGTTTAAACTTGTAATCACTAGAACATAGTTTAGTTAATTCTAAACTTGTTCGCAAACAAAAGATAATCCTTCTAACTTGAATTTTAAAATCAACTAAACACATGTTCTATATCTATATGATATGCTAACTTAATGATTTAAAACCTGGAAACACGAAAAACACCGTAAAACCGGATTTACGCCGTCGTAGTAACACCGCGGGCTGTTTTGGGTTAGTTAATTAAAAACTATGATAAACTTTGATTTAAAAGTTGTTATTCTGAGAAAATTATTTTTATTATGAACATGAAACTATATCCAAAAATTATGGTTAAACTCAAAGTGGAAGTATGTTTTCTAAAATGGTCATCTAGACGTCGTTCTTTCGACTGAAATGACTACCTTTACAAGAACGACTTGTAACTTATTTTTCCGACTATAAACCTATACTTTTTCTGTTTAGATTCATAAAATAGAGTTCAATATGAAACCATAGCAATTTGATTCACTCAAAACGGATTTAAAATGAAGAAGTTATGGGTAAAACAAGATTGGATAATTTTTCTCATTTTAGCTACGTGAAAATTGGTAACAAATCTATTCCAACCATAACTTAATCAACTTGTATTGTATATTATGTAATCTTGAGATACCATAGACACGTATACAATGTTTCGACCTATCATGTCGACACATCTATATATATTTCGGAACAACCATAGACACTCTATATGTGAATGTTGGAGTTAGCTATACAGGGTTGAGGTTGATTCCAAAATATATTTAGTTTGAGTTGTGATCAATACTGAGATACGTATACACTGGGTCGTGGATTGATTCAAGATAATATTTATCGATTTATTTCTGTACATCTAACTGTGGACAACTAGTTGTAGGTTACTAACGAGGACAGCTGACTTAATAAACTTAAAACATCAAAATATATTAAAAGTGTTGTAAATATATTTTGAACATACTTTGATATATATGTATATATTGTTATAGGTTCGTGAATCAACCAGTTGCCAAGTCTTACTTCCCGACGAAGTAAAAATCTGTGAAAGTGAGTTATAGTCCCACTTTTAAAATCTAATATTTTTGGGATGAGAATACATGCAGGTTTTATAAATGATTTACAAAATAGACACAAGTACGTGAAACTACATTCTATGGTTGAATTATCGAAATCGAATATGCCCCTTTTTATTAAGTCTGGTAATCTAAGAATTAGGGAACAGACACCCTAATTGACGCGAATCCTAAAGATAGATCTATTGGGCCTAACAAACCCCATCCAAAGTATCGGATGCTTTAGTACTTCGAAATTTATATCATATCCGAAGGGTATCCCGGAATGATGGGGATATTCTTATATATGCATCTTGTTATTGTCGGTTACCAGGTGTTCACCATATGAATGATTTTTATCTCTATGTATGGGATGTGTATTGAAATATGAAATCTTGTGGTCTATTATTATGATTTGATATATATAGGTTAAACCTATAACTCACCAGCATTTTTGTTGACGTTTTAAGCATGTTTATTCTCAGGTGATTATTAAGAGCTTCCGCTGTAGCATACTTAAATAAGGACGAGATTTGGAGTCCATGCTTGTATGATATTGTGTAAAAACTGCATTCAAGAAACTTATTTTGTTGTAACATATTTGTATTGTAAACCATTATGTAATGGTCGTGTGTAAACAGGATATTTTAGATTATCATTATTTAATAATCTACGTAAAGCTTTTTAAACCTTTATTGATGAAATAAAGGTTATGGTTTGTTTTAAAATGAATGCAGTCTTTGAAAAACGTCTCATATAGAGGTCAAAACCTCGCAACGAAATCAATTAATATGGAACGTTTTTAATCAATAAGAACGGGACATTTCAGATTGGCAGTTTGAATAAGGGGATGGATAAGGTTTAGAATTTTAGATAGAAGATAATCATGACGAGCTACCCTGGAGATGAGGCTAAAAATGGTGTTTCGGATAGGTTCACCAGTAAGTGCTTCAGGTTCTTCGCCGAAGGTGCAGGTTGGTGGGTGGAAAGGATCGCCTTCTTCTTGTCTCCATTGGTTTAATAGACTACGAATCCATCAGACGAATTAGGGATGGCTGATTAGTTGATTCATTCTGGTGATGCTGCTTCTGAAGCTTAGGTGGACATCCATATCGGAATAGTTGTCAGAATCCGAGGAATTTGAACTAGTGGTGAGTTTCATTTGGTACGGTTAGATAAAGGGTTTTCGATATGAAATGAAATTCGGATGTCGAATGATATTCTATCTACATAGTATACCTGTACGTAGTACAGAAGATCCCGTGGATTACGGAGAGAATTAAGGAAACGTGTCAGATAAATTCTACTGTAACAGATACGCTAAGATATGAATTAGCAGATACACTAAGATATGAATTTATCTGTACACTATCTATCAAATAAGTGCAGGAATTTGTGTCTAGACTTAGGAATGATAAGCAGGTAATTTTTCACTAGGAATGATTAACAATACGTATAATATGCAGCTAAGGTCGAAGTCCAGACTCGCTAATGCATCTTAACAACTATCAGTTAGACATACTAATGCAAGACCTGGTTTGCTAATACCAACGCTCTGATACCACATGAAACGACCCGTCCTAATCCTCCTGGACGAAGTCATCAACATCTGGTCCCATTGCGAGGTACTGATCTAAATATGCCATGAATGACTCCAAGTAATGCCTTTAAAATGAGCAAATGCACAGCGGAAGACTTAATTCAAACCTGAGAATAAACATGCTTAAAAGTGTCAACCAAAAGGTTAGTGAGTTCATAAGTTTATCATAATAATCATTTCAATATATTAATAGACCACAAGATTTCCGTTTATAAATATATGTACACTCGCAAGTGTATAAAAGAATTCTATAAGTTGTAAGCACCCGGTAACAAGCCTTAACGTTCATGTTTTACCCTCGGAAGTACACCAGATCAGGTGTGTTTAAAATAACCTCGAAGTACTAAAGCATCCCATAGTCAGGATAGGGTTTGTCAGGCCCAATAGACCTATCTTTAGGATTCACGCCTACCGTACATAGACAAGTAGTTTAATGTTACCAAGCTAAGGGTATATTTCTGGTTTAAACCCACGTAGAATTAGTTTTAGTACTTGTGCCTATTTCGTAAAACATTTATAAAAACAGCGCATGTATTCTCAGTCCCAAAAATATATATAAAAGGGAGCAAATGAAACTCACCATATTGTATTTTGTAGTAAAAATACATATGACGACATTTAACAAGTGTAGGGTTGACCTCGGATTCACGAACCTATATCATTTATATATATATATTAACTCATATAATATAAATCAATTAAGTTTATATATTTTGTTATGTTTTAAGGTTAATATTCTTATATATAATTTTATTAATACTTATAATACCTTATGATACTTATTCAATATTTAATTAATTTTATATCAACAATATTAATTAAAACATAATTTTATGTAATATTAGTATACTTTATGTGATAAATATATATATATATATATATATATACATATATATATATATATATATATATATATATATATATATATATATATATATATATATATATATATATATATATATATATATATATATATATATATATATATATATCTTTTGCTTTACAAACTTAATAATGGTAATAATACTAGATTAAGGATAATAATAATAATGATAGTAATAATAGTAACTTAAAAAAAATAGTTTTACTAATAAGGATAAAGTAAAAATTGATAGTTTTAGTAAAAATAATAGTTTTTAATAAAAATGATAAGTTTAATTATAATTATAATTTTAATAGATATTTTAATGATACTAGTAATAAAAATAATAATAATAATGAGTAATAAGTAAACTACCTCAAAGGAGTATCCCTAAAAAATGCCCAAGCCTAGGTTTGAACCCGCGACATCCCGCTAACCCGATAACGCCTTTAACCACTCCTTTGTCAATACATCATCATAAAATCATGACCATAACATCACTCATTTTATCATCATCTAAAATTGTAATCATCTGATCATCATGATTCAATCTCTACGGTATTATTAGTTTAACCTCTTCATGATCACCATTTTCATCATCATCATTATTGTTACTATTATATTAATCCCATGTCATAATCTGTCATAATCAACTAGACATATTACCCCTTTGCTTTAAAGATATTGCACTAATTAATTATGGTTATGATTATTCAACAAAAATGACGTCCCACAAGTGTGAAATTGTAGGCCATCTAATTTTAGTCCACATGTACGTTCATACACCTACTCGACTATCCAAAATTTTCCTCAAGTAAGAACGTCCCACATGCTTTAAGTATCCCACATGTGTCCTGACTTTTTATGTTATGTTTTATAAGTAGTCGCATTTAATTGGCCACTTCTGTGTATTTCAAAATGGTGGTGGTTTTAAGAACAACACCATAACCGAAACACGTAAGTTGTAGCGTAGTAGTAGTGATCGAAAAATAATTGAAGGATAGTGGCAGTGCTAGTTTGTTGTGATGGTGCTCCGGTGAGTGAGGTGGTCGATGGTGGTTAGATGTTCATGGTGATGTTGAAGGTGGCGAAGTGGTTGTTGTTGGTGGTAGTTTTCGGGTGAGAAGAGTAGACGAAGATGAGTGTTGTCGTGAAGGTGGTGATGGAAATACCCGAAAACAAAAGAGACAAGCAGGTGACGGTGTAGGATGAGAAAAGTGAGGTGACCCGTTGGAGGTGATTGCCGATATGATGTTCAAATGGTGGTTGATGTTTGTGATGATTAATGGTGGTTATCAAGGGTTGTTATGGTGGCGGTTTGTGTGATTCTCGAAGAGAGAAAATTAAGAAGAAGAAGGAAAGAAAAGATGGATGTTGGTGGCAATATGGTGGAAAGGTGGTGGAAGTTTATATGGTTGAATTGGTGACAGATTTTGGTAACCGAATAGTGTTTTATGGAGGATGGTTGTAAGAGTTGAAGAGGTGCTCGATCAAACTTGATATGCAAGTGTGTGATCATTTTTCCTCTTATGTAAATGTATATAGTATAGTATATATATGGATTAGGTAATTAGGAGTAAACAACTAGTCATCCTATGAATTTCTGTAACACGCCAGGTAAAACATTCCCCGTAGCATGATATTGTCCGCTTTGCGGAGATAGGGACGTACCCTTGTCTCCCCCGTAGGTTGCTCACGGATTTTTCTTGGCGACCAAACACGACGAGCACTTTCCCAGTAGGTCACCCATCCTGGTAGTCCTCTCGCCTGAGCACGCTTAACTGTAGAGTTCTCATGGGATCTGCTGCGCTTGTGGTCCCAAAACGCGTCATGCTAGGAAAGGTCTCCACACCCTTATAAGGCATGCTTCGTTCCCCTCTCCAACCGATGTGGGACGGATGTAACACGGATGTTACAATTTACTAACTTAGTACTATTTGACTTAGGTTGAGGACCCGTTTGGACAACCTTCATTACTTGCTTACTTTTCAAGTCATACTTTACCGCTACTTTATCATTGTGAGTTATAGCATCCCTTTTTACTTAACTATTTTGGGACTGAGAATGCATGCGTGTTTTACGTTTTACATACTAGGCACGAGTACTTAAACTTTATATATGTGTGGGTTATACAACGGCATAAACATTCCCTTTAGCTCGGTAACGTTTAGTCATTGGTTTTTGAACCGGTGAACGCGAATCTTAGATATGGATCCATAGGGTTTGACATCCCCACTCGGGCTAGTAGCGCTAGCATTTAATGAGTGGTTAATACTTCGTAGACATACGCACATTCCAAGTGTACTTTCAGGGGGTATAAATGTTAAGTTATTTACCAAGTACCCACGGTTAACATATACTTTATCATACTGTTTGAAACGCTCTTTGTAGCACTGAAATCTCGTGGCCTACCTTACATACTGTTATACTTAAACTATAGCTCACCAACCTTTGTGTTGATGTTTTTAAGCATGTTTTTATCAGGTACTTAAGGTTGCTTCCGCTGTGTACTAGTCTTGCCGTAGACACCCGCTGCTCTAGTGTTATCACCGCATGAACTGTTTATCTTGCATTCAAACTTTAATACATTTGAACCTATGTTTTGTAACGACCTAAGGGTCACATACATTTATTCATGCTTGTTATTCGTAGAAGCATACTGTTGGTGTAAAACAATTGACGTCGGTTATGACATCATCTTTTTATCATGAATACAACTTCATTTATTACAGCATGTAGTACTTAACCTTGTAATGATCCTGTCGTTGATGATTCGTACACGACGGTTTTGTACGGGGCATCACATTTGGTATGAGAGCATTGGTTGTAGGGAATTAGGATGCATTAGTGAGTCTAAAACCGACCCGAGTAGGATTCACTAATAGGACTAATCTACAACTTGCTAGTTTACTTGTTTCCGCTGAACTTACTGCATGCTGCTGCTTACTTTTACTACTATGTGCCGTATGCTATTACATGATGTCACTACTGCATGCTATTATCTGCTTTCGATTGCATGATACTTGTTGTTCTTGCCATGCTACTTATTGTTATACATAATTTAAACTGTTGGCCTAATACGTGCTTGCTTTATGACTTACTGACATGGAAAAATTTATTTTTCCTTGTTCAGATGTCGGATACTCCACCTGCTATCGTTTTTGGGCAGTTCAGACTCGTCAGCCACCCCACCTGCTGCTGCTGCCGACAAACCGATCCCGCTACCCACGAGTGACCCTGGCGCTTCATCTTCTGGGACTAGCAGCCAGGCGCCTACCCCAGTGGTTACTTCTAGCGGAGCCCAGGACCCTTCGGAGATTCCAGCTCCATCTGCCCTAGGACCCTCAGGATCACAGCCCCGCTCCGGTGAGATTGTGATTCCCGCGGAGTTCGGGGAAGGTCCATTCCATAACCGGTATCGCCATTGGTGTCGACGCGCCCCTGATGGACGTCTCATTCCGATCGAACCCGCTAGGTACAGACAGATGATGGCCACTCAAGGACGGCCAGTTCAGCCACCCGTACAGCCACCACATGATTCGGATGACCCGTCATCCACTGATGCTTCATCCGACGACACCTCTACAGACGACTCGAGTGACGATGACTCCGACGAGGAGGACCCTGATGCACCTATTCAGCCACCCTCCACCCCACCGAAGAAGCGGTATCGCTTCGACGGTACCATCATTCCGGGGATCAACGATGGACGAGCCTTCACTGACGCGTTTGGTCGATGTCGTAGGGTTACTGCTCGTAAGCGGCTTGTGCCGTACCCTGCCGACCCACAAGCGCGTAAGGCACCCCGTTACATACTGACTATTTCTGGAGCCGGAACATCTGCACCCCGTTATGTAATGTCTGCACCACCGGCACTACCTGCACCACCGGCACCCCCAGCACCACCTGCCCCACCATCTCCTACTGTCGAGGAATTGACAAGAGAGGTGGAGGCCCTCCGAGCTCGAGTTGCTGAGCTAGAGGACCAGATGGCCCATGCTATGGACATCCTTCACCCACCTTCACCGTAGGGCTTTTGTATTTAGATTTCATTATGTAATCTAGTTGTAGTTTTATGTTTCACTTATGTATTGTACGGACTTATTCAGATGTATGAAACTTATTATTATTAATGGAACTTTGCATTATTTAATTCTTGCACGATGTTCTATTTACATTACTATACGATGATTCTGTGGTATTTGTACCTAGATGCGTTATTTAATAACATGTGATGTTTTGATTCCATGTTGGTTACTATATACTGTATTATTATATATTGAATGCTGGATTTTGACTTAAGTCAAAATTTTTGTTTAAAACACCATGGCTAACGGTCGATCCACACCTACTACTGCTCAAATTGAAGAGATGATCCAAGAACGTGTAGCCGCAGCCATTGCGAAAATGCAACCCCAAGCTCCACCGCCACCACCACCACCGGTTATTCAACCCATTCAAAATGGGTGTACTTACAAGGAATTCCAGAGCTGTAAACCACATAACTTCAGTGGCACTGAGGGACCGGTTGGTCTCACCAGATGGTTCGAGAAACTCGAATTAGTATTCCGAGTTAGCAACTGTTCAGAGGACAACAAAACCAAATTTTCTTCTTGCACGCTGTCTGACGGCGCGCTCACGTGGTGGAACACAATGGCACAGGCACAAGGCATTGATGAGGTGTTTGCTACGCCATGGGAAGAATTTAAGTGTGCCATAATTGAGGAGTATTGTCCGAGAACCGAGATCCAAAAGATGGAAATGAAATTCATGCAGTTAAAGGCCGTTGGGAACGACCTTGATGGTTACAATAGGAGATTTTTGGAACTAGCCCTGATATGTCCGAAATGGTCACCCCAGAATTCAAGCGAATGGAGAGATACTTCTAGGGACTCCCTAAGAGCATTAAGGGAAACGTCACCTCGTCCAAACCACCAAATGTTCCCGAAGCGATGCGCATGGCGCATACTTTAATGAATCAAATAACCATTGATGAACCGAGAAAAACTAAGTCTGAAGCGGGTACTAGTGAGAAGTGCAAATGGGATAACCACAACAACAACAACAACAACAACAACAACAACAATAACAGGGGAAGGAACTATGATCAAAACCCTACGAAACGACATGAGAGTTTTAGGGGAAACAACAAAGGTGGAAACCCAAATCCGAACACCAACACGAACCCGAACTACAAGGGAACCCTACCTCAATGCAAGAGGTGTTACAAACACCACACTGGGTATTGAAATGTTGTCTGTGAGAAGTGCCAACGGTCTGGGCATGTTGGAAAAGACTGCAAGGTCACCACTTTGAATGGGAAGCCGAACACCAACGGGCCGAAGAAGTGTTACGAATGCGAGCAGATGGGCCATTTCAGAAATGCGTGTCCAAATAAGCGAAAAGATGGCGGACCACCATGCGCTAGAGCTTTCAACGTTAATGCAAGGGACGCACGCGAAAACCCCGACTTGGTGATAGGTATATTCAAAATCAATAATCTTTTAGCTTCTGTCTTGTTTGATACTAGTGCGGATAGAAGTTATGTATGTAGACATTTTTGCGATAAGATTAATTGGTCATTAGTCCCGTTAAAAGAGAGTATGCTTGTCGAGGTCGCCAATGGAAAACTTGAAAAGGTTGACCATATTAGTCGTGGAGCTATTATCAACATAGCTGGTGCAGATTTCGAAATCGATTTGATACCCATCAAACTGGGAAGTTTTGACGTGATAGTCGGTATGAATTGGTTGAGCAAGATAAAGGCTGATATTATTTGTGGAGATAAAGCTCTTCGTATACCACAAGGAGATGGCGAGCCACTGGTTATCTATGGAGAGAGATGTACCTCGAAGCTGAACCTCATTAGTTGTGTGAAAGCGCAAAAGATCATGAAGAAGGGACGTTTTACTGTCCTAGCACATGTGAAAACGGTAGAAACTGAGGTGAAGAGCGTGAACAACTTTCGAATTGTGAACGAATTTTTAGATGTCTTCCCAGAGGAATTGCCTGGATTACCGCCACCAAGAGCCGTAGAGTTTCAGATCGACTTAGTGGCAGGAGCTGCACCTGTAGCTCGCGTACCTTATAGACTCGCACCTTCGAGATGCAAGAATTACAAATCCAACTACAAGAACTACTTGATCGAGGATTTATCCCACCAAGCTTCTCGCCTTGGGGTGAACCTGTGTTGTTTGTGAAGAAGAAGGATGGATCCTTCCGTATGTGTATCGACTACCGTGAGCTCAATAAATTGACTATCAAGAATCGGTATCCTCTTCCACGAATTGATGATCTTTTTGATCAACTACAAGGATCGAGCGTTTACTCAAAGATCGATTTATGATCCGGTTATCACCAGTTGAGGGTGAAGGAAAGTGACGTGATGAAAACTGCATTTAGAACTCGTTATGGTCATTATGAGTTTCTCGTGATGCCATTCGGATTAACCAATGCACCTGCCATGTTCATGGATCTCATGAATCATGTCTGCAAGCCGTACTAGGATAAGTTTGTTATCGTCTTCATAGATGATATCATCATCTACTCTAAGAGCGAAGAAGAGCATGAGCAACACCTCTGACTAGTACTTGAACTCCTGAGACAAGAGCAACTTTACGCCAAATTCTCCAAGTGTGAATTTTGGTTGAAGGAAGTACAATTTCTGGGTCATGTTGTGAGCGACCAGGGTATCAAAGTTGATCCCACCAAGATTGAAGCTATCAGCAAGTGGGAGACTCCCACTATTCTGACCCACATTCGCCAATTTCTAGGTCTTGCCGGTTACTACCGAAGGTTCATTGAAGGATTTTCTCTGATTGCGCGTCCTTTGACCGCACTGACTCACAAGGGTAAGAAGTTCATTTGGGAACCCGCACACGAATCAGCATTTCAAACTTTGAAGAAGAAGTTAACCACCGCACCTATCCTATCACTTCCTGAAGGCAGTGACGATTTCGTCGTTTATTGTGATGCATCGAAAAGTGGTTTTGGTTGTGTACTGATGCAACGATCAAAGGTTATTACCTATGCCTCCCGCCAATTGAAGATTCACGAATGGAACTACACTACTCATGATCTTGAACTTGGAGCCGTTATCTTTGCGCTCAAATTGTGGAGACTCTATTTGTATGGAACTAAGAGTACTATCTTCACCGATCACAAGAGTCTCCAGTACATCTTCGATCAGAAGCAACTGAATATGAGACAGCGTCGATAGATCGAGATGCTCAACGACTATGATTGTGAACTCCGTTATCATCCTGGCAAGGCCAATGTTGTAGCTGATGCTTTGAGCCGAAAGGAGAGGACGACACCTCTTCGTGTTAGGGCTCTGAACATCACCATCCATTCGAACCTCAACCGCCAGATCAGAGTAGCCCAAGATGAGGCTCTCAAGGAGGAGAATATATCTCATGAACATTTGAACATACTTGTCTCTCGATTCGAGGTTAGGGAGTCTGGACTCCGATGTTATGCCGTAAGAATTTGGGTACCTCTTTATGGAGATCTACGGAACCTTATACTTGATGAAGCACAAAAATCGAGATATTCGATTCATCCTGGAGCGGGCAAAATGTACCACGACCTTAAAGAACAGTATTGGTGGCTGAATCTTAAGAAGGACGTTGCGACTTATATTGGTAAGTGTTTGACTTGCTCGAAGGTTAATGCCGAGCATCAGAGACCTTCTGGTTTACTTCAACAACCGGAAATCCAACAATGGAAGTGGGAAAGGAAAACGATGGATTTCATCACCAAGCTACCAAAGACGGTGGGCGGATACGATACCATCTGGGTTATTGTTGACCGCCTTACCAAATATGCACACTTTTTAGCGATGAAGGAAATGGATACAATGGAGAGACTTGCTCAACTATACATCAAGGAGGTTGTATCTCGTCATGGTGTACCTTTATCGATCATCTCCGATCGCGATCCCCGTTTTGCTTCTAGATGTTGGCGTTCTTTGCAAGAAGCCATGGGAACTCGTCATGACATGAGTACTGCTTATCACCCTCAGACTGACGGGCAAAGTGAACGAACGATTCATACCTTGAAATTCATGTTGCGTGCATGTATCATCGATTTCGGAAAGGCATGGGAAAGGCATTTGCCGCTAGCCGAATTCTCGTACAACAACAGTTATCACTCGAGCATTAATGCCGCACCTTTTGAAGCATTGTATGGCCACAAGTGCCGATCTCCTATTTGTTGGGCCGAAGTAGGCGAAAAGCAAATCACCCGACCTGAGGTAGTCCATGAAACGACGGAGAAGATTGTTCAGATTCAAGCTAGACTTAAGACTGCCCGTGATCGCCAAAAGAGTTATGCTGATCTTAAACGTAAAGACTTTGAATTCAACGTTGGTGACCGTGTAATGTTGAAGGTTGCACCCTGGAAAGGTGTGATTCGTTTTGGAAAACGTGGAAAGTTGAACCCACGATACATTGGTCCTTTTGAAATCTTAGAACGTGTTGGACCCGTAGCTTACCGTTTGGATTTACCGGCACAATTGAGCTCAGTTCATCCTACCTTCCACGTGTCAAACTTGAAAAAGTGTCTTGCTGCACCTGAACTTATCATACCACTTGAAGAACTTACTATTGATGACAAACTCCACTTTGTGGAAGAACCTGTCGAGATTATGGATCGTGAGATCAAAACTTTGAAACACAACAAGATTCTGATCGTCTGATTACGATAGAATGCCAAACGAGGACCTGAGTTTACTTGGGAACGAGAGGATCAAATGATGCGGAAGTATCCTCACCTTTTCCCGACTCCTCCATCTACCTCAACTTAAAATTTCGGGACGAAATTTTCTTTAACAGGTGGGTAATGTAACGACCCTGGTTTTTCCAACGTTATTTATTAATAATTATTATTATTAATACTTGTGATTAAATGAATGTATGTTATTACATTTACTTGTTGCCATGATTAACCGTACTTGACTTTAATTTCCCGAAACGTCTTTGTGACACGCGTACATTACACGAATAATATTTTCAGATATTATTTACATTCATGATTAAGTTTTATTAATCATTTTAATTAACTATGGTTATTAGTTAATTACTTGGGCTTTAATTGGATTTATTTGTTAATTAATTGAACTTGGGCTTTTATTAGTGTTATGGACTCATGATATTGGGCTTATAAGCCCACCCTACATCTAAATGGACTAACTAGCCCATTCTCACATGTAAGTATTACTTTCAAGTTAAACTAAATTGATTATGTTAGTAAGGAATCTAGTTGCAAGCTTGTTATACATCTTTCCCATGACAATACACCTATTATCCATCTTTTTAGTCAAATGCACACAAGGAACTAGTAGGCAATTTTCTTCCTCCCTTCCCCTTTGTTTTGGCCGTCGGCCTAGGTGGTACCCAAGAGGTTTTTTGTTTCAAAATTTTGATTACATATCACTTGTTTATTCTCTCATTTTCTCACACACACTTAACTTGCATTTTCTCTCAAACTCTCTACTTTGTAAGTATCATGAGTTTTCTTCTTCCTTTTTCTTGACATAGAACCGAATCCAACATGCATCATCATCATCATTATTTGTTGTTAACTTGTTACTTGTCTTTGATAAGTTACTTACTAGTTGTTGATGTTGTTGTTCTTCACTAATTTCAAGAATCAAACTTACTAGTTTCATTCTTCATTTTATCTTGTAATTTCAAGAACACACAAGAACTAAACTTACTAGTTTATGTTCTACATATGTTGTTTCAAAAGATTGTAAGTTCATGGTTGTAAATCATACTTGAAGTTCATGAAGTAAACTTTAAAGTTTACTTTCTAAAGATCAAGACTTAGGCTTGAATCTTTAAAGTATGAACAACCTTGAACTAACTACTTGTTTACTTAGTTTATTTCTTTATATTATGCACTTTAAATTCATGTTTGTTGGTTAAAATTGGTCAAGTGTTACTAGTTAACTTTGATCTCATTTATCTTGAACAAAAGTTAACTTTAAAAGTTCAAGAACATGTTAGTAAGCTTTCTTTAATTATAACTTTGTACACTTATGTTAGATCTAGACTTTTGAGTCTTGGATCTTCAAGATCAAACTAAGAACTATGTTCTACATCTTAAGATCTTGTTTAGTTAATTTACTTTCAAGTTTATAGTTCAATATTACTTTTATAGTTCATGTATGTGTTAAATCTAAGACTTTGATGTAGCTTTGGTTCATCAAAACAATTGCAACACTTAAGTGAGTTGTGCTTCATGTCTTAGACTTACACTTGGGTTATTATGGTCAAATCTTGGTGAAAATGATGCAAACACATCAACGAGTTATACACTTGAAGCTATATGCATCAAGGATGAGAACCATGATAAGCATCGAGTACCAAGAACCACCGGAACCTACTGACCCTACTGTTTTACTGTTTTTGTGTCTGACCCGCACGACCTGGTCTACTGTAATTATGATTTTCAGATATCTCTGTTTGAGTAGATAACTTTTCATATAGGACTCGTCTTAATCCGAGTTACGGTTTAGGATTTATGGCCCTCCGATCGTCACTATGTCCATTTAACGTTGTGCTGAAAAATTCTGACCTACTCGCACTTAGACCGTCGCCACGATCAAACGAAGACGAGTTTCCTTCTGTAATTTTTACCACAACTAAAGGACTCATATACGGAGCCATGGCTACTGGTCTCACCTTATTTCAGTAGATATTGAGGCCGTGGTCACTGACTGAACTCAGCCTTTATTTTAAACTACTTTCATGAACGAAACTTACTTTACACCTTTTGTTTGATGATGAATGATGATGACCCTTAAGACCTTATTTACATACTTTTAAACCTATTCGGACGATTTACTGACTTAGTACTATTTGACTTAGGTTGAGGACCCGTTTAGACAACCTTCATTACCTGCTTGCTTTCCGAGTCATACTTTACCGCTACTTTATCATTGTGAGTTATAGCATCCCTTTTTACTTTAACTATTTTGGGACTGAGAATGCATGCATGTTTTACGTTTTACATACTAGGCACGAGTACTTAAACTTTATATATGTGTGGGTTATACAACGACATAAACATTCCCTTTAGCTCGGTAACGTTTAGTCATTGGTTTTTGAACTAGTGAACACGAATCTTAGATATGGATCCATAGGGTTTGACATCCCCACTCGGGCTAGTAGTGCTAGCATTTAATTAGTGTTTAATACTTCGTAGACATACGCACTTGCCAAGTGTACTTTTAGGGTGTATAAACGTTAAGTTATTTACCAAGTGCCCACGGTTAACATATACTTTATCATACTGTTTTGAAACGCACTTTGTAGCACTAAAATCTCGTGGCCTACCTTACATACTGTTATACTTAAACTATAGCTCACCAACCTTTGTGTTGACGTTTTTAAGCATGTTTTTCTCAGGTGCTTAAGGTTGCTTCCGCTGTGTACTAGTCTTGTCGTAGACACCCGCTGCTCTAGTGTTATCACCGTATGAACTGTTTATCTTGAATTCAAACTTTAATACATTTGAAACTATATTTTGTAACGACCTAAGGGTCACATACATTTATTCATGCTTTCTATTCGTAGAAGCATATTGTTGGTGTAAAACAATTGACATCGGTTATGACGTCATCTTTTTATCGTGAATACAACTTCTTTTATTACAGCATGTAGTACTTAACCTTGTAATGATCCTGTTGTTGATGATTCGGTCACGATGGTTTTGTACGGGGCATCACAGAATATGCCCCTTTTTAGCTTGGTAGCCTAAGAATTGATGTTTATTATAATATTATAATTGCCACCAATTGACGCGAATCCTAAAGATATATCTATTTGGCCCAACAAGCCTCATCCGAGTTACGGATGCTTTAGTACTTCGATTTATCATGTCCGATGAGAGTCCCGGAATGATGGGGATATTCTATATGCATCCTGTTAAGGTCGGTTACCAGGTGTTCATCATATGAATGATTTTTATGTAGTTTGCATGTTATTGAGAAATGAAAATGAAAATCTTGTGGTCTATTATTACGATTTGATATATATATATATATATATATATATATATATATATATATATATATATATATATATATATATATATATATATATATATAGAGGCTAAACCTATAACTCACCAACATTTTTGTTGACGTTTAAAGCATGTTTATTCTCAGGTGATTATTAAGAGCTTCCGCTCTTGCATGCTAATTTATGGACAAGAGTTGGAGTCAGCATGCTTGTATAATGTTGTTTAAAAACTGCATTCGAAGACATATATTGATGTGTAATATTATTGTAAACCATTATGTAATGGTCGTGTGAAAACGCTATATTTTAGATTATCATTTTTGATAATCGTATTAATATTTTAAAGGTTATGGTTTGTTTTAAAATCGAATGCAGTCTTTGAAAAACGTCTCATATAGAGTTCAAAACCTCGCAATGAAATCAATTAATATGGAACGTTTATAATCAATATGAACGGGATATTCCAGTTGGTATCCGAGCGTTGGTCTTAGAGAACCAGAAATGTGCATTAGTGTGTCTTACCGAGTTTGTTAGGATGCATTAGTGAGTCTGGACTTCGACCGTGTTTTCTTTAAAAACGATTGCTTAACACTTTTTGTTGGAAACTATATATTATTAACATGTAAATATTATATGATATATTAATCTCTTAACGTGTTTGATATTGTGTGATAGATGTCTACCTCTAGTACAAATCCCATCGACTCACCTAATAATAATGATGAGTCGAATATATTTTGGGAAGATTCACAAATTCCCGAGGAAGAACCAGAAGAGGAGGAACCGGAAGAGGAGGAACTGGAAGAGGAGGAACCGGAAGAGGAGGAACCAGAAGAAGAAGAGGTTCCGGAGGAAAAAATATAAATAACTACAGAAAAAGGGTTAAATAAAAGAAAATTCTCAGCCAATGGACCAAAGTTAAAAATGGTCAATGGTGTTTCCGCCAAGGAAGCAAAATATTGGGAAAATTACCAGTTTTCTGATGAATCGGATCGCGATGAGGATTCCGATGATGTTATAGAAATTACCTCGACCCATTTTGAAAAAGAAAAAGAAAATAATTAGGGAAAAGGCATCAAAATAGAGAAACCTGATTCCAACCCCGATGAACTTTATATGTATCGTAAACATCCATACTTCTTAAATTTTAACAATAACCCGGGAAACTCTAAGCCACCAGGTTTTTCCAAACCATTTATAAAAACGACGGCTCGTATTAAAGGAGCACCATATATCCCTAGGAAATTAGCGAAACGAACCAAGTCCGAAGAGGAAGACATGAGTGAGTCGGAATAAAGAGTTGTAATCATGTTGTGTAATATATGTATTATAGTGTGCTAGTATTTTTATGTTATATGTAAAAATTGCTTGTATTGTTTGTTAATTATCTTTTACAAATCTAATCCTCGTCTATTTTACAATATAAAAACACACAATGGACGTTAAGGATAGAAAACCGAATATTTTAGAAGACCTACCCGGGGACATGATTGATGAAATCTTGTCTAGAGTCGGTCAGAGTTCATCAGCACAATTATTTATGGCGAAATTAGTTTGTCAAACATTTGAAAGATGTTCCAGGCATGCCTTAGTTTATAAAAGGCTTTCTTTTAATAGATGGGGTATATCACATTGGGGAGACCATAAGTTACGCCGTGTTTTCTTTAAAGCATTGAATGCGGGGAACCCAGATGCAATTTTACGCTACGGGTTGAGAGCCTATTTTGACTCTACCTATTCCAACATAGGACTTCGTTCTTTAGAAAGAGCTTCAAACATGCAACATAAAGAAGCATGTTATGTCTAAGGGTTAGTAATGTTCGCTTCTCACCAAATTGAGAAAAAGAACATAGGATTGCAACTACTAAATAAAACATTCCCACAAGTGACAGATTCAGTAGTTGGGGTGAAAAATGAGATTTTTAGATTATTACAGGGCTGTTGGGCATTACGTAACCCCCATCCTTTTGAAAACGTTACAACATGCTGCCTAGCCAACGGTCACAATGGTTATTTTCCACAAGACCAAGGATGGGAAATAATACTAGTAAAACCCGAATGCATGACTTGTTTCTGGACTTATGAATTACGTGTCTTTATTGCCTTTGTTGAACGACTTGCGTATTAACTAGAATTGTCTTCGCAACTGCCTTGTATTAAAGTTATTGTGTGCTATATTTCATGCTATATGTAAAATAGCGGTATTGTAATTTTGTAAAATATTGTATAAAAGTTTGAACGCGATATATTATTATTAGTTTTTCATATAGAATTGTAGTAGTTGAATTGTATGTTAGCTACTAAGTATGAACTTAACGGGTAGGTACTACCCGAATTAAAACTTATAAAATGCTAATATGAAAAAAAGCTTTTATAAATAAGTTCATATTATGCTACGAAATACTATTGACTACTCTTAATATTCTATATGATTAACTTAATTCTTTTGGCTATTTTTGAAGGAAATCGTACCGACTACTCGTCAAAACTTGAACATGAGCGAGGAAAACTTCCGTGTTTTTCTTGTTGCCAACATAGCCGCCGTACAGGCTGCAATGCAAAGCAACAATAATAACTCCGAATCTAGCAATGCAACTAACGCCACAAGAAATCGTGTAGGATGCTCCTACAAAGAATTTACTTGTGGTGACTCGGAAATTTCCGATCAAATTTAAACTTAATCTTTATATGATTTCAACATGATAAGCAAAGTCTATAATGTTGAGTCTCAAAAGTTCTGAACTATTTATATGGATACATTTAACCTTTGACTATTTCTGACGATTCACGAACAATTGTTTGTAAATAAATATGTGTATATAAATATATATAGATGCAAATGTAAATATATATATAAAATAATAAAATGCAATTTAAACATTAAAAGAAAGTAAAACAATATATTAGATAATAAAGATCAATATATATGTATATATACATATATAGATATGATTCTTAAACATAATTAATATTATATGTATATTATAATATTTATATAAAACACATTATAATTATATATATATATATATATATATATATATATATATATATATATATATATATATTATAAGTAATACATAACACATAGTTAATAACATGTAATATTGACATATTAAATGTAAATTATAAGTTAAAGTTTGTTATAGTAACATTATTATTATTTTCATTATTAATATCAAAGTTAATATTATTGATGTTATTATCACACATCGGTATGAAATTTAATATATATATATATATATATATATATGTATATATATATATATATATATAAATTGTTATATTATTATTATTACTAATATTATTAATATCATTAATAATATTAATATTATAATTAATATTATTTTAAGTAAAATTATTATTATCAATATTTTTAATTATTTATATCATTATTATTATTAGTATTAATATTATTATTAATATTATCATTAATATTATTATTATTGTTGTATTACCAGTATTTTTTTATATATAATAAATTTAAATAATAAAAAAATGAAATGAACGCATCATTTTCAGTAGCTGCTTTTTATTTATTTATATCTATTTATTTATTTTTTTCTTTTTTCTTCTGATATATTATACAGCTCGTGAATTTCTGTCCAAGTTGTTACATGTCCGAATCAACTTGTATACAAACAAAGTCAAGTGGGTGTCAACTATTTTTTTTAACTTTATGCTTCTGTTTCTTTATTAATTGACTAACTCATTATCAATATAAATCAATCAAAAGGATCACGTATTCAGACTCAAAAATCCAGTCGAAAGTTTCATCATCATTATCTAATATAAATTGTAATTACTTCAATCCTTTGAATTAAACTAAATTATGTATTTATTTATTTAATTTTTTTTACAGCCGATATACCTCTGCTACGACCCATTCTAATCAAAACCTCAATCTTGAATCATTTATCAAAATCTAAAATTACAGTTGTGATAGGAATCGTCCATTTAAAGTTTCTGTAAGTTTTCAAGTCCCAATTCCATCTCTTGCATTCAAATTTTGAGGTCAACCTATCAAAATAAAAAGTCAAACTTTTTTGTTCTTCGCGAAATTTGAATCCGTTTTGATGATTCATGTTAAATTGATGATTTAGAAAGTTTATAGGATGGATTTGAAACCTATTTCGTGTTATAACTTTCATCTATAACGTTACCATTTACAAAATCATTGTATATTTTTTTTTAAAAACCACGAAGAGCTGCAGTACCATCTATTCTCTATTTTTTTATGTTTTTCGATTGCTGATGAATTCAAATAAGTATGACTTACGTACGATCATGTGGAAGACCATAAATCTTTAGTTGTTTTAAATAATTTGGTTTTGATTTTGAATTTGATTTAAGCTTTTAATTTTTTTATTTTCTTTTGAAGATTGGTACAGCTATTTCTTGTTTATTATTATTATTAATTTTTTTTATTTAACTTAGTTAATCACAAATGGTAATTTAACCTCAATTAAAGCTTATAAAGATGAAAATTCGTTTTTTTTATTTGGGTTTGAACTTTGGTCGATGCATTTGTGAGAAGAAGAAGTGGTAAAGGATAACTTAAGAGAATAGTTTAAATGAAATTATAATGGGGATAATTTCAGTAAAACACAATTGGATGAATGGTTAAAGGGTGGTGCGTGTGAAAGAGCGGTGGCGGGTTCGAGCCCGGTTTGAGGCGTTTTCTTTTTAGAAGAACTTGTGAGGTAGTTTTTAATTTCTAAAAATAATTATTATTACTATCATTATTATTATTGTTGATGTTATTTTTATTATTATTGTTATTGGTATTATAATCAATATTTGATATTATCATTATTTGTTAGTATTATTATTATTATATATAATGAAACCTAGGGTTATTATTATACTTATCATTATTAATTAGTGTTAGTATAAGTATTATAATTATTAATACTATTATTATTACTAATATATGTATTATCATTATTATTATTAGTATTATTATTATTATTATTATTATTATTATTATTATTATTATTATTATTATTATTATTATTATTAGGATTATTATTAGTATTATGATAAAAATAATAAAAGTTACCATTTATTATTAACAACAATTAAAAATTACAAATATGACTGCTATTATTATTATCATCATTATTACTAATAGTATTACCATTACTAGTATTATTATATTAGTATTAATATTATCAATAATATTACTAAAAGTAAATACTAATATTATTAATCTTACCATTTTAATATCATTATCAATATTATGAATATGATTAGTATTAATAATATTATTATAAAAATGATACAACTTATTAGTACTATCATAAAAATTAGTATTATTATCATTATAAAAATAGTATAACTATTATTATTAACATAAGTATATTAATAATGTTATTATCATTATTTTTATCATTAATAATATTAATTTAGCATAATTAGAACTACTGTTTGGATAAACGAATGAAATACATAAATATTATATTTAACACATATAACATAACAAAATATTTTTATTATATAAAAGGAATATATGAAATATAAATATATTATTAATATAAAAATAACATCATTAATAAGTTATATATATAAACTTATTCGATTACGATTATGTGTATTAATATATATATATATATACACACAAATGATATAGGTTCGTGAATCCAAGGTCAACCCTACCTTGTTTAGTTATTCATTGTCGTCATATGTATTTTTACTACAAAATACAGTATGGTGAGTTTCATTTGCTCTCTTTTTAAATGCTTTTGCAATATATATTTTTGGGACTGAGAATACATGCGCTGCTTTTATAAATGTTTTACGGAATAGACACAAATAATCGAAACTACATTCTATGGTTGGATTATCGAAATCGAATATCACCCTTTTAGCTTGGTAGCCTAAGAATTAGGGAACAGACAACCTAATTGACGCGAATCCTAAAGGTAGATCTACGGGCACTAACTCCCCCCATACTGAAAAATTGTATGCTTTAGTACTTCTAGTTTATATTATACAGATGGATTTTTGTTTTGGGGATATTCTATATGCATGATGTTAATGTCGGTTACCAGGTGTTCAATCCATATGAATGATTTTTAAACACTTGCGAGTGTATGATTATTGAATAAAGGAGATCTTGTGGTCTATTAAAATAATGGAAATGATTGATTATGATAAACTAATGAACTCATCAACCTTTTGGTTGACACTTGAAAGCATGTTTATTCTCAGGTTTGAAAGAAATCTTCCGCTGTGCATTTGCTCATTTTAGAGATATTACTTGGTGTCATTCATGACATATTTCAAAAGACGTTGCATTCGAGTCGTTGAGTTCATCAAGATTATTAATAAGACAATTATAGTTGGATATTTTATGAAATGGTATGCATGCCGTCAACATTAGATGTAATGAAAGTTTGTCTTTTAAAAACGAATGCAATGTTTGTAAAATGTATCATATAGAGGTCAAGTACCTCGTGATGTAGCCAAATGTAATGTATTCGTCCAGATGGATTAGGACGGGTTGTTATAGGTGGTATCAGAGCGGTGGTCTTAGCGAACGAGGTCTTGCATTAGTGTGTCTAACTGATAGTTGTTTAGATGCATTAGTGGGTCTGGACTTCGACTGTGTCTGCATGTCAAAAGTTTTGCTTATCATTTAGTGTCGAAAATTATTTGCTTATTATCCTTAAAGCCTAGACATGTCTTACTGCCTCTCTTGCATAGACAGTGTATAGATAAATTCATATCTTAGCATATCTGTTATTGTTACCTTTGCCTGACAGCTTCCGTAGATTCCTCCGTAACTTATGGGATTTTAGTATTATATATGCATATATAAATTATGTATTGCAGGGTACTAATCTACACCCTATAATCTATTTCTTATCGAAAATCCTTCATCTGATCGTACGAGATGAATCCCTCAACCAGTTCGAGTCCCTCGGATTCTGATAGCTATTCCGATAGTTATTCCGACAGCTATTACGACATGGATGTTCACCTAAGCTTCGGAAGCAGCGTTACTAGAATGAATCAACCAATCATCCATCCTCAATTCATCTGATGGGTTCGTAGTCAACTTAATCAATGGAGACGCGAAGAAGGCGATCCTTTCCACCAACCGAATTTACCTCTTGGCAACGAACCTGAAGCACTTACCGGCGAACCAGTCCGAAACACCATTTTCACCCTCATTTCCCGAATATCTCACCACGATTATATTATATCTAAAATTCTAAACCTTATTCATCCGCTCGTTCTAACCATCAATCATCCCGAAATAATGGAAGAAGTCAACGAGCTTCGCGCTCGAGTAATCAATTTGGAGAATATGGTGCAAAATTTACCAGCTTCAACAACATCGAGGCACCAACAGTACCATCAGTAACAGCACCAGTACCATCAACAATCCATGCCTCAACATCTCATTCTATACCTCGAGTATAATTATCGTTCTACGAATCGTTCTACATCAATTATCTTCATTCTACGTGATGATTATATAATCTCTAATGTTTTAGAGATTATATATTCTTGTTCTAATGGTAAAACAAATGAGTTTAATATCATATTAACTCATTAAATCCATGATTACATCTGAAGAAAATATATATGTATATATGTTTTCATAAAGATTGTAATTAAAAATTCTTTTATACAAACTGTTAATGGTAAAAATATTTTAACGGGTAGTTAATACCCGAGGAATATTTAAATTTCACATTAATAAGTTACAATGTACATTCTTCGAATCTGATTCAAAAGTCATTTACTATCCTACTTACATCCACCGATATACAAATCCGTTCATCACAGAATAACCATTTTCATTCAAATTCATATTTAGATTTTGACCTATCAGAATTCAACAAGTGGCATAATGAAGAAAACATTGAACAAAATAAAATTTGTTAGAAACAAACAAATTAACTATGAGAAATTGTGTTAAGAATCCACGCTAACAAAATTCTAGCTAACTTTTCCTAGCTAACTGTTAATTCCCTATTACATTATCGCAATTTAATTATCGCAATTTATTATCGCAATTTTTATTCTCGCAATTTTATTTATCGTTATTTAATTTCTGTTATTTATTTTACGCACTTTAAATATCGGGACACGTATACAAGGTTTTGACATATCATATCGACGCATCTATATATATTATTTGGAATAACCATAGACACTCTATATGCAGTAATGCGAGAGTTAGCTATACAGGGTTGAGGTTGATTCTATAATAATATATATACTTTGAGTTGTGATCGAGTCTGAGACATGTACATGGGTCACGAGACGTATTAATTAATTTAAATATTATATATTAAACTATATATGAATTATTGAATTGTTAACTGTGGACTATCAACTGAGGACTACCAACATTGGACAATTAAAATGAATTAAAATGAATTAAAATATTGATTATAACATATGAAACTAAACAATTCTTCAAGTTTGCCACTTGATTTCATCTTAAACCTCATTAGTGTTTTGACGATTACAATCTGCGTTCAAACCTTTCATAATTCTTGAAAACACCTCAATCAAGAGGATGAACCAATCGCACTTCATCTACGGAAGGAAAGATTTATGCATATAGTATTGCACCCGAAAAATTCTCGGAACCTAAGTAAACGTTTAACACGTAACTATGCTAGCTCCTTTGGCATTGTTATTACTGAAAATAACTTTGCAATCCCTTTTCAAAGTAGTAAATTTTGTCACAGTTTCAGCAAATTAACTTCGACTTTTAGTTCGAAACAACCTTATTATAACTTTGTTATATATGCGTGATCTTTTATTGTTACCGGTGAACCTTTTATGTTCTACCATAGTACCATCAGCGTTTAATCATCTAAAAATACAATTCTCCTGAAACCACCTCGGATTGATAACCGATGATTCAGATATCGTAGCATTAAATGCAGAGGAAACAGAAAAATTGTAGATGATCTAAACGGCCAATAGTTTGATGATAAAGAATGGAATGTTAGGAACGCTCGATAGAAAATTTGGTACTGAAAAACGGATTGAGCTAACCATGAAGGAGACCAAGCACAAATACAAGGACCAAACCCTATATTCAAAGAATACAGGTAATTCTGGATCCGATGAAATCTTTAGAGATTATCTTGCTCGAGAGTCATGTTAAAATCTTGCGAAAAAATTTTCTTCATCAACTTTCGAACTTAGAAATTTCCAAAATATCATCATAAATATCTTCGATATTTCTGAGGATATTTTCATAAATATTCTTGTCCGAAATTATTTATCTCTTCGTGCTATCCGTGTTACATCATAAAGGAAACTATTTTAGTTTCTAAAGTTCTTTGAAAATTCGAGTTTAAATTATGAATGATTTCTGGAGAAGTGTTGGGAATTGAAGCATGAGTTAGTATAATATAATGACACTTGATCAACGTGATTATATTACAGTATGTCATGCTGAGTTTCTAATGAAACGTGATGATTCACAGATCATAATGTCATCATGTGTCATGTTACACGACTCTTACATTCTACATAATCTCTAAACACATCAAGAACGTATTTTCTTGATAGTTCTATCTTTTATCTTGATTTCTGGTAATTTAACCAATCAAGATCGTGCTAATACAATCTTTCTCTTAAAACATTAGTCATGTTCATTCGAAACTCTATACTTACGAATTCTGAAACGTTACTGGCGGAGATAAAGCAAAAGAATGGAACTCCGAAAAAGAAAATGGGAGTGGTGGAGAATAATGGAACGGAAGAGCTTAATTTATAATGAAAATATCAGACGGAGTAGTCAAGCCAGATCACCGTATTTAATTATAGAGATCTTAATTTCCTTATTCGCCGAAGAATCAAATCTTTTAGATTTCGAAGATTTTCTTTAAATCCATTGAATTCCGGAATTCAACCCTAACCCTGCCAAAAGTTAGGACGAATCTTTACTTTTCCTATTTCAATCTTTTGTGATAGCTTCATTCGTAATCTTCGAATAATCGAATTGTTTTATCCACATTACTCAATGATGATAAAACTCTATTTATCAACTCATATTCGTCATGAAAACATTTTTATTGTTAGCAATGACAACCTCACTCAAATTTCAGGACAAAATTTCTTTAACGGGTAGGTACTGTGATGACCCGAAAATTTTCGACCAAATTTAAACTTAATCTTTATATGATTTTAACATGATAAGCAAAGTCTATAATGTTGAATCTCAAAAGTTTTGAACTATTTATATGGATACATTTAACCTTTGACTATTTTCGACGATTCACGAACAATTGTTTGTAAATAAATATGTGTATATAAATATATATAGATGTAAATGTAAATATATATAAAATAATAATATGCAATTTAAACATTAAAAGAAAGTAAAACAATATATTAGATAATAAAGATCTATATATATGTATATATACATATATAGATATGATTCTTAAACATAATTAATATTATATGTATATTATAATATTTATATAAAACACATAATTAATAAATATATATAAATTACATAAGTAATACATAACACATAGTTAATAACATGTAATATTGACATATTAAATGTAAATTATAAGTTAAAGTTTGTTATAGTAAAATTATTATTATTTTCATTATTAATATCAAAGTTAATATTATTGATGTTATTATCACACATAGGTATGAAATTTAATATATATATAAATTTATATTATTATTATTACTAATATTATTATTATCATTAATAATATTAATATTATAATTAATATTATTTTAAGTAAAATTATTATTATCAATATTTTTAATTATTTATATCATTATTATTGTTAGTATTAATATTATTATTAATATTATCATTATCATTATTATTATTATTGTATTACCAGTATTTTTTTTATATATAATAAATTTAAATAATAATAAAAAAATGAAATGAACGCATCATTTTTAGTAGCTGCTTTTTATTTATTTATATATCTATTTATTTATTTTTTTCTTTTTTTTCTCTGATATATTATACAGCTCGTGAATTTCTGTCCAAGTTGTTACATGTCCGAATCAACTGGTATGCAAACAAAGTCAAGTGGGTTTCAACTAGTTTTTTTTACTTTATGCTTTGTTTCTTTATTAATTGACTAACTCATTATCAATATAAATCAATCAAAAGGATCATGTATTCAGACTCAAAAATCCAGTCGAAAGTTTCACCATCATTATCTAATATCCATTGTAATTACTTCAATCCTTTGAATTAAACTAAATTATGTATTTATTTATTTAAATTTTTTTACAGCCGATATACCTCTGCTACGACCCATTCTAATCAAAACCTCAATCTTGAATCATTTATCAAAATCTAAAATTACAGTTGTGATAGGAATCGTCCATTTAAAGTTTCTGTAAGTTTTCAAGTCCCAATTCCATCTCTTGCATTCAAATTTTGAGGTCAGACTATCAAAATAAAAGGTCAAACTTTTGTGTTCTTCGCGAAATTTGAATCCGTTTTGATGATTCATGTTAAATTGATGATTTAGAAAGTTTATAGGATGGATTTGAAACCTATTTCGTGTTATAACTTTCATCTATAATGTTACCATTTACGAAATCATTGTATTTTTTTTTTTAAACTACGAAGAGCTGCAGTAGCATCTGTTCTCTATTTTTTTTTTATGTTTTTCGATTTCTGATGAATTCAAATAAGTATGACTTACGTACGATCATGTGGAAGACCATAAATCTTTAGTTGTTTTAAATAATTTGCTTTTGATTTTGAATTTGATTTAAGCTTTTAATTTTTTTATTTTCTTTCGAAGACTGGTACAGCTATTTCTTGTTTATTATTATTATTAATTTTTTTTATTTAACTTAGTTAATCACAAATGGTAATTTAACCTCAATTAAAGGTAATAAAGATGAAAATTCGTTTTTTATTTATTTGGGTTTGAACTTTGGTCGATGCATTTGTGAGAAGAAGAAGAGGTAAAGGATAACAGAAGAGAATAGTTTAAATGAAATTATATTGGGGATAATTTCAGTAAAACACAATTGGATGGATGGTTAAAGGGTGGTGCGTGTGAAAGAGCGATCGCGGGTTCGAGACCGGTTTGAGGCGTTTTCTTTTTAGAAGAACTTGTGAGGTGGTTTTTAATTTCTAAAAATTATTATTATTACTATCATTATTATTATTGTTGATGTTATTTTTATTATTATTGTTATTGGTATTATAATCAATATTTGATATTATCATTATTTGTTAGTATTATTATTATATATAATGAAACCTAGGGTTATTATTATGTTTATCATTATTAATTAGTGTTATTATAAGTATTATAATTATTAATACTATTATTATTACTAATATATGTATCATCATCATCATCATCATTATTATTATTATTATTATTATTATTATTATTATTATTATTATTATTATTATTATTATTATTATTATTATTATTATTATTATTATTATTATTATTATTATTATTATTATTATTCTTATTATTATTAGGATTATTATTAGTATTATGATAAAAATAATAAAAGTTACCATTTATTACTACCAACAATTAAAAATTACAAATATGACTGCTATTATTATTATCATTATTACTAATAGTATTACCATTACTAGTATTATTATATTAGTATTAATATTATCAATAATATTACTAAAAGTAAATACTAATATTATTAATCTTACCATTTTAATATCATTATCAATATTATGAATATGATTAGTATTATTAATATTATTATAAAAATGATACAACTTATTAGTACTATAATAAAAATTAGTATTATTATCATTTTAAAAATAGTATAACTATTATTATTAACATAAGTATATTAATAATGTTATTATCATTATCTTTATCATTAATAATATTAATTTAGCATAATTAGAACTACTATTTGGATAAACGAATGAAATACATAAATATTATATTTAACACATATAACATAACAAAATATTTTTATTATATAAAAGGAATATATGAAATATAAATATATTATTAATATAAAAATAACATCATTAATAAGTTATATATATAAACTTATTCGATTACGATTATGTGTATTAATATATATACACACAAATGATATAGGTTCGTGAATTCAAGGTCAACCCTGCCTTGTTCAGTTATTCATTGTTGTCATATGTATTTTTACTACAAAATACAGTATGGTGAGTTTCATTTGCTCCCTTTTTAAATGCTTTTGCAATATATATTTTTGGGACTGAGAATACATGAGCTGCTTTTATAAATGTTTTACAGAATAGACACAAGTAATCGAAACTACATTCTATGGTTGGATTATCAAAATCGAATATCACCCTTTTAGCTTGGTAGCCTAAGAATTAGGGAACAGACACCCTAATTGACGCGAATCCTAAAGGTAGATTTACGGGCACTAACTCCCCCATACTGGAAAATGGTATGCTTTAGTACTTCGAGTTTATATTATACAGATGGATTTTTGTTTTGGGGATATTCTATATGCATGATGTTAATGTCGGTTACCAGGTGTTCAATCCATATGAATGATTTTTAAACACTTGCTAGTGTATGATTATTGAATAAAGGAAATCTTGTGGTCTATTAAAATAATGGAAATGATTGATTATGATAAACTAATGAACTCACCAACCTTTTGGTTGACACTTGAGAGCATGTTTATTCTCAGGTCTGAAAGAAATCTTCCGCTGTGCATTTGCTCATTTTAGAGATATTACTTGGAGTCATTCATGACATATTTCAAAAGACGTTGCATTCGAGTCGTTGAGTTCATCAAGATTATTATTAAGACAATTATTGTTGGATATTTTATGAAATGGTATGCATGCCGTCAACATTAGATGTAATGAAAGTTTGTCTTTTAAAAACGAATGCAATGTTTGTAAAATGTATCATATAGAGGTCAAGTACCTCGCGATGTAACCAAATGTAATGTATTCGTCCAGATGGATTAGGATGGGTCGTTTTCTTACTGCCTGCTAACCTTTGGAATTTGATGGAACTGAAGGACCAATCGGATTGAAGCGGTGGACCGAGAAGGTCAAATCGGTGTTTTCCATAAGTAAATGTACTGAAGAAGATAGGGTGAAGTACGCCACGCATACCTTCATAGGTACAGCGTTAACATGGTGGAATACATATATAGAACAAGTGGGACAAGATGCTGCTTACGCACTACCGTGGTCAGCATTCAAGCACTTGATGAACAAGCAGTACCGTCCCAGAAACGAGGTTAATAAGATCAAGGTAGAGCTTAGAGGATTACGAACGCAAGGTTTCAACATTACTACGTACGAACGAAGATTCACAGAGTTGTGCCTATTGTGTCCAAGAACGTTCGAAGATGAAGAAGAGAAGATCGACGCATTTGTGAAAGGGTTACCAGAAAGAATTCAAGAAGATATGAGTTCACACGAGCAAATTGAGGGAAGAATTAAAGAGCAAGTCGAATGGCTCATAAACTCATAAACCAAATTGAGGGAAGAATTAAAGAGCAAGCGCCGAAGAAGCCAACATGTAACAAATCAAGAGAAAGTGGGAAGAAACCAGTGAAAAAGGTAACCGATACAACAACAACAACAATCACAACCACAATCGCAACAACTATCCCAACAACCGCAACATCAATCGCAACAACAACAATCAAAATCCCAACAATAATTACAACAAACGTCCCAACAACAACAACTACAACAACCGTCCCAACAACAATAACAACCACATCAATCCCAATAACAATCTCAATAACAACAATGACAACAACAATCAGAAAATTCCATGCTATAGGTGTGGCGGATATCATCCGGGTAAATTTTGTGAAGTAGTATGTACCAAATGTAATAGGAAGGGTCATGCTGCAACGAAGTGTGAAGCTTTCGGACCAGTGACTAAAAAAACAAATACTGCCCACATTATTTGTTTCAGATGCGGGTAAAAGGGCCACTACAAAACTACGTGCCCAAACCAGAGAACTATTAATGGGCAAAGCCGTGGGAGAGTTTTTAACATTAATGCGGAAGAAGCGCAGGAAAACCCGGAGTTTGTTACGGGTACGTTTCTTATCGATGAAAAACCTGCTTATGTTTTATTTGATTCGGGTGCGGATAGAAGCTATATGAGTAGAAATTTTTGTGCTAAATTAAGTGGTCCATTGACGTCTATGAATAAAAAATTTCTACTCGAATTAGCAAACGGTAAACTAATTTCAGCAGATAAAATATGAAGGAATCGAGAAATTAAACTGGTTAGCGAAACGTTTAAGATTGATTTGATACCAATAGAGTTAGGAAGTTTTGATGTGATAATTGGCATGGACTGGTTGAAAAAGGAGAGAGCAGAGATCGTATGTTACAAAAATGAAATTCGCATTGTACGAGAAAAAGGAAAACCCTTACCCTTAATGGTGTACGGAGAAAAGAGCAACGCGAAGCTAAATCTTATTAGTAATTTGAAGGCACAAAAGCTAATAAGAAAAGGTTGCTATGCTGTTCTAGCACACATCGATAAAGTCAATTCCGAAGAAAAGAACATCAATGATGTCCCCGTCGCAAAAGAATTTCCCGATGTATTTTCGAAAGAATTACCGGGACTACCTCCACACCGATCCGTTGAATTTCAAATAGACCTTGTACTAGGAGCTGCACCAATAGCACGTGCTCCATACAGACTCGCACCCAGTGAAATGAAGGAACTCCAAATCCAACTACAAGAACTTTTAGAACGTGGTTTCATTCGACCAAGCACATCACCGTGGGGAGCTCCTGTTTTGTTTGTCAAAAAGAAGGATGGTACATTCAGATTATGTATCGACTACCGAGAGTTGAACAAACTTACCATCAAGAACCGTTATCCATTACCGAGAATTGATGACTTATTTGATCAACTACAAGGCTCGTTGGTTTATTCGAAGATCGATTTACGTTCTGGGTATCATCAGATGCGGGTGAAGGAGAATGATATTCCAAATACTGCTTTCAGAACGTGTTACGGTCATTACGAGTTTATGGTTATGCCGTTTGGATTGACTAACGCACCAGCTGTGTTCATGGACCTCACGAACCGAGTGTGTGGGCCATATCTTGACAAGTTTGTCATTGTTT
Source organism: Rutidosis leptorrhynchoides (assembly GCF_046630445.1). NCBI lineage: Eukaryota > Viridiplantae > Streptophyta > Magnoliopsida > Asterales > Asteraceae > Rutidosis > Rutidosis leptorrhynchoides. The sequence continues at coordinate 247,001,967 of NC_092337.1, forward strand.
TCATCGATGACATACTCATTTACTCAAAGAATGATCAAGAGCACGAAGAACATTTGAGAAAAGTGCTAGAATTATTGAGGAAGGAACAACTGTACGCAAAATTTTCAAAGTGTGCATTTTGGTTGGAAGAAGTTCAATTCCTCGGTCACATAGTGAACAAAGAAGGTATTCAAGTAGATCCGGCAAAGATTGAAACCGTGAAAAGTGGGAAACCCCAAAAACTCCGAAGTATATACGCCAATTTTTAGGACTGGCTGGTTACTGCAGAAGGTTCATCTAAGATTTTTTCAAAATAGCAAAACCCTTGACTGCATTAACGCATAAATGGAAGAAATTTGAATGGAAGGATGAGCAATTGTTGAAGAAAAAGTTAACTACAACACCTATATTATCATTGCCTGAAGGGAATGATGATTTTGTGATATATTGTGATGCCTCAAATCAAGGCCTCGGTTGTGTATTAATGCAACGAACGAAGGTAATTTCCTATGGGTCCAGACAATTGAAGATTCACGAGCAAAATTATACCACTCACGATTTGGAATTAGGTGCTGTTTTTTTTGCATTAAAGACTTGGAGGCACTACTTATATGGGGTCAAAAGTATTATATATACCGATCAAAAAAGTCTCCAACATATATTTAATCAGAAACAACTAAACATGAGGCAGTGTAGGTGGATTGAATTGTTAAATGATTACGATTTTGAGATTCGTTACCATCCGGGGAAGGAAAATGTGGTAGCCAACGCTTTGAGTAGAAAGGACAGAGAACCTATGCGGGTAAAAGCTATGAATATAATTATTCGTACTAACCTTACTACTCAAATACAGGAGGCGCAACAAGGAGTTTTAAAAGAGAGAAATTTGAAGAATGAAAAACCCAAAGGTTCGGAGAAACATCTTAATATTAGGGAAGACGGAACCCGGTATAGGACTGAAAGAATTTGGGTACCAAAGTTTGGAGATGTGAGAGAAATGGTACTTAAGGAAGCACATAAAACTAGATACTCAATACATCCCGGAGCGGGAAAGATGTAAAAAGATCTCAAGAAACACTTTTGGTGGCCGGGTATGAAAGCCGATATTGCTAAATATGTATGAGAATGTTTGACGTGTTCTAAGGTCAAAGCTGAACATCAGTAACCATCAGGTCTAATTCAAAAACCCGAAATCCCAGAATGGAAATGGGAAAACATTACCATGGATTTCATTACTAAATTACCAAGGACTGCAAGTGGTTATGATACTATTTGGGTAGTAGTTGATCGTCTCACCAAGTCAGCACACTTTCTGCCAATGAGAGAAGATGATAAAATGGAGAAGTTGGCGCAACTATACTTGAAGGAAGTTGTCTCTAGACATGGAATACCAGTCACTATTATCTCTGATAGGGATGGCAGATTTGTTTCAAGGTTTTGACAGACATTACAACAAGCATTGGGAACTCGACTAGACATGAGTACTGTCTATCATCCACAAACTGATGGGCAGAGTGAAAGGATGATACAGACGCTTGAAGACATGCTACGGGCATGTGTTATTGATTTTGGAAATAGTTGGGATCGACATCTACCATTAGCAGAGTTTTCCTATAACAACAGTTACCACTCGAGTATTGAGATGGCACAGTTTGAGGCACTTTATGATAGAAAGTGCAGGTCTCTGATTTGTTGGAGTGAAGTGGGGGATAGACAGATTACGGTTCCAGAAATCATCCAAGAAACCACAGAGAAAATCATCCAAATTCAACAACGGTTGAAAACCGCCCAAAGTCGACAAAAGAGCTACGCGGACATTAAAAGAAAAGATATAGAATTTGAAATTGGGGAGATGGTCATACTTAAGGTTTCACCTTGGAAAGGTGTTGTTCGATTTGGTAAACGGGAAAAACTAAATCCAAGGTACATTGGACCATTCAAGATAATAGATCGTGTCAGACCAGTAGCTTACCGACTTGACTTACCTCAACAACTCGCCAGGGTACATAATACTTTTCATGTCTCAAATCTGAAGAAATGTTTTGCTAAAGAAGATCTCACTATTCCGTTAGACGAAATCCAAAGACTTAAGAAAAATAAAACACCAATCGTTAAGGTTCGATGGAATGCTCGTAGAGGACCCGAGTTCACCTGGGAGCGTGAAGATCAAATGAAGCTGAAATACCCGCACCTATTTCCAGAAGATGTGTCAACACCACCAACCGCTTAAAAAAAAAAATTTTGGGACGAAATTTATTTAACGGGTAGGTACTGTAGTGACCCGAACTTTTCCATGTTTATATATATATTAAATGAAATTGATAATTTACATGATTAAATGTTTCCAACATGTTAAGCAATCAAACTTGTTAAGACTTGATTAATTGAAATAGGTTTCATATAGACAATTGACCACCAAGTTGACCGGCGATTCACGAACGTTAAAACTTGTAAAAATTATATGATGTTATATATATATATGGATATATATATATATATATATATATATATATATATATATATATATATATATCTATATATATATATATAGATATATATATATATATATATATATATATATATAAATATATATATAGTTAACATAATATTATGATAAGAAAGTATCTCACTAGGTATATTAACAATGAGTTATATACATAAAATGAGACTATTGAATTAAGAAACTCGAAACGATATATATAACGATTATCGTTATGACAACGTCTTACTAAGTACATATGTATCATATTAAGATATTGTTACACTATTTTTAACATGATAAAATGATAATTATTTATATCATTAAGTATGTTAACAATGAACTACATATATAAAACAAGACTACTAACTTAAGGATTTCAAAACGAGACATATATGTAACGATTATCATTGTGACGATACTTTAATGTATATATATCATATTAAGATATATTCATACATCATAATATCATGATAATGTAATAATTTAACATCTCATTAGATATAATAAACAATGGGTTAACAACATTAAATGAGATCGTTAACTTAAAGGTTTCAAAACAACACTTACATGTAACGACTAACGATGACTTAACGACTCAGTTAAAATGTATATGTACATGTAGTATATTAAGATGTATTAGTACACTTTTGAAAGACTTCAAGACACATATCAAAGTACTTATATTTAACAAAAATTCTTACAATTGCATTCTCATTCATTTTCATCAATAATTATACTCGTATGCACCCGTATTCGTACTCGTACAATACCCAGCTCCTAGACGTATATACTATTGGTATATACACATAATAATTCAGCTCTTAGCAGCTCTTGTGAGTCACCAACACATGTGGGAACCATTATCTGGCACCTAGTATGAAATATCTCACAAAATTACAAAAGTATTATAAATCATTCATGAATTATTTACAAGAAAACAAACTTACACATCCTTTATATCTAATCCATATACCAACGAACAAAAACATGTACAAACACTTTCATTCTTCAATTTTCTTCATCTAATTAATCTCTCTCAAGTTCTATCTTTAAGTTCTAAGTGTTCTTCATAAATTCTATAAGTTCTAGTTTCATAAAATCAAGAATACTTTCAAGTTTGCAAATCTACTACCAAGCTTTCTAATCCATTTCAAGTAATCATCTAAGATCAAGAAACCTTTGTTACTTATAGTAGGTTATCTTTCTAATTCAAGGTAATACTCATATTCAAACTTTGATTCAATTTCTATAACTATAAACTATCTTAATTCGAGTAAAAATCTTACTTGAACTTGTTTTCGTGTCATGATTCTACTTCAAGAACTTTCAAGCCATCCAAGATCCTTTGAAGCTAGATCATTTCTTGTCACTTCCAGTAGGTTTACCTACTAAACTTGAGGTAGTAATTATGTTCATAACATCATTCGATTCATATATATATATATATATATATATATATATATATATATATATATATATATATATATATATATATATATACATATATAACTATTTTATTTGAAGATTTAAACTTGTAATCACTAGAACATAGTTTAGTTAATTCTAAACTTGTTCGCAAACAAAGTTAATCCTTCTAACTTAACTTTTAAAATCAACTAAACACATGTTCTATATCTATATGATATGCTAACTTAATAATTTAAAGCCTGTAAACACGAAGAACATAGTAAAACAGGAGATACGCCGTCGTTGTGAAACTGGGGGATGTTTTGGGTTTGATAATTAAAAACTATGATAAACTTTGTTTTAAAAGTTGTTCTTCTGGGAAAATGATTTTTATTATGAACATGAAATTATATCCAAAAATCATGATTAAACTCAAAGTGGAAGTATGTTTTTCAAAATGGTCATCAAGACGTCGTTTTTCGAATGAAATGACTACCTCTTACATAATTGACTTGTAACCTGTATTTCTGACTATAAACTTATATACTTTTTCTATTTAGTTTCATTAATTTCAGTTCATTATGAAACCATAGCAACTTGAATCACTCAAAACGGATTTAAAACGAAGAAGTTATGGGTAAAACAAGATTGGATAATTTTACTTGTTGTAGCTACGTGAAATTTGTAACAAATCTATACAAATCATAACTTAACTAACTTATATTGTATAATACATTTATTCTAACATATATTATGTAATCTTGGGATACCATAGACACGTATACAATGTTTTGACATATCATATCGACCCATCTATATATATTATTTGGGAACAACCATAGACACTCTATATGCAGTAATGCTTGAGTTAGCTATACAGGGTTGAGGTTGATTCCAAAATAATATGTATACTTTGAGTTGTGATCTAGCCTGAGACTTGTATACACTGAGTCGTGGATTGATTCGAGATAATTTATATTGATTTATTTCTGTACATCTAACTATGGACAACTAGTTGTAGATTACTAAGGTTGGACTGCTAACTTAACAAACTTAATTCATTAAAATGTAATGAAAAATGTTGTGAATATATTTCGATCATACTTTGATATATATGTATATATTTTTTATAGGTTCGTGAATCGATCCGTAGCCAAGTCTTAATTTCTGACGAAGTAAAAATCTGTGAAAGTGAGTTATAGTCCCACTTTTAAAAAATCTATTATTTTTGGGATGAGAATACATGCAGTTTTATAAATGTTTTACGAAATAGACACAAGTGATCAAAAATTACATTCTATGTTGAATTATCGAACCGAATATGCTCCTTTTTAGCTTGGTAGCCTAAGAATTGGTGTTTATTATAATTGCCACCAATTGACGCGAATCCTAAAGATAGATCTATTTGGCGCAACAAGCCTCATCTGAGTTACGGATGCTTTAGTACTTCGATTAATCATGTCCGATGAGAGTCCCAGAATGATGGGGATATTCTATATGCATCCTGTTAAGGTCGGTTACCAGATGTTCATCATATGAATGATTTTTATGCAGTTTGCATGTTATTGAGAAATGGAAATGAAAATCTTGTGGTCTATTATTACGATTTGATAAATATATAGGCTAAACCTATAACTCACCAACATTTTTGTTGACGTTTAAAGCATGTTTATTCTCAGGTGATTATTAAGAGCTTCCGCTGTTGCATGGTAATTTATGGATAAGAGTTGGAGTCAGCATGCTTGTATAATATTGTTTAAAAACTGCATTCAAAGACATATATTGAAAACATTTATGTAATGGTCGTGTGAAAATGCTATATTTCAGATTATCATTTTTGATAATCGTCGTAATATTTTAAAGGTTATGGTTTGTTTTAAAATCGAATGCAGTCTTTGAAAAATGTCTCATATAGAGGTCAAAACCTCCCAACGAAATCAATTAATATGGAACGTTTATAATCAATATAAACGAGACATTTCAATTATGATTCGGTATGAACTTCGGTTTGGATGTGATGATCATGATATTTGGTATACTGATGATTCGGTTTGCATTACTTTCGGTATGATAGATTGATTTTGGATTCGGTGTGTTACAAGCAAAAATCTGATTTGGTTATTGTACCTGATTATACTTCGGTTTGAAGATTTGGTATATGAGTATGAGTATGATGATACATTCGGTTGATCTACCAGATCTCAGATTCATATTTGTTCCATCTTAATTCATGGGTCTTGAGTCCAAATCAAGCCCAACACTGGACGAATTTGGGCCAATCGAATCTTAAGCCCAACCGAATCTGAATATGACATGTTTTCTTGGACTTGACCGAATCATACTAAGGCCAACAGGCTACAAGCTCAAGTTTGTACCAGATTATCAATAGTTACACTTTCAGTCCCTGACTAGTTTCAAGGTTGTGCAAGGACAGTCCAAATACCAAATCTAACTCAGATTTAACACTTTTGGTCCCTGAACGATTATCATAAATTTCAAGGGTGGTTCTTTACCGAATCCGGACCTCCAAAACATATTTTTCCATTACTTTTGAGGCTCGAATTCACACGGCTCTTCTCTTACACGTTATTTAAGATATTTTAGGGATTTGCTGAGCACGTCAACCATTTTAAACAATGACACTTTTATTTTATGCAAGCATCATTGTGGGGGAGATATGTATATGGTTGATGTACGTATGACTTCATACACTCAGTATGGGACTCAGACTTAACATTGTGACTTTAATACACATACGGTATTGGACTCGGATTTCAAAGAAGACAAAATCAAAGCGTTACTTGTTTGACGAGTGAGCAAATGATTTATGAGCCACGTCAAGCTACCTTATATTGAAACGGTAATATAATGATTTATGAGAAAATCATGGATGTGATTGAAATCACACTTGATTGGTCGTGCCTTATATACTTTGTGAGGGGAGTTTCTCAAGTAATCTAAGCTTACTAATCAAGGCAAGTGTTGGGGGGGAGTTAAGTGAATTCAAAGAAGATCTTTCTTCACTAGGGTATATCAACTTAGTCGAAAGCCATAAGACTTCGTTAGATTTCCAATAATTTTGCTTAGTTCACATAGGAGCCCACGAGTTCTTTGAAGGGGGAGATTCTAAGTATTCGAGGTATTCTTCATCAACATGAAGTGATGCGATGATGAATGTCAAATTAATGCGCATTTTGACTTTGCAAACTCAAAGACCGTTGAAAGGACAAAGAAATCACAATGAAGTTCAAGTCTCAAACAAAGTCGAAAGAAGATTGTTAGCACGAAAATTCGAGGATTCAAAGGAAGAGGTTGGAGTGTAATGATTGACCAAGACAATGTTAGAGATGCGAATTCTTTTGTTGATTCAAAGTGAAGATTCAAGATCTTCATCAACGGCCGTACATCATTCGGGGGAGTTAGTTAGCAATAGGTGATTCTTTCCTTGTAATGTTGTATGTTTTACTAAGGAGTTAGTTTTTGAAAACCCGTCTCACTCCTGGGGGGAATTGTTAGAACTATGAAAAGGAGTAATACGAGTTTCCCTAGCCAATACGAGTTTTTGAAAACCCGTCTCACTCCTGGATGATCCTTTAGATAAGGGCTATATAAAGGATCCAAGGCTCCCTATATTAGCTAATGATAGTGCTCTAAATGAACATATATTTAGTATCAATATCCTTCCAATATGTAAAGCTTTTAATTACAATTGTTCTATTTTTAAGTAATGTTCATTTAAATAAATAAGTGCGAAGACAAAAGAAGAAAACGACGATTTGAAAATGCAAATGACCAAAAAGCTCAAATGTACAAGTTAAACTCCAAGTGGTTCCAATTATTGATAATTAACGTCTAAATATTGACAAGAGTACAAGCCGCAAAATACAAAGTACAAGATATCTAAGCGTACGAAAGGACGTTCGAAAATTCGGAACCGAGACATAAACCGAGCATCAACGCGTGAGGTAACGGAGCTAAAATTATAAGTCTACTATGCACATGAATATAATATAATATATATATAATTATATAAAATTATATATATTATATTATATTATTAAATAAAACGTCGGCAAACTAGAAAACAAACTGATGGGAGCATGCTAGGCTGGCCATGTGATCGCATGGGAATAACACTGAGAAGCCATGCGATCGCATGGCCCTCAGGATCAGGTCAGGTCTATGAAAGCCCGCGAATTCTGCTCGAATGAGACACACCTTTTCTCTTCTCTTCTCTGTAAACATAATATATATATATTATAATTTTAATTTTAATTTAAGTTTAATAATAATTGGGTTATTATAGCGAATGTTTTAAACTGATGGGAGCATGCCAGGCTGGCCATGCGATCGCATGGGAATAACACTAAGAAGCCATGCGGTCGCATGGCCCTTAGGATCAGGTCAGGTCTATAAAAGCCAGCGAATTTTGCTCGAATGAGACACACCTTTTCTCTTATCTTCTCTGTAAACATAATATATATATTATAATTTTAATTTTAATTTAAGTTTAATAATAATTGGGTTATTATATCGAATGTTTTAAGGTTTTGTAAGTCGAAATTCTGTCCGTGTAACACTACACGATTAATAGTCATTATAAGTTATGTTCAATCTTTTTAAATTAATGTCTCGTAACTAAATTATTATTATGCTTATTTAAGCCAAAGTAATCATGATGTTGGACTAAATATTAAAGACGGGGTTATTGGGCTTTGGACCATAATTGGGGTTTGAACAAAAGACCGACACTTGTGGAAATTAGACTATGGGCTATTAATGGGCTTTATATTAATTAAATGATATCTCGTTGATTTAATATAGAGATTTATAATTTGAAATATTTATATTTAACCACATACTCTTGACTGGGTACGGTGGGCGGGATATTTATAAATACTGATAATTGTTCATTTGACCGGACACGGGGATGAATTAATAGTCAATGGACTCGTTAAACAGGGGTGGATTACATTCAAGGGTAATTGGTGTAATTTTTAACAAAGTATAAAAACCTTGAATTACACGCAGTCGATAACCTGGTGTATTCATTAAACAAAGTATTAAGACCTTGTTACGGTTTAAATTCCCAATTAGTTGGAATATTTGACTTCGGGTATAAGGGTAATTTGACGAAGACTTTCGCACTTTATAATTATGACCGATGGACTATTATGGACCAAACCAGATGGACATATCGAATAATCCAGGACAAAGGACAATTAACCCATGGTAATAAATTAAAATCAAAACGTCAAACATCATGATTATGGAAGTTCAAATAAGCATAATTCCTCTATTTTATATCTCATCGCACTTTTATTTACTGTCATTTTATTTATCGTCATTTTATTTATCATACTTTAAATTATCGCACTCTTAATTATCCTACTTTTATTTATCTTCATTTACTTTACGCTTTAAATTAAGTCATATTTATATTTATTATTTTACATTAGGTTTTAATTGTGATTTAAGTTTTAAAATCGACAAACCGGTCATTAAACGGTAAAACCCTCCTTTATAATAATAATAATATTACTTATATATATATTTTTATACATATATAGTTTAAAATAAATATAGCGTTAAACTTAGCTGTATCCCTGTGGAACGAACAGGACTTACTAAAAACTACACTATTCTAAGATTAGGTACACTGCCTATAAGTGTTGTAATAAGGTTTAGGTATATCCATTCAATAAATAAATAAATAACTTGTGTAAATTGTATTGTATTTAATAGTATTTTGTAGTAAAATATAATCTATTTCGTACTACACGCTGCACACATCAAGTATTTTTGGCGCCATTGCCGTGGAATCCGAAAGCAAAACGCTATATACGTATAGGAGCTGGGTATGATACGAGTACATATACTCTAGGTATACGTGTAGAAATTTTGAGGAAACGGAACGAGAATTCAAATATAGCTATCTTTTGTAAATATACTTATATTTTTTTATGTATATAAGCCCTTTAAAAGTGATTAAATACATATTTATACGATACTTGTATAAGTATTATCGGTTAAAGGTATATATGTCAAATAACATTACGTATAGTTATCATTTTGAAAACTTAAGTTAGTAGTCTCAAAGTATACTTATAACTTATTGTTATTAGTACACAATGAGATGTTAAACCATTCTTAGATCATGTTAAATATATATAAATACATATATATATACAAACGTATAATTATCGTTTGTTATATAGTTCGTGATATCATCGGTCAAATTGGACGGTCAAACGTTGTGTAAAACTCTTTTTAAAAACATAAATATCAACAAATTAGATTACTTATCATGTTGGTAAGGTTTAATTTATGTAAATATTAATCTCATAGGTATAAAATGATCGGAAAAATCCGGGTCGTTACAGTACCTACCCGTTAAATAAATTTAGTCCCGAAATTTTAAAATTGTACCTATTTTACGTTCTCGGGAAACAAATGTGGGTACTTTAGTTTCATCTGATCCTCTCGTTCCCAAGTAAACTCGGGACCCCTTCGAGCATTCCAACGAACCTTAACGATCGGTATGTTGCTCTGCTTGAGTTGTTTAACTTCACGGTCCATGATTTCGACTGGTTCTTCTATGAATTGTAGTTTCTCGTCGACTTGGATTTCTTCAAGAGGAATGGTGAGATCTTCCTTTGCAAGACATTTCTTAAGGTTTGATACATGAAATGTATTATGTACTCCGGCGAGTTGTTGCGGTAACTCGAGTCGATAAGCTACCGGTCCAATGCGTTCGATGATCTTAAACGGGCCTACATACCTTGGGTTTAGTTTACCCCTTTTATCGAAACGTATTACACCTTTCCAAGGTGACACCTTTAACATAACCATGTCACCGATCTGAAACTCTAATGGTTTTCTTCGGATATCGGCGTAGCTCTTTTGGCGACTACGGGCTGTTTTCAATCTCTCTTTGGGCTGTAACATCCCGCCTTTTTCCGTCTACTTTTCCGTTTAACTATTTTAAACTGCGTTATATGTTTATCACATCTCCCGTTAATACGCGTTTCAAATTATCTCGTTCAGGTAATTTAACGCACCCGACTACAACTTGAGGGACTTGTTTTGCCAAAACCCCAAAATGGTGACTAGCACTTGACTAGTCAACCATCTTCCACCTCCATTTTTCATTTTCTTTTCTCTTTTCATTCTCTACTTTCATATTTTCTTTAAATTCATCAAAAAGCAAATCATCATCCATACTAAATCGATCAAGCTTCGAGCCAAAAAAATTACATATTTGAACTCCTCGTGATCTCCTCTTCGATTCCATACCAATCTCATTGCATTTGGGTAACTTTCTAAAATCACTAATTTTTGTGTTCTTGAGATTTTTTGAGTTACAAGGTTGTTAATTAGTGTCTATGGCTCTAGTCTAACAAGATTATGTGTTTGAATTGCTTGATTTGTTGTTTGGAAGTAACTTGCATGAACTAGCAAAATGGGTGTGTTTAATCTTGAGTTTTAGATGATTAAATGTTGTTAAATGTTATAAATGCATGTATTAAATGTGTTCCTAGTGTTACTAGCTTCATTTTGATGTATAGGTTGCATGAGAAAATTCTAAGAACTTGTTTAGTGATTTTTGGTGGAATTGAGCTAGGGTTTAATGAACTTGAAATGATTATTTGATGCATTGATTGCCATGATTTGTTGTTAGTAAGTTGTCAGTTGTATTGTATGCTCAATTACCTACAAAATGGCATGTCATATGTATGCATTGAATGCCTAAATCATTAAATGTGCATTGGTGAGTTTGAAGCATTAATGTGTGCATTGAATGATCACTTGGTTTGAAAACTCGGTTGTTACAAATGAGGTTTTTGATTGATGAATTGTGTTTAGTTGCATTCTACGTCAAAAGAGCTTTCCAACGATATAAGGTGCGAGTCCTAAGTGTTAGCGGTTTGTGTTTTATGCACAAAAAGGTTTTGGATTGAGACTTGAACATTTGGGACTGGCCAGGCACCAGCACCCGGCCTTTGCCGCGGCGCGGCCCTTTCCTGTCGCGTCGCGACATATAAGGGGGCCAGGTTCTGACCTCCTTGTCTCAAATGTGAAAAATGTTTGGCCCGTTCTAGACCTCCGATTCACATGAGACTTGTTCTAACATGCTTATATATGAATAAAAACCTCAGAAAAATAGTTCGGGACCCGACCCGAACGTGTTGACTTTCGTTGACTTTGACCGACCAAAGTTTGACTTTTTGTCAAACTTAACCAAATGATTATGCAACCTTTCTAACTTGTTTCTGTACTTGTATCTTGCATGAAACTTGACAATTTGATTCACATGCTACATAATTGAGTCGTAACGAGCCATAGGACTAATTAAACATCTTTGACCTATCGTATTTACCGTTATTAATACGACCGATTGGTTTAGGTTAAGACTAGCACTATCCTTCGCACACGTTACTTTGTGAAGTACTTTTCATACGTGCACTCAAGGTGAGATCATAGTCCCATCTTTCAACAACTTTTATGCTTTAAACTATGGGATGAGAAACATATACGTATCATACTTTTACACTTGAACACAAGTACGAAAATGAACATTCCACGTACGGGTTTGAACAAAAAGCCTCAATTCAATTATCATTAGTTACACTTGCAGGGTGTAAACGTGAACTTATATTATGTGATCACATGGGCTTGATGAGCCTCATTCGGACGGTTCGCTACCGTTAGCGGATGAAATATATTTTCGGGTCTAGTGTATGTTCTAACACAACGCGAAGGGTGCAAAACAGTTAAGTTTGATAATTGGGTGCCCGCGAAACAAATAACAACTTTGGAATGCAAATGATTTAGATAATCATATTATATTAAATCTTGTGGTTCAAATGCAACGTTTACTAAAACACCTATGATTTCACCAACGTTTTCGTTGACAGTTTTCTATATGTTTTCTCAGGTCCTTGAAAGCTACTTGATACATGCTTCCGCACTCTTTTTGATACTTGCTTAGATGTCGAGTATACATGCATAGATGGAGCGTCTTTTGACTACTTTAAATTGTGTCGCATAGGTCTCATTCGTACGTTAAACATTGTAATGTAACTAGTCTTTCGAACTACATTTGTAAACTTGAAACATCCTTTTTCTTATAAAATAAATGCGACATATTTTGGTGAAAAGTCATAATAAAGACTTATGACCACGCAAAGGGACCGAAGTAGTCGGCGCCGTCAAACATGATTTGGTCGGGTCGCTACAGATGGTATCAGAGTGTTGGTTGTAGGGATTTAGAGTTCATTGGTGTCAACCCCGAGTCATAGGGTACATTGGTGAGTCTAGACTACAACCGGCATATAGACTTGAAGTAGGAGTTACTTGACTATTTGTGCATTTATACTCGAACGCTTCTACTCATATCTACTCTTATTTCATCTAAATCTCACGTTGTTTAATTTGATTGACACGCCACCTTGACTATATGAAATAATGTCGAATGCACATATGAATCAGGGTAATATAATTTCCGGGATTATATTACGGTGACTCATATGAATGTTCCGACATTATGACATAAAGAATTTAAGGCGAGTCAAGGAAAATTTTCTCTCTATCTTTATTCCATATCACGGTTAGTATTATTTAGAATACTAACCAACGGTATTCTTTTGTTTTGAAGGAACAATGCCTCCTCGTCGTGCACCACACCGTGAAACACTCGAACAAGCTCTACAACGCATGATAGCCACCGCCGTAGATGCGGCCATGGCCGGTCACTCATCCAACAACAATAACAATAATAATAACAACAACAACAACAACAACAACAACAACAACAACAACAACAACAACAACAACAATGGAGCCGGTAACTCAAACGAGGGATGCTCCTATAAAGCCTTCATGGGGTGCAAACCTCACACTTTTGATGGAACCGGGGGACCGGTTGTGCTCATCCGATGGTTTGAGCAAACGGAAGCCGTCTTTAGCATAAGTGGTTGTCGGGACCAAGACAAGGTCAAATACTCCACTCACACTTTCGCCGGTGTCGCTCTTACATGGTGGAATACTTATGTACAATCGGTGGGTACCGATGAAGCTCACGCCCTCTCTTGGGCCGATTTAAGGGAAAAGATGGTCATCAAATATTTCCCTCGCGAAGAAACCCGAAAGCTCGAACAAGAGCTAAGAACCTTGGAGGCGGTCGGAAACGATCTCAATGCCTATAATCAACGATTCGCCGAACTATCCTTGATGTGCCCAAACCTCGTGAACCACGAATCTCAAAGGGTCGAACTTTATATGTATGGTCTTCCAAAGAGCATCAAACAAGGGGTGATGTCATCCAAACCCGCTAACCTACAACAAGCTTTGAACATGGCCCGCCAATTGATCGAAACGGTTGACGAAATCGTAGTACCGGCGCCTAAAGCCGAGGACAAGTTGGGTAACAACAAAAGAAAATGGGAAGCCCCTCAATCAAGCAACAACTACAACAACAACTTCACCAAAAAGCCTTTCACCTCCGACGCCAAGAAAAGTTATGGCGGAAATAAACCCTTTTGCAACAAATGCCACAAACACCACTATGGTGAATGTAGCAATCTATTTTGCCACCGGTGCCAAAGGGGTGGTCATGTGGCCAACGATTGTAGAAGTGCCGCCCCCGTCGCTCAAAAGGTGCCCAATGCACCAAAATAGGGTACTTGTTATGAATGTGGCCAAACGGGTCATTTTAGAAATGCCTGTCTGAAGAAGAAAGCCAACCCCAACACACGCGGCCGAGCTTTCAACATCAACACTGAGGAAGCCCGAGATGACAATGAATTAGTCACGGGTACGTTTCTCCTCAACAACACTTATGTTACTTGTTTATTCGATTCGGGTGCCGATAAGAGTTTTGTATCCAAGACTTTGACTCATTCTTTTAGCACTCCACCACTTCCACTAGATACCACTTATACCATTGAAGTGGCTAACGGGAAACTATTAAGTGCCGACACATATTACCGGGGGTGTACGTTAAACATTTTGGGTAAGGAATTTGAAATTGACTTGATACCCATGGAACTAGGAAGCTTTGATGTAATAATCGGTATGAATTGGTTAGTCAAAACAAAATCTCACATCCTTTGTGATCTTAACGCAATCCGAATTCCTATCGAGAATGGTGAACCTTTGATTGTTTATGGCGATAAGAGTTGCACCTGACTCAACCTCGTTTCGTGCCTTAAAGTTAGAAAACTACTCCGTAAGGGTTGTTTTGCGATCCTTGCCCACGTTAAGAAAGTCAAGTCCGATGAGAAGCATATCGATGATGTTCCTATTGTTAGTGACTTTTTCGATGTATTTCCCGACGAATTGCCGGGTCTTCCACCCCATCGACCGGTTGAATTCCAAATCGATCTTATTCCGGGAGCCGCACCCGTAGCACGTGCACCATATAGACTCGCTCCATCCGAAATGCAAGAATTGCAAAGTCAAATCCAAGAACTACTTGATCGTGGTTTTATCCAACCTAGCCATTCACCTTGGGGCGCTCCGATTTTGTTTGTTAAAAAGAAAGACGGATCCCTACGAATGTGCATTGATTATCGTGAACTAAACAAATTGACGGTTAAGAACCGATATCCTCTTCCTCGCATCGATGACCTCTTTGATCAATTACAAGGGTCTTGCGTATATTCAAAAATCGATCTCCGCTCGGGTTATCATCAATTAAGGGTTAAGGGGGAAGATGTCTCCAAAACCGCTTTCCAAACTCGTTATGGTAGTTATGAATTTCTTGTAATGCCATTTGGTCTCACTAACGCACCGGCGGTGTTCATGGATCTTATGAACCGCGTGTGCAAACCATATCTTGACAAATTCGTTATCGTGTTCATCGATGATATTTTGGTCTATTCAAAAAGCGAAGAAGAACACGAGGAACACCTCCGACTTATGCTTGAACTTTTAAGACAAGAAAGACTCTATGCCAAATTCTCCAAGTGTGAATTTTGGTTGAAGGAAGTTCAATTTCTTGGTCATGTTGTAAGTGACCAAGGTATTAAAGTCGATCCATCAAAAATCGAAGCCATTAGTAAATGGGAAACTCCTACTACTCCGACTCACATTCGTCAATTCTTGGGTCTCGCTGGGTACTATCGTAGATTCATCGAAAACTTCTCTTTGGTTGCACGTCCTCTAACCGCATTAACTCACAAGGGAAAGAAATTCATTTGGGCGACCGAGCAAGAATCCGCGTTCCAAATCTTGAAGACAAAGCTTACCACCGCTCCTATCTTGTCACTTCCCGAAGGCAACGATGATTTTGTTGTGTATTGCGATGCCTCGAAACATGGTTTTGGGTGTGTGTTGATGCAACGAACGAAAGTCATTTCTTATGCTTCTCGACAACTCAAAATTCATGAACGAAACTACACGACACATGATCTCGAACTCGGAGCCGTTGTCTTTGCACTTAAAATGTGGAGACACTATCTTTATGGAACCAAGAGTACTATCTTTACCGATCACAAAAGTCTCCAACACATCTTCGATCAAAAGCAACTAAACATGAGACAACGAAGGTGGATTGAAACCTTAAACGATTACGATTGCGAACTTCGTTACCATCCCGGGAAGGCAAACGTAGTAGCCGATGCCTTAAGTCGCAAAGAAAGAGCGGTGCCTCTTCGTGTCCGAGCCTTAAACATCACCATCCACACCAACCTTAATAGCCAAATTCGGGTAGCCCAAGATGAGGCTCTCAAGGATGAAAACGTTTCACACGAGCTCTTGAACATTCTCGTCTCTCGATTCGAAACTAAGGAAACCGGACTCCGATATTTCGCCGGAAGGATTTGGGTGCCTAGTTATGGGAACCTACGAAGTCTCATTTTAGATGAAGCCCATAAGTCACGATACTCGATCCACCCCGGTGCCAATAAGATGTACCACGACCTTAAACAACAATATTGGTGGCCGAACATCAAAAGGGACGTAGCTACTTATGTTTCCAAGTGTTTAACATGTTCCAAAGTCAAAGCCGAACACCAAAGACCGTCCGGACTACTTCAACAACCCGAGATCCCGCAATGGAAGTGGGAAAGGATAACGATGGATTTTATCACCAAACTACCAAAAACGACGGGCGGTTATGATACCATTTGGGTTATTGTTGACCGTCTCACCAAATCCGCACACTTTCTTTCCATGAAGGAGACCGACAAAATGGAGAAACTTGCGCAACTTTACATTAAAGAAATCGTAGCCCGACACGGTGTACCTTTATCGATTATCTCCGACCGAGATGGCCGTTTTGTTTCTAGATTTTGGCGTACCTTGCAAGAAGCGTTGGGAACGCGTTTAGACATGAGCACCGCATATCATCCTCAAACCGATGGACAAAGCGAACGTACAATTCAAACCTTGGAGGACATGTTACGAGCTTGCGTGGTTGATTTTGGAAAAGCTTGCGACAAGCACTTACCTCTCGCCGAGTTCTCTTACAACAATAGTTATCACGTGAGTATTAAAGCCGCACCTTTTGAAGCGCTATACGGCCGAAAATGTCGTTCACCTCTTTGTTGGGCCGAGGTAGGCGACTTGCAAATCACCGGACCCGAACTCATTCACGAAACCACCGAGAAGATCGTACAAATCCGAGATAGGCTCCGAACGGCCCGGAGTCGTCAAAAGTGCTACACCGACAAAAGATGCAACGACCTCGAATTTCAAGTCGGTGACTGAGTAATGTTAAAAGTTGCACCTTGGAAAGGTGTAATCCGTTTTGGGAAACGCGGGAAGCTAAATCCGTGGTATATTGGTCCTTTCGAAATCTTGGAGCGTATTGGAAACGTTGCTTATCGTTTAGATCTTCCGCCTCAATTGAACTCCGTTCATCCTACCTTCCATGTATCTAACTTGAAAAAGTGTCTTGCCGAACCCGATATCGTCATCCCTCTCGAGGAACTTACTATTGATGACAAGCTTCATTTTGTGGAGGAACCGGTTGAAATTGTGGACACCTCCGTCAAGACATTGAAACAAAGCCGAATCCCGATTGTTAAAGTCCCTTGGAACGCCAAAAGAGGACCCGAGTTTACTTGGGAAAGGCAAGATCAAATGCAAAAGAAATACCCTCATTTATTCCCAATTCCGGAAACGCAGGATTCCGAGGAAGAGACAACGATTACTACGCATGCTTCATTTCGGGACGAAATTTCTTTTAAGGAGTAGGTAATGTAACATCCCGCCTTTTTCCGTCTACTTTTCCGTTTAACTATTTTAAACTCCGTTATATGTTTATAACATCTCCCGTTAATACGCGTTTCAAATTATCTCGTTCAGGTAATTTAACGCACCTGACTACAACTTGAGGGACTTGTTTTGCCAAAACCCCAAAATGGTGACTAGCACTTGACTAGTCAACCATCTTCCACCTCCATTTTTCATTTTATTTTCTCTTTTCATTCTCTACTTTCATATTTTCTTTAAATTCATCAAAAAGCAAATCATCATCCATACTAAATCGATCAAGCTTCGAGCCAAACAAATTACATATTTGAACTCCTCGTGATCTCCTCTTCGATTCCATACCAATCTCATTGCATTTGGGTAACTTTCTAAAATCACTAATTTTTGTGTTCTTGAGATTTTTTGAGTTACAAGGTTGTTAATTAGTGTCTATGGCTCTAGTCTAACAAGATTATGTGTTTGAATTGCTTGATTTGTTGTTTGGAAGTAACTTGCATGAACTAGCAAAATGGGTGTGTTTAATCTTGAGTTTTAGATGATTAAATGTTGTTAAATGTTATAAATGCATGTATTAAATGTGTTCCTAGTGTTACTAGCTTCATTTTGATGTATAGGTTGCATGAGAGAACTCTAAGAACTTGTTTAGTGATTTTCGGTGGAATTGAGCTAGGGTTTAATGAACTTGAAATGATTATTTGATGCATTGATTGCCATGATTTGTTGTTAGTAAGTTGTCAGTTGTATTGTATGCTCAATTACCTACAAAATGGCATGTCATATGTATGCATTGAATGCCTAAATCATTAAATGTGCATTGGTGAGTTTGAAGCATTAATGTGTGCATTGAATGATCACTTGGTTTGAAAACTCGATTGTTACAAATGAGGTTTTTGATTGATGAATTGTGTTTAGTTGCATTCTACGTCAAAAGAGCTTTCCAACGATATAAGGTGCGAGTCCTAAGTGTTAGCGGTTTGTGTTTTATGCACAAAAAGGTTTTGGATTGAGACTTGAACATTTGGGACTGGCCAGGCACCAGCACCCGGCCTTTGCAGCGGCGCGGCCCTTTCCTGTCGCGGCGCGACATATAAGGGGGCCAGGTTCTGACCTCCTTGTCCCAAATGTGAAAAATGTTTGGCCCGTTCTAGACCTCCGATTCACATGAGACTTGTTCTAACATGCTTATATATGAATAAAAACCTCAGAAAAATAGTTCGGGACCCGACCCGAACGTGTTGACTTTCGTTGACTTTGACCGACCAAAGTTTGACTTTTTGTCAAACTTAACCAAATGATTATGCAACCTTCCTAACTTGTTTCTGTACTTGTATCTTGCATGAAACTTGACAATTTGATTCACATGCTACATAATCGAGTCGTAACGAGCCATAGGACTAATTAAACATCTTTGACCTATCGTATTTACCGTTATTGATACGACCTATTGGTTTAGGTCAAGACTAGCACTATCCTTCGCACACGTTACTTTGTGAAGTACTTTTCATACGTGCACTCAAGGTGAGATCATAGTCCCATCTTTCAACAACTTTTATGCTTTAAACTATGGGATGAGAAACATATACGTATCATACTTTTACACTTGAACACAAGTACGAAAACGAGCATTCCACGTACGGGTTTGAACAAAAAGCCTCAATTCAATTATCATTAGTTACACTTGCAGGGTGTAAACGTGAACTTATATTATGTGATCACATGGGCTTGACGAGCCTCATTCGGACGGTTCGCTACCGTTAGCGGATGAAATATATTTTCGGGTCTAGTGTATGTTCTAACACTACGCGAAGGGTGCAAAACAGTTAAGTTTGATAATTGGGTGCCCGCGAAACAAATAACAACTTTGGAATGCAAATGATTTAGATAATCATATTATATTAAATCTTGTGGTTCAAATGCAACGTTTACTAAAACACCTATGATTTCACCAACGTTTTCGTTGACAGTTTTCTATATGTTTTCTCAGGTCCTTGAAAGCTACTTGATACATGCTTCCGCACTCTTTTTGATACTTGCTTGGATGTCGAGTATACATGCATAGATGGAGCATCTTTTGACTACTTTAAATTGTGTCGCATAGGTCTCATTCGTACGTTAAACATTGTAATGTAACTAGTCTTTCGAACTACATTTGTAAACTTGAAACATCCTTTTTCTTATAAAATAAATGCGACATATTTTGGTCAAAAGTCATTATAAAGACTTATGACCACGCAACGGGACCGAAGTAGTCGGCGCCGTCAAACATGATTTGGTCGGGTCGCTACATTTCAATCTCTCCTTGATTTGTACTATCTTCTCAGTCGTTCCGTGTATGATCTCGGGACCAGTTAATTGTCGATCTCCTACTTCATTCCAACAGATAGGTTATCTACACTTCCTTCCATACAGTGCTTCGAATGGTGCAGCTTTAATGCTCGCATGATAACTATTATTATATGAGAATTCTGCTAATGGTAGATATTTATCCCATCCGTTTCCAAAATCGATCACATATGCCCTGAGCATGTCTTCAAGAGTCTGAATTGTTCTTTCACTCTGCCCGTCAGTTTGTGGATGATATGCGGTGCTCATATCCAAACGAGTTCCCAGGGCCTCCTGTAGTGATTGCCAAAACTTTGATGTAAATCTACTATCACGATCGGATATAATGGAAATAGGTATTCCATGCCTTGAAACAATTTCCTTTATGTATAATCGTAATAGTTTCTCCATTCTATCCATTTCCTTTATAGGCAAGAAATGTGCAGATTTGGTGAGACAATCAAATATTACCCAAATGGTGTCATAACCCCAGGCAGTCTTAGGTAACTTTGTGATGAAATCCATGGTAATACCGTCCCATTTCCATTCTGGGATTTCTGGTTGTTGAAGTAACCCTGACGGCTTCTGGTGTTCTGCTTTGACTTTGGAACAAGTTAAACATTCCCCAACATATGTTGCAACATCTGTCTTTAAATTAGGCCACCAATAATGCGTCTTAAGATCTTGATAAATCTTTCCAACTCCAGGATGTATCGAGTATTTTGTCTTATGTGCCTCATTCAATATCAACTTCCTTAATCCACCCAACTTCGGTACCCAAATACGGTTTGCGAAATATCGAATTCAGTCTTCCCGTATAATGAGTTGCTTCTCATACTTCTTCATTATTTCATTTCCTATGTTTTCTTTAGTAAGAGCTTCTCGTTGAGCCTCTTTGATTTGTGAGTTGAGATTCATGCGAATTTTTATGTTCATCGCTCGTACTCGAATTGGTTCTCGTTCCTTTCTGCTTAGAGCGTCGGCCACTACATTCGCTTTCCCGGGATGATAGCGAATCTCACAATCGTAGTCGTTTATCAGCTCGACCCACCTACGTTGCCTCATGTTCAGCTATTTCTGATCGAAGATATGTTGAAGGCTTTTATGATCGGTAAACACAGTGCATTTAACCCCATATAAGTAGTGTCTCCATATCTTCAATGCAAACACTACTGCTCCCAATTCTAAATCATGCGTCGTATAATTCCGGTCATGAATCTTCAATTATCGGGATGCGTATGCTATAACTTTCTTCTGTTGCATAAGGACGCAACCAAAACCTTGTCGCGAAGCGTCACAATATATCTCAAAATCATCGTTCCCTTCAGGTAACGATAAAATATGCACTGTAGTCAACTTCTTCTTCAGTAATTGAAATGCACTCTCCTGCTCAGAAGTCCATTCGTACTTCTTCCCTTTTTGCGTTAACGCTGTTAATGGTTTCGCTATTCGGGAAAAATCTTGAATAAACCTTCTATAATAACCAGCTAAACCCAAAAATTGGCATATCTGCGTTGGTGTCTTAGGAGTCTCCCATTTTTCAATGGCCTCAATTTTAGCTGGGTCAACCTGAATTCCTTTGCTACTAACAACATGGCCAAGAAATTGCACTTCTTTCAACCAAAACGCACACTTAGAAAATTTGGCGTATAATTGTTCTTTTCTTAACAATTCTAATACCAATCTTAAATGTTGTTCATGCTCTTGCTCACTCTTGGAATAGATAAGAATATCGTCAATGAAAACGATAACAAACATATCTAAATACGGACTACAAACTCGATTCATGAGGTCCATGAATACAGCTGGCGCATTTGTCAACCCAAACGGCATGACCAAAAATTCGTAATGACCGTAGCGTGTTCGGAAAGCAGTTTTCGGAATATCTTCTTCTTTGACATGTAGTTGATGATAGCCCGATCTTAAGTCGATTTTCGAGTACACACATGATCCTTGTAGTTGATCAAATAAATCGTCAATTCTCGGTAGTGGATACTGATTCTTGATAGTTAACTTATTTAATTCACGATAATCTATACACATCCTAAAAGATCCATCTTTCTTTTTAACAAATAAAATTGGAGCTCCCCACGGTGAAGTACTTGGTCGTATGAATCCTTGGTCCAGTAATTCTTTTAACTGACTCTGAAGTTCTTTTAACTCGGACGGTGCAAGTCTATATGGAGCACGAGCAATCGGCGCAGCTCCTGGTACAAGATCTATTTGAAATTCTACAGACCTGAAAGGAGGTAGTCCCGGCAACTCTTCCGGAAAGACTTCAGGAAAATCTCTTGCCACTGGCACGTCATTGATGCTCTTCACTTTTTCCTTCGTTTTGACTTTATTAACATGTGCTAAGATAGCATAGCACCCTTTCTTCAAGCACTTTTGAGCTTTCAAACAACTAATGAGTTTTAACTTTGAGTTACCCTTCTCTCCATAAATCATTACTGGCGTTTTATCCTTACGAGGAATGCGAATTGCCTTCTTGGCACACACAACTTTAGCTCCTATTTTGGACATCCAGTCCATGCCGACTATTACATCAAAACTTCCTAATTCTACGGGTATCAAATCAATCTTAAATGTTTCTCCGGCTAAATTTATTTTACAATCACGGCAAATTTTATCGGCTTTAATTAGTTTACCATTAGCTAACTCAATCATGTACTTAGCATCTAGAGGTAATGATGAACAATTCAATTTAGCGTAAAAGTCTCTACACACGTAACTTCTATCGGCACCAGTATATAATATAATAGATGCTGATAAGTTATTAATGGTAAACGTACCCGTAACAAGCTCCGGGTCTTCACACGCCTCTCTAGCATTAATAACAAATGCTCTTCCACGTGCAGATCCATTATTCTTCTCTAGATTCGGACACTGGCTCTTATAATGAACCTGTTTCCCACACCCATAAAAAGTAACAGTGGCCAAGGCAGTTCTATTTGCATTGGTGGCAGGAGTCTTGGTACCGTTTGTATTTGTAGCGGGAACCCTACAATCTTCAGCAAGATGACCTTTTCGATTACAATTGTTGCACACCACATTACAATAACCAGAGTGATGTTTGTGGCATCTGTTACATAAAGGATTTCGTCCTTTGTAACCTGAGTTTGAACCGCTACCCGCACCTTGCGTGGTTTCTTGTTTCTTGTTGGATTGTTGATGATTACCTTCCCACTTTCTTTTATTTCCTGATGTCTTGACATCGGTGTTCTTATCCAGAATAATCTGGTCCATCAACTCGTTCGCCATGGTGATAGCTTCATGAATAGTCTTGGGTTTGGATGGTGTAACATTTGCCTTGACCTTTTTAGGCAAACCGTCTTTGTACAGTTCAATCTTTCGTTCTTCGGTTGGTACCAATTCGGGACATAGCAAAGCTAATTCCATGAATCGCTGATTGTAGTTGGTGAGTTCAGTACCAACAACTTTCAAGCTTCGTAATTCAGCTTCCAACTTCCTAACCTCGTTTCTTGGACAATATTCGTTGATTAGCATTGTTTTGAATTCTTCCCAAGGAGTATCATAAGCTACATCTCCTCCTACGGCCTTCACATAGTTTTTCCACCACGTGAGTGCACTATCTTGTAGGGTGCACGATGCATACTTGGTCATGTCCTTCTCAATACAACCACTGATTTTAAACACAGACTCAATCTTTTCGATCCACAGGGTTAAACCAACCGGTCCTTCTGTTCCACTGAATGATGAGGGCTTGCAACCTTGAAAAGTTTTGTAAGTGCACCCCACACGAGGATTTAGGTTAACTGCAGCACCTCTTGCAGCCTCGACACATAACATTCTGTCGTTCACTCGCTGATTGATGAGTTCCTGGATTTCTTGTTCCGTCATTCGGTTCAATCGCGCCATAATCTTCAACGAGAATGAAAAAAAATAATTATTCACATGGAATATTATAGATGTAGTATGTATTTACAGTACATCGTAGCTTATTAATAATATGAACCAGTTATTATTATAAAAGCCTTTTCTTCTTATTAGCGTTTTATAATTATATCTAGGGTAGTACCTACCCGTTAAAGTTCATACTTAATAGCTTAGTACGAAAATCAATTACTACCACCCAAATAATACTTAACCATGGAAAATTATTGCATTTCACAATTCACTATTTTACATATGCTTATCTTACATCAAACATTAAGCAAACCACACTACTAATATTATACAAAACATTATATGATCCCATGGTTTAAAACAACAGCGCATCATGTAACCCAAATCGTTTGTGTTCAAAGAAATAGCTTAAAGGTTATCCTGGTTTTCTCCCTGCGTTTTGGCTGAGGAACCGAAGAACTGGATGTCGGGATAGAACTAATAGGAATAGCGGGAATAGGTGTGGAAGTATCTGGTGGAGTTGGTGCCACAACATTCTCTCTAGACTCGGGATTTGGATTTTCCATTTCAGTAGCCTTTCGTTTCTTTCCTCGTTCGAACTTTCTTTCGTAATTTCCTGTATTTCTTCCTCCTCAGGATCACTTTCTGGTTCCTCTTCAATTGATTCATCCGGAACTTGTGAGTCTTCCCCAAAGGTGTCGTTTTCATCATCGAATAGGTTAATGACTGGAACACCATCTGAAGATTCTGGTTCGGAGTCGCTGAATGTGATAATAAGTTCTAAGTCAGACATCTATCACATAACAACTAGCACGTTAATACCACATAATATTTACATATTAATTTTTAACCAACAAGGATAAGCAATAGTTTTCGAAATCAAACACGGTCAAAGTCCAGACTCACTAATGCATCCTAACAAACTCGATAAGACACACTAATGCAAATTTTCTGGTTCTCTAAGACCAACGCTCTGATACCACATGTCATAACCCGACCTTAACCATAAGGACGATTACAATAAAATATGATTTCATCGCGAGGTATTGACCTCTATATGCGACATTTTTGAAAAACTGCATTCGTTTTTACAATACAAACCATAGCTTTTATTACAAATACAAGGTTTAAACAACTTAATAATGATTATCGTTTAGCGATAATATTAGACTTATAAACTTTACATGTGATAATAACAATACGACTTCCAACATATTTTACATTACAAATCCTCCGATATGCAATTTTATTTTTGACACAAATATGCATACTCAAGATCTTGCTTAAATTCAACATGTTGCAGCGGAAGCTTTTAGTATTACTTGAGAATAAACATGCTTAAAACGTCAACATAAAGTTGGTGAGATATAGGTTTAATGCCGGCAGCATTATAAATATAGACCACAAGATTTCATATATAAACATTTTAATAAAAATATTCTAAGTTGTTGAGCACTTGATAACCATACTTAACATTTAATCAACGTCGCATATTCCCTTTATTATGAAATCTTACTACACCGTACCAAGTGTAGTCACCGAAACGAAGTACTGTGCAACCGTTGAATACTGGTCGTCCAGTCCGGTTGGGGTTGTCAGGCCCGATAGATCTATCAACAGGATTCGCGTTTACAATACCTCATGTAAATAATAGTTACCAAGTTACAGGGAAGTATGCAGTGGTACAACTCAATGTAGAATATATATTTTTAATCACTTGTGTCCATAACGTAAATCAAAAAATGCATATATTCTCATCCCGAAATATTTAGAGTTTAAAAGTGGGACTATATACTCACTTTTGCCTTGAAGGTATTTACCACGACTTGGTCTCCGATAGATATCACGAACCTAACCATATATATAATATATCAACATATTTTCTTTTTAAGTAATTGTTACATATATATATATATATATATATATATATATATATATATATATATATATATATATATATATATACACACACTTTTAATATTTTCTTAGTCCGTAGTTAGCAGTCCGATGTTAGTGGTCCACAATTCGTTGCTTAAATAAAATAAATAAAGACCCCATCATATTCATATTGATCAGAATTAATCTCGACCCATGGTACCATGTTGTCAAGTGACGTGTTGCGTACATAAAGTACCGTGTTGTCAAATGACGTGTTGCGTACAATCATGAGGTCTTATGATTAATCTTCTCGTGTTGTTTACGGGTGGTCCTGAAATATATAAAATCAAATCATAAGTAAATATATATGAAATATCATATTAATTAGAAATATATGATTAATTTAATTTTTCTCCAAATATTTTCGTAGCTAAACTAGCTTCGGATACCCGATCTTGTTTTAGTCGTAGTTTCTTCATTACAACTCCGTTTTTGTTGGTTCAACTTGACACTTCCTTGGATCGAGTCAAATTTTAAGAATATGAACTGAAAATACCTTAGGTTGTATTCGAAATCACAGGTTATAGGTCAAACTTTGGTGAAACTTATGAAAGTGATCATTTTCCATCATAAAAACAACATTTAATGATCATTTTTCTAAAAATACTTACACTTTGAGTTAAACCATGAAATTTTTATGTGTTAACATATTCATAAGAAATATCATTTTTCCAGAACATGAACTTCCAATTCAAATCTTAAGATGGTTTTTAATTATCCAATCCAAAACAGCCCCCGGTTGCACTCCGACGACGTAGATTCAGTTTTTAAGATGTTCTTTGTAAAACCAAGTTATATCTTGTTAAGTTAGCATATCATTATGATATATTACAGGTCTTGAAGTGTTTTAAAAGTTAAGTTAGAAGGATCTATTTAGTTTGCAAACAAGTTTGAAATCATTCAAACTATGTTCTTGTTGTTAAAATTTTACAACACAAAATAAGATAGCTATATAAATATGAATCGAATAAGGTTATGAACAAGGTTACTACCTCAAGTTACTTGGACAAATTTACTGTAAAAGATGAGAAAAATCTTAGAACCAAAAGAGTGGTGGAGTTGGATCAAAAGGTTGGAAGTAAACTTGTATTTTTGGAAGGATTATTGAAGTTTTCTTGTAAGGAATTTATTATGATGATTAAGTCTTGTTTTTGAAGCTAGATCTTCATGGGTTTTTGCTGAGATTGTGAAGAACACATAAGGTTCCTAAGAGTGTGTTTTTGGTTAGATAAAATGTGTAGTAAAAATGAAATTGGAATGGAGTATAAATGGTGGTGAAAAGATGTATAAATTTGTAATATTGTGCAAAAGTCTTGTAATATGCCAAATTGATTAATCATGCATGCTAAGATCCAAAATTGGCTAAATCATGGCTGATAATAAAGTGATTGTGATGTGTATATACTAATAGTAAATACGTATAGGAGCTGGGTATGATACGAGTAGATATACTCTAGGTATACGTGTAGAAATTTTGAGGAAACGGAACGAGAATTCAAATATAGCTATCTTTTGTAAATATACTTATATTTTTTTATGTATATAAGCCCTTTAAAAGTGATTAAATACATATTTATACGATACTTGTATAAGTATTATAGGTTAAAGGTATATATGTCAAATAACGTTACGTATAGTTATCATTTTGAAAACTTAAGTTAGTAGTCTCAAAGTATACTTATAACTTATTGTTATTAGTACACAATGAGATGTTAAACCATTCTTAGATCATGTTAAATATATATAAATACATATATATACACAAACGTATAATTATCATTTGTTATATAGTTCGTGATATCATCGGTCAAATTGGACGGTCAAACATTGTGTAAAACTCTTTTTAAAAACATAAATCTCAACAATTTAGATTACTTATCATGTTGGTAAGGTTTAATTTATGTAAATATTAATCTCATAGGTATAAAATAATCGGAAAAATCTGGGTCGTTACAGTGCCGTCTACGTAGGCCCCATTACATGCTCATAAGTCTTTAAGACAAAGTTTGACCGAAAATATGTCGCATTCATTTCATAAGTGTGAGTGTTTCAAAGTTTACAAAAGTAGTTTCCATATCTAGTACATAACGATGTTTAAAGTACAAATGAAACACGTGCGACACAGTTTAAAGTAGTCAAAAGACGCTCCACGATATGCAAGTATACTCGACATCCAAAGCAAGTATCAAAAAGAATGTGCGGAAGCATGTATCACCTAAAGTTCAAGGACCTGAGAAAAACATAGAAATCTGTCAACGAAAACGGTGGTGAAATCATAGGTTTAAGTAAGTAAGTGAGTAAAAGTAAGTCGAACCACAAGATTTACATCAATGATAAATAGTAATACATTCTGAAAGTTAATATTCACGAGCATCCAATTATCAAGGCTTAACATTCCGTCCGTTGAACCCCATTTATAGTGCTAGAACAACACTGTTTCTCGAAAATATATTTCATCCGTAGACGGTAGCGAACCGTCCGAGATGAGGGTTTGTCAAACCCATATGGCCATACAACATAAGTTCACGCCTACACTTACACCCTGCAAGTATAACTAACGATAATCGAATTGAGGATTTCGTACTAAACTCGTATGTAGAATGTTTGTTTTCCTGTACTTGTGTTCACTTAGTTAAGAAGAAACGTTTATGTTTTTTCATCCCAAATATAAGTTCAAAAGAGTAAAAGTGGGACTATGATCTCACCTTGAGCGCAAGAGTAAATAATTACTTCGACAAGTAACGTGTGCAAAGAACAATGCTAGTCTTGACCTAAACAAATAGGTTGTATCAATAACGATAGTCACGATTGGTCAAAGATGTTCAATTAGTCCTATGGCTCGTTACGACTCGATTATGTAGCATGTGAATCAATTTGTCAAGTTTCATGCAAGATACAAGTATAGAAACAAGTTAGGAATGTTGCATAATCATTTGGTTAAGTTTGACAAAAAGTCAAACTTTGGTTGGTCAAAGTCAACGAAAAAGTCAACACGTTCGGGTCGGGTCCCGAACTATTTTTCTGAGGTTTTTAATCATATATGAGCATGTTAGAACAAGTTACATGTGAATCGGAGGTGCATAGCATAGCAAACATTATTCGAAAATTGACAAAGCTGGACAGACCACTTTGGCGCACCGCGCGGGTATATGGCGCGCCGCGCCATTACCTGTGCAGAGAAATCTGGCAGTTTTTAAGTTTTATGCATGAACCAAACTTCAAACAATCACCATTTATGACCCGCAAACAACCAAAACATGTATCTTATATCATCGAAAAGGTATTTTGACAAGGAAAACAACTAAACACATTTCAACAATCACATTTACTTTTACAACAACCAAAATCACATTCAAAGCTCCTCATTAAATGCATTCAAGTTCATAAATGAAATTTGATGATTCGGCAACCAATTTACATGAATGATATGCCGTTTCGAAGGTGATCAAGCATACAATACAACCTAACACTTACAAATAACATTTCATGTCATTCAAAGCATTAAATGTTCACATTAAATTCTATCAAAACCTAACCAACAACATCAAAATCACTAATCATGTTTATGAAGTTTTCTAAAACAACCTACACATCAAATTGAAGCTAGTGATACTAGGAACACATTTAATACATGCATTTATAACATTTAACAACATTCAAACAACCAAATCACCAAATCAAACACACCAAAGTTCATATCCAAACTAGTTACTTCAAATAACGAAATCCAACATATAAATCATATATTCATGTTAGACTTGAGCCATAGACACTAATTAACAACTTTATAGCTTAAAAACATCAAGAACACAAAATCTAGTGATTTTAGAAAGTTACCCAAATGTAATGAAATTGGTATGGAATCGAAGAGGAAGTTGCAAGGATTCCAAATATGTAATTTGTTTTGATTGATGCTTGCTCGATTTGATTTAGATGATGATTCTTCAAATTGGAGAATTGAAAGAAAATATGGAAGTAGAAGAAGAAAAGGGAAATGAAAAAGAAAAGATGGGGTAGGGATTGACTAGTCAAAGGCTAGTAACCTCTTTGATCACTTGGCAAAACTAGTCCCTCAAGTTTGGTTTCGGGTGCGTAAAATTTCCTAAACAAGGTAATTTAAAACGCGTATTAACGGGAGATGTTATAAACATATAATGGAGTTTAAAATAGTATAACGGAAAAAGGCGGGATGTTACACATAGTTCAAACTTTTTAAGACTCAACATTACAGACTTTTCTTATCTTGTCTAAATCATATGAAGATTAAGTTTAAATTTGATCGGAAATTTACAGGTCGTCACAGTACCTACCCGTTAAAGAAATTCTGTCCCGAAATTTAAGTGAGGTGGTCATGGCTAACAATAAAAAATATTTTCATGACGAACATGAGTTGATAAATAGGGTTTTACATCATTGAGTAATATGGATAAAAATAATTCGGTTATTCGAAGAGTACGAATGAAGCTATCACCAAAGAGTGACATAGGAAAGTAAAGATTCATCTTAACTTTTGACAGAGTCAGGGTTGAATTCCGGAATTCAAGGGGTTTAAAGAAAATCTTCAAAATCTAAAAGATTTGATTCTTCGGCGAGTAAGGAAATTAAGATCTCTATAATTAAATACGGTGATCTGCATCGATTCCTCTGTCTGATATTTCCACTATAAATTAAGCTCTTCCTTTCCATTATTCTCACCATTCCTATACTTTCTTTCTTAGTTCATACATCCAAAAGATTGTGAAAATGCTTAACCTCGTTCTAATCCTTGATATTTTCCTAATTATCATTTCTGTCATCCTTCTTTTCAATCTTCCTCCAGAAGAATCTGTTTACTTCTACTATTACCTTGGGATGATACTATTCTTAATTATACCGTGTCTTTATATTGCTATTCGTATTAATATCCACGGTTTGTAACTTTCGTGTTGTTATTGAGCTTTATATTTTATCTTATATTTTGGAGCTCTTTGCCTTTTTATTAACCTCCCGACCTCTAGTAAAGCGAGTAACAGTCCATAATTCGGAAGTATGGAATTTCAGATAAACATCATGTTCTAAATAAGAAAATAAAAAAATAAAAATTAGCACGATTTGATTTGTCAAATTACCAGAATCACTGAGAATAGAACTATCAAGAATATACTTTCTTGATATGTTCAGAAGTTAAGCATAATGAAAGAGTTATGTAACATGGCACATGATGACGTTATGATCTGTGAATCATCACATTCCATTAGAAACTCAGCATGACTTACTGTAATATAATCACGTTGATCAAGTGTCATTATATTATACTAACTCATGCATCAGTTCCCAACATTACTTCAATAACATTCATATTTTAAGCTCGAAAGTTTATAGAATATAGAAACTAACAGTTTCTATATGATGTAACACTGATAGCACTAAGAGATTAATGATTTCAGATAAGAATAGTTATGAAAATATCTTCAAAAATATGAAGGATATTTATAATAAAAGATACGATGATATCTTGGAATTTCAAATATCGGAGGATGGTGAAGAAAATTTGTCCTCAAGAGTTTGGAGCCAGAAGCAAGGTATTCGCTAAAGATTTCATCAGAAACAGAATCATCAGGATTCTTAATGTACAAGTTTAGTCATTGTGATTTGTTCAGAGACTCCTTCGTAGTTTGCTCAATCAGTTTTTCAGTTTCAAACTTTTTCTGAGCTTTGCCAACATACAATTCTTTATCATCAACTTTTGGCTGTTGAGGTCGTTTACACTTTTTGTTGCTTCATTCAACTTTTCAAAATTCAAAGTATTAATTCGCACACTGGGTGCTTTTTCAGAATTTCAGAATAGAGGATCATAGTTCTAAGAGATAAATGTTATATGGATACATATAACTGTTGTTGTGGAAACGTTGCGAGACTCACAATACAGATTTGATGATTTTCGGTAATTGGTATGGCAATTCTTGTTACAAGATGCGGATGAGTACATGATGAGACTTCAATAGATAACTATAGTGATTTGTCGGAGAGATTCAAGCCAAGGAGCAACGAGGTTGCTGGTACATCTACCGGTAATATGGTGGAATATAATAAAAGGTTCCCAGGTAATAATAAAAGAGCACACATATAAATCAAGGTTATAATAAGGTTATTTCGAACGAAAAGTCAAAGTTGACTTGCTGGAGCTGTGACAAAATTTGCTAAATTGGAAAGAGATTGCAAAGTTATTTTGGGTAATAATAACACTAAGAAATTAGCATAGCTACGTTTTAAACGTTTTCTCAGTTGCCGAGAGTTTCTCAGGTGAATAGCTATATGCATCAATCTTTTCTTCCGTAGATGAAGTGCGGTTGATTCATCCTCTCGATTGAGGTATTTTCAAGAATCATGAAAGGTTTGAACACAGATAGTAATCGTCAACGTACAAATGAGGTTTAAGATGAAATCAAGTGACAAAATTGAAGAATTATTTAGTTTCATATGTTATAGTCAGTATTTTAATTCATTTTAATTGTCCAAAATTATTCGTCCACAGTCGATAGTCCACAGTTAACTGTCAAATAATTCATATATAGTTTAATATATAATATTCGAATTGATTAATACATATCGTGACCCGTGTACATGTCTCAGACTCGATCACAACTCAAAGTATATATATTATTATAGAATCAACCTCAACCCTGTATAGTGAACTCGATCATTACAACATATAGAGTGTCTATGGTTATTCTAAATAATATATATATATAAGTCAATATG
The DNA here is from genome assembly GCF_046630445.1 of Rutidosis leptorrhynchoides. Classification (NCBI taxonomy): domain Eukaryota; kingdom Viridiplantae; phylum Streptophyta; class Magnoliopsida; order Asterales; family Asteraceae; genus Rutidosis; species Rutidosis leptorrhynchoides. The sequence goes on from NC_092337.1 coordinate 247,034,923, forward strand.
ATATGTCAAAAACTTGTATACGTGTCCCGATATTTAAAATGCGTAAAAATAAATAACAGAAATTAAATGACGATAAATAAAGTGCGTAGAGTAAATAACAGAAATTAAATGACGATAAATAAAATTGCGATAATTAAATTACAATAAATAAACTGCGATAAATAAAATGTAATCAGTTAGCTAGGAACAGTTAGCTAGGATTTTGTTAGCGTGAATTCTTAACAAAATTCCTCATAGTTAAATTTGTCTGTTTCTAACAAATTTTATTTTGTCCAATGTTTTCTTCATTATGCCACTTGTTGGATTCTGATAGGTCAAAATCCAAATATGAAATTGAATGAAAAAGGTTATTTTGTGGTGAACGGATTCGATTAGCTGTGGTTGTATGTAGGGTAGTAAATGACTGTTGAATCAGATTCGAAGAATGTACAGTGTAACTTATTAATGCGAAATCTAAATATTCCTCGGGTATTACCTACCCGTTAAAATATTTTCACCATTAACAGTTTGTACAATAAAAATTTTAATTACAATCTTTATGAAAACATATATACATATATATTTTCTTCAGACGTAATCATGAATTTAATGAGTCAATGTGATATTAAACTCATTAGATTTACGGCTAGAACTATAGTACATAATCTCTAAAATATTAGAGATTACATAATCGCTATGAAGGACGAAGATAGTTTATGTAGAACGATTCGTAGAATGATGATTATGCTTGAGGTATAGATTGTGAGGTTGAGACATGGATTGTTGATGGTACTGGTGCTGTTATTGATGATACTGTTGGTGCCGGTGATGTTGCTGAAGCTGGTAAATTTTTCACCTTATTTTCCAAATTGATTACTCGAGCGCGAAGTTCGTTGACTTATTCTATTATTCCGGAATGATTGTCGGTCGAAATGAGCGGATGAATAAGGTTTAGAATTTGGGATATCATATAATTGTTGTGGAATATCCTGGCAATGAGGGTGAATATGGTGTTTTGGATAAGTTCACCGGTAAGTGCTTCAGGTTCATTATCAAGAGGTGAATTCAGTTGACGGAAAGGATCACATTCTTCTTGTCTCCAATGATTAAGTAGACTACGAACTCATCAGGTGAATTGGGGATGGCCGATTGGTTGATTCGTTCTGGCGACGCTGCTTCTGGAGCTTAGGTGAACATCCATGTCAGAATAGCTATCGGAATAACTATCGGAATAGCTATCGGAATCTGAGGGACTCGAACTGGTTGAGGGATTCATCTCATACGATCAGATGAAGGATTTTCGATAGGAAATAGATTATAGGATGTAGATTAGTACCCTTCAATACATAATTTACATATGCGTATATAATACTAAAATCCCATAAGTTACGGAGGAATCTACGGAAGCTGTCAGGCAAAGGTAACAATAACAGATACGCTAAGATATGAATTTTTGTCTATACACTACTCATGCAATTAATGTACCAAGACGTGTCAAGACTAATAATGATAAGCAGGTAATTTTCTAAGGATGATAAGCAGATGATTTCCGACTAGAAATGATAAGCAAAACTTTTGATATGCAGACACGGTCGAAGTCCAGACTCACTAATGCATCCTATCGACTTATCAGTTAGACACACTAATGCAGACCTGGTTCGCTAAGACCACCGCTCTGATACCAACTTTCATGACCCATCCTAATCCATCTGGACGAAGTCCATATCGATTACAAATGATTCACAATAGTTGATTACATCGCGAGGTACTTTACCTCTATATGATACATTTTACAAACATTGCATTCGTTTTTAAAAGACAAACTTGCTTTACATCGAAAATTGACGGCATGCATACCATTTCATAATATCTATCTATAAATGATCTAATCCGTCATTTACTTAATCATAATCTTTACTAAACTCAACGACTCGAATGCAACGTCTTTTGAAATATGACATGAATGACTCCAAGTAATATCTCTAAGATGAGCAAATGCACAGCGGAAGATTTCTTTCATACCTGAGAATAAATATGCTTTAAAGTATCAACCAAAAGGTTGGTGAGTTCATTAGTTTAACATAAATAATCATTTCCATCATTTTAATAGACCACAAGATTTTCATTTCTCATAAATATACGTCCCATGCATAGAGACAAAAATATCATTCATATGGATTGAACACCTGGTAACCGACATTAACAAGATGCATATAAGAATATCCCCTATCATTCCGGGACATCCATCGAACATGATATAAAACAACATCGAAGTACTAAAGCATCCGGTACTTTGGATGGGGTTCGTCGGGCCAATAGATCTATCTTTAGGATTCACGTCAAGTAGTAGATCGGTTTACTAATTCTTAGGTTACCAAGCAAAAAGGGCATATTCGGCTTCGATCATTCAACCATATAATGTAGTTTCGATTACTTGTGTCTATTTCGTAAAACATTTATAAAAGCAGCGCATGTATTCTCAGTCCCAAAAATATATATTGCAAAAGCATTTAAAAAGGGAGCAAATGAAACTCACCTAATGTATTTTGTAGTAAAAATACATAAGACGACATCTAACAATGCAGGGTTGGTCTCGGATTCACGAACCTATATCATTTATATATAAATTAATACACATATTTGTAATCGAGCAATTTATATATATATATATATATATATATATATATATATATATATATATATATATATATATATATATATATATATATATATATATATATATATATATATATATTTAGTTATATATATTTAGTTATGTATTAAAATTAATATTCATATACGATTTTATTAATACTTATTATATATTATAATAATTATTCGATGTGTAATTTAGTTATCGTTATATCAATATAACTAATATTGTATCCTGATATTAAATAATATTAGTATACGTATGTATTTAATATGTCTTTATAGACATTTCTTTTGTTTACAAAAATAGTATTTATAATAACATTAGAATAAGTATAATAACAATAATAATAATAGTTTTAATACTAATAATAATGATAATGATAATAATAATAATTTTTATTAAAAATGATATTTTTAATAAACATGATAATTTTTGTAATAAGGATACTACTAATAATAATAGAAAGTAAAATGTTGTTAATAATAATAATAATGGTAATAAAGATAATACTTAATAATATTAACGATTAAGTTTCATGACTATAGCTTATAACATTCCTTTTTGTCATGTTTATATAATAATAACTTCGTTCTTATTACTTAATATTTTAATTATATTATTAAGCGTAATTATAATCATTTTACACTTTTATATGTCATACACGTTTTCATGAGCGTAATAAGTTTATATCTGTACTTATCAATACTATATAATTATATCATTTTGTCACGTCATACTTAATCATAAACATAATCATACTTATTTAATCCATAATACAATAATCATAATAAAGGTTGCATTATTTTTATAACAATAACTATAGTAATGATAAACAATAATTTTAACAATAATGATAATACTAATAATAATAATAATACTAATACTTAATAATAATATAACAACAACAATAATAATAATAATAATAATAATAATAATAATAATAATAATAATAATAATAATAATAATAATAATAATAATAATAATAATAATAATAATAATAATAATAATAATAATAATAATAATAATAATAATAATAATAATAATAATAATAATAATAATAATAATAAGAAAAGAGAACTACCTCTAAAGGCCAAAAAAAAAAAATTAATAATCTGCCCAAGCCGGGACTCGAACCCGCAACCCCTCGCTCACCCACTAATGCCATTAACTATCCAGTCCAATTCACTTTTCTGATATAATAACCAACCTATATTTATTTAACCCCTAACTGTTTTGTTCTATGTTCATCTTCTTTTTCAAGAGTTCAAACAACTAGGGATCAAAATTAAGATAACGAAATCGAGATATCATTTAAGACTTGTAGATAATCATAAAATAAAAAAGGTTATTCTTAAATATATAAAAAATGAAAAAAATCGTGCCCCAACAGCTATCTCTGCTGTTCGAAGAAAAAAGAAAAAAAATAAATGTGATTTTGATTTTCCAAACATTTTTAGACCAAACTTATAACATGAAATATTTTGTAATCCACTCCTAGAAAATATTGGAGTCTTCAATTTGACTTAAAACATCAACACGAATACGAATTGTGCTATGATCCTAACGTTTAACTTTTTGAAATAAAAAGTTTTACTTGAAAATTATCGATTGATAGAAAGAATTGGGTTTTATAACTTTACAGATAGATTGAGTATAGGTTTTCAAACACAACTGCATTTTTAGAATTTGAAATTGACATCGAATTTGAGTTATGGTATTTTGAGTTCATATACAGAGGTGTTGTGCTGTTTATATAAAAAAATAAGTTTCAACAGAGGTATTAAATCATGGGCTGTTATAAATTGATTTTGAGAATATAAAATGAAATGAATTTCTTAAATACATAGTATTTCCTTGTCTTATATCCAGAGATGGTCGTCGAGCTTTGAACAGATAAAGAAAAAGAAGAAAAAAATAAATAAATAAAAAATATGGAGAACGACCCCTAACCAATTTTGGATTGACACTGTGAAGGAATTCGCTTTATAACCACTTTACAGACAATAAACAAATTTGATTAAAGGTTGATTGTGATGTACACTTAATCTCATTTAAGTCGAAAGAAATAAAAAAAATTAATACAAGTTAGCATCGATTGCATCTGATCTCTTTATATATTTTATAAATATTAATAATTAATATATATATTAATATTAATAATAATAATAATAATAGCATTAATAATAATAATAATATTAATAATAGCAATATCAAAATAATACTTGATAATAATAAGTAAAATGATAAGAGTAATAAAAATGATGATAATAATAATTTTAAATAGAATTGGAAATTTTTAGTAACAATAATACATAATCATAATAATAATTAAAATTCTAGTTTTACTCATTCTTATAATCAGATTTATATTTAACATCATTATTTTGATATTCACAAACCTCTTAATTATAATTATAACAATAATAATATTAATAATACTAATATTGATATTAATAATAATAGTAATAATGAGAGTAATAGTAATATTACTATATCAATTATATTTTACTTGCAATTTAATATATTAATATTAAATGTTATTGATTGTGTAATATATAAAATGACATATATTGAATATTTATTATTCACACATATAAATCTAATAATAATTATATATTGAAATCATATATATTTATATTTACTTTAATTACAACTTATTTATTTTATATCTTATTTTACATATTAAATTCTAATGTTTCAATTACATTTTATTACTTCAATTTATTATATAAACTTATATTTATAGGTATATATATACATATTTACTTACAAACAATTGTTCGTGAATTGTTGGGAATAGTCAAAGTCTAAGATAAATACACGAACACAGTTCAAACTTTTTAAGACTCAACATTACAGACTTTGCTTATCTTGTCTAAATCATTTGAAGATTAAGTTTAAATTTGATCGGAAATTTATAGGTCGTCACACTTAACGAAAGATTGTCACATTTAACAAACGAAGGAACAACGTGAGAATGTTTCCTACATGAACCAAAGGCCGGTAAATAATTATTAAAATAATTATCAACCGCCAAGGCCAAACTTCAAATCGAAATCAAAACATTCTTTATAATCCAAATGGGCCAAACAATAACTCGTACAACCAACAAGGTCCGAATAACCAACCAACTCAAAACAACACTTTCAATCAACAAAGACCTGGCTTGTATAAACTATCACAATAAATCGAAGAGAAAAAGCCAAATCTGGAAGAAATGATGGCAAAGCTAATTGAATCTCAAACACAATTTATTACATCCCAAACCCAAACGAATGAGAGGTTTGATCAGTCATTAAAGACTCAACAAGCTTCCATTTTGAATCTAGAAAAACACGTAGGTACTCTTGCTAGCATGATGAGTGAGAGGGAATAAGGAAAGCTACCGAGTAATACTGAAGTAAATTCTCAGAATGAGAATGTTAATATGGTGTCAACAAATTCTGAAAAACCAGCACCAGAAGATGAGAAGGTTTTAGATGTGAGTAACAATGAAGAAGTTACGCCACCACCACCACCCGAGTATGTAAAGCCAGTGGTGGCACCCTACAGACCACCCATCCCGTTTCTAAGAAAAGGAGTTGAGTATGAGCAAGTAATAGGTAATAAAGTTTGTGATACCTCTGGAAAGAAGAAGAAGAAGAATAAGAAAGTGAAAGAAACAAAAACCGTAGAAGTAAACCCGGGGAAGACAGTTCCACCAAAACTTCCACCCAGGATGAGTGATCCGGGTGAATTTATTGTTCCTTGTCTACTTAGTGATTGTGTCATGTATGATGCACTAGCAGATTTAGGTGCGAGTGTGAGTGTTATGCCTCTTTCATTATATAAGAGATTAGGTGTAGGTGAGTTAAGTCCAACGAAAATGAGTGTTCGACTACTTGATCAAACCATTAAGCACCCAGTTGGAATTGCTGACAACCTACCCGTTCAAGTAGGTAATTTAACCTTTCTAGTTGAATTTATTGTCATTGACATAGAAGAGGACTCAAACATTCCTCTAATTTTAGGTCGACCATTCTTAGCGTCCACCGGGGTGTTATTTGATGTAAGAGAGCGTAGAATGACACTTAGTGATGGTGACAAATCGGTCACCTTTGTGATTCGAAAGTCTAAATATCCACCAACAAAAACCGTTGAACCAATAAAAATGATCGATGAGAAGCATATTGTTTTTCCAACTCCAACGGTAGTGCTTAAAAATAATAAAACGCCTAAGTGTGGGGAAGATGAAGCAACACCTAATGATGACCTGATAACAAAGAACCCCGTTGTTGATACAAAATTAAATGACCCCGTTATTAACAGTTCAATGAAGAAACTTATTAAACGGATTCGCGATGCTAGAACCAAGGGGAACTTTAAGTTATGTAACCGGTTAGTATCAAAACTATCGCCTAAAGAAAAGGTGAAACTAGTTGAATTTGTGGATATTACACAGGAATCCGACCAATGGCTTAAAGCAAAAGTCACAGATATGCAAGTTGATTATGGTCCAAAAGAAAATGACAATGAAGTTAATCACAATTTCAACACCACAGCTACCTAAGTGTGGGGAGATTCAAATGCTCTAAGAAAAAAATGCTGTCTAGAGTTAGTTTTTCTGTTCTCGTGTAGTTTCGAGAATGGAATCCGATTGGTCTTTTCCACTAGCAGACACTAAAGAACTAGTTTTCTCCCCCCATTCTGAATTTTTTTTGTTTTGTAGGTTTTGTATGAAATTAATACGCTTTTTAAAATTAATTTTTGTGAGAATTTAAAAACAAAATTTACTTTATTTCATTAAGCTTAAAAAATGTTTTCTAAAATTCGTCGTAAGTTAAAGACTAGGTCATGGAACCAAAATTGCTTTACCCAAGGACGGGGCGAAAAATTTTGTCATCATTATTTTAATATTATTGATCTAAAGTATGCCAAAAAAATTAAAAAACCCGAAAATCTTTGTTTTTTAAAAAATCGCTTTAAAACGACAATTTTTAATTATTCATTTAAATTGTTTTAATAAATAAAGGTTTTATAAAAAAAATATTATGTATATATATGTTTGTATTTTATGTTATATACAAACAGGGTAATACATCGTACTTTCAAAGACTGACATTAAGTTCAGCAAAAGCTATTAATTTTGATGACAAGACGTAAAATATCAAATGTGATAGAAAACAATATGTTTGCAAACTCGGTATTTTTAATCATTTTTCTATGCTAATCACCCTCATGAATTTAAATTTTTACTGATTTCTTGCAAATGAGGGCATTGCAAGATCTCAAGTGTGGGGAAGGGTTTTAAATTCTCTCGGGTTTACACTTGGTTTAATTGCCAAATTTTGTGAAAATTTGAAAAAAATTTTAACTAAATGAACTCAAAATCATGTTTATACATATTTATGAATGATAAACTAGGTTTTATTACCGAAATTATTGTTACCTTGGAGAGGACATAAATTGAGAAACAATCTAAAATGCTTGAATTCATTTAAAATGGAATAGAAGAGAATAAAAAGGCAAAGAAAGAAATAAATAAAAGCTAAGTGTGGGAAGAATTTATCAAGTTCTTTAAAAAATATATCACATGTTTTGTACAAGATTATTGCGGGTACTTTTGCTTTGGACTAAACTAATCAGTTTTACCCAATTTACTGTAATATATTTGAAAGAAAGATGGATCTACACGATGAATCAATTCCATCATTAAAAGGAAGTAAAGTCTTCCGAAAAAGACACGCGCTTCTTGATTTAGGTCAGGAAGTTGTCGTCCAGACCAGCTGTAGGTTGATAAAAAATCTAGAAAAGTCATCTCTAAAATCAGCAGGAAATCCACGGACCTCAGCATCAAACAGGGTCGCCAAGTGGTCAAACTTATCCTAACCATGAACGGATCTGTCTCGTAAAATGGGGAGGGAGCCGTGCAAATTAGCTTGATAAGACTAATGAATCAGACCCCTAGAAAGGATAATCTCCTTAAAGATCAAAATCAACTTTTAAGACTGATATTACTCAATCTTTGAGATTGACCTTAAAGATTGAGAATTCAAACTCATGGAATTCGATGATATCTAAACTCGAGCTTGAACGAGAAAATATTTTGATCAAAATAAAACCGATTTGTTTTCTGAAAACCTATTTTCAATGCGTTCATTACCATTGAACGTAAAATTCTGAGAATTCATCGAAATTCATTAGGTCACCTGAACCAAATCGGGTGTCAACCGTAAGAACGGTGGTTGCATAGCATGGTCGAATAGCATGGTCGAAGACAGGACCTTGTGCCAGAACAAAAAAATTATAGGGTGATCTTTACTATTGATCCTATAAAGGATAGTAACTGCATCCGACACGTTGTGGACCATGAACATCTACATGTCATTAGACATCGCCTTAACAGTTTCTTGTTTATCGCTTTCCTTTATAACCGGAGGGTAGTTTACCGAAAGGTAATATATGGAGCAAGTATACTGGACGTGTTGCTTTCCTAATACAAGGTTAGCAAGTGGGTGACACAAAACTGCAAGTTTTGACCTAAAATTGTAAAATATGAAACCTAAAAAACGCACAAAAATATTTTGTAAACACCGGTGAAGGGTTATTCCAGAAAACTTATCTAGAGTAAAATCTAGCTTAAATTTTCAACAGATCAAATGTTTTCATAAAGATCCAATTTCCTTAAAGGATCGAAATTTTCATAGTCACGTGGGACTTTAAACCGCCTTTCAAATGTGCACATTGCTTTGGAAACCGAAAGTAAATCGGCTATTTGATTGCAAGTGTCGTTGACCTGAACCCGAGGCAACTCTGGATGGCACACCCACCTTTAACCATGGTTCTATCGTTACTATCATTGTTTATACTGCCGTATCAAAATCACTGATGTATAAAGAGTGAGAATAATAAAGTGATTCGAGTGAAGTGTGATTTAATTTCAAGTTCTATATTGCTTGAGGACACGCAACGTTCAAGTGTAGGGATATTTGATAGTGCTCTAAATGACCATATATTTAGTATCAATATCCTTCCAATATGTAAAGCTTTTAGTTGCAATTGTTCTATTTTCAAGTAATGTTCGTTTAAATAAATAAGTGCGAAGACAAAAGAAGAAAACGACGATTTGAAGACGCAAATGACCAAAAAGCTCAAATGTACAAGTTAAACTCCAAGTGGTTCCAATTATTGATAATTAACGTCTAAATATTGACAAGAGTACAAGCCGCGAAATACAAAGTACAGGATATCTAAGCATACGAAAGGACGTTCGAAAATTCGGAACCGAGACATAAACCGAGCATCAACGCGAGAGGCAACGGAGCTAAAATTACAAGTCTACTATGCACATGAATATAATATAATATACATAATTATACATAATTATATATATTATATTATATTATTAAATAAAACGTTGGCAAACTAGAAAACAAACTGATGGGAGCATGCCAGGCTGGCCAGGCGATCGCATAGGAATAACACTAAGAAGCCGTGCGATCGCATGGCCCTCAAGATCAGGTCAGGTCTATAAAAGCCAGCGAATTCTGCTCGAATGAGATACACCTTTTCTCTTCTCTTCTCTGTAAACATAATATATATATTATAATTTTAATTTTAATTTAAGTTTAATAATAGTTGGGTTATTATAGCGAATGTTTTAAGGTTTTGTAAGCCGAAATTCTCTCCGTGTAACACTACACGATTAATACTCATTTAAGTTATGTTCAACCTTTTTAAATTAATGTCTCGTAGCTAAATTATTATTATGCTTATTTAAGCCAAAGTAATCATGATGTTGGACTAAATATTAAAGAGCGGGTTATTGGGCTTTGGACCATAATTGGGGTTTGAACAAAAGACCGACACTTGTGGAAATTGGACTATGGGCTATTAATGGGCTTTATATTAATTAAATGATATCTCGTTGATTTAATATAGAGATTTATAATTTGATGTATTTATATTTAACCACATACTCTTGACTGGGTACGGTGGGCGGGATATTTATAAATACTGATAATTGTTCATTTGACCGGACACGGGGATGAATTAATAGTCAATGGACTCGTTAAACAGGGGCGGATTACATTCAAGGGTAATTGGTGTAATTGTTAACAAACTATTAAAACCTTGGATTACAAGCAGTCGATAACCTGGTGTATTCATTAAACAAAGTATTAAGACCTTGTTACGGTTTAAATCCCCAATTAGTTGCAATATTTGACTTCGGGTATAAGGGTAATTTGACGAAGAATTTCGCACTTTATAATTATGACCGATGGACTATTATGGACAAAACTAGATGGACATATCGAATAATCCAGGACAAAGGACAATTAACCCATGGTAATAAATTAAAATCAAAACGTCAAACATCATGATTACGGAAGTTTAAATAAGCATAATTCCTCTATTTTATCTCATCGCACTTTTATTTACTGTCATTTTATTTATCGTACTTTAAATTATCGCACTTTTAATTATCGTACTTTTATTTATCGTCATTTACTTTACGCTTTAAATTAAGTCATATTTATATTTAATATTTTGCATTAGGTTTTAATTGTGATTTAAGTTTTAAAATCGACAAACCGGTCATTAAACGGTAAAACCCCCTTTATAATAATAATAATATTACTTATATATATATATATATATATATATATATATATATATATATATATATATATATATATATATATATATATATATATATATATATATATATATATATATATATATATTGTTATACATATATAGTTTAAAATAAATATAGCGTTAAACTTAGCTGTATCCTTGTGGAACGAACCGGACTTACTAAAAACTACACTACTCTATGATTAGGTACACTGTCTATAAGTGTTGTAGCTAGGTTTAGATATATCCATTCAATAAATAAATAAATAACTTGTGTAAATTGTATCGTATTTAATAGTATTTCGTAGTAAAATATAATCTATTTCGTACTACACGCTGCACACATCAGCTAACATTAGCCACCGATTTGTAATGTATTCAAAAGAGCCGTAGAATATAGTTGACTAGTTTGACTAATGCTCTCTACATTCATGCGGTTATTGTTCACATTCATGGTATTCATGAGATCTTAGGTCCTACAATATCGACGAATTTCGGAAGACTTTCCAACGATCATACTGATATGGCCAAAACGAACGGATTATGTGTGCGATGTCGTTAGATCGCAACACGTCAGAATTAGCTACCAAAGAGAGTAACGGTTTTATTATTTATATTTAGCTGGGGTTTCCTAGCTATAACTCACCTACTTGTCTTCCTTTTAACGAGTAAGTGGTAAATATAACTCAGGTTCGTATTTTTGTATGTTTGTTAAGTAATGTGGGACAAAAGTGCCTAAATAGTTAATCTTAGTTGACAAGTGGTGATAGATTAAGATTAACTACTAACACTATAATATAACTATAAAGATAAAGATGGATAGGTATGAAGAATAGAATCCTGATGGGGAACTATCATAAGAGTTTAACTTCATAGGATAAACACTAAACCTTAATCAACTGGGCAACGAACCTAACTGATTTGTCACTAAGAGTTTATGCCTTGAAGATTCTGGCTAAGATGGATATCCCTACTCCCAACATTAACCTTTGAGGGTTTAAACGATCTTATAGATAGAATCCTAGGTGCATGAACAAAGTGGTAAATCTCTAAAGGAAAGTCTCAGCTTTTCTTAATCCTGGTTGGTGCAACTAAAGTAATATTCCACCACGTAATACTAATCTATGCTTTAACATCAACATATGTGCAATCTTAGATATTCTAAGGTACTGCTAATTGGATTAGAAGTCTCTCTTTTGCGATCACTTACTCAACCCTGGATCATCATACAACATCTCAAGAACGTTGCTTCTGACGCGAATCATGCTTTTGAGCAAGCAAGTGTTCACTGAACTCTATATTGCCTACTCTAATCACAACCTAAATGGACAGTTCTTCTTTGACGAATAAATGATTATTCGTACGTAGGTACTATATCCCTATTGTGACGTTAAGCACACAAAAATACTTACCTTGTATCATAGTGTTGATCAAGTCCTAATACTAGGTTATAGCCACGTGAATAAGCAGAAAGGGTGATCCGTAAATTAAACTTCTAAACCGTCAAGGTTTCAGCATAACAATAGCATAAGTTTCATATAAAGTATTCAACACATAATAAACATTTGCAATGGATAGATAAACATGCAAGATGAAAGTAACTTAAAGTAACAAGATAACTTTATTAAATTAAGGAAAGCGTTCACCGTTTACAGACGAGATCTGGACCATTACAAGTGACTGACATCCTCTAGACGGCTCACATTACAATCTTCAGTGTTCGCCTCTGGGTACTTAATTTCTCGCTCGGAGGTGAGAAGGCCTTGAAAGCTCTAGTGAGAGAAAGTGTATTGTAGTGAGAGAGTAAGGAGAGGTGTGATGAAAATGGATGAAAACAAGCCTTTAAATAGAAATGAAAAATGCCTGCAAACGGCTGGCAGGCCGTTTGGAAAGCCTTTTGCAGGGCCCGTTTGACCAGTCAGCTCGTTTACCATGCTCGTTTGCTTTGGGCGTGTGACAGGTCGTTTGCCATAGTGGCAAGCCGTTTGGCAGCCCATTTGGCAAGCCATTTGGCTTGCTGATTTACTGGATTGTAACTTGATTTCTTGATCAAGACTCAAATCTCCATCACTTATTTGAGAGAATTTTCAGCTATAGACTACGCTTGTATCGTGAAGAGATGGTGATTTTGGAGGTTTAAAGGGTTTGATAGATAGGAGTTCTTTTAAAAGATCGGTTTTGGTGATCCTTTCAGCTATTTGTTGGGAATTTCAGGACGAGCATCCTTCTTTTTTACTGCCAGGAGTTCTTTTCTCGAATCTTTCTAGTTCCGCTCATTTTCTCAAAACCTCTATTCATCAGAGTATATATATATATATATATATATATATATATATATATATATATATATATATATATATATATATATATATATATATATATATATATATATTGGCAAGCATCTTTTGCTTTTTTCTTCGAGGTCTCCTTTTTATTGGCGGTCTCTTTGATATTTGGCGTGGATGCTCGCATTTTTCAATTGCGGCTTCATAAAAGATTTCCTGTGATTTAAGAATCGTTAGAGTGCCCCTCATCGGCCATCTCCTCGTCGGTAGTGAATTTGTGACACTGCTAAAAAAAATTTTTTTATATATACGTGGCGGAAGAATTTATTAATTAATTACAGAACACACTTTAAATATTGATCATTCAGTACAACCAGTGTCACATGTCATTTCAACGAAATACATGTTTATACGGAGAAGATGTATTTACAATATGTTTACAAAAGATCACTATTTAAACAAAGCCAATCCACATCAGAGTTGACTCCTGTTAAACATAATATCACCATGTCCGTCTTCTCCCCAAAACACATTACTTACAAAAACCAACAACCTGCAGGGAGAGGATGGAGGGAAATTAGCACGAAGCTAAGTGAGTACGACTAACTACAGGAAATAGTATACAAGAACCGTCATACTAATCATGTCACATAGTCTAACACATAAACATCACCCAAGTGCCATCTACAGAGACTCTGGCAGCTCGGCCAAACCATTAACCACCAGTTGATCGAACTGGGGCTTACTAGAAGTTCCTCCACCACCGTGTTGTATATATATAATCCACACACAACAGACGCGTCATTCACACATATATACACCACGATTATCTAGGCAACCACATGAGGAACCCGACCCGCGGGTTGATCTATCCTACCGAGGCTACCAAACAATAGGGACGCACTGGGTGAAATGTCCCGTTCATATCGATTATAAACGTATCATATTAATTGATTTTGTTGCGAGGTTTTGACCTCTATATGAGACGTTTTTCAAAGATTGCATTCGTTTCTAAAAACAAACCATAACTTTTATTTTATCAATAAAGGTTCAAAACCATAATGTAGATTATAGAGTAATGATAATCTAAAACATAACGTTTTACACACGAACATTACATATTAATTTACGATTTAAATCTCTGAATGAAGTTTTTAAACAATATTTTACAAGCATGCTGACTCCAATTATTGTCCTTAAATTAGCATGCAACAGCGGAAGCTCTTAATAATCACCTGAGAATAAACATGCTTAAAATGTCAACAAAAATGTTGGTGAGTTATAGGTTTAACCTATATATTTATCAAATCGTAATAATAGACCACAAGATTTCATATTTCCATTTCTCATAAACAACATGCATGCATATAGAAATCTGCATAAAAATCAATCATATGATGAACACCTGGTAACCGACCTTAACAGGATGCATATAGAATATCCCCATCATTCCGGGACTCTCATCGGACATGATAAATCGAAGTACTAAAGCATCCGTAACTCGAATGAGGCTTGTTGGGCCAAATAGATCTATCTTTAGGATTCGCGTCAATTGGTGGCAATTATCATAAACACCAATTCTTAGGCTACCAAGCTAAAAAGGGGCATATTCGGTTCGATAATTCAACATAGAAAGTAATTTTGATTACTTGTGCCTAATTTGTAAAACATTTATAAAACTGCATGTATTCTCATTCCAAAAATAATAGATTTTAAAAGTGGGACTATAACTCACTTTCACAGATTATCACTTCGTCGGAAAATAACACTTGGCCACTGGTCGATTCACGAACCTATAACAAATATATACATATATATAAAAGTACGATCGAAATATATTCATACCATATTTTATTACGTTTTAACGATTTAAGTTTGTTAAGTTGATTGTCCAACGTTAGTAGTCCACAATTAATTGTCTACAATTAGTAGTACAGAAATAAATTAATATATATTATCCCAAATCAATCCACGACCCAGTGTATACAAGTCTCAGACTCGATCACAACTCAAAGTATATATATTGTTTTGGAATCAACCTCAACCCTGTATAGCTAACTCGATCATTACCGCATATAGAGTGTCTATGGTTATTCCAAATAATATATATAGATGACGTCGATATGATATGTCAAAACATTGTATACGTGTCTATGGTCTATCAAGATTAAATAATATATTTTAGAATACATGTATAATACAATATAATTTTGTTAAGTTATGGTTATCATAGATTTGTTACAAAGTTTCACGTAGCTAAAACAAGCAAAAATATCCAATTTTGTTTTACCCATAAATTCTTCGTTTTAAATCCGTTTTGAGTGAATCCAATCGCTATGGTTTCATAATGAACTGAAATTTATGAAACTAAACATAAAAAGTATAAGTTTATAGTCAAAAATACAAGTTACAAGTCGTTTTTGTAAGAGGTAGTCATTTTAGTCGAAAGAACGACGTCTTGATGACCATTTTGAAAAACATACTTCCACTTTGAGTTTAACCATGATATTTGGATATAGTTTCATGTTCATAAGAAAAATTATTTTCCCAGAAGTACAACTTTTAAATCAAAGTTTATCATAGTTTTTAATTATCTAACCCAAAACAGCCCCCAATTTCACTATGACGGCGTATGTCCGATTTTACGGTGTTCTTCGTGTTTCCAGGTTTTAAATCATTATGTTAGCATATCATATAGATATAGAACATGTTTTTAGTTGATTTTAAAAGTTATGTTAGAAGGATTACTTTGTTTGCGAACGAGTTTAGAATCAACTAAACTATATTCTAGTGATTACAAGTTTAAATCTTCGAATAAGAAAGTTTTATATATATGAATCGAATGATGTTATGAACATCATTACTACCTCAAGTTTAGTAGGTAAACCTACTGGAAGTGACAAGAAATGATCTAGCTTCAAAGGATCTTGAATGGCCTGAAAGTTCTTGAAGTAGAATCATGACACGAAAACAAGTTCAAGTAAGATTTTTACTCGAATTAATATAGTTTATAGTTATAGAAATCGAATCAAAGTTTGAATATGAGTATTACCTTGATTTAGAATGATAACCTAATATAAATAACAGAGGTTTCTTGATCTTAGATGATTACTTGGAATGGATTAGAAAGCTTGGAAGTAGACTTACAAACTTGAAAGTATTCTTGAAGTTTACTTGAGTAGTTGTTTTGAAAGTTGATCTAGGTTAGGATTTATGAATTAGATTGAGTTAGATTTTGTTGAAGATGATGAAGAACACTTAGAACAAAGAGAGAAAACTTGAGAGAGAGTTGTTTGATGCATAAAAATTGAAATGAAAGTGTGTTTGTGAGTGAGGAAGTTTACGTGAACTTGCTAGTCCATATAAGGTCACATTAGTTTGTTATTTTATGTAATCATTTATGCTAGTTGCCAAATGATGGTTCCCACATGTGTTGATGACTCACAAGGGCTGCTAAGTGCTGATCATTGAAGTGTATATACTAATAGTAAATACATTTAGAAGTTGTGTATTGTACGAGTATGAATACGGGTGCATACGAGTAGAATTGTTGATGAAAATGAACGAGAATGCTATTTTAAGCATTTTTGATAAGTAGAAGTACTTTGATATGTGTCTTGAAGTATTTCAAAAGTGTACTAATACATCTTAATATACTACATGTATATACATTTTAACTGAGTCGTTAAGTCATCGTTACTCGTTACATGTAAGTGTTGTTTTGAAACCTTTAAGTTAACGATCTCATTTAATGTTGTTATCCCATTCTTTATTATATCTAATGAGATGTTAAATTATTACATTTTCATGATATTATGATGTATGAATATATTAATATGATATATGTACATTAAAATGTTGTTACAACGATAATCGTTACATATATTTTCCGTTTCGAAATTCTTAAGTTAGTAGTCTTGTTTTACATATGTAGTTCATTGTTAACATACTTAAGGATATATATAATTATTATTTTATCATGTTAAATATAGTGCAACAATATCTTAATATGATACATATGTATTTAGTAAGACGTTGTTATGACGATAATCGTTATATATATCGTTTCGAGTTTCTTAACTTAATAGTCTCATTTTTATGTATATAACTCATTGTTAGTATACCTAATGAGATACTTGCTTATCATAATAGCATGTTAACTATATATATATATATATATATATATATATATATATATATATATATATATATATATATATATATATATATATATATATATATATATATATCATCATATAGTTTTTACAAGTTTTAACGTTCGTGAATCGCCGGTCAATATGGGTGGTCAATTGTCTACATGAAACCTATTTCAATTAATCAAGTCTTAACAAGTTTGATTGCTTAACATGATAGAAACATTTAATCAAGAAAAATATATTTTTCATTTAATATATAATCATGGAAAAGTTCGGGTCAGTACAGTACCTACCCATTAAATAAATTTCGTCCCGAAATTTTAAGCTGTTGGAGGTGTTGACGCATCTTCTGGAAATAGGTGCGGGTATTTCTTTTTCATCTGATCTTCACATTTCCAGGTGAACTCGGGTCCTCTATGAGCATTCTATCGAACCTTAACAATTGGTATCTTGTTTTGGTTAAGTCTTTTAACCTCACGATCCATTATTTCGACGGGTTCTTCAATGAATTTTAATTTTTCATTGATCTTGATTTCGTCTAAAGGAATAGTGAGATCTTCTTTGGCTAAACATTTCTTCAGATTCGAGACGTGAAAAGTATTATGTACATTGGCAAGTTGTTGAGGTAATTCAAGTCGATAAGCTACTGGTCCGACACGATCAATAATCTTGAATGGTCCAATGTACCTTGGATTTAGTTTCCCCCGTTTACCAAATCGGACAACGCCTTTCCAAGGTGAAACCTTAAGCATGAGCATCTCTCCAACTTCAAATTCTATATCTTTTCTTTTAATGTCCGCGTAGCTATTTTGTCGACTTTGGGCGTTTTTCAACCGTTGTTGAATTTGAATGATTTTCTCGGTAGTTTCTTGGATTATCTCTGGACCCGTAATTTGTCTATCCCCAACTTCACTCCAACAAATCAGAGACCTGCACTTTCTACCATAAAGTTCCTCAAACGGTGCCATCTCAATACTTGAGTGGTAACTGTTGTTGTAGGAAAACTCTGCTAATGGTAGATGTCGATCCCAACTATTTCCAAAATCAATAACACATGCTCGTAGCATGTCTTCAAGCGTTTGTATCGTCCTTTCACTCTGCCCATCAGTTTGTGGGTGATAAGCAGTACTCATGTCTAGACGAGTTCCCAATGCTTGCTGTAATGTCTGCCAAAATCTTGAAACAAATCTGCCATCCCTAGCAGAGATAATAGAGATTGGTATTCCATGTCTGGAGACAACTTCCTTCAAGTATAATCGTGCCAACTTCTCTATTTTATCATCTTCTCTCATTGGCAGAAAGTGTGCTGACTTGGTGAGACGATCGACTATTACCCAAATAGTATCATAATCACTTGCAGTCCTTGGCAATTTAGTAATGAAATCCATGGTAATGTTTTCCCATTTCCATTCCGGAATTTTGGGTTGTTGGAGTAGACCTGATGGTTTCTGATGTTCAGCTTTGACTTTAGAACAAGTCAAACATTCTACTACGTATTTAGCAATATCAGATTTCTTACCCGGCCACCAAAAGTGTTTCTTGAGATCTTTGTACATCTCCGGGATGTGTTGAATATCTGGTTTTATGTGCTTCCTTAAGTACTATTTCTCTCACATTTCCAAACTTTGGTACCCAAATTCTTTCAACCCTATACCGGGTTCCGTCTTCCCGAATATTAAGATGTTTCTCCGATCCTTTGGGTATTTCATTCTTCAATTTTCCTTCTTTTAAAACTCTCTGTTGCGCCTCCTCTATTTGAGTAGTAAGGTTAGTATGAATAATTATATTCAAAGCTTTTACCCGCATAGGTTCTCTGTCCTTTCTACTCAAAGCGTCGGCTACCACATTCCCCTTCCCCAGGTGATAACGAATCTCAAAATCGTAATCGCTCAACAATTCAATCCATCTACGATGCCTCATGTTTAGTTGTTTCTGATCAAATATGTGTTGGAGACTTTTGTGGTCGGTATATATAATACTTTTGATCCCATATAAGTAGTACCTCCAAGTCTTTAATCCAAAAACAACAGCGCCCAATTCCAAATTGTGAGTCGTATAATTTTGCTCGTGAATCTTCAATTGTCTGGACGCATAGGCAATTACCTTCATTCGTTGCATTAATACACAACCGAGGCCTTGTTTTGAGGCGTCACAATATATCATAAAATCATCATTCCCTTCAGGCAATGACAATATAGGTACCGTAGTTAACTTTTTCTTCAACAATTGAAACGCTTTCTCCTGTTCATCCTTCCATTGAAATTTCTTCCCTTTATGTGTTAATGCAGTCATGGGTTTTGCTATTTTGGAAAAATCTTGGATGAACCTTCTATAGTAACCAGCTAGTCCTAAAAATTGGCCTATATGCTTCGGAGTTTTCGGGGTTTTCCAGTTTTCAACGGTTTCAATCTTTGACGGATCCACCTGAATACCTTCCTTGTTTACTACGTGACCGAGGAACTGAACTTCTTTCAACCAAAATGAACACTTTGAAAACTTAGCGTACAGTTTTTCTTTCCTCAACAATTCGAGCACTTTTCTTAAATGTTCTCCGTGCTCTTATTCATTCTTTGAGTAAATAAGTATGTCATCGATGAAAACAATGACAAACTTGTCATAATATGGCCCACACACTCGATTCATGAGGTCCATGAACACAGCTGGTGCGTTAGTTAATCCAAACGGTATAACCATAAACTCATAATGATCGTAACGCGTTCTGAAAGCAGTCTTCGGAATATCATCCTCCTTCACCCGCATTTGATGATACCCAGAACGTAAATCAATATTCGAATAAACTGACGAGCCTTGAAATTGATCAAATAAATCGTCGATTCTCGGTAGTGGGTAACGGTTCTTGATGGTAAATTTGTTCAACTATCTGTATTCGTTACACAACCTAAATGTACCATCGTTCTTTTTGACAAACAAAATAGGAGCTCCCCATGGTGATGTGCTTGGTCGTATGAAACCACGCTCCAAAAGTTCTTGTAATTGGCTTTAGAGTTTCTTCATTTCACTGGGTGCGAGTCTGTATAGAGCACGAACTATTGGTGTAGCTCCTGGTACAAGGTCTATTTGAAATTCAACGGATCGGTGTGGAGGTAGTCCCGATAATTCTTTCGGAAATACATCGGGAAATTCTTTTTGCGATGGGAACATTATTGATGTTCTTTTCTTCGGAATTGACTTTCTCGATGTGTGCTAGAATGGCATAGCAACCTTTTCTTATTAGTTTTTGCGCCTTCATGTTACTAATAAGATTTAACTTCGCGTTGCTCTTTTCTCCGTACACCATTAAAGGTTTTCTCTTCTCGCGCATAATGCGTATCGTATTTTTGTAACAAATAATTTCTGCTTTCATCTCTTTCAACCAGTCCATGCCGATTATCACATCAAAACTTCCTAACACTACTGGTATCAAATAAATCTTAAATGTTTCGCTAACCAGTTTAATTTCTTGATTCCGACATATTTTATCTGCTGTAATTAATTTACCATTTGCTAATTCGAGTAAAAATTTATTATCCAAAGGCATCAATGGACCACTTAATTTAACACACAAAAATCTCTACTCATATAGCTTCTATCAGCACCTGAATCAAATAAAATATAAGCAGGTTTTTCATTGATAAGAAATGTACCCGTAACAAGCTCCGGGTCTTCCTGCGCTTCTTCTGCATTAATGTTAAAAACTCTTCCACGACTTTGCCCCTTATTATTTTCCTGATTTGGGCACATAGTTTTGTAGTGGCCCTTCTTCTCGCATCCAAAACAAATAATGTGGGTGTTATTTGTTCCTCTAGTCACTGGTCCGTAAGTTTCACACTTCGTCGCACCATGACCCGGTCTATTACTTTGGTACATACAACCCTACAGTATTTATCCGGATGATATCCTTCACATCTATAACATGGAATTTTCTGATTGTTGTAATCATTGTTGTTATTGAGATTGTTGTTGGAATTGTTGTTGTTGTTATTATTGTCGGGACGGTTGTTGTAGTTGTTATTGGGACGTTTGTTGTATTTATTATTGGGATTGCGATTGTTGTTGTTGCGATTGATGTTGCGGTTGTTGGATAGTTGTTGCGATTGTGGTTGTGATTGTTGTTGTTGTTGTTGTATTGGTGACCCTTGTCACTGGTTTCTTCCCACTTTTTCTTGACTTGTTTCGTGTTGGCTTCTTCGGCCGCCTGCTCTTTAATTCGTTCCTCAATTTGATTTATGAGTTTATGAGCCATTCAACTTGCCTTTTGTATGGAGGTGGTCTCGTGTGAACTCACATCTTCTTGAATTCTTTCTAGTAACCCTTTCACAAATGTGTCCATCTTCTCTTCTTCATCTTCGAACGCTCTTGGACACAATAGGCACAACTCTGTGAATCTTCGTTCGTACGTGGTAATGTCGAAACCTTGCATTCATAATCCTCTAAGCTCTACCTTGAGCTTATTGACCTCATTTCTGGGACGGTACTGCTTATTCACCAAGTGCTTGAATGCTGACCACGGTAGTGCGTAAGCAGCATCTTGTCCCACTTATTCTAGATAGGTATTCCACCATGTTAACGCAGTACCTATGAAGGTATGCGTGGCGTACTTCACCCTATCTTCTTCAGTACATTTACTTATGGCAAACACCGATTCGACCTTCTCGGTCCACCGTTTCAATCCGATTGGTCCTTCAGTTCCATCAAAATCCAAAGGGTTGCAGGCAGTAAATTCTTTGTAGAGCATCCTACACGATTTCTTGTGGTGTTAGTTGCATTGCTAGATTCAGAGTTATTATTGTTGTTTTGCATTGCAGCCTGTACTGCGGCTATGTTGGCAGCAACAAAAACACGGAAGTCTTCCTCGCTAATGTTCAAGTTCTGACGAGTAGTCGGTGCCATTTTACTACAAAAATAGCCAAAAGAATTAAGTTAATCATATAGAATATTAAGAGTAGTCAATAGTATTTCGTAGCATAATATGAACTCATTTATAAAAGCTTTTTCTTCATATTAACGTTTTATAAGTTTTAATTCGGGTAATACCTACCCGTTAAGTTCATACTTAGTAGCTAATATACCATTCAACTACTACAATCCTATATGAAAAACTGATTACAATAATATTTCACGTTCGAACTTTTATACAATATTTTTACAAACTTACAATGCCGCTATTTTACATATAGCATGAAGTATAGCACACAATAACTTTGATACAAGGCAGTTGCAGAGACAATTCTATTTAATACGCAAGTCGTTCAGCAAAGGCAATAAAGACACGTAATTCATAAGTTCAGAAACAAGTCACGCATTCGGGTTTTACTAGTATTATTTCCCATCCTTGGTGTTGTAAAAAATAACCGTTGTGACCGTTGGCTAGGAAGCATGTTGTAACGTCGTCATAAGGACGAGGGTTACGTACTGCCCAATAGCCCCGTAACAATCTAAAAACCTTGTTTCTCACCCCAACTACAGAATCCGTCACTTGTGGGAATGTTTTATTTAACAGTTGTAATCCGATGTTCTTTTTCTCACTTTGGTGAGAAACGAACATCACTAACCCGTAAACATAACATGCTTCTTTATGTTGCATGTTAGAAGCTCTTTCTAAAGAACGAAGTCCTATGTTGGGATATGTGGAGTCTAAATAGGTTCTTAACTCGTAGCGTAAAATTGCATTTGGATTCCCAGCAATTAATGCTTTAAAGAAAATACGGTGTAACTTAAAGTCTCCCCAATGTGATATACTCCATCTTTCAAAAGAAAGTCTTTTATAAACTAAGGCATGCCTAGAACGTCTTTCAAATGTTCGACAAACTAATTTTGCCATAAATAATTGTGCCGATGAATTTTGACCGACTCTAGACAAGATTTCATCAATCATATCCCCTGGTAGGTCTTCTAAAATATTCGGTTGTCTATCCTTAACGTCTATTGTGTGTTTTTATACTGTAAAATAGACGGGGATTAGATTTGAAAAAGATAATTAACAAACAATACAAGCAATTTTTACATATAACATAAAAATACAAGCACGCTACAATACATATATTACACAACATGATTACAACTCTTTATTCCGACTCACTCGTTTCTTCCTCCTCGGACTTGGTTCGGTTTGCTAACTTCCTATGGATATATGGTGCTCCTCTAATACGAGCTGTCGTTTTCACAAATGGTTTAGAAAAACCTGATGGCTTAGATGTTCCTAGGGTTATGGTGAAAGTTTAAGAAATATAGTGTTTACGGTACACCCCATCAGGGTATTTCATGTTAACGTAGAGTTTATCGGGGTTGGAATTAGGTTTCTCTATTTTGATGCCTTTTCCCTTATTATTTTCTTTTGCTTTTTCAAATTGGGTCGAGGTAATTTCTATAACATCATCGGAACCCTCATCGGGATCCAATTCATCAGAAAATTGGTAATTTTCCCAATATTTTGCTTCCTCGGCGGAAACACCATTGACCATTTTTAACTTTGGTCCATTGGTTGAGAATTTTCTTTTATTTATCTTTTTTTCTGTGGTTCCTAATATTTCCTCCTCCGGAACATCTTCTTCCGGTTCCTCTTCTTCCGGTTCCTGTTCTTCCGATTCCTCTTCGGGAATTTGTGAATATTCCCAGAATATATTCGACTCTTCATTATTATTAGGTGAGTCGATGAGATTTGTACTAGAGGTAGACATCTATCACACAATATCAAATATGTTAAAAGATTAATATATCACATAATATTTACATGTTAACAATATATAGTTTCCAACAAAATGTGTTAAGCAATCGTTTTTAAAAAAAACACGGTCGATGTCCAGACTCACTAATGCATTCTAACAAACTCGATGAGACACACTAATGCAATTTCTGGTTCTCTAAGACCAACGCTCGGATACCAACTGAAATGTCCCGTTCATATCGATAATAAACGTTTCATATTAATTGATTTCGTTGCGAGGTTTTGACTTCTATATGAGACGTTTTTCAAAGACTGCATTCATTTCTAAAAACAAACCATAACTTTTATTTTATCAATAAAGGTTCAAAACCATAACGTAGATTATCAAGTAATGATAATCTAAAAGATAACATTTTACACACGAACATTACATATTAATTTACAATAATATTACACATCGATTTAAATCTCCGAATGCAGTTTTTAAACAATATTTTACAAGCATGCTGACTCCAATTCGTGTCCTTAAATTAGCATGCAGTAGCGGAAGCTCTTAATAGTCACCTGAGAATAAACATGCTTAAAATTTCAACAAAAATGTTGGTGAGTTATAGGTTTAACCTATATATTTATCAAATCGTAATAATAGACCACATGATTTCATATTTCCATTTCTCATAAACAACATGCATGCATATAGCAATCTGCATAAAAATCATTCATATGATGAACACCTGGTAACCGACCTTAACAGGATGCATATAGAATATCCCCATCATTCCGGGACTCTCATCGGACATGATAAATCGAAGTACTAAAGCATCTGTAACTCGGATTAGGCTTGTTGTGCCAAATAGATCTATCTTTAGGATTCGTGTCAATTGGTGGAAATTATTATAAACACCAATTCTTAGGCTACCAAGCTAAAAAGGGGCATATTCGGTTCGATAATTCAACATAGAATGTAATTTTGATTACTTGTGTCTATTTTGTAAAACATTAATAAAACTGCATGTATTCGCATCCCAAAAATAATAGATTTTAAAAGTGGGACTATAACTCACTTTCACAGATTATCACTTCGTCGGAAATAACACTTGGCCACTGGTCGATTCACGAATCTATAACAAATATATACATATATATCAAAGTACGATCGAAATATATTAATACCATATTTTATTACGTTTTAACGATTTAAGTTTGTTAAGTTGATTGTCCAACGTTAGTAGTCCATAATTAATTGTCCACGGTTAGTAGTACAGAAATAAATTAATACATATTATCTCGAATCAATCCACGACCCAGTGTATACAAGTCTCAGACTCGATCACAACTCAAAGTATATATATTATTTTGGAATCAAACTCAACCCTGTATAGCTAACTCGATCATTGCCGCATATGGAGTGTCTATGGTTATTCCAAATAATATATATAGATGACGTCGATATGATATGTCAAAACATTGTATACGTGTCTATGGTCTATCAAGATTACATAATATATGTTAGAATACATGTATAATACAATATAAGTTAGTTAAGTTATGGTTAGCATAGATTTGTTACAATGTTTCACGTAGCTAAAACAAGGAAAAATATCCAATTTTGTTTTACCCATAACTTTTTCGTTTTAAATCCGGTTTTACGGTGTTCTTCGTGTTTCCAGTTTTTAAATCATTACGTTAGCATATCATATAGATATAGAACATGTGTTTAGTTGATTTTAATAGTTATGTTAGAAGGATTAACTTTGTTTGCAAACAAGTTTAGAATTAACTAAACTATGTTCTAGTGATTACAAGTTAAAATATTCGAATAAGATAGTTTTATATATATGAATTGAATCATGTTATGAACATCATTACTACCTCAAGTTTAGTAGGTAAACCTACTAGAAGTGACAAGAAATGATCTAGCTTCAAAGGATCTTGGATGGCTTGAAAGTTCTTGAAGTAGAATCATGACACGAAAACAATTCAAGTAAGATTTTTACTCGAATTAATATAGTTTATATTTATAGAAATCGAATCAAAGTTTGAATATGAGTATTACCTTAATTTAGAATGATAACCTACTGTAAATAACAGAGGTTTCTTGATCTTAGATGATTACTTGAAATGGATTAGAAAGCTTGGAAGTAGACTTGCAAACTTGAAAGTGTTCTTGAAGTTTACTTGAGTAGTTGTTTTGAAAGTTGATCTAGGTTAGGATTTATGAACTAGATTGAGCTAGATTTTGTTGAAGATGATGTCAAACACTTAGAACAATGAGAGGACACTTGAGAGAGAGTTGTTTGATGCATAAAAATTGAAATGAAAGTGTGTTTATGAGTGAGGAAGTTCACGTGAACTTGATAGTCCAAATAAGGTCACATTAGTTTGTTATTTTGTGTAATCATTCATGCTAGTTTCCAAATGATGGTTCCCACATGTGTTGGTGACTCACAAGGGTTACTAAGAGCTGATCATTGAAGTGTATATACCAATAGTGAATACATTTAGAAGCTGTGTATTGTACGAGTACGAATACGGGTGCATTCGAGTAGAATTGTTGATGAAAATGAACGAGAATGCTATTGTAAGCATTTTTGATAAGTAGAAGTACTTTGATATGTGTCTTGAAGTCTTTCAAAAGTGTACTAATACATCTTAATATACTACATGTATATACATTTTAACTGAGTCGTTAAGTCATCGTTAGTTGTTACATGTAAGTGTTGTTTTGAAACCTTTAAGTTAACGATCTCATTTAATGTTGTTAACCCATTGGTTATTATATCTAATGAGATGTTAAATTATTACATTATCATGATATTATGATGTATGAATATATCTTAATATGGTATATATACATTAAAATGTCATTACAACGATAATCGTTACATAAATGTCTCGTTTCGAAATTCTTAAGTTAGTAGTCTTGTTTTACATATGTAGTTCATTGTTAACATACTTAATGATATATATAATTATCATTTTATCATGTTAAATATAGTGTAACAATATCTTAATATGATACATATGTATTTAGTAAGACGTTGTTATAACGATAATCGTTATATATATCGTTTCGCGTTTCTTAACTTAGTAGTCTCATTTTTATGTATATAACTCAATGTTAATATACCTAATGAGATACTTACTTATCATAATATCATGTTAACTATATATATATATATCCATATATATATATATATATATATATATATATATATATATATATATATATATATATATATATATATATATATATATATATATATATATATATATATATATATATATATATATATATATATATATATATCATATAGTTTTTACAAGTTTTAACGTTCGTGAATCGCCGGTTAATTTGGGTGGTCAATTGTCTACATGAAACCTATTTCAATTAATCAAGTCTTAACAAAGTTGATTGCTTAACATGTTGGAAATATTTAATCATGCAAATATAGTTTTCATTTAATATATAATCATGGAAAAGTTCGGGTCACTACACTGGGCTCCATCACAACATACTAACTAACATGCAGTCATCACAACATACTAACTAACCGTAACAATAAGTATATCTAACAAGCATAACAATCGTAATATAACATGCTACTCTATACTGTATACTCCAGTTAGTCCATGATGTGCACAACGTGTCATATGATTTATATTAGGAAAAATACCGGTTATTAGAACTATTACGCAACTATGGGCAGTGTACCCGATCGTGTAGTAGTATAGATAATGGTTTAGTCCGTGTACCGTTCCAAGGATAA
This sequence comes from Rutidosis leptorrhynchoides, assembly GCF_046630445.1. Classification (NCBI taxonomy): domain Eukaryota; kingdom Viridiplantae; phylum Streptophyta; class Magnoliopsida; order Asterales; family Asteraceae; genus Rutidosis; species Rutidosis leptorrhynchoides. The sequence goes on from NC_092337.1 coordinate 247,063,053, forward strand.
TTGTACGTATCAAACTACAATTAGAAACTATATTATGATTAACTAAGTTAATGAAATTGAAAGGTACGAAATATTTTGGTTTTGCCCTTTAACGATGGGCGAATCAAGAGGATTTCTAGTTTTACAAGTAAAGGAAATGTTTTTGGTATTTTTAGTTTTTAAACAATTGTAAATAAAGCAAGTAAGATAGTTTGATAAAGATCAAAGAGACAAAATGTTAATCTAGATCTTTTACTCTCGGTATTGGATGTAATTTTTGATATTAAGGCCTGATTAAATGATTTTGTGTGTAAGTTACCTATTAGATTCACCAAGAGTTCTCTTTAGTAAATATGCAAACACAATTACAAGATCAAGGGTTCCCTTTTCACTATAGTACTTGTATTTGTAATCGGATAACTTAGCTTGTTCTAAGGCTTGAAACTTGACTTTTATGTTCATAGTTATCAACAATTGTACAAACGTTCGTTGCATACAATTCATCCCTATATCGTCTAATCATTTGAATCTAATTTTCCCCTTGATCCGGTTTAGTAAACAATCAATCTAAGACAAGTTGATTGTAAATCAATATGATAAATCAACAAGAGTTCTCTTTATCAACAACATATCAATTAACTAGATACAAATGATTTTTAACATCAATAAGCATGTTCTTGATTCAAGCATTAAAACTATCACATAAATTACATTCAATCCATAAGATTACATCCAATACTTTGGTTATTAATCTAGACAAACACTATGGAATTAGCCAAAAATCATTTTAACAAACAAAATATCAATCAAATGATAAGTAGAATTCATTGTTTGAAAACAAGAAAACAACCTACTAGAAGAATGAATCTTGGATTGAGAAGGAATTGAATCTTGATTCTTGATTATTAGACCTCTTCTAAGAGCTTGGAGTTCTCCAAAATTGCTCCTAAAATTGTCTCTGGAACTGATCTGATTGTGTATGTAAACTGGTCTCTCAATCATTCATTTTTAAAGTGGTTAAAGTGGCCCAAAAAGTCAAAAGTAGGCTGAAACCTACCACTGGACGACGTCCCTGATTCTGGACGGCGTCCAGTACTAAAGGACTTGGATGGCATCCCTATTTCTTGGACGCTGTCTAAGTGTGAAGAGTGGGACGGCTTCCCAATTCCTTAGACGGTGTCCAGATCAACTAATGTTCACTGTCTCATTTTTTTATGTTCTCCCTTCATTTGGACGTAGTCCCAATCATTTTGGACGGCGTCCAACATATATGAAGCCTTGTTTTACCATTTTAGAGCTCTAATTTGACCATAACTTGTGTCGAGATCAACCATTATGATATCACAACTTATATAATGGTCATAATTCATCAAAATTCTTTATAAACCACTTTTCGATACAATTTACATACCTTCGTGCATTACTTGTAGAAACCGCCTTAACTATCCTTGATTTGAGAGCATTTATTATTATATTGCGAGAGATATATATGATGTGATTTAGCAATATCAGTCCCACTCACCAAATACCAGTAACCAGCTAAGATAATCTACTACTGAGCGGCTTCCTTATACTTATCACCTGAACATAAGGCAAATCAAGTTAGTTGCTATTTGTTAACACCAAACAACACAGTACAGTAATTTTGTATCAGAAAGCGCCGCTAAAAAAATTATACCTAACACTAATGCATTTTCAGAATTTACATCCTGATCATCAATATACAAACGGGCAGTATAACGGCTAAAAATCAACACTTAGTAAAATAATCCACTGCTAAAGACACTCGATCGACTGTCAGAGACAGTTGCCCGACTGTCTACACTCACTCGACCGAGTGTATAGTCACTCGATCGATATTCGAGTCGGTTGGTCGAGTGTCAGGAGACACTCGGTCGACTGTGTTTATCTGCAGGTAGTGCTGAACAAGGCTACGAGTTTTACCCAAAATCAACCAATTCTTGCTCTAGAGCTTGATTATGACCTCAAAACTGACCAAATCGAAGACACTAAACATGTAGAAACATAAACCCACAAGATTTGGACTCAAACATCATCAAATCTAACCACTTTGACTCAAATTACTCTTTTTGTAAAACTTTACACAAAAACCCAAATTTCTCAAATATTAAAGCATGAAATTCTTACCTTGATAGAATCAGTAAAACACAAGGAACAAGATAGTGTAAAAGATTTGAGCTCAAGAATAAGAATTTAAAATTAGGGTTTGATTAGGTGAAGGAGATGAAGAACGAGGTGTTTGTGTGTGTGAATATTCTGGAAACAAAATGAAGAAAATGGAGGCACTAGTCACCTAAAGTGGGTTATAATCCTACACTGTGTAATACACGGGTATTTATCAGTTATCTGATATCTTTCGTATGTCATTTGGTGACACAAATGAAGTCCAAATGAAATAAACAAACCTGTTCTGTGACCCTTGTCACAAACTGATCCTAACCTCATCATTACATAATAATAAATATTAAATAAAAATAAAAGCATATAATAACACAATACAACTTAAGAGCAAACTAGTAATCTTACAGCTATGCCCAGTTGAGGATGTTACAGAATTGTTGTGCCAATTCTGTAGTGTTCATCCCCGAGGATATCCTGAACTGAACCTCTTTTCGGTAAAGTAATTTTAGCTATATTACCTAGTTTTACTCCTGACGAATTTCTGAAATATTTTGGGTTGATTGATTAAAGATATTTATACCTTAAGAATAAACGGTAAATTTCGCAGTGATGTAATAAATTTTTGTATGATATCAATAATTTCGGTTACACATACATAATTTTATTGAATACCAATTTAATACTTTATAGCGAACGATTCAGCGTTTATTATCAAAAGGTTAAAAGCAATAAAAATAAAAATAAAAACTGTACATACTTACCTGTGAGAAAGAATTCTCATAGACCTACTTTAGCCGACTCATAAGAGAGTCGTGTGATTTGGTTTTCCATAGCTACGTAAGCATAACCTCGATTCTTCAATATCTTTTCTTCTAAACATATGAACGGTCCTTCTCTGCATAGAGTAACAAATTCGGTATTTGAATATGTTTGATTATTTGAACATTTACCTTCGTGTGACCATTTTCCGCATTTATAACATCTTTCAAGGTGTCGTGCTCTTCTTTTTGTTGCGGATTTTGATTTTCCTTTACCAAAATGTATCTTATGATGATCTTTTCCGAGTTCTTTTCTTACTCCATCCATTTTGCCTCTTATGAATGATACCAATTCACTCGGGAGTGTGTCATTATTACGTTTAGTAATCATAGCATGTAGTAGTAGACCATGGTTCAGATCAAAGGAATTCTTCATCTCGTAAAACCTAAAAAAAATAAAAATTCAGAATGGGGAGAGAAGACTAGTTCTTTAGGATCTGCTAGGGAAAGACCATTCGGATTCCATTCTCGGAAACTACATGAAAATAGAATATCTAACTCTAACAGAAATATATATTACCCTTAAAAATTCGAACCTTCCCACACTTAGTTAGCTGTGGTGTCGAAATTGTGATTAACTTCATCTTCAACTTTCATTGGACTATCTATGTAATGTTTAACTCTGTAACCATTAACTTTAAATTCAATTCCATTTGAATTTATTAATTCTACTGTTCCGTACGAGAAAACTCTTTTAACTATGAATGGTCCAGACCATCTTGATTTCAATTTTCCAGGAAATAGCTTCAATCATGAATTGAAAAGAAGAACTCTGTCTCCTTCTTTAAATTCTTTTGAACTTCTGATACTTTTATCATGCCATTTCTTCGTTCTTTCTTTATAGATTAACGAATTTTCATATGCTTCATGTCTCAATTCTTCTAATTCGTTTAGTTGACTTAACCGTAGACGACCGACTTCATGCAAATCAAGATTACATGTCTTCAAAGCCCAAAATGCTTTGTGTTCAATTTCTACTGGAAGGTGACATGCTTTTCCGTAAACGAGTCTAAAAGGTGTGGTTCCAATTGGAGTTTTATAGGCTGTTCTAAAAGCCCAGAGTGCATCCTCCAATTTCATGGACCATTCCTTCGGATTTGATCCTACGGTTTTCTCTAGAATACGTTTTAAAGCTCTGTTGGTATTTTCAACTTGTCCACTTGTTTGTGGATGATAAGCGGTGGAGATTTTATGAGTTACTCCATATCTCTTGAGAACTTTCTCAAGTTGATTATTACAAAAATGAGTTCCCTGATCACTTATTAAAGCTTTCGGTGTTCCAAACCTTGCAAAAAGATGTTTTAAAAAGTTGACTACAACTCGTGCATCGTTAGTTGGGAGAGCTTGTGCTTCCGCCCATTTAGATACATAATCAATGGCAACGAGAATGTAGAGATTATTATGAGATTTTGGAAATGGACCCATAAAGTCAATACCCCAAACGTCAAATACTTTACATACTTGAATGACATTTTGTGGCATTTCATCACGTTGACTTATTTTTCGGCCCTTTGACATGCATCACAGGATTTGCAAAGAAGGTGTGCGTCTTTGAAAATTGTAGGCCAATAGAATCCAGCATCGTAAACTTTTCTTGTTGTAAGTTGAGGCCCATAATGCCCTTCTGTTGGTCCTGTGTGACAATGATTTAAGATTTGACTGGCTTCATCCCCGAATACACATCAGTGTATTATTCCATCGGGACCACTTTTAAACAAATGTGGATCTTTCCAGAAATAGTGTTTTATATCACTAAAGAATTTCTTTCATTTTTGGTACGATAATCCTTTTTCAAGGAATCCACATACTAAACAGTTTGCATAGTCTGCAAAACATGGAATTTCACTATAATCTATCTTCAATAGATATTCATCAAGGAAGTTATCTTGTATGGCCGATTCATTTAGAACTTCTAATTCAGGATTTTCAAGACGAGAAAGATGATCAGCTGCGAGATTTTCTGCCCCCATTTTATCTCGGATTTCAATATCGAACTCTTGTAAGAGTAAGATCCAACGGATTAATCGTGGTTTAGCATCTTGTTTTGAAAATAGGTATCTAAGAGCAGAATGGTCAGTATAGACCACCGTATTTGCTAGAACGAGATATGAACGAAATTTGTCAAAAGCAAAGACAATAGCAAGGAGTTCTTTTTCAGTAGTTGTGTAATTTGTTTGTGCTCCTTGTAATGTCTTACTAGCATAATAAATATGTTAAAATCATTTTTCAATCCTTTGTCCTAAAACGGCTCCCATTGCAAAATCACTTGCATCGCACATAAGTTCAAACGGTAGATTCCAATTTGGAGTTATCATGATCGGCGCATTAGTGAGTTTTTCTTTAAGAATATTAAAATATTTGATGCATTCATCTGAAAAGTTGCATGGAGCATCCTTTTCTAGGAGTTTATTCATAGGAGTGGCAATTTTAGAAAAATCTTTTATGAAACGTCGGTAAAAACCGGCATGCCCTAGAAAACTCCTAACTCCTCTAACATTGGTGGGATGTGGAAGTTTAGCAATTACATCTACTTTAGCTCTATCCACTTCAATTCCTTCCTTTGAAATTTTATGACCAAGAACGATGCCTTCTTTAACCATGAAATGGCATTTCTCCTAATTAAGAACTAGATTTGATTGTTCGCATCTAATAAGTATTCGTTCAAGATTAACTAGACATGATTCAAATGTATCACCGAAAACTGAGAAGTCATCCATGAAAACTTCCATGCATTCTTCTATCATGTCATGAAAAATCGCCATCATGCACCTTTGAAAGGTTGCAGGGGCGTTGCAAAGTCCAAATGGCATGCGTTTGTAAGCAAAAGTACCATAAGGGCACGTGAATGTGGTTTTCTCTTGGTCCTCGGGTGTTATTGGAATTTGAAAATATCCGGAAAAACCATCAAGAAAACAATAGTAACTGTTCCCGGCAAATCTTTCCAACATTTGATCAATGAAAGGTAAGGGAAAGTGATCTTTTCTGGTGGCGTCATTTAATTTTCTATAATTAATACAAACACGCCATCCTGTTACAGTCCTAGTAGGAATAAGCTCATTTTTCTCATTTATGATGTCAGTCACCCTTCTTAGGTACACATTGAACTGGGCTTACCCATGGACTATCAGAGATTGGATAAATTAAACCTGCATCGAGCAGTTTAATAATTTCTTTCTTAACAACATCTTGCATATTAGGATTTAGTCTTCGTTGGCATTGCACATACGTTTTACGACCTTCTTCCATAAGGATTTTATTTGTCCAATACGAAGGACTTATACCTTTAATGTCATGAATCTTCCATGCAATAGCTGGTTTATCAGCTTTTAGCACAGAAATGAGTTGAGATTTTTCATTTTCTGTAAGAGAAGACGATATTATTACAGGTAATTCAGATTTACCATGTAAATAAGCTTATTCCAAATGGTTCGGAAGTGGCTTTAACTCTAATGTAGGTGGTTCTTCTATCGATGATTTATATCGATATCTGTCTTCCTCTTTTAGCATTTGAATTTCTTCTGTTGTTGGTTCATATCCATTAGCCATAAGTGTAGCTAACATTTCAGTTTCATCAATTGGTTCAGTTCCTTCTCCTAAAGAACATTCTCCTGTTCCTTGTAATTCTGGAAATTCTTCTAACAATTCTGCATGTTAATCTATAGTTTGAATATAATAACATGTATCATCTGCAGATTGCGGTTGTTGCATGGATCTATCAATAGAAAAGGTAATACTCTTGTCCTCTATACTCAGGGTCAGTTTCTTACCAAACACGTCAATTATTACTTTAGCCGTGTTTAAGAATGGTCTTCCTAATATGCGAGGAACTCGAGAATCTTCTTCTATGTCCAGAATAACAAAATCTACTGGAAATACTAAAGTACCAACTTTAACTAGCATATTTTCCATTATCCCTCTAGGATATTTTACTGATCGATCAGCTAGTTATATGCTTATTCGTGTTGGTTTCAATTCTCCAAGGTCTAGTTTAGAGTATAGTGAATACGGCATTAAATTTATACTAGCACCTAAGTCTACCAATGCTTCTATTGAACTAAGACTACCCAGAAAACATGGAATTGTGAAACTTCCTGGATCAGAAAGTTTTTCTGGTATCTTATTCAACAGCACTGCAGAACAATTAGCATTCATTGTAACAGCCGAGAGTTCTTCCATTTTCTTTCTATTTGTGATTAGATCTTTCAAGAATTTAGCATATCTAGGCATTCCTAAAATTACATCAATGAAAGGAAGATTGACATTTATTTGTTTAAACATATCCAAGAATTTGGATTGCTCGGCTTCAAGTCTTTCTTTTCTCATTTTACTTGGGTAAGGAAGCGGTGGTTGGTATGGTTTAACATAAGGTTTAGCCTTAACTGTGTTATCTTCATTAACCTTCTTAACTACCGGTTCTGTTTCCTTATCTTGATCAGGTTGTGATTCTTGTGGAGTAGGAATAGAGTCATCAGAAATTACAGGTATTTCAGGTGGTTTAAGTGTAATACCACTTCTCGTAGTAATGGCTTTAGCTTTTTCATTCTGGGGGTTAGCATTTGTATCGCTAGGTAGACTTCCTGGTTTTCTTTCACCTATCAACCTTGCTAGGTTACTTACTTCTTGTTCTAAATTTTGAATAGAAGCTTGTTGATTTCTAAATGCTTGAGCATTTTGTTCATTGGTTTGTTTCTGAGATGTGAAAAATTGAGTTTGAGATTCAACTAGCTTCGACATCATGTCTTCTAAATTTGGCTTTTTATCATCGGTTTGTGGTGAATTATTTTGAAAAATAGGTCTTTGCTGATTGTAAGTATTATTGGATACTTGTTGATTGCTAGGACCTTGTTGGTTGTTGTATGGAACATTTTGGTTATAATTCTGATTTTGATTGTAGATTGGTCTTGGCGGTTGATAATTATTCTGATAATTATTTCCAGGCATTTGGTTCATGTATGAAACATTCTCTCTTTGTTCCATTGTTTGTTCAATACTGAGATAATCTTTTGTCAAATGTGGTCCTCTACACTGCTCACAACTAATTCGTATTGAATGAATATCTTTAGTCATCTTTTCCATTCGTCTCTCGATAGCATCTCTCTTTGCAGAAATGGAATCAAAGTCATGGCTAGAATCGGCTCTAGCCGCTTTAGATGATCTAATGATATCATTTTCTTAGTGCCACTCATGTGAGTGGGAAGCAGTGTTATCAATAATTTTGTAAGCTTCAGTTGCGGTTTTCTTCATAATGGAACCACCAGCTGCTATATCGATGTCTTTTCTTGTAGTGATGTCGCATCCTTGGTAGAATATTTGTACTATTTGATAAGTGTCTAAACCATGTTGCGTACATCCTCTCAACAACTTTCTAAACCTTGTCCATGCCTCATATAGAGTTTCATTTGGCTTTTGCGTGAACGTAACAATTTCTCCTTGAAGTCTCACGGCTTTAGATGTCGGAAAGAATTGTTTAAGAAATTTTTCAACTAAAACATCCCATGTATCAATCGCCCCTTCAGGTAACGATTCTAACCAATCTTTGGCTTCTCCCTTTAAATTTCTGGGAAATAACATGAGATAGATCTGTTCATCCTCCACTTCTCGGATTTTAAATAGAGTACAGATCCTATTAAAAGTTCGAAGATGTTCATTTGGATCTTCCTTCGGCGCACCACTAAATTGGCATTGATTAGTTACCATGTGTAGGATTTGTCCTTTGATTTCATAATCTGGCGCATTAATGTCTGGTTGAGTAATTTCGTGACCTTGCCCAGTGCGTTTAGCTCTCATTCGGTCTTCCATACTTAGAGGTTCCAGATTTTCCATGATTGAATTTGTTGAATCTGAATCACTAGAGGATTCTGATTTAATGGTTTGTTCCTCGACAATCTCTGTTTGAATGATTGGTGGTTTTGGAGGAAAGATTAATGGTTCAGGATCTCTGAATTGTCCCATAATATCCTTCGGATTCTCAATTGTGAGGTCGGGTTCAAAAAATGGATTATTGGAAATTTGAATTGGAGTACTTGGTCAACTGGATGACGATTCTAAAGAAAAATCAACAGCGACAATATTGGCTAGATGTCTTGATCGAGTTACAGGTGGTGAACGTATAAAAGGTGGTGAACGTTTTGCTCGGTGCATTCACTGAATATCCTATTAGTTATAAAAGATAAAAATTATATAAGTTATCAAATTAATAGCCTTTCTGATTTTGCCCATGTTTCGAATAGCCAATAGATGCAGCAGGTAGCTAGGACCCTTTAAATCGGAAGCCCACAATTCGCCACTAACAAATGCAACTATTACTACAAACCAGAAAATTTTGGATGTCTATCAATTTAACCGCTTAAAATAATTTTCCGTTGAAGTTTAAAGAAATTTTAGAGAAGAAATAGAAAATTCTATGTCCTAAAAACTAGAGCGTCGAGAAATAAGAAAGAAAAAGAGCGTGTCGGAAAACGTTGAAAAATAAAAGGTCGAAAAATAATACAAAGAACGTAGCGCGTCAAAACTTAAAAGTCTAAAAACTAAGAATTAAAAGTTACGTCGAAAAGTATTAAAGCTTAAAAGGAATTCTATATCCAAAACGGTAATAACTTAAAAAGTACTAAAATCTTAAAACGGCGTCGCAAAATTCTAAAGCACCTAAATCTTAATCTAAAGAAAAAGCACTTAAGGGATTTTACGACAAATCCTAAAAATCTAGAAATATAAATAACTATGGCAAAAACTATATTTAAAAATAGTTACGAGCGATAAAAATACAAATTACGTACTAAATAATAAAAATATACAATTTATAAAAAGAGACAAAAATGATAAAATTACTAATTTTTATAAGAATATTATTTTTATATTATTTATTTTATAAAAGTATTAAGTTTATATATTTAATAAAACTAATTAAAACTTAAATTACAAATTAATTTAATAAACTAAACTAATTAATATAAAATATAAACCCTAATCTTAATTAATAATAATAATAATAATTACAACCCTAATTCGATCAGACTTATGTACCAGGCCTGTCAAATCACTCCATGCAATCGCATGGAGTGCTAGTTTAATATTCATGCGATCGCATGAATTAGAAAACCAGGCCAGAAGTTGGGCTGCTACAGTGTAGTGGCCCGTATACTTTTTTTTCTGTTTTTAATTTTCTATTTTATAAATATATAAAGTATTTATATAAAATAAATAAAAACTTATATTTTTAAAAAAAAACTACCTATTAGTTTTTGTAATTAAAAAAAATACAAACTTTTTAATTTTTTTATATTTTGAACAACTCTTAAAAATATATATATTTTATTTTTCTTTTTGTATTTTTGTATTTTTAATATTTAAAACGTATTTTTACAAAAGTAAATTAAAAATATTTTTTTCTATATATAGCGTTTCGCTTCCGGCGTTTCGGCAGTCCCCGGCATCGGCGCCAAAAATACTTGATGTGCGTATAGGTGTATACGAAATAGTTATATATTTATTATGAAAAACTATTAAATACAATATAATTTTACACAAGTTATTTATTTATTTATAGAGTGGATATACCTAAACCTTGTTACAACACTTATAGGCAGTGTACCTAATCGTACAGTAGTGTAGTTTTTAGTAAGTCCAGTTCGTTCCATAGGGAGCTAGCCAAGTTTAACGCTATATTTTTAAAACTATATTTGTATAAATATAAATATAAATATAAGTAGTATTATTATTATAAAAGGGGGTTTTTACCGTTTAATGACCGGTTTATCGATTTAAAAACTTAAGTCGCAGTTAAAACCTAATGTAAAATATTAAATATATAAAAGACTTAATTTAAAGCGTAATGTAAATAACAATAATTAAAGTGCGATAAATTAAAGTGCGATAAATAAAATGACAATAAATAAAATTGCGATAATTAAAAAAAAGTGCAATAATTAAAATGACAATAAATTATAGTGCGATAATTAAAAGTGCAATTAAATATGAAATAAAGAAATTATGCTTATTTAAATTTCCGTAATCATGATGTTTGACGTGTTGATTTTAGTTTATTACCATAGGTTAATTGTCCTTTGTCCTGGATTATTCAATATGTCCATCTGGTTTTGTCCATAACAGTCCATCAGTCATAAATATAAAGTGCGAGTGTCCTCGTCAAATTATCCTTATATCCGAAGTCAAATATTCCAACTAACTGGGGACTTAAACTATAATTATACCAATTTTCCTTGTATATAATTCACCTTTGTTTTAATAAGTCCATTAACTATTAATCTATTCCCGTGTCCGGTTAAATGAACGATTATTAGTACTTATAAATATCCCGCCCATCGTGTCCGATCGAGGGTATATTGTTATTTATAGGTACGTCCAATTGTAAATATTTATATTAAATTAACAAACTATCATTTAATTAAACAAATATAAAGCCCATTAATAGCCCATAGTCTAGTTTCTACAAGTGTCGTTCTTTTGTCCAAACCCCAATTATGGTACAAAGCCCAATTACTCCGTCTTTAATATTTAGCCCAACATCATGATTACTTCAATTTAAATAAGCATAATAATAACTTAGCTACGAGACATTAATTTAAAAAGGTTGAACATAACTTACAATGATTAATAATAGCGTAGCGTTACACGGACAGAATTTCGACTTACACTCTTACAACATTCGCTAACATACCCTTATTATTAAAATTAAAATTAAAATTAAAATTAATATATATATATATATATATATATATATATATATATATATATATATATATATATATATATATATATATTTCGTTAAGAGATAGAGAAGAGAAAAAGATGTGTTAAGCTCGAGCATCAAACTGCTTTTTATAGGAATGTGGCCCGAAAAAGTTGTCCATGCGATCGCATGGAAATATAGCCTCCAGGCCATGCGATCGCATGAAGCAGGAATCCAGCTCACAAATGTTTGTTTGCTAGTTTGCCGACGGTCTTATATATATATATATATATATATATATATATATATATATATATATATATATATATATATATATATATATATATATATATATATATATATATATAATTTTAAGAATTAATTATATATTATATTATATTCATGTGCATAGTTGACTTGTAATTTTTAGTCCGTTGCGTCGAGCATTGAGAGTTGACTCTGGTCCCGGTTTCGGATTTTCGAACGTCCTTGCGTACAATTTAATATCTTGTACTTTACATTTTGCGGCTCGTACTCTTGTAATTTTGAGACGTTTCTCATCAATAATTTGAACCACTTTAATTGTACTTTGTACTTTTTAGCTTTTTGGTCGTTTGCGTCTTCAATTCGTCGAATCTGTCTTTTGTCTTCACCTTTTATTATTTAAACGAATATCACTTGTAAATAGAACAATTGCAACTGAAAGCTTGTCTTTCTTGAGGGATAATGCTATGAAATATATGTTCATTTTTAGCATTATCATTACCCGCAGAAGATCATCCAGAACCGTATCAATTAACTTGGTTGAAACGTGGGAATCACATAAAGGTAACTAAACATTGTCTAGTTCAATTCTCAATTGGGAATACGTATAAAGATGAAGTTTGGTGCGAAGTGATTCCTATGGATGCGTGCCATCTCCTCTTAGGAAGGCCATGGCAATTTGATAGGAAGATGAAACATGATGGTTTTCGAAATACTTATAGCTTTGTGAAGGATGGTATTAATATCACCTTGCACCACTTGATTCACGACATAACCCAGGGGTGGATTCAACTTTAATTCTCAACAGGGCTACTTTTGAAGATGAAGCAAAACAAAACCACTTTGTTTTTGCACTTGTTGTTCAAGAAGAAAATGCTACTGTGGCAGATTTACCCCCGCAAGTTCAACCCCTTTTGGACGAATTTAGTGATGTGTTCCCTGATGAGATACCAGCCGGATTACCTCTCATGCGTGACATTCAACATTGTATTGATTTTGTGCCGGGATCAGTCATTCTAAATAAGCCAGTGTACAGGTTAAACCCGAGAGAGTTTGAAGAGCTCCAACGACAAGTTAATGAGTTGCTAAAGAAAGGGCTGATCAAGGAAAGCATGAGTCCATGTGCGGTCCCCGCACTTCTTATTCCAAAACACGGGGGATCATTCCGCATGTGTATCGATAGTAGAGCTATTAACAAAATAACGATTAAGTATCGGTTTCCAATCCCACGTTTTGATGATCTCCTTGATCAGTTACATGGCGCAACAATTTTCTAGAAAATAGACTTACGAAGTGGATACCATCATATACGGATGAGACCAGGGGATGAGTGGAAAACCGCTTTTAAAACACGAGATGGGTTGTACGAATGGATGGTGATGCCTTTTGGTCTCTCAAACGCACCAAGCACTTTCATGCGCTTAATGAACCAGGCTTTTAGAGCCTTTATTGGTCAATTTGTTGTTGTTTACTTTGACGATATTCTTGTTTATAGTTGTAATGAAGCGCAACATCATGATCATCTTCGCGAAGTTTTTAGTGTTTTTGTTAGGACCCCGAAGTTGTATAGTGTTAATATGAAAATAAGCTTAAATGAAGGTTCCTTAGAAGAGGGCTATATAAGGAACCTATGTAGTCCTAATTAGATAGCCATTGCATTGTAACTGAGTTCTAGAAGCTGTGGAATGTAATTGTACCGATTCTCTCTAATACCGAGTCTCATTCCTATCTACCGAATCTCTCTTTATCTTATCATTTCTCTCAATCTCAACATGATCTGACCTATCATTTGGTATCAGAGCTTCCAGGAAGTGATTCTACATCACTATATCGATCCAGAGATTGAAGATTACTGAATCTTATTACTCTCGGTATTTTGAATCACATTCGGTATCATCGAATTTGATAATCTGACGTTCAGATTCTTGTGATAAGTTCGGCAAAGGTGCATTAGGTATTTTAGAAAGAGTTTCGGTCATCATTACAGCTTTTTAACTTCAATTATGGAGAATCAAGTTGATTTATAGAGTTTGTGGCTCAAACTCTCGGTATTGCTTAATTCAAGCTTGATTCTGGATTTTTGTGAAGAATTAAGGATTCAGTTGTGTTCGTGAGGTGTTAAATCACATTTCTGACGGTTCAATTTCTTCAATTCATTAAGGTTTGAAGATTTGATCAACACTCGGTATCGTAACTGTTATACCGTGTCTGCTTCATTACTTAAATTCATCTTAAGTGTTGCAGATTGTGGTGTGATTGTGATTCTATCACATTCAGTTTGATCATACATAGCTAATTGGTGTGGTTTGAGAAAGGATTCTGTCATATTTCTAAGTTTTAAACTTAGACTCGGTATTGTCAACTGCTACAGTTGACATTGGGTATCCTATACTTTCGGTATCTTTGATATTTTGTGTGATACTAACGTGTTTCCTTGTGCAGCAAGGTTACAGAATCAAATTCAAAAGGATTGAATTGAGATTGAACTTCAAATTCTTACAGAATCTGACTACCGAATCATATACAGAATCTGAGTTTCTGTATCACTTAATTCATTGTTTTAAGTGGTTACAGGCTACAATTCTTGTGGTTACCGAATCTATACTGAATCTGGGTGTGTCTCTTGTATTTCTGATCAGTTTCTTTTACAGAATCAGATATACAGAATCTTTACCGAATTTGCTACTTTACCGAATCTGCTACAGTACCGAATCTGTTACAGAATCTGACATTCTGATTAGATTGTTGTGATTTTTCATCTGAGATTTGTGTAATACAGAATCTTTACCGAATCTACCTCATTTTCAAGATGTCTACTCAAGATACTTTAATCATTGGATCAGATTCCCGTCCTCCAGTGTTGTTTGATGGCAAGTACACTCGGTGGCTTCACCGTATCACTCAGTACATAGACTATAAGGGTGAGAAAGCAAAGTACATTTGGGCTTCTCTGAGAGATGGTCCAGTTGTTGATTATCATCCGGATACTGGTATGCCAACTCCAGTCTATGAACTTTCTGGTGATAAGCGTGAGAGAGCTCAGGGTGACATAGAGGCAAAGAATATTGATATGCAAGCTATCTCGTATGAATTGTTTGAAAATGTTGATAGCAACCCAACAGCAAAAGATATATGGGATGAGATCAAACGACAGCAAGAAGGTTATGACATGTCAGATGTTACTAAATTGAATAAGGCTCTGGGATTCTATGAAGATTTTAAGCAGGAAACTGATGAACCACTCAAGGATACATATCGTCGTTTCAATGGTGTTCTCAATGAGTTGAAAAGGTGCAAGATCATAAAAGTAAATGCTGAAGTCAACATGAAGTTTCTCAAAAAGCTCAATGCTGATTGGCTTCCTTATGGAACCATTGTTCGATCTACTAAAGAGATTGACAAGTTGACTATTCATGAGCTTGTTGGAGTTCTTATGCATTACCAACCTGAAGTGTCTAAACTTCAAGAAGGAAGGAAAGAGTCTTCTCCGGGCAATCCACTTGCCCTAATTGCTAAAAAGAAGAGCAAATCGTTGACGTCTTCCAAAGACTTGTCCAAGAAAATGCTTGTTGAAGAATCAACTGATTCAGAAGATTTGAATCTTTCTGATGTTGATGATTCTCACCTTGAATTAGTCAAGATGGCAGCCATGTTCACAAAAGCCTTGAACAAACACAAGTTTAAAGGCAAATCAAGCAATCAACGCAAAAACTCATCATCTTCCTCGTACTACAAGAAAGCTGATCAATCTAAACAACAACGTGCTGATGATTCCAAGAAGGAAGATTCAATTTGTTTCAATTGTGGCAAAGCTGGTCATTACTCTCGTGAGTGCAAGATGCCTAAGAAGAAGGACGCAGCTTACTACAAGAAGAAAATGTTGATGGCTAAGATTGTGGAAACTGGGGGAGAGCTAAAACCGGTTGATGATACTTGGTTTAACTGGACTGACGATTCAGATTCAGAAGTGGAACATGCAAATGTTTGCAAGGTGACAAAGCTCATCAAAGCTAAGGAAGCAATGGAGAATTCTGACTCGACATCCGATGATGATGAGGTACAATCATCTGAAATCTCACCTGATTTTATCAAAATGCAAAATGACTTGATGAAGAATCTGGTCTCAATGTCAAAAGAAGTCAAAGGCTTAAAATTTGAAAACAAGGTTTTAAAAGATAATATCAAAATGAATGAGACCAGACCTTCCTCATCCAAATTGCAAACAGATGTGTAACAATTGACTCTCCAACTCAACTCTACGGAAACTGAGTTGGAAGATCTGAAAAAGACAATTCATCCAATTAAAGTTGAAAGAACTGATTATCGTTTAAAATCGGAACGACTTGCAGAAAAAGTTCAATTTTTAGAAAAAAATCTTTCTGATTTGAAAAACCAACATGAACCCACACTTTCAAAACTAAACAAGAAAATCGTTCAATTGGAAAACACCATAATTGAAAAGAACACTGAAATTTCTTTATTGTCAAAAGAATCTTTTCAAATGAAAGCACAACTTGCTCGATATGAGGAAAAACTCTATCGAACAGAGCAATCCAAAGCTATCATGGATATGGAACTTTCAAAACAAATGATTTTCATGAATAGACCAAAAATGATTCATGGTGAAAAGTGGGGGTTGGGTTATGAAGATCCGAAAATTTTGAAAAATGCTTCCAAAAAGATTCCAGGATTATATCATTCTGATTATTTTCAAGCTGGTTTACCATCGCATTTTGTACATGCTTCCGATGCTGATTTTGATGATATTATTGAAAATCGTAAATCTAGGAAATACCATCAAATTAGCTTAATGTATGAAAAAATCAATGCTACGATAGGTAAATCAAATCCTGATTTCTTGAAAAATCTTGTTGAAACTGAAAAGAACATGCAACGTGAAGATTATGTGCCTAAGCGTAGACTGGTTTATATCCCAACACTCATGCTAGAGAAATACATTTTAATGTTTGAGAATGAAGTGTTTAACAAACCCAGTTCTAGTATTACTGCAATAGATGAGGTGTTTGATGAACCAATTTTTGATGTGAAACCAATTCTACCAACTTTACCTGCATGTCCAGATGATGTTTTCCGTGAAGACCTAGCACATGAACTAACTGTCTTCTTTGAGACAGATTCTCTAGGTCAAAATTCTTTAGATGAAAAAGTAGAACCTCAGGATGAACCGAACATTGAACCTTTGATAGATTTTGAAAGTCAACTTCATCCTTTGCATGATTATTACTTGCATTTGCCTGCTGTACGTAATTTGAATCGTATAGTAGCTCAACTTGAACAGGAGAATATTGACTTGCAACTTAAGTGCCAATCATTAGAACAAATGCTTGCTTTGTGTGATAAATTGCCTTCACTGCCTAAGAAAGAATGTACTTATGCTTTTAAAGAGGGTGAAGTGATAGTTTCGGCTGAAGAATTATGTCTTGAGATTAAAAGCTTAAAACAAAAGATAATTCAAATGAAACAGGCTAACACACTTAAGCAAACGTCTAATGTTGCAACCAATGTGCTTGAATGTACTGATGGGATTACTAAGAAGGGGAAGGGAACAACAACATCTAAGGATGTAAAACCCTTTACTATTCTTAAAAATCCTCTACGTTCTCAATTTGGCAATCATGGTTTGAAAGTTGTTTCTACAACTCAATATTTTGTTAAAAAGGTTCATTCTCTAAATGGTTCTGTGTTAACTGAAAGGATTCCTATGATTCCTATGTCAAAAACTTCAAAAGAGAGTCTTTTAAAGAAATCAGTTAAGTCCACAACACACACAAGTTCTAAACCTGATTTAAGTGAGTATGATGCAAAAGAACGTACAATCAAATTGGAAATTCTGCAAAATCAGTCATCTCATGTGTCAACTGAAAAGTTTGGACGTCTAACTAACAACGGTGTTTTTCGTGTCACATGTCATAATTCAAACTTGAATTACAAATCTGTATGGGTTCCTAAGTCCACGACTAAGAAAGTAGCAACCAAACCAAAGCAAACTGCTAGTCGGCCTAGGAAATCCTCTCATGTTTTTCAATTTTCGTCTGTGAACAAAACATCTACTTGGAATAAATTGTGTGTTAAGACTTCTGATAACGATGTAAAGATTGATATTGCGTATGATGCTTCATGTAATGTGGTTTTAAGTGATGTTTTATTGTCTAAACTGCATGATGCTTTACGTGATTATTTCATCATTGATCCAAAGTTTGTTGTTAATCCAAAGTTTATTGTTGGTACTAACCGCAAAGGACCCAAAAAACTTTGGGTACCTAAACTCTAGGAAATTCACATTTACAGGGTTTCGACGTCTGTGTTTGGTATATCGATTCCGGTTGTTCTCAACACATGACGGGCGATAAATCCTTGCTTGTCAACTTCATTGATAAATTCCTAGGAACGGTTACATTCGGAAACGATGAGATTGCAACAATAACGGGTTACGGAGATTTTGTGCAAAATGGCATAACAATCAATCGGGTTTCATATGTTGAGGGTTTGGGGTGCAATTTATTTAGTGTGAGCCAATTCTGCGATGGAGATCTCCAAGTTCTGTTTGAACGTTGACAATGCTCGGTGCAATCCACCGAAGGGAATGATCTTCTTGTTGGTAAACGTTGTGCTTCACTATATACTATTGACCTCAATGATGCACCATCACATGCAACTATGTGTTTGGCCACTCATTCTACCAAAGAAAATTCATGGTTATTTCATCATCGGATGTCACACCTGAATTACAAGGGTATCAATCGACTAGTCTCTAAAGATTTAGTTGATGGTATTCCAACCTTTCAATATGATAAGCATCATGTGTGTCCATCATGTGCGATGGGTAAGCTGAAACGGACTAATCATCCGCTTAAGCAAAACCCCAGTACTTCATCGTCTTTGCAATTATTGCATATGGACTTATGTGGGCCCATGCGTATTTCTAGCCTCGGTGGCAAGAAACATGTGCTTGTCATTGTTGATGACTATACCTGGTTTACATGGATTTTTCTTTTGCGAACTAAGTCAGAAACCCCCGCCATTATCATTGAATTCATTAAAAAGATTCAACGCTCTTTTAACAAACATGTTAAGAGCATCAGAACTGATAATGGGACAGAATTTAAGAATGACCCGCTTGATAGTTATTTGAAAGACAAAGGCATTGAACATCAGTTCTCTGCTGCTCGGACCCCCCAACAAAATGGAGTCGTAGAACGACGTAATCGTACGTTGTGCGAAGCAGCACGAACGATGCTTGCCTACTCCAAATTACCTCCAAAAATGTGGGGGGAGGCCATTTCAACTGCATGCTATACCCAAAATCGTTGTATTGTAAACAAACGTTTTGATAAAACTCCATATGAGTTATTATATGGTAGACGCCCGAATGTCAAATATTTCCGTGTTTTTGGTTGTATATGCTATGTGCTTAACGACTTTGACAGCCTCGGAAAGTTTGATCCTCATGGCGATCAGGCCATATTTCTTGGTTATTCCTCGAACAAAGTTGCTTATCGTGTTTTTCATAAGCGGACAAAGATGATTAAAGAGAGCATTAACGTCAAGTTCGATGAATTTTCGGGAATGACTTTTGAACAACTCAGTTCAAAACCCGATCCTAACCTGGCTACTACTTCTTCCGCGCAAAACTCAATTTTCTCGAAGAAGGTTGTTCCTACGGCTACTTAAGAGGAACTGGATATCTTGGTTAATAGTCTTTATACTCCTTAACGGGATTCAAATGTTCAAGCCGTACCGGTTACACCATCACAGTCAACTACTGTGGAGACTCTTCAAAGTCTTTTTGATGAAGATTCAACACCAACTGATTCACCTGTTGCTTCTTCATCCTCCCTCCAACTCCTGTTACTGATAATCTTGACCCAGTTCAAGATTCATCAGTTGATAAAACTCCAGCTGTTTCTCCAGATACTCTATTGAATCCATTAGATAATGTTACATCAGATCAAGCGGATCAAGGCTCAACGTCAACAACGGTTGATGTTTCAATGGATACCACTGATGTACAACCTCTTCCACACACCCGATGGACTAAAAGTCATCCAATAGATCTTATTATTGGTGACGCATCTGCTCCAGTGTCAACTCGAAGGGCTACTCAGAATATGTGTCTATTCACAGCCTTTCTTAGTAAGATTGAACCAACAACGGTTGCTCAAGCTTTACTAGATCCATACTGGGTAGTTGCAATGCAAGACGAGATCAATCAATTTGAACGATTGAAAGTATGGCGATTAGTTCCAAGACCAACGGGTCAACGACCAATAGGGGTAAAGTGGATTTTCAAGAACAAGAAAGATTCTGATGGAATTGTGGTTCAAAATAAGGCACGTCTTGTGGCCAAAGGATATCGACAACAAGAAGGCATTGATTATGATGAAACATTTGCTCCGATTGCTAGGATTGAGGCAATTCGTCTTTTCCTCGCATTTGCTTCTCATATGAAGTTCACGGTGTTTCAAATGGATGTCAAAACTACTTTTCTGAATGGTTATCTTCAAGAGGAAGTCTATGTTGATCAACCAGAGGGCTTTGTCGATCCCATTCATCTAAACCACGTCTACTACTTGGAGAAAGCTTTATACGGTCTGAAGCAAGCACCGCGTGCATGGTACGAGACCTTAACAAAGTATTTGCTGGACAATGGCTTCTCTCGTGGAACGATTGATACAACGCTATTTATCCGTAAAAACCACGGTCACATTATCATGGTTCAAATTTACGTTGATGATATTATTTTTGGTTCCACATCCCCGGCCTTATGCAAAGAATTTGGTGACCTTATGGCCAACAAATTCGAAATGAGCATGCTTGACCAATTAACTTTCTTCTTGGGGTTACAAGTAAAACAATTACCAGATGAGATTTTTATCAGTCAAACTAAGTATATCAATGATATGCTAAAATGTTTTAAAATGACTGCTTTAAAACCAATGTCAACCCCAATGAGAACTTTACTGGATGCTGATACTAATGGGGAACCCTTTGATATTATTCTTTATCGAAGCATGGTTGGTTCTTTAATGTATCTGACTGCAAGTCGACCAGACATTACACTTGCCGTAACTGTCTGTGCTCGCTTTCAGTCCAACCCAAAGAAATCTCACTCCAAAGCGGTTTTTAGGATTTTTCAATACCTTAAAGGTACACCTAACCTTGGGATCTGGTATCCTCATGGATCCGATTTCAATCTCACTGCTTATACTGATGCGGATCATGGTGGTTGCCATGTTGATAGAAAAAGTATATCTGGATCAATTCAGATGTTGGGGAATAGGCTAGTTGGTTGGTCATCCAAAAAGCAGAACTGTGTGTCTTTATCAACAGCTGAGTCTGAGTACATTGCTGCAGCTCACTGTTGTTCACAACTTTTGTGGATGCAAACTCAACTCTTGGACTATGGCTTTAAGATTTCTCAGACCCCGATCTATTATGATTCACAAAGTGCTATTGCAATAACAAGCAACCCGGTTCAGCATTCTAAAACTAAACACATAGATATTCGTTATCATTTCATTAAGGACCATGTAGAGAAAGGGGATGTAGAATTATACTTTGTGCCTACTAAAGTGCAATTAGCTGACATGTTCACTAAACCTTTAGATGAACTTAGGCTAAAATTCTTGATCAAAGAGATTGGCATGGTAGAGTATAGTGCTTGATATTCCTTAGATCTGTTGGGACTTATTTTTAGGATCTTGTGTTTAGGGGGAGTAGATACTTTCTAGGGGGAGCAACTAAGTTTCAGTGCTTTAGATAATTTTTCTTTAAGGGACTGCCTTTAGATTAATGATAACTTCCTAGGTACATTTGTTCAATGGTTACGCAAGGGGGAGGTAACTCATTGATATCCTATTTCAAGGGGGAGTTAATTCATTTTCTTGGGAACATAATCAAAATGCTGATTTACTTTCTTGTATATCACATTTTGAGGGGGAGAAAAAGGGAGAAAATGAGAAAATTATTCAAAAATATTTCATTTTTCAAAAAGTGAATTAAAAATTTCTTTATTTTTATCATAAATAATTCACTATGGCTTGTATACATCTCAGTATGCAACCCGTGTTAACAATTGGTATCACTGAAGATTTGTACTTTGTATAAAATTCAAAGCTCTTTTGAGTACAAATCTTATTTTGAAAAATTCATAAAAATTGGAAAAGATAAAATCCAAAAATATTTAAATTTTACTGAATAAATGCTATTTTTATCATTTTACCGAGTCTGACAACTAACTGCACAGATTTGGTAAGTTCAAAGTTTTCAAAAAAATTGTCTCAGAATTATTTTTCATGAAAAGATTAAAATGGATTTCAAGAGGAAAAATCAATTTGTCAGGATTTGGAGTTAAATTGTTAATGTTTTGAAAAATTGGACTGAATTCGGTATATTAGGCCCATTCTGTAAAGCTCATTCGGTATTTTACCTTCGGTATCTATAAAAGGAGAGTCAAAGTCAAACATTACTCTTACTGTTATTAATTACCTACCGAGTCTATTGATTATACCGAATCTGCCTAATTCTACCGAGTCAGTCATTATGTTTCTTCAAATTCTTGGTAATTGTTCATTTTAATCAATGTTTAAGATATATAATTGTAGATCTGAGATAATTATGTTTTTATCAACTAGAAAAGTTTAAAATAACTGGATTATGACCTTTAATTTTTGAAATCTTGTTGATTATACCGAGTCTCAGTCGAGTTCAATTAATCTTTGATTAAACTCAATTAATTTTGAAAATCAACATGAAATCTTGTCTAATCTGAGTTAAATTGACTGATCTATCATTTGACCGAGCCTAATTACATGTTTAATTGCTTATTTGATGGATTCTGTATCTACCGAATGTGTTCTTATCCTGATACCGAATTTGTTCATACAATTAACATGTTAACATGCTTATAATTGAATGGTTGATTGATCATGGTAGTGAAATTACATGATATATGATAGAATATGCATGTTTGAGTGACTTTCTGTTAATTGTTGAAGATACCGAATCTGGTTTTCCTTCTTGATACCGAGTCTGAAACTTGGTACCTTGAAAGTGTAGTGACCCGAACTTTTCCATGTTTATATATATTAATTGAGATTGATATTTACATGATTAAATGTTTCCAACATGTTAAGCAATCAAACTTGTTAAGACTTGATTAATTGAAATATGTTTCATATAGACAATTGACCACCCAAGTTGACCGGTGATTCACGAACGTTAAAACTTGTAAAACTATATGATGACATATATATGGATATATATATATATATATATATATAGTTAACATGATACTATGATAAGTAAACATATCATTAAGTATATTAACAATGAACTACATATGTAAAAACAAGACTACTAACTTAATGATTTTTAAACGAGACATATATGTAACGATTATCGTTGTAAAGACATTTAATGTATATATATCATATTAAGAGATATTCATAAATGATAATATCATGATAATATAATAATTTAAAATCTCATTTGATATTATAAACATTGGGTTAACAACATTTAACAAGATTGTTAACCTAAAGGTTTCAAAACAACACTTACATGTAACGACTAACGATGACTTAACGACTCAGTTAAAATGTATATACATGTAGTGTTTTAATATGTATTTATACACTTTTGAAAGACTTCAATACACTTATCAAAATACTTCTACTTAACAAAAATGCTTACAATTACATCCTCGTTCAGTTTCATCAACAATTCTACTCGTATGCACCCGTATTCGTACTCGTACAATACACAGCTTTTAGATGTATGTACTATTGGTATATACACTCCAATGATCAGCTCTTAGCAGCCCATGTGAGTCACCTAACACATGTGGGAACCATCATTTGGCAACTAGCATGAAATATCTCATAAAATTACAAAAATATGAGTAATCATTCATGACTTATTTACATGAAAACAAAATTACATATCCTTTATATCTAATCCATACACCAACGACCAAAAACACCTACAAACACTTTCATTCTTCAATTTTCTTCATCTAATTGATCTCTCTCAAGTTCTATCTTCAAGTTCTAAGTCTTCTTCATAAATTCTACAAGTTCAAGTTACATAAAATCAAGAATACTTTCAAGTTTGTTAGCTCACTTCCAATCTTGTAAGGTGATCATCCAACCTCAAGAAATCTTTGTTTCTTACAGTAGGTTATCATTCTAATACAAGGTAATAATCATATTCAAACTTTTCTTCAATTTCTATAACTATAACAATCTTATTTCAAGTGATGATCTTACTTGAACTTGTTTTCGTGTCATGATTCTGCTTCAAGAACTTCGAGCCATCCAAGGATCCGTTGAAGCTAGATCCATTTTTATCTTTTCTAGTAGGTTTATCCAAGGAACTTAAGGTAGTAATGATGTTCATAACATCATTCGATTCATACATATAAAGCTATCTTATTCGAAGGTTTAAACTTGTAATCACTAGAACATAGTTTAGTTAATTCTAAACTTGTTCGCAAACAAAAGTTAATCCTTCTAACTTGACTTTTAAAATAAACGAAACACATGTTCTATATCTATATGATATGCTAACTTAATGATTTAAAACCTGGAAACACGAAAAACACCGTAAAACCGGATTTACGCCGTCGTAGTAACACCGCGGGCTGTTTTGGGTTAGTTAATTAAAAACTATGATAAACTTTGATTTAAAAGTTGTTATTCTGAGAAAATGATTTTTATTATGAACATGAAACTATATCCAAAAATTATGGTTAAACTCAAAGTGGAAGTATGTTTTCTAAAATGGTCATCTAGACGTCGTTCTTTCGACTGAAATGACTACCTTTACAAAAACGACTTGTAACTTATTTTTCTGACTATAAACCTATACATTTTCTATTTAGATTCATAAAATAGAGTTCAATATGAAACCATAGCAATTTGATTCACTCAAAACGGAATTAAAATGAAGAAGTTATGGGTAAAACAAGATTGGATAATTTTTCTCATTTTAGCTACGTGAAAATTGGTAACAAATCTATTCCAACCATAAATTAATCAACTTGTATTGTATATTATTTAATCTTGAGATACCATAGACACGTATACAATGTTTCGATCTATCATGTCGACACATCTATATATATTTCGGAACAACCATAGACACTCTATATGTGAATGTTGGAGTTAGCTATACAGGGTTGAGGTTGATTCCAAAATATATATAGTTTGAGTTGTGATCAATACTGAGATACGTATACACTGGGTCGTGGATTGATTCAAGATAATATTATCGATTTATTTCTGTACATCTAACTGTGGACAACTAGTTGTAGGTTACTAACGAGGACATCTGACTTAATAAACTTAAAACATCAAAATATATTAAAAGTGTTGTAAATATATTTTGAACATACTTTGATATATATGTATATATTGTTATAGGTTCGTGAATCAACCAGTGGCCAAGTCTTACTTCCCGACGAAGTAAAAATCTGTGAAAGTGAGTTATAGTCCCACTTTTAAAATCTAATATTTTTGGAATGAGAATACATGCAGGTTTTATAAATGATTTACAAAATAGACACAAGTACGTGAAACTACATTCTATGGTTGAATTATCGAAATCGAATATGCCCCTTTTTATTAAGTCTGGTAATCTAAGAATTAGGGAACAGACACCCTAATTGCCGCGAATCCTAAAGATAGATCTATTGGGCCTAACAAACCCCATCCAAAGTACCGGATGCTTTAGTACTTCGAAATTTATATCATATCCGAAGGGTGTCCCGGAATGATGGGGATATTCTTATATATGCATCTTGTTAATGTCGGTTACCAGGTGTTCACCATATGAATGATTTTTATCTCTATGTATGGGATGTGTATTGAAATATGAAATCTTGTGGTCTATTATTATGATTTGATATATATAGGTTAAACCTATAACTCACCAACATTTTTGTTGACGTTTAAAGCATGTTTATTCTCAGGTGAATATTAAGAGCTTCCGCTGTCGCATACTTAAATAAGGACGAGATTTGGAGTCCATGCTTGTATAATATTGTGTAAAAACTGCATTCAAGAAACTTATTTCGTTGTAACATATTTGTATTGTAAACCATTATGTAATGGTCGCGTGTAAACAGGATATTTTAGATTATCATTATTTGATAATCTACGTAAAGCTTTTTAAACCTTTATTGATGAAATAAAGGTTATGGTTTGTTTTAAAATGAATGCAGTCTTTGAAAAACGTCTCATATAGAGGTCAAAACCTCGCAACGAAATCAATTAATATGGAACGTTTTTAATCAATAAGAACGGGACATTTCAGTTGGTATCCGAGCGTTGGTCTTAGAGAACCAGAAAATTTGCATTAGTGTGTCTTATCGAGTTTGTTAGGATGCATTAGTGAGTCTGGACTTCGACCATGTTTTCTTTAAAAATGATTGCTTTACATTTTTGTTGGAAACTATATATTATTAACATGTATATATTATGTGATATATTAATCTCTTATCATGTTTGATATTGTGTGATAGATGTCTACCTCTAGCACAAATCCCATTGACTCACCTAATAATAACGAAGAGTCGAATATATATTGGACTGATTCACAAGTTCCCGAAGAAGAACCGGAAGAAGAATCAGAACCGGAAGAGGAGGAACCGGAGGAGGAAATAGAACCGGTGGGGGAAATAATAAAACGATTAAGTAAAAGAAAATCCTCAACCAACCGACCAAGGTTAATTATGGTCAATGGTGTTTCCGCCAAGGAAGCAAAATATTGGGAGGATTACCAATTCTCCGATGAATCGGATTCGGACGAGAATTCTGATGATGTTATAGAAATTACCCCAACTGAATTTAAAAAAGCAAAAGAAAATAATAAGGGAAAGGGCATAAAAATAGAGAAATCTAATTCCAACCCCGATGAACTTTATATGTATCGTCAACCCCCGAAGTCCTTAAGTTGTAACAATGACCCGGGAACCTCTAAACCACCAGGTTTTTCTAAACCGTTGTGGAAAACGACAGCTAGTATTAGGGGAACATCATATATCCCTAGAAACTTGGCAAAACACACCAAAACCGAAGAAGAAGAAACGAGCGAGTCGGAATAAGATAGTTGTATTCGTGTGGTGTAATATATGTAATATAGCGTGCTTATGCTTTATGATATATGTAAAAATTGCTTGTATTAATAAGTAATTTTTATGAATCTAACTCTTGTCTATTTTACAGTATAAAAACACAAAATGGATAGACAACCCAATATTTTAAGAGACCTACCCGGAGACATGATTGATGAAATCTTGTCAGGATCGGTCAGAATTCTTCGGCACAACTATTTAAGGCGAGATCAGTTTGTAAGACATTCGAAGAACGTTCCAAGAATGCCTTGGTTTATAAAAGGCTTTCGTTCGAAAGATGGGGGATATCACATTGGGAAATCCATAAGTTACGAAGTGTTTACGTTGACGCATATATTGTGGGGAACCCAAATGCTATTTTACGCAATGGGTTAAGAAATTATTTTGACTCAAAATATCCGAATATTGGACTTCGTGATTTAGAAAAAGCGGCTAACATGCAACATAAAGAAGCATGTTATGCTTACGGATTAGTAATGTTCGCTTCTCACCAAAGTGAGAACAAGAACATCGGGCTACAACTATTAAACAAAATGTTCCCACAAGTGACGGAGTCGGTAATTGGGGTAAGAAATGAGGTTTTTAGATTGTTACGGGACTGTTGGACATTACGTAACCCTCGTCCCTTTGACGACGTTACAACACACTGTCTTATCAACGGCCATAACGGTTATGTTCCACAAGACCAAGGATGGGAAGTAATCCTAGTAAAACCAGAATGCATGACTTGTTTCTGGACGTATGAATTACGTGTCTTTATTGCCTTTGCTGAACGACTTGTGTACTAGCTAGAATTATCTTCACAACCATCTTGTATCAAATTTATTGTGTGCTATATTTCATGCTATATGTAAAATAAGCGGTATTGTAAGTTTGTAAAATATTGTGTAAAAGTTTGAACGCGAAATATTATTATAATCAGTTTTTTATATAGAATTGTAGTAGTTGAATTATATATTAGCTACTAAGTATGAACTTAACGGGTAGGTACTACCCGAATTTAAACTTATAAAACGCTAATATGAAGAAAAAGCTTTTATAAATGAGTTCATATTATGCTACGAAATACTATTAACTACTCTTAATATTCTGTATGATTAACTTGTTCCATTTGACTATTTTGAAGGAAATGGCACCGACTACTCGACACACCGTGAATATGAATGAAGAGGAATTCCGTACTTTTCTAGCTTCAAACATAGTCGCAGTACAGATTGCGCTACATACCAACAATAACCTTGGATCTAGCAGTACAGGAAATCGTGTAGGATGCACCTACAAAGAATTCACTGCCTGCAAACCTTTGGAATTTGATGGAACCGAAGGACCGATCGGATTGAAACGGTGGATCGAGAAGGTCGAATCGGTGTTTGCCATAAGTAAGTGTACTGAAGAGGACAAAGTGAAGTACGCTACGCATACCTTCACAGGTTCTGCGTTAACATGGTGGAATACCTATCTAGAGCAAGTGGGACAAGATGATGCGTACGCACTACCGTGGTCAGCATTCAAGCACTTGATGAACGAGAAGTACCGTCCCAGAACCGAGGTCAATAAGCTCAAGACAGAACTTAAAGGGTTACGAACCCAAGGATTTGATATTACCACGTATGAAAGACGATTCACAGAATTGTGCCTATTGTGTCCGGGAGCGTTCGAAGATGAGGAAGAGAAGATCGATGCGTTTGTGAAAGGATTACCGGAAAGAATCCAAGAAGATATAAATTCACACGAGCCCGCCTCCATACAACAGGCATGTAGAATGGCTCACAAACTAGTGAACCAGATTGAGGAAAGAATTAAAGAACAGACGGCTGAAGAGGCTAATGTGAAGCAAGTTAAAAGAAAGTGGGAGGAAAACGGTGATAAGAATCACCAATACAACAACAACAGCAACTACGACAATAATCGCAACAATTATCCCAACAATCGTAACATCAATCGCAACTATAACAAATGGCCCAACAACAACAACAGCAATCATCCCAACAACAATAATAACCGCAACAACAACAACAATCAGAAGCAGCTATGCCAAAGGTGTGAAAAGTATCACTCGGGGTTCTGCACCAAATTTTGCAACAAGTGTAAAAGAAATGGTCATAGCGCGGCGAAATGTGAGGTCTACGGACCTAGGGTTAATAGAACGAAAGGAACAAATGGTGTCGGAACGAGTAATGGCGAAGCAAGTAGTGTCGGAGCAAGTTATGCCAATGTAGTTTGTTATAAATGTGGAAAACCGGGCCACATTATTAGAAATTGCCCGAACCAGGAGAACACGAATGGACAAGGCCGCGGAAGAGTTTTCAATATTAATGCGGCAGAGGCACGGGAAGACCCGGAGCTTGTTACGGGTACATTTCTTATTGACAATAAATCTGCTTATGTTTTATTTGATTCGGGTGCGGATAGAAGCTATATGAGTAGAGATTTTTGTGCTAAATTAAGTTGTCCATTGACACCTTTGGATAGTAAATTTTTACTCGAATTAGCAAATGGTAAATTAATTTCAGCAGATAATATATGTCGGAATCGAGAAATTAAACTGGTTAGCGAAACATTTAAGATTGATTTGATACCAGTAGAATTAGGGAGTTTTGATGTGATAATCGGTATGGACTGGTTGAAAGAAGTGAAAGCAGAGATCGTTTGTTACAAAAATGCAATTCGCATTATACGAGAAAAAGGAAAACCCTTAATGGTGTACGGAGAAAAGGGCAACACGAAGCTACATCTTATTAGTAATTTGAAGGCACAAAAACTAATAAGAAAAGGTTGCTATGCTGTTCTAGCACACGTCGAGAAAGTACAAACTGAAGAAAAGAGCATCAATGATGTTCCCATTGCAAAAGAATTTCCCGATGTATTTCCGAAAGAATTACCGGGATTACCCCCACATCGATCCGTTGAATTTCAAATAGATCTTCTACCAGGAGCTGCACCAATAGCTCGTGCTCCTTACAGACTCGCACCCAGCGAGATGAAAGAACTGCAAAGCCAATTACAAGAACTTTTAGAGCGTAGTTTCATTCGACCAAGCACATCACCGTGGGGAGCTCCTGTTTTGTTTGTCAAGAAGAAAGATGGTACATTCAGGTTGTGTATCGACTACCGAGAGTTGAACAAACTTACCATCAAGAACCGCTACCCACTACCGAGAATCGACGACTTATTTGATCAACTACAAGGCTCGTCTGTTTATTCAAAGATTGACTTACGTTCCGGGTATCATCAAATGCGGGTGAAAGTAGATGATATTCCAAAGACTGTTTTCAGAACACGTTACGGTCATTATGATTTTATGGTCATGCCGTTTGGTTTAACTAATGCACCAGCTGTGTTCATGGACCTTATGAACCGAGTGTGTGGACCATACCTTGACAAGTTTGTCATTGTTTTCATTGATGACATACTTATTTACTCAAAGAATGACCAAGAACACGGTGAACATTTGAGAAAGGTGTTAGAAGTATTGAGGAAGGAAGAATTGTACGCTAAGTTTTCAAAGTGTGCATTTTTGTTGGAAGAAGTTCAATTCCTCGGTCACATAGTGAACAAAGAAGGTATTAAGGTGGATCCGGCAAAGATAGAAACTGTTGAAAAGTGGGAAACCCCGAAAACTCCGAAACACATACGCCAGTTTTTAGGACTAGCTGGTTACTACAGAAGGTTCATCCAAGACTTTTCCAGAATAGCAAAACCCTTGACTGCATTAACACATAAAGGGAAGAAATTTGAATGGAATGATGAACAAGAGAAAGCGTTTCAGTTATTGAAGAAAAAGCTAACTACGGCACCTATATTGTCATTGCCTGAAGGGAATGATGATTTTGTGATTTATTATGACGCATCAAAGTAAGGTCTCGGTTGTGTATTAATGCAACGAACGAAGGTGATTGCTTATGCGTCTAGACATTTGAAGATTCACGAACAAAATTATACGACTCATGATTTGGAATTAGGCGCGGTTGTTTTTGCATTAAAGACTTGGAGGCACTACTTATATGGGGTCAAAAGTATTATATATACCGACCACAAAAGTCTTCAACACATATTTAATCAGAAACAACTGAATATGAGGCAGCGTAGGTGGATTGAATTGTTGAATGATTACGACTTTGAGATTCGTTACCACCCAGGGAAGGCAAATGTGGTAGCGATGCCTTGAGCAGGAAGGACAGAGAACCCATTCGCGTAAAATCTATGAATATAATGATTCATAATAACCTTACTACTCAAATAAAGGAGGCGCAACAAGGAGTTTTAAAAGAGGGAAATTTAAAGGATGAAATACCCAAAGGATCGGAGAAGCATCTTAATATTTGGGAAGACGGAACTCGGTATAGGGCTGAAAGGATTTGGGTACCAAAATTTGGAGATATGAGAGAAATGGTACTTAGAGAAGCTCATAAAACCAGATACTCAATACATCCTGGAACGGGGAAGATGTACAAGGATCTCAAGAAACATTTTTGGTGGCCGGGTATGAAAGCCGATGTTGCTAAATATGTAGGAGAATGTTTGACGTGTTCTAAGGTCAAAGCTGAGCATCAGAAACCATCAGGTCTACTTCAACAACCCGAAATCCCGGAATGGAAATGAGAAAACATTACCATGGATTTCATCACTAAATTGCCAAGGACTGCAAGTGGTTTTGATACTATTTGGGTAATAGTTGATCGTCTCACCAAATCAGCACACTTCCTGCCAATAAGAGAAGATGACAAGATGGAGAAGTTAGCACAACTGTATTTGAAGGAAGTCATCTCCAGACATGGAATACCAATCTCTATTATCTCTGATAGGGATGGCAGATTTATTTCAAGATTCTGGCAGACATTACAGCAAGCATTAGGAACTCGTCTAGACATGAGTATTGCCTATCATCCACAAACTGATGGGCAGAGCGAAAAGACGATACAAACACTTGAAGACATGCTACGAGCATGTGTTATTGATTTCGGAAACAGTTGGGATCGACATCTACCGTTAGCAGAATTTTCCTACAACAACAGCTACCATTCAAGTATTGAGATGGCGCCGTTTGAAGCACTTTATGGTAGAAAGTGCAGGTCTTCGATTTGTTGGAGTGAAGTGGGGGATATACAGATTACGGGTCCAGAGATTATACAAGAAACTACCGAGAAGATCATCCAAATTCAACAACGGTTGAAAACCGCCCAAAGTCGACAAAAGAGCTACGCTGACATTAAAAGAAAAGATATAGAATTTGAAATTGGAGAGATGGTCATGCTTAAAGTTGCACCTTGGAAAGGCGTTGTTCGATTTGGTAAACGAGGGAAATTAAATCCAAGGTATATTGGACCATTCAAGATTATTGATCGTGTCGGACCAGTAGCTTACCGACTTGAGTTACCTCAACAACTCGCGGCTATACATAACACTTTCCACGTCTCGAATTTGAAGAAATGTTTTGCTAAAGAAGATCTCACTATTCCATTAGATGAAATCCAAATCAACGAAAAACTTCAATTCATCGAAGAACCCGTCAAAATAATGGATCGTGAGGTTAAAAGACTTAAGCAAAACAAGATACCAATTGTTAAGGTTCGATGGAATGCTCGTAGAGGACCCGAGTTCACCTGGGAGCATGAAGATCAGATGAAGAAGAAATACCCGCATCTATTTCCAGAAGATTCGTCAACACCTTCAACAGCTTAAAATTTCGGGACGAAATTTATTTAATGGGTAGGCACTGTAGTGACCCGAACTTTTCCATGTTTATATATATTAATTGAGATTGATATTTACATGATTAAATGTTTCCAACATGTTAAGCAATCAAACTTGTTAAGACTTGATTAATTGAAATATGTTTCATATAGACAATTGACCACCCAAGTTGACCGGTGATTCACGAACGTTAAAACTTGTAAAAACTATATGATGACATATATATGGATATATATATAGAGTTAACATGATACAATGATAAGTAAACATATCATTAAGTATATTAACAATGAACTACATATGTAAAAACAAGACTACTAACTTAATGATTTTTAAACGAGACATATATGTAACGATTATCGTTATAAAGACATTTAATGTATATATATCATATTAAGAGATATTCATACATGATAATATCATGATAATATAATAATTTAAAATCTCATTTGATATTATAAATATTGGGTTAACAACATTTAACAAGATCGTTAACCTAAAGGTTTTAAAACAACACTTACATGTAACGACTAACGATGACTTAACGACTCAGTTAAAATGTATATACATGTAGTGTTTTAATACGTATTTATACACTTTTTAAAGACTTCAATACACTTATCAAAATACTTCTACTTAACAAAAATGCTTACAATTACATCCTCGTTCAGTTTCATCAACAATTCTACTCGTATGCACCCGTATTCGTACTCGTACAAT
Source organism: Rutidosis leptorrhynchoides (assembly GCF_046630445.1). Taxonomy (NCBI): domain Eukaryota; kingdom Viridiplantae; phylum Streptophyta; class Magnoliopsida; order Asterales; family Asteraceae; genus Rutidosis; species Rutidosis leptorrhynchoides. The sequence continues at coordinate 247,096,516 of NC_092337.1, forward strand.
ACAGAGCTTTTAGATGTATGTACTATTGGTATATACACTACAATGATCAGCTCTTAGTAGACCATTTGAGTCACCTAACACATGTGGGAACCATCATTTGGCAACTAGCATGAAATATCTCATAAAATTACAAAAATATGAGTAATCATTCATGACTTATTTACATGAAAACAAAATTACATATCCTTTATATCTAATCCATACACCAACGACCAAAAACACCTACAAACACTTTCATTCTTTAATTTTCTTCATATAATTGATCTCTCTCAAGTTATATCTTCAAGTTCTAAGTGTTCTTCATAAATTCTACAAGTTCAAGTTACATAAAATCAAGAATACTTTCAAGTTTGCTAGCTCACTTCCAATCTTGTAAGGTGATCATCCAACCTCAAGAAATCTTTGTTTCTTACAGTAGGTTATCATTCTAATACAAGGTAATAATCATATTCAAACTTTGGTTCAATTTCTATAACTATAACAATCTTATTTCAAGTGATGATCTTACTTGAACTTGTTTTCGTGTCATGATTCTGCTTCAAGAACTTCGAGCCATCCAAGGATCCGTTGAAGCTAGATCTATTTTTCTCTTTTCTAGTAGGTTTATCCAAGGAACTTATGGTAGTAATGATGTTCATAACATCATTCGATTCATACATATAAAGCTATCTTATTCGAAAGTTTAAACTTGTAATCACTAGAACATAGTTTAGTTAATTCTAAACTTGTTCGCAAACAAAAGTTAATCCTTCTAACTTGACTTTTAAAATTAACTAAACACATGTTCTATATCTATATGATATGCTAACTTAATGATTTAAAACCTGGAAACACGAAAAACACCGTAAAACCGGATTTACGCTGTCGTATTAACACCGCGGGCTGTTTTGGGTTAGTTAATTAAAAATTATGATAAACTTTGATTTAAAAGTTGTTATTCTGAGAAAATGATTTTTATTATGAACATGAAACTATATCCAAAAATTATGGTTAAACTCAAAGTGGAAGTATGTTTTCTAAAATGGTCATCTAGACGTCGTTCTTTCGACTGAAATGACTACCTTTACAAAAATGACTTGTAACTTATTTTTCCGACAATAAACCTATACTTTTTATGTTTAAATTCATAAAATAGAGTTCAATATGAAACCATAGCAATTTGATTCACTGAAAACGGATTTAAAATGAAGAAGTTATGGGTAAAACAAGATTGGATAATTTTTCTCATTTTAGCTACGTGAAAATTGGTAACAAATCTATTCCAACCATAACTTAATCAACTTGTATTGTATATTATGTAATCTTAAGATACCATAGACACGTATACAATGTTTCGACCTATCATGTCGACACATCTATATATATTTCGGAACAACCATAGACACTCTATATGTGAATGTTGGAGTTAGCTATACAGGGTTGAGGTTGATTCCAAAATATATATAGTTTGAGTTGTGATCAATACTGAAATACGTATACACTGGGTCGTGGATTGATTCAAGATAATATTATCGATTTATTTCTGTACATCTAACTGTGGACAACTAGTTATAGGTTACTAACGAGGACAGCTGACTTAATAAACTTAAAACATCAAAATATATTAAAAGTGTTGTAAATATATTTTGAACATACTTTGATATATATATGTATATATTGTTATAGGTTCGTGAATCAACCAGTGGCCAAGTCTTACTTCCCGACGAAGTAAAAATCTGTGAAAGTGAGTTATAGTCCCACTTTTAAAATCTAATATTTTTGGGATGAGAATACATGCAGGTTTTATAAATGATTTACAAAATTGACACGAGTACGTGAAACTACATTCTATGGTTGAATTATCGAAATCGAATATGCCCCTTTTTATTAAGTCTGGTAATCTATGAATTAGGGAACAGACACCCTAATTGACGCGAATCCTAAAGATAGATCTATTGGGCCTAACAAACCCCATTCAAAGTACCGGATGCTTTAGTACTTCGAAATTTATATCATATCCGAAGGGTGTCCCGGAATGATGGGGATATTCTTATATATGCATCTTGTTAATGTCGGTTACCAGGTGTTCACCATATGAATGATTTTTATCTCTATGTATGGGATGTGTATTGAAATATGAAATCTTGTGGTCTATTATTATGATTTGATATATATAGGTTAAACATATAACTCACCAACATTTTTGTTGACGTTTAAAGCATGTTTATTCTCAGGTGAATATTAAGAGCTTCCGCTGTCGCATACTTAAATAAGGACGAGATTTGGAGTCCATGCTTGTATGATATTGTGTAAAAACTGCATTCAAGAAACTTATTTCGTTGTAACATATTTGTATTGTAAACCATTATGTAATGGTCGCGTGTAAACAGGATATTTTAGATTACCATTATTTGATAATCTACGTAAAGCTTTTTAAACCTTTATTGATGAAATAAAGGTTATGGTTTGTTTTAAAATGAATGCAGTCTTTGAAAAACGTCTCATATAGAGGTCAAAACCTCGCAACGAAATCTATTAATATGGAACGTTTTTAATCAATAAGAACGGGACATTTCAGAAAGTTTCTAATTTATATCTTCAAACACTTAACATGTTTATTTTTTATTTTTATGATATGAAAACTCAAGCTTATTTGGTTACAGAATCTAAAGTTTTCATAACTACCGAATCTGCTTGAATTGTGCTGAAATTGACTAAGTGTTATATAATTGACTTTGCATGATGATTTTGTACTAAGATGAATATCATATGAATGTCATGGTTGTCAATTATTTGTTCATATTTGAGAATAAAAGTCTTTTATATTTTTGAAAAATCATAAAAATCTTAAAATTTAAAAAATATAAAAAGGATTTCAAAGGCAAATAAGAATAGAGATATATGCTTTTTGTTAAATATCTTGTGGTCTTCTATTTCTTGTATTTACAGCTAAATGGCGAACAATCACTTTATCAACTTTGAAACCAATATTCCCTGCAAATATTGGACTGCAATTCTAGAGAGGCATACTTTATGGCCTGCTCTGAGCTCCACATTTAGTGTGCCAGAAACAGACTTGGATATTCTTAATAGATCAATCAGATTTGTGGAGGCTACACAACCAAATGCTACTAATCCACAGGGCGAACTAGCCAGATTTGAATTTAGGCTGAGGGGAGTACAAGGATTCAGGAGTTTCACAAAAGCTGACTTCAGGTGGATATTCAGACTTCCTCTTGTACAGAATGCTCCTGCTTTTCCTGCTACTCAGCAAATGATGACTTATGTCTTTGATCTTGGTTATGTTGGAGCTACCAATGTTCCACCAGCTAAGTTTCAGAAGAAATATCTGCATTCAAGGTGGTATGTGATCTTCTCAATCATCAACACATGCTTGTTGATGACAAGAAGTGGATCTGATAGCTTAACTGTGCCGATGCTCAAACTTTTCTACTCATTCACAAGAGTAGAGAATCCTGATTATGCAGAACTTATATGGGATTTGGTTCAGGCATAGATTGAAAATCCAAGGGGTTCATACATCCCTTGCGAAAGGTTTTTCTGTATCTTTATCCATGATGCTATCAATGCTTGCAGAAATGCAAATATCTTTGTACCAGATACACATGGATTACAGATGAAAAGGTTTGGAGAGCTGAAGATGAACACCCCTATGGTGTCTGATAATCAATTCACTGCGCCAATTCCAAATTGGCTAGTGAGGCTAGCTGAACCCCAAGACGCTCGTATGCGTTCTTATTTTCAGGCTGTAGGAATACCTCTTCCGAACCCGGTACAACAAGAACAAGTTGAACCTGCCGTGGTTCCAGCCCCAGAGGTTGTAGAGGAACCTGCACCCGGGCCAGCTAATCCTCCACTTAGGGTAAACCTCAAACGATCTAGGGTAGCACACCAAGCTCAACCCGTGAGGATCAGGGAACCTAGTCCAACTAGGATTGAACCAACCTTTTCCACAACACCCGAAGTAAGCAGTGACACTTCAGCAACAACATCTGAATCATCTCCTGAACATTCTCCTAAGAGAACTCGATACATTCCTGATGAGATGATTCAGACTCCACCAACCCAACGAGTAACTAGATCTAGGACTTCGACACCCATCGTCCACCAAACAGTTACTCCAACCAGTGGTGATACGGACCAAGACCTAGAACCAATTAGGTCACCCTCACCCATCTCCATATCACATTCAAGAATAACAGTAAGCCCTACGCTAAATGAAGGGCAAGCTTCGGTAGGCAAGAGATCTAAACGCACGGATGGTAAAACGACCACTAAGCCCATCCAATCTAAACAGGACTTAATAATAAATCCTACAAAGCAAGGTGCTTCGGCATCTAAGGAAGTAAAGTCTTCCTCTGCAGTGAAGTCTGCGTTGACTCAATCGATTGAGGAAACTCAATCATTGAAGTCCAGAACGGCCGAAGGGGAGCCAAAAAATCTTGAAAAGGCACCCTGCGTATTGGCTAGAAATCCTCCTGTACCTCAACGTACAACAGGGTCTCGAGGTCCGGCTTATCTTGATGAGGAAGATCTTCCGCGTCCCATGGAAACGAGTCAACATGACAATCCTTCGGGATATTTATCAGACTTCCAGCAGACTGTTCCCTTGGTTCATGAAAGTGATCAATTGGTTCAAACCACTTCTCTTCCAGATTCTGAATCTCAGGGTCTAGAGGAAGAGTCTTTAACTGAAAGAGATGTGCCACCTCATGGTATATCAATGATTTTAGGAGTTGGGGATAGTAATATCTCTGCGAGAACTAAACAGACGGGTAGTTCTACTACTCTGTCAGAGTCCCATGAGACCAAAGTCATGGAGGCGGATGCTTCGAAAGAACCTTCACCGGTGACAACTCCGGTTGTTACCCAACCTCCATCAGAAGGGGATAACATGAATCTGACTAGTAGTATGTACATCCCTACATATAAGAATAATACCGCACAATCATCCTTACCTGCCCTCACGGCAACTCAAACACTTCCACCAACATCGCCTTCAACAGTTGCTGTTGATGCTGCTTTTGTTCATGGTTACACTGTTGTTTCACCAACTGAGTCACCTTCTCGAACTTCAAATAGATATGGTTTACAGTATCTCTCTGACAATGAGGTGGAGGAGCTCTATCTTGCTGAGTTTGCTAAACGAATTGATCTTGATGAAGTTCGTGAAACTATGACGATTTATCTTGAGCAAGCAAGGATAGTGTATCCTTTATCTCCATGCAAGTCACCTGGACCAATTCACATGCCTGATCATGATGATTTCGATCCCGACAATCTTCATGAGGGGGAGAATAGACAAGGTGGTTATCGGTCCAGTGTTTTTCAAAGATTAACTTATGAAGCTGGTACATCTAGTCAACAGAAGGATAAAGATGTTGTTGATATATCTGATTTCGGTGATGAAATTGAAGAAATTCAGTGTGAAAGTTTTCTAGATGAATCGTAAAGTCAGAGAGAGGGTGATTCAGGAATGTTAATGATTATGAATTCAGCTGATCAATCAGAGAAAAAGTTAACTCAAGAGGACAATCAAAACTTTGACAACATTGAAGATATTTTGAAGGGGTCATCGAGTGTCGCCAATGAATTCAATGATCATCAATTTGTTAATTTGATATCTCCAACTGACGAATTTGGAATACACTTAGAAAAGGAGATTTTCTCTAATGGCGAAGAAGATACACGACTCCTGCCGATTTGAATGTTCCTTTTCAAATTGCAGAGATTGTTCTTGAACGTGATGCAAATTACCAAGTAAGTGAGGATGAAGAGAAAAATATTCTTCGTTCACCATTCATTTAACAACAAGCATATAGAATTTATGGTGATTCTGATCTCGTCCTTTCTGCATCAATGAGTGTTCTGGGTGCATGGAAATATCATAAGAAACCAGAATTTCTCAAAGCTTATCTGAGTGTTGGTAACAAATTCAAATTGAAGAATGAAGAGAAACTTCAAATTCAGCGAAGTTCAGAGATTAAAAGCATTAATAAGATTTTGATGATTAATAAGGATGGAGTGAAGATGCCATTGTTTCAAGTTACAAGAATGGATTATGAGGATTACCAATTCTCAGAAGCGGATTTTGATAAATTGAAGATGGATGACATTATTTTCATTTACAACTATCTGATTAACTTGAATGAATCTGCAACAATTTATCATGCTACTGCAATGAAGGCAGTCTACAGGTTTATTCTTGATTCAATGAGATGGATGTCAGTTCATGATTTTTAGTTGGGATTGGAATCTGGACACAAAAAGCTCAGAATCAAACCACCAAATCAAGTGATTGAAGAGCTAAGATACATGTCCTTACTTGAAGTGAGCGACTGTCCATATGGGTTTGTATTTGTCAATTCTCACTATACAAAGATCTTCATCAGAGTCTCAGATTTCAGAAGATACTCAGATGGAACGTTGATGTATGCTTTCAAGTACATGAGATGGAAATTGATCAATAACTGTTATTCAACTGAAGATATTGAGACTGTCAAATACATTCTCACAAGATTAAAAAGTCGCTCAAAACGAGAGTGAATATATGAAGATATGAGAATCTCAAGGGATTCAAATCTAAAGTTCACTTCAGAGGAACAAAGTTCCTTTAGATGTTTTAAATAGGATTATGTTGTAAAGTTCACATTTAACACTAAGGGGGAGATTGTTAGGACCCCGACGTTGTATAGTGTTAATGTGAAAATAAGCTTAAATGAAGGTTCCTTAGAAGAGGGCTATATAAGGAACCTATGTAGTCCTAATTAGATAGCCATTGCATTGTAACTGAGTTCTAGAAGCTGTGGAATGTAATTGTACCGATTCTCTCTAATACCGAGTCTCATTCCTATCTACCGAATCTCTCTTTATCTTATCATTTCTCTCAATCTCAACATGATCTGACCTATCAGTTTTGAAGGCACAACAATTGTATGCTAACGGTAACAAATGCCATTTTCTTGCACATGAGGTGACGTTTTTGGGGTATATCATATCAGAACAAGGAATAAGGATGGATGAATCAAAGATAGAGGCCATTACCAATTGGCCAATACCTTCTACCCTTCATGAAATACGCTGTTTTCATGGGCTAGCATCTTTTTACCGTCGATTTATCAAGAATTTTAGTACGGTAATCCCGCCAGTTACCGAATGTATGAAAGGGGGTCGATTTTTGTAGACTGATGAGGCTACTGCAGCTTTCAATACCATTAAATAAATGGTAACTCATGCTCCTATATTGGCGTTACCTAATTTTAATGATGTGTTTCAGGTTGAATGTGATGCGTCAGGTGTTGGCATCGGAGGTGTACTTAGTCAGAATAAGCGACCCATTGCTTATTTTAGCGAAAAACTCAATAAGACACGAAGCAAATACTCCACGTATGACCGTAAATTTTATGCAATAGTACACACCTTGGAAGTGTGGCGACATTATCTCCTTCCCGCTGAATCTATATTATATTCGGATCATGAATCGCTTAAATATATACACGGTCAACATAAACTTAATCCTCGACATGCTAAGTGGGTTGAGTCATTGCAATCATTCACTTTTTTTATCAAACATAAAGCAGGGGTTTTAAATCAAGTGGCTGACGCATTGAGTAGACGACATTCGTTACTTGGGACTATGCACATAAAGGTTCAAGGATTTACTGTTTTGGCGAGATCTGTACAAAGATGATAGAGACTTTAAGCATGTGTGGAGTCAATGTATGCAAGGAAGCTTCCGTTCTTTTGTCATTTGTGATGAGTACCTATTTAATGGTACTCGCTTATGTGTACCAGTAGGTTCTCTACGTGACGCCATCATCACCGAAAATCATTCGGGTGGTTTGGCGGGGCACTATGGCATGAACAAAACTCTCACGGGGATAAAGGATCGTTTTTTTTTGCCACACATGGAGCGGGATGTGAATCGAATTGTGGCACATTGTCGGGTATGTCACATTGCAAAAATGCATGGTAGTAATACGGGCTTATACAAACCCTTACCAGTTCTCAATGGTCCGTGGGAAGATATTAGTCTTGACTTTGTTCTTGGGTTGCCACGTACACAATGCAACAAAGAATCAATAATGGTCGTAGTTGATCGCTTTTCAAAATGGCTCATTTTGTTCCACGCAACAAAACGTTTGATGCAAGTCAAGTCGCTCGCTTATATTTTGCCGAAATTGTTAAGTTGCATGGCGTACCAAAAACCTTAATGTCGGATAGACATGTCAAGTTCGTTAGTCACTTTTGGCGAACTTTATGGGCTCGAGTTGGGTCTAAACTTAAGTTCAGTAGCTCACACCACCCGCAAACCGATGGGCAAACCGATGTGGTCAATCGTAGCTTGGGAAATCTACTACGTAGTCTTGTTGGTGATCACCCTAAACAATGGGATCTCACTTTACCTCAAGTCGAGTTTTCTTTTAATAGTTCGGTTAATCGTATGACCGGAAAAAGTCCATTCAAATTGGTTTATGGTCATAACCCGGTTACCTCATTGGATATGTTACCACAACGTGTTTTACCAGATGCCTCACAAGAAGGTTTAGAGCATGCGGATCACATGAAAGCTTTGCATAAGCAGGTTCGTGAATAGATTATCAAACATAATGATTTATATAAAGCACGTGCAGATCAACATCGGAAGAAGGTTGTGTTTATAGAAGGTGATCTTGTTTGGATCCATTTGAGGAAAAAGCGTTTTTTGGGTGGTCGCTTTGGTAAACTTTAGACCCGGGCAGATGGTCCCTTCCGTGTCTTGAAAAAGATTAACAATAATGCTTATAAGATAGCGCTACCTGGTCATTATTGAGATGACCCGTCCTAATCCATAAGGATGAATACAATAACATATGATTACATTGCGAGGTATTTGACCTCTAAATGATACATTTTACAAACATTGCATTCGTTTTTAAAAGACAAACTTTCATTACATCTAAAGTTGACAGGAATGCATACCATTTCATAATATCCGAACTATAAATGACCTAATATGTCATTTACTTAATAATAATCTTTATTGAACTCAATGACTTGAATGCAAAGTCTTTTGAAATATGCCATGAATGACTCCAAGTAATATCTTTAAAATGAGCAAATGCACAGCAGAAGATTTCTTTCAAACCTGAGAATAACATGCTTTCAAGTGTTAACCAAAAGGTTGGTGAGTTCATTAGTTTATCATAATCATTCATTTTCATCATTTTAATAGACCACAAGATTTCCAGATATTTAATTGTACACGTAACCCGAGTACAAAAATAATACGCGTAACCCGCGAATTAAAAATCATTCATATGGTAAACACCTGGTAATCGTCCCATGCATAGAGACATAAATAATCATTCATATAGTGAACACCTGATAACCGACATTAACTAGATATATATAAGAATATCCCCTATCATTTCGGGATCCTCCTTCGGACATGATATAAATTTCGAAGTACTAAAGCATCCGGTACTTTGGATGGGGTTTGTTAGGCCCAATAGATCTATCTTTAGGATTCGCGTCAATTAGGGTGTCTGTTCCCTAATTCTTAGATTACCAGACTTTAATAAAAAGGGGCATATTCGATTTCGATAATTCAACCATAGAATGTAGTTTCAATTACTTGTGTCTATTTCGTCAAACATTTATAAAAGCGCATGTATTCTCAGTCCCAAAAATATAAAGGGTAAAAAGGAAAATGAAACTCACCATACTGTATTTCGTAGTAAAAATACATATAACGTCATTGAACAAGTGTAAGGTTGGCCTCGGATTCACGAACCTAAATTAATTATATATATTTATGTGTTGGTCAATATTTGTCTAACAAATTAGGTCAAGTCATAGTGTACCACAATCCTAATGCTCGAGACTAATATGCAAAAGTCAACAAAAGTAAATTTGACTCAAAATAATTTCCAAAAAATCTATACATGATTAATATATAGTTTAAATATCGTCGTTTTAAATTTTTAAATATTTTTAAAAGATTTATTAGAGTAAATAATATAATTTGTTTATTAATAAATAAAATTTTATATTAAATTTATATAATAAAATATACTTTTATATATATTAAGTAATAAAATTTATAGGGTTCATTTAATATCATAAAGATAATATGATAGGTATTATTAAAGTAAGTTATTACACGTAGTAAAATATGTTTGTATCACATATTTATTTGATAAAATAATATCTATAATGATAGTAAGTAAATGTTGTATTATTTTGTAATAATAATTATTATTATAAAAATATCAATATTTATAATTACTAAGATGACATTATGATAAAACGATAATTCTAATTATGAAAACTTTAATATTTACGATAATTTTTAATATTATCTTTAAAATAATAATTCAATTTAAAATAATAATAATAATGATATTTTATAGTAACAATGACATTTCTATTAAAATGATAATTTTTGTTAAAATGATAGTTTTAATACTAACGATACTTTTAATAGTAATAGTAATGATAAAAATAATAAGAACGATAATTTTATCTAAATCAATATCTTATAATATTTTAATTTCATCATGATACTCTTACCCATTATTTCCTAATCGTTTCGTTTAATAGCTTTTAATCGTTTTTTATATCGTGTTCATAATAATGATAATAATAGTAATCAAAATAATTAGGTGTTACAAATATTTGTTTTAATTACATTAATATTAATAATGATAGTTACTATAACATTATTAACGATAATACTAATAATTATCTTAATGATAATATAGTAATAATAATAATAACAATAACAATAACCATTTTTAAATAATGATATATATATTAATAATGATAATAATAATAATAACACCAATAATAATAATAATAATAATAATAATTGGATAATAATAATAATACTAATTATAATTTTTAATGATAAATCCCTTTTATTGATAAAGATAATAATAATGATAATAATAAGATAAAACTAGAACGACGATAAAAATGACGATAATAATAATCATTTTTAATAAAAATATCAAAAATTCAATTGATTATAACTTCTAATCCGTTCATCGAAAGCATTCGATATCTAAAGGAAAAGTTCTTAATTTTTCGCTAGCTTTCCAAGGACATGCATATCTTATACCTTATCTCAACTACAAGTGTAACTAATTCAAGATTCAACCTAACCTGTCTAAGGGCAATATCAAAAGTACAAGCATGCATAATCCTAAATACTCGAGCACTAGTCAGGTATACACTATTAGTATGTAAAATTTAAATTATGAGTACTCACGTATCAATATTGAGATTCAATATTGCAGGAAAGGTACGTAGACGCAACCGAAATGATAAACATTATATTGACCTCACGAACATACCCATGAACCATACTCAATCACCTCTATAGCTATAACCCATAATTTCCTTAATCCTATCCCACTCGAAAAACAATTTCGAAATCACTCGGACAGCACTCCGTCGTAATATTTTATGTATACTAATAATATCTTGAAATAATACGGAGTCAATATATATATGTAAATCGATTGAGAGAGTTTAGAGAAAAATATTTTCAAGTTTCAATGAAATAATGAAACCTATTGAATTCTATTTATAATAGATTTTTGAATTATTAAAGTGAATTATTAAAGTATGAATTATTAAAGTGAATTATTAAAGTATAAATTATTAAAGTGAATTATTAAAGTATGAATTATTAAAGTGAATTATTAAAGTTAAAGTAAAGTAAAAATAAAGTAAAGGTAAAGTTTAAGTATAGTAAAAGTATAAAACTATGTACGTATAATACGCGTATAAATATATATAATATTAATTTAAATTGTTATATATATATAATAAAATAAAATATAACTATCGTTATCTTTATCAAACTAGTTAAGTAATGAGTTGTCAAAAGTGGTTCTAGATATTTATAAAAGTTATATACGTTTTAATAATAAAGTTCTTATTAAACTAAAAACGTTTTTGTATGTTTGAAACTAAGTAGATCAATCGAGTCTTTATGAGATTTAATCTTCCACTATCCTTTGTCTAGTTCTCAATGATTGACAATTTGTTCTTATTTATAAATCACTTTACCATTTTCCGAATATTGTTAAAATGGAAAGATTTCTCAAATCAACGTGGGCCTTTCAACAGATACTTGTAATCATAATTCAATATATCTGATAATTCAATCATTTGATCTTATCTTCTAATTCCATTGATAAACATTTTGAAACAGATACAATCATATAAAGTATTTAATCTAATATTTTGTTTACATTTCAAGTTATAATATATATACACATATACATATATAATCATATTCGTTTAATGGTTCGTGAATCGTTGGAACTTGGTCGAGGTTGAATGAATGTATGAACATAGTTTAAAATTCTTGAAATTTAACTTAACAAATATTGCTTATCGTGTCGGAAACATATAAAGATTAAAGTTTAAATTTGGTTGGAAATTTCCGGGTTATCACAGTACCTACCCGTTAAAGAAATTTCGTCCCGAAATTTGAGTGGAAAGGTCGTGAATGATAATAAGTATGTTTTCATGATGCATACGGGCTGAAAATTAGAGTTTTATCATCAGCGAATAATTTGGATAAACAATCCATTTATATGAAGAGTACGAATGAAGCTAACATAGAAGAGTAAAATGAGTAAGTGTAGATTCATCTTATCATTTGACGTAGATATGATTGATTCCCAGATTTCAAGGGATTTGAAGAAAATCTTCTTAATAAGATTTGACTCTCCGGTAATCAAGAGAATTAAGATCCGCTTTAAATGCGATCGTCCATTTTAATTGTTCTGTCGGAGATTTTCTTATAAATTCACCTCCTTCGTTTCCTTACAACTCACACCTTCTGTTGATGCATTTTATGCAAGTCCCTAGACATCTACCCACGTCCATTGCAGGTACAACAGTTTACAGGCCACCATGATTGCTCGTTATTATCCTATCCGTGTTTGTATGTGGTTACAGGAACTGCAAGAACGAGATTTAGATGTTTGACTATGTTAGACTTAGTCAGACGTACGAGTGAAGCCTCACTAATACGGCTGACAGGCTCATACACATGGTTGATGCTCAGCTAAGTCACAATTACAACCTAAATGAGAATACACGAGTGAGTGATCACCCGTACAGGTGATGAAGCCAACTCGTACGTGTGATGAATGAATCGTATGGGTGAGTCAACAGCAGGGGTATATAAAGTCTTATGTTCTTCATTTTAGGTTAAGCCTCTCATTTGTTACACACACTCAGATCTATTGAGCTCCTCCAATTCTCTCTCAGTCCAAATCACCCTGGTGGTGAATAATAGCTCTAGGTGTTGATCTAATCACACTTGATTTAGTTGTGGTTTGACTAAATTAATCAAAAAAAAAAAACTTAACCTATTCACTAGAGGGTTTGATTCACTTATTCCGCCATTGTGTGAGTTAAATTTGTTGATTTCTAAGTTCCTAGTCATGTTTCATCACCTTCTATTCTTTCCCCCTCAACTCATATTTTAAAGTATTCATCAATATGCTCCATCCAGTTCTGATTCTCGATATACTTCTAACTTTCATATCGGTCATTCTTCTTTTTCATCTACCACCGGAAGAATCTATTTACTTCTACTATACTCTTGGGTTTATAGTGTTTCTAGTTCTCTCGTGTCTTTATATTGCTATATGCATCGATATATATGGTTTATAATTTCTGGTTTGTCGTTGGGCTTTATATGTTCCCTTATATTTCAAAGTATCTGCCTCTGTCTTCTATAATCATTATCATTCACAATTAATGCTCTCTTTTATTTGCTGTAATTTATACCCCAATTTCTATTTCGGAGTTTTGTCCTTTCGTTTCTTCTTCTTGCGATTAAGCACCGCTTATAATGGTCCAGAATTCACAGATATGAATTTCGGAATGAACATTGTTAATGTTCTAGGAAGAAAATTGTGATGGAACGATCTTGACTTGTCAAATTACTAGAATACCTTGGAAAAGGCCGAATCATCAAGAAATATTTTCTTGATATTTTAGAGGTTAAATAGAATACAAGAGTCGTATAACATGGCACATGATGATGTTATGATATGTGAATCATCACGTTCCATTTAGAAACTCAGCATGACTTACTGTAATATAATCACGTTGATCAAGTGTCATTATATTATACTAATTCATGCTTAAGTTCCCAAAACTACTTCAAAATATTCCTATTTTAAACTTGAATGTTTCAGAATTAAAAACTAAAATAGTTTCTTTTATGATGTAATACAGATAGCGCGAAGAGGTAAATGATTTTAAATAAGAAAAATTAAGAAAATATCTTCAGAAATATGGAGGATATTTATAATGAAAGATATGATGATATTTTAGAATTTCTAATATCAGAGGATGATGAAGAATATTGTCCGCAGGGGCTTAGAGTCAGGAGCAAGGTATTCGTTAATGACTTCAGCAGGTACTGAATCATTTGGATCCTTTGAAGTCAGGTTTAGTCGTTGTAATATATCCACAGCCTCCTTCCTACTTTGCTCAATCCATTTTCCAGTTCCAAAACTTCTCTTTTTCTGCGCTTTGCCAGCACACTTCATCATTATCATCCAGCTTTTTACCGTTTAAAGTTGTTTATAGTTTTTGCTGCTTCATCAGCATTTTTTCCATTTTCGGAGAACCAATTCGTAGTTCGGAGTGTTTTTCAGAAACTTCACATTCAAATTAAGTCCAGAAGATAGACGTTATATATACACATATAACTTTTGGCGTAGACATGCTGCGAGATTTCAAAATACTGATTGCTAATTTCCAATGATTCGTATGGAAATTCACATTACAAGATGCGAATGAGTAAATGATGGGGTTTCAATGAATAATTATAATGACTTTTTGGAGAGGCTAAAGTCAAAGGGTAATGAAGTTGTTGGTACATCTGCTAATAATATGGTGGAATGTAAAAGGTTCCCTGGTAACGATGGTGTATATCTCAAGGTTATAATAAGGTTAGTCTGACTGAAAAGTCAAAGTTGACTTGCTGGAGCTGTGACAAAACTGGCTACTTTGAATAGGAGTCGCAAAGTTATTTTTGCTAATAAATGCCAAAGAATCTAACGCGGATACGTTGTTTAAACTTTTACTTTGGTTTCAAGAGTTTTTCGGGTACATAACTGTGGGTAACATATGGTTGGATCATCATCTCGATTGCTCATCATTCGAAGTATCTTCAGAAATTTTCGAAGAGTTTGAACACAGATTGTAATCGTTGACATACATTTGATGTTCTAACACAGTTTTGAAGTCAAAATATAGCTTGTGAAAGATGTAAGGATCTAAGAGTGATGATTTTGGTCATATCTCGAGTTGAATTTTGAGATTTCAAAATCAGAATATGTAATTAAATTTTGAATGAGTATGGTTGTTTTGATTTCTATAAAAGAATGTATATTGTTGTGAAAGTAGGGAGTATAATGGATGATTTGCTGAATCAGATTCGAAGAATGTAACATATTAATTGTGAATTTATATATCTCTCGGGTATTACCTACCCGTTAAAAAAACATTTCACAATTAATATTTTGTACAAAAGAATTTTATTATAGTCTTTATGAAAATATATATATGTATATTTTCTTCAGATGTAACATAGATTTAATGAGTTAATGTTAAATTAAACTCATTTGATTTACGGTTGAACTAGAATTGAATAATCCCTAAAGGCTTTAAAAAGTACATAACTTTTACGCAGTATTTCTTTAATGACATTGAAATTATGAATCAATACTTCGTTATTTGTTGATGTATGATGTTCGGTTCGTGGAATTCTTGTGAATTTCGCAAAGTACGAATGATGTTATCTGAAAAGTTTCGGGTACATCGATGATGAAAGTGTAAAATCAAATATATACTTGATTTATTATGAATTGAAATTTGTTGAATTGCGAGAGAGATTGTAGTTAACGCTGGTTAAGTTGCGGCCGAAGGACGTACTTTATTGCATATTTGTAATATGAATTAACCGAGTAGTTAAGATTCACACACAATAGCTTAGCACAAAAAGATTTATTTCAAAATATATATATATATATATATATATATATATATATATATATATATATATATATATATATATATATATATATATATAAAATTTCTTCAAAGGGAATGAGTTAATTCTTCATAACTCGTTGATAAAATATACACGTTATTGATTCGTAATGATGTCCACAGTGATTCTTGAACTGACGGAGTTTGTGATGTTATCGGTGTTGTTGATTCGGATGTTGACTGTACTGACGATGCTGGTAACGCTGACTGTACTGTTGATGCTGTTGGTAAAGCAAGTTTAGCTTGTTAATCACACACCATTTTTGTCAGGGTTTCTACTCTTCCTTCTATCATTTTGGTTCGCTTAACTGATTTATGGTTAGGGCTAGATTAGAAAATCTCTAAGACTTTAGAGATTACATAATCGTCGCTAAATGTTTCTCCAATGAAGTTATGAATTAATACTTCGTCAGTTATTGTTGTTGGTACTCCTTGGTATCCATGGTGCGTATGACGTTTATGCTCGTGGGACAGATTGTGAAGTTGAGGTTTACGACGCGGTTGTGGTTGGAGGTGGTAATGGTACTGTTGGCGTTAATGATGGTGGTACTGGTTATGCTGCTGATGCTGCTGCTGGTGTTTGTAATCTCTGCACCATATTCTCCAAAGCCACTACCCGAGCGCGAAGCTCGTTGACTTCTTCTATTACACCGGGGTGATTGTCGGTTCGGACGAGAGGATAAATAAAATATAAAATTTGATGTAATATATAATCGTGACGAGATACTCTGAAAATGAGCGAGAAAATGGTGTTTCGGACAGGTTCGCTGGTAAGTGCTTCAGGTTCTTCGTCAAGAGGGCAATGTGGTGGATGGAAGGTATCACCTTCTTCTTGTCTCCAATGATTGAGGAGGCTACGAACCCATCCCCAATTCATCCAGAATAGGTGATGACTGATTGGTTGATCTATTCCGATCACACTGCTTTCGGAGCTTGAATGGGATTCCATTTCGGAATCTGAGTGACTTGAACTGATGACGAATTTCATTTCGTACGATTGGATAAAGGATTTTTTTTGTTTCGATATGAAATGATTTTGGCTAACGGATGGTATTCTAATTACATAGAATATATATATATATATATATATATATATATATATATATATATATATATATATATATATATATATATATATATATATATATATATATATATATTCTATGTAATTAGAATACCATTATTCAGGCAAAGTTTAAAGTAACAGATACGATAAGATATGATTTAGCAGATATGCTAAGATATGAATTTTTGTCTATACATTATTCATGCAATCAATGCAGCAAGACGTGTCTTAGACTAAAAATGATAAGCAGGTAATTTACTGAGGATGATAAGTAGTTAATTTTCGACAAAAAATGATAAGCAAAACTTTTGACATGCAGACACGGTCGAAGTCCAGACTCACTAATGCATCCTATCGACTTATCAGTTAGACACACTAATGCAGACCTGGTTCTCTAAGACCACCGCTTTGATACCAACTGAAAGGACCCGTTCATATACATTATAAACGATTCACAATAGTTGATTACATTGCGAGGTATTTGACCTCTATATGATACATTTTACAAACATTGCATTCATTTTTAAAAGACAATCTTTCTTTACATCGAAAATTGACAGGCATGCATACCATTTCATAATATCCACTATCCAACTATAAATTAATTTAATAATAATCTTTGATGAACTCAATGACTCGAATGCAACGTTCTTCGAAATATGCTATGAAAGACTCCAAGTAATATCTTTAAAATGAGCAAATGCACAGCGAAAGATTTCTTTAACACCTGAGAATAAACATGCTTTAAAGTGTCAACCAAAAGGTTGGTGAGTTCATTAGTTTATCATAATCATTTATTTCCATCATTTTAATAGAACACAAGAATTTCATTTCCAGTTCTCATAAATATACGTCCCATGCATAGAGACAAAAATAATCATTCATATGGTGAACACCTGGTACCGACATTAACTAGATACATATAAGAATATCCCCTATCATTACGGGATCCTCCTTCGGACATGATATAAATTTCGAAGTACTAAAGCATCCGGTACTTTGGATGGGGTTTGTTAGGCCCAATAGATCTATCTTTAGGATTCGAGTCAATTAGGGTGTCTGTTCCCTAATTCTTAGATTACCAGACTTTAATAAAAAGGGGCATATTCGATTTCGATAATTCAACCATAGAATGTAGTTTCAATTACTTGTGTCTATTTCGTCAAACATTTATAAAAGTGCATGGATTCTCAGTCCCAAAAATATAAAGGGTAAAAAGGCAAATGAAACTCACCATACTGTATTTCGTAGTAAAAATACATATAACGTCATTGAACAAGTGCAAGGTTGGCCTCGGATTCACGAACCTAAATTAATTATATATATTTATTTTTTGGTCAATATTTGTCTAACAAATTAGGTCAAGTCATAGTGTACCACAATCCTAATGCTCGAGACTAATATGCAAAGTCAACAAAAGTAAATTTGACTCAAAATAATTTTTAAAAAATCTATACATGATTAATATATAGTTTAAATATCGTCGTTTTATATTTTTAAATATTTTTAAAAGATTTATTAGAGTAAATAATATAATTTATTTATTAATAAATAAAATTTTATATTAAATTTATATAATAAAATATACTTTTATATATATTAAGTAATAAAATTTATAGGGTTCATTTAATATAATAAAGATAATATGATAGGTATTATTAAAGTAAGTTATTACACGTAGTAAAATATGTTTGTATCACATATTTATTTGATAAAATAATATCTATAATGATAGTAAGTAAATGTTGTATTATTTTGTAATAATAATTATTATTATAAAAATATCAATATTTATAATTACTAAGATGACATTATGATAAAACGATAATTCTAATTATGATACCTTTAATATTTACGATAGTTTTTAATATTATCTTTAAAATAATAATTCAATTTAAAATAATAATAATAATAATATTTTATAGTAACAATGACATTTCTATTAAAATGATAATTTTTGTTAAAATGATAGTTTTAATACTAACGATACTTTTAATAATAATAGTAATGATAAAAATAATAAGAACGATAATTTTATCTAAATCAATATCTTATAATATTTTAATTTCATCATGATACTCTTACCCATTATTTCCTAATCATTTCGTTTAATAGCTTTTAATCGTCTTTTATATCGTGTTCATAATAATGATAATAATAGTAATCAAAATAATTAGGTGTTACAAATATTTGTTTTAATTACATTAATATTAATAATGATAGTTACTATAACATTATTAAATATAATACTAATAATTATCTTAATGATAATATAGTAATAATAATAATAACAATAGCAATAACCATTTTTAAATAATGATCATAACTTTTACATGTACACGTATAATTATAACTAATTTCTATAATCTTTATCCTATTATATTTTATTATATATTTATGTTATTAATATGTTTAATATCCTTGAAATTATAATAATAATACTAATATTAATAATATAATAAATAATATTACTAACAATATAAATGGTTATATATTACTAATAACAAAAATCTTAATCATAATAATAATAATAATAATAATAATAATAATAATAATAATAATAATAATAATAATAATAATAATAATAATAATAATAATAATAATAATAATAATAATAATAATAATAATAATACTTATTATATTTATAGTTATAATAGTTTTAATCTTAATAATAACTAGGATAATAATAATAATTAGAATAATGATAATAATAACATTGAATAATATTACTACTAAAAATAATAATAACAACAATAATAATAATAAATGATAATAATAATAAATAATAATAATAATAAGAATACAACCTTTGGAGATAAGCTTTGTAAAAAAAACGCCTGAGCCCGGGTTCGAACCCAAGACCTCTTGCTTAATGAGCACACCCCTAAACCATTGAGATGCTGATTATATTATGGTTATAACACGCGTGTTTAACTATATTATGTACGAAACCATGTAATAAATTCATCATCATCATTCGTAATATCACGCATCAGCTTCAAATCATTCCTTGTCATCGTTCAGTTTAAACAAAATAAAAAGAATCTGAATCACAGGCCAACAGATAAAAAAAAACTCGGCCCAACATTACACTCAATTCACGGCCCAACATCTAAAACCTCTTTTGTTTAAAACAGACCGAAGCCCAAAAAAAATATATACGGCTCCTTTGTTTTCTTTATATGTTAAATTGGACATAGTAACCCTACCACTTAATCATAATTATATCGATTATCACCATATCAATTTATCACTTTATATTGTCGGTTCAATCAGAATAAAGCAGCTGCAATTTCCTTCCTATTTTAAAACAGAAATCCAAAAAAAAAATAAAAAAATAGATGTAGGGATTCCACGATGGCGAAGAAAAGAAAAAAAAATATGTAAATATATAACACGTTTGATGGTGATTTTAATGGGTGGTTTTGAGTTGCTGTTTGGAATGAAGGGAAAAAAAAGAAACGCAATAGCAGCAGTAAGCAATAACGATTGATGTAAGTTATTGATGATTTAAACAAAAAAAATATATCGGGTTGTAGTGATGGAAATCAATGGTGGTTGAGGTTGTTTAGCGGCTACAACAACGACTTAGGTGATGAGGGTTCTCGGCCAAAAAGGTGAATCGGAGATAGAAGTTTAAAGAGTGTTTATTAACGGGTTGAGGTATATTATTATATTCGTGGTGTAGTGATAGTTCGATGATGAACCAATGGTGGGTTAGTGGTTGATCAAAAAGGTTTGAGTGTGGTGATAAGTAATCATATGATCATGTATTATGTATATGTATTTATAAAGAAATAGAGGGTGGTTCGATGTTCTTCGTTAGAAGTAGTAGCAAAAATTTGAATGAGGTGGTGATCAATGGTCGGCGACAGATACAAGGAAGAAAGAAGAGTGTTCGAATGTGGTTTATGGTATGGAGCTTCAACAAAGAAATAAAAAAATTGAGATAACACAGGTTGTTTATATGGTTCACATGATTAAAGATGGTGGAGTGGTATTGTGTTGGTCGATGGAAGGTGAAGGTTGAAGATGGTGATCGTGGTGTGTTCATGATGGGGATCAAAGAACAGAAAACATAAAACTAAGGTGGAGGTGATTCAAGTGATGGAGAGTGGTGGTTATGGTGAATGTTAGAAGGGTGAAGAGAGGTGATGTCTTGATTTATAGAATGAAGACGTCGACATTAGTTTCAATCAGAGAGACAAGTTATTAAAAGTATAAAATGACTCTAAACAGATTTTGTAACTATCTGTTTGATTTCTTGTTATCAATATGCAGTAGATGGTGATGTACACTGATTTGTAATAGATTAAACGAGTAATTATTTGTCAATGTTCTTGAAATTACTTAATATAATTAATAATAATAATAGTAATTAAAAATAATTATAATAATAATGAGTAACAATAATAATAATGAAAATGATAATAATAATAATAATATATTTAATGATGATAATAATACTAATTATAATTATATTAATAATGGTAATAATAATATTAGTAACAATAATATAACAATTTATATATTAGTTTCATATCTATTTGTTAAATATTTATTACTAATACTAATATCGATATTAATATTGAAAGTAATAATAATATTACTAATATAACTATATTTTAACTTATGTTTAAATTATATTTTATCATTTCCAATTATTATATATTTTATTTATATATAGATATGTTTTAAATAATAATTATTATAATATCATATTTCATAACAACAACACTTAATATTTCAAATTATACATCCAATTATTATTTATATATATACACGCATATCTATTTACAAATAGTTGTTCGTGAATCGTCGAGAATAGTCAAATGATTATATTAAAACAGTTCAAAAATTTTGATATTCAGTTAAACAGACTTTGCTTATCGTGTTGGATTTATAAAAAGATTAAGTTTAAATTTAGTCGGAAATTTCCGGGTCATCACATTTA
This sequence comes from Rutidosis leptorrhynchoides, assembly GCF_046630445.1. Taxonomy (NCBI): domain Eukaryota; kingdom Viridiplantae; phylum Streptophyta; class Magnoliopsida; order Asterales; family Asteraceae; genus Rutidosis; species Rutidosis leptorrhynchoides. The sequence goes on from NC_092337.1 coordinate 247,118,613, forward strand.
AAAGTAGCCAAAAGACGCTCCATGTATGCATATATACTCGACATCCAATGCAAGTATCAAAATAATGAGTGGAAGCATGCATCACAAAACGTTCAAGGGCATGAGAAAAACATAGAAATCTGTCAATGAAAACTTTGGTGAAATCATAGGTTTAAGTAAATAAGTAAGTACAAATGAATCACAAGATTTATAACATTGAAATAATAGTAAACCATTCTAAAATTTGTTATCACGAGCACCCAATTATCAAGGCTTAACTTTCCATCAATAGAACCCCATCACAATAGTGTTAGAACATACACTGTTTCTCGAAAATATATTTCATCCAATAACTGTAGCGAACCGTCCGAATGAGGGTTTGTCAAACCCGTATGGCCATACAACATAAGTTCTCGCTTACACCCGGCAAGTGTAACTAATGATAATCGAATTGAGGATTTTGTTCTAACTCGTTTGTAGAATGTTTGTTTTCATACTTATATTCACTTTGTAAAATGAAACGTTTATGTTTTCTCATCCCAAATGTAAGTTTAAAAGAGTAAAAGTGGGACTATTATCTCACCTTGAGTGCACGAGTAATAAAGTACTTCACAAGTAAATGTGTGCAAGGACAATTGCTAGTCTTGACCTAAACAAGTAGGTTGTATCAATAACGGTAAACACGATTGGTTAAAGTTGTTCAATTAGTCCTATGGCTCATCACGACTCGATTATATAGCATGTGAATCAAGTTGTCAAGTTTCATGCAAGAATCAAGTATACAAGAAGATTAGAACGGTTTAAACAAGTATTGGTTAAGTTTGGACAAAAGTCAACTTTGGTCAAGTCAAAGTCAGCGAAAAAGTCAACACGTTCGAGTCGGGTCCCGAACTATTTTTCTGAGGTTTTTAATCATATATAAGCATGTTGGCCAAGTTTCATGTTAATCGGAGGTGCGTGTAACATCCCGCATTTTTCCGTTAAATTTATTTTAACGCCTGTCTTTTTATTTTAAATAATATCCATCGTATCTAAATTCGTACCCTCCGCTAGCTAACGTTCTTAATATTTTCATTATCAGATTATAACATCTTCCGTACTCTCGTATAATTCAAAATAATTCATTCGGTTAATTCCCGCTCCCGATTCAAACTTGAGGGACTAATGTTGTCAAATGGGCAAAGAGGTGACTAGGTCAAAGAGTCAACACTCTTCCTCATCCATTCATTTCATCTCCTTCTCTTTCAATACTTCAACTTTTCTCTCAAACTCAAATTCATACATTCATCATCCAAATCCGATTTAGCAAGTGTTTTACAAAATAAATTACATATTTGGAATCCTCTCTTCATCCTCTACAACTTGATAAAAATTTCACCTCATTTGGATAACTTTCTAAAATCACTAGATTTTGTATTCTTGATGTTTTTGAATTATAAAAGTGTTAATTAGTGTCTATGGCTCAAGTCTAACATGAATATGTGATTTATATTCTCGATCTTGTGATTTTAAGTAACTAGCATGAACTTGAAGGTTGGTGTGTTTAATTTTGTGATTTGGTTGTTTATATGTTGTTAGATGTTAAAAGTGCATGTATTAAATGTGTTACTAGCATCATTAGCTTCAAATTGATGTGTAGGTTGATTAAGAAAACTTCATAAACATGATTATTGATTTGGTGAACTTTGGGTTAGGGTTTGATGAACTTGAAATGAACTTTTGATGCCTTGAATGACATGAGATGTTGTTAACAAGTGTTTAGTTGAATTGTATGCTTGATTACCTTCGAAACGGCATATCATACATGTAAATTGGTTACCCGAAACATGAAATGAGATTTATGAACTTGAATGTGATAAATGATGAACATTAAATGCGGTTTTGGTTGTTGTAAGTGGTAGATTGATTGATGAAAAGTGCTTAGTTGTTTTCCTAGTCAAAATACCTTTCCGATGATATAAGATACATGTTTTGATTGTTTGCGGGTCATAAATTGGGATTGGTTGAGTTTTGGTTCGTGCACTTAAGAGTTTCAGCAAACAGGACCTGGGTACACATTTGGACGCCGTCCAGATATTGGGACACCGTCCAGTCCTTCAATACTGGACGTCGTCCAGCATATTGGGACGCTGTCCCAATTAACTGCCAGGTGCTGTTTTGTTTGGTCATTTTACGAAAAATGTTTGCTATGCTACGCACCTTCGATTCACATGAAACTTGTTCTAACATGCTTATATATGATTAGAAACCTCAGAAAAATAGTTCGAGACCCGACCCGAACGTGTTGACTTTTTCGTTGACTTTGACCCTACCAAGTTTGACTTTTAGTCAAACTTAACCGAATATTTATGCAACCTTTCTAACTTGTTTCTATACTTGTATCTTGCATGAAACTTGACAATTGGATTCACATGCTACATAATCGAGTCGTAACGAGCCATAGGACTAATTGAACAACTTTGACCAATCGTGTTTACCGTTATTGATACAACTTACTTGCTTAGGTCAAGACTAGCGTTTGTTCTTTGCACGTTACTTGTTGAAGTATCTTTTTACTCTTGCACTCAAGGTGAGATCATAGTCCCACTTTTACTCTTTTGAACTTACATTTGGGATGAGAAAACATAAACGTTTCTTTTTACTAAGTGAACACAAGTACAGGAAACCAAACATTCTACATACGAGTTTAGAACAAAATCCTCAATTTGATTATCATTAGTTACACTTGCCGGGTGTAAGCGAGAACTTATGTTGTATGGATCCATATCGGTTTGACAAACCCTCATTCAGACAGTTCGCTACCGTCTACGAATGAAATATATTTTCGAGAAACAGTGTATGTTCTAACACTATTGTGATGGGGTTCTATGGAAGGAATGTTAAGCCTTGATAATTGGCTACTCGTGAATATTAACTTTTAGAATGTATTACTATTATGTCAGTGTTGCAAATCTTGTGGTTCAACTTACCTTTTTACTCAATTACTTACTTAAACCTATGATTTCACCAACGTTTTAGTTGACAGATTGCTATGTTTTTCTCGGGTCGCTACAGATGGTATCAGAGCGTTGGTTGTAGGGATTTAGAGTTCATTGATGTCAACCCCGAGTCATTGGGTACATTAGTGAATCTAGACTACAACCGGCATATAGACTTGAAGTAGGAATTACTTGACTACTTGTGCATTTATACTCGAACTCTTTTATTCACATCTAACTCTTATTCTACCTTAATCTCACGTGGTTGATTTGATTGACACGCCACCTTGACTATATGAAATGATGTCGAATGCACATATGAATCAGGGTAATATAATTTCTGGGATTATATTACGGTGACTCATATGAACGTTTTGACATTATGACATAAAGAATTTAAGGCGAGTCAAGGAAAATTTTTCTCTTTATCTTGATTCCATATCACGATTAGTATTATTGATAATACTAATCAACGGTATTCTTGTGTCATGAAGGAACAATGGCTCACCAAGTTCAACACAATACTCCTTCCAAAACTCTCGAACAAGCTCTTCAACGAATGATAGCCACCGCCGTGGGTGAGGCCGTGGCCGATCACTTCTCCAACCACAACAACAATCAGGGATCCGGTAATTCAAACGAGGGGTGCTCCTACAAAAACTTCATGAAGTACAACCCTCCCACTTTCGATGGAACCGGGGGACCGGTTGCTCTCACCCGATGGTTCGAACTAACGGAAGCCGTTTTTAGCATAAGCGGTTGTCAGGACCAAGATAAGGTCAAGTTTTCCACCCTCACTCTCACCGGTATTGCTCTCTCATGGTGGAACACGTATGTACAATCGGTGGGTATCGATGAAGCCCTTACACTCTCTTGGGCCGAATTAGGAGAAAGAATGATCACCGAATACTTCCCGCGTGACGAGACTCGAAGGCTCGAACAGGGGCCGAGAGATTTAAAAATGGCCTGAAATGACCTCGAAGCTTATAATCATCGGTTTGCCGAACTAGCCTTAATTTGTCCAAACCTCATGGCCCCCGGGCCCCAAGGAGTTAAATTTTACATGGATGGCCTCCCTAAGAGCATTCCACAAGGGGTAATGCCATCAAGACCCGCCGACCTACAAGAGGCTGTGATGATAGCCCGGGGATTTATAAAAACGGTGCACAAAATTGAAGCACCGGTACAAACGATCGAGGAACAACCGGATAACAACAAAAGAAAATGGGAAGCCCCTCCATCAAGCAACCACAACTGCCAAGACTCCACCAAGAAGACTTTCACCCCCGGCGGCAGGAAAAGTTATGCCAGAACTCGACCATTTTGCAACAAGTGTCAAAGAAGTGGCCTTGTAGCCCATGGTTGTAAAGGTGCCGCCCCCGTCGCTAAAAAGGTGCCCGGTGCACGCAGAAGGGGTGCTTGTTTTGAATGTGGGCAACTAGGTCATTTTAAGAATGCATGTCCAAAGAAGAAAGCAAACACCAATGTACGCGAATGAGCTTTCAACCTTAACACCTAGGATTCCCGAGATGACAATGAACTAGTCACGGGTACGTTTCTTCTCAACAACTCTTATGTATCATATTTATTCGATTCGGGTGCCGATAAAATGTTTTGTATCCAAGGCGTTGGAGCCTACCCTTTGCACTCCACTACTCCCCCCTAGATATTACTTAGGCCATTCAAGTGACCAACGGAAAACTATTGCGTACCGTAAAAATTTTATCGGAGGGTGTACGTTAAACTTATTGGGTGGATAATTTAAATTTTGACTTGATACCTATAGAACTTGATACCTATAGAACTCGTTGCGATAGTTATGAATTTCTTTTAGTAACCGTTCAGTTTATCTAAGGCTCCGTCCGTATTCATAGACCTCCTGAACCGCGTATGCAAACGTATCTAGACAAATCCGTTATCGTGTTTATAGATGATGTCTAAATCTATTCAACAATAAGGAAGAAAAGCGAACAACATCTCCGTCATACACTCGAACTCTTGAGAAAAGAGCAACTCTACGCCAAATTCTCCAAGTGTGAATTTGGCTAAACGAAGTCAATTTCCTAAACCAAGTTGTTAGAGGTCCAGCTATTGAAGTAAACCTTGCAAAAAAAAAAAAATCGAAGCCCCACGTAATCGGGAAACCCTCACGACTCTGACTTGTATTCGTAAAATCTTAGAACTCGCCAGTCATTACCACAGATTCATTTCTGACTTTTTTCATGTTGCTCGTCCTTTAACCCCGTTAACTCACTGAGGAAAGAATTAAACCTCTTCGTGTCCGAACTTTGAACCTGATTTTTCACACCAACCTTACTAGCTAAATTCATGTAGCACAATATGGAAATCTTTCTACGTGGACGCCTGAAAGGCATACCCTCTTGACTCGAAATCAAGGAAACTGAAATTCGTTATTATGCCTGAAAAATTGGAACACTTATGCATGGACCCCATCAATCTACTTGTTGAAAGGACCCGTTCATATACATTATAAACGATTCACAATAGTTGATTACATTGCGAGGTATTTGACCTCTATATGATACATTTTACAAACATTGCATTCGTTTTTAAAATACAATCTTTCTTTACATCGAAAATTGACAGGCATGCATACCATTTCATAATATCCACTATCCAACTATAAATTAATTTAATAATAATCTTTGATGAACTCAATGACTCGAATGCAATGTTCTTCGAAATATGCTATGAAAGACTCCAAGTAATATCTTTAAAATGAGCGAATGCACAGCGGAAGATTTCTTTAACACCTGAGAATAAACATGCTTTAAAGTGTCAACCAAAAGGTTGGTGAGTTCATTAGTTTATCATAATCATTTATTTCCATCATTTTAATAGACCACAAGAATTTCATTTTCAGTTCTCATAAATATACGTCCCATGCATAGAGACAAAAATAATCATTCATATGGTGAATACCTGGTAACCGACATTAACTAGATACATATAAGAATATCCCCTATCATTCCGGGATCCTCCTTCGGACATGATATAAATTTCGAAGTACTAAAGCATCCGGTACTTTGGATGGGGTTTGTTAGGCCCAATAGAACTATCTTTAGGATTCGCGTCAATTGGGGTGTCTGTTCCCTAATTCTTAGATTACCAGACTTTAATAAAAAGGGGCATATTCGATTTCGATAATTCAACCATAGAATGTAGTTTCAATTACTTGTGTCTATTTCGTCAAACATTTATAAAAGCGCATGTATTCTCAGTCCCAAAAATATAAAGGGTAAAAAGGCAAATGAAACTCACCATACTGTATTTCGTAGTAAAAATACATATAACGTCATTGAACAAGTGCAAGGTTGGCCTTGGATTCACGAACCTAAATTAATTATATATATTTATGTTTTGGTCAATATTTGTCTAACAAATTAGGTCAAGTCATAGTGTACCACAATCCTAATGCTTGAGACTAATATGCAAAAGTCAACAAAAGTAAATTTGACTCAAAATAATTTCCAAAAAATCTATACATGATTAATATATAGTTTAAATATCGTCGTTTTATATTTTTAAATATTTTTAAAAGATTTATTAGAGTAAATAATATAATTTATTTATTAATAAATAAAATTTTATATTAAATTTATATAATAAAATATACTTTTATATATATTAAGTAATAAAATTTATAGGGTTCATTTAATATCATAAAGATAATATGATAGGTATTATTAAAGTAAGTTATTACACGTAGTAAAATATGTTTGTATCACATATTTATTTAATAAAATAATATATATAATGATAGTAAGTAAATGTTGTATTATTTTGTAATAATAATTATTATTATAAAAATATCAATATTTATAATTACTAAGATGACATTATGATAAAACGATAATTCTAATTATGAAAACTTTAATATTTACGATAATTTTTAATATTATCTTTAAAATAATAATTCAATTTAAAATAATAATAATAATGATATTTTATAGTAACAATGACATTTCTATTAAAATGATAATTTTTGTTAAAATGATAGTTTTAATACTAACGATACTTTTAATAGTAATAGTAATGATAAAAATAATAAGAACGATAATTTTATCTAAATCAATATCTTATAATATTTTAATTTCATCATGATACTCTTACCCATTATTTCCTAATCGTTTCGTTTAATAGTTTTTAATCGTCTTTTATATCGTGTTCATAATAATGATAATAATAGTAATCAAAATAATTAAGTGTTACAAATATTTGTTTTAATTACATTAATATTAATAATGATAGTTACTATAACATTATTAATGATAATACTAATAATTATCTTAATGATAACATAGTAATAATAATAATAATAACAATAACAATAACCATTTTTAAATAATGATATATATATATATATATATATTAATAATGATAATAATAATAATAATAATACCAATAATAATAATAATAATAATAATAATAATAATAATAATAATAATAATAATAATAATAATAATAATAATAATAATAATTGGATAATAATAATAATACTAATTATAACTTTAACGATAATAACGATAGTAATAATAAAAAAAATAACAATTTTTAATGATAAATCCCTTTTATTGATAAAGATAATAATAATGATAATAATAAGATAAAACTAGAACGACGATAAAAACGACGATAATAATAATCATTTTTAATAAAAATATCGAAAATTCAATTGATTATAACTTCTAATCCGTTCATCGAAACCTTTCGATATGTAAAGGAAAAGTTCTTAATTTTTCGCTAGCTTTCCAAGGACATGCATATCTTATACCTTATCTCAACTGCAAGTGTAACTAATTCAAGATTCAACCTAACCTGTCTAAGGGCAATATCAAAAGTACAAGCATGCATAATCCTAAATACTCGAGCACTAGTCAGGGATACACTATTAGTATGTAAAAGTTAAATTATGAGTACTCACCTATCAATATTGAGATTCAATATTGCAGGAAAGGTACGTAGACGCAACGGAAATGATAAACACTATATTGACCTCACGAGCATACCCATGAACCATACTCAATCACCTCCATAGCTATAACCCATAATTTCCTTAATCCTATCCCACTCGAAAAACAATTTCGAAATCACTCGGACAGCACTCCGTCTTAATATTTTATGTATACTAATAATATCTTGAAATAATACGGAGTAAATATATATATGTAAATCGATTGAGAGAGTTTAGAGAAAAATATTTTCAAGTTTCTATGAAATAATGAAACCTATTGAATTCTATTTATAATAGATTTTTGAATTATTAAAGCGAATTATTAAAGTATGAATTATTAAAGTGAATTATTAAAGTATTAATTATTAAAGTGAATTATTAAAGTATGAATTATTAAAGTGAATTATTAAAGTATGAATTATTAAAGTGAATTATTAATGTTAAAGTAAAGTAAAAATAAAGTAAAGGTAAAGTGTAAGTATAGTAAAAGTATAAAACTATGTACGTATAATACGCGTATAAATATATATAATATTAATTTAAATCGTTATATATATTTAATAAAATAAAATATAAATATCGTTATCTTTATCATACTAGTTAAGTAATGAGTTGTCAAAAGTGGTTCTAGATATTTATAAAAGTTATATACGTTTTAATAATAAAGTTCCTTTTAAACTGAAAACGTTTTTGTATGTTTGAAACTAAATAGATCAATCGAGTCTTTATGAGATTCAATCTTCCACTATCCTTTGTCTAGTTCTCAATGATTGACAATTTGTTCTTATTTATAAATCACTTTACCATTTTCCGAATATTGTTAAAATGGAAAGATTTCTCAAATCAACGTGGGCCTTTCAACAGAGACTTGTAATCATAATTCAATATATCTGATAATTCAATCATTTGATCTTATCTTCTAATTCCATTGATAAACATTTTGAAACAGATACAATCATATAAAGTATTTAATCTAATATTTTGTTTACGTTTCAAGTTATAATATATATACACATATACATATATAATCATATTCGTTTAATGTATCGTGAATCGTTGGAACTTGGTCGAGGTTGAATGAATGTATGAACATAGTTTAAAATTCTTGAAATTTAACTTAACAAATATTGCTTATCGTGTCGGAAACATATAAATATTAAAGTTTAAATTTGGTTGGAAATTTTCGGTGTCGGAAACATATAAAGATTAAAGTTTAAATTTGGTTGGAAATTTCCGGGTTGTCACACTCGTCATCACGTACCACGTTACATAACTCTGCTTTTTCACTATTACCGTTTGATATTACTGGGACCCAAGGTAACAGACAATCCAAGGATACCTCTTTCTTCCTTGACTTATCGTTCTTATGCTTCTGATAATTGGCCATCTACCACTCAACCCTGAACTATACGACTATGTGTGCTGTTTCGTCTCCCACCAAGTCTCAACATTTGGCCACTAGATGCGCGATATGGCTACCTCAAGGTATAAAACTCATCCTATTCTAAGTTCTCAATTCACTCCTATCTTTTCGCTCGTACTTCCGTATAAGGAAATCTTTTATATAATTTCTCAAGAGAGAGAGACTCTTCACGTATTACTAGTGCTCTCCACAAGGGTGAATATCCATGACGAATGTTTTCGGTAGTCGATAAGAAACTTGTACCAACAAATGCTTTCGAGCCCTAACTAACTTGTTCAAACATATCTTAAAGGATTCTATTCCAACCCGGTGTACATTTATCAATTATCCTAGATCGAAATACTCGTTACACATCTAGTTTACAAAAGCCTTAGGAACACGTTTAAACATGAGTACCGCGTATCATCCACAAACCGACGAACCAAGCAAACGAACGATTTACATCTTGGATTAACATGTTACAAACTTGTATTGTCGCCTTTAGTTGATCCCTCTTACAACAGTAGTTACCACTCGCGTGTTAACGCATACTTTTCGAAACTTTTTTTAACCGCAAATATCGTTCTCCTATTCGATGGACTGAAGTAGGTGACAAGCAATTCACAGGATCCGAACTTATTCAAGAAACAACTGTTGAGATAGTTCAAGTCCGAGAAGGACCCAAGACGGCCCGTAGTCGCCAAAAGGACTATGCCGATGTTAGGCGTAAACCTTCCGAATTCCAAGTCAGTAACCGGGTAATATTGAAAAACCGCACCTTGGAAAGGTGTAATTCGTTTCGGGAAATCGAGAAAAGTTATATCCGCAATATTGATCCTTTTGAAATCTTGGGGCGTATTGGAACCGCTTCCTACCGTTTAGAACTTCCGACTCAATTAAGTTTCCGTTTACCCTACGTTCCGTGTAACAAACTTAGAGACATGTCCTGCGGAATAGAAATGTGTTACTCTTTTATATAAACTTACTATCGATGAGAAACTCCTCTTCGTAGAAAGACCGGTTGAAATTGTGGATCGTAAAACCGAGCCTTAATACAATGTAAACCCCGACTATCCATAATGGTGGAAATGCCCAATGACGTATCTTCACTTATTCGTAGATTGGAAAACACAAGGTCTCGAGTAAGAGACATCGACTATTACTTCCAACTAAATTTCGGGACAAAATTTCTTTTAAGGTGTGGGTAATGTAACATCCCGCATTTTTCCGTTAAATTTATTTTAACACCCGTCTTTTTATTTTAAATAATATCCTTCGTATCTAGATTAGTACCCTCCGTTAGCTAACATTCTTAAAATTTTCATTATCGGATTATAACATCTTCCGTACTCTCGTATAATTCAAAATAATCCGTTCGATTAATTCCCGCTCCCGATTCAAACTTGAGGGACTAAGGTTGTCAAATGGGCAAAGACGTGACTAGGTCAAAGTGAAATGTCCCGTTCTTATTAATTAAAAACGTTCCATATTAATTGATTTCGTTGCGAGGTTTTGACCTCTATATGAGACGTTTTTCAAAGACTGCATTCATTTTTAAAACAAACCATAACCTTTATTTCATAAATAAAGGTTTAAAAAGCTTTACGTAGATTATCAAATAATGATAATCTAAAATATCCTGTTTACACACGACCATTACATAATGGTTTACAATACAAATATGTTACATCGAAATCAGTTTCTTGAATGCAGTTTTTACACAATATCATACAAACATGGACTCCAAATCTTGTCCTTATTTTAGTATGCAACAGCGGAAGCTCTTAGTATTCACCTGAGAATAAACATGCTTTAAACGTCAACAAAAATGTTAGTGAGTTATAGGTTTAACCTATATATATCAAATCATAACAATAGACCACAAGATTTCATATTTCAATACACATCCCATACATAGAGATAAAAATCATTCATATGGTGAACACCTGGTAACCGACATTAACAAGATGCATATATAAGAATATCCCCATCATTCCGGGACACCCTTCGGATATGATATAAATTTCGAAGTACTAAAGCATCCGGTACTTTGGATGGGGTTTGTTAGGCCCAATAGATCTATCTTTAGGATTCGCGTCAATTAGGGTGTCTGTTCCCTAATTCTTAGATTACCAGACTTAATAAAAAGGGGCATATTTGATTTCGATAATTCAACCATAGAATGTAGTTTCACGTACTTGTGTCTATTTTGTAAATCATTTATAAAACCTGCATGTATTCTCATCCCAAAAATATTAGATTTTAAAAGTAGGACTATAACTCACTTTCACATATTTTTACTTCGTCGGGAAGTAAGACTTGGCCACTGGTTGATTCACGAACCTATAACAATATATACATATATATCAAAGTATGTTCAAAATATATTTACAACACTTTTAATATATTTTGATGTTTTAAGTTTATTAAGTCAACTGTCCTCGTTAGTAACCTACAACTAGTTGTCCACAGTTAGATGTACAGAAATAAATCGATAAATATTATCTTGAATCAATCCACGACCCAGTGTATACGTATCTCATTATTGATCACAACTCAAACTATATATATTTTGGAATCAACCTCAACCCTGTATAGCTAACTCCAACATTCACATATAGAGTGTCTATGGTTGTTCCGAAATATATATAGATGTGTCGACATGATAGGTCGAAATATTGTATACGTGTCTATGGTATCTCAAGATTACATAATATACAATACAAGTTGATTAAGTTATGGTTGGAATAGATTTGTTACCAATTTTCACGTAGCTAAAATGAGAAAAATTATCCAATCTTGTTTTACCCATAACTTCTTCATTTTAAATCCATTTTGAGTGAATCAAATTACTATGATTTCATATTGAACTCTATTTTATGAATCTAAACAGAAAATGTATAGCTTTATAGTTGGAAAAATAAGTTACAAGTTATTTTTGTAAAGGTAGTCATTTTAGTCGAAAGAACGACGTCTAGATGACCATTTTAGAAAACATACTTCCACTTTGAGTTTAACCATAATTTTTGGATATAGTTTCATGTTCATAATAAAAATCATTTTCCCAGAATAACAACTTTTAAATCAAAGTTTATCATAGTTTTTAATTAACTAACCCAAAACAGCCCGCGGTGTTACTACGACGGCGTAAATCCGGTTTTACGGTGTTTTTCATGTTTTTAGGTTTTAAATCAATAAGTTAGCATATCATATAGATATAGAACATGTGTTTAGTTGATTTTAAAAGTCAATTTAGAAGGATTAACTTTTATTTGCGAACAAGTTTAGAATGAACTAAACTATGTTCTAGTGATTACAAGTTTAAACCTTCGAATAACATAGCTTTATATGTATGAATAGAATGATGTTATGAACATCATTACTACCTCAAGTTCCTTGGATAAACCTACTGGAAATGAGAAAAATAGATCTAGCTTCAAAGGATCCTTGGATGGCTTGAAAGTTCTTGAAGCAGAATCATGACACGAAAACAATTTCAAATAAGATTTCCACTCGAAATAAGATTGTTATAGTTATAGAAATTGAATTAAAGTTTGAATAAGATTATTACCTTGTATTAGAAAGATAACCTACTGTAAGTAACAAAGGTTTCTTGATCTTGGATGATTATTTGGAATGGATTCAGAAAACTTGGAAGTAAACTTGCAATCTTGGAAGTATTCTTGATTTTATGAAACTAGAACTTTTGGAATTTATGAAGAACACTTAGAACTTGAAGATAGAACTTGAGAGAGATCAATTAGATGAAGAAAATTGAAGAATGAAAGTGTTTGTAGGTGTTTTTGGTCATTGGTGTATGGATTATATATAAAGGATATGTAATTTTGTTTTCATGTAAATAAGTCATGAATGATTACTCATATTTTTGTAATTTTATGAGATATTTTATGCTAGTTGCCAAATTATGGTTCCCACATGTGTTAGGTGACTCACATGGGCTTCTAAGAGCTGATCATTGGAGTGTATATACCAATAGTACATACATCTAAAAGCTGTGTATTGTACGAGTACGAATACGAGTGCATACGAGTAGAATTGTTGATGAAACTGAACGAGGATGTAATTGTAAGCATTTTTGTTAAGTAGAAGTATTTTGATAAGTGTCTTGAAGCCTTTCAAAAGTTTATGAATACATATTAAAACACTACATGTATATACATTTTAACTGAGTCGTTAAGTCATCGTTAGTCGTTACATGTAAATGTTGTTTTGAAACCTTTAGATTAACGATCTTGTTGAATGTTGTTAACCCATTATTTATTATAACAAATGAGATGTTAAATTGTTATATTATCATGATATTATGATATATAATATATCTTAGTATGATATATATACAGTTAAATGTTGTTACAACGATAATCGTTACATATATGTCTCGTTTTGAAATCATTAAGTTAGTAGTCTTATTTTTACATATGTATTTCATTGTTAATACAATTAATAATATATTTACTTATCATTTAACATAATTAACCAAGTGTATCAATATCTTAATATGATTCATATGTACCTAGTAAGACGTTGTTATAACGATAATCGTTATATATATCGTTTTCGAGTTTCTTAAATTAATAGTCTCATTTTTATGTATATAACTCATTGTTAAAATACCTAATGAGATAAATAGTTATAATAAAATCATGTTAACTATATATATAACCATATATATGTCATTGTATAGTTTTTACAAGTTTTAACGTTCGTGAATCACCGGTCAACTTGGGTGGTCAATTGTCTATATGAAACCTATTTCAATTAATCAAGTCTTAACAATGTTGATTGCTATGTTGGAAACACTTAATCATGTAAATAACAATTTCATTTAATATATATATAAACATGGAAAATTTCGGGTCACTACAGTACCTACCCGTTAAATAAATTTCGTCCCAAAATTTTAAGCATTTGGAGGTGTTGACGTATCTTCTGGAAATAAATGCGGGTATTTCTTCTTCATCTGATCTTCACGCTCCGAGGTGAACTCGGGTCCTCTACGAGCATTCCATCGAACCTTAACAATCGGTATCTTGTTTTGTTTAAGTCTCTTAACCTCACGATCCATTATTTCGACGGGTTCTTCAATGAATTGAAGTTTTTCATTGATTTGGATTTCGTCCAACAGAATAGTGAGATCTTCTTTAGCAAAACATTTCTTCAAATTTGAGACGTGGAAAGTGTTATGTACAGCTGCGAGTTGTTGAGGTAGCTCCAGTTGGTAAGCTACTGGTCCGACACGATCTATAATCTTGAATGGTCCAATGTACCTTGAATTTAGTTTCCCCCGTTTACCAAATCGAACAACGCCTTTCCAAGGTGAAACCTTAAGCATGACCATTTCTCCATTTCAAACTCTATATCTTTTCTTTTACTGTACGCGTAGCTCTTTTGTCGACTTTGGGCAGTTTTCAATCTTTGTTGAATTTGGATGATTTTCTCGGTAGTTTCTTGTATATCTCTAGACCCATAATCTGTCTATCCCCCACTTCACTCCAACAAATTGGAGACCTGCACTTTCTACCATAAAGTGCTTCAAACGGCGCCATCTCAATGCTTGAATGGTAGCTGTTGTTGTAGAAAAATTCTGCTAATGATAGATGTCGATCCCAACTGTTTTCGAAATCAATAACACAAGCTCGTAGCATGTCTTCAAGCGTTTGTATCGTCCTTTCGCTCTGCCCATCAGTTTGTGGATGATAGGCAGTACTATATCTAGACGAGTTCCCAATGCTTGCTGTAATGTCTGCCAGAATCTTGAAATAAATCTGCCATCCCTATCAGAGATAATAGCGATTGGTATTCCATGTCTGGAGACGACTTCCTTCAAATACAGTCATGCTAACTTCTCCATCTTATCATCTTCTCTTATTGGCAGGAAGTGTGCTGACTTGGTGAGACGATCAACTGTTACCCAAATAGTATCATAACCACTTGCAGTCCTTGGCAATTTAGTAATGAAATCCATGGTAATGTTTTCCCATTTCCATTCCGGGATTTCAGGTTGTTGTAGTAGACCTGATGGTTTCTGACGTTCAGCTTTGACCTTAGAACACGTCAAACATTCTCCTACATATTTAGCAATATCGACTTTCATACCTGGCCACCAAAAATATTTCTTAAGATCCTTGTACATCTTCCCCGTTCCAGGATGTATTGAGTATCTGGTTTTATGAGCTTCTCTAAGTACCATTTCTCTCATATCTCCAAATTTTGGTACCCAAATTCTTTCAGCCCTATACCGGGTTCCGTCTTCCCGAATATTAAGATGCTTCTCCGATCCTTTGGGTATTTCATCCTTTAAATTTCCCTCTTTTAAAACTCCTTGTTGCGCCTCCTTTATTTGAGTAGTAAGGTTAGTGTGAATCATTATATTCATAGATATTACTCGAATGGGTTCTCTGTCCTTTCTGCTCAAGGCGTCGGCTACCACATTTGCCTTCCCCGGGTGGTAACGAATCTCAAAGTCGTAATCATTCAACAATTCAATCCACCTACGCTGCCTCATATTCAGTTGTTTCTGATTAAATATGTGTTGAAGACTTTTGTGGTCGGTATATATAATACTTTTGACCCCATATAAGTAGTGCCTCCAAGTCTTTAATGCAAAAACAACCGCGCCTAATTCCAAATCATGCGTCGTATAATTTTGCTCGTGAATCTTCAATTGTCTAGACGCATAAGCAATCACCTTCGTCCGTTGCATTAATACACAATCGAGACCTTGCTTTGATGCGTCACAATAAATCACAAAATCATCATTCCCTTCGGCAATGACAATATAGGTGCCGTAGTTAGCTTTTTCTTCAATAATTGAAACGCCTTCTCTTGTTCATCCTTCCATTCAAATTTCTTCCCTTTATACGTTAATGCAGTCAAGGGTTTTGCTATTTTGGAGAAATCTTGGATGAATCTTCTGTAGTAACCAGCCAATCCTAAAAATTGACGTATATGCTTCGGAGTTTTTGGGGTTTCCCACTTTTCAACGGTTTCGATCTTTGCCAGGTCCACCTGGATACCTTCTTTGTTCACTATGTGACCGAGGAATTGAACTTCTTCCAACCAAAATGCACACTTTTAAACTTAGCGTACAGTTTATCTTTCCTCAATACTTCTAGCACTTTTCTCAAATGTTCTTCGTGCTCTTGATCATTCTTTGAGTAAATAAGTATGTCATCGATGAAAACAATAATAAACTTGTCAAGATATGGCCCACATACTCGGTTCATAAGGTCCATGAACACAGCTGGTGCGTTAGTCAATCCAAACGGCATAACCATAAACTCGTAATGACCATAACGCGTCCTAAAAGCAGTTTTTGGAATATCATCCTCCTTTACTCGCATTTGATGATATCCAGAACGTAAATCGATCTTCGAATAAACCGACGAGCCTTGTAGTTGATCAAATAAGTCGTCAATTCTCGGCAGTGGATAACGGTTTTTGATGGTAAGTTTGTTCAACTCTCTGTAGTCAATACACAACCTAAATGTACCATCCTTCTTCTTGACAAAAAAACAGGAGCTCCCCATGGTGATGTGCTTGGTCGAATGAAACCACGTTCTAATAGTTCTTGCAGTTGGCTTTGCAGTTCTTTCTTCTCGCTGGGTGCGAGTCTATAAGGAGCACGAGATATTGGTGCAGCTCCTGGTACAAGATCTATTTGAAATTCAACAGATCGATGTGAAGGTAGTCCCGGTAATTCTTTCGGAAATACATCGGGAAATTCTTTTGCGACGGAAACATCATTGATGCTCTTTTCTTCAGTTTGTACTTTCTCGACGTGTGCTAGAACAGCATAGCAACCTTTTCTTATTAGTTTTTGTGCCTTCAAATTACAAATAAGATGTAGCTTCATGTTGCCCTTTTCTCCGTACACCATTAAGGGTTCTCCTTCTTCTCGTACAATGCGAATTGCATTTTTATAACATACGATCTCTGCTTTCACCTTCTTCAGCCAGTCCATGCCAACTATTACATCAAAACTCCCTAACTCTACTGGTATCAAATCAATCTTAAATATTTCGCTACCCAGTTTAATTTCTCGATTCCGGCATATATTTTCTGCTGAAATTAATTTACCGTTTGCTAATTCGAGTAAAAATTTACTATCCAACGGCGTCAATGGACAACTTAATTTAGCAAAAAAATCTCTACTCATATAGCTTCTATCCGCACCCGAATCAAATAAAACGTAAGCAGATTTATTGTCAATAAGAAACGTACCCGTAACAAGCTCCGGGTCTTCCTGTGCCTCTGCCGCATTAATATTGAAAACTCTTTCGCGGCCTTGTCCATTCGTGTTTTCCTGGTTCGGGCAATTTCTAATAATGTGGCCCGGTTTTTCACATTTATAACAAACTAAATTGACATAACTTGCTCCGACACTACTTGCTCCGCCATTACTCGTTCCGACACCATTTGTTCCTTTCGTTCTGTTAACCCCTGGTCCGTAGACCTCACACTTCGCCGCGCTATGACCATTTCTTTTACACTTGTTGCAAAATTTGGTGCAGAACCCCGAGTGATACTTTTCACACCTTTGGCATAGCTGCTTCTGTTTGTTGTTGTTGTTGCGGTTGTTATTGTTGTTGGAATGATTGTTGTAGTTGCTGTTGTTGTTGTTGTTATTGTTGTGGTTGTTGTTGTTGTTGTTGTTGTTGGGCTGTTTGTTGTAGTTGCGATTGATGTTGCGATTGTTGGGATAATTGTTGCGATTATTATTGTAATTGCTGTTGTTGTTGTATTGGTGATTCTTATCACCATTTTCCTCCCACTTTCTTTTGACTTGCTTCACATTGGCCTCTTCAGCCGTCTGTTCTTTAATTCTTTCCTCAATCTGGTTCACTAGTTTGTGAGCCATTCTACATGCCTGTTGTATGGAGGCGGGCTCGTGTGAACTTATATCTTATTGGATTCTTTTCGATAATCCTTTCACAAACGCGTCGATCTTCTCTTCCTCATCTTCGAACGCTCCCGGACACAATAGGCACAATTCTGTGAATCGTCTTTCGTACGTGGTAATATCAAATCCTTGGGTTCGTAACCCTCTAAGTTCTGTCTTGAGCTTATTGACCTCGGTTCTGGGACGGTACTTCTCGTTCATCAAGTGCTTGAATGCTGACCACGGTAGTGCGTACGCATCATCTTCTCCCACTTGCTCTAGATAGGTATTCCACCATGTTAACGCAGATCCTGTGAAGGTATGCGTAGCATACTTCACTTTGTCCTCTTCAGTACACTTACTTATGGCAAACACCGATTCGACCTTCTCGGTCCACCGTTTCAATCCGATAGGTCCTTCGGTTCCATCAAATTTCAAAGGTTTGCAGGCAGTGAATTCTTTGTAGGTGCATCCTACACGATTTCCTGTACTGCTAGATCCAAGGTTATTGTTGGTATGTAGCGCAGCCTGTACTGCGGCTATGTTTGAAGCTACAAAAGTACGGAATTCCTCTTCATTCATATTCACGGTGTGTCGGGTAGTCGGTGCCATTTCCTTCAAAATAGTCAAATGGAACAAGTTAATCATACAGAATATTAAGAGTAGTTAATAGTATTTCGTAGCATAATATGAACTCATTTATAAAAGCTTTTTCTTCATATTAGCGTTTTATAAGTTTAAATTTGGGTAGTACCTACCCATTAAGTTCATACTTAGTAGCTAATATACAATTCAACTACTACAATTCTATATGAAAAATTGATTATAATAATATTTCGCGTTCAAACTTTTATACAATATTTTACAAACTTACAATACCGCTTATTTTACATAAAGCATGAAATATAGAACACAATAACTTTGATACAAGATAGTTGTGAAGATAATTCTAGCTAGTACACAAGTCGTTCAGCAAAGGCAATAAAGACACGTAATTCATACGTCCAGAAACAAGTCATGCATTCTGGTTTTACTAGGACTACTTCCCATCCTTGGTCTTGTGGACACTATATTACATATATCATAAAGCATAAGCACACTATATTACATATATTACACCACACGAATACAACTATCTTATTCCGACTCGCTCGTTTCTTCTTCTTCGGTTTTGGTTTGTTTTGCCAAGTTTCTAGGGATATATGATGTTTGTAGTGACCCGAACTTTTCCATGTTTATATATATTAATTGAGATTGATGTTTACATGATTAAATGTTTCCAACATGTTAAGCAATCAAACTTGTTAAGACTTGATTAATTGAAATAGGTTTCATATAGACAATTGACCACCCAAGTTGACCGGTGATTCACGAACGTTAAAACTTGTAAAAAAACTATATGATGACATATATATGGTTATATATATAGTTAACATGATATTATGATAAGTAAACATATCATTAATTATATTAACAATGAACTACATATGTAAAAACAAGACTACTAACTTAATGATTTTGAAACGAGACATATATGTAACGTTTATCGTTGTAACGACATTTAATGTATATATATCATATTAAGAGATATTCGTACATCATAATATCATGATAATATAATAATTTAAAATCTCTTTTGATATTATAAACATTGGGTTAACAACATTTAACAAGATCGTTAACCTAAAGGTTTCAAAACAACACTTACATGTAACGACTAACGATGACTTAACGACTCAGTTAAAATGTATATACATGTAGTGTTTTAATATGTATTTATACACTTTTGAAAGACTTCAATACACTTATCAAAATACTTCTACTTAACAAAAATGCTTACAATTACATTCTCGTTCAGTTTCATCAACAATTCTACTCGTATGCACCCGTATTCGTACTCGTACAATACACAGCTTTTAGATGTATGTACTATTGGTATATACACTCCAATGATCAGCTCTTAGCAGCCCATGTGAGTCACCTAACACATGTGGGAACCATCATTTGGCAACTAGCATGAAATATCTCATAAGATTACAAAAATATGAGTAATCATTCATGACTTATTTACATGAAAACAAAATTACATATCCTTTATATCTAATCCATACACCAACGACCAAAAACACCTACAAACACTTTCATTCTTCAATTTTCTTCATCTAATTGAACTCTCTCAAGTTCTATCTTCAAGTTCTAAGTGTTCTTCATAAATTCCAAAAGTTCTAGTTTCATAAAATCAAGAATACTTTCAAGTTTGCTAGCTCACTTCCAATCTTGTAAGGTGATCATCCAACCTCAAGAAATCTTTGTTTCTTACAGTAGGTTATCATTCTAATACAAGGTAATAATCATATTCAAACTTTGGTTCAATTTCTATAACTATAACAATCTTATTTCAAGTGATGATCTTACTTGAACTTGTTTTCGTGTCATGATTTTGCTTCAAGAACTTTGAGCCATCCAAGGATCCATTGAAGCTAGATCCATTTTTCTCTTTTCCAGTAGGTTCATCCAAGGAACTTAAGGTAGTAATGATGTTCATAACATCATTCGATTCATACATATAAAGCTATCTTATTCGAAGGTTTAAACTTGTAATCACTAGAACATAGTTTAGTTAATTCTAAACTTGTTCACAAACAAAAGTTAATCCTTCTAACTTGACTTTTAAAATCAACTAAACACATGTTCTATATCTATATGATATGCTAACTTAATGATTTAAAACCTGGAAACACGAAAAACACCGTAAAACCGGATTTACGCCGTCGTAGTAACACCGCGGGCTGTTTTGGGTTAGTTAATTAAAAACTATGATAAACTTTGATTTAAAAGTTGTTATTCTGAGAAAATGATTTTTATTATGAACATGAAACTATATCCAAAAATTATGGTTAAACTCAAAGTGGAAGTATGTTTTCTAAAATGGTCATCTAGACGTCGTTCTTTCGACTGAAATGACTACCTTTACAAAAACGACTTGTAACTTATTTTTCCGACTAGAAACCTATACTTTTTTTTGTTTAGATTCATAAAATAGAGTTCAATATGAAACCATAGCAATTTGATTCACTCAAAACGGATTTAAAATGAAGAAGTTATGGGTAAAACAAGATTGGATAATTTTTCTCATTTTAGCTACGTGAAAATTGGTAACAAATTTATTCCAACCATAACTTAATCAACTTGTATTATATATTATGTAATCTTGAGATACCATAGACACGTATACAATGTTTCGACCTATCATGTCGACACATCTATATATATTTCGGAACAACCATAAGACACTCTATATGTGAATGTTGGAGTTAGCTATACAGGGTTGAGGTTGATTCCAAAATATATATATAGTTTGAGTTGTGATCAATACTGAGATACGTATACACTGGGTCGTGGATTGATTCAAGATAATATTTATCGATTTATTTCTGTACATCTAACTGTGGACAACTAGTTGTAGGTTACTAACGAGGACAGCTGACTTAATAAACTTAAAACATCAAAATATATTAAAAGTGTTGTAAATATATTTTGAACATACTTTGATATATATGTATATATTGTTATAGGTTCGTGAATCAACCAGTGGCCAAGTCTTACTTCCCGACGAAGTAAAAATCTGTGAAAGTGAGTTATAGTCCCACTTTTAAAATCTAATATTTTTGGGATGAGAATACATGCAGGTTTTATAAATGATTTACAAAATAGACACAAGTACGTGAAACTACATTCTATGGTTGAATTATCGAAATCGAATATGCCCCTTTTTATTAAGTCTGGTAATCTAAGAATTAGGGAACAGACACCCTAATTGACGCGAATCCTAAAGATAGATCTATTGGGCCTAACAAACCCCATCCAAAGTACCGGATGCTTTAGTACTTCGAAATTTATATCATATCCGAAGGGTGTCCCGGAATGATGGGGATATTCTTATATATGCATCTTGTTATTGTCGGTTACCAGGTGTTCACCATATGAATGATTTTTATCTCTATGTATGGGATGTGTATTGAAATATGAAATCTTGTGGTCTATTGTTACGATTTGATATATATAGGTTAAACCTATAACTCACCAACATTTTTGTTGACGTTTTAAGCATGTTTATTCTCAGGTGATTATTAAGAGCTTCCGCTGTCGCATACTTAAATAAGGACAAGATTTGGAGTCCATGCTTGTATGATATTGTGTAAAAACTGCATTCAAGAAACTTATTTTGTTGTAACATATTTGTATTGTAAACCATTATGTAATGGTCGTGTGTAAACAGGATATTTTAGATTATCATTATTTGATAATCTACGTAAAGCTTTTTAAACCTTTATTGATGAAATAAAGGTTATGGTTTGTTTAAAAATGAATGCAGTCTTTGAAAAACGTCTCATATAGAGGTCAAAACCTCGCAACGAAATCAATTAATATGGAACGTTTTTAATCAATAAGAACGGGACATTTCAGTTGGTATCCGAGCGTTGGTCTTAGAGAACCAGAAAATTTGCATTAGTGTGTCTTATCGAGTTTGTTAGGATGCATTAGTGAGTCTGGACTTCGACCGTGTTTTCTTTAAAAATGATTGCTTAACATTTTTGTTGGAAACTATATATTTTTAATATATGAATATTATGTGATATATTAATCTCTTAACGTGTTTGATATTATGTGATAGATGTCTACCTCTAGAACAAGTCCCATTGACTCACCTAATAATAATGAAGAGTCAAATGTAAATTGGAATGATTTGTGGACTGATTCACAAGTTCCCGAAGAGGAACCGGAAGAAGAGTCGGAACCGGAAGAAGAATCGGAACCGGAAGAAGAATCGGAACCGGATGAAGAAATAGAACCGGTGGGGGAAATAATAAAACGGTTAAGTAAAAGAAAATCCTCAACCAACCGACCAAAGTTAATTATGGTCAATGGTGTTTCCGCCAAGGAAGCAAAATATTGGGAGGATTACCAATTCTCCGATGAATCGGATTTCGACGAGAATTCCGATGATGTTATAGAAATTACCCCAACTGAATTTAAAAAGGCAAAAGAAAATAATAAGGGAAAGGGCATAAAAATAGAGAAATCTAATTCCAACCCCGATGAACTTTATATGTATCGTCAACCCCCGAAGTCCTTAAGTTTTAACAATGACCCGGGAACCTCTAAACCACCAGGTTTTTCTAAATCAATGTGGACAACGACGGCTCGTATTAGGGGAACATCATATATCCCTAGAAACTTGGCAAAACGAACCAAAACCGAAGAAGAAGAAACGAGCGAGTCGGAATAAGATAGTTGTATTCGTGTGGTGTAATATATGTAATATAGTGTTCTTATGCTTTATGATATATGTAAAAATTGCTTGTATTAATAAGTATTTTTTTATGAATCTAACTCTTGTCTATTTTACAGTTTAAAAACACAAAATGGATAGACAACCCAATATTTTAAGAGACCTACCCGGAGACATGATTGATGAAATCTTGTCTAGAGTCGGCCAGAATTCTTCGGCACAACTATTTAAGGCGAGATCAGTTTGTAAGACATTCGAAGAACGTTCCAAGAATGTCTTGGTTTATAAGAGACTTTCGTTTGAAAGATGGGGGATATCACATTGGGAAACCCATAAGTTACGATGTGTTTACTTTGACGCATATATTGCGGGGAACCCAAATGCTATTTTACGCAACGGGTTAAGAAATTATTTTGACTCAATATATCCGAATATTGGACTTCGTGATTTAGAAAAAGTGGCTAACATGCAACATAAAGAAGCATGTTATGCTTACGGATTAGTAATGTTCGCTTCTCACCAAAGTGAGAACAAGAACATCGGGCTACAACTATTAAACAAAACGTTTCCACAAGTGACGGAGTCGGTAATTGGGGTAAGAAATGAGGTTTTTAGATTATTACGGGACTGTTGGACATTACGTAACCCTCGTCCCTTTGATGACGTTACAACACGCTGTCTTATCAACGGCCATAACGGTTATGTTGCACAAGACCAAGGATGGGAAGTAGTCCTAGTAAAACCAGAATGCATGACTTGTTTCTGGACGTATGAATTACGTGTCTTTATTGCCTTTGCTGAACGACTTGTGTACTAGCTAGAATTGTCTTCACAACTATCTTGTATCAAAGTTATTGTGTGCTATATTTCATGCTTTATGTAAAATAAGCGGTATTGTAAGTTTGTAAAATATTGTATAAAAGTTTGAACGCGAAATATTATTATAATCAGTTTTTCATATAGAATTGTAGTAGTTGAATTGTATATTAGCTACTAAGTATGAACTTAACGGGTAGGTACTACCCGAATTTAAACTTATAAAACGCTAATATGAAGAAAAAGCTTTTATAAATGAGTTCATATTATGCTACGAAATACTATTAACTACTCTTAATATTCTGTATGATTAACTTGTTCCATTTAACTATTTTGAAGGAAATGGCACCGACTACTCGACACACCGTGAATATGAATGAAGAGGAATTCCGTACTTTTCTAGCTTCAAACATAGCCGCAGTACAGGCTGCGCTACATACCAACAATAACCTTGGATCTAGCAGTACAGGAAATCGTGTAGGATGCACCTACAAAGAATTCACTGCCTGCAAACCTTTGGAATTTGATGGAACCGAAGGACCGATCGGATTGAAACGGTGGACCGAGAAGGTTGAATCGGTGTTTGCCATAAGTAAGTGTACTGAAGAGGACAAAGTGAAGTACGCTACGCATACCTTCACAGGTTCTGCGTTAACATGGTGGAAT
The DNA here is from genome assembly GCF_046630445.1 of Rutidosis leptorrhynchoides. Classification (NCBI taxonomy): domain Eukaryota; kingdom Viridiplantae; phylum Streptophyta; class Magnoliopsida; order Asterales; family Asteraceae; genus Rutidosis; species Rutidosis leptorrhynchoides. The sequence goes on from NC_092337.1 coordinate 247,143,624, forward strand.
ACCTATCTAGAGCAAGTGGGACAAGATGATGCGTACGCACTACCGTGGTCAGCATTCAAGCACTTGATGAACGAGAAGTACCGTCCCAGAACCGAGGTCAATAAGCTCAAGACAGAACTTAGAGGGTTACGAACCCAAGGATTTGATATTACCACGTACGAAAGACGATTCACAGAATTGTGCCTATTGTGTCCGGGAGCATTCGAAGATGAGGAAGAGAAGATCGACGCGTTTGTGAAAGGATTACCGGAAAGAATCCAAGAAGATATAAGTTCACACGAGCCCGCCTCCATACAACAGGCATGTAGAATGGCTCACAAACTAGTGAACCAGATTGAAGAAAGAATTAAAGAACAGACTGCTGAAGAGGCCAATGTGAAGCAAGTCAAAAGAAAGTGGGAGGAAAACGGTGATAAGAATCACCAATACAACAACAACAGCAATTACAACAATAATCGCAACAATTATCCCAACAATCGCAACATCAATCGCAACTACAACAAACGGCCCAACAACAACAACAACAACAACAGCAACTACAACAATCATCCCAACAACAATAATAACCGCAACAACAACAACAATCAGAAGCAACTATGCCAAAGGTGTGAAAAGAATCACTCGGGGTTCTGCACCAAATTTTGCAACAAATGTAAAAGAAATGGTCATAGCGAGGCGAAGTGTGAGGTCTACGGACCAGGGGTTAATAGAACGAAAGGAACAAATGGTGTCGGAACGAGTAATGGCGGAGCAAGTAGTGTCGGAGCAAGTTATGCCAATGTAGTTTGTTATAAATGTGGAAAACCAGGCCACATTATTAGAAATTGCCCGAACCAGGAGAACACGAATGGACAAGGCCGTGGAAGAGTTTTCAATATTAATGCGGTAGAGGCACAGGAAGACCCGGAGCTTGTTACGGGTACGTTTCTTATTGACAATAAATCTGCTTACGTTTTATTTGATTCGGGTGCGGATAGAAGCTATATGAGTAGAGATTTTTGTGCTAAATTAAGTTGTCCATTGACGCCTTTGGATAGTAAATTTTTACTCGAATTAGCAAATGGTAAATTAATTTCAGCAGATAATATATGTCGGAATCGAGAAATTAAACTGGTTAGCGAAACATTTAAGATTGATTTGATACCAGTAGAGTTAGGGAGTTTTGATGTGATAATCGGTATGGACTGGTTGAAAGAAGTGAAAGCGGAGATCGTTTGTTACAAAAATGCAATTCGCATTATACGAGAAAAAGGAAAACCCTTAATGGTGTACGGAGAAAAGGGCAACACGAAGCTACATCTTATTAGTAATTTGAAGGCACAAAAACTAATAAGAAAAGGTTGCTATGCTGTTATAGCACACGTCGAGAAAGTACAAACTGAAGAAAAGAGCATCAATGATGTTCCCATTACAAAAGAATTTCCCGATGTATTTCCGAAAGAATTACCGGGATTACCCCCACATCGATCCGTTGAATTTCAAATAGATCTTGTACCAGGAGCTGCACCAATAGCTCGTGCTCCTTACAGACTCGCACCCAGCGAGATGAAAGAACTGCAAAGCCAATTACAAGAACTTTTAGAGCGTGGTTTCATTCGACCAAGCACATCACCGTGGGGAGCTCCTGTTTTGTTTGTCAAGAAGAAAGATGGTACATTCAGGTTGTGTATCGACTACCGAGAGTTGAACAAACTTACCATCAAGAACCGCTACCCACTACCGAGAATCGACGACTTATTTGATCAACTACAAGGCTCGTCTGTTTATTCAAAGATTGACTTACGTTCCGGGTATCATCAAATGCGGGTGAAAGAAGATGATATTCCAAAGACTGCTTTCAGAACACGTTACGGTCATTACGAGTTTATGGTCATGCCGTTTGGTTTAACTAATGCACCAGCTGTGTTCATGGACCTTATGAACCGAGTGTGTGGACCATACCTTGACAAGTTTGTCATTGTTTTCATTGATGACATACTTATTTACTCAAAGAATGACCAAGAACACGGTGAACATTTGAGAAAGGTGTTAGAAGTATTGAGGAAGGAAGAATTGTACGCTAAGTTTTCAAAGTGTGCATTTTGGTTGGAAGAAGTTCAATTCCTCGGTCACATAGTGAACAAAGAAGGTATTAAGGTGGATCCGGCAAAGATAGAAACTGTTGAAAAGTGGGAAACCCCGAAAACTCCGAAACACATACGCCAGTTTTTAGGACTAGCTGGTTACTACAGAAGGTTCATCCAAGACTTTTCCAGAATAGCAAAACCCTTGACTGCATTAACGCATAAAGGGAAGAAATTTGAATGGAATGATGAACAAGAGAAAGCATTTCAGTTATTGAAGAAAAAGCTAACTACGGCACCTATATTGTCATTGCCTGAAGGGAATGATGATTTTGTGATTTATTGTGATGCATCAAAGCAAGGTCTCGGTTGTGTATTAATGCAACGAACGAAGGTGATTGCTTATGCGTCTAGACAATTGAAGATTCACGAACAAAATTATACGACGCATGATTTGGAATTAGGCGCGGTTGTTTTTGCATTAAAGACTTGGAGGCACTACTTATATGGGGTCAAAAGTATTATATATACCGACCACAAAAGTCTTCAACACATATTTAATCAGAAACAACTGAATATGAGGCAGCGTAGGTGGATTGAATTATTGAATGATTACGATTTTGAGATTCGTTACCACCCGGGGAAGGCAAATGTGGTAGCCGATGCCTTGAGCAGGAAGGATAGAGAACCCATTCGAGTAAAATCTATGAATATAATGATTCATAATAACATTACTACTCAAATAAAGGAGGCGCAACAAGGAGTTTTAAAAGAGGGAAATTTAAAGGATGAAATACCCAAAGGATCGGAGAAGCATCTTAATATTCGGGAAGACGGAACCCGGTATAGGGCTGAAAGGATTTGGGTACCAAAATTTGGAGATATGAGAGAAATGGTACTTAGAGAAGCTCATAAAACCAGATACTCAATACATCCTGGAACGGGGAAGATGTACAAGGATCTCAAGAAACATTTTTGGTGGCCGGGTATGAAAGCCGATGTTGCTAAATACGTAGGAGAATGTTTGACGTGTTCTAAGGTCAAAGCTGAGCATCAGAAACCATCAGGTCTACTTCAACAACCCGAAATCCCGGAATGGAAATGGGAAAACATTACCATGGATTTCATCACTAAATTGCCAAGGACTGCAAGTGGTTTTGATACTATTTGGGTAATAGTTGATCGTCTCACCAAATCAGCACACTTCCTACCAATAAGAGAAGATGACAAGATGGAGAAGTTAGCACGACTGTATTTGAAGGAAGTCATCTCCAGACATGGAATACCAATCTCTATTATCTCTGATAGGGATGGCAGATTTATTTCAAGATTCTGGCAGACATTACAGCAAGCATTAGGAACTCGTCTAGACATGAGTACTGCCTATCATCCACAAACTGATGGGCAGAGCGAAAGGACGATACAAACGCTTGAAGACATGCTACGAGCATGTGTTATTGATTTCGGAAACAGTTGGGATCGACATCTACCGTTAGCAGAATTTTCCTACAACAACAGCTACCATTCAAGCATTGAGATGGCGCCGTTTGAAGCACTTTATGGTAGAAGGTGCAGGTCTCCGATTTGTTGGAGTGAAGTGGGGGATAGACAGATTACGGGTCCGGAGATTATACAAGAAACTACCGAGAAGATCATCCAAATTCAACAACGGTTGAAAACCGCCCAAAGTCGACAAAAGAGCTACACTGACATTAAAAGAAAAGATATAGAATTTGAAATTGGAGAGATGGTCATGCTTAAAGTTGCACCTTGGAAAGGCGTTGTTCGATTTGGTAAACGAGGGAAATTAAATCCAAGGTATATTGGACCATTCAAGATTATTGATCGTGTCGGACCAGTAGCTTACCGACTTGAGTTACCTCAACAACTCGCGGCTGTACATAACACTTTCCACGTCTCGAATTTGAAGAAATGTTTTGCTAAAGAAGATCTCACTATTCCGTTAGATGAAATCCAAATCAACGAAAAACTCCAATTCATCGAAGAACCCGTCGAAATAATGGATCGTGAGGTTAAAAGACTTAAGCAAAACAAGATACCAATTGTTAAGGTTCGATGGAATGCTCGTAGAGGACCCGAGTTCACCTGGGAGCGTGAAGATCAGATGAAGAAGAAATACCCGCATCTATTTCCAGAAGATTCGTCAACACCTTCAACAGCTTAAAATTTCGGGACGAAATTTATTTAACGGGTAGGTACTGTAGTGACCCGAACTTTTCCATGTTTATATATATTAATTGAGATTGATGTTTACATGATTAAATGTTTCCAACATGTTAAGCAATCAAACTTGTTAAGACTTGATTAATTGAAATAGGTTTCATATAGACAATTGACCACCCAAGTTGACCGGTGATTCACGAACGTTAAAACTTGTAAAAAAACTATATGATGACATATATATGGTTATATATATAGTTAACATGATATTATGATAAGTAAACATATCATTAATTATATTAACAATGAACTACATATGTAAAAACAAGACTACTAACTTAATGATTTTGAAACGAGACATATATGTAACGTTTATCGTTGTAACGACATTTAATGTATATATATCATATTAAGAGATATTCGTACATCATAATATCATGATAATATAATAATTTAAAATCTCTTTTGATATTATAAACATTGGGTTAACAACATTTAACAAGATCGTTAACCTAAAGGTTTCAAAACAACACTTACATGTAACGACTAACGATGACTTAACGACTCAGTTAAAATGTATATACATGTAGTGTTTTAATATGTATTTATACACTTTTGAAAGACTTCAATACACTTATCAAAATACTTCTACTTAACAAAAATGCTTACAATTACATTCTCGTTCAGTTTCATCAACAATTCTACTCGTATGCACCCGTATTCGTACTCGTACAATACACAGCTTTTAGATGTATGTACTATTGGTATATACACTCCAATGATCAGCTCTTAGCAGCCCATGTGAGTCACCTAACACATGTGGGAACCATCATTTGGCAACTAGCATGAAATATCTCATAAGATTACAAAAATATGAGTAATCATTCATGACTTATTTACATGAAAACAAAATTACATATCCTTTATATCTAATCCATACACCAACGACCAAAAACACCTACAAACACTTTCATTCTTCAATTTTCTTCATCTAATTGAACTCTCTCAAGTTCTATCTTCAAGTTCTAAGTGTTCTTCATAAATTCCAAAAGTTCTAGTTTCATAAAATCAAGAATACTTTCAAGTTTGCTAGCTCACTTCCAATCTTGTAAGGTGATCATCCAACCTCAAGAAATCTTTGTTTCTTACAGTAGGTTATCATTCTAATACAAGGTAATAATCATATTCAAACTTTGGTTCAATTTCTATAACTATAACAATCTTATTTCAAGTGATGATCTTACTTGAACTTGTTTTCGTGTCATGATTTTGCTTCAAGAACTTTGAGCCATCCAAGGATCCATTGAAGCTAGATCCATTTTTCTCTTTTCCAGTAGGTTCATCCAAGGAACTTAAGGTAGTAATGATGTTCATAACATCATTCGATTCATACATATAAAGCTATCTTATTCGAAGGTTTAAACTTGTAATCACTAGAACATAGTTTAGTTAATTCTAAACTTGTTCACAAACAAAAGTTAATCCTTCTAACTTGACTTTTAAAATCAACTAAACACATGTTCTATATCTATATGATATGCTAACTTAATGATTTAAAACCTGGAAACACGAAAAACACCGTAAAACCGGATTTACGCCGTCGTAGTAACACCGCGGGCTGTTTTGGGTTAGTTAATTAAAAACTATGATAAACTTTGATTTAAAAGTTGTTATTCTGAGAAAATGATTTTTATTATGAACATGAAACTATATCCAAAAATTATGGTTAAACTCAAAGTGGAAGTATGTTTTCTAAAATGGTCATCTAGACGTCGTTCTTTCGACTGAAATGACTACCTTTACAAAAACGACTTGTAACTTATTTTTCCGACTAGAAACCTATACTTTTTTTTGTTTAGATTCATAAAATAGAGTTCAATATGAAACCATAGCAATTTGATTCACTCAAAACGGATTTAAAATGAAGAAGTTATGGGTAAAACAAGATTGGATAATTTTTCTCATTTTAGCTACGTGAAAATTGGTAACAAATTTATTCCAACCATAACTTAATCAACTTGTATTATATATTATGTAATCTTGAGATACCATAGACACGTATACAATGTTTCGACCTATCATGTCGACACATCTATATATATTTCGGAACAACCATAAGACACTCTATATGTGAATGTTGGAGTTAGCTATACAGGGTTGAGGTTGATTCCAAAATATATATAGTTTGAGTTGTGATCAATACTGAGATACGTATACACTGGGTCGTGGATTGATTCAAGATAATATTTATCGATTTATTTCTGTACATCTAACTGTGGACAACTAGTTGTAGGTTACTAACGAGGACAGCTGACTTAATAAACTTAAAACATCAAAATATATTAAAAGTGTTGTAAATATATTTTGAACATACTTTGATATATATGTATATATTGTTATAGGTTCGTGAATCAACCAGTGGCCAAGTCTTACTTCCCGACGAAGTAAAAATCTGTGAAAGTGAGTTATAGTCCCACTTTTAAAATCTAATATTTTTGGGATGAGAATACATGCAGGTTTTATAAATGATTTACAAAATAGACACAAGTACGTGAAACTACATTCTATGGTTGAATTATCGAAATCGAATATGCCCCTTTTTATTAAGTCTGGTAATCTAAGAATTAGGGAACAGACACCCTAATTGACGCGAATCCTAAAGATAGATCTATTGGGCCTAACAAACCCCATCCAAAGTACCGGATGCTTTAGTACTTCGAAATTTATATCATATCCGAAGGGTGTCCCGGAATGATGGGGATATTCTTATATATGCATCTTGTTATTGTCGGTTACCAGGTGTTCACCATATGAATGATTTTTATCTCTATGTATGGGATGTGTATTGAAATATGAAATCTTGTGGTCTATTGTTACGATTTGATATATATAGGTTAAACCTATAACTCACCAACATTTTTGTTGACGTTTTAAGCATGTTTATTCTCAGGTGATTATTAAGAGCTTCCGCTGTCGCATACTTAAATAAGGACAAGATTTGGAGTCCATGCTTGTATGATATTGTGTAAAAACTGCATTCAAGAAACTTATTTTGTTGTAACATATTTGTATTGTAAACCATTATGTAATGGTCGTGTGTAAACAGGATATTTTAGATTATCATTATTTGATAATCTACGTAAAGCTTTTTAAACCTTTATTGATGAAATAAAGGTTATGGTTTGTTTAAAAATGAATGCAGTCTTTGAAAAACGTCTCATATAGAGGTCAAAACCTCGCAACGAAATCAATTAATATGGAACGTTTTTAATCAATAAGAACGGGACATTTCAATGTTCCCCTAATACGAGCTGTCGTTTTCCACAACGGTTTAGAAAAACCTGGTGGTTTAGAGGTTCCCGGGTCATTGTTACAACTTAAGGGCTTCGGGGGTTGACGATACATATAAATTTCATCGGGGTTGGAATTAGATTTCTCTATTTTTATGCCCTTTCCCTTATTATTTTCTTTTGCCTTTTTAAATTCAGTTGGGTAATTTCTATAACATCATCGGAATTCTCGTCGGAATCCGATTCATCGGAGAATTGGTAATCCTCCCAATATTTTGCTTCCTTGGCAGAAACACCATTGACCATAATTAACCTTGGTCGGTTGGTTGAGGATTCTCTTTTACTTAACCGTTTTATTATTTCCCCCACCGGTTCTATTTCCTCCTCCGGTTCCTCCTCTTCCGGTTCTGATTCTTCTTCCGGTTCTGATTCTTCTTCTGGTTCTTCTTCGGGAACTTGTGAATCAGTCCAATATATATTCGACTCTTCGTTATTATTATTTGAGTCAATGGGATTTGTGCTAGAGGTAGACATCTATCACACAATATCAAACATGTTAACAGATTAATATATCACATAATATATACATGTTAATAATATATAATTTCCAACAAAAATGTTAAGCAATCATTTTTAAAGAAAACACGGTCGAAGTCCAGACTCACTAATGCATCCTAACAAACTCGATAAGACACACTAATGCAAATTTTCTGGTTCTCTAAGACCAACGCTCTGATACCAACTGAAATGTCCAGTTCTTATTGATTAAAAACGTTCCATATTAATTGATTTCGTTGCGAGGTTTTGACCTCCATATGAGACGTTTTTCAAAGACTGCATTCATTTTTAAAATAAACCATAACCTTTATTTCATAAATAAAGGTTTAAAAAGCTTTACGTCAAATAATGATAATCTAAAATATCCTGTTTACACACGACCATTACATAATGGTTTACAATACAAATATGTTACATCGAAATCAGTTTCTTGAATGCAGTTTTTACACAATATCATACAAACATGGACTCCAAATCTTGTCCTTATTTTAGTATGCAACGGCGGAAGCTCTTAGTATTTACCTGAGAATAAACATGCTTTAAACGTCAACAAAAATGTTGGTGAGTTATAGGTTTAACCTATATATATCAAATCATAACAATAGACCACAAGATTTCATATTTCAATACACATCCCATACATAGAGATAAAAATCATTCATATGGTGAACACCTGATAACTGACATTAACAAGATGCATATATAAGAATATCCCCATCATTCCGGGACACCCTTCGGATGTGATATAAATTTCGAAGTACTAAAGCATCCGGTACTTTGGATGGGGTTTGTTAGGCCCAATAGATCTATCTTTAGGATTCGCGTCAATTAGGGTGTCTGTTCCCTAATTCTTAGATTACCAGACTTAATAAAAAGGGGCATATTCGATTTCGATAATTCAACCATAGAATGTAGTTTCACGTACTTGTGTCTATTTTGTAAATCATTTATAAAACCTGCATGTATTCTCATCCCAAAAATATTAGATTTTAAAAGTGGGACTATAACTCACTTTCACAGATTTTTACTTCGTCGGGAAGTAAGACTTGGCCACTGGTTGATTCACGAACCTATAACAATATATACATATATATTAAAGTATGTTCAAAATATATTTATAACACTTTTAATATATTTTGATGTTTTAAGTTTATTAAGTCAGCTGTCCTCGTTAGTAACCTACAACTAGTTGTCCACAGTTAGATGTACAGAAATAAATCGATAAATATTATCTTGAATTAATCCACGACCCAGTGTATACGTATCTCATTATTGATCACAACTCAAACTATATATATTTTGGAATCAACCTCAACCCTGTATAGCTAACTCCAACATTCACATATAGAGTGTCTATGGTTGTTCCGAAATATATATAGATGTGTCGACATGATAGGTCAAAACATTGTATACGTGTATATGGTATCTCAAGATTACATAATATATAATACAAGTTGATTAAGTTATGGTTGGAATAGATTTGTTACCAATTTTCACGTAGCTAAAATGAGAAAAATTATCCAATCTTGTTTTACCCATAACTTCTTCATTTTAAATCCGTTTTGAGTGAATCAAATTGCTATGATTTCATATTGAACTCTATTTTATGAATTTAAACAGACAAATTATAGGTTTATAGTCAGAAAAATAAGTTACAAGTCATTTTTGTAAAGGTAGTCATTTCAGTCGAAAGAACGACGTCTAGATGACCATTTTAGAAAACATACTTGCACTTTGAGTTTAACCATAATTTTTGGATATAGTTTCATGTTCATAATAAAAATCATTTTCCCAGAATAACAACTTTTAAATCAAATTTTATCATAGTTTTTAATTAACTAACCCAAAACAGCCCGCGGTGTTACTACGACGGCGTAAATCCGGTTTTACGGTGTTTTTCGTGTTTCCAGGTTTTAAATCATTAAGTTAGCATATCATATAGATATAGAACATGTGTTTAGTTGATTTTAAAAGTCAAGTTAGAAGGATTAACTTTTATTTGCGAACAAGTTTAGAATTAACTAAACTATGTTCTAGTGATTACAAGTTTAAACCTTCGAATAAGATAGCTTTATATGTATGAATAGAATGATGTTATGAACATCATTACTACCTCAAGTTCCTTGTATAAACCTACTGGAAATGTGAAAAATAGATCTAGCTTCAAAGGATCCTTGGATGGCTTGAAAGTTCTTGAAGCAGAATCATGACACGAAAACAATTTCAAGTAAGATTTCCACTCGAAATAAGATTGTTATAGTTATAGAAATTGAATTAAAGTTTGAATATGATTATTACCTTGTATTAGAAAGATAACCTACTGTAATTAACAAAGGTTTCTTGATCTTGGATGATTACTTAGAATGGATTCAGAAAACTTGGAAGTAAACTTGCAATCTTGGAAGTATTCTTGATTTTATGAAACTAGAACTTTTGGAATTTATGAAGAACACTTAGAACTTGGAGATAGAACTTGAGAGAGATCAATTAGATGAAAAAAATTGAAGAATGAAAGTGTTTGTAGGTGTTTTTGGTCGTTGGTGTATGGATTAGATATAAAGGATATGTAATTTTGTTTTCATGTAAATAAGTCATGAATGATTACTCATATTTTTGTAATTTTATGAGATATTTTATGCTAGTTGCCAAATGATGGTTCCCACATGTGTTAGGTGACTCAAATGGGCTGCTAAGAGCTGATAATTGGAGTGTATATACCAATAGTACATACATCTAAAAGCTGTGTATTGTACGAGTACGAATACGGGTGCATACGAGTAGAATTGTTGATGAAACTGAACGAGGATGTAATTGTAAGCATTTTTGTTAAGTAGAAGTATTTTGATAAGTGTCTTGAAGTCTTTCAAAAGTGTATGAATACATATTAAAACAATACATTTATATACATTTAAACTGAGTCATTAAGTCATCGTTAGTTGTTACATGTAAATGTTGTTTTGAAACCTTTAGATTAACGATCTTGTTGAATGTTGTTAACCCATTATTTATTATAACAAATGAGATGTTAAATTGTTATATTATCATGATATTATGATATATAATATATCTTAGTATGATATATATACAGTTAAATGTCGTTACAACGATAATCGTTACATATATGTCTCGTTTCGAAATCATTAAGTTAGTAGTCTTATTTTTATATATGTATTTCATTGTTAATACACTTAATAATATATTTACTTATCATTTAACATAATTAACCAAGTGTATCAATATCTTAATATGATTCATATGTACCTAGTAAGACGTTGTTATAATGATAATCGTTATATATATCGTTTTCGAGTTTCTTAAATTAATAGTCTCATTTTTATGTATATAACTCATTGTTAAAATACCTAATGAGACACATACTTATAATAAAATCATGTTAACTATATATATATAACATATGTCATCGTATAGTTTTTAGCTCTGATGTGCCCCACGATGGTTATCCCGGAATTTAAGCGAATGGAACGGTATTTGTGGGGACTTTCCAAGTCCATCAAGGGAAATGTCACCTCTTCAAAACCAGCTGATGTCCCGAAAGATATGTGCATGGCGCACACCCTGATGAACCAAATTACCAGCAAAGAACCAAAAAAGGGGAAATCCGAATCTAGAGCTAGTAATGAGAAACGTAAGTGGGACAGCAACAAGGGAAGGGTCTTTGATCAAAACCCAGCTAAGAGGCATGAAAGTTTCAAGGGAAACAACAACGGGAGGAACCCCAACCCGAACCCTAGCTCGAACCCTAACTACAAGGGTAGTCTCCCGCAGTGCAACAGATGCTACAAGCATCATACCGGGTACTGCGTCTGTGAAAAGTGTAAAAGGACTGGGCATATTGGCAAAGACTGCAAGATCACCACCCCAACTATGAAGACAAACCCTACTGGACCAAGAAAATGCTATGAGTGTGGACAACAGGGCCACTTCAGGAATGAATGTCCCAATAAGAGAAAGGACGGCGGGCTAGCGCGTGGAAGAGCTTTCAACGTAAACGCAAGTGATGCCCGTGAGAACCCCGACTTGGTTACAGGTATATTCACTATCAACAATTTATTAGCTTCTGTCTTATTTGATACTGGTGCCGATAGGAGTTATGTATGTAGACACTTTTGCTCTAAGAAAAATTGGTCGTTAGTTACTTTAAAGGAGAGTATGCTTGTTGAGGTAGCCAATGGAAAACTTGAGAAAGTTGACCAAATTAGTCGAGGAGGTATTATCAACATAGATGGTGTGGATTTCGAGATTGACTTGATACCCATAAAATTGGGAAGTTTTGATGTGATTGTCGGTATGGACTGGTTGACCAAGTTAAGGGCCGACATTATCTGTGGAGATAAAGCTATTCGTATACCACACAGCCACTAATTATTTACACAGAGAGATGTAACTCAAAGCTGAACATCATTAGTTGCATGAAAGCACAAAAAGATCATGAAGAAAGGACGTCTTAATGTTTTAGCACATGTGAAAACATTAGAAACCGAGGTGAAGAGCGTGGATGATGTACGAATTGTGAACGAATTTCCCAATGTCTTCCCAGAATAATTGCCTGGATTACCGCCAACGAGGGCAGTAGATTTTTAGATCGATTTAGTGCCAGGAGCTTCACCGGTAGCTCGCGCACCATATCGACTCGCACCTTCCGAAATGCAAGAGTTGTAGAGTCAACTACAAGAACTGCTAGACCGTGGATTTATCCAACCAAGTTCTTCGCCTTGGGGTGCACCTGTTTTATTTGTGAAGAAGAAGGACTGATCTTTCCACATGTGTATCGACTACCGCGAACTCAACAAATTGACGATCAAGAATCGGTATCCCCTTCCCCGAATTTACGTTCTTTTCAATCAGCTGCAAGGATCAAGCATTTACTCTAAGATTGATTTGCGATCAGGTTATCACCAGCTGAGGGTGAAGGAGAGTGATGTGATAAAAACTGCGTTCAGAACCCGTTATGGTCACTATGAGTTTCTCGTGATGCCATTCGGTTTAACCAACGCACCTGCCGTGTTTATGGATCTCATGAATCATGTATGCAAGCCATACCTGGATAAGTTCGTTATCATCTTCATAGATGATATCCTCATCTACTCCAAAAGCATAGAAGAACATGAGCAACATCTTCGACTAGTGTTGGAACTCTTGAGACAAGAGCAACTTTATGCCAAATTCTCCAAGTGTGAGTTTTTGTTGAAGGAAGTCCAATTCCTGGGTCATATTGTGAGTGATCAAGTTATCAAAGTTGATCCCACAAATATCGAAGCTTTCAGCAAGTGGGAAAGCCCCGCTACTCCGACTCATATCCGCCAATTTTTAGGTCTCGCCAGTTACTACCGAAGATTTATTGAAGGTTTCTCTCTGATTGCGCGTCCTTTGATCGCGCTGACTCACAAAGGGAAAAAGTTTGTTTATGAAACCGAACAAGAATCAGCATTTCAAACCTTGAAGCAGAAGTTAACCACCGCGCATATCTTATCACTTCCTGAAGGCAGTGACGACTTCGTTGTGTATTGTGATGCCTCGAAAAATGGTTTTGGTTGCGTATTGATGCAAAGAACGAAGGTCATTGCTTATGCTTCTCGTCAACTGAAGATTCACGAGCGAAACTACACTACTCACGATCTCGAACTTGGAGCCGTTGTTTTTGCACTCAAATTATGGAGACACTATCTTTATGGAACTAAAAGTTCTATCTTCACCGACCACAAAAGCCTCCAACACATATTCGATCAGAAACAACTGAACATGAGACAGCGACGATGGATTGAGACACTGAACATCTATGATTGTGAACTTCGTTACCATCCTGGCAAGGCAAATGTTGTAGCCGACGCTTTGAGCCGAAAGGAGAGGATGGCACCTCTTCGTGTTCGGGTACTGAACATCACCATTCATTCAAATCTCAATAGCCAAATTCGAGTAGCCCAAGATGAGGCTCTCAAGGAGGAGAATATTTCTCATGAACACTTAAATATTCTCGTCTCTCGATTCGAGGTTAAGGAGACTGGACTCCGATACTTCATCGGAAGAATTTGGGTGCCTAGTTATGGAGATTTGCGAAGCCTCATTCTAGACGAAGCCCACAAGTCAAGATATTCAATTCATCCAGGAGCCGGTAAAATGTACCAAGATCTCAGAGAGCAGTATTGGTAGCCAAATCTTAAGAAGGATGTTGCAACTTATGTTAGAAGTGTTTGACTTGCTCGAAAGTTAAGGCCAAACATCAAAGGAAATCTGGGTTACTTCAGCAACCGGAAATCCCGCAATGGAAGTGAGAAAGGATAATAATAGACTTCATTACGAAACTACCAAAGATGGTGGGCAGATACGATACCATCTAGGTTATCGTTGACCGTCTTACCAAATCTGCACACTTCTTAGCCATGAAGGAAATGGATACGATGGAAAAACTCGCTCAACTATACATAAAGGAAATTGTATCTCATCATGGTGTACCCTTATCGATTATTTCAGACCGAGATGCCCGTTTTGCTTCCAGATTTTGGCGTTCTTTGCAAGAAGCCTTGGGGACTCATCTTGACATGAGTACTGCATATCACCCACAGACCGACGAACAAAGCGAACGCATGATTCAGACTTTGGAGGACATGTTGCGTGCTTGTGTTATTGATTTCGGAAAGGCTTGGGAAAGGCATTTGCCTGTTATAACCCAACCTTAACCATAAGGACGAATACAATAACATATGATTTCATCGCGAGGTATTGACCTCTATATGCGACATTTTTCAAAAATTGCATTCGTTTTTACAATACAAACTATAGCTTTTATTATAAATACAAGGTTTAAACAACTTAATAATGATTATCGTTTAGCGATAATCTTAGACTTACAAACTTTACATGTGATAATAATAATACGACTTCCAACATATTTTACATTACAAATCCTCCGATATGCAGTTTTATTTTTGACACAAATATGCATACTCAAGATCTTGCTTAAATTCAACATGTTGCAGCGGAAGCTTTTAGTTATCACCTGAGAATAAACATGCTTAAAACGTCAATATAAAGTTGGTGAGATATAGGTTTAATGCCGGCAGTGTTATAAATATAGACCACGAGATTTCATATATAAACGTTCTAATAAAAATATTCTAAGTTGTTGAGCACTTAATAACCATACTTAACATTTAATCAACGTCGCATATTCCCTTTATTATGAAATCTTACTACACCGTACCAAGTGTATTCACCGAAACGAAGTATTGTGCAACCGTTGAATACTGGTCGTCTAGTCCGGTTAGGGTTGTCAGGCCCGATAGATCTATCTTTAGAATTCGCGCCTACCGTACATAGACAAGTAGTTTAATGTTACCAAGCTAAGGGTATATTTCTGGTTTAAACCCACATAGAATTAGTTTTAGTACTTGTGCCTATTTCTTAAAACATTTATAAAACAGCGCATGTATTCTCAGCCCAAAATATATATTGCAAAAACAATTAAAAAGGGAGCAAATGAAACTCACTTTTGTCTTGAAGGTATTTAACTCGACTTGGTCTCCGATAGATATCACGAACCTAACCATATATATAATATATCAACATATTTTCTTTTTAAGTAATCGTTACATATATATATATATATATATATATATATATATATATATATATATATATATATATATATATATATATATATATATATATATATATATATACTTTTAATACTTTTAATATTTTCTTAGTCCGTAGTTAGCAGTCGAATGTTAGTGGTCCACAATTAGTTGCTTAAATAAAATAAATAAAGACCCCATCGTATTCGTATTGATTAGAATTAATCTCGACCCATGGTACCATGTTGTCAAGTGACGTGTTGCGTACATAAAGTACCGTGTTTTCAAATGACGTATTGCGTTACAATCATGAGGTCTTATGATTAATCTTCTTGTGTTGTTTACGGGTGGTCCTGAAATATATAAAATCAAATCATAAGTAAATATATACTAAATATTATGTTAATTAGCCAAGATATGATTAATCCGATTTTGTCATAATATGATATATTACAGGTCTTGAAGTGTTTTTAAAAATCAAATTAGAAGGATCTATTTAGTTTGCGAACAAGTTTGAAATCACTCAAACTATGTTCTTGTTGTTAAAATTTTACAACACAAAATAAGATAGCTATATAAATATGAATCGAATAAGGTTACGAATAAGGTTACTACCTCAAGTTACTTGGACAAAGCTACTGGAAAAGGTAAGAAAAATCTTGGAATCAAAAGAGTGGTGCAGTGGGATTGAAAGATTGGAAGTAATCTCCTTGAAATCGGATGACTATATTGATACGTTCTTGAGTAGGTAAATGAAGAGAGATTAGGGAGTAAATTAACTTGAAAGAAAATTGGAAATGAAATTGTATGTGTGTGTGTGCAAAATAGCATGATTATGGGATGGATATATAGGAGATTTAGTTTGTTTTCTTGCACAAAAGTCACACATGAGGTTAAATGGCTGGTTCCCACATGTAACATCATGTCTAGTAGCTGATCATTGAAGTTTATTGTTGGTATATACCAATAGTAAATACGTATAGAAGCTGGGTATGATACGGTTACATATACCCTAGATATACTTGTAGAAATTTTGAGGAATCGGAACGAGAATTCAAATATGGACGGGTATACATATACCCTTGGACCCCGCCAGGGGTTGCCACCCCTTGGACCCCGCTTATCGGGGGAGGTGCCCCCGAACCCCCGTCATAATCAAGATAAGTTCAAACAAGTGTGCACTCCACACTTCCCCAAACTTGTTCGATATTTATCAAGATTATTTTGGTTACAAATTAATCCCATTACACTTAAATCATATTGGTGACATAGATCACCAACACATTATAGATTGTAAGTATATATGTCAAAGAACGTTACATATAGTTATCGTTTTGAAAACTTAAGTTAGTGGTCTCAAAGTATACTTATAACTCATTGTTGTTAGTTCACAATGATATGTTAAACCATCCTTAAATCATGTTAAATATGTATAGATATGTACATATACATAATCATATAATTATCGTGTGTTATATAGTTTGTGATATCATCGGTCAAATTGGACGGTCAAACGTTGTGTGAAACTCTTTTCAAAAACATAAGTCTCAACAGTTTGGATTGCTTATCATGTTGGTAAGGTTTATTTTATGTAAATATTAATCTCATAAGTATAAAACGATCGAAAAAATCCGGGTCGTTACATTGCCGCTAGCCGAATTCTCTTACAACAACAGTTATCATTCGAGTATTAATTCCGCACCTTTCGAAGCGTTGTATGGCCGCAAATGCCATTCTCCTATTTGTTGGGCCGAAGTAGGCGAAAAGCAAATCACCGGACCCGAGTTAGTCCATGAAACAACCGAGAAGATTGTCCATATTCAAGCGAGACTCAAGACAGCCCGTGATCGCCAAAAAAGTTATGCCGACCTTAAACGTAAAGACTTCGAATTCAACGTGGTTGACCATGTAATGTTGAAGGTCGCACCTTGGAAAGGTGTGATTCGTTTTGGAAAACGTGGAAAGTTAAACCCGCGATACATTGGTCCTTTCGAAATCTTAGAGCGTGTTGGACCCGTTGTTTTCCGACTGGATCTTCCGACTCAATTGAGCTCAGTTCATCCTAACTTCTACGTATCGAATTTGAAGAAGTGTCTTGCTGAACCGAAACTTGTCATACCACTGGAAGAACTTACGATTGATGACAAACTCCACTTCATGGAAGAACCTGTCGAAATTATGGACCGTGAGGTCAAAACGTTGAAACGCAACAAGATTTCGATCGTCCGAGTCCGATGGAATGCCAAACCAGGACCCGAGTTTACCTGGGAACGAGAGGATCAAATGATGCAGAAGTATCCTCACCTTTTCCCAACTCCTCCATCTACCTTAGCTTAAAATTTCGGGACGAAATTTTCTTTAAAAGGTGGGTAATGTAACGACCCTAGATTTTCCAACCTATATTATTAATATTTATTAATACTTGCGATGTACTAAATGTATTCTTATACATTTTACTTGTTACCGTATTTGACTTTCCATGTCCCGACTTGTCTTTGTGACACACGCTTTTCACGAATAACATTTCGAATGTTATTTACGTTCATAATTAATTGTTATTAATTATTTCTAATTAAGTAATGTAAGTATTTAATTACTTGGGCTTTTTACTAATTTGTTGCTTACTTATACTTGGGCTTATATTATTGGACTTGAAAGCCCACCCTACTTTTCTTAATGGATTAACTAGTAAGCCCACTATTATGCTAATAATTCTTTAAGGTTAAACAAGATTAATTAAGCTAAGTGTTGGAGACAAAGATGTCTCAAGCATGCAAACACCAACTTTCCATGCATTTAACTTATTACTCTTCCTAGCATTCACCATCCTCCCACACTTGAAAGATGAGTTTTGACTTCCCCTTTTGGCCATCAAGGCCGACGGTTCTAGCAAGGGAGGAGTGAGCTCCATTTTTTTTTGTGCTACTTATTTGCTAGTTTCTACTTCATTTCACACACACAACATATTTACACTTTATTTCTCTCAACTTTCTCTCTAAATTGTAAGTGAAAAACTTTATTTTTCTTCTTCTTTCTTCCTTTGAAGTCGACTAGTATCATCATCAAATTACTAGTTTGTTTTTTGTTGTTGAAGATCAAGCTTTATAGCTTGTATCTTCATGTAATCATGCTTCTTCCATCCTTTGTTTGATGAGAAGTCAAGAACAAGAATCTAAGCTTGTTAGCTTATGGTTCTACACTTGAAGTATTATAAAGATCTAAAGCTCATAAGCTTTAAGATCTTACTTGTGTTCATGTTTTGTAAACTTAAGGTTTATTTTCTTAAGATCCAAGCTTTGGCTTGAAAATTCTTAAGTATGAAACAAACATGAACTTGTTACTTGTAACTTTAGTTTATTTCTTTATTTTTTTTTTTAAATTTGTGATTGTATAATATTGGTCAAGTATTACTAGTTAAACTTGATCTCATTTTCCTTGAAACTAAAGTTTAAACTTTGTAAGTTCAAGAAGATGGAAGTTTAACTTTCTAGTTATAACTTCATACACTTATGTTGGATCTAAGTTTCTATAGCTTATGGTCTTTCAAATTTGTCTAAAACAAAAGCTTATAAGCTTATATATACATTCTACAAGATTAAAATCTAAGTTTCATAACTTATGGTTTTATTAAAGTAAAGATCCAAGTTCCATAACTTAGGGTTTAACTTAAGAACACTAGATCTAGACTTTATAGTCTTGGATCTTCATGATATAACTAAGATCTAAGTTCTACAACTTAAGATCTTGTTTATTTATTTTACATTTAAGTTTATAGCTTAATATTAATATTAGAACTCATGTATGTGTCGGATTTAAGATCTTGATGTAAATTTGGTTCATCAACCTTCTTACAACCCTTAAATGAGTTGTGCTACATATCTTAGACATACACTAGTGTCATGATGGTCAAAACTTGGTAAAGATGATGCAAACACATCAACGAGTTGTACACTTGAAGCTATAAGCATCAAGGATGAGAACCGTGATGAGCACCAACCACCAAGAATCCAGTGAAGCACATTACTTACTGTTTTATGGATCTGATCAGGCTCCTGTGCTACTGTAAAAGTTGATTTCCAGATTTTTCGGTTCGAGTAGATGACTTTTCGTTTAAGACTCGTCTTAATCCGACTTACGATTTAGGATTTATAGCCTTTCGAATGTCACTACGCCCTTATAACGTTGTGCTGAAATTTCTGACCTACTCGCACTTAAACCGTCGCCACGGTCAAACGAAGACGAGTTTGGTTCTGGAAATTGGTCAGCAACTAGGTGACTCATATATGGAGCCATGGCCACTGGTCTCACCTCATTTCTGTTTGTATAGAGGTCGTAGCAGCTGAACGAAGTCAGCCTTTGTTTCGATCTCCATTCTTGATTGAAAGCTTACTTTACTTTTTACTTATGTTAACGATGATGATGACACTTAAGACCTAATTTACATACTTTTAAACCTTTGGGAACGATTTACTGACTTGGTAACTTTTGACTTAGGTTGAGGACCTTTCGGACCAACTACTTACTTACTTATATCGTACAGACTTTACTACTTTTCACTGTGAGTTATAGCATCCCTTTTTACTTTAACTATTTTGGAAACTGAGAATACATGCGCATTTTATGTTTTACATACTAGGCACGAGTACTTAAACTTTATATATGTGTGGGTTATACAACGGCATAAACTTCCCCTTAGCTCGGTAACGTTTAGTCATTGGTCTTTGAACCGGTGAACGCGTATCTTAGATATGGATCCATAGGGTTTGACATCCCAACTCGGGCTAGTAGCGCTAGCATTTAACGGGTGTTTAATACTTCGTAAACTTACACACTTGCCAAGTGTACTTTTAGGGGGTAATATTACGTTAAGTTAGTTACCAAGTGCCCACGGTTGAACATATACTTTTCATACTATTTTGGAATACTGAAATCTCGTGGCCTACCTTACATTACTGTTATACTTAAACTATAGCTCACCAACATTCGTGTTGACGTTTTTAAGCATGTTTTCTCAGGTGCTTATAGGTTTGATGCTTCCGATGTAGTAGTCTTGCTGTGTAGACTCCCGCTGCTTTTGTTAGAGATGTCTCTGCATGAAACGTTTACCTTGCATTCACAACTATGTTACTTTTGAAACAATGAATTTGTAATGACCTACGAGTCTCGTACTTATGTTAATTGCTTCTATTCATAGAAGCATACTTTCGTTTGCAAAACTTTTAATGTTGGTTAAGACGTCACCCTTTCTTATGAATGCAAACTCATTTTAAAACAGTATATAGTGTTTGACCTTGTAATGATCCTGCTGTTGATGATCTGTACACGTAAATTTTGTACGGGGCGTCACATGATGAAGTTGGTATGGAATCGAAGAGGAAGTTGCAAGGATTCCAAATATGTAATTTGTTTTGGTGTTTGATTGCTAGATTGAAAAAGGATGATGAATATTTGAATTGGAGTTTTGAGAGAAATGTTGAAAGTATTAAGAAAAATGGAAAAGGAAATGGATAATGAATGGATGAGGAAGGAGTTGACTCTTTGACCTAGTCACACTTTTGGTCAAATGGCTAAATTGGTCCCTCAAGTTTAATTCAGGTGCGTGTATTACCTAAACGAGTTATCTTAAAACGCGTTTTAACGGAAGATGTTATAATCATATAACGGACTTTAAATAAATAAACGGAAAGTAAACGGAAAAAGGCGGGATGTTACACCGAGAACATATTTCCAACATTGTAAACATACATAAAGTATATTTTCTATAGACGTATGAATAGGTTGTGTGTTTTAGCTTGGTTTCAAGTCTCTTCTCTCTTCACAAGTGAAGGATATCACTTTATATAAAAGATAGGCGAAATGGGGAAATCAATGATCAACTTAAAAACACCATTAGTGTTTAGTGTTTGTAAGTTTCGTAAGATTAAAACATGTCAAATAATGTCACATAATAGTAACTTAACATTTTTTATTTAGTGATTACATTTTCATCTTTCATAACATTTAATTAATTCCATTCAGATTCAAATAATAAAAAATTTCCAGCAACTGTAACAGTAACATTCTTATTGAAAACGAACACTTCAAATCATTACAAATACATATATAAATATATACATACAAAACACAATGACTACCAAGAGTTATTAAGAGGCTTTTCTAACAATGCTGAAAGATACATCTCTTGTAACTCAGGTCCTCTGTCCAACTTCCTCCCTACCACCCACTTTATTTTATTAAATCCAATGCTGTCTAAAAGTGGTATATAAACCTCTTCAAGTTGCTCCCCTACACAAAAGAAATGATCAAGCCAAAACAGCCCACCTGGTATAAGAACCCTATAAATGTCAAAAACCAAAAAGTGTAGCAACGTTGTTGGTATCCAGTTACTCAAAACGTGCATCGAGTGAACTATATCTAATGTGTTATCGAAAAAAGGTAGTCTCTGAGAAATACTAATATACATAGGTACAACACCTCTTGATGCTATAAAACTATTGAAAGGACCATTCAAGTTCATTGTAGTTGTAACAATAGTTATGTTCCTTTCTCTCATTCTAACTGCAAATGTACCAACACCCCCTCCGATATCAAGACCTATTCGGATCAACCCGTCCTTTTTGACTTCCAAAACTTCATCAATCCCAAAGTCAACACCACCCCGAGTTTTGGAGTCAACCCATCTATTCTTCTCTCTACCTTCAAGGTCAAAACAGTCTTTACAATCATCGAACCCTTTTTGATCTCGCTTACGGTTGATCAAGCATAAGTAGTTCTTGCAAGTATATGCTGACCAGACCACCGATGAGTCAGATGGTGTTGACCAGAAGCTTTTCGGAATTGGGTAAGGTTCGACATACTCTGGCGATGCAGCGGGGCGGCAGCGGCGGCGAGGGAGTGGCTCGCAGCCTTTGAGTAATAATTTCTGTGCTAAAAGTTCGTCATCTGGACAGGATCCGTTAACTTGATAGGTCATGTAGCGGTTAAGTTCATCAGGGAAAAGGGTACATGGGCTTCCAACTGGAGGGTATAGTTTATCCGAGTCGAAATTTGAGTTCCATCCAAATGGGAGGTCTTTTGGTGATGTGAAGTCAATGAATTCGGGTGGCAGTTGAGTGTTGGTGACATCATTGATGACTTCTGGTATGTTTACAGTTGAAGTTAAAGAACAAGAAGAGTATAATGTGGTAGAGATAAACAATGTTAAGAGATTTGTTGATAATAGGATGAAAAGATAGAATAAGTTTTTGGATAATGACCAGGTACTGCTTTGAGGTGAATCCATGACTACTGCAATGAAAGATGAAGTGTTTTAGTGTTCTTATAACAAAAAACCCAAATAAGAAATTGGTTTTAATCGGCAGAAACTAATTAATTAATTTGCCAACTGAATTATTACGTTAATCAGAAATGTCAAGTATTATTTTATATGTATGTTAAGAGTAGGTATCATTGTTTATTCTTATCTCATATTTAATATGTCAAACAGGTATAGAGCTAGTAGATCGAAGGTCAACACTCGTGCTGGGTTCAATGTAAGTCTAAGTTAGTTCACATTTTCAAATCACAATTTTGCTAGTTATTAAAATAAGGAAAACTAGTGAAATGACCCGTAAAAACACGGGTTTGTTTAAACGAAACAGTTTAATGATATGTTTTACGTATTAAGTGAATGTAAATATTAAAGTCATTTAGTTTATTGCCCCGTGGAACCTCGGATTACGACTAAGAAACTTGTCGTTGATTTTACAAACATAAAGTTCTTTCAAAGTTGAGTATTTATATTTATATTTTTAACAATAATAATAATAATAATAATAATAATAATAATAATAATAATAATAATAATAATAATAATAAGAATAAGAATAATAATAAGAATAATAAGAATAATAATAATAATAATAATAATAATAATAATAATAATAATAATAATAATTAATAATAATAATAATAATAATAATAATAATAATAATAATAATAATAATAATAATAATAATAATAATAATAATAATAATAATAATAATAATAATAATAATAATAATAATAATAATTAATAATTAATAATAATAATAATAAATGCCTTTTAAATTTTTTTAGAAAAATAA
The DNA here is from genome assembly GCF_046630445.1 of Rutidosis leptorrhynchoides. Lineage (NCBI taxonomy): Eukaryota > Viridiplantae > Streptophyta > Magnoliopsida > Asterales > Asteraceae > Rutidosis > Rutidosis leptorrhynchoides. The sequence goes on from NC_092337.1 coordinate 247,167,413, forward strand.
AATTACAATTTAGGAGAGATTAATATTTCCTTTTATAAAAGATTTTGTATTATTTTTTAAATTAGATTAATATATAATTATGACATCATCATTATAAAAAATAAGTTTAATGATAACATTATTATTTTAGAGGTTTATTAGAATATATAGAATATAGATAAATAGATAGATAGATGATAGCTTAGCTTGATACTTAGATGAATGTTTACTTTTGGTAAGACATATTAGAATCTTAGATTTAGACGATAATTTGGTAATTTATCATTCATTTTATCCTTTTAAACCTAGTTGCACTAAACGTTGGTTCTATAGTTACCGATATTGTTCTCAAAAAGTACCATTTACCTATGGCTTAAATGGTTTTAGTTTCTAGTTCCATTGCAAATTGTTTTTTTTTTCCTTCACATTTTTATGTTGCAGCTCATGTGGTAGTCTCATGTCTCTCTTACCGAGAGGTCAGGAGTTCGACTCTTGTAAAGTGCAGCATTGCACACAAGGTTGCTCCTTAACCCTTTAATCTCACTCAAGGGTGCCTTGCGCACATCGCGTTGCGGGGGCAGTGGGGGATGGGAGTTTTACCGCCCATGTCCTCGAATTGGGCCGGGTTTCTTCCTGCGCAGTAGTTGGAGTGGGTAATGCAACTGCGAAAGATGAACGTGTGGGTAGTTTAGTCCCCTAAGTGATTCCAAACTGCTGTTAAAAAAAAAAAAAATTAATAAATTCAACTCACTCTTTTGATGGAGTCTTATGCGGCACTGTATAGGTTAAAAGGATTCAGATGCACATATCCCTTTTTTATTATCAAGTGAAGTGAAATTTAATCCATGGGATTGATTTGAGTTAATCAACTAATTATTGTTTAGATTAATTCTATTATTTAAATTTATTGTTTTAAAATGGAGTAAACTTATACTTCTTACTTTTGTAAGTAACTAGGTGAGAATTACTAGAAAATATGGAATTAGCTACGGTTTTTTGACGGCCAATATTTCCGTCCTTCAATATCTGTTAGAACCCTGGAAAGGAGTAATACGAGTTTCCCTACCCTTATGGAGGATCTTTTAGATAAGGGCTATGTAAAGGATCCAAGACTCCCTATATTAGCTAACATTAGCAACCGATTTGTAATGTATTCAAGAGAGCCATAGAATATAGTTGACTAGTTTGACTAATGCTCTCTACATTCATGTGGTTAATTGTTCACATTCATGATATTCATGAGATATTAGGTCCTACAATTGGTATTAAAGCTATGGCCTTCATCATATGAAGGAGATCCTTATGAATATTCATGAATGTTTTCCCTCCACCTTCAAACCTTGAAACACCAAACACATATACCTTCAACTAGATCTTCAAACCTTCACCATCTTCAACATAAAGATATAAAGATCTTCGAAAATTTTTCGGACCGAATCTGTTTATTACTTAACGAAATCACATATTCGAATCAGACATTCGGTTATACAACTCAATTATTCAAATCGCAAATACACACACATCTTGATAAAAACAACACAATAACACCTACTGATTACATCAGCTTATATCTTCATCTACATCTAAAAGAAATAAAATAAATATCAAGTTCTATATACTGCTACAGTAGCGTGTTCATCAAGAGCTTCAAATCTCAACTTTTTCCTTGATGATTCTAACGAAAAATTGTGTATATCTTCATGATCCTTACATGATTCCTATCTGTTTCGTTCATCATCATAACACATAAACAACAACAGATTCGAGCTAATTCAATCCGAGTTCATCATTTTTCAAAAACGAAGTGATTTTGGCCTCTAGAACATCTTAGCAAGTTTTACATCGAATTGTTCATTGATTTGCGTTACTTATGATCAGTTTATGCTTCGTGATACTGTAATTGAATGAAGAAACATCTCAGAATTCAAAATCTCGAAGTCAAACATTGAAGCTTTTTGGTCAACGTTTTAATTCGGATGATTCTGGATGTTACAGGTTGTGTGGATGATTTTTGAGTGTTCTAATGGTGATTCTATGCAACTTTCATGTGGATTTCATCCTCTAAAACTTCATAATTTTTGTGTTTAATTTTGGAGTTCATATGTAGCTGTCGTCAACTGTTCATCATCTATTCTGCAAATTGTGTTGTTTTGATCGTGAATCCTTCACAAGATGATCAAATTGAAGCTCAAGGATGAAGTTACAATCGTTTTTGTAGCAATATTGTATCAAAATAAATTTGATGTTCATACCTTCAAGCGATAGTTACTGTTGCTGCACTTGAATAACATTCGGTATTCATGATGATGTTTATTGTAGTGACCCGAACTTTTCCATGTTTATATATATATTAAATGAAATTGATAATTTACATGATTAAATATTTTCGACATGTTAAGCAATCAAACTTGTTAAGACTTGATTAATTGAAACAGGTTTCATATAGACAATTGACCACCCAAGTTGACCGGCGATTCACGAACATTAAAACTTGTAAAAATTATATGATGTTATATATATATATATATATATATATATATATATATATATATATATATATATATATATATATATATATATATATATATATATATATATACATATAGTTAACATGATATTATGATAAGAAAGTATCTCACTAGGTATATTAACAATGAGTTATATACATAAAATGAGACTATTGAATTAAGAAACTCGAAACGATATATATAACGATTATCGTTATGACAACGTCTTACTAAGTACATATGTATCATATTAAGATATTGTTACACTATATTTAACATGATAAAATGATAATAATTTATATTATAAAGTATGTTAACAATGAACTACATATATAAAACAAGACTACTAACTTAAGGATTTTAAAACGATACATATATGTAACGATTATCGTTGTAACGACACTTTAATGTATATATATCATATTAAAATATATTCATACATCATAATATCATGATAATGTAATAATTTAACATCTCATTAGATATAATAAACAATAGGTTAACAACATTAAAAGAGATCGTTAACTTAAAGGTTTCGAAACAACACTTACATGTAACGACTAACGATGACTTAACGACTCAGTTAAAATGTATATATACATGTAGTATATTAAGATGTATTAGTACACTTTTTAAAGACTTCAAGACACATATCAAAGTACTTCTATTTAACAAAAATGCTTACAATTGCATTCTCATTCATTTTCATCAACAATTCTACTCGTATGCACCCGTATTCGTACTCGTACAATACCCATCTCCTATATGTATATACTATTGGTATATACACATAATAATTAAGCTCTTAGCAGCCCTTGTGAGTCACCAACACATATGGGAACCATCATTTGGCAACTAGCATGAAATATCTCACAAAATTACAAAAGTATTATAAATCATTCATGAATTATTTACAAGAAAATAAACTTACACATCCTTTATATCTAATCCATATACCAATGACCAAAAACACATACAAACACTTTCATTCTTCAATTTTCTTCATCTAATTAATCTCTCTCAAGTTCTATCTTCATGTTCTAAGTGTTCTTCATAAATTCTATAAGTTCTAGTTTCATAAAATCAAGAATACTTTCAAGTTTGCAAGTCTACTACCAAGCTTTGCAATCAATTCCAAGTAATCATCTAAGATCAAGAAACCTTTGTTACTTACAGTAGGTTATCTTTCTAATTCAAGGTAATACTCATATTCAAACTTTGATTCAATTTCTATAACTATAAACTATCTTAATTCGAGTAAAAATCTTACTTGAACTTGTTTTCGTGTCATGATTCTACTTCAAGAACTTTCAATCCATCCAAGATCCTTTGAAGCTAGATCATTTCTTGTCACTTTCAGTAGGTTTACCTACTAAACTTGAGGTAGTAATGATGTTCATAACATCATTCGATTCATATATATATATATATATATATATATATATATATATATATATATATATAACTATCTTATTCGAAGATTTAAACTTGTAATCACTAGAACATAGTATAGTTAATTCTAAACTTGTTCGCAAACAAAGTTAATCCTTCTAACTTAACTTTTAAAATAAACTAAACACATGTTCTATATCTATATGATATGCTAACTTAATGATTTAAAACCTGTAAACACGAAGAACACCGAAAAACTGAACATACGCCGTCGTAGTGAAATCGGGGGCTGTTTTGGGTTTGATAATTAAAAACTATGATAAACTTTGGTTTAAAAATTTTTCTTCTGGGAAAATGATTTTTATTATGAACATGAAACTATATCCAAAAATTATGATTAAACTTAAAATGAAAGTATGTTTTTCAAAATGGTCATCAAGACGTCGTTTTTCGACTGAAATGGCTACCTCTTAGAAAATTGACTTGTAACCTGTATTTTCGACTATAAACTTATACTTTTTTCTGTTTAGTTTCATAAATTTCAGTTCATGATGAAACCATAGCAACTTGAATCACTCAAAACGGATTTAAAACAAAGAAGTTATGGGTAAAACAATATTGGATAATTTTACTTGTTGTAGCTACGTGAAATTTGTAACAAATCTATACAAATCATAACTTAACTAACTTATATTGTATTATACATTTATTCTAACATATATTATGTAATCTTGGGATACCATAGACATGTATACAATATTTTGACATATCATATTGACCCATCTATATATATTATTTGGGAACAACCATAGACACTCTATATGCAGTAATGCTTGAGTTAGCTATACAGGGTTGAGGTTGATTCCAAAATAATATATATACTTTGAGTTATGATCTAGCCTGAGACTTGTATACACTGGGTCGTGGATTGATTCGAGATAATTTATATTGATTTATTTCTGTACATCTAACTGTGGACAACTAGTTATAGATTACTAACGTTGGACTGCTAACTTAACAAACTTAATTCATTAAAACGTAATGAAAAATGTTGTGAATATATTTCGATCATACTTTGATATATATGTATATATTTGTTATAGGTTCGTGAATCGATCCGTGGCCAAGTCTTAATTTTCGACGAAGTAAAAATATGTGAAAGTGAGTTATAGTCCCACTTTTAAAAATCTATTATTTTTAGGATGAGAATACATGCAGTTTTATAAATGTTTTACGAAATAGACACAAGTGATCAAAAATTACATTCTATGTTGAATTATCGAACCGAATATGTAACGACCCTGGTTTTTCCAACGTTATTTATTAATAATTATTATTATTATTACTTGTGATTAAACGAATGTATGTTATTACATTTACTTGTTTCCATGATTAACCGTACTTGACTTTAATTGCCCAAAACGTCTTTGTTACACGCGTTCATTACACGAATAATATTTTTAGATATTATTTACATTCATGATTAAGTTTTATTAATCATTTTAATTAACTATGGTTATTAGTTAATTACTTGGGCTTTAATTGGATTTATTTGTTAATTAATTGAACTTGGGCTTTTATTACTGTTATGGACTCATGATATTGGGCTTATAAGCCCACCCTACATTTAAATGGACTAACTAGCCCATTCTCACATGTAAGTATTACTTTCAAGTTAAACTAAATTGATTATGTTAGTAAGGAATCTAGTTGCAAGCTTGTTATACATCTTTCCCATAACAATACACCTATTATCCATCTTTTTAGTCAAATGCACACAAGGAACTAGTAGGCAATTTTCTTCCTCCCTTCCCCTTTGTTTTGGCCGTCGGCCTAGGTGGTACCTAAGAGGTTTTTTGTTTCAAAATTTTGATTACATATCACTTTTTTATTCTCTCATTTTCTCACACACACTTAACTTGCATTTTCTCTCAAACTTTCCCTCTCATCTTTTGCTCTCTACTTTGTAAGTATCATAAGTTTTCTTCTTCCTTTTTCTTGACATAGAACCGAATCCAACATGCATCATCATCATTCTTTGTTGTTAACTTGTTACATGTCTTTGATAAGTTACTTACTAGTTGTTGATGTTGTTGTTCTTCACTAATTTCAAGAATCAAACTTACTAGTTTCATTCTTCATTTTATCTTGTAATTTCAAGAACACACAAGAACTAAACTTACTAGTTTATGTTCTACATATGTTGTTTCAAAAAATTGTAAGTTCATGGTTGTAAATCATACTTGAAGTTCATGAAGTAAACTTTAAAGTTTACTTTCTAAACATCAAGACTTAGGCTTGAATCTTTAAAGTATGAACAACCTTGAACTAACTACTTGTTTACTTAGTTTATTTCTTTATATTATGCACTTTAAATTCATGTTTGTTGGTTAAAATTGGTCAAGTGTTACTAGTTAACTTTGATCTCATTTATCTTGAAAACAAAAGTTAACATTAAAAGTTCAAGAACATGTAAGTAAGCTTTCTTTAATTATAACTTTGTACACTTATGTTAGATCTAGACTTTTGAGTCTTGGATCTTCAAGATCAAACTACGAACTATGTTCTACATCTTAAGATCTTGTTTAGTTAGTTTACTTTCAAGTTTATAGTTCAATATTACTTTTATAGTTCATGTATGTGTTAAATCTAAGACTTTGATGTAACTTTGGTTCATCAAAACACTTGCAACACTTAAGTGAGGTGTGCTTCATGTCTTAGACTTACACTTGGGTTATGATGGTCAAACTTTGGTGAAAATGATGCAAACACATCAACGAGTTATACACTTGAAGCCATATGCATCAAGGATGAGAACCATGATAAGCATCGAGTACCAAGAACCACCGAAACCTACTGACCCTATTGTTTTACTGTTTCTGTGTCTGACCCGTACAACCTGGGCTACTGTAATTATGGTTTTCAGATATCTCTGTTCGAGTAGATAACTTTTCATATAGGACTCGTCTTAATCCGAGTTACGGTTTAGGATTTATGGCCCTCCGATCGTCACTATGTCCATTTAACGTTGTGCTGAAAATTCTGACCTACTCGCACTTAGACCGTCGCCACGGTCAAACGAAGATGAGTTTGATTCTGTAATTTTTACCACAACTAAAGGACTCATATACGGAGCCATGGCCACTGGTCTCACCTTATTTCATTAGGTATTGAGGCCGTGGTGACTGACCGAACTCAGCCTTTGTTTTAAACTACTTTCATGAACAAAACTTACTTTACAGCTTTTGTTTGATGATGAATGATGATGACCCTTAAGACCTTATTTACATACTTTTAAACCTATTCATACGATTTATGAAACAACCCGTCCTAATCCTCCTGGACGAAGTCATCAACATCTGGTCCCATTGCGAGGTACTGATCTAAATATGCCATGAATGACTCCAAGTAATGTCTTTAAAATGAGCAAATGCACAGCGGAAGACTTAATTCGTACCTGAGAATAAACATGCTTAAAAGTGTCAACCAAAAGGTTGGTGAGTTCATAGGTTTGTTATAATAATCATTTCAATATATTAATAGACCACAAGATTTCCGTTTATAAATATATGTATACTCGCAAGTGTATAAAAGAATTCTATAAGTTGTAGGCACCCGGTAACAAGCCTTAACGTTCATATTTTACCCTCGGAAGTACACCAGATCAGGTGTGTTTAAAATAACCTCGAAGTAGTAAAGCATCCCATAGTCAGGATGAGGTTTGTCAGGCCCAATAGATCTATCTTTAGGATTCGCGCCTACCGTACATAGACAAGTAGTTTAATGTTACCAAGCTAAGGGTATATTTCTGGTTTAAACCCACGTAGAATTAGTTTTAGTACTTGTGCCTATTTCGTAAAACATTTATAAAAACAGCGCATGTATTCTCAGTCCCAAAAATATATATAAAAGGGAGCAAATGAAACTCACCATATTGTATTTTGTAGTAAAAATACATATGACGACATTTAACAAGTGTAGAGTTGACCTCGGATTCACGAACCTATATCATTTATATATATATATATCAACTCATATAATATAAATCAATTAAGTTTATATATTTTGTTATGTTTTAAGGTTAATATTCTTATATATAATTTTATTAATACTTATAATACCTTATGATACTTATTCAATATTTAATTAATGTTATATCAACAATATTAATTAAAACATAATTTTACGTAATATTAGTATACTTTATGTGATATATATATATATATATATATATATATATATATATATATATATATATATATATATATATATATATATATATATATATATATATATATATATATATATATATATATATATATATATATATATATCTTTTGCTTTACAAACTTAATAATGGTAATAATACTAGATTAAGGATAATAATAATAATGATAGTAATAATAGTAACTTAAAAAAAATAGTTTTACTAATAAGGATAAAGTAAAAATTGATAGTTTTAGCAAAAATAATAGTTTTTAATAAAAATGATAAGTTTAATAATAATTATAATTTTAATAGATATTTTAATGATACTAGTAATAAAAATAATAATAATAATGAGTAATAAATAAACTACCTCAAAGGAGTATCCCTAAAAAAATGCCCAAGCCTAGGTTTGAACCCGCGACATCCCGCTAACCCGATAATGCCTTTAACTACTCCTTTGTCAATACATCATCATAAAATCATGACCATAACATCACTCATTTTATCATCATCTAAAATTGTCATCATCTGATCATCATGATTCAATCTCTACGGTATTATTAGTTTAACCTCTTCATGATCACCATTTTTATCATCATCATTATTGTTACTATTATATTAATCCCATTTCATAATCTGTCATAATCAACTAGATATATTACCCCTTTGCTTTAAAGATAATGCTCTAATTAATTATGGTTATGATTATTCAACAAAAATGACGTCCCAATAGTGTGAAATTGTAGGCCATCTAATTTTAGTCCGCATGTACGTTCATACACCTACTCGACTATCCAAAATTTTCCTCAAGTAAGAACGTCCCACATGCTTTAAGTATCCCACATGTGTCCTGACTTTTTATGTTATGTTTTATAAGTAGCCGCATTTAATTGGCCACTTCTGTGTATTTCAAAATGGTGGTGGTTTTAAGAACAACACCATAACCGAAACACGTAAGTTGTAGCGTAGTAGTAGTGATCGAAAAATAATTGAAGGATAGTGGCAGTGGTGGTTTGTTGTGATGGTGCTCCGGTGAGTGAGGTGGTCAATGGTGGTTAGATGTTCATGGTGATGTTGAAGGTGGCGAAGTGGTTGTTGTTGGTGGTAGTTTTCGGGTGAGAAGAGTAAATGAAGATGAGTGTTGTCGTGAAGGTGGTGATGGAAATACCCGAAAACAAAAGAGACAAGCAGGTGACGGTGTAGGATGAGAAAAGTGAGGTGACCCGTTGGAGGTGATTGCCGATATGATGTTCAAATGGTGGTTGATGTTTGTGATGATTAATGGTGGTTATCAAGGGTTGTTATGGTGGCAGTTTGTGTGATTCTCGAAGAGAAAATTAAGAAGAAGAAGGAAAGAAAAGATGGATGTTGGCGGCGATATGGTGGAAAGGTGGTGGAAGTTTATATGGTTGAATTGGTGACAGATTTTGGTAACCGAATAGTGTTTTATGGAGGATGGTTGTAAGAGTTGAAGAGGTGCTCGATCAAACTTGATATGCAAGTGTGTGATCATTTTTCCTCTTATGTAAATGTATATAGTATAGTATATATATGGATTAGGTAATTAGGAGTAAACAACTAGTCATCCTATGAATCATAAGAAATAGTTGGCATCCACCCAAACTCTGCCGACACCCTTTATTAAGAGAGTATATCGTGCCCGTTGACTAATTTAGTGGCGGATAAAAGTCTTTTAAAAAAAAATTTATATTTTTAATTTAAATATCTTTATTACGGTATAAAATTCGGTCGTTAACTATTAAATAAAAATTACATTAACTGTCCCTCTCATTTATGGGTGAAAAATAAAAAAATTCTAAAATTTAACAAATAGCTCCTAAATACATTTTTAGTAAGCCTAAAATTTATAGAACTCATTTTCGGATCACCGTTTATTTTAAAATCACATAACTTTGAATTAAACTTGTTTAATATCGATCCTGAATTTTGATCTGTCATTTGAGCTCAATCCCAACTAAAAATTAAATATTTTAAAATTAATCGAATAGCTTATATATATATATATATATATATATATATATATATATATATATATATATATATATATATATATATATATATATATATATATATATATATATATATATATATATATATATATATATATATATATATTTTCTTAAGTACAACTAAAATTTATATAGTTCATTTTTAACTCGTGTAATATTATTCGAATGATAACTGGGTGTTACTATCATTTCCTAAATGAATTCGAAATCACAAAATATATATTCTATATACTTTATTTATGATTATATATTCTTTAAATAATTATTATATGTTATTATTATTTTACAACATTAATTATAACAATTACAATATATAATATTTCATATTATTATATAAAATAGATATATGCATATCTATTTACAAGTAATTGTATCGTGAGTCGTCATAAATGGCCAAATGTTAAATGAATTCATTAAAACAGTTCAAAAATTTTGAGACTCAATATTACAGACTTTTCTTATTGCGTCAAAAATACTAAATCGTATTGAGAGTTTGATTTAAAATTAGTCAAAATTTTCCGGGTCGTGACAGTACCCACCCGTTAAAGAAATTTCGTCCCCGAAATTTGATCGAAGTCGTCATGGCTAACATTAGAAATGTTTTTTTTTTCATGACGAATATGAGTTGATAAAAAAAGTTTTATCATTTTTTATTAATATAGATAAAATGATTCGATTACTCAAAGAGTACGAGTGAAGCTACGAGTGATGTTGTCACAAAATATTGAGATGGAGATTTAACTTTTGACGTAGTCACGGTTGATTTCCGAAATTCAAGAAATTTAAGGAAATCTTTTATTCAGAAAGAAAATAAAATAGCACGATTTATTAGCAAACTGTTGGATTTACGGAAGAACAGAAATATCAAGGAAATATTTCTGTGATATGCTTAGAAATTAAGTAGAATGAAAGAGTCGTGTAACATGGCACATGATGATGGTATAATCTACTGTGAATCATCATCACATTTCATTAGAAACTCAGCATGACTTACTGTAATATAACCACGTTGGCCCAGCGTTATTATATTATACTAACTCATGCTTCAATTCCCTACACTTCTCCAAAAATCATCCATAATTTAAACTTAAATTTTATAGAAGGATAGAAACTGAAACAGTTTCTTTTATGAGTTAACATAGATAGCACGAGAAGATAGATAATTTCGGACGAAGATATTTATGAAGATATCTTCAGAAATATTGAAGATATTTATGACGATATTTTGAAATTTCTAGATCGAAGGATGATGAAGAAAATGTTTCCGCAAGGATTTAGAATAAGTAAGGAACATGATATTCGTTTAAAGGTTTCAGCAGATACTGAATCATCTGGATTTGTTAAGTACAGGTTTAGTGTTTCTGATTTGTCCACAGTCTCCTTCATGGTTTGCTCAATTTTTTTTTTCAGTTCCAAATTTTCTATCGAGCGTTCCCAACACTCCATTCTTTATCATCAAACTCTTGACCATTTAGGCCACCTTCAATTTTACTGTTTCCTCTGCATTTAATGCAGCCATATCTGATTCGTCGATTATCAATCCGAGGTGGTTTCAGGAGAATTGTGTTTTTAGATGATTAAACGCTGATGGTAATATGGTGGAATATAAAAGGTTCCTCGGTAACAATAAAAGAGCACACATATATATCAAGGTTATGATAAGGTTGTTTCGAAAAAAAGATCGAAATTTTCTTGTTGGAGCTGTGACAAAATTTGCTACTTTGAAAAAGAACTGCAAAGTTATTTTGGGTAATAATAACACTAAAGGAATTAGCACAGCTACTTGTTAAACGTTTACTCAGTTTCCGAGAGTTTTTCAGATGCATAACCATAGGTCATCATTCTTTCCTTTCGTGGATAAGGTGTGGTTGGTTTATCCTCTCGTTTGAGGTGTTTTCAAGAATCATGAAAGGTTTGAACGCAGATTGTAATCACCAATATACAAATGAAGTTTAAAATGAAATCAAGTGGCAAACTTGAAGAAATGTTTAGTTTCATATGTTTTAATCAATATTTTAATTCATTTTAATTGTCCAATATTATTAGTCCACATTTGATAGTCCACAGTTACAGTCCAATAATTCATATATAGTTTAATATATAATATTCGAATTAATTAATACGTTTCGTGACCCGTATACGTCTTAGACTCGATCACAACTCAAACTATATATATTATTGTAGAATCAACCTCAACCCTGTATAGCTAACTCCCGCATTACTGCATATAGAGTGTCTATGGTTATTCCAAATAATATATATAGATGCGTCGATATGATATGTCAAAACCTTGTATACATGTCCCGATATTTAAAGTGCGTAAAAATAAATAACAGAAATTAAATGACGATAAGTAAAATTGCGAGAATGTAATTTGCGATAAATAAATTGCGATAAATAAAATGTAATCAGTTAGCTAGGAACAATTAGCTAGGAACAGTTAGCGTGGATTCTTAACAACATTTTTCTCGTAGTTAATTTGTTTGTTGGTAACAAGTTTTATTTTGTCCAGTGTTTTCTTCATTATACCACTTGTTGGATTCTGATAGGTCAAAATCCAAATATGAAATTGAATGAAAATGATTATTCATGCTGTGAATGGATACATATATCGGTGGTTGTAAGTTGGATAGTAAATGATTGTTGAATCAGATTCGAAGAATGTACAATGTAACTTATTAATGTGAAATCTAAATATTTATCGGGTATTACCTACCCGTTAAAATATTTTCATCATTAACAGTTTGTACGAAAGAATTTTTTTAATTACAATCTTTATGAAAATATATATACATATATATTTTCTTCAGATATAATCATGGATTTAATGAGTTAATGTGATATTAAACTGTAATAACCCGACTTTTTCCGTTAACTTTTCGTTAAAAAAAAAACATAACAACCGTTACTTAAAATCTACAATTTTATATGTAAATTTTTTTTTAATATACTACTATAAATATTGGTTACATTTTTTTTAAAACACTACGGTTAGTGAAAACGAAAAAAAAAATATATTTTAAGACAACAAAATGTATGATTATGAATTTTAATAATTAGGTTATATAACAATTGAGTTTTGAAAATCATTTTAATTAAATAGGATGATGATACTTATATTTTTATTCAACAAGTATTTATACTCGTATTATACTAACGTTTCTAGATATATAGTTTTATACACTAATAATTCAAACTAATAAATGAATTAATAATTCAAATTAATAATTCGGTTTAATAATTCAAACTAATAATTCAGTTTATTATTATAATATTTTATATTATATAATGGATATAAAAATTCGTAACCCACTTGCCAACTACTCCCATAATTTACGTAACACATGACTTATAAACATTATAATTACTCTATCATATAATTTAAATATTATAGTGATATTTAAACATAATCTTAATAATTGACTGGAATTAAATATAAAAGGTTTCGAACAATATACATAGATGTATTTTTTTTTAAATATAAAATTTATCAATCACAGAAACATGTTAAGGCAAAATACATTGAGTTTTAGATAACGGATAAAAATCTAATAAATATCTAATATATATATTTTAGGGATACCCGTAAATGCCATTGTTAATTACCCTTGACTATATATTATATCTATATTTCCTTACTATTAAACCCGTGACTACAAAAATTTATAACCCGTGTTTATTTAATATTGCACCCATGATATATCTATACCCTATACAGTTAATACCCGTGATATCTATTATTGAGATAGATATTTACCCGTGACTCTATCTTATCTATATTATCTATCTATATCAGATTCATTTCATCAAACAACCACGTACACAATTCTTTCTCTTAAGAACACCCATCTACTATTCATCATCTTCATCGATCTTCCTTCCTTAAAAACACCTTCAAGAAATCACTTGATCATAAAATCGTTTACATATTCGGACTCCTCTCGAAGAGCTCTACACATCTATACCAATAATTTCTTGATTAGGGTAAGTTTTAAAAACTCTAATTTTTGATTTTTCATGTTTTTGATACATATTAGGGTAGATATAGTGTCTAGTGCTCAAGTCCTTGAATATTTACAAATGAAATGGTGTTTAATTGATCATTTGAGTAGTTATAATGAAATCCCATTTTTGAACTGATATGAACTCATTCTTACATGTTAAATACAGTTAATCAAAGTTCATAATTGAATTTCTATCGAAGAGTAGTTAAATTTTCATATAGATATTGCGCGATTTCGATTTCTAGATCAAAAATTGTGATTAATTGATTTTGGTTTGAAAATTCGTATTTGATATTGCTAATCTGGAAAAGTTGAGTTTACAATCTGTTCTTGGCATGATAATATTTGAAAAGAGCTTGAAAAATTATTAACTTTTCGTTTAGATATCATATCTTTTCGATTTATAGAACTTAAGTTATGAACGATTGAAGTTATGTTTTTGTATGATTAAAGGTGAACGTTTTTGGCATGCTAAATGACATACTAATAATATAAGTTCATAGGGTTGTTGGACTTGAAAAACCACTGATATTAGACTCAAGAATCAGGTCGATTCGAATTTTCTTTAGACTTTTACGCTCGTTCAAAGTTTGGTACATGTTAATAAAAATGCTGTTTGATTTATGAAAACTGCACGAACATAGTTTAACGTATTCTGTAACTGGGACTTTTCTGGGACAAATCAGACTATACGAAAAATTGGGTAGATTCTTCACTTAAAAACGCCGCATCTCCAATTGGCGGTGACAGATTTGGAGTTGCGATGATTTTTCTAAAAATCACAGAAGTTGCTGCTGTAAACCTTGTTTTAAACTTGTGTTTTTGCAAATGTTTCGGGTTATAAAAAATATGACCAATACTTGAGACTTGAAACTTTTTGTATGAACTTAATACACTTATATTAACTATTTCATATAGTGTGGGGTGATCTAAAGTGGTAATTTTGTATATGTATAAACCATGTAATTTAAACCGTCCGTTTGGACATTTAACCCGTTTAAGCCAAAAAGTGTCAAAATGGATAACGGGCACCGAGGACACGTCCGATATATCAATTTAAGTAAGTTTGAAGTTTATAATATTTTAAAAATGATTTTTGGCATGTTTTGATCAAAATGGGTATTTATGACCCATTTGAGTCATACGCGTCTACTTTGACCAATATGCGAAATTTTGAGGATCAAAGGTATGTAACACGTCTAAAATATCATTTTTAAACTTATGACATGATTTTTACATGCTCAAGTATTATGGTTTGGAATTTGAGTTGTCAATGGAAAATTTTTATTATTTTAGTGAAAGTGTCAAAATGACTCTCGGACTCACTTTGTAGGCTCGTAAATTATAAATGATTAATTTATGGCGAAATATATTAATTGGGTCAGAAAGTAGATATGAGATGCTTCAAAATGATATAAGATATGTATGATTTTGTCGAGTCAAAACTAGTTTAAAACGAGCCTGAAAACAGGATGTTGGGGCTGACTTTTAGTTTTGGTAAAGTGTCAAAAATGAATCTTGGGTCTACTTTGCGGACTCGTAAGTTGAAATCAGTTAAGTCTGGATAAAAACTATTAATTGGTATTGTAAGTATTTACGACATGCTTTAAAACGATATATTATATGTATGATTTTGTTAAGTGTAAATAGGTTTAAAACAAGCCTGAAAATGGGTAATCGTTGCTGATTTTGAACAATTAGCATTTTATCAGCAGTTTACATTTTATCAGCAGTTTATGTTTCGGGAGGCTGTTTTCACGAGGCCATAACTTTCAAACCGTAACTTCGTTTTCATCAAATAAACTGTCTATAGAAAGGTGGGATGATATACTTTCCAATGGTCACGACCTAAGGTATTATATCAAAGTTAGTGGGACCCGGAATCAGCTGCAAAATACCTAAAAAATACATATATCTAAATAATATTTTTTCTAAGTAAAAACAGATAACCTAAGTTTGACTATTTGACCAAATTGGGTAATATTATGAGATTGTTTATTTGTTTTGACCATGTTGACTGTGTTTGACTTGCGTTTGACTTACATTTGACTTACTTTGACTTCTGTTGACTTTTGTTGACTTTTGCTAAACTTTGCTAAATTTATGAGTCGGACTTGAGCAATAGGACTATACTTACCTTATGGACCGACCTAGCTTATTAGACACTTATTGACCAACATATGTTCTCTAGATTGAGGTCTACGGTTACTTGCATTCCGATATTCGGTCACATCTCTGTGATTTATTTCTGAAGTTGTCAGGTGAGTTTCATTGATCCCTTTTTAATTGCTTTTGCAATATATATTTTTGGGCTGAGAATACATGCACTTTATTTAAAACGCAATGGATACAAGTACATACTAAATTCTACACCGAGTTTGAACCAAAAATCCCTTAGCTTTGGTAACTAGTAGCTGCCAGTTATAAGAACTGGTGGGCGCGAGTAGTTGTATATGGATCCATAGGGCTTGACATCCCCGTCTGTTCCAGATATAGAAACCCTAGCCTGAACTATAAAACAGACGTATACTATTTGAGGTTAGTACATGTTGGTTTGCGTGTATTGTACATGTTGGTTGCATGTATGTTAAAACAGGGGTACTTATTATATAGACGTTAAAGTTTAATTACCAGGGTGCTCAATCTTGTAGAATATTTTGATAAACGTTTCTGGATGAAACAACTGAAATCTTGTGATCCACCTTTATATACAGATTATGCGCAATATTAAAACTATGAACTCACCAACCTTTGTGTTGACACTTTTTAGCATGTTTATTCTCAGGTCTCTAGAAGTCTTCCGCTGTTTACTTATACGTTATACAAGCTATGTGCATGGAGTCATACATGCTTTATTAGAGAAAACTTTGCTTTCACAAAAACATCACCATGTATCTTATTTTGACTGTATTGTCAACGGATGTATTAGTGTAAACTATTATTTACGGTGATTGTCTATATGTAGAAATCATCAGATGTCGAAAGCCTTGGATTTAGATATTTATTTATGGTGTGTCTTTTCAAAAGAATGCAATGTTTACAAAACGTATCATATAGAGGTCAATACCTCGCAATGAAACCGGTGAATAACGTACTGCGTCAATAGCGATTTTGGCGGGTCGTTACAAGTGGTATCAGAGCGTTGGTTGTAGGGAGTTAGGTGCATTAGTGTGTCTGACCTGGACTGTTTGGATACATTAGTGGTCTAGTCTACAACCGTGTCGTTACACTTATACGTGATTATGTGCATATTCTGACATTAATATAATATTATTATTACTATCGGTGAGAAAGTATTTCTCCTTTTGATTACAAGCCTTCTCCTGCTCAAGTCATTTTCAACACCCCGGTTAGTGAAAAACCAGGAAGTGTCATTCAGGACTTTCGAAATTCCCGACATTCCTATGTGAGTTATTACTTATATATTTTTATAGATATCATGTGTTATATTATGTGCTTATGTGCTTCGATTCAGAAACTCCCGACATCTCGAATTGTAAATCGGAAGAAGTCTTATCCGACTCACGAAGATTCTCAATAGTTTCAAAGACATTCTTACGTCATTACCCTTTCAATATTATTAATTAAATTAAATATTATATTCTCGTACTATTTTTAGTACACCCCTTTTTGAAATCATTTCGATTTATAAATTCTGGAAAATGACACTTGTTTTATATCCATAAATATTTTGGAGTAGTGTTGGAATGGAAGCATGAGTTAGTGTAATATAATGACGCCCGATCAACATGGTTATATTACGGTAAGTCATGCGGAAGTTCTAATGGAACGTGATGGTGGTAATGCTTGATCAACCTTACCTTCACCACGTATCTTGTTACATGACTCATTTATTTTCTCTGCTGACATCTGAATATACTCTTGACTATATATGTGACATCATTTGAGGTCACACTTGATTTCCTTCCCATCTTTGTCATATCATACTTGCACTCCGAGCAGTTTATTCAAAGGTATTCGGCACCAAAGGAATATGATCTCGTTTTACCTAACTTTCATACTTAACTACAAGATGCTCGATCTTACTACGTCAAGACAAACATTTCTATCCTCACTTGTTTTCCTAAACGCCGTTTAATCGCACTAACCAAAATTTCGGGACGAAATTTTCTTTAAGGGGTAGGTACTGTAATAACCCGACTTTTTCCGTTAACTTTTCGTTAAAAAAAAAACATAACAACCGTTACTTAAAATCTACAATTTTATATGTAAATTTTTTTTTTAATATACTACTATAAATATTGGTTACATTTTTTTTTAAAACACTACGGTTAGTGAAAACGAAAAAAAAATTATATTTTAAGACAACAAAATGTATGATTATTAATTTTAATAATTAGGTTATATAACAATTGAGTTTTGAAAATCATTTTAATTAAATAGGATGATGATACTTATATTTTTATTCAACAAGTATTTATACTCGTATTATACTAACGTTTCTAGATATATAGTTTTATACACTAATAATTCAAACTAATAAATGAATTAATAATTCAAATTAATAATTCGGTTTAATAATTCAAACTAATAATTCAGTTTATTATTATAATATTTTATATTATATAATGGATATAAAAATTCGTAACCCACTTGCCAACTACTCCCATAATTTACGTAACACATGACTTATAAACATTATAATTACTCTATCATATAATTTAAATATTATAGTGATATTTAAACATAATCTTAATAATTGACTGGAATTAAATATAAAAGGTTTCGAACAATATACATAGATGTATTTTTTTTTAAATATAAAATTTATCAATCACAGAAACATGTTAAGGCAAAATACATTGAGTTTTAGATAACGGATAAAAATCTAATAAATATCTAATATATATATTTTAGGGATACCCGTAAATGCCATTGTTAATTACCCTTGACTATATATTATATCTATATTTCCTTACTATTAAACCCGTGACTACAAAAATTTATAACCCGTGTTTATTTAATATTACACCCATGATATATCTATACCCGTGACTATACAGTTAATACCCGTGATATCTATTATTGAGATAGATATTTACCCGTGACTCTATCTTATCTATATTATCTATCTATATCAGATTCATTTCATCAAACAACCACGTACACAATTCTTTCTCTTAAGAACACCCATCTACTATTCATCATCTTCATCGATCTTCCTTCCTCAAAAACACCTTCAAGAAATCACTTGATCATAAAATCGTTTACATATTCGGATTCCTCTCGAAGAGCTCTACACATCTATACCAATAATTTCTTGATTAGGGTAAGTTTTAAAAACTCTAATTTTTGATTTTTCATGTTTTTGATACATATTAGGGTAGATATAGTGTCTAGTGCTCAAGTCCTTGAATATTTACAAATGAAATGGTGTTTAATTGATCATTTGAGTAGTTATAATGAAATCCCATTTTTGAACTGATATGAACTCATTCTTACATGTTAAATACAGTTAATCAAAGTTCATAATTGAATTGCTATCGAAGAGTAGTTAATTTTCAATATAGATATTGCGCGATTTCGATTTCTAGATCAAAAATTGTGATTAATTGATTTTGGTTTGAAAATTCGTATTTGATATTGCTAATCTGGAAAAGTTGAGTTTACAATCTGTTCTTGGCATGATAATATTTGAAAAGAGCTTGAAAAATTATTAACTTTTCGTTTAGATATCATATCTTTTCGATTTATAGAACTTAAGTTATGAACGATTGAAGTTATGTTTTTGTATGATTAAAGGTGAACGTTTTTGGCATGCTAAATGACATACTAATAATATAAGTTCATAGGGTTGTTGGACTTGAAAAACCACTGATATTAGACTCAAGAATCAGGTCGATTCGAATTTTCTTTAGACTTTTACGCTCGTTCAAAGTTTGGTACATGTTAATAAAAATGCTGTTTGATTTATGAAAACTGCACGAACATAGTTTAACGTATTCTGTAACTGGGACTTTTCTGGGACAAATCAGACTATACGAAAAATTGGGTAGATTCTTCACTTAAAAACGCCGCATCTCCAATTGGCGGTGACAGATTTGGAGTTGCGATGATTTTTCTAAAAATCACAGAAGTTGCTGCTGTAAACCTTGTTTTAAACTTGTGTTTTTGCAAATGTTTCGGGTTATAAAAAATATGACCAATACTTGAGACTTGAAACTTTTTGTATGAACTTAATACACTTATATTAACTATTTCATATAGTGTGGGGTGATCTAAAGTGGTAATTTTGTATATGTATAAACCATGTAATTTAAACCGTCCGTTTGGACATTTAACCCGTTTAAGCCAAAAAGTGTCAAAATGGGTAACGGGCACCGAGGACACGTCCGATATATCAATTTAAGTAAGTTTGAAGTTTATAATATTTTAAAAATGATTTTTGGCATGTTTTGATCAAAATGGGTATTTATGACCCATTTGAGTCATACGCGTCTACTTTGACCAATATGCGAAATTTTGAGGATCAAAGGTATGTAACACGTCTAAAATATCATTTTTAAACTTATGACATGATTTTTACATGCTCAAGTATTATGGTTTGGAATTTGAGTTGTCAATGGAAAATTTTTATTATTTTAGTGAAAGTGTCAAAATGACTCTCGGACTCACTTTGTAGGCTCGTAAATTATAAATGATTAATTTATGGCGAAATATATTAATTGGGTCAGAAAGTAGATATGAGATGCTTCAAAATGATATAAGATATGTATGATTTTGTAGAGTCAAAACTAGTTTAAAACGAGCCTGAAAACAGGATGTTGGGGCTGACTTTTAGTTTTGGTAAAGTGTCAAAAATGAATCTTGGGTCTAATTTGCGGACTCGTAAGTTGAAATCAGTTAAGTCTGGATAAAAACTATTAATTGGTATTGTAAGTATTTACGACATGCTTTAAAACGATATATTATATGTATGATTTTGTTAAGTCTAAACAGGTTTAAAACAAGCGTGAAAATGGGTAATCATTGCTGATTTTGAACACTTAGCATTTTATCAGCAGTTTACATTTTATCAGCAGTTTATGTTTCGGGAGGCTGTTTTCGCGAGGCCATAACTTTCAAACCGTAACTTCGTTTTCATCAAATAAACTGTCTATAGAAAGGTGGGATGATATAATTTCCAATGGTCATGACCTAAGGTATTATATCAAAGTTGGTGGGACCCGGAATCAGCTGCAAAATACCTAAAAAATACATATATGTAAATAATATTTTTTCTAAGTAAAAACAGATAACCTAAGTTTGACTTATGTTTGACTATTTGACCAAATTGGGTAATATTATGAGATTGTTTATTTGTTTTGACCATGTTGACTGTGTTTGACTTGCGTTTGACTTACGTTTGACTTACTTTGACTTCTGTTGACTTTTGTTGACTTTTGCTAAACTTTGCTAAATTTATGAGTCGGACTTGAGCAATAGGACTATACTTACCTTATGGACCGACCTAGCTTATTAGACACTTATTGACCAACATATGTTCTCTAGATTGAGGTCTACGGTTACTTGCATTCCGATATTCGGTCACATCTCTGTGATTTATTTCTGAAGTTGTCAGGTGAGTTTCATTGATCCCTTTTTAATTGCTTTTGCAATATATATTTTTGGGCTGAGAATACATGCACTTTATTTAAAACACAATGGATACAAGTACATACTAAATTCTACACCGAGTTTGAACCGAAAATCCCTTAGCTTTGGTAACTAGTAGCTGCCAGTTATAAGAACTGGTGGGTGCGAGTAGTTGTATATGGATCCATAGGGCTTGACATCCCCGTCTGTTCCAGATATAGAAACCCTAGCCTGAACTATAAAACAGACGTATACTATTTGAGGTTAGTACACGTTGGTTTGCGTGTATTGTACATGTTGGTTGCATGTATGTTAAAACAGGGGTACTTATTATATAGACGTTAAAGTTTAATTACCAGGGTGCTCAATGTTGTAGAATATTTTGATAAACGTTTCTGGATGAAACAACTGAAATCTTGTGATCCACCTTTATATACAGATTATGCGCAATATTAAAACTATGAACTCACCAACCTTTGTGTTGACACTTTTTAGCATGTTTATTCTCAGGTCTCTAGAAGTCTTCCGCAGTTTACTTATACGTTATACAAGCTATGTGCATGAAGTCATACATGCTTTATTAGAGAAAACTTTGCATTCACAAAAACATCACCATGTATCTTATTTTGACTGTATTGTCAACGGATGTATTAGTGTAAACTATTATTTACGGTGATTGTCTATATGTAGAAATCATCAGATGTCGAAAGCCTTGGATTTAGATATTTATTTATGGTGTGTCTTTTCAAAAGAATGCAATGTTTACAAAACGTATCATATAGAGGTCAATACCTCGCAATGAAACCGGTGAATAATGTACTGCGTCAATAGCGATTTTGGCGGGTCGTTACATAAACTCATTTGATTTACCGTTAGAACTAGAATACATAATCTCTAAAACATTAGAGATTACATAATCGTCATGTAGAACAAAGGTAATTGTTATAGATCGATATGTAGAACAAAGTTAGTCGGTGTAGAACGATATGTAGAACGAAAATTATGCTCGAGGTACAGAATGAGATGTTGAGGCTTGTGATGTTGAAACTTGGATTGTTGATGGTATTGTTGGTGCCGGTGATGTTGCTATCGTTGTTAAGTGTTGCACCATATTCTCCAAAGCCACTACTCGAGCGCGAAGTTCATTGGCTCCTTCTATTATTCCGGGATGATTGGCAGTTTGAATAAGGGGATGGATAAGGTTTAGAATTTTAGATAGAAGATAATCATGACGAGCTACCCTGGAGATGAGGCTAAAAATGGTGTTTCGGATAGGTTCACCAGTAAGTGCTTCAGGTTCTTCGCCGAAGGTGCAGGTTGGTGGGTGGAAAGGATCGCCTTCTTCTTGTCTCCATTGGTTTAATAGACTACGAATCCATCAGACGAATTAGGGATGGCTGATTAGTTGATTCATTCTGGTGATGCTGCTTATGAAGCTTAGGTGGACATCCATATCGGAATAGTTGTCAGAATCCGAGGAATTTGAACTAGTGGTGAGTTTCATTTGGTACGGTTAGATAAAGGGTTTTCGATATGAAATGAAATTCGGATGTCGAATGATATTCTATCTACATAGTATACCTGTACGTAGTACAGAAGATCCCGTGGATTACGGAGAGAATTAAGGAAACGTGTCAGATAAATTCTACTGTAACAGATACGCTAAGATATGAATTAGCAGATACACTAAGATATGAATTTATCTGTACACTATCTATCAAATAAGTGCAGGAATTTGTGTCTAGACTTAGGAATGATAAGCAGGTAATTTTTCACTAGGAATGATTAACAATACGTATAATATGCAGCTAAGGTCGAAGTCCAGACTCGCTAATGCATCTTAACAACTATCAGTTAGACATACTAATGCAAGACCTGGTTTGCTAATACCAACGCTCTGATACCACATGAAACGACCCGTCCTAATCCTCCTGGACGAAGTCATCAACATCTGGTCCCATTGCGAGGTACTGATCTAAATATGCCATGAATGACTCCAAGTAATGCCTTTAAAATGAGCAAATGCACAGCGGAAGACTTAATTCAAACCTGAGAATAAACATGCTTAAAAGTGTCAACCAAAAGGTTAGTGAGTTCATAAGTTTATCATAATAATCATTTCAATATATTAATAGACCACAAGATTTCCGTTTATAAATATATGTACACTCGCAAGTGTATAAAAGAATTCTATAAGTTGTAAGCACCCGGTAACAAGCCTTAACGTTCATGTTTTACCCTCGGAAGTACACCAGATCAGGTGTGTTTAAAATAACCTCGAAGTACTAAAGCATCCCATAGTCAGGATGGGGTTTGTCAGGCCCAATAGATCTATCTTTAGGATTCACGCCTACCGTACATAGACAAGTAGTTTAATGTTACCAAGCTAAGGGTATATTTCTGGTTTAAACCCACGTAGAATTAGTTTTAGTACTTGTGCCTATTTCGTAAAACATTTATAAAAACAGCGCATGTATTCTCAGTCCCAAAAATATATATAAAAGGGAGCAAATGAAACTCACCATATTGTATTTTGTAGTAAAAATACATATGACGACATTTAACAAGTGTAGGGTTGACCTCGGATTCACGAACCTATATCATTTATATATATATATCAACTCATATAATATAAATCAATTAAGTTTATATATTTTGTTATGTTTTAAGGTTAATATTCTTATATATAATTTTATTAATACTTATAATACCTTATGATACTTATTCAATATTTAATTAATGTTATATCAACAATATTAATTAAAACATAATTTTATGTAATATTAGTATACTTTATGTGATAAATATATATATATATATATATATATATACATATATATATATATATATATATATATATATATATATATATATATATATATATATATATATATATCTTTTGCTTTACAAACTTAATAATGGTAATAATACTAGATTAAGGATAATAATAATAATGATAGTAATAATAGTAACTTAAAAAAAATAGTTTTACTAATAAGGATAAAGTAAAAATTGATAGTTTTAGTAAAAATAATAGTTTTTAATAAAAATGATAAGTTTAATTATAATTATAATTTTAATAGATATTTTAATGATACTAGTAATAAAAATAATAATAATAATGAGTAATAATTAAACTACCTCAAAGGAGTATCCCTAAAAAAATGCCCAAGCCTAGGTTTGAACCCGCGACATCCCGCTAACCCGATAACGCCTTTAACCACTCCTTTGTCAATACATCATCATAAAATCATGACCATAACATCACTCATTTTATCATCATCTAAAATTGTAATCATCTGATCATCATGATTCAATCTCTACGGTATTATTAGTTTAACCTCTTCATGATCACCATTTTCATCATCATCATTATTGTTACTATTATATTAATCCCATGTCATAATCTGTCATAATCAACTAGACATATTACCCCTTTGCTTTAAAGATATTGCACTAATTAATTATGGTTATGATTATTCAACAAAAATGACGTCCCACAAGTGTGAAATTGTAGGCCATCTAATTTTAGTCCACATGTACGTTCATACACCTACTCGACTATCCAAAATTTTCCTCAAGTAAGAACGTCCCACATGCTTTAAGTATCCCACATGTGTCCTGACTTTTTATGTTATGTTTTATAAGTAGTCGCATTTAATTGGCCACTTCTGTGTATTTCAAAATGGTGGTGGTTTTAAGAACAACACCATAACCGAAACACGTAAGTTGTAGCGTAGTAGTAGTGATCGAAAAATAATTGAAGGATAGTGGCAGTGGTAGTTTGTTGTGATGGTGCTCCGGTGAGTGAGGTGGTCGATGGTGGTTAGATGTTCATGGTGATGTTGAAGGTGGCGAAGTGGTTGTTGTTGGTGGTAGTTTTCGGGTGAGAAGAGTAGACGAAGATGAGTGTTGTCGTGAAGGTGGTGATGGAAATACCCGAAAACAAAAGAGACAAGCAGGTGACGGTGTAGGATGAGAAAAGTGAGGTGACCCGTTGGAGGTGATTGCCGATATGATGTTCAAATGGTGGTTGATGTTTGTGATGATTAATGGTGGTTATCAAGGGTTGTTATGGTGGCGGTTGGTGTGATTCTCGAAGAGAGAAAATTAAGAAGAAGAAGGAAAGAAAAGATGGATGTTGGCGGCAATATGGTGGAAAGGTGGTGGAAGTTTATATGGTTGAATTGGTGACAGATTTTGGTAACCGAATAGTGTTTTATGGAGGATGGTTGTAAGAGTTGAAGAGGTGCTCGATCAAACTTGATATGCAAGTGTGTGATCATTTTTCCTCTTATGTAAATGTATATAGTATAGTATATATATGGATTAGGTAATTAGGAGTAAACAACTAGTCATCCTATGAATTTCTGTAACACGCCAGGTAAAACATTCCCCGTAGCATGATATTGTCCGCTTTGCGGAGATAGGGACGTACCCTTGTCTCCCCCGTAGGTTGCTCACGGATTTTTCTTGGTGACCAAACACGACGAGCACTTTCCCAGTAGGTCACCCATCCTGGTAGTGCTCTCGCCTGAGCACGCTTAACTGTAGAGTTCTCATGGGATCTGCTGCGCTTGTGGTCCCAAAACGCGTCATGCTAGGAAAGGTCTCCACACCCTTATAAGGCATGCTTCGTTCCCCTCTCCAACCGATGTGGGACGGATGTAACACGGATGTTACAATTTACTAACTTAGTACTATTTGACTTAGGTTGAGGACCCGTTTGGACAACCTTCATTACTTGCTTACTTTTCAAGTCATACTTTACCGCTACTTTATCATTGTGAGTTATAGCATCCCTTTTTACTTAACTATTTTGGGACTGAGAATGCATGCGTGTTTTACGTTTTACATACTAGGCACGAGTACTTAAACTTTATATATGTGTGGGTTATACAACGGCATAAACATTCCCTTTAGCTCGGTAACGTTTAGTCATTGGTTTTTGAACCGGTGAACGCGAATCTTAGATATGGATCCATAGGGTTTGACATCCCCACTCGGGCTAGTAGCGCTAGCATTTAATGAGTGTTTAATACTTCGTAGACATACGCACATTCCAAGTGTACTTTCAGGGGGTATAAATGTTAAGTTATTTACCAAGTACCCACGGTTAACATATACTTTATCATACTGTTTGAAACGCTCTTTGTAGCACTGAAATCTCGTGGCCTACCTTACATACTGTTATACTTAAACTATAGCTCACCAACCTTTGTGTTGATGTTTTTAAGCATGTTTTTATCAGGTACTTAAGGTTGCTTCCGCTGTGTACTAGTCTTGCCGTAGACGCCCGCTGCTCTAGTGTTATCACCGCATGAACTGTTTATCTTGCATTCAAACTTTAATACATTTGAACCTATGTTTTGTAACGACCTAAGGGTCACATACATTTATTCATGCTTGTTATTCGTAGAAGCATACTGTTGGTGTAAAACAATTGACGTCGGTTATGACATCATCTTTTTATCATGAATACAACTTCATTTATTACAGCATGTAGTACTTAACCTTGTAATGATCCTGTCGTTGATGATTCGTACACGACGGTTTTGTACGGGGCATCACATTTGGTATGAGAGCATTGGTTGTAGGGAATTAGGATGCATTAGTGAGTCTAAAACCGACCCGAGTAGGATTCACTAATAGGACTAATCTACAACTTGCTAGTTTACTTGTTTCCGCTGAACTTACTGCATGCTGCTGCTTACTTTTACTACTATGTGCCGTATGCTATTACATGATGTCACTACTGCATGCTATTATCTGCTTTCGATTGCATTTATACTTGTTGTTCTTGCCATGCTACTTATTGTTATACATAATTTAAACTGTTGGCCTAATACGTGCTTGCTTTATGACTTACTGACATGGAAAAATTTATTTTTCCTTGTTCAGATGTCGGATACTCCACCTGCTATCGTTTTTGGGCAGTTCAGACTCGTCAGCCACCCCACCTGCTGCTGCTGCCGACAAACCGATCCCGCTACCCACGAGTGACCCTGGCGCTTCATCTTCTGGGACTAGCAGCCAGGCGCCTACCCCAGTGGTTACTTCTAGCGGAGCCCAGGACCCTTCGGAGATTCCAGCTCCATCTGCCCTAGGACCCTCAGGATCACAGCCCCGCTCCGGTGAGATTGTGATTCCCGCGGAGTTCGGGGAAGGTCCATTCCATAATCGGTATCGCCATTGGTGTCGACGCGCCCCTGATGGACGTCTCATTCCGATCGAACCCGCTAGGTACAGACAGATGATGGCCGCTCAAGGACGGCCAGTTCAGCTACCCGTACAGCCACCACATGATTCGGATGACCCGTCATCCACTGATGCTTCATCCGACGACACCTCTACAGACGACTCGAGTGACGATGACTCCGACGAGGAGGACCCTGATGCACCTATTCAGCCACCCTCCACCCCACCGAAGAAGCGGTATCGCTTCGACGGTACCATCATTCCGGGGATCAACGATGGACGAGCCTTCACTGACGCGTTTGGTCGATGTCGTAGGGTTACTGCTCGTAAGCGGCTTGTGCCGTACCCTGCCGACCCACAAGCGCGTAAGGCACCCCGTTACGTACTGACTATTTCTGGAGCCGGAACATCTGCACCCCGTTATGTAATGTCTGCACCACCGGCACTACCTGCACCACCGGCACCACCGGCACCCCCAGCACCACCTGCCCCACCATCTCCTACTGTCGAGGAATTGACAAGAGAGGTGGAGGCCCTCCGAGCTCGAGTTGCTGAGCTAGAGGACCAGATGGCCCATGCTATGGACATCCTTCACCCACCTTCACCGTAGGGCTTTTGTATTTAGATTTCATTATGTAATCTAGTTGTAGTTTTATGTTTCACTTATGTATTGTACGGACTTATTCAGATGTATGAAACTTATTATTATTAATGGAACTTTGCATTATTTAATTCTTGCACGATGTTCTATTTACATTACTATACGATGATTCTGTGGTATTTGTACCTAGATGCGTTATTTAATAACATGTGATGTTTTGATTCCATGTTGGTTACTATATACTGTATTATTATATATTGAATACTGGATTTTGACTTAAGTCAAAATTTTTGTTTAAAACACCATGGCTAACGGTCGATCCACACCTACTACTGCTCAAATTGAAGAGATGATCCAAGAACGTGTAGCCGCAGCCATTGCGAAAATGCAACCCCAAGCTCCACCGCCACCACCACCACCGGTTATTCAACCCATTCAAAATGGGTGTACTTACAAGGAATTCCAGAGCTGTAAACCACATAACTTCAGTGGCACTGAGGGACCGGTTGGTCTCACCAGATGGTTCGAGAAACTCGAATTAGTATTCCGAGTTAGCAACTGTTCAGAGGACAACAAAACCAAATTTTCTTCTTGCACGCTGTCTGACGGCGCGCTCACGTGGTGGAACACAATGGCACAGGCACAAGGCATTGATGAGGTGTATGCTACGCCATGGGAAGAATTTAAGTGTGCCATAATTGAGGAGTATTGTCCGAGAACCGAGATCCAAAAGATGGAAATGAAATTCATGCAGTTAAAGGCCGTTGGGAACGACCTTGATGGTTACAATAGGAGATTTTTGGAACTAGCCCTGATATGTCCGAAATGGTCACCCCAGAATTCAAGCGAATGGAGAGATACTTCTAGGGACTCCCTAAGAGCATTAAGGGAAACGTCACCTCGTCCAAACCACCAAATGTTCCCGAAGCGATGCGCATGGCGCATACTTTAATGAATCAAATAACCATTGATGAACCGAGAAAAACTAAGTCTGAAGCGGGTACTAGTGAGAAGCGCAAATGGGATAACCACAACAACAACAACAACAACAACAACAATAACAGGGGAAGGAACTATGATCAAAACCCTACGAAACGACATGAGAGTTTTAGGGGAAACAACAAAGGTGGAAACCCAAATCCGAACACCAACACGAACCCGAACTACAAGGGAACCCTACCTCAATGCAAGAGGTGTTACAAACACCACACTGGGTATTGCAATGTTGTCTGTGAGAAGTGCCAACGGTCTGGGCATGTTGGAAAAGACTGCAAGGTCACCACTTTGAATGGGAAGCCGAACACCAACGGGCCGAAGAAGTGTTACGAATGCGGGCAGATGGGCCATTTCAGAAATGCGTGTCCAAATAAGCGAAAAGATGGCGGACCACCATGCGCTAGAGCTTTCAACGTTAATGCAAGGGACGCACGCGAAAACCCCGACTTGGTGATAGGTATATTCAAAATCAATAATCTTTTAGCTTCTGTCTTGTTTGATACTAGTGCGGATAGAAGTTATGTATGTAGACATTTTTGCGATAAGATTAATTGGTCATTAGTCCCGTTAAAAGAGAGTATGCTTGTCGAGGTCGCCAATGGAAAACTTGAAAAGGTTGACCATATTAGTCGTGGAGCTATTATCAACATAGCTGGTGCAGATTTTGAAATCGATTTGATACCCATCAAACTGGGAAGTTTTGACGTGATAGTCGGTATGGATTGGTTGAGCAAGATAAAGGCTGATATTATTTGTGGAGATAAAGCTCTTCGTATACCACAAGGAGATGGCGAGCCACTGGTTATCTATGGAGAGAGATGTACCTCGAAGCTGAACCTCATTAGTTGTGTGAAAGCGCAAAAGATCATGAAGAAGGGACGTTTTACTGTCCTAGCACATGTGAAAACGGTAGAAACTGAGGTGAAGAGCGTGAACAACTTTCGAATTGTGAACGAATTTTTAGATGTCTTCCCAGAGGAATTGCCTGGATTACCGCCACCAAGAGCCGTAGAGTTTCAGATCGACTTAGTGCCAGGAGCTGCACCTGTAGCTCGCGTACCTTATAGACTCGCACCTTCGAGATGCAAGAATTACAAATCCAACTACAAGAACTACTTGATCGAGGATTTATCCCACCAAGCTTCTCGCCTTGGGGTGAACCTGTGTTGTTTGTGAAGAAGAAGGATGGATCCTTCCGTATGTGTATCGACTACCGTGAGCTCAATAAATTGACTATCAAGAATCGGTATCCTCTTCCACGAATTGATGATCTTTTTGATCAACTACAAGGATCGAGCGTTTACTCAAAGATCGATTTATGATCCGGTTATCACCAGTTGAGGGTGAAGGAAAGTGACGTGATGAAAACTGCATTTAGAACTCGTTATGGTCATTATGAGTTTCTCGTGATGCCATTCGGATTAACCAATGCACCTGCCATGTTCATGGATCTCATGAATCATGTCTGCAAGCCGTACTAGGATAAGTTTGTTATCGTCTTCATAGATGATATCATCATCTACTCTAAGAGCGAAGAAGAGCATGAGCAACACCTCTGACTAGTACTTGAACTCCTGAGACAAGAGCAACTTTACGCCAAATTCTCCAAGTGTGAATTTTGGTTGAAGGAAGTACAATTTCTGGGTCATGTTGTGAGCGACCAGGGTATCAAAGTTGATCCCACCAAGATCGAAGCTATCAGCAAGTGGGAGACTCCCACTATTCTGACCCACATTCGCCAATTTCTAGGTCTTGCCGGTTACTACCGAAGGTTCATTGAAGGATTTTCTCTGATTGCGCGTCCTTTGACCGCACTGACTCACAAGGGTAAGAAGTTCATTTGGGAACCCGCACACGAATCATCATTTCAAACTTTGAAGAAGAAGTTAACCACCGCACCTATCCTATCGCTTCCTGAAGGCAGTGACGATTTCGTCGTTTATTGTGATGCATCGAAAAGTGGTTTTGGTTGTGTACTGATGCAACGATCAAAGGTTATTACCTATGCCTCCCGCCAATTGAAGATTCACGAATGGAACTACACTACTCATGATCTTGAACTTGGAGCCGTTATCTTTGCGCTCAAATTGTGGAGACTCTATTTGTATGGAACTAAGAGTACTATCTTCACCGATCACAAGAGTCTCCAGTACATCTTCGATCAGAAGCAACTGAATATGAGACAGCGTCGATAGATCGAGATGCTCAACGACTACGATTGTGAACTCCGTTATCATCCTGGCAAGGCCAATGTTGTAGCTGATGCTTTGAGCCGAAAGGAGAGGACGACACCTCTTCGTGTTAGGGCTCTGAACATCACCATCCATTCGAACCTCAACCGCCAGATCAGAGTAGCCCAAGATGAGGCTCTCAAGGAGGAGAATATATCTCATGAACATTTGAACATACTTGTCTCTCGATTCGAGGTTAGGGAGTCTGGACTCCGATGTTATGCCGTAAGAATTTGGGTACCTCTTTATGGAGATCTACGGAACCTTATACTTGATGAAGCACAAAAATCGAGATATTCGATTCATCCTGGAGCGGGCAAAATGTACCACGACCTTAAAGAACAGTATTGGTGGCTGAATCTTAAGAAGGACGTTGCGACTTATATTGGTAAGTGTTTGACTTGCTCGAAGGTTAATGCCGAGCATCAGAGACCTTCTGGTTTACTTCAACAACCGGAAATCC
Organism: Rutidosis leptorrhynchoides; assembly: GCF_046630445.1. Lineage (NCBI taxonomy): Eukaryota > Viridiplantae > Streptophyta > Magnoliopsida > Asterales > Asteraceae > Rutidosis > Rutidosis leptorrhynchoides. The sequence continues at coordinate 247,199,619 of NC_092337.1, forward strand.
AACAATGGAAGTGGGAAAGGAAAACGATGGATTTCATCACCAAGCTACCAAAGACGGTGGGCGGATACGATACCATCTGGGTTATTGTTGACCGCCTTACCAAATATGCACACTTTTTAGCGATGAAGGAAATGGATACAATGGAGAGACTTGCTCAACTATACATCAAGGAGGTTGTATCTCGTCATGGTGTACCTTTATCGATCATCTCCGATCGCGATCCCCGTTTTGCTTCTAGATGTTGGCGTTCTTTGCAAGAAGCCATGGGAACTCGTCATGACATGAGTACTGCTTATCACCCTCAGACTGACGGGCAAAGTGAACGAACGATTCATACCTTGAAATTCATGTTGTGTGCATGTATCATCGATATCGGAAAGGCCTGGGAAAGGCATTTGCCGCTAGCCGAATTCTCGTACAACAACAGTTATCACTCGAGCATTAATGCCGCACCTTTTGAAGCATTGTATGGCCACAAGTGCCGATCTCTTATTTGTTGGGCCGAAGTAGGCGAAAAGCAAATCACCCGACCTGAGGTAGTCCATGAAACGACGGAGAAGATTGTTCAGATTCAAGCTAGACTTAAGACTGCCCGTGATCGCCAAAAGAGTTATGCTGATCTTAAACGTAAAGACTTTGAATTCAACGTTGGTGACCGTGTAATGTTGAAGGTTGCACCCTGGAAAGGTGTGATTCGTTTTGGAAAACGTGGAAAGTTGAACCCACGATACATTGGTCCTTTTGAAATCTTAGAACGTGTTGGACCCGTAGCTTACCGTTTGGATTTACCGGCACAATTGAGCTCAGTTCATCCTACCTTCCACGTGTCAAACTTGAAAAAGTGTCTTGCTGCACCTGAACTTATCATACCACTTGAAGAACTTACTATTGATGACAAACTCCACTTTGTGGAAGAACCTGTCGAGATTATGGATCGTGAGATCAAAACTTTGAAACACAACAAGATTCTGATCGTCTGATTACGATAGAATGCCAAACGAGGACCTGAGTTTACTTGGGAACGAGAGGATCAAATGATGCGGAAGTATCCTCACCTTTTCCCGACTCCTCCATCTACCTCAACTTAAAATTTCGGGACGAAATTTTCTTTAACAGGTGGGTAATGTAACGACCTTGGTTTTTCCAACGTTATTTATTAATAATTATTATTATTAATACTTGTGATTAAATGAATGTATGTTATTACATTTACTTGTTGCCATGATTAACCGTACTTGACTTTAATTTCCCGAAACGTCTTTGTGACACGCGTACATTACACGAATAATATTTTCAGATATTATTTACATTCATGATTAAGTTTTATTAATCATTTTAATTAACTATGGTTATTAGTTAATTACTTGGGCTTTAATTGGATTTATTTGTTAATTAATTGAACTTGGGCTTTTATTAGTGTTATGGACTCATGATATTGGGCTTATAAGCCCACCCTACATCTAAATGGACTAACTAGCCCATTCTCACATGTAAGTATTACTTTCAAGTTAAACTAAATTGATTATGTTAGTAAGGAATCTAGTTGCAAGCTTGTTATACATCTTTCCCATAACAATACACCTATTATCCATCTTTTTAGTCAAATGCACACAAGGAACTAGTAGGCAATTTTCTTCCTCCCTTCCCCTTTGTTTTGGCCGTCGGCCTAGGTGGTACCCAAGAGGTTTTTTGTTTCAAAATTTTGATTACATATCACTTGTTTATTCTCTCATTTTCTCACACACACTTAACTTGCATTTTCTCTCAAACTCTCTACTTTGTAAGTATCATGAGTTTTCTTCTTCCTTTTTCTTGACATAGAACCGAATCCAACATGCATCATCATCATCATTCTTTGTTGTTAACTTGTTACTTGTCTTTGATAAGTTACTTACTAGTTGTTGATGTTGTTGTTCTTCACTAATTTCAAGAATCAAACTTACTAGTTTCATTCTTCATTTTATCTTGTAATTTCAAGAACACACAAGAACTAAACTTACTAGTTTATGTTCTACATATGTTGTTTCAAAAGATTGTAAGTTCATGGTTGTAAATCATACTTGAAGTTCATGAAGTAAACTTTAAAGTTTACTTTCTAAAGATCAAGACTTAGGCTTGAATCTTTAAAGTATGAACAACCTTGAACTAACTACTTGTTTACTTAGTTTATTTCTTTATATTATGCACTTTAAATTCATGTTTGTTGGTTAAAATTGGTCAAGTGTTACTAGTTAACTTTGATCTCATTTATCTTGAACAAAAGTTAACTTTAAAAGTTCAAGAACATGTTAGTAAGCTTTCTTTAATTATAACTTTGTACACTTATGTTAGATCTAGACTTTTGAGTCTTGGATCTTCAAGATCAAACTAAGAACTATGTGCTACATCTTAAGATCTTGTTTAGTTAATTTACTTTCAAGTTTATAGTTCAATATTACTTTTATAGTTCATGTATGTGTTAAATCTAAGACTTTGATGTAGCTTTGGTTCATCAAAACAATTGCAACACTTAAGTGAGTTGTGCTTCATGTCTTAGACTTACACTTGGGTTATTATGGTCAAATCTTGGTGAAAATGATGCAAACACATCAACGAGTTATACACTTGAAGCTATATGCATCAAGGATGAGAACCATGATAAGCATCGAGTACCAAGAACCACCGGAACCTACTGACCCTACTGTTTTACTGTTTTTGTGTCTGACCCGTACGACCTGGTCTACTGTAATTATGATTTTCAGATATCTCTGTTTGAGTAGATAACTTTTCATATAGGACTCGTCTTAATCCGAGTTACGGTTTAGGATTTATGGCCCTCCGATCGTCACTATGTCCATTTAACGTTGTGCTGAAAAATTCTGACCTACTCGCACTTAGACAGTCGCCACGATCAAACGAAGACGAGTTTCCTTCTGTAATTTTTACCACAACTAAAGGACTCATATACGGAGCCATGGCTACTGGTCTCACCTTATTTCAGTAGATATTGAGGCCGTGGTCACTGACTGAACTCAGCCTTTATTTTAAACTACTTTCATGAACGAAACTTACTTTACACCTTTTGTTTGATGATGAATGATGATGACCCTTAAGACCTTATTTACATACTTTTAAACCTATTCGGACGATTTACTGACTTAGTACTATTTGACTTAGGTTGAGGACCCGTTTAGACAACCTTCATTACTTGCTTGCTTTTCGAGTCATACTTTACCGCTACTTTATCATTGTGAGTTATAGCATCCCTTTTTACTTTAACTATTTTGGGACTGAGAATGCATGCATGTTTTACGTTTTACATACTAGGCACGAGTACTTAAACTTTATATATGTGTGGGTTATACAACGACATAAACATTCCCTTTAGCTCGGTAACGTTTAGTCATTGGTTTTTGAACTAGTGAACACGAATCTTAGATATGGATCCATAGGGTTTGACATCCCCACTCGGGCTAGTAGTGCTAGCATTTAATGAGTGTTTAATACTTCGTAGACATACGCACTTGCCAAGTGTACTTTTAGGGGGTATAAACGTTAAGTTATTTACCAAGTGCCCACGGTTAACATATACTTTATCATACTGTTTTGAAACGCACTTTTTAGCACTAAAATCTCGTGGCCTACCTTACATACTGTTATACTTAAACTATAGCTCACCAACCTTTGTGTTGACATTTTTAAGCATGTTTTTCTCAGGTGCTTAAGGTTGCTTCCGCTGTGTACTAGTCTTGTCGTAGACACCCGCTGCTCTAGTGTTATCACCGTATGAACTGTTTATCTTGCATTCAAACTTTAATACATTTGAAACTATATTTTGTAACGACCTAAGGGTCACATACATTTATTCATGCTTTCTATTCGTAGAAGCATATTGTTGGTGTAAAACAATTGACATCGGTTATGACGTCATCTTATTATCGTGAATACAACTTCTTTTATTACAGCATGTAGTACTTAACCTTGTAATGATCCTGTTGTTGATGATTCGTACACGATGGTTTTGTACGGGGCATCACAGAATATGCCCCTTTTTAGCTTGGTAGCCTAAGAATTGATGTTTATTATAATATTATAATTGCCACCAATTGACGCGAATCCTAAAGATATATCTATTTGGCCCAACAAGCCTCATCCGAGTTACGGATGCTTTAGTACTTCGATTTATCATGTCCGATGAGAGTCCCGGAATGATGGGGATATTCTATATGCATCCTGTTAAGGTCGGTTACCAGGTGTTCATCATATGAATGATTTTTATGTAGTTTGCATGTTATTGAGAAATGAAAATGAAAATCTTGTGGTCTATTATTACGATTTGATATATATATATATATATATATATATATATATATATATATATATATATATATATATATATATATATATATATATATATATATATATATATATATATATATATATATATATAGGCTAAACCTATAACTCACCAACATTTTTGTTGACGTTTAAAGCATGTTTATTCTCAGGTGATTATTAAGAGCTTCCGCTCTTGCATGCTAATTTATGGACAAGAGTTGGAGTCAGCATGCTTGTATAATATTGTTTAAAAACTGCATTCGAAGACATATATTGATGTGTAATATTATTGTAAACCATTATGTAATGGTCGTGTGAAAACGCTATATTTTAGATTATCATTTTTGATAATCGTATTAATATTTTAAAGGTTATGGTTTGTTTTAAAATCGAATGCAGTCTTTGAAAAACGTCTCATATAGAGTTCAAAACCTCGCAATGAAATCAATTAATATGGAACGTTTATAATCAATATGAACGGGATATTCCAGTTGGTATCCGAGCGTTGGTCTTAGAGAACCAGAAATGTGCATTAGTGTGTCTTACCGAGTTTGTTAGGATGCATTAGTGAGTCTGGACTTCGACCGTGTTTTCTTTAAAAACGATTGCTTAACACTTTTTGTTGGAAACTATATATTATTAACATGTAAATATTATATGATATATTAATCTCTTAACGTGTTTGATATTGTGTGATAGATGTCTACCTCTAGTACAAATCCCATCGACTCACCTAATAATAATGATGAGTCGAATATATTTTGGGAAGATTCACAAATTCCCGAGGAAGAACCAGAAGAGGAGGAACCGGAAGAGGAGGAACTGGAAGAGGAGGAACCGGAAGAGGAGGAACCAGAAGAAGAAGAGGTTCCGGAGGAAAAAATATAAATAACTACAGAAAAAGGGTTAAATAAAAGAAAATTCTCAGCCAATGGACCAAAGTTAAAAATGGTCAATGGTGTTTCCGCCAAGGAAGCAAAATATTGGGAAAATTACCAGTTTTCTGATGAATCGGATCGCGATGAGGATTCCGATGATGTTATAGAAATTACCTCGACCCATTTTGAAAAAGAAAAAGAAAATAATAAGGGAAAAGGCATCAAAATAGAGAAACCTGATTCCAACCCCGATGAACTTTATATGTATCGTAAACATCCATACTTCTTAAATTTTAACAATAACCCGGGAAACTCTAAGCCACCAGGTTTTTCCAAACCATTTATAAAAACGACGACTCGTATTAAAGGAGCACCATATATCCCTAGGAAATTAGCGAAACGAACCAAGTCCGAAGAGGAAGACATGAGTGAGTCGGAATAAAGAGTTGTAATCATGTTGTGTAATATATGTATTATAGTGTGCTAGTATTTTTATGTTATATGTAAAAATTGCTTGTATTGTTTGTTAATTATCTTTTACAAATCTAATCCTCGTCTATTTTACAATATAAAAACACACAATGGACGTTAAGGATAGAAAACCGAATATTTTAGAAGACCTACCCGGGGACATGATTGATGAAATCTTGTCTAGAGTCGGTCAGAGTTCATCAGCACAATTATTTATGGTGAAATTAGTTTGTCAAACATTTGAAAGATGTTCCAGGCATGCCTTAGTTTATAAAAGGCTTTCTTTTAATAGATGGGGTATATCACATTGGGGAGACCATAAGTTACGCCGTGTTTTCTTTAAAGCATTGAATGCGGGGAACCCAGATGCAATTTTACGCTACGGGTTGAGAGCCTATTTTGACTCTACCTATTCCAACATAGGACTTCGTTCTTTAGAAAGAGCTTCAAACATGCAACATAAAGAAGCATGTTATGTCTAAGGGTTAGTAATGTTCGCTTCTCACCAAATTGAGAAAAAGAACATAGGATTGCAACTACTAAATAAAACATTCCCACAAGTGACGGATTCAGTAGTTGGGGTGAAAAATGAGATTTTTAGATTATTACAGGGCTGTTGGGCATTACGTAACCCCCATCCTTTTGAAAACGTTACAACATGCTGCCTAGCCAACGGTCACAATGGTTATTTTCCACAAGACCAAGGATGGGAAATAATACTAGTAAAACCCGAATGCATGACTTGTTTCTGGACTTATGAATTACGTGTCTTTATTGCCTTTGTTGAACGACTTGCGTATTAACTAGAATTGTCTTCGCAACTGCCTTGTATTAAAGTTATTGTGTGCTATATTTCATGCTATATGTAAAATAGCGGTATTGTAATTTTGTAAAATATTGTATAAAAGTTTGAACGCGATATATTATTATCAGTTTTTCATATAGAATTGTAGTAGTTGAATTGTATGTTAGCTACTAAGTATGAACTTAACGGGTAGGTACTACCCGAATTAAAACTTATAAAATGCTAATATGAAAAAAAGCTTTTATAAATAAGTTCATATTATGCTACGAAATACTATTGACTACTCTTAATATTCTATATGATTAACTTAATTCTTTTGGCTATTTTTGAAGGAAATCGTACCGACTACTCGTCAAAACTTGAACATGAGCGAGGAAAACTTCCGTGTTTTTCTTGTTGCCAACATAGCCGCCGTACAGGCTGCAATGCAAAGCAACAATAATAACTCCGAATCTAGCAATGCAACTAACGCCACAAGAAATCGTGTAGGATGCTCCTACAAAGAATTTACTTGTGGTGACTCGGAAATTTCCGATCAAATTTAAACTTAATCTTTATATGATTTCAACATGATAAGCAAAGTCTATAATGTTGAGTCTCAAAAGTTCTGAACTATTTATATGGATACATTTAACCTTTGACTATTTCTGACGATTCACGAACAATTGTTTGTAAATAAATATGTGTATATAAATATATATAGATGCAAATGTAAATATATATATATAAAATAATAAAATGCAATTTAAACATTAAAAGAAAGTAAAACAATATATTAGATAATAAAGATCAATATATATGTATATATACATATATAGATATGATTCTTAAACATAATTAATATTATATGTATATTATAATATTTATATAAAACACATTATAATTATATATATATATATATATATATATATATATATATATATATATATATATTATAAGTAATACATAACACATAGTTAATAACATGTAATATTGACATATTAAATGTAAATTATAAGTTAAAGTTTGTTATAGTAACATTATTATTATTTTCATTATTAATATCAAAGTTAATATTATTGATGTTATTATCACACATCGGTATGAAATTTAATATATATATATATATATATATATATATATATATATGTATATATATATATATATATATATATAAATTGTTATATTATTATTATTACTAATATTATTAATATCATTAATAATATTAATATTATAATTAATATTATTTTAAGTAAAATTATTATTATCAATATTTTTAATTATTTATATCATTATTATTATTAGTATTAATATTATTATTAATATTATCATTAATATTATTATTATTGTTGTATTACCAGTATTTTTTTATATATAATAAATTTAAATAATAAAAAAATGAAATGAACGCATCATTTTCAGTAGCTGCTTTTTATTTATTTATATCTATTTATTTATTTTTTTCTTTTTTCTTCTGATATATTATACAGCTCGTGAATTTCTGTCCAAGTTGTTACATGTCCGAATCAACTTGTATACAAACAAAGTCAAGTGGGTGTCAACTATTTTTTTTAACTTTATGCTTCTGTTTCTTTATTAATTGACTAACTCATTATCAATATAAATCAATCAAAAGGATCACGTATTCAGACTCAAAAATCCAGTCGAAAGTTTCATCATCATTATCTAATATAAATTGTAATTACTTCAATCCTTTGAATTAAACTAAATTATGTATTTATTTATTTAATTTTTTTTACAGCCGATATACCTCTGCTACGACCCATTCTAATCAAAACCTCAATCTTGAATCATTTATCAAAATCTAAAATTACAGTTGTGATAGGAATCGTCCATTTAAAGTTTCTGTAAGTTTTCAAGTCCCAATTCCATCTCTTGCATTCAAATTTTGAGGTCAACCTATCAAAATAAAAAGTCAAACTTTTTTGTTCTTCGCGAAATTTGAATCCGTTTTGATGATTCATGTTAAATTGATGATTTAGAAAGTTTATAGGATGGATTTGAAACCTATTTCGTGTTATAACTTTCATCTATAACGTTACCATTTACAAAATCATTGTATATTTTTTTTTAAAAACCACGAAGAGCTACAGTACCATCTGTTCTCTATTTTTTTTATGTTTTTCGATTGCTGATGAATTCAAATAAGTATGACTTACGTACGATCATGTGGAAGACCATAAATCTTTAGTTGTTTTAAATAATTTGGTTTTGATTTTGAATTTGATTTAAGCTTTTAATTTTTTTATTTTCTTTCGAAGATTGGTACAGCTATTTCTTGTTTATTATTATTATTAATTTTTTTTATTTAACTTAGTTAATCACAAATGGTAATTTAACCTCAATTAAAGCTTATAAAGATGAAAATTCATTTTTTTTATTTGGGTTTGAACTTTGGTCGATGCATTTGTGAGAAGAAGAAGTGGTAAAGGATAACTTAAGAGAATAGTTTAAATGAAATTATAATGGGGATAATTTCAGTAAAACACAATTGGATGAATGGTTAAAGGGTGGTGCGTGTGAAAGAGCGGTGGCGGGTTCGAGCCCGGTTTGAGGCGTTTTCTTTTTAGAAGAACTTGTGAGGTAGTTTTTAATTTCTAAAAATAATTATTATTACTATCATTATTATTATTGTTGATGATATTTTTATTATTATTGTTATTGGTATTATAATCAATATTTGATATTATCATTATTTGTTAGTATTATTATTATTATTATATATAATGAAACCTAGGGTTATTATTATACTTATCATTATTAATTAGTGTTAGTATAAGTATTATAATTATTAATACTATTATTATTACTAATATATGTATTATCATTATTATTATTAGTATTATTATTATTATTATTATTATTATTATTATTATTATTATTATTATTATTATTATTATTATTAGGATTATTATTAGTATTATGATAAAAATAATAAAAGTTACCATTTATTATTAACAACAATTAAAAATTACAAATATGACTGCTATTATTATTATCATTATTACTAATAGTATTACCATTACTAGTATTATTATATTAGTATTAATATTATCAATAATATTACTAAAAGTAAATACTAATATTATTAATCTTACCATTTTAATATCATTATCAATATTATGAATATGATTAGTATTAATAATATTATTATAAAAATGATACAACTTATTAGTACTATCATAAAAATTAGTATTATTATCATTATAAAAATAGTATAACTATTATTATTAACATAAGTATATTAATAATGTTATTATCATTATTTTTATCATTAATAATATTAATTTAGCATAATTAGAACTACTGTTTGGATAAACGAATGAAATACATAAATATTATATTTAACACATATAACATAACAAAATATTTTTATTATATAAAAGGAATATATGAAATATAAATATATTATTAATATAAAAATAACATCATTAATAAGTTATATATATAAACTTATTCGATTACGATTATGTGTATTAATATATATATATATATACACAAATGATATAGGTTCGTGAATCCAAGGTCAACCCTACCTTGTTTAGTTATTCATTGTCGTCATATGTATTTTTACTACAAAATACAGTATGGTGAGTTTCATTTGCTCCCTTTTTAAATGCTTTTGCAATATATATTTTTGGGACTGAGAATACATGCGCTGCTTTTATAAATGTTTTACGGAATAGACACAAATAATCGAAACTACATTCTATGGTTGGATTATCGAAATCGAATATCACCCTTTTAGCTTGGTAGCCTAAGAATTAGGGAACAGACAACCTAATTGACGCGAATCCTAAAGGTAGATCTACGGGCACTAACTCCCCCCATACTGAAAAATTGTATGCTTTAGTACTTCTAGTTTATATTATACAGATGGATTTTTGTTTTGGGGATATTCTATATGCATGATGTTAATGTCGGTTACCAGGTGTTCAATCCATATGAATGATTTTTAAACACTTGCGAGTGTATGATTATTGAATAAAGGAGATCTTGTGGTCTATTAAAATAATGGAAATGATTGATTATGATAAACTAATGAACTCATCAACCTTTTGGTTGACACTTGAAAGCATGTTTATTCTCAGGTTTGAAAGAAATCTTCCGCTGTGCATTTGCTCATTTTAGAGATATTACTTGGTGTCATTCATGAAATATTTCAAAAGACGTTGCATTCGAGTCGTTGAGTTCATCAAGATTATTAATAAGACAATTATAGTTGGATATTTTATGAAATGGTATGCATGCCGTCAACATTAGATGTAATGAAAGTTTGTCTTTTAAAAACGAATGCAATGTTTGTAAAATGTATCATATAGAGGTCAAGTACCTCGTGATGTAGCCAAATGTAATGTATTCGTCCAGATGGATTAGGACAGGTTGTTATAGGTGGTATCAGAGTGGTGGTCTTAGCGAACGAGGTCTTGCATTAGTGTGTCTAACTGATAGTTGTTTAGATGCATTAGTGGGTCTGGACTTCGACTGTGTCTGCATGTCAAAAGTTTTGCTTATCATTTAGTGTCGAAAATTATTTGCTTATTATCCTTAAAGCCTAGACATGTCTTACTGCCTCTCTTGCATAGACAGTGTATAGATAAATTCATATCTTAGCATATCTGTTATTGTTACCTTTGCCTGACAGCTTCCGTAGATTCCTCCGTAACTTATGGGATTTTAGTATTATATATGCATATATAAATTATGTATTGCAGGGTACTAATCTACACCCTATAATCTATTTCTTATCGAAAATCCTTCATCTGATCGTACGAGATGAATCCCTCAACCAGTTCGAGTCCCTCGGATTCTGATAGCTATTCCGATAGTTATTCCGACAGCTATTACGACATGGATGTTCACCTAAGCTTCGGAAGCAGCGTTACTAGAATGAATCAACCAATCATCCATCCTCAATTCATCTGATGGGTTCATAGTCAACTTAATCAATGGAGACGCGAAGAAGGTGATCCTTTCCACCAACCGAATTTACCTCTTGGCGCGAACCTGAAGCACTTACCGGCGAACCAGTCCGAAACACCATTTTCACCCTCATTTCCCAAATATCTCACCACGATTATATTATATCTAAAATTCTAAACCTTATTCATCTGCTCGTTCTAACCGTCAATCATCCCGAAATAATGGAAGAAGTCAACGAGCTTCGCGCTCGAGTAATCAATTTGGAGAATATGGTGCAAAATTTACCAGCTTCAACAACATCGAGGAACCAACAGTACCATCAGTAACAGCACCAATACCATCAACAATCCATGCCTCAACATCTCATTCTATACCTCGAGTATAATTATCGTTCTACGAATCGTTCTACATCAATTATCTTCATTCTACGTGATGATTATATAATCTCTAATGTTTTAGAGATTATATATTCTTGTTCTAATGGTAAAACAAATGAGTTTAATATCATATTAACTCATTAAATCCATGATTACATCTGAAGAAAATATATATGTATATATGTTTTCATAAAGATTGTAATTAAAAATTCTTTTATACAAACTGTTAATGGTAAAAATATTTTAACGGGTAGTTAATACCCGAGGAATATTTAAATTTCACATTAATAAGTTACAATGTACATTCTTCGAATCTGATTCAAAAGTCATTTACTATCCTACTTACATCCACCGATATACAAATCCGTTCATCACAGAATAACCATTTTCATTCAAATTCATATTTAGATTTTGACCTATCAGAATTCAACAAGTGGCATAATGAAGAAAACATTGAACAAAATAAAATTTGTTAGAAACAAACAAATTAACTATGAGAAATTGTGTTAAGAATCCACGCTAACAAAATTCTAGCTAACTTTTCCTAGCTAACTGTTAATTCCCTATTACATTATCGCAATTTAATTATCGCAATTTATTATCGCAATTTTTATTCTCGCAATTTTATTTATCGTTATTTAATTTCTGTTATTTATTTTACGCACTTTAAATATCGGGACACGTATACAAGGTTTTGACAAATCATATCGACGCATCTATATATATTATTTGGAATAACCATAGACACTCTATATGCAGTAATGCGAGAGTTAGCTATACAGGGTTGAGGTTGATTCTATAATAATATATATACTTTGAGTTGTGATCGAGTCTGAGACATGTACATGGGTCACGAGACGTATTAATTAATTTAAATATTATATATTAAACTATATATGAATTATTGAATTGTTAACTGTGGACTATCAACTGAGGACTACCAACATTGGACAATTAAAATGAATTAAAATGAATTAAAATATTGATTATAACATATGAAACTAAACAATTCTTCAAGTTTGCCACTTGATTTCATCTTAAACCTCATTAGTGTTTTGACGATTACAATCTGCGTTCAAACCTTTCATAATTCTTGAAAACACCTCAATCAAGAGGATGAACCAATCGCACTTCATCTACGGAAGGAAAGATTTATGCATATAGTATTGCACCCGAAAAATTCTCGGAACCTAAGTAAACGTTTAACACGTAACTATGCTAGCTCCTTTGGCATTGTTATTACTGAAAATAACTTTGCAATCCCTTTTCAAAGTAGTAAATTTTGTCACAGTTTCAGCAAATTAACTTCGACTTTTAGTTCGAAACAACCTTATTATAACTTTGTTATATATGCGTGATCTTTTATTGTTACCGGTGAACCTTTTATGTTCTACCATAGTACCATCAGCGTTTAATCATCTAAAAATACAATTCTCCTGAAACCACCTCGGATTGATAACCGATGATTCAGATATCGTAGCATTAAATGCAGAGGAAACAGAAAAATTGTAGATGATCTAAACGGCCAATAGTTTGATGATAAAGAATGGAATGTTAGGAACGCTCGATAGAAAATTTGGTACTGAAAAACGGATTGAGCTAACCATGAAGGAGACCAAGCACAAATACAAGGACCAAACCCTATATTCAAAGAATACAGGTAATTCTGGATCCAATGAAATCTTTAGAGATTATCTTGCTCGAGAGTCATGTTAAAATCTTGCGAAAAAATTTTCTTCATCAACTTTCGAACTTAGAAATTTCCAAAATATCATCATAAATATCTTCGATATTTCTGAGGATATTTTCATAAATATTCTTGTCCGAAATTATTTATCTCTTCGTGCTATCCGTGTTACATCATAAAGGAAACTATTTTAGTTTCTAAAGTTCTTTGAAAATTCGAGTTTAAATTATGAATGATTTCTGGAGAAGTGTTGGGAATTGAAGCATGAGTTAGTATAATATAATGACACTTGATCAAGGTGATTATATTACAGTAAGTCATGCTGAGTTTCTAATGAAACGTGATGATTCACAGATCATAATGTCATCATGTGTCATGTTACACGACTCTTACATTCTACATAATCTCTAAACACATCAAGAACGTATTTTCTTGATAGTTCTATCTTTTATCTTGATGTCTGGTAATTTAACCAATCAAGATCGTGCTAATACAATCTTTCTCTTAAAACATTAGTCATGTTCATTCGAAACTCTATACTTACGAATTCTGGACCGTTACTGGCGGAGATAAAGCAAAAGAATGGAACTCCGAAAAAGAAAATGGGAGTGGTGGAGAATAATGGAACGGAAGAGCTTAATTTATAATGAAAATATCAGACGGAGTAGTCAAGCCAGATCACCGTATTTAATTATAGAGATCTTAATTTCCTTATTCGCCGAAGAATCAAATCTTTTAGATTTCGAAGATTTTCTTTAAATCCATTGAATTCCGGAATTCAACCCTAACCCTGCCAAAAGTTAGGACGAATCTTTACTTTTCCTATTTCAATCTTTTGTGATAGCTTCATTCGTAATCTTCGAATAATCGAATTGTTTTATCCACATTACTCAATGATGATAAAACTCTATTTATCAACTCATATTCGTCATGAAAACATTTTTATTGTTAGCAATGACAACCTCACTCAAATTTCAGGACAAAATTTCTTTAACGGGTAGGTACTGTGATGACCCGAAAATTTTCGACCAAATTTAAACTTAATCTTTATATGATTTTAACATGATAAGCAAAGTCTATAATGTTGAATCTCAAAAGTTTTGAACTATTTATATGGATACATTTAACCTTTGACTATTTTCGACGATTCACGAACAATTGTTTGTAAATAAATATGTGTATATAAATATATATAGATGTAAATGTAAATATATATAAAATAATAATATGCAATTTAAACATTAAAAGAAAGTAAAACAATATATTAGATAATAAAGATCTATATATATGTATATATACATATATAGATATGATTCTTAAACATAATTAATATTATATGTATATTATAATATTTATATAAAACACATAATTAATAAATATATATAAATTACATAAGTAATACATAACACATAGTTAATAACATGTAATATTGACATATTAAATGTAAATTATAAGTTAAAGTTTGTTATAGTAAAATTATTATTATTTTCATTATTAATATCAAAGTTAATATTATTGATGTTATTATCACACATAGGTATGAAATTTAATATATATATAAATTTATATTATTATTATTACTAATATTATTATTATCATTAATAATATTAATATTATAATTAATATTATTTTAAGTAAAATTATTATTATCAATATTTTTAATTAATTATATCATTATTATTGTTAGTATTAATTTTATTATTAATATTATCATTATCATTATTATTATTATTGTATTACCAGTATTTTTTTATATATAATAAATTTAAATAATAATAAAAAAATGAAATGAACGCATCATTTTTAGTAGCTGCTTTTTATTTATTTATATATCTATTTATTTATTTTTTTCTTTTTTTTCTCTGATATATTATACAGCTCGTGAATTTCTGTCCAAGTTGTTACATGTCCGAATCAACTGGTATGCAAACAAAGTCAAGTGGGTTTCAACTAGTTTTTTTTACTTTATGCTTTGTTTCTTTATTAATTGACTAACTCATTATCAATATAAATCAATCAAAAGGATCATGTATTCAGACTCAAAAATCCAGTCGAAAGTTTCACCATCATTATCTAATATCCATTGTAATTACTTCAATCCTTTGAATTAAACTAAATTATGTATTTATTTATTTAATTTTTTTTACAGCCGATATACCTCTGCTACGACCCATTCTAATCAAAACCTCAATCTTGAATCATTTATCAAAATCTAAAATTACAGTGGTGATAGGAATCGTCCATTTAAAGTTTCTGTAAGTTTTCAAGTCCCAATTCCATCTCTTGCATTCAAATTTTGAGGTCAGACTATCAAAATAAAAGGTCAAACTTTTGTTTTCTTCGCGAAATTTGAATCCGTTTTGATGATTCATGTTAAATTGATGATTTAGAAAGTTTATAGGATGGATTTGAAACCTATTTCGTGTTATAACTTTCATCTATAATGTTACCATTTACGAAATCATTGTATTTTTTTTTTTAAACTACGAAGAGCTGCAGTAGCATCTGTTCTCTATTTTTTTTTTTATGTTTTTCGATTTCTGATGAATTCAAATAAGTATGACTTACGTACGATCATGTGGAAGACCATAAATCTTTAGTTGTTTTAAATAATTTGCTTTTGATTTTGAATTTGATTTAAGCTTTTAATTTTTTTATTTTCTTTCGAAGACTGGTACAGCTATTTCTTGTTTATTATTATTATTAATTTTTTTTATTTAACTTAGTTAATCACAAATGGTAATTTAACCTCAATAAAAGGTAATAAAGATGACAATTCGTTTTTTATTTATTTGGGTTTGAACTTTGGTCGATGCATTTGTGAGAAGAAGAAGAGGTAAAGGATAACAGAAGAGAATAGTTTAAATGAAATTATATTGGGGATAATTTCAGTAAAACACAATTGGATGGATGGTTAAAGGGTGGTGCGTGTGAAAGAGCGATCGCGGGTTCGAGACCGGTTTGAGGCGTTTTCTTTTTAGAAGAACTTGTGAGGTGGTTTTTAATTTCTAAAAATTATTATTATTACTATCATTATTATTATTGTTGATGTTATTTTTATTATTATTGTTATTGGTATTATAATCAATATTTGATATTATCATTATTTGTTAGTATTATTATTATATATAATGAAACCTAGGGTTATTATTATGTTTATCATTATTAATTAGTGTTATTATAAGTATTATAATTATTAATACTATTATTATTACTAATATATGTATCATCATCATCATCATCATCATTATTATTATTATTATTATTATTATTATTATTATTATTATTATTATTATTATTATTATTATTCTTATTATTATTAGGATTATTATTAGTATTATGATAAAAATAATAAAAGTTACCATTTATTACTACCAACAATTAAAAATTACAAATATGACTGCTATTATTATTATCATTATTACTAATAGTATTACCATTACTAGTATTATTATATTAGTATTAATATTATCAATAATATTACTAAAAGTAAATACTAATATTATTAATCTTACCATTTTAATATCATTATCAATATTATGAATATGATTAGTATTATTAATATTATTATAAAAATGATACAACTTATTAGTACTATAATAAAAATTAGTATTATTATCATTTTAAAAATAGTATAACTATTATTATTAACATAAGTATATTAATAATGTTATTATCATTATCTTTATCATTAATAATATTAATTTAGCATAATTAGAACTACTATTTGGATAAACGAATGAAATACATAAATATTATATTTAACACATATAACATAACAAAATATTTTTATTATATAAAAGGAATATATGAAATATAAATATATTATTAATATAAAAAAAACATCATTAATAAGTTATATATATAAACTTATTCGATTACGATTATGTGTATTAATATATATACACACAAATGATATAGGTTCGTGAATTCAAGGTCAACCCTGCCTTGTTCAGTTATTCATTGTTGTCATATGTATTTTTACTACAAAATACAGTATGGTGAGTTTCATTTGCTCCCTTTTTAAATGCTTTTGCAATATATATTTTTGGGACTGAGAATACATGCGCTGCTTTTATAAATGTTTTACAGAATAGACACAAGTAATCGAAACTACATTCTATGGTTGGATTATCGAAATCGAATATCACCCTTTTAGCTTGGTAGCCTAAGAATTAGGGAACAGACACCCTAATTGACGCGAATCCTAAAGGTAGATTTACGGGCACTAACTCCCCCATACTGGAAAATGGTATGCTTTAGTACTTCGAGTTTATATTATACAGATGGATTTTTGTTTTGGGGATATTCTATATGCATGATGTTAATGTCGGTTACTAGGTGTTCAATCCATATGAATGATTTTTAAACACTTGCTAGTGTATGATTATTGAATAAAGGAAATCTTGTGGTCTATTATAATAATGGAAATGATTGATTATGATAAACTAATGAACTCACCAACCTTTTGGTTGACACTTGAGAGCATGTTTATTCTCAGGTCTGAAAGAAATCTTCCGCTGTGCATTTGCTCATTTTAGAGATATTACTTGGAGTCATTCATGACATATTTCAAAAGACGTTGCATTCGAGTCGTTGAGTTCATCAAGATTATTATTAAGACAATTATTGTTGGATATTTTATGAAATGGTATGCATGCCGTCAACATTAGATGTAATGAAAGTTTGTCTTTTAAAAACGAATGCAATGTTTGTAAAATGTATCATATAGAGGTCAAGTACCTCGCGATGTTACCAAATGTAATGTATTCGTCCAGATGGATTAGGATGGGTCGTTTTCTTACTGCCTGCTAACCTTTGGAATTTGATGGAACTGAAGGACCAATCGGATTGAAGCGGTGGACCGAGAAGGTCAAATCGGTGTTTGCCATAAGTAAATGTACTGAAGAAGATAGGGTGAAGTACGCCACGCATACCTTCATAGGTACAGCGTTAACATGGTGGAATACCTATTTAGAACAAGTGGGACAAGATGCTGCTTACGCACTACCGTGGTCAGCATTCAAGCACTTGATGAACAAGCAGTACCGTCCCAGAAACGAGGTTAATAAGATCAAGGTAGAGCTTAGAGGATTACGAACGCAAGGTTTCAACATTACTACGTACGAACGAAGATTCACAGAGTTGTGCCTATTGTGTCCAAGAACGTTCGAAGATGAAGAAGAGAAGATCGACGCATTTGTGAAAGGGTTACCAGAAAGAATTCAAGAAGATATGAGTTCACACGAGCAAATTGAGGGAAGAATTAAAGAGCAAGTCGAATGGCTCATAAACTCATAAACCAAATTGAGGGAAGAATTAAAGAGCAAGCGCCGAAGAAGCCAACATGTAACAAATCAAGAGAAAGTGGGAAGAAACCAGTGACAAAGGTAACCGATACAACAACAACAACAATCACAACCACAATCGCAACAACTATCCCAACAACCGCAACATCAATCGCAACAACAACAATCAAAATCCCAACAATAATTACAACAAACGTCCCAACAACAACAACTACAACAACCGTCCCAACAACAATAACAACCACATCAATCCCAATAACAATCTCAATAACAACAATGACAACAACAATCAGAAAATTCCATGCTATAGGTGTGGCGGATATCATCCGGGTAAATTTTGTGAAGTAGTATGTACCAAATGTAATAGGAAGGGTCATGCTGCAACGAAGTGTGAAGCTTTCGGACCAGTGACTAAAAGAACAAATACTGCCCACATTATTTGTTTCAGATGCGGGTAAAAGGGCCACTACAAAACTACGTGCCCAAACCAGAGAACTATTAATGGGCAAAGCCGTGGGAGAGTTTTTAACATTAATGCGGAAGAAGCGCAGGAAAACCCGGAGTTTGTTACGGGTACGTTTCTTATCGATGAAAAACCTGCTTATGTTTTATTTGATTCGGGTGCGGATAGAAGCTATATGAGTAGAAATTTTTGTGCTAAATTAAGTGGTCCATTGACGTCTATGAATAAAAAATTTCTACTCGAATTAGCAAACGGTAAACTAATTTCAGCAGATAAAATATGAAGGAATCGAGAAATTAAACTGGTTAGCGAAACGTTTAAGATTGATTTGATACCAATAGAGTTAGGAAGTTTTGATGTGATAATTGGCATGGACTGGTTGAAAAAGGAGAGAGCAGAGATCGTATGTTACAAAAATGAAATTCGCATTGTACGAGAAAAAGGAAAACCCTTACCCTTAATGGTGTACGGAGAAAAGAGCAACGCGAAGCTAAATCTTATTAGTAATTTGAAGGCGCAAAAGCTAATAAGAAAAGGTTGCTATGCTGTTCTAGCACACATCGATAAAGTCAATTCCGAAGAAAAGAACATCAATGATGTCCCCGTCGCAAAAGAATTTCCCGATGTATTTTCGAAAGAATTACCGGGACTACCTCCACACCGATCCGTTGAATTTCAAATAGACCTTGTACCAGGAGCTGCACCAATAGCACGTGCTCCATACAGACTCGCACCCAGTGAAATGAAGGAACTCCAAATCCAACTACAAGAACTTTTAGAACGTGGTTTCATTCGACCAAGCACATCACCGTGGGGAGCTCCTGTTTTGTTTGTCAAAAAGAAGGATGGTACATTCAGATTATGTATCGACTACCGAGAGTTGAACTAACTTACCATCAAGAACCGTTATCCATTACCGAGAATTGATGACTTATTTGATCAACTACAAGGCTCGTTGGTTTATTCGAAGATCGATTTACGTTCTGGGTATCATCAGATGCGGGTGAAGGAGAATGATATTCCAAATACTGCTTTCAGAACGTGTTACGGTCATTACGAGTTTATGGTTATGCCGTTTGGATTGACTAACGCACCAGCTGTGTTCATGGACCTCACGAACCGAGTGTGTGGGCCATATCTTGACAAGTTTGTCATTGTTTTCATCGATGACATACTCATTTACTCAAAGAATGATCAAGAGCACGAAGAACATTTGAGAAAAGTGCTAGAATTATTGAGGAAGGAACAACTGTACGCAAAATTTTCAAAGTGTGCATTTTGGTTGGAAGAAGTTCAATTCCTCGGTCACATAGTGAACAAAGAAGGTATTCAAGTAGATCCGGCAAAGATTGAAACCGTGAAAAGTGGGAAACCCCAAAAACTCCGAAGTATATACGCCAATTTTTAGGACTGGCTGGTTACTGCAGAAGGTTCATCTAAGATTTTTTCAAAATAGCAAAACCCTTGACTGCATTAACGCATAAATGGAAGAAATTTGAATGGAAGGATGAGCAATTGTTGAAGAAAAAGTTAACTACAACACCTATATTATCATTGCCTGAAGGGAATGATGATTTTGTGATATATTGTGATGCCTCAAATCAAGGCCTCGGTTGTGTATTAATGCAACGAACGAAGGTAATTGCCTATGGGTCCAGACAATTGAAGATTCACGAGCAAAATTATACCACTCACGATTTGGAATTAGGTGCTGTTTTTTTTGCATTAAAGACTTGGAGGCACTACTTATATGGGGTCAAAAGTATTATATATACCGATCAAAAAAGTCTCCAACATATATTTAATCAGAAACAACTAAACATGAGGCAGTGTAGGTGGATTGAATTGTTAAATGATTACGATTTTGAGATTCGTTACCATCCGGGGAAGGAAAATGTGGTAGCCAACGCTTTGAGTAGAAAGGACAGAGAACCTATGCGGGTAAAAGCTATGAATATAATTATTCGTACTAACCTTACTACTCAAATACAGGAGGCGCAACAAGGAGTTTTAAAAGAGAGAAATTTGAAGAATGAAATACCCAAAGGTTCGGAGAATCATCTTAATATTAGGGAAGACGGAACCCGGTATAGGACTGAAAGAATTTGGGTACCAAAGTTTGGAGATGTGAGAGAAATGGTACTTAAGGAAGCACATAAAACTAGATACTCAATACATCCCGGAGCGGGAAAGATGTAAAAAGATCTCAAGAAACACTTTTGGTGGCCGGGTATGAAAGCCGATATTGCTAAATATGTATGAGAATGTTTGACGTGTTCTAAGGTCAAAGCTGAACATCAGTAACCATCAGGTCTAATTCAAAAACCCGAAATCCCAGAATGGAAATGGGAAAACATTACCATGGATTTCATTACTAAATTACCAAGGACTGCAAGTGGTTATGATACTATTTGGGTAGTAGTTGATCGTCTCACCAAGTCAGCACACTTTCTGCCAATGAGAGAAGATGATAAAATGGAGAAGTTGGCGCAACTATACTTGAAGGAAGTTGTCTCTAGACATGGAATACCAGTCACTATTATCTCTGATAGGGATGGCAGATTTGTTTCAAGGTTTTGACAGACATTACAACAAGCATTGGGAACTCGACTAGACATGAGTACTGTCTATCATCCACAAACTGATGGGCAGAGTGAAAGGACGATACAGACGCTTGAAGACATGCTACGGGCATGTGTTATTGATTTTGGAAATAGTTGGGATCGACATCTACCATTAGCAGAGTTTTCCTATAACAACAGTTACCACTCGAGTATTGAGATGGCACAGTTTGAGGCACTTTATGATAGAAAGTGCAGGTCTCTGATTTGTTGGAGTGAAGTGGGGGATAGACAGATTACGGTTCCAGAAATCATCCAAGAAACCACAGAGAAAATCATCCAAAATCAACAACGGTTGAAAACCGCCCAAAGTCGACAAAAGAGCTACGCGGACATTAAAAGAAAAGATATAGAATTTGAAATTGGGGAGATGGTCATGCTTAAGGTTTCACCTTGGAAAGGTGTTGTTCGATTTGGTAAACGGGAAAAACTAAATCCAAGGTACATTGGACCATTCAAGATAATAGATCGTGTCAGACTAGTAGCTTACCGACTTGACTTACCTCAACAACTCGCCAGGGTACATAATACTTTTCATGTCTCAAATCTGAAGAAATGTTTTGCTAAAGAAGATCTCACTATTCCGTTAGACGAAATCCAAAGACTTAAGAAAAATAAAACACCAATCGTTAAGGTTCGATGGAATGCTCGTAGAGGACCCGAGTTCACCTGGGAGCGTGAAGATCAAATGAAGCTGAAATACCCGCACCTATTTCCAGAAGATGTGTCAACACCACCAACCGCTTAAAAAAAAAAATTTTGGGACGAAATTTATTTAACGGGTAGGTACTGTAGTGACCCGAACTTTTCCATGTTTATATATATATTAAATGAAATTGATAATTTACATGATTAAATGTTTCCAACATGTTAAGCAATCAAACTTGTTAAGACTTGATTAATTGAAATAGGTTTCATATAGACAATTGACCACCAAGTTGACCGGCGATTCACGAACGTTAAAACTTGTAAAAATTATATGATGTTATATATATATATATATGGATATATATATATATATATATATATATATATATATATATATATATATATATATATATATATATATATATATATATATATATATATATATATATATATATATATATATATATATATATATATATATATATAAATATATATATAGTTAACATAATATTATGATAAGAAAGTATCTCACTAGGTATATTAACAATGAGTTATATACATAAAATGAGACTATTGAATTAAGAAACTCGAAACGATATATATAACGATTATCGTTATGACAACGTCTTACTAAGTACATATGTATCATATTAAGATATTGTTACACTATTTTTAACATGATAAAATGATAATTATTTATATCATTAAGTATGTTAACAATGAACTACATATATAAAACAAGACTACTAACTTAAGGATTTCAAAACGAGACATATATGTAACGATTATCATTGTGACGATACTTTAATGTATATATATCATATTAAGATATATTCATACATCATAATATCATGATAATGTAATAATTTAACATCTCATTAGATATAATAAACAATGGGTTAACAACATTAAATGAGATCGTTAACTTAAAGGTTTCAAAACAACACTTACATGTAACGACTAACGATGACTTAACGACTCAGTTAAAATGTATATGTACATGTAGTATATTAAGATGTATTAGTACACTTTTGAAAGACTTCAAGACACATATCAAAGTACTTATATTTAATAAAAATGCTTACAATTGCATTCTCATTCATTTTCATCAATAATTCTACTCGTATGCACCCGTATTCGTACTCGTACAATACCCAGCTCCTAGACGTATATACTATTGGTATATACACATAATAATTCAGCTCTTAGCAGCTCTTGTGAGTCACCAACACATGTGGGAACCATTATCTAGCACCTAGCATGAAATATCTCACAAAATTACAAAAGTATTATAAATCATTCATTAATTATTTACAAGAAAACAAACTTACACATCCTTTATATCTAATCCATATACCAACGAACAAAAACATGTACAAACACTTTCATTCTTCAATTTTCTTCATCTAATTAATCTCTCTCAAGTTCTATCTTTAAGTTCTAAGTGTTCTTCATAAATTCTATAAGTTCTAGTTTCATAAAATCAAGAATACTTTCAAGTTTGCAAATCTACTACCCAGCTTTCTAATCCATTTCAAGTAATCATCTAAGATCAAGAAACCTTTGTTACTTATAGTAGGTTATCTTTCTAATTCAAGGTAATACTCATATTCAAACTTTGATTCAATTTCTATAACTATAAACTATCTTAATTCGAGTAAAAATCTTACTTGAACTTGTTTTCGTGTCATGATTCTACTTCAAGAACTTTCAAGCCATCCAAGATCCTTTGAAGCTAGATCATTTCTTGTCACTTCCAGTAGGTTTACCTACTAAACTTGAGGTAGTAATTATGTTCATAACATCATTCGATTCATATATATATATATATATATATATATATATATATATATATATATATATATATATATATATATATATATATATATATATATATATATATATATATATATATATATATATATATATATATATATATATATATATATATAACTGTTTTATTTGAAGATTTAAACTTGTAATCACTAGAACATAGTTTAGTTAATTCTAAACTTGTTCGCAAACAAAGTTAATCCTTCTAACTTAACTTTTAAAATCAACTAAACACATGTTCTATATCTATATGATATGCTAACTTAATAATTTAAAGCCTGTAAACACGAAGAACATCGTAAAACAGGAGATACGCCGTCGTTGTGAAACTGGGGGATGTTTTGGGTTTGATAATTAAAAACTATGATAAACTTTGTTTTAAAAGTTGTTCTTCTGGGAAAATGATTTTTATTATGAACATGAAATTATATCCAAAAATCATGATTAAACTCAAAGTGGAAGTATGTTTTTCAAAATGGTCATCAAGACGTCGTTTTTCGAATGAAATGACTACCTCTTACATAATTGACTTGTAACCTGTATTTCTGACTATAAACTTATATACTTTTTCTATTTAGTTTCATTAATTTCAGTTCATTATGAAACCATAGCAACTTGAATCACTCAAAACGGATTTAAAACGAAGAAGTTATGGGTAAAACAAGATTGGATAATTTTACTTGTTGTAGCTACGTGAAATTTGTAACAAATCTATACAAATCATAACTTAACTAACTTATATTGTATAATACATTTATTCTAACATATATTATGTAATCTTGGGATACCATAGACACGTATACAATGTTTTGACATATCATATCGACCCATCTATATATATTATTTGGGAACAACCATAGACACTCTATATGCAGTAATGCTTGAGTTAGCTATACAGGGTTGAGGTTGATTCCAAAATAATATGTATACTTTGAGTTGTGATCTACCCTGAGACTTGTATACACTGAGTCGTGGATTGATTCGAGATAATTTATATTGATTTATTTCTGTACATCTAACTATGGACAACTAGTTGTAGATTACTAAGTTTGGACTGCTAACTTAACAAACTTAATTCATTAAAATGTAATGAAAAATGTTGTGAATATATTTCGATCATACTTTGATATATATGTATATATTTTTTATAGGTTCGTGAATCGATCCGTAGCCAAGTCTTAATTTCTGACGAAGTAAAAATCTGTGAAAGTGAGTTATAGTCCCACTTTTAAAAAATCTATTATTTTTGGGATGAGAATACATGCAGTTTTATAAATGTTTTACGAAATAGACACAAGTGATCAAAAATTACATTCTATGTTGAATTATCGAACCGAATATGCTCCTTTTTAGCTTGGTAGCCTAAGAATTGGTGTTTATTATAATTGCCACCAATTGACGCGAATCCTAAAGATAGATCTATTTGGCGCAACAAGCCTCATCTGAGTTACGGATGCTTTAGTACTTCGATTAATCATGTCCGATGAGAGTCCCAGAATGATGGGGATATTCTATATGCATCCTGTTAAGGTCGGTTACCAGATGTTCATCATATGAATGATTTTTATGCAGTTTGCATGTTATTGAGAAATGGAAATGAAAATCTTGTGGTCTATTATTACGATTTGATAAATATATAGGCTAAACCTATAACTCACCAACATTTTTGTTGACGTTTAAAGCATGTTTATTCTCAGGTGATTATTAAGAGCTTCCGCTGTTGCATGCTAATTTATGGATAAGAGTTGGAGTCAGCATGCTTGTATAATATTGTTTAAAAACTGCATTCAAAGACATATATTAAAAACAATTATGTAATGGTCGTGTGAAAACGCTATATTTCAGATTATCATTTTTGATAATGGTCGTAATATTTTAAAGGTTATGGTTTGTTTTAAAATCGAATGCAGTCTTTGAAAAACGTCTCATATAGAGGTCAAAACCTCCCAACGAAATCAATTAATATGGAACGTTTATAATCAATATAAACGAGACATTTCAATTATGATTCGGTATGAACTTCGGTTTGGATGTGATGATCATGATATTTGGTATACTGATGATTCGGTTTGCATTACTTTCGGTATGATAGATTGATTTTGGATTCGGTGTGTTACAAGCAAAAATCTGATTTGGTTATTGTACCTGATTATACTTCGGTTTGAAGATTTGGTATATGAGTATGAGTATGATGATACATTCGGTTGATCTACCAGATCTCAGATTCATATTTGTTCCATCTTAATTCATGGGTCTTGAGTCCAAATCAAGCCCAACACTGGACGAATTTGGGCCAACCGAATCTTAAGCCCAACCGAATCTGAATATGACATGTTTTCTTGGACTTGACCGAATCATACTAAGGCCAACAGGCTACAAGCTCAAGTTTGTACCAGATTATCAATAGTTACACTTTCAGTCCCTGACTAGTTTCAAGGTTGTGCAAGGACAGTCCAAATACCGAATCTAACTCAGATTTAACACTTTTGGTCCCTGATCGATTATCATAAATTTCAAGGGTGGTTCTTTACCGAATCCGGACCTCCAAAACATATTTTTCCATTACTTTTGAGGCTCGAATTCACACGGCTCTTCTCTTACACGTTATTTAAGATATTTTAGGGATTTGCTGAGCACGTCAACCATTTTAAACAATGACACTTTTATTTTATGCAAGCATCATTGTGGGGGAGATATGTATATGGTTGATGTACGTATGACTTTCATACACTCAGTATGGGACTCAGACTTAACATTGTGACTTTAATACACATACGGTATTGGACTCGGATTTCAAAGAAGACAAAATCAAAGCGTTACTTGTTTGACGAGTGAGCAAATGATTTATGAGCCACGTCAAGCTACCTTATATTGAAACGGTAATATAATGATTTATGAGAAAATCATGGATGTGATTGAAATCACACTTGATTGGTCGTGCCTTATATACTTTGTGAGGGGAGTTTCTCAAGTTATCTAAGCTTACTAATCAAGGCAAGTGTTGGGGGGGAGTTAAGTGAATTCAAAGAAGATCTTTCTTCACTAGGGTATATCAACTTAGTCGAAAGCCATAAGACTTCGTTAGATTTCCAATAATTTTGCTTAGTTCACATAGGAGCCCACGAGTTCTTTGAAGGGAGAGATTCTAAGTATTCGAGGTATTCTTCATCAACATGAAGTGATGCGATGATGAATGTCAAATTAATGCGCATTTTGACTTTGCAAACTCAAAGACCGTTGAAAGGACAAAGAAATCACAATGAAGTTCAAGTCTCAAACAAAGTCAAAAGAAGATTGTTAGCACGAAAATTCGAGGATTCAAAGGAAGAGGTTGGAGTGTAATGATTGACCAAGACAATGTTAGAGATGCGAATTCTTTTGTTGATTCAAAGTGAAGATTCAAGATCTTCATCAACGGCCGTACATCATTCGGGGGAGTTAGTTAGCAATAGGTGATTCTTTCCTTGTAATGTTGTATGTTTTACTAAGGAGTTAGTTTTTGAAAACCCGTCTCACTCCTGGGGGGAATTGTTAGAACTATGAAAAGGAGTAATACGAGTTTCCCTAGCCAATACGAGTTTTTGAAAACCCGTCTCACTCCTGGATGATCCTTTAGATAAGGGCTATATAAAGGATCCAAGGCTCCCTATATTAGCTAATGATAGTGCTCTAAATGAACATATATTTAGTATCAATATCCTTCCAATATGTAAAGCTTTTAATTACAATTGTTCTATTTTTAAGTAATGTTCATTTAAATAAATAAGTGCGAAGACAAAAGAAGAAAACGACGATTTGAAAATGCAAATGACCAAAAAGCTCAAATGTACAAGTTAAACTCCAAGTGGTTCCAATTATTGATAATTAACGTCTAAATATTGACAAGAGTACAAGCCGCGAAATACAAAGTACAAGATATCTAAGCGTACGAAAGGACGTTCGAAAATCCAGAACCGAGACATAAACCGAGCATCAACGCGTGAGGTAACGGAGCTAAAATTATAAGTCTACTATGCACATGAATATAATATAATATATATATAATTATATAAAATTATATATATTATATTATATTATTAAATAAAACGTCGGCAAACTAGAAAACAAACTGATGGGAGCATGCTAGGCTGGCCATGTGATCGCATGGGAATAACACTGAGAAGCCATGCGATCGCATGGCCCTCAGGATCAGGTCAGGTCTATGAAAGCCCGCGAATTCTGCTCGAATGAGACACACCTTTTCTCTTCTCTTCTCTGTAAACATAATATATATATATTATAATTTTAATTTTAATTTAAGTTTAATAATAATTGGGTTATTATAGCGAATGTTTTAAACTGATGGGAGCATGCCAGGCTGGCCATGCGATCACATGGGAATAACACTAAGAAGCCATGCGGTCGCATGGCCCTTAGGATCAGGTCAGGTCTATAAAAGCCAGCGAATTTTGCTCGAATGAGACACACCTTTTCTCTTATCTTCTCTGTAAACATAATATATATATTATAATTTTAATTTTAATTTAAGTTTAATAATAATTGGGTTATTATATCGAATGTTTTAAGGTTTTGTAAGTCGAAATTCTGTCCGTGTAACACTACACGATTAATAGTCATTATAAGTTATGTTCAATCTTTTTAAATTAATGTCTCGTAACTAAATTATTATTATGCTTATTTAAGCCAAAGTAATCATGATGTTGGACTAAATATTAAAGACGGGGTTATTGGGCTTTGGACCATAATTGGGGTTTGAACAAAAGACCGACACTTATGGAAATTAGACTATGGGCTATTAATGGGCTTTATATTAATTAAATGATATCTCGTTGATTTAATATAGAGATTTATAATTTGAAATATTTATATTTAACCACATACGCTTGACTGGGTACGGTGGGCGGGATATTTATAAATACTGATAATTGTTCATTTGACCGGACACGGGGATGAATTAATAGTCAATGGACTCGTTAAACAGGGGTGGATTACATTCAAGGGTAATTGGTGTAATTTTTAACAAAGTATAAAAACCTTGAATTACACGCAGTCGATAACCTGGTGTATTCATTAAACAAAGTATTAAGACCTTGTTACGGTTTAAATTCCCAATTAGTTGGAATATTTGACTTCGGGTATAAGGGTAATTTGACGAAGACTTTCGCACTTTATAATTATGACCGATGGACTATTATGGACCAAACCAGATGGACATATCGAATAATCCAGGACAAAGGACAATTAACCCATGGTAATAAATTAAAATCAAAACGTCAAACATCATGATTATGGAAGTTTAAATAAGCATAATTCCTCTATTTTATATCTCATCGCACTTTTATTTACTGTCATTTTATTTATCGTCATTTTATTTATCATACTTTAAATTATCGCACTCTTAATTATCTTACTTTTATTTATCTTCATTTACTTTACGCTTTAAATTAAGTCATATTTATATTTATTATTTTACATTAGGTTTTAATTGTGATTTAAGTTTTAAAATCGACAAACCGGTCATTAAACGGTAAAACCCTCCTTTATAATAATAATAATATTACTTATATATATATTTTTATACATATATAGTTTAAAATAAATATAGCGTTAAACTTAGCTGTATCCCTGTGGAACGAACAGGACTTACTAAAAACTACACTATTCTAAGATTAGGTACACTGCCTATAAGTGTTGTAATAAGGTTTAGGTATATCCATTCAATAAATAAATAAATAACTTGTGTAAATTGTATTGTATTTAATAGTATTTTGTAGTAAAATATAATCTATTTCGTACTACACGCTGCACACATCAAGTATTTTTGGCGCCATTGCCGTGGAATCCGAAAGCAAAACGCTATATACGTATAGGAGCTGGGTATGATACGAGTACATATACTCTAGGTATACGTGTAGAAATTTTGAGGAAACAGAACGAGAATTCAAATATAGCTATCTTTTGTAAATATACTTATATTTTTTTATGTATATAAGCCCTTTAAAAGTGATTAAATACATATTTATACGATACTTGTATAAGTATTATAGGTTAAAGGTATATATGTCAAATAACGTTACGTATAGTTATCATTTTGAAAACTTAAGTTAGTAGTCTCAAAGTATACTTATAACTTATTGTTATTAGTACACAATGAGATGTTAAACCATTCTTAGATCATGTTAAATATATATAAATACATATATATACAAACGTATAATTATCGTTTGTTATATAGTTCGTGATATCATCGGTCAAATTGGACGGTCAAACGTTGTGTAAAACTCTTTTTAAAAACATAAATATCAACAAATTAGATTACTTATCATGTTGGTAAGGTTTAATTTATGTAAATATTAATCTCATAGGTATAAAATGATCGGAAAAATCCGGGTCGTTACAGTACCTACCCGTTAAATAAATTTAGTCCCGAAATTTTAAAATTGTACCTATTTTGCGTTCTCGGGAAACAAATGTGGGTACTTTAGTTTCATCTGATCCTCTCGTTCCCAAGTAAACTCGGGACCCCTTCGAGCATTCCAACGAACCTTAACGATCGGTATGTTGCTCTGCTTGAGTTGTTTAACTTCACGGTCCATGATTTCGACTGGTTCTTCTATGAATTGTAGTTTCTCGTCGACTTGGATTTCTTCAAGAGGAATGGTGAGATCTTCCTTTGCAAGACATTTCTTAAGGTTTGATACATGAAATGTATTATGTACTCCGGCGAGTTGTTGCGGTAACTCGAGTCGATAAGCTACCGGTCCAATGCGTTCGATGATCTTAAACGGGCCTACATACCTTGGGTTTAGTTTACCCCTTTTATCGAAACGTATTACACCTTTCCAAGGTGACACCTTTAACATAACCATGTCACCGATCTGAAACTCTAATGGTTTTCTTCGGATATCGGCGTAGCTCTTTTGGCGACTACGGGCTGTTTTCAATCTCTCTTTGGGCTGTAACATCCCGCCTTTTTCCGTCTACTTTTCCGTTTAACTATTTTAAACTGCGTTATATGTTTATAACATCTCCTGTTAATACGCGTTTCAAATTATCTCGTTCAGGTAATTTAACGCACCCGACTACAACTTGAGGGACTTGTTTTGCCAAAACCCCAAAATGGTGACTAGCACTTGACTAGTCAACCATCTTCCACCTCCATTTTTCATTTTCTTTTCTCTTTTCATTCTCTACTTTCATATTTTCTTTAAATTCATCAAAAAGCAAATCATCATCCATACTAAATCGATCAAGCTTCGAGCCAAACAAATTACATATTTGAACTCCTCGTGATCTCCTCTTCGATTCCATACCAATCTCATTGCATTTGGGTAACTTTCTAAAATCACTAATTTTTGTGTTCTTGAGATTTTTTGAGTTACAAGGTTGTTAATTAGTGTCTATGGCTCTAGTCTAACAAGATTATGTGTTTGAATTGCTTGATTTGTTGTTTGGAAGTAACTTGCATGAACTAGCAAAATGGGTGTGTTTAATCTTGAGTTTTAGATGATTAAATGTTGTTAAATGTTATAAATGCATGTATTAAATGTGTTCCTAGTGTTACTAGCTTCATTTTGATGTATAGGTTGCATGAGAAAATTCTAAGAACTTGTTTAGTGATTTTTGGTGGAATTGAGCTAGGGTTTAATGAACTTGAAATGATTATTTGATGCATTGATTGCCATGATTTGTTGTTAGTAAGTTGTCAGTTGTATTGTATGCTCAATTACCTACAAAATGGCATGTCATATGTATGCATTGAATGCCTAAATCATTAAATGTGCATTGGTGAGTTTGAAGCATTAATGTGTGCATTGAATGATCACTTGGTTTGAAAACTCGGTTGTTACAAATGAGGTTTTTGATTGATGAATTGTGCTTAGTTGCATTCTACGTCAAAAGAGCTTTCCAACGATATAAGGTGCGAGTCCTAAGTGTTAGCGGTTTGTGTTTTATGCACAAAAAGGTTTTGGATTGAGACTTGAACATTTGGGACTGGCCAGGCACCAGCACCCGGCCTTTGCCGCGGCGCGGCCCTTTCCTGTCGCGTCGCGACATATAAGGGGGCCAGGTTCTGACCTCCTTGTCTCAAATGTGAAAAATGTTTGGCCCGTTCTAGACCTCCGATTCACATGAGACTTGTTCTAACATGCTTATATATGAATAAAAACCTCAGAAAAATAGTTCGGGACCCGACCCGAACGTGTTGACTTTCGTTGACTTTGACCGACCAAAGTTTGACTTTTTGTCAAACTTAACCAAATGATTATGCAACCTTTCTAACTTGTTTCTGTACTTGTATCTTGCATGAAACTTGACAATTTGATTCACATGCTACATAATTGAGTCGTAACGAGCCATAGGACTAATTAAACATCTTTGACCTATCGTATTTACCGTTATTAATACGACCTATTGGTTTAGGTTAAGACTAGCACTATCCTTCGCACACGTTACTTTGTGAAGTACTTTTCATACGTGCACTCAAGGTGAGATCATAGTCCCATCTTTCAACAACTTTTATGCTTTAAACTATGGGATGAGAAACATATACGTATCATACTTTTACACTTGAACACAAGTACGAAAATGAACATTCCACGTACGGGTTTGAACAAAAAGCCTCAATTCAATTATCATTAGTTACACTTGCAGGGTGTAAACGTGAACTTATATTATGTGATCACATGGGCTTGATGAGCCTCATTCGGACGGTTCGCTACCGTTAGCGGATGAAATATATTTTCGGGTCTAGTGTATGTTCTAACACTACGCGAAGGGTGCAAAACAGTTAAGTTTGATAATTGGGTGCCCGCGAAACAAATAACAACTTTGGAATGCAAATGATTTAGATAATCATATTATATTAAATCTTGTGGTTCAAATGCAACGTTTACTAAAACACCTATGATTTCACCAACGTTTTCGTTGACAGTTTTCTATATGTTTTCTCAGGTCCTTGAAAGCTACTTGATACATGCTTCCGCACTCTTTTTGATACTTGCTTAGATGTCGAGTATACATGCATAGATGGAGCGTCTTTTGACTACTTTAAATTATGTCGCATAGGTCTCATTCGTACGTTAAACATTGTAATGTAACTAGTCTTTCGAACTACATTTGTAAACTTGAAACATCCTTTTTCTTATAAAATAAATGCGACATATTTTGGTGAAAAGTCATAATAAAGACTTATGACCACGCAACGGGACCGAAGTAGTCGGCGCCGTCAAACATGATTTGGTCGGGTCGCTACAGATGGTATCAGAGCGTTGGTTGTAGGGATTTAGAGTTCATTGGTGTCAACCCCGAGTCATAGGGTACATTGGTGAGTCTAGACTACAACCGGCATATAGACTTGAAGTAGGAGTTACTTGACTATTTGTGCATTTATACTCGAACGCTTCTACTCATATCTACTCTTATTTCATCTAAATCTCACGTTGTTTAATTTGATTGACACGCCACCTTGACTATATGAAATAATGTCGAATGCACATATGAATCAGGGTAATATAATTTCCGGGATTATATTACGGTGACTCATATGAATGTTCCGACATTATGACATAAAGAATTTAAGGCGAGTCAAGGAAAATTTTCTCTCTATCTTTATTCCATATCACGGTTAGTATTATTTAGAATACTAACCAACGGTATTCTTTTGTTTTGAAGGAACAATGCCTCCTCGTCGTGCACCACACCGTGAAACACCCGAACAAGCTCTACAACGCATGATAGCCACCGCCGTAGATGCGGCCATGGCCGGTCACTCATCCAACAACAATAACAATAATAATAACAACAACAACAACAACAACAACAACAACAACAACAACAATGGAGCCGGTAACTCAAACGAGGGATGCTCCTATAAAGCCTTCATGGGGTGCAAACCTCACACTTTTGATGGAACCGGGGGACCGGTTGTGCTCACCCGATGGTTTGAGCAAACGGAAGCCGTCTTTAGCATAAGTGGTTGTCGGGACCAAGACAAGGTCAAATACTCCACTCACACTTTCGCCGGTGTCGCTCTTACATGGTGGAATACTTATGTACAATCGGTGGGTACCGATGAAGCTCACGCCCTCTCTTGGGCCGATTTAAGGGAAAAGATGGTCATCAAATATTTCCCTCGCGAAGAAACCCGAAAGCTCGAACAAGAGCTAAGAACCTTGGAGGCGGTCGGAAACGATCTCAATGCCTATAATCAACGATTCGCCGAACTATCCTTGATGTGCCCAAACCTCGTGAACCACGAATCTCAAAGGGTCGAACTTTATATGTATGGTCTTCCAAAGAGCATCAAACAAGGGGTGATGTCATCCAAACCCGCTAACCTACAACAAGCTTTGAACATGGCCCGCCAATTGATCGAAACGGTTGACGAAATCGTAGTACCGGCGCCTAAAGCCGAGGACAAGTTGGGTAACAACAAAAGAAAATGGGAAGCCCCTCAATCAAGCAACAACTACAACAACAACTTCACCAAAAAGCCTTTCACCTCCGACGCCAAGAAAAGTTATGGCGGAAATAAACCCTTTTGCAACAAATGCCACAAACACCACTATGGTGAATGTAGCAATCTATTTTGCCACCGGTGCCAAAGGGGTGGTCATGTGGCCAACGATTGTAGAAGTGCCGCCCCCGTCGCTCAAAAGGTGCCCAATGCACCAAAATCGGGTACTTGTTATGAATGTGGCCAAACGGGTCATTTTAGAAATGCCTGTCTGAAGAAGAAAGCCAACCCCAACACACGCGGCCGAGCTTTCAACATCAACACTGAGGAAGCCCGAGATGACAATGAATTAGTCACGGGTACGTTTCTCCTCAACAACACTTATGTTACTTGTTTATTCGATTCGGGTGCCGATAAGAGTTTTGTATCCAAGACTTTGACTCATTCTTTTAGCACTCCACCACTTCCACTAGATACCACTTATACCATTGAAGTGGCTAACGGGAAACTATTAAGTGCCGACACATATTACCGGGGGTGTACGTTAAACATTTTGGGTAAGGAATTTGAAATTGACTTGATACCCATGGAACTAGGAAGCTTTGATGTAATAATCGGTATGAATTGGTTAGTCAAAACAAAATCTCACATCCTTTGTGATCTTAACGCAATCCGAATTCCTATCAAGAATGGTGAACCTTTGATTGTTTATGGCGATAAGAGTTGCACCTGACTCAACCTCGTTTCGTGCCTTAAAGTTAGAAAACTACTCCGTAAGGGTTGTTTTGCGATCCTTGCCCACGTTAAGAAAGTCAAGTCCGATGAGAAGCATATCGATGATGTGCCTATTGTTAGTGACTTTTTCGATGTATTTCCCGACGAATTGCCGGGTCTTCCACCCCATCGACCGGTTGAATTCCAAATCGATCTTATTTCGGGAGCCGCACCCGTAGCACGTGCACCATATAGACTCGCTCCATCCGAAATGCAAGAATTGCAAAGTCAAATCCAAGAACTACTTGATCGTGGTTTTATCCAACCTAGCCATTCACCTTGGGGCGCTCCGATTTTGTTTGTTAAAAAGAAAGACGGATCCCTACGAATGTGCATTGATTATCGTGAACTAAACAAATTGACGGTTAAGAACCGATATCCTCTTCCTCGCATCGATGACCTCTTTGATCAATTACAAGGGTCTTGCGTATATTCAAAAATCGATCTCCGCTCGGGTTATCATCAATTAAGGGTTAAGGGGGAAGATGTCTCCAAAACCGCTTTCCAAACTCGTTATGGTAGTTATGAATTTCTTGTAATGCCATTTAGTCTCACTAACGCACCGGCGGTGTTCATGGATCTTATGAACCGCGTGTGCAAACCATATCTTGACAAATTCGTTATCGTGTTCATCGATGATATTTTGGTCTATTCAAAAAGCGAAGAAGAACACGAGGAACACCTCCGACTTATGCTTGAACTTTTAAGACAAGAAAGACTCTATGCCAAATTCTCCAAGTGTGAATTTTGGTTGAAGGAAGTTCAATTTCTTGGTCATGTTGTAAGTGACCAAGGTATTAAAGTCGATCCATCAAAAATCGAAGCCATTAGTAAATGGGAAACTCCTACTACTCCGACTCACATTCGTCAATTCTTGGGTCTCGCTGGGTACTATCGTAGATTCATCGAAAACTTCTCTTTGGTTGCACGTCCTCTAACCGCATTAACTCACAAGGGAAAGAAATTCATTTGGGCGACCGAGCAAGAATCCGCGTTCCAAATCTTGAAGACAAAGCTTACCACCGCTCCTATCTTGTCACTTCCCGAAGGCAACGATGATTTTGTTGTGTATTGCGACGCCTCGAAACATGGTTTTGGGTGTGTGTTGATGCAACGAACGAAAGTCATTTCTTATGCTTCTCGACAACTCAAAATTCATGAACGAAACTACACGACACATGATCTCGAACTCGGAGCCGTTGTCTTTGCACTTAAAATGTGGAGACACTATCTTTATGGAACCAAGAGTACTATCTTTACCGATCACAAAAGTCTCCAACACATCTTCGATCAAAAGCAACTAAACATGAGACAACGAAGGTGGATTGAAACCTTAAACGATTACGATTGCGAACTTCGTTACCATCCCGGGAAGGCAAACGTAGTAGCCGATGCCTTAAGTCGCAAAGAAAGAGCGGTGCCTCTTCGTGTCCGAGCCTTAAACATCACCATCCACACCAACCTTAATAGCCAAATTCGGGTAGCCCAAGATGAGGCTCTCAAGGATGAAAACGTTTCACACGAGCTCTTGAACATTCTCGTCTCTCGATTCGAAACTAAGGAAACCGGACTCCGATATTTCGCCGGAAGGATTTGGGTGCCTAGTTATGGGAACCTACGAAGTCTCATTTTAGATGAAGCCCATAAGTCACGATACTCGATCCACCCCGGTGCCAATAAGATGTACCACGACCTTAAACAACAATATTGGTGGCCGAACATCAAAAGGGACGTAGCTACTTATGTTTCCAAGTGTTTAACATGTTCCAAAGTCAAAGCCGAACACCAAAGACCGTCCGGACTACTTCAACAACCCGAGATCCCGCAATGGAAGTGGGAAAGGATAACGATGGATTTTATCACCAAACTACCAAAAACGACGGGCGGTTATGATACCATTTGGGTTATTGTTGACCGTCTCACCAAATCCGCACACTTTCTTTCCATGAAGGAGACCGACAAAATGGAGAAACTTGCGCAACTTTACATTAAAGAAATCGTAGCCCGACACGGTGTACCTTTATCGATTATCTCCGACCGAGATGGCCGTTTTGTTTCTAGATTTTGGCGTACCTTGCAAGAAGCGTTGGGAACGCGTTTAGACATAAGCACCGCATATCATCCTCAAACCGATGGACAAAGCGAACGTACAATTCAAACCTTGGAGGACATGTTACGAGCTTGCGTGGTTGATTTTGGAAAAGCTTGGGACAAGCACTTACCTCTCGCCGAGTTCTCTTACAACAATAGTTATCACGTGAGTATTAAAGCCGCACCTTTTGAAGCGCTATACGGCCGAAAATGTCGTTCACCTCTTTGTTGGGCCGAGGTAGGCGACATGCAAATCACCGGACCCGAACTCATTCACGAAACCACCGAGAAGATCGTACAAATCCGAGATAGGCTCCGAACGGCCCGGAGTCGTCAAAAGTGCTACACCGACAAAAGATGCAACGACCTCGAATTTCAAGTCGGTGACTGAGTAATGTTAAAAGTTGCACCTTGGAAAGGTGTAATCCGTTTTGGGAAACGCGGGAAGCTAAATCCGCGGTATATTGGTCCTTTCGAAATCTTGGAGCGTATTGGAAACGTTGCTTATCGTTTAGATCTTCCGCCTCAATTGAACTCCGTTCATCCTACCTTCCATGTATCTAACTTGAAAAAGTGTCTTGCCGAACCCGATATCGTCATCCCTCTAGAGGAACTTACTATTGATGACAAGCTTCATTTTGTGGAGGAACCGGTTGAAATTGTGGACACCTCCGTCAAGACATTGAAACAAAGCCGAATCCCGATTGTTAAAGTCCCTTGGAACGCCAAAAGAGGACCCGAGTTTACTTGGGAAAGGCAAGATCAAATGCAAAAGAAATACCCTCATTTATTCCCAATTCCGGAAACGCAGGATTCCGAGGAAGAGACAACGATTACTACGCATGCTTCATTTCGGGACGAAATTTCTTTTAAGGAGTAGGTAATGTAACATCCCGCCTTTTTCCGTCTACTTTTCTGTTTAACTATTTTAAACTCCGTTATATGTTTATAACATCTCCCGTTAATACGCGTTTCAAATTATCTCGTTCAGGTAATTTAACGCACCCGACTACAACTTGAGGGACTTGTTTTGCCAAAACCCCAAAATGGTGACTAGCACTTGACTAGTCAACCATCTTCCACCTCCATTTTTCATTTTATTTTCTCTTTTCATTCTCTACTTTCATATTTTCTTTAAATTCATCAAAAAGCAAATCATCATCCATACTAAATCGATCAAGCTTCGAGCCAAACAAATTACATATTTGAACTCCTCGTGATCTCCTCTTCGATTCCATACCAATCTCATTGCATTTGGGTAACTTTCTAAAATCACTAATTTTTGTGTTCTTGAGATTTTTTGAGTTACAAGGTTGTTAATTAGTGTCTATGGCTCTAGTCTAACAAGATTATGTGTTTGAATTGCTTGATTTGTTGTTTGGAAGTAACTTGCATGAACTAGCAAAATGGGTGTGTTTAATCTTGAGTTTTAGATGATTAAATGTTGTTAAATGTTATAAATGCATGTATTAAATGTGTTCCTAGTGTTACTAGCTTCATTTTGATGTATAGGTTGCATGAGAGAACTCTAAGAACTTGTTTAGTGATTTTCGGTGGAATTGAGCTAGGGTTTAATGAACTTGAAATGATTATTTGATGCATTGATTGCCATGATTTGTTGTTAGTAAGTTGTTAGTTGTATTGTATGCTCAATTACCTACAAAATGGCATGTCATATGTATGCATTGAATGCCTAAATCATTAAATGTGCATTGGTGAGTTTGAAGCATTAATGTGTGCATTGAATGATCACTTGGTTTGAAAACTCGGTTGTTACAAATGAGGTTTTTGATTGATGAATTGTGTTTAGTTGCATTCTACGTCAAAAGAGCTTTCCAACGATATAAGGTGCGAGTCCTAAGTGTTAGCGGTTTGTGTTTTATGCACAAAAAGGTTTTGGATTGAGACTTGAACATTTGGGACTGGCCAGGCACCAGCACCCGGCCTTTGCAGCGGCGCGGCCCTTTCCTGTTGCGGCGCGACATATAAGGGGGCCAGGTTCTGACCTCCTTGTCCCAAATGTGAAAAATGTTTGGCCCGTTCTAGACCTCCGATTCACATGAGACTTGTTCTAACATGCTTATATATGAATAAAAACCTCAGAAAAATAGTTCGGGACCCGACCCGAACGTGTTGACTTTCGTTGACTTTGACCGACCAAAGTTTGACTTTTTGTCAAACTTAACCAAATGATTATGCAACCTTCCTAACTTTTTTCTGTACTTGTATCTTGCATGAAACTTGACAATTTGATTCACATGCTACATAATCGAGTCGTAACGAGCCATAGGACTAATTAAACATCTTTGACCTATCGTATTTACCGTTATTGATACGACCTATTGGTTTAGGTCAAGACTAGCACTATCCTTCGCACACGTTACTTTGTGAAGTACTTTTCATACGTGCACTCAAGGTGAGATCATAGTCCCATCTTTCAACAACTTTTATGCTTTAAACTATGGGATGAGAAACATATACGTATCATACTTTTACACTTGAACACAAGTACGAAAACGAGCATTCCACGTACGGGTTTGAACAAAAAGCCTCAATTCAATTATCATTAGTTACACTTGCAGGGTGTAAACGTGAACTTATATTATGTGATCACATGGGCTTGACGAGCCTCATTCGGACGGTTCGCTACCGTTAGCGGATGAAATATATTTTCGGGTCTAGTGTATGTTCTAACACTACGCGAAGGGTGCAAAACAGTTAAGTTTGATAATTGGGTGCCCGCGAAACAAATAACAACTTTGGAATGCAAATGATTTAGATAATCATATTATATTAAATCTTGTGGTTCAAATGCAACGTTTACTAAAACACCTATGATTTCACCAACGTTTTCGTTGACAGTTTTCTATATGTTTTCTCAGGTCCTTGAAAGCTACTTGATACATGCTTCCGCACTCTTTTTGATACTTGCTTGGATGTCGAGTATACATGCATAGATGGAGCATCTTTTGACTACTTTAAATTGTGTCGCATAGGTCTCATTCGTACGTTAAACATTGTAATGTAACTAGTCTTTCGAACTACATTTGTAAACTTGAAACATCCTTTTTCTTATAAAATAAATGCGACATATTTTGGTCAAAAGTCATTATAAAGACTTATGACCACGCAACGGGACCGAAGTAGTCGGCGCCGTCAAACATGATTTGGTCGGGTCGCTACATTTCAATCTCTCCTTGATTTGTACTATCTTCTCAGTCGTTCCGTGTATGATCTCGGGACCAGTTAATTGTTGATCTCCTACTTCATTCCAACAGATAGGGGATCTACACTTCCTTCCATACAGTGCTTCGAATGGTGCAGCTTTAATGCTCGCATGATAACTATTATTATATGAGAATTCTGCTAATGGTAGATATTTATCCCATCCGTTTCCAAAATCGATCACATATGCCCTGAGCATGTCTTCAAGAGTCTGAATTGTTCTTTCACTCTGCCCGTCAGTTTGTGGATGATATGCGGTGCTCATATCCAAACGAGTTCCCAGGGCCTCCTGTAGTGATTGCCAAAACTTTGATGTAAATCTACTATCACGATCGGATATAATGGAAATAGGTATTCCATGCCTTGAAACAATTTCCTTTATGTATAATCGTAATAGTTTCTCCATTCTATCCATTTCCTTTATAGGCAAGAAATGTGCAGATTTGGTGAGACAATCAAATATTACCCAAATGGTGTCATAACCCCAGGCAGTCTTAGGTAACTTTGTGATGAAATCCATGGTAATACCGTCCCATTTCCATTCTGGGATTTCTGGTTGTTGAAGTAACCCTGACGGCTTCTGGTGTTCTGCTTTGACTTTGGAACAAGTTAAACATTCCCCAACATATGTTGCAACATCTGTCTTTAAATTTGGCCACCAATAATGCGTCTTAAGATCTTGATAAATCTTTCCAACTCCAGGATGTATCGAGTATTTTGTCTTATGTGCCTCATTCAATATCAACTTCCTTAATCCACCCAACTTCGGTACCCAAATACGGTTTGCGAAATATCGAATTCAGTCTTCCCGTATAATGAGTTGCTTCTCATACTTCTTCATTATTTCATTTCCTATGTTTTCTTTAGTAAGAGCTTCTCGTTGAGCCTCTTTGATTTGTGAGTTGAGATTCATGCGAATTTTTATGTTCATCGCTCGTACTCGAATTGGTTCTCGTTCCTTTCTGCTTAGAGCGTCGGCCACTACATTCGCTTTCCCGGGATGATAGCGAATCTCACAATCGTAGTCGTTTATCAGCTCGACCCACCTACGTTGCCTCATGTTCAGCTATTTCTGATCGAAGATATGTTGAAGGCTTTTATGATCGGTAAACACAGTGCATTTAACCCCATATAAGTAGTGTCTCCATATCTTCAATGCAAACACTACTGCTCCCAATTCTAAATCATGCGTCGTATAATTCCGGTCATGAATCTTCAATTATCGGGATGCGTATGCTATAACTTTCTTCTGTTGCATAAGGACGCAACCAAAACCTTGTCGCGAAGCGTCACAATATATCTCAAAATCATCGTTCCCTTCAGGTAACGATAAAATATGCGCTGTAGTCAACTTCTTCTTCAGTAATTGAAATGCACTCTCCTGCTCAGAAGTCCATTCGTACTTCTTCCCTTTTTGCGTTAACGCTGTTAATGGTTTCGCTATTCGGGAAAAATCTTGAATAAACCTTCTATAATAACCAGCTAAACCCAAAAATTGGCATATCTGCGTTGGTGTCTTAGGAGTCTCCCATTTTTCAATGGCCTCAATTTTAGCTGGGTCAACCTGAATTCCTTTGCTACTAACAACATGGCCAAGAAATTGCACTTCTTTCAACCAAAACGCACACTTAGAAAATTTGGCGTATAATTGTTCTTTTCTTAACAATTCTAATACCAATCTTAAATGTTGTTCATGCTCTTGCTCACTCTTGGAATAGATAAGAATATCGTCAATGAAAACGATAACAAACATATCTAAATACGGACTACAAACTCGATTCATGAGGTCCATGAATACAGCTGGCGCATTTGTCAACCCAAACGGCATGACCAAAAATTCGTAATGACCGTAGCGTGTCCGGAAAGCAGTTTTCGGAATATCTTCTTCTTTGACATGTAGTTGATGATAGCCCGATCTTAAGTCGATTTTCGAGTACACACATGATCCTTGTAGTTGATCAAATAAATCGTCAATTCTCGGTAGTGGATACTGATTCTTGATAGTTAACTTATTTAATTCACGATAATCTATACACATCCTAAAAGATCCATCTTTCTTTTTAACAAATAAAATTGGAGCTCCCCACGGTGAAGTACTTGGTCGTATGAATCCTCGGTCCAGTAATTCTTTTAACTGACTCTGAAGTTCTTTTAACTCGGACGGTGCAAGTCTATATGGAGCACGAGCAATCGGCGCAGCTCCTGGTACAAGATCTATTTGAAATTCTACAGACCTGAAAGGAGGTAGTCCCGGCAACTCTTCCGGAAAGACTTCAGGAAAATCTCTTGCCACTGGCACGTCATTGATGCTCTTCACTTTTTCCTTCGTTTTGACTTTATTAACATGTGCTAAGATAGCATAGCACCCTTTCTTCAAGCACTTTTGAGCTTTCAAACAACTA
This sequence comes from Rutidosis leptorrhynchoides, assembly GCF_046630445.1. NCBI lineage: Eukaryota > Viridiplantae > Streptophyta > Magnoliopsida > Asterales > Asteraceae > Rutidosis > Rutidosis leptorrhynchoides. The sequence goes on from NC_092337.1 coordinate 247,242,902, forward strand.
ATGAGTTTTAACTTTGAGTTACCCTTCTCTCCATAAATCATTACTGGCGTTTTATCCTTACGAGGAATGCGAATTGCCTTCTTGGCACACACAACTTTAGCTCCTATTTTGGACATCCAGTCCATGCAGACTATTACATCAAAACTTCCTAATTCTACGGGTATCAAATCAATCTTAAATGTTTCTCCGGCTAAATTTATTTTACAATCACGACAAATTTTATCGGCTTTAATTAGTTTACCATTAGCTAACTCAATCATGTACTTAGCATCTAGAGGTAATGATGAACAATTCAATTTAGCGTAAAAGTCTCTACACACGTAACTTCTATCGGCACCAGTATATAATATAATAGATGCTGATAAGTTATTAATGGTAAACGTACCCGTAACAAGCTCCGGGTCTTCACACGCCTCTCTAGCATTAATAACAAATGCTCTTCCACGTGCAGATCCATTATTCTTCTCTAGATTCGGACACTGGCTCTTATAATGAACCTGTTTCCCACACCCATAAAAAGTAACAGTGGCCAAGGCAGTTCTATTTGCATTGGTGGCAGGAGTCTTGGTACCGTTTGTATTTGTAGCGGGAACCCTACAATCTTCAGCAAGATGACCTTTTCGATTACAATTGTTGCACACCACATTACAATAACCAGAGTGATGTTTGTGGCATCTGTTACATAAAGGATTTCGTCCTTTGTAACCTGAGTTTGAACCGCTACCCGCACCTTGCATGGTTTCTTGTTTCTTGTTGGATTGTTGATGATTACCTTCCCACTTTCTTTTATTTCCTGATGTCTTGACATCGGTGTTCTTATCCAGAATAATCTGGTCCATCAACTCGTTCGCCATGGTGATAGCTTCATGAATAGTCTTGGGTTTGGATGCTGTAACATTTGCCTTGACCTTTTTAGGCAAACCGTCTTTGTACAGTTCAATCTTTCGTTCTTCGGTTGGTACCAATTCGGGACATAGCAAAGCTAATTCCATGAATCGCTGATTGTAGTTGGTGAGTTCAGTACCAACAACTTTCAAGCTTCGTAATTTAGCTTCCAACTTCCTAACCTCGTTTCTTGGACAATATTCGTTGATTAGCATTGTTTTGAATTCTTCCCAAGGAGTATCATAAGCTACATCTCCTCCTACGGCCTTCACATAGTTTTTCCACCACGTGAGTGCACTATCTTGTAGGGTGCACGATGCATACTTGGTCATGTCCTTCTCAATACAACCACTGATTTTAAACACAGACTCAATCTTTTCGATCCACAGGGTTAAACCAACCGGTCCTTCTGTTCCACTGAATGATGAGGGCTTGCAACCTTGAAAAGTTTTGTAAGTGCACCCCACACGAGGATTTGGGTTAACTGCAGCACCTCTTGCAGCCTCGACACATAACATTCTGTCGTTCACTCGCTGATTGATGAGTTCCTGGATTTCTTGTTCCGTCATTCGGTTCAATCGCGCCATAATCTTCAACGAGAATGAAAAAAAATAATTATTCACATGGAATATTATAGATGTAGTATGTATTTACAGTACATCGTAGCTTATTAATAATATGAACCAGTTATTATTATAAAAGCCTTTTCTTCTTATTAGCGTTTTATAATTATATCTAGGGTAGTACCTACCCGTTAAAGTTCATACTTAATAGCTTAGTACGAAAATCAATTACTACCACCCAAATAATACTTAACCATGGAAAATTATTGCATTTCACAATTCACTATTTTACATATGCTTATCTTACATCAAACATTAAGCAAACCACACTACTAATATTATACAAAACATTATATGATCCCATGGTTTAAAACAACAGCGCATCATGTAACCCAAATCGTTTGTGTTCAAAGAAATAGCTTAAAGGTTATCCTGGTTTTCTCCCTGCGTTTTGGCTGAGGAACCGAAGAACTGGATGTCGGGATAGAACTAATAGGAATAGCGGGAATAGGTGTGGAAGTATCTGGTGGAGTTGGTGCCACAACATTCTCTCTAGACTCGGGATTTGGATTTTCCATTTCAGTAGCCTTTCGTTTCTTTCCTCGTTCGAACTTGTCTTTCGTAATTTCCTGTATTTCTTCCTCCTCAGGATCACTTTCTGGTTCCTCTTCAATTGATTCATCCGGAACTTGTGAGTCTTCCCCAAAGGTGTCGTTTTCATCATCGAATAGGTTAATGACTGGAACACCATCTGAAGATTCTGGTTCGGAGTCGCTGAATGTGATAATAAGTTCTAAGTCAGACATCTATCACATAACAACTAGCACGTTAATACCACATAATATTTACATATTAATTTTTAACCAACAAGGATAAGCAATAGTTTTCGAAATCAAACACGGTCAAAGTCCAGACTCACTAATGCATCCTAACAAACTCGATAAGACACACTAATGCAAATTTTCTGGTTCTCTAAGACCAACGCTCTGATACCACATGTCATAACCCGACCTTAACCATAAGGACGATTACAATAAAATATGATTTCATCGCGAGGTATTGACCTCTATATGCGACATTTTTGAAAAACTGCATTCGTTTTTACAATACAAACCATAGCTTTTATTACAAATACAAGGTTTAAACAACTTAATAATGATTATCGTTTAGCGATAATATTAGACTTATAAACTTTACATGTGATAATAACAATACGACTTCCAACATATTTTACATTACAAATCCTCCGATATGCAATTTTATTTTTGACACAAATATGCATACTCAAGATCTTGCTTAAATTCAACATGTTGCAGCGGAAGCTTTTAGTATTACTTGAGAATAAACATGCTTAAAACGTCAACATAAAGTTGGTGAGATATAGGTTTAATGCCGACAGCATTATAAATATAGACCACAAGATTTCATATATAAACATTTTAATAAAAATATTCTAAGTTGTTGAGCCCTTGATAACCATACTTAACATTTAATCAACGTCGCATATTCCCTTTATTATGAAATCTTACTACACCGTACCAAGTGTAGTCACCGAAACGAAGTACTGTGCAACCGTTGAATACTGGTCGTCCAGTCCGGTTGGGGTTGTCAGGCCCGATAGATCTATCAACAGGATTCGCGTTTACAATACCTCATGTAAATAATAGTTACCAAGTTACAGGGAAGTATGCAGTGGTACAACTCAATGTAGAATATATATTTTTAATCACTTGTGTCCATAACGTAAATCAAAAAATGCATATATTCTCATCCCGAAATATTTAGAGTTTAAAAGTGGGACTATATACTCACTTTTTCCTTGAAGGTATTTACCACGACTTGGTCTCCGATAGATATCACGAACCTAACCATATATATAATATATCAACATATTTTCTTTTTAAGTAATTGTTACATATATATATATATATATATATATATATATATATATACACACACTTTTAATATTTTCTTAGTCCGTAGTTAGCAGTCCGATGTTAGTGGTCCACAATTCGTTGCTTAAATAAAATAAATAAAGACCCCATCATATTCATATTGATCAGAATTAATCTCGACCCATGGTACCATGTTGTCAAGTGACGTGTTGCGTACATAAAGTACCGTGTTGTCAAATGACGTGTTGCGTACAATCATGAGGTCTTATGATTAATCTTCTCGTGTTGTTTACGGGTGGTCCTGAAATATATAAAATCAAATCATAAGTAAATATATATGAAATATCATATTAATTAGAAATATATGATTAATTTAATTTTTCTCCAAATATTTTCGTAGCTAAACTAGCTTCGGATACCCGATCTTGTTTTAGTCGTAGTTTCTTCATTACAACTCCGTTTTTGTTGGTTCAACTTGAAACTTCCTTGGATCGAGTCAAATTTTAAGAATATGAACTGAAAATACCTTAGGTTGTATTCGAAATCACAGGTTATAGGTCAAACTTTGGTGAAACTTATGAAAGTGATCATTTTCCATCATAAAAACAACATTTAATGATCATTTTTCTAAAAATACTTACACTTTGAGTTAAACCATGAAATTTTTATGTGTTAACATATTCATAAGAAATATCATTTTTCCAGAACATGAACTTCCAATTCAAATCTTAAGATGGTTTTTAATTATCCAATCCAAAACAGCCCCCGGTTGCACTCCGACGACGTAGATTCAGTTTTTAAGATGTTCTTTGTAAAACCAAGTTATATCTTGTTAAGTTAGCATATCATTATGATATATTACAGGTCTTGAAGTGTTTTAAAAGTTAAGTTAGAAGGATCTATTTAGTTTGCAAACAAGTTTGAAATCATTCAAACTATGTTCTTGTTGTTAAAATTTTACAACACAAAATAAGATAGCTATATAAATATGAATCGAATAAGGTTATGAACAAGGTTACTACCTCAAGTTACTTGGACAAATTTACTGTAAAAGATGAGAAAAATCTTAGAACCAAAAGAGTGGTGGAGTTGGATCAAAAGGTTGGAAGTAAACTTGTATTTTTGGAAGGATTATTGAAGTTTTCTTGTAAGGAATTTATTATGATGATTAAGTCTTGTTTTTGAAGCTAGATCTTCATGGGTTTTTGCTGAGATTGTGAAGAACACATAAGGTTCCTAAGAGTGTGTTTTTGGTTAGATAAAATGTGTAGTAAAAATGAAATTGGAATGGAGTATAAATGGTGGTGAAAAGATGTATAAATTTGTAATATTGTGCAAAAGTCTTGTAATATGCCAAATTGATTAATCATGCATGCTAAGATCCAAAATTGGCTAAATCATGGCTGATAATAAAGTGATTGTGATGTGTATATACTAATAGTAAATAGGTATAGGAGCTGGGTATGATACGAGTAGATATACTCTAGGTATACGTGTAGAAATTTTGAGGAAACGGAACGAGAATTCAAATATAGCTATCTTTTGTAAATATACTTATTTTTTTTATGTATATAAGCCCTTTAAAAGTGATTAAATACATATTTATACGATACTTGTATAAGTATTATAGGTTAAAGGTATATATGTCAAATAACGTTACGTATAGTTATCATTTTGAAAACTTAAGTTAGTAGTCTCAAAGTATACTTATAACTTATTGTTATTAGTACACAATGAGATGTTAAACCATTCTTAGATCATGTTAAATATATATAAATACATATATATACACAAACGTATAATTATCATTTATTATATAGTTCGTGATATCATCGGTCAAATTGGACGGTCAAACATTGTGTAAAACTCTTTTTAAAAACATAAATCTCAACAATTTAGATTACTTATCATGTTGGTAAGGTTTAATTTATGTAAATATTAATCTCATAGGTATAAAATAATCGGAAAAATCTGGGTCGTTACAGTGCCGTCTACGTAGGCCACATTACATTCTCATAAGTCTTTAAGACAAAGTTTGACCGAAAATATGTCGCATTCATTTCATAAGTGTGAGTGTTTCAAAGTTTACAAAAGTAGTTTCCATATCTAGTACATAACGATGTTTAAAGTACAAATGAAACACGTGCGACACAGTTTAAAGTAGTCAAAAGACGCTCCACGATATGCAAGTATACTCGACATCCAAAGCAAGTATCAAAAAGAATGTGCGGAAGCATGTATCACCTAAAGTTCAAGGACCTGAGAAAAATATAGAAATCTGTCAACGAAAACGGTGGTGAAATCATAGGTTTAAGTAAGTAAGTGAGTAAAAGTAAGTCGAACCACAAGATTTACATCAATGATAAATAGTAATACATTCTAAAAGTTAATATTCACGAGCACCCAATTATCAAGGCTTAACATTCCGTCCGTTGAACCCCATTTATAGTGCTAGAACAACACTGTTTCTCGAAAATATATTTCATCCGTAGACGGTAGCGAACCGTCCGAGATGAGGGTTTGTCAAACCCATATGGCCATACAACATAAGTTCACGCCTACACTTACACCCTGCAAGTATAACTAACGATAATCGAATTGAGGATTTCGTACTAAACTCGTATGTAGAATGTTTGTTTTCCTGTACTTGTGTTCACTTAGTTAAGAAGAAACGTTTATGTTTTTTCATCCCAAATATAAGTTCAAAAGAGTAAAAGTGGGACTATGATCTCACCTTGAGCGCAAGAGTAAATAATTACTTCGACAAGTAACGTGTGCAAAGAACAATGCTAGTCTTGACCTAAACAAATAGGTTGTATCAGTAACGATAGTCACGATTGGTCAAAGATGTTCAATTAGTCCTATGGCTCGTTACGACTCGATTATGTAGCATGTGAATCAATTTGTCAAGTTTCATGCAAGATACAAGTATAGAAACAAGTTAGGAATGTTGCATAATCATTTGGTTAAGTTTGACAAAAAGTCAAACTTTGGTTGGTCAAAGTCAACGAAAAAGTCAACACGTTCGGGTCGGGTCCCGAACTATTTTTCTGAGGTTTTTAATCATATATGAGCATGTTAGAACAAGTTACATGTGAATCGGAGGTGCATAGCATAGCAAACATTATTCGAAAATTGACAAAGTTGGACAGACCACTTTGGCGCACCGCGCGGGTATATGGCGCACCGCGCCATTACCTGTGCAGAGAAATCTGGCAGTTTTTAAGTTTTATGCATGAACCAAACTTCAAACAATCACCATTTATGACCCGCAAACAACCAAAACATGTATCTTATATCATCGAAAAGGTATTTTGACAAGGAAAACAACTAAACACATTTCAACAATCACATTTACTTTTACAACAACCAAAATCACATTCAAAGCTCCTCATTAAATGCATTCAAGTTCATAAATGAAATTTGATGATTCGGCAACCAATTTACATGAATGATATGCCGTTTCGAAGGTGATCAGGCATACAATACAACCTAACACTTACAAATAACATTTCATGTCATTCAAAGCATTAAATGTTCACATTAAATTCTATCAAACCCTAACCAACAACATCAAAATCACTAATCATGTTTATGAAGTTTTCTAAAACAACCTACACATCAAATTGAAGCTAGTGATACTAGGAACACATTTAATACATGCATTTATAACATTTAACAACATTCAAACAACCAAATCACCAAATCAAACACACCAAAGTTCATATCCAAACTAGTTACTTCAAATAACGAAATCCAACATATAAATCATATATTCATGTTAGACTTGAGCCATAGACACTAATTAACAACTTTATAACTTAAAAACATCAAGAACACAAAATCTAGTGATTTTAGAAAGTTACCCAAATGTAATGAAATCGGTATGGAATCGAAGAGGAAGTTGCAAGGATTCCAAATATGTAATTTGTTTTGATTGATGCTTGCTCGATTTGATTTAGATGATGATTCTTCAAATTGGAGAATTGAAAGAAAATATGGAAGTAGAAGAAGAAAAGGGAAATGAAAAAGAAAAGATGGGGTAGGGATTGACTAGTCAAAGGCTAGTCACCTCTTTGATCACTTGGCAAAACTAGTCCCTCAAGTTTGGTTTCGGGTGCTTAAAATTTCCTAAACAAGGTAATTTAAAACGCGTATTAACGGGAGATGTTATAAACATATAATGGAGTTTAAAATAGTATAACGGAAAAAGGCGGGATGTTACACATAGTTCAAACTTTTTAAGACTCAACATTACAGACTTTTCTTATCTTGTCTAAATCATATGAAGATTAAGTTTAAATTTGATCGGAAATTTACAGGTCGTCACAGTACCTACCCGTTAAAGAAATTCCGTCCCGAAATTTAAATGAGGTGGTCATGGCTAACAATAAAAAATATTTTCATGACGAACATGAGTTGATAAATAGGGTTTTACATCATTGAGTAATATGGATAAAAATAATTCGGTTATTCGAAGAGTACGAATGAAGCTATCACCAAAGAGTGACATAGGAAAGTAAAGATTCATCTTAACTTTTGACAGAGTCAGGGTTGAATTCCGGAATTCAAGGGGTTTAAAGAAAATCTTCAAAATCTAAAAGATTTGATTCTTCGGCGAGTAAGGAAATTAAGATCTCTATAATTAAATACGGTGATCTGCATCGATTCCTCTGTCTGATATTTCCACTATAAATTAAGCTCTTCCATTCCATTATTCTCACCATTCCTATACTTTCTTTCTTAGTTCATACATCCAAAAGATTGTGAAAATGCTTAACCTCGTTCTAATCCTTGATATTTTCCTAATTATCATTTCTGTCATCCTTCTTTTCAATCTTCCTCCAGAAGAATCTGTTTACTTCTACTATTACCTTGGGATGATACTATTCTTAATTATACCGTGTCTTTATATTGCTATTCGTATTAATATCCACGGTTTGTAACTTTCGTGTTGTTATTGAGCTTTATATTTTATCTTATATTTTGGAGCTCTTTGCCTTTTTATTAACCTCCCGACCTCTAGTAAAGCGAGTAACGGTCCATAATTCGGAAGTATGGAATTTCAGATAAACATCATGTTCTAAATAAGAAAATAAAAAAATAAAAATTAGCACGATTTGATTTGTCAAATTACCAGAATCACTGAGAATAGAACTATCAAGAATATACTTTCTTGATATGTTCAGAAGTTAAGCATAATGAAAGAGTTATGTAACATGGCACATGATGACGTTATGATCTGTGAATCATCACATTCCATTAGAAACTCAGCATGACTTACTGTAATATAATCACGTTGATCAAGTGTCATTATATTATACTAACTCATGCATCAGTTCCCAACATTACTTCAATAACATTCATATTTTAAGCTCGAAAGTTTATAGAATATAGAAACTAACAGTTTCTATATGATGTAACACTGATAGCACTAAGAGATTAATGATTTCAGATAAGAATAGTTATGAAAATATCTTCAAAAATATGAAGGATATTTATAATAAAAGATACGATGATATCTTGGAATTTCAAATATCGGAGGATGGTGAAGAAAATTTGTCCTCAAGAGTTTGGAGCCAGAAGCAAGGTATTCGCTAAAGATTTCATCAGAAACAGAATCATCAGGATTCTTAATGTACAAGTTTAGTCATTGTGATTTGTTCAGAGACTCCTTCGTAGTTTGCTCAATCAGTTTTTCAGTTTCAAACTTTTTCTGAGCTTTGCCAACATACAATTCTTTATCATCAACTTTTGGCTGTTGAGGTCGTTTACACTTTTTGTTGCTTCATTCAACTTTTCAAAATTCAGAGTATTAATTTGCACACTGGGTGCTTTTTCAGAATTTCAGAATAGAGGATCATAGTTCTAAGAGATAAATGTTATATGGATACATATAACTGTTGTTGTGGAAACGTTGCGAGACTCACAATACAGATTTGATGATTTTCGGTAATTGGTATGGCAATTCTTGTTACAAGATGCGGATGAGTACATGATGAGACTTCAATAGATAACTATAGTGATTTGTCGGAGAGATTCAAGCCAAGGAGCAACGAGGTTGCTGGTACATCTACCGGTAATATGGTGGAATATAATAAAAGGTTCCCAGGTAATAATAAAAGAGCACACATATAAATCAAGGTTATAATAAGGTTATTTCGAACGAAAAGTCAAAGTTGACTTGCTGGAGCTGTGACAAAATTTGCTAAATTGGAAAGAGATTGCAAAGTTATTTTGGGTAATAATAACACTAAGAAATTAGCATAGCTACGTTTTAAACGTTTTCTCAGTTGCCGAGAGTTTCTCAGGTGAATAGCTATATGCATCAATCTTTTCTTCCGTAGATGAAGTGCGGTTGATTCATCCTCTCGATTGAGGTATTTTCAAGAATCATGAAAGGTTTGAACACAGATAGTAATCGTCAACGTACAAATGAGGTTTAAGATGAAATCAAGTGGCAAAATTGAAGAATTATTTAGTTTCATATGTTATAGTCAGTATTTTAATTCATTTTAATTGTCCAAAATTATTCGTCCACAGTCGATAGTCCACAGTTAACTGTCAAATAATTCATATATAGTTTAATATATAATATTCGAATTGATTAATACATATCGTGACCCGTGTACATGTCTCAGACTCGATCACAACTCAAAGTATATATATTATTATAGAATCAACCTCAACCCTGTATAGTGAACTCGATCATTACAACATATAGAGTGTCTATGGTTATTCTAAATAATATATATATATATAAGTCAATATGATATGTCAAAAACTTGTATACGTGTCCCGATATTTAAAATGCGTAAAAATAAATAACAGAAATTAAATGACGATAAATAAAGTGCGTAGAGTAAATAACAGAAATTAAATGACGATAAATAAAATTGCGATAATTAAATTACAATAAATAAACTGCGATAAATAAAATGTAATCAGTTAGCTAGGAACAGTTAGCTAGGATTTTGTTAGCGTGAATTCTTAACAAAATTCCTCATAGTTAAATTTGTCTGTTTCTAACAAATTTTATTTTGTCCAATGTTTTCTTCATTATGCCACTTGTTGGATTCTGATAGGTCAAAATCCAAATATGAAATTGAATGAAAAAGGTTATTTTGTGGTGAACGGATTCGATTAGCTGTGGTTGTATGTAGGGTAGTAAATGACTGTTGAATCAGATTCGAAGAATGTACAGTGTAACTTATTAATGCGAAATCTAAATATTCCTCGGGTATTACCTACCCGTTAAAATATTTTCACCATTAACAGTTTGTACAATAAAAATTTTAATTACAATCTTTATGAAAACATATATACATATATATTTTCTTCAGACGTAATCATGAATTTAATGAGTCAATGTGATATTAAACTCATTAGATTTACGGCTAGAACTATAGTACATAATCTCTAAAATATTAGAGATTACATAATCGCTATGAAGGACGAAGATAGTTTATGTAGAACGATTCGTAGAATGATGATTATGCTTGAGGTATAGATTGTGAGGTTGAGACATGGATTGTTGATGGTACTGGTGCTGTTATTGATGATACTGTTGGTGCCGGTGATGTTGCTGAAGCTGGTAAATTTTTCACCTTATTTTCCAAATTGATTACTCGAGCGCGAAGTTCGTTGACTTATTCTATTATTCCGGAATGATTGTCGGTCGAAATGAGCGGATGAATAAGGTTTAGAATTTGGGATATCATATAATTGTTGTGGAATATCCTGGCAATGAGGGTGAATATGGTGCTTTGGATAAGTTCACCGGTAAGTGCTTCAGGTTCATTATCAAGAGGTGAATTCAGTTGACGGAAAGGATCACATTCTTCTTGTCTCCAATGATTAAGTAGACTACGAACTCATCAGGTGAATTGGGGATGGCCGATTGGTTGATTCGTTCTGGCGACGCTGCTTCTGGAGCTTAGGTGAACATCCATGTCAGAATAGCTATCGGAATAACTATCGGAATAGCTATCGGAATCTGAGGGACTCGAACTGGTTGAGGGATTCATCTCATACGATCAGATGAAGGATTTTCGATAGGAAATAGATTATAGGATGTAGATTAGTACCCTTCAATACATAATTTACATATGCGTATATAATACTAAAATCCCATAAGTTACGGAGGAATCTACGGAAGCTGTCAGGCAAAGGTAACAATAACAGATACGCTAAGATATGAATTTTTGTCTATACACTACTCATGCAATTAATGTACCAAGACGTGTCAAGACTAATAATGATAAGCAGGTAATTTTCTAAGGATGATAAGCAGATGATTTCCGACTAGAAATGATAAGCAAAACTTTTGATATGCAGACACGGTCGAAGTCCAGACTCACTAATGCATCCTATCGACTTATCAGTTAGACACACTAATGCAGACCTGGTTCGCTAAGACCACCGCTCTGATACCAACTTTCATGACCCATCCTAATCCATCTGGACGAAGTCTATATCGATTACAAATGATTCACAATAGTTGATTACATCGCGAGGTACTTTACCTCTATATGATACATTTTACAAACATTGCATTCGTTTTTAAAAGACAAACTTGCTTTACATCGAAAATTGACGGCATGCATACCATTTCATAATATCTATCTATAAATGATCTAATCCGTCATTTACTTAATCATAATCTTTACTAAACTCAACGACTCGAATGCAACGTCTTTTGAAATATGACATGAATGACTCCAAGTAATATCTCTAAGATGAGCAAATGCACAGCGGAAGATTTCTTTCATACCTGAGAATAAATATGCTTTAAAGTATCAACCAAAAGGTTGGTGAGTTCATTAGTTTAACATAAATAATCATTTCCATCATTTTAATAGACCACAAGATTTTCATTTCTCATAAATATACGTCTCATGCATAGAGACAAAAATATCATTCATATGGATTGAACACCTGGTAACCGACATTAACAAGATGCATATAAGAATATCCCCTATCATTCCGGGACATCCATCGAACATGATATAAAACAACATCGAAGTACTAAAGCATCCGGTACTTTGGATGGGGTTCGTCGGGCCAATAGATCTATCTTTAGGATTCACGTCAAGTAGTAGATCGGTTTACTAATTCTTAGGTTACCAAGCAAAAAGGGCATATTCGGCTTCGATCATTCAACCATATAATGTAGTTTCGATTACTTGTGTCTATTTCGTAAAACATTTATAAAAGCAGCGCATGTATTCTCAGTCCCAAAAATATATATTGCAAAAGCATTTAAAAAGGGAGCAAATGAAACTCACCTAATGTATTTTGTAGTAAAAATACATAAGACGACATCTAACAATGCAGGGTTGGTCTCGGATTCACGAACCTATATCATTTATATATAAATTAATACACATATTTGTAATCGAGCAATTTATATATATATATATATATATATATATATATATATATATATATATATATATATATATATATATATATATATATATATATATATATATATATATATATATATATATATATATATATATATATTTAGTTATATATATTTAGTTATGTATTAAAATTAATATTCATATATGATTTTATTAATACTTATTATATATTATAATAATTATTCGATGTGTAATTTAGTTATCGTTATATCAATATAACTAATATTGTATCCTGATATTAAATAATATTAGTATACGTATGTATTTAATATGTCTTTATAGACATTTCTTTTGTTTACAAAAATAGTATTTATAATAACATTAGAATAAGTATAATAACAATAGTAATAATAGTTTTAATACTAATAATAATGATAATGATAATAATAATATTTTTTATTAAAAATGATATTTTTAATAAACATGATAATTTTTGTAATAAGGATACTACTAATAATAATAGAAAGTAAAATGTTGTTAATAATAATAATAATGGTAATAAAGATAATACTTAATAATATTAACGATTAAGTTTCATGACTATAGCTTATAACATTCCTTTTTGTCATGTTTATATAATAATAACTTCGTTCTTATTACTTAATATTTTAATTATATTATTAAGCGTAATTATAATCATTTTACACTTTTATATGTCATACACGTTTTCATGAGCGTAATAAGTTTATATCTGTACTTATCAATACTATATAATTATATCATTTTGTCACGTCATACTTAATCATAAACATAATCATACTTATTTAATCCATAATACAATAATCATAATAAAGGTTGCATTATTTTTATAACAATAACTATAGTAATGATAAACAATAATTTTAACAATAATGATAATACTAATAATAATAATAATACTAATACTTAATAATAATATAACAACAACAATAATAATAATAATAATAATAATAATAATAATAATAATAATAATAATAATAATAATAATAATAATAATAATAATAATAATAATAATAATAATAATAATAATAATAAGAAAAGAGAACTACCTCTAAAGCCCAAAAAAAAAAATTAATAATCTGCCCAAGCCGGGACTCGAACCCGCAACCCCTCGCTCACCCACTAATGCCATTAACTATCCAGTCCAATTCACTTTTCTGATATAATAACTAACCTATATTTATTTAACCCCTAACTGTTTTGTTCTATGTTCATCTTCTTTTTCAAGAGTTCAAACAACTAGGGATCAAAATTAAGATAACGAAATCGAGATATCATTTAAGACTTGTAGATAATCATAAAATAAAAAAGGTTATTCTTAAATATATAAAAAATGAAAAAAATCGTGCCCCAACAGCTATCTCTGCTGTTCGAAGAAAAAAGAAAAAAAATAAATGTGATTTTGATTTTCCAAACATTTTTAGACCAAACTTATAACATGAAATATTTTGTAATCCACTCCTAGAAACTATTGGAGTCTTCAATTTGACTTAAAACATCAACACGAATACGAATTGTGCTATGATCCTAATGTTTAACTTTTTGAAATAAAAAGTTTTACTTGAAAATTATCGATTGATAGAAAGAATTGGGTTTTATAACTTTACAGATAGATTGAGTATAGGTTTTCAAACACAACTGCATTTTTAGAATTTGAAATTGACATCGAATTTGAGTTATGGTATTTTGAGTTCATATACAGAGGTGTTGTGCTGTTTATATAAAAAAATAAGTTTCAACAGAGGTATTAAATCATGGGCTGTTATAAATTGATTTTGAGAATATAAAATGAAATGAATTTCTTAAATACATAGTATTTCCTTGTCTTATATCCAGAGATGGTCGTCGAGCTTTGAACAGATAAAGAAAAAGAAGAAGAAAATAAATAAATAAAAAATATGGAGAACGACCCCTAACCAATTTTGGATTGACACTGTGAAGGAATTCGCTTTATAACCACTTTACAGACAATAAACAAATTTGATTAAAGGTTGATTGTGATGTACACTTAATCTCATTTAAGTCGAAAGAAATAAAAAAAATTAATACAGGTTAGCATCGATTGCATCTGATCTCTTTATATATTTTATAAATATTAATAATTAATATATATATTAATATTAATAATAATAATAATAATAGCATTAATAATAATAATAATATTAATAATAGCAATATCAAAATAATACTTGATAATAATAAGTAAAATGATAAGAGTAATAAAAATGATGATAATAATAATTTTAAATAGAATTGGAAATTTTTAGTAACAATAATACATAATCATAATAATAATTAAAATTCTAGTTTTACTCATTCTTATAATCAGATTTATATTTAACATCATTATTTTGATATTCACAAACCTCTTAATTATAATTATAACAATAATAATATTAATAATACTAATATTGATATTAATAATAATAGTAATAATGAGAGTAATAGTAATATTACTATATCAATTATATTTTACTTGCAATTTAATATATTAATATTAAATGTTATTGATTGTGTAATATATAAAATGACATATATTGAATATTTATTATTCACACATATAAATCTAATAATAATTATATATTGAAATCATATATATTTATATTTACTTTAATTACAACTTATTTATTTTATATCTTATTTTACATATTAAATTCTAATGTTTCAATTACATTTTATTACTTCAATTTATTATATAAACTTATATTTATAGGTATATATATACATATTTACTTACAAATAATTGTTCGTGAATTGTTGGGAATAGTCAAAGGCTAAGATAAATACACGAACACAGTTCAAACTTTTTAAGACTCAACATTACAGACTTTGTTTATCTTGTCTAAATCATTTGAAGATTAAGTTTAAATTTGATCGGAAATTTACAGGTCGTCACACTTAACGAAAGATTGTCACATTTAACAAACGAAGGAACAACGTGAGAATGTTTCCTACATGAACCAAAGGCCGGTAAATAATTATTAAAATAATTATCAACCGCCAAGGCCAAACTTCAAATCGAAATCAAAACATTATTTATAATCCAAATGGGCCAAACAATAACTCGTACAACCAACAAGGTCCGAATAACCAACCAACTCAAAACAACACTTTCAATCAACAAAGACCTGGCTTGTATAAACTATCACAATAAATCGAAGAGAAAAAGCCAAATCTGGAAGAAATGATGGCAAAGCTAATTGAATCTCAAACACAATTTATTACATCCCAAACCCAAACGAATGAGAGGTTTGATCAGTCATTAAAGACTCAACAAGCTTCCATTTTGAATCTAGAAAAACACGTAGGTACTCTTGCTAGCATGATGAGTGAGAGGGAATAAGGAAAGCTACCGAGTAATACTGAAGTAAATTCTCAGAATGAGAATGTTAATATGGTGTCAACAAATTCTGAAAAACCAGCACCAGAAGATGAGAAGGTTTTAGATGTGAGTAACAATGAAGAAGTTACGCCACCACCACCACCCGAGTATGTAAAGCCAGTGGTGGCACCCTACAGACCACCCATCCCGTTTCTAAGAAAAGGAGTTGAGTATGAGCAAGTAATAGGTAATAAAGTTTGTGATACCTCTGGAAAGAAGAAGAAGAAGAATAAGAAAGTGAAAGAAACAAAAACCGTAGAAGTAAACCCGGGGAAGACAGTTCCACCAAAACTTCCACCCAGGATGAGTGATCCGGGTGAATTTATTGTTCCTTGTCTACTTAGTGATTGTGTCATGTATGATGCACTAGCAGATTTAGGTGCGAGTGTGAGTGTTATGCCTCTTTCATTATATAAGAGATTAGGTGTAGGTGAGTTAAGTCCAACGAAAATGAGTGTTCGACTACTTGATCAAACCATTAAGCACCCAGTTGGAATTGCTGACAACCTACCCGTTCAAGTAGGTAATTTAACCTTTCTAGTTGAATTTATTGTCATTGACATAGAAGAGGACTCAAACATTCCTCTAATTTTAGGTCGACCATTCTTAGCGTCCACCGGGGTGTTATTTGATGTAAGAGAGCGTAGAATGACACTTAGTGATGGTGACAAATCGGTCACCTTTGTGATTCGAAAGTCTAAATATCCACCAACCAAAACCGTTGAACCAATAAAAATGATCGATGAGAAGCATATTGTTTTTCCAACTCCAACGGTAGTGCTTAAAAATAATAAAACGCCTAAGTGTGGGGAAGATGAAGCAACACCTAATGATGACCTGATAACAAAGAACCCCGTTGTTGATACAAAATTAAATGACCCCGTTATTAACAGTTTAATGAAGAAACTTATTAAACGGATTCGCGATGCTAGAACCAAGGGGAACTTTAAGTTATGTAACCGGTTAGTATCAAAACTATCGCCTAAAGAAAAGGTGAAACTAGTTGAATTTGTGGATATTACACAGGAATCCGACCAATGGCTTAAAGCAAAAGTCACAGATATGCAAGTTGATTATGGTCCAAAAGAAATTGACAATGAAGTTAATCACAATTTCAACACCACAGCTACCTAAGTGTGGGGAGATTCAAATGCTCTAAGAAAAAAATGCTGTCTAGAGTTAGTTTTTCTGTTCTCGTGTAGTTTCGAGAATGGAATCCGATTGGTCTTTTCCACTAGCAGACACTAAAGAACTAGTTTTCTCCCCCCATTCTGAATTTTTTTTGTTTTGTAGGTTTTGTATGAAATTAATACGCTTTTTAAAATTAATTTTTGTGAGAATTTAAAAACAAAATTTACTTTATTTCATTAAGCTTAAAAAATGTTTTCTAAAATTCGTCGTAAGTTAAAGACTAGGTCATGGAACCAAAATTGCTTTACCCAAGAACGGGGCGAAAAATTTTGTCATCATTATTTTAATATTATTGATCTAAAGTATGCCAAAAAAATTAAAAAACCCGAAAATCTTTGTTTTTTAAAAAATCGCTTTAAAACGACAATTTTTAATTATTCATTTAAATTGTTTTAATAAATAAAGGTTTTATAAAAAAAATATTATGTATATATATGTTTGTATTTTATGTTATATACAAACAGGGTAATACATCGTACTTTCAAAGACTGACATTAAGTTCAGCAAAAGCTATTAATTTTGATGACAAGACGTAAAATATCAAATGTGATAGAAAACAATATGTTTGCAAACTCGGTATTTTTAATCATTTTTCTATGCTAATCACCCTCATGAATTTAAATTTTTACTGATTTCTTGCAAATGAGGGCATTGCAAGATCTCAAGTGTGGGGAAGGGTTTTAAATTCTCTCGGGTTTACACTTGGTTTAATTGCCAAATTTTGTGAAAATTTGAAAAAATTTTTAACTAAATGAACTCAAAATCATGTTTATACATATTTATGAATGATAAACTAGGTTTTATTACCGAAATTATTGTTACCTTGGAGAGGACATAAATTGAGAAACAATCTAAAATGCTTGAATTCATTTAAAATGGAATAGAAGAGAATAAAAAGGCAAAGAAAGAAATAAATAAAAGCTAAGTGTGGGAAGAATTTATCAAGTTCTTTAAAAAATATATCACATGTTTTGTACAAGATTATTGCGGGTACTTTTGCTTTGGACTAAACTAATCAGTTTTACCCAATTTACTGTAATATATTTGAAAGAAAGATGGATCTACACGATGAATCAATTCCATCATTAAAAGGAAGTAAAGTCTTCCGAAAAAGACACGCGCTTCTTGATTTAGGTCAGGAAGTTGTCGTCCAGACCAGCTGTAGGTTGATGAAAAATCTAGAAAAGTCATCTCTAAAATCAGCAGGAAATCCACGGACCTCAGCATCAAACAGGGTCGCCAAGTGGTCAAACTTATCCTAACCATGAACGGATCTGTCTCGTAAAATGGGGAGGGAGCCGTGCAAATTAGCTTGATAAGACTAATGAATCAGACCCCCAGAAAGGATAATCTCCTTAAAGAT
Organism: Rutidosis leptorrhynchoides; assembly: GCF_046630445.1. Lineage (NCBI taxonomy): Eukaryota > Viridiplantae > Streptophyta > Magnoliopsida > Asterales > Asteraceae > Rutidosis > Rutidosis leptorrhynchoides. Next base: position 247,261,588 of record NC_092337.1, read on the forward strand.
CAAAATCAACTTTTAAGACTGATATTACTCAATCTTTGAGATTGACCTTAAAGATTGAGAATTCAAACTCATGGAATTCGATGATATCTAAACTCGAGCTTGAACGAGAAAATATTTTGATCAAAATAAAACCGATTTGTTTTCTGAAAACCTATTTTCAATGCGTTCATTACCATTGAACGTAAAATTCTGAGAATTCATCGAAATTCATTAGGTCACCTGAACCAAATCGGGTGTCAACCGTAAGAACGGTGGTTGCATAGCATGGTCGAATAGCATGGTCGAAGACAGGACCTTGTGCCAGAACAAAAAAATTATAGGGTGATCTTTACTATTGATCCTATAAAGGATAGTAACTGCATCCGACACGTTGTGGACCATGAACATCTACATGTCATTAGACATCGCCTTAACAGTTTCTTGTTTATCGCTTTCCTTTATAACCGGAGGGTAGTTTACCGAAAGGTAATATATGGAGCAAGTATACTGGACGTGTTGCTTTCCTAATACAAGGTTAGCAAGTGGGTGACACAAAACTGCAAGTTTTGACCTAAAATTGTAAAATATGAAACCTAAAAAACGCACAAAAATATTTTGTAAACACCGGTGAAGGGTTATTCCAGAAAACTTATCTAGAGTAAAATCTAGCTTAAATTTTCAACATATCAAATGTTTTCATAAAGATCCAATTTCCTTAAAGGATCGAAATTTTCATAGTCACGTGGGACTTTAAACCGCCTTTCAAATGTGCACATTGCTTTGGAAACCGAAAGTAAATCGGCTATTTGATTGCAAGTGTCGTTGACCTGAACCCGAGGCAACTCTGGATGGCACACCCACCTTTAACCATGGTTCTATCGTTACTATCATTGTTTATACTGCCGTATCAAAATCACTGATGTATAAAGAGTGAGAATAATAAAGTGATTCGAGTGAAGTGTGATTTAATTTCAAGTTCTATATTGCTTGAGGACACGCAACGTTCAAGTGTAGGGATATTTGATAATGCTCTAAATGACCATATATTTAGTATCAATATCCTTCCAATATGTAAAGCTTTTAGTTGCAATTGTTCTATTTTCAAGTAATGTTCGTTTAAATAAATAAGTGCGAAGAGAAAAGAAGAAAACGACGATTTGAAGACGCAAATGACCAAAAAGCTCAAATGTACAAGTTAAACTCCAAGTGGTTCCAATTATTGATAATTAACGTCTAAATATTGACAAGAGTACAAGCCGCGAAATACAAAGTACAGGATATCTAAGCATACGAAAGGACGTTCGAAAATTCGGAACCGAGACATAAACCGAGCATCAACGCGAGAGGCAACGGAGCTAAAATTACAAGTCTACTATGCACATGAATATAATATAATATACATAATTATACATAATTATATATATTATATTATATTATTAAATAAAACGTTGGCAAACTAGAAAACAAACTGATGGGAGCATGCCAGGCTGGCCAGGCGATCGCATAGGAATAACACTGAGAAGCCGTGCGATCGCATGGCCCTCAAGATCAGGTCAGGTCTATAAAAGCCAGCGAATTCTGCTCGAATGAGATACACCTTTTCTCTTCTCTTCTCTGTAAACATAATATATATATTATAATTTTAATTTTAATTTAAGTTTAATAATAGTTGGGTTATTATAGCGAATGTTTTAAGGTTTTGTAAGCCGAAATTCTGTCCGTGTAACACTACACGATTAATACTCATTTAAGTTATGTTCAACCTTTTTAAATTAATGTCTCGTAGCTAAATTATTATTATGCTTATTTAAGCCAAAGTAATCATGATGTTGGACTAAATATTAAAGAGCGGGTTATTGGGCTTTGGACCATAATTGGGGTTTGAACAAAAGACCGACACTTGTGGAAATTGGACTATGGGCTATTAATGGGCTTTATATTAATTAAATGATATCTCGTTGATTTAATATAGAGATTTATAATTTGATGTATTTATATTTAACCACATACTCTTGACTGGGTACGGTGGGCGGGATATTTATAAATACTGATAATTGTTCATTTGACCGGACACGGGGATGAATTAATAGTCAATGGACTCGTTAAACAGGGGCGGATTACATTCAAGGGTAATTGGTGTAATTGTTAACAAACTATTAAAACCTTGGATTACAAGCAGTCGATAACCTGGTGTATTCATTAAACAAAGTATTAAGACCTTGTTACGGTTTAAATCCCCAATTAGTTGCAATATTTGACTTCGGGTATAAGGGTAATTTGACGAAGAATTTCGCACTTTATAATTATGACCGATGGACTATTATGGACAAAACTAGATGGACATATCGAATAATCCAGGACAAAGGACAATTAACCCATGGTAATAAATTAAAATCAAAACGTCAAACATCATGATTACGGAAGTTTAAATAAGCATAATTCCTCTATTTTATCTCATCGCACTTTTATTTACTGTCATTTTATTTATCGTACTTTAAATTATCGCACTTTTAATTATCGTACTTTTATTTATCGTCATTTACTTTACGCTTTAAATTAAGTCATATTTATATTTAATATTTTGCATTAGGTTTTAATTGTGATTTAAGTTTTAAAATCGACAAACCGGTCATTAAACGGTAAAACCCCCTTTATAATAATAATAATATTACTTATATATATATATATATATATATATATATATATATATATATATATATATATATATATATATATATATATATATATATATATATATATATATATATATATATATTGTTATACATATATAGTTTAAAATAAATATAGCGTTAAACTTAGCTGTATCCTTGTGGAACGAACCGGACTTACTAAAAACTACACTACTCTATGATTAGGTACACTGTCTATAAGTGTTGTAGCTAGGTTTAGATATATCCATTCAATAAATAAATAAATAACTTGTGTAAATTGTATCGTATTTAATAGTATTTCGTAGTAAAATATAATCTATTTCGTACTACACGCTGCACACATCAGCTAACATTAGCCACCGATTTGTAATGTATTCAAAAGAGCCGTAGAATATAGTTGACTAGTTTGACTAATGCTCTCTACATTCATGCGGTTATTGTTCACATTCATGGTATTCATGAGATCTTAGGTCCTACAATATCGACGAATTTCGGAAGACTTTCCAACGATCATACTGATATGGCCAAAACGAACGGATTTATTTGTGCGATGTCGTTAGATCGTAACACGTCAGAATTAGCTACCAAAGAGAGTAACGGTTTTATTATTTATATTTAGCTGGGGTTTCCTAGCTATAACTCACCTACTTGTCTTCCTTTTAACGAGTAAGTGGTAAATATAACTCAGGTTCGTATTTTTGTATGTTTGTTAAGTAATGTGGGACAAAAGTGCCTAAATAGTTAATCTTAGTTGACAAGTGGTGATAGATTAAGATTAACTACTAACACTATAATATAACTATAAAGATAAAGATGGATAGGTATGAAGAATAGAATCTTGATGGGGAACTATCATAAGAGTTTAACTTCATAGGATAAACACTAAACCTTAATCAACTGGGCAACGAACCTAACTGATTTGTCACTAAGAGTTTATGCCTTGAAGATTCTGGCTAAGATGGATATCCCTACTCCCAACATTAACCTTTGAGGGTTTAAACGATCTTATAGATAGAATCCTAGGTGCATGAACAAAGTGGTAAATCTCTAAAGGAAAGTCTCAGCTTTTCTTAATCCTGGTTGGTGCAACTAAAGTAATATTCCACCACGTAATACTAATCTATGCCTTAACATCAACATATGTGCAATCTTAGATATTCTAAGGTACTGCTAATTGGATTAGAAGTCTCTCTTTTGCGATCACTTACTCAACCCTGGATCATCATACAACATCTCAAGAACGTTGCTTCTGACGCGAATCATGCTTTTGAGCAAGCAAGTGTTCACTGAACTCTATATTGCCTACTCTAATCACAACCTAAATGGACAGTTCTTCTTTGACGAATAAATGATTATTCGTACGTAGGTACTATATCCCTATTGTGACGTTAAGCACACAAAAATACTTACCTTGTATCATAGTGTTGATCAAGTCCTAATACTAGGTTATAGCCACGTGAATAAGCAGAAAGGGTGATCCGTAAATTAAACTTCTAAACCGTCAAGGTTTCAGCATAACAATAGCATAAGTTTCATATAAAGTATTCAACACATAATAAACATTTGCAATGGATAGATAAACATGCAAGATGAAAGTAACTTAAAGTAACAAGATAACTTTATTAAATTAAGGAAAGCGTTCACCGTTTACAGACGAGATCTGGACCATTACAAGTGACTGACATCCTCTAGACGGCTCACATTACAATCTTCAGTGTTCGCCTCTGGGTACTTAATTTCTCGCTCGGAGGTGAGAAGGCCTTGAAAGCTCTAGTGAGAGAAAGTGTATTGTAGTGAGAGAGTAAGGAGAGGTGTGTTGAAAATGGATGAAAACAAGCCTTTAAATAGAAATGAAAAATGCCTGCAAACGGCTGGCAGGCCGTTTGGAAAGCCTTTTGCAGGGCCCGTTTGACCAGTCAGCTCGTTTACCATGCTCGTTTGCTTTGGGCGTGTGACAGGTCGTTTGCCATAGTGGCAAGCCGTTTGGCAGCCCATTTGGCAAGCCATTTGGCTTGCTGATTTACTGGATTGTAACTTGATTTCTTGATCAAGACTCAAATCTCCATCACTTATTTGAGAGAATTTTCAGCTATAGACTACGCTTGTATCGTGAAGAGATGGTGATTTTGGAGGTTTAAAGGGTTTGATAGATAGGAGTTCTTTTAAAAGATCGGTTTTGGTGATCCTTTCAGCTATTTGTTGGGAATTTCAGGACGAGCATCCTTCTTTTTGACTGCCAGGAGTTCTTTTCTCGAATCTTTCTAGTTCCGCTCATTTTCTCAAAACCTCTATTCATCAGAGTATATATATATATATATATATATATATATATATATATATATATATATATATATATATATATATATATATATATATATATATATATATATATATATATATATATTGGCAAGCATCTTTTGCTTTTTTCTTCGAGGTCTCCTTTTTATTGGCGGTCTCTTTGATATTTGGCGTGGATGCTCGCATTTTTCAATTGCGGCTTCATAAAAGATTTCCTGTGATTTAAGAATCGTTAGAGTGCCCCTCATCGGCCATCTCCTCGTCGGTAGTGAATTTGTGACACTGCTAAAAAAAAATTTTTTATTTATACGTGGCGGAAGAATTTATTAATTAATTACAGAACACACTTTAAATATTGATCATTCAGTACAACCAGTGTCACATGTCATTTCAACGAAATACATGTTTATACGGAGAAGATGTATTTACAATATGTTTACAAAAGATCACTATTTAAACAAAGCCAATCCACATCAGAGTTGACTCCTGTTAAACATAATATCACCATGTCCGTCTTCTCCCCAAAACACATTACTTACAAAAACCAACAACCTGTAGGGAGAGGATGGAGGGAAATTAGCACGAAGCTAAGTGAGTACGACTAACTACAGGAAATAGTATACAAGAACCGTCATACTAATCATGTCACATAGTCTAACACATAAACATCACCCAAGTGCCATCTACAGAGACTCTGGCAGCTCGGCCAAACCATTAACCACCAGTTGATCGAACTGGGGCTTACTAGAAGTTCCTCCACCACCGTGTTGTATATATATAATCCACACACAACAGACGCGTCATTCACACATATATACACCACGATTATCTAGGCAACCACATGAGGAACCCGACCCGCGGGTTGATCTATCCTACCGAGGCTACCAAACAATAGGGACGCACTGGGTGAAATGTCCCGTTCATATCGATTATAAACGTATCATATTAATTGATTTCGTTGCGAGGTTTTGACCTCTATATGAGACGTTTTTCAAAGATTGCATTCGTTTCTAAAAACAAACCATAACTTTTATTTTATCAATAAAGGTTCAAAACCATAATGTAGATTATAGAGTAATGATAATCTAAAACATAACGTTTTACACACGAACATTACATATTAATTTACGATTTAAATCTCTGAATGAAGTTTTTAAACAATATTTTACAAGCATGCTGACTCCAATTATTGTCCTTAAATTAGCATGCAACAGCGGAAGCTCTTAATAATCACCTGAGAATAAACATGCTTAAAATGTCAACAAAAATGTTGGTGAGTTATAGGTTTAACCTATATATTTATCAAATCGTAATAATAGACCACAAGATTTCATATTTCCATTTCTCATAAACAACATGCATGCATATAGAAATCTGCATAAAAATCAATCATATGATGAACACCTGGTAACCGACCTTAACAGGATGCATATAGAATATCCCCATCATTCCGGGACTCTCATCGGACATGATAAATCGAAGTACTAAAGCATCCGTAACTCGAATGAGGCTCGTTGGGCCAAATAGATCTATCTTTAGGATTCGCGTCAATTGGTGGCAATTATCATAAACACCAATTCTTAGGCTACCAAGCTAAAAAGGGGCATATTCGGTTCGATAATTCAACATAGAAAGTAATTTTGATTACTTGTGCCTAATTTGTAAAACATTTATAAAACTGCATGTATTCTCATTCCAAAAATAATAGATTTTAAAAGTGGGACTATAACTCACTTTCACAGATTATCACTTCGTCGGAAAATAACACTTGGCCACTGGTCGATTCACGAACCTATAACAAATATATACATATATATAAAAGTACGATCGAAATATATTCATACCATATTTTATTACGTTTTAACGATTTAAGTTTGTTAAGTTGATTGTCCAACGTTAGTAGTCCACAATTAATTGTCTACAATTAGTAGTACAGAAATAAATTAATATATATTATCCCAAATCAATCCACGACCCAGTGTATACAAGTCTCAGACTCGATCACAACTCAAAGTATATATATTGTTTTGGAATCAACCTCAACCCTGTATAGCTAACTCGATCATTACCGCATATAGAGTGTCTATGGTTATTCCAAATAATATATATAGATGACGTCGATATGATATGTCAAAACATTGTATACGTGTCTATGGTCTATCAAGATTAAATAATATATTTTAGAATACATGTATAATACAATATAATTTAGTTAAGTTATGGTTAGCATAGATTTGTTACAAAGTTTCACGTAGCTAAAACAAGCAAAAATATCCAATTTTGTTTTACCCATAAATTCTTCGTTTTAAATCCGTTTTGAGTGAATCCAATCGCTATGGTTTCATAATGAACTGAAATTTATGAAACTAAACATAAAAAGTATAAGTTTATAGTCAAAAATACAAGTTAAAAGTCGTTTTTGTAAGAGGTAGTCATTTTAGTCGAAAGAACGACGTCTTGATGACCATTTTGAAAAACATACTTCCACTTTGAGTTTAACCATGATATTTGGATATAGTTTCATGTTCATAAGAAAAATTATTTTCCCAGAAGTACAACTTTTAAATCAAAGTTTATCATAGTTTTTAATTATCTAACCCAAAACAGCCCCCAATTTCACTATGACGGCGTATGTCCGATTTTACGGTGTTCTTCGTGTTTCCAGGTTTTAAATCATTATGTTAGCATATCATATAGATATAGAACATGTTTTTAGTTGATTTTAAAAGTTATGTTAGAAGGATTACTTTGTTTGCGAACGAGTTTAGAATCAACTAAACTATATTCTAGTGATTACAAGTTTAAATCTTCGAATAAGAAAGTTTTATATATATGAATCGAATGATGTTATGAACATCATTACTACCTCAAGTTTAGTAGGTAAACCTACTGGAAGTGACAAGAAATGATCTAGCTTCAAAGGATCTTGAATGGCCTGAAAGTTCTTGAAGTAGAATCATGACACGAAAACAAGTTCAAGTAAGATTTTTACTCGAATTAATATAGTTTATAGTTATAGAAATCGAATCAAAGTTTGAATATGAGTATTACCTTGATTTAGAATGATAACCTAATATAAATAACAGAGGTTTCTTGATCTTAGATGATTACTTGGAATGGATTAGAAAGCTTGGAAGTAGACTTACAAACTTGAAAGTATTCTTGAAGTTTACTTGAGTAGTTGTTTTGAAAGTTGATCTAGGTTAGGATTTATGAATTAGATTGAGCTAGATTTTGTTGAAGATGATGAAGAACACTTAGAACAAAGAGAGAAAACTTGAGAGAGAGTTGTTTGATGCATAAAAATTGAAATGAAAGTGTGTTTGTGAGTGAGGAAGTTTACGTGAACTTGCTAGTCCATATAAGGTCACATTAGTTTGTTATTTTATGTAATCATTTATGCTAGTTGCCAAATGATGGTTCCCACATGTGTTGATGACTCACAAGGGCTGCTAAGTGCTGATCATTGAAGTGTATATACTAATAGTAAATACATTTAGAAGTTGTGTATTGTACGAGTATGAATACGGGTGCATACGAGTAGAATTGTTGATGAAAATGAACGAGAATGCTATTTTAAGCATTTTTGATAAGTAGAAGTACTTTGATATGTGTCTTGAAGTATTTCAAAAGTGTACTAATACATCTTAATATACTACATGTATATACATTTTAACTGAGTCGTTAAGTCATCGTTACTCGTTACATGTAAGTGTTGTTTTGAAACCTTTAAGTTAACGATCTCATTTAATGTTGTTATCCCATTCTTTATTATATCTAATGAGATGTTAAATTATTACATTTTCATGATATTATGATGTATGAATATATATTAATATGATATATGTACATTAAAATGTTGTTACAACGATAATCGTTACATATATTTTCCGTTTCGAAATTCTTAAGTTAGTAGTCTTGTTTTACATATGTAGTTCATTGTTAACATACTTAAGGATATATATAATTATTATTTTATCATGTTAAATATAGTGCAACAATATCTTAATATGATACATATGTATTTAGTAAGACGTTGTTATGACGATAATCGTTATATATATCGTTTCGAGTTTCTTAACTTAATAGTCTCATTTTTATGTATATAACTCATTGTTAGTATACCTAATGAGATACTTGCTTATCATAATAGCATGTTAACTATATATATATATATATATATATATATATATATATATATATATATATATATATATATATATATATATATATATATATATATCATATAGTTTTTACAAGTTTTAACGTTCGTGAATCGCCGGTCAATATGGGTGGTCAATTGTCTACATGAAACCTATTTCAATTAATCAAGTCTTAACAAGTTTGATTGCTTAACATGATAGAAACATTTAATCAAGAAAAATATATTTTTCATTTAATATATAATCATGGAAAAGTTCGGGTCAGTACAGTACCTACCCATTAAATAAATTTCGTCCCGAAATTTTAAGCTGTTGGAGGTGTTGACGCATCTTCTGGAAATAGGTGCGGGTATTTCTTTTTCATCTGATCTTCACATTCCCAGGTGAACTCGGGTCCTCTATGAGCATTCTATCGAACCTTAACAATTGGTATCTTGTTTTGGTTAAGTCTTTTAACCTCACGATCCATTATTTCGACGGGTTCTTCAATGAATTTTAATTTTTCATTGATCTTGATTTCGTCTAAAGGAATAGTGAGATCTTCTTTGGCTAAACATTTCTTCAGATTCGAGACGTGAAAAGTATTATGTACATTGGCAAGTTGTTGAGGTAATTCAAGTCGATAAGCTACTGGTCCGACACGATCAATAATCTTGAATGGTCCAATGTACCTTGGATTTAGTTTCCCCCGTTTACTAAATCGGACAACGCCTTTCCAAGGTGAAACCTTAAGCATGAGCATCTCTCCAACTTCAAATTCTATATCTTTTCTTTTAATGTCCGCATAGCTATTTTGTCGACTTTGGGCGTTTTTCAACCGTTGTTGAATTTGAATGATTTTCTCGGTAGTTTCTTGGATTATCTCTGGACCCGTAATTTGTCTATCCCCAACTTCACTCCAACAAATCAGAGACCTGCACTTTCTACCATAAAGTTCCTCAAACGGTGCCATCTCAATACTTGAGTGGTAACTGTTGTTGTAGGAAAACTCTGCTAATGGTAGATGTCGATCCCAACTATTTCCAAAATCAATAACACATGCTCGTAGCATGTCTTCAAGCGTTTGTATCGTCCTTTCACTCTGCCCATCAGTTTGTGGGTGATAAGCAGTACTCATGTCTAGACGAGTTCCCAATGCTTGCTGTAATGTCTGCCAAAATCTTGAAACAAATCTGCCATCCCTATCAGAGATAATAGAGATTGGTATTCCATGTCTGGAGACAACTTCCTTCAAGTATAATCGTGCCAACTTCTCTATTTTATCATCTTCTCTCATTGGCAGAAAGTGTGCTGACTTGGTGAGACGATCGACTATTACCCAAATAGTATCATAATCACTTGCAGTCCTTGGCAATTTAGTAATGAAATCCATGGTAATGTTTTCCCATTTCCATTCCGGAATTTTGGGTTGTTGGAGTAGACCTGATGGTTTCTGATGTTCAGCTTTGACTTTAGAACAAGTCAAACATTCTACTACGTATTTAGCAATATCAGATTTCTTACCCGGCCACCAAAAGTGTTTCTTGAGATCTTTGTACATCTTTCTCGCTCCGGGATGTGTTGAATATCTGGTTTTATGTGCTTCCTTAAGTACTATTTCTCTCACATTTCCAAACTTTGGTACCCAAATTCTTTCAACCCTATACCGGGTTCCGTCTTCCCGAATATTAAGATGTTTCTCCGATCCTTTGGGTATTTCATTCTTCAATTTTCCTTCTTTTAAAACTCTCTGTTGCGCCTCCTCTATTTGAGTAGTAAGGTTAGTATGAATAATTATATTCAAAGCTTTTACCCGCATAGGTTCTCTGTCCTTTCTACTCAAAGCGTCGGCTACCACATTCGCCTTCCCTAGGTGATAACGAATCTCAAAATCGTAATCGCTCAACAATTCAATCCATCTACGATGCCTCATGTTTAGTTGTTTCTGATCAAATATGTGTTGGAGACTTTTGTGGTCGGTATATATAATACTTTTGATCCCATATAAGTAGTACCTCCAAGTCTTTAATCCAAAAACAACAGCGCCCAATTCCAAATTGTGAGTCGTATAATTTTGCTCGTGAATCTTCAATTGTCTGGACGCATAGGCAATTACCTTCATTCGTTGCATTAATACACAACCGAGGCCTTGTTTTGAGGCGTCACAATATATCATAAAATCATCATTCCCTTCAGGCAATGACAATATAGGTACCGTAGTTAACTTTTTCTTCAACAATTGAAACGCTTTCTCCTGTTCATCCTTCCATTGAAATTTCTTCCCTTTATGTGTTAATGCAGTCATGGGTTTTGCTATTTTGGAAAAATCTTGGATGAACCTTCTATAGTAACCAGCTAGTCCTAAAAATTAGCCTATATGCTTCGGAGTTTTCGGGGTTTTCCAGTTTTCAACGGTTTCAATCTTTGACGGATCCACCTGAATACCTTCCTTGTTTACTACGTGACCGAGGAACTGAACTTCTTTCAACCAAAATGAACACTTTGAAAACTTAGCGTACAGTTTTTCTTTCCTCAACAATTCGAGCACTTTTCTTAAATGTTCTCCGTGCTCTTATTCATTCTTTGAGTAAATAAGTATGTCATCGATGAAAACAATGACAAACTTGTCATAATATGGCCCACACACTCGATTCATGAGGTCCATGAACACAGCTGGTGCGTTAGTTAATCCAAACGGTATAACCATAAACTCATAATGATCGTAACGCGTTCTGAAAGCAGTCTTCGGAATATCATCCTCCTTCACCCGCATTTGATGATACCCAGAACGTAAATCAATATTCGAATAAACTGACGAGCCTTGAAATTGATCAAATAAATCGTCGATTCTCGGTAGTGGGTAACGGTTCTTGATGGTAAATTTGTTCAACTATCGGTAGTCGTTACACAACCTAAATGTACCATCGTTCTTTTTGACAAACAAAATAGGAGCTCCCCATGGTGATGTGCTTGGTCGTATGAAACCACGCTCCAAAAGTTCTTGTAATTGGCTTTAGAGTTCCTTCATTTCACTGGGTGCGAGTCTGTATAGAGCACGAACTATTGGTGTAGCTCCTGGTACAAGGTCTATTTGAAATTCAACGGATCGGTGTGGAGGTAGTCCCGATAATTCTTTCGAAAATACATCGGGAAATTCTTTTTGCGACGGGAACATTATTGATGTTCTTTTCTTCGGAATTGACTTTCTCGATGTGTGCTAGAATGGCATAGCAACCTTTTCTTATTAGTTTTTGCGCCTTCATGTTACTAATAAGATTTAACTTCGCGTTGCTCTTTTCTCCGTACACCATTAAAGGTTTTCTCTTCTCGCGCATAATGCGTATCGTATTTTTGTAACAAATAATTTCTGCTTTCATCTCTTTCAACCAGTCCATGCCGATTATCACATCAAAACTTCCTAACACTACTGGTATCAAATAAATCTTAAATGTTTCGCTAACCAGTTTAATTTCTTGATTCCGACATATTTTATCTGCTGTAATTAATTTACCATTTGCTAATTCGAGTAAAAATTTATTATCCAAAGGCATCAATGGACCACTTAATTTAACACACAAAAATCTCTACTCATATAGCTTCTATCAGCACCTGAATCAAATAAAATATAAGCAGGTTTTTCATTGATAAGAAATGTACCCGTAACAAGCTCCGGGTCTTCCTGCGCTTCTTCTGCATTAATGTTAAAAACTCTTCCACGACTTTGCCCCTTATTATTTTCCTGATTTGGGCACATAGTTTTGTAGTGGCCCTTCTTCTCGCATCCGAAACAAATAATGTGGGTGTTATTTGTTCCTCTAGTCACTGGTCCGTAAGTTTCACACTTCGTCGCACCATGACCCGGTCTATTACTTTGGTACATACAACCCTACAGTATTTATCCGGATGATATCCTTCACATCTATAACATGGAATTTTCTGATTGTTGTAATCATTGTTGTTATTGAGATTGTTGTTGGAATTGTTGTTGTTGTTATTATTGTCGGGACGGTTGTTGTAGTTGTTATTGGGACGTTTGTTGTATTTATTATTGGGATTGCGATTGTTGTTGTTGCGATTGATGTTGCGGTTGTTGGATAGTTGTTGCGATTGTGGTTGTGATTGTTGTTGTTGTTGTATTGGTGACCCTTGTCACTGGTTTCTTCCCACTTTTTCTTGACTTGTTTCGTGTTGGCTTCTTCGGCCGCCTGCTCTTTAATTCGTTCCTCAATTTGATTTATGAGTTTATGAGCCATTCAACTTGCCTTTTGTATGAAGGTGGTCTCGTGTGAACTCACATCTTCTTGAATTCTTTCTAGTAACCCTTTCACAAATGTGTCCATCTTCTCTTCTTCATCTTCGAACGCTCTTGGACACAATAGGCACAACTCTGTGAATCTTCGTTCGTACGTGGTAATGTCGAAACCTTGCATTCATAATCCTCTAAGCTCTACCTTGAGCTTATTGACCTCATTTCTGGGACGGTACTGCTTATTCACCAAGTGCTTGAATGCTGACCACGGTAGTGCGTAAGCAGCATCTTGTCCCACTTATTCTAGATAGGTATTCCACCATGTTAACGCAGTACCTATGAAGGTATGCGTGGCGTACTTCACCCTATCTTCTTCAGTACATTTACTTATGGCAAACACCGATTCGACCTTCTCGGTCCACCGTTTCAATCCGATTGGTCCTTCAGTTCCATCAAAATCCAAAGGTTTGCAGGCAGTAAATTCTTTGTAGAGCATCCTACACGATTTCTTGTGGCGTTAGTTGCATTGCTAGATTCAGAGTTATTATTGTTGTTTTGCATTGCAGCCTGTACTGCGGCTATGTTGGCAGCAACAAAAACACGGAAGTCTTCCTCGCTAATGTTCAAGTTCTGACGAGTAGTCGGTGCCATTTTACTACAAAAATAGCCAAAAGAATTAAGTTAATCATATAGAATATTAAGAGTAGTCAATAGTATTTCGTAGCATAATATGAACTCATTTATAAAAGCTTTTTCTTCATATTAACGTTTTATAAGTTTTAATTCGGGTAATACCTACCCGTTAAGTTCATACTTAGTAGCTAATATACCATTCAACTACTACAATTCTATATGAAAAACTGAATACAATAATATTTCACGTTCGAACTTTTATACAATATTTTTACAAACTTACAATGCCGCTATTTTACATATAGCATGAAGTATAGCACACAATAACTTTGATACAAGGCAGTTGCAGAGACAATTCTATTTAATACGCAAGTCGTTCAGCAAAGGCAATAAAGACACGTAATTCATAAGTTCAGAAACAAGTCACGCATTCGGGTTTTACTAGTATTATTTCCCATCCTTGGTCTTGTAAAAAATAACCGTTGTGACCGTTGGCTAGGCAGCATGTTGTAACGTCGTCATAAGGACGAGGGTTACGTACTGCCCAATAGCCCCGTAACAATCTAAAAACCTTGTTTCTCACCCCAACTACAGAATCCGTCACTTGTGGGAATGTTTTATTTAACAGTTGTAATCCGATGTTCTTTTTCTCACTTTGGTGAGAAACGAACATCACTAACCCGTAAACATAACATGCTTCTTTATGTTGCATGTTAGAAGCTCTTTCTAAAGAACGAAGTCCTATGTTGGGATATGTGGAGTCTAAATAGGTTCTTAACTCGTAGCGTAAAATTGCATTTGGATTCCCAGCAATTAATGCTTTAAAGAAAATACGGTGTAACTTAAAGTCTCCCCAATGTGATATACCCCATCTTTCAAAAGAAAGTCTTTTATAAACTAAGGCATGCCTAGAACGTCTTTCAAATGTTCGACAAACTAATTTCGCCATAAATAATTGTGCCGATGAATTTTGACCGACTCTAGACAAGATTTCATCAATCATATCCCCTGGTAGGTCTTCTAAAATATTCGGTTGTCTATCCTTAACGTCTATTGTGTGTTTTTATACTGTAAAATAGACGGGGATTAGATTTGAAAAAGATAATTAACAAACAATACAAGCAATTTTTACATATAACATAAAAATACAAGCACGCTACAATACATATATTACACAACATGATTACAACTCTTTATTCCGACTCACTCGTTTCTTCCTCCTCGGACTTGGTTCGGTTTGCTAACTTCCTATGGATATATGGTGCTCCTCTAATACGAGCTGTCGTTTTCACAAATGGTTTAGAAAAACCTGATGGCTTAGATGTTCCTAGGGTTATGGTGAAAGTTTAAGAAATATAGTGTTTACGGTACACCCCATCAGGGTATTTCATGTTAACGTAGAGTTTATCGGGGTTGGAATTAGGTTTCTCTATTTTGATGCCTTTTCCCTTATTATTTTCTTTTGCTTTTTCAAATTGGGTCGAGGTAATTTCTATAACATCATCGGAACCCTCATCGGGATCCAATTCATCAGAAAATTGGTAATTTTCCCAATATTTTGCTTCCTCGGCGGAAACACCATTGACCATTTTTAACTTTGGTCCATTGGTTGAGAATTTTCTTTTATTTATCTTTTTTTCTGTGGTTCCTAATATTTCCTCCTCCGGAACATCTTCTTCCGGTTCCTCTTCTTCCGGTTCCTGTTCTTCCGATTCCTCTTCGGGAATTTGTGAATATTCCCAGAATATATTTGACTCTTCATTATTATTAGGTGAGTCGATGAGATTTGTACTAGAGGTAGACATCTATCACACAATATCAAATATGTTAAAAGATTAATATATCACATAATATTTACATGTTAACAATATATAGTTTCCAACAACATGTGTTAAGCAATCGTTTTTTAAAAAAACACGGTCGATGTCCAGACTCACTAATGCATTCTAACAAACTCGATGAGACACACTAATGCAATTTCTGGTTCTCTAAGACCAACGCTCGGATACCAACTGAAATGTCCCGTTCATATCGATTATAAACGTTTCATATTAATTGATTTCGTTGCGAGGTTTTGACTTCTATATGAGACGTTTTTCAAAGACTGCATTCATTTCTAAAAACAAACCATAACTTTTATTTTATCCATAAAGGTTCAAAACCATAACGTAGATTATCAAGTAATGATAATCTAAAAGATAACATTTTACACACGAACATTACATATTAATTTACAATAATATTACACATCGATTTAAATCTCCGAATGCAGTTTTTAAACAATATTTTACAAGCATGCTGACTCCAATTCGTGTCCTTAAATTAGCATGCAGTAGCGGAAGCTCTTAATAGTCACCTGAGAATAAACATGCTTAAAATGTCAACAAAAATGTTGGTGAGTTATAGGTTTAACCTATATATTTATCAAATCGTAATAATAGACCACATGATTTCATATTTCCATTTCTCATAAACAACATGCATGCATATAGCAATCTGCATAAAAATCATTCATATGATGAACACCTGGTAACCGACCTTAACAGGATGCATATAGAATATCCCCATCATTCCGGGACTCTCATCGGACATGATAAATCGAAGTACTAAAGCATCTGTAACTCGGATTAGGCTTGTTGTGCCAAATAGATCTATCTTTAGGATTCGTGTCAATTGGTGGAAATTATTATAAACACCAATTCTTAGGCTACCAAGCTAAAAAGGGGCATATTCGGTTCGATAATTCAACATAGAATGTAATTTTGATTACTTGTGTCTATTTTGTAAAACATTAATAAAACTGCATGTATTCGCATCCCAAAAATAATAGATTTTAAAAGTGGGACTATAACTCACTTTCACAGATTATCACTTCGTCAGAAATAACACTTGGCCACTGGTCGATTCACGAATCTATAACAAATATATACATATATATCAAAGTACGATCGAAATATATTAATACCATATTTTATTACGTTTTAACGATTTAAGTTTGTTAAGTTGATTGTCCAACGTTAGTAGTCCAAAATTAATTGTCCACGGTTAGTAGTACAGAAATAAATTAATACATATTATCTCGAATCAATCCACGACCCAGTGTATACAAGTCTCAGACTCGATCACAACTCAAAGTATATATATTATTTTGGAATCAAACTCAACCCTGTATAGCTAACTCGATCATTGCCGCATATGGAGTGTCTATGGTTATTCCAAATAATATATATAGATGACGTCGATATGATATGTCAAAACATTGTATACGTGTCTATGGTCTATCAAGATTACATAATATATGTTAGAATACATGTATAATACAATATAAGTTAGTTAAGTTATGGTTAGCATAGATTTGTTACAATGTTTCACGTAGCTAAAACAAGCAAAAATATCGAATTTTGTTTTACCCATAACTTTTTCGTTTTAAATCCGGTTTTACGGTGTTCTTCGTGTTTCCAGTTTTTAAATCTTTACGTTAGCATATCATATAGATATAGAACATGTGTTTAGTTGATTTTAATAGTTATGTTAGAAGGATTAACTTTGTTTGCAAACAAGTTTAGAATTAACTAAACTATGTTCTAGTGATTACAAGTTAAAATATTCGAATAAGATAGTTTTATATATATGAATTGAATCATGTTATGAACATCATTACTACCTCAAGTTTAGTAGGTAAACCTACTGGAAGTGACAAGAAATGATCTAGCTTCAAAGGATCTTGGATGGCTTGAAAGTTCTTGAAGTAGAATCATGACACGAAAACAATTCAAGTAAGATTTTTACTCGAATTAATATAGTTTATATTTATAGAAATCGAATCAAAGTTTGAATATGAGTATTACCTTAATTTAGAATGATAACCTACTGTAAATAACAGAGGTTTCTTGATCTTAGATGATTACTTGAAATGGATTAGAAAGCTTGGAAGTAGACTTGCAAACTTGAAAGTGTTCTTGAAGTTTACTTGAGTAGTTGTTTTGAAAGTTGATCTAGGTTAGGATTTATGAACTAGATTGAGCTAGATTTTGTTGAAGATGATGTCAAACACTTAGAAAAATGAGAGGACACTTGAGAGAGAGTTGTTTGATGCATAAAAATTGAAATGAAAGTGTGTTTATGAGTGAGGAAGTTCACGTGAACTTGATAGTCCAAATAAGGTCACATTAGTTTGTTATTTTGTGTAATCATTCATGCTAGTTTCCAAATGATGGTTCCCACATGTGTTGGTGACTCACAAGGGTTACTAAGAGCTGATCATTGAAGTGTATATACCAATAGTGAATACATTTAGAAGCTGTGTATTGTACGAGTACGAATACGGGTGCATACGAGTAGAATTGTTGATGAAAATGAACGAGAATGCTATTGTAAGCATTTTTGATAAGTAGAAGTACTTTGATATGTGTCTTGAAGTCTTTCAAAAGTGTACTAATACATCTTAATATACTACATGTATATACATTTTAACTGAGTCGTTAAGTCATCGTTAGTTGTTACATGTAAGTGTTGTTTTGAAACCTTTAAGTTAACGATCTCATTTAATGTTGTTAACCCATTGGTTATTATATCTAATGAGATGTTAAATTATTACATTATCATGATATTATGATGTATGAATATATCTTAATATGGTATATATACATTAAAATGTCATTACAACGATAATCGTTACATAAATGTCTCGTTTCGAAATTCTTAAGTTAGTAGTCTTGTTTTACATATGTAGTTCATTGTTAACATACTTAATGATATATATAATTATCATTTTATCATGTTAAATATAGTGTAACAATATCTTAATATGATACATATGTATTTAGTAAGACGTTGTTATAACGATAATCGTTATATATATCGTTTCGCGTTTCTTAACTTAGTAGTCTCATTTTTATGTATATAACTCAATGTTAATATACCTAATGAGATACTTACTTATCATAATATCATGTTAACTATATATATATATATATATATATATATATATATATATATATATATATATATATATATATATATATATATATATATATATATATATATATATATATATATATATATATATCATATAGTTTTTACAAGTTTTAACGTTCGTGAATCGCCGGTTAATTTGGGTGGTCAATTGTCTACATGAAACCTATTTCAATTAATCAAGTCTTAACAAAGTTGATTGCTTAACATGTTGGAAATATTTAATCATGCAAATATAGTTTTCATTTAATATATAATCATGGAAAAGTTCGGGTCACTACACTGGGCTCCATCACAACATACTAACTAACATGCAGTCATCACAACATACTAACTAACCGTAACAATAAGTATATCTAACAAGCATAACAATCGTAATATAACATGCTACTCTATACTGTATACTCCAGTTAGTCCATGATGTGCACAACGTGTCATATGATTTATATTAGGAAAAATACCGGTTATTAGAACTATTACGCAACTATGGGCAGTGTACCCGATCGTGTAGTAGTATAGATAATGGTTTAGTCCGTGTACCGTTCCAAGGATAATTGTACGTATCAAACTACAATTAGAAACTATATTATGATTAACTAAGTTAATGAAATTGAAAGGTACGAAATATTTTGGTTTTGCCCTTTAACGATGGGCGAATCAAGAGGATTTCTAGTTTTACAAGTAAAGGAAATGTTTTTGGTATTTTTAGTTTTTAAACAATTGTAAATAAAGCAAGTAAGATAGTTTGATAAAGATCAAAGAGACAAAATGTTAATCTAGATCTTTTACTCTCGGTATTGGATGTAATTTTTGATATTAAGGCCTGATTAAATGATTTTGTGTGTAAGTTACCTATTAGATTCACCAAGAGTTCTCTTTAGTAAATATGCAAACACAATTACAAGATCAAGGGTTCCCTTTTCACTATAGTACTTGTATTTGTAATCGGATAACTTAGCTTGTTCTAAGGCTTGAAACTTGACTTTTATGTTCATAGTTATCAACAATTGTACAAACGTTCGTTGCATACAATTCATCCCTATATCGTCTAATCATTTGAATCTAATTTTCCCCTTGATCCGGTTTAGTAAACAATCAATCTAAGACAAGTTGATTGTAAATAAATATGATAAATCAACAAGAGTTCTCTTTATCAACAACATATCAATTAACTAGATACAAATGATTTTTAACATCAATAAGCATGTTCTTGATTCAAGCATTAAAACTATCACATAAATTACATTCAATCCATAAGATTACATCCAATACTTTGGTTATTAATCTAGACAAACACTATGGAATTAGCCAAAAATCATTTTAACAAACAAAATATCAATCAAATGATAAGTAGAATTCATTGTTTGAAAACAAGAAAATAACCTACTAGAAGAATGAATCTTAGATTGAGAAGGAATTGAATCTTGATTCTTGATTATTAGACCTCTTCTAAGAGCTTGGAGTTCTCCAAAATTGCTCCTAAAATTGTCTCTGGAACTGATCTGATTGTGTATGTAAACTGGTCTCTCAATCATTCATTTTTAAAGTGGTTAAAGTGGCCCAAAAAGTCAAAAGTAGGCTGAAACCTACCACTGGACGACGTCCCTGATTCTGGACGGCGTCCAGTACTAAAGGACTTGGATGGCATCCCTATTTCTTGGACGCTGTCTAAGTGTGAAGAGTGGGACGGCTTCCCAATTCCTTAGACGGTGTCCAGATCAACTAATGTTCACTGTCTCATTTTTTTATGTTCTCCCTTCATTTGGACGTAGTCCCAATCATTTTGGACGGCGTCCAACATATATGAAGCCTTGTTTTACCATTTTAGAGCTCTAATTTGACCATAACTTGTGTCGAGATCAACCATTATGATATCACAACTTATATAATGGTCATAATTCATCAAAATTCTTTATAAACCACTTTTCGATACAATTTACATACCTTCGTGCATTACTTGTAGAAACCGCCTTAACTATCCTTGATTTGAGAGCATTTATTATTATATTGCGAGAGATATATATGATGTGATTTAGCAATATCAGTCCCACTCACCAAATACCAGTAACCAGCTAAGATAATCTACTACTGAGCGGCTTCCTTATACTTATCACCTGAACATAAGGCAAATCAAGTTAGTTGCTATTTGTTAACACCAAACAACACAGTACAGTAATTTTGTATCAGAAAGCGCCGCTAAAAAAATTATACCTAACACTAATGCATTTTCAGAATTTACATCCTGATCATCAATATACAAACGGGCAGTATAACGGCTAAAAATCAACACTTAGTAAAATAATCCACTGCTAAAGACACTCGATCGACTGTCAGAGACAGTTGCCCGACTGTCTACACTCACTCGACCGAGTGTATAGTCACTCGATCGATATTCGAGTCGGTTGGTCGAGTGTCAGGAGACACTCGGTCGACTGTGTTTATCTGCAGGTAGTGCTGAACAAGGCTACGAGTTTTACCCAAAATCAACCAATTCTTGCTCTAGAGCTTGATTATGACCTCAAAACTGACCAAATCGAAGACACTAAACATGTAGAAACATAAACCCACAAGATTTGGACTCAAACAACATCAAATCTAACCACTTTGACTCAAATTACTCTTTTTGTAAAACTTTACACAAAAACCCAAATTTCTCAAATATTAAAGCATGAAATTCTTACCTTGATAGAATCAGTAAAACACAAGGAACAAGATAGTGTAAAAGATTTGAGCTCAAGAATAAGAATTTAAAATTAGGGTTTGATTAGGTGAAGGAGATGAAGAACGAGGTGTTTGTGTGTGTGAATATTCTGGAAACAAAATGAAGAAAATGGAGGCACTAGTCACCTAAAGTGGGTTAAAATCCTACACTGTGTAATACACGGGTATTTATCAGTTATCTGATATCTTTCGTATGTCATTTGGTGACACAAATGAAGTCCAAATGAAATAAACAAACCTGTTCTGTGACCCTTGTCACAAACTGATCCTAACCTCATCATTACATAATAATAAATATTAAATAAAAATAAAAGCATATAATAACACAATACAACTTAAGAGCAAACTAGTAATCTTACAGCTAGGCCCAGTTGAGGATGTTACAGAATTGTTGTGCCAATTCTGTAGTGTTCATCCCCGAGGATATCCTGAACTGAACCTCTTTTCGGTAAAGTAATTTTAGCTATATTACCTAGTTTTACTCCTGACGAATTTCTGAAATATTTTGGGTTGATTGATTAAAGATATTTATACCTTAAGAATAAACGGTAAATTTCGCAGTGATGTAATAAATTTTTGTATGATATCAATAATTTCGGTTACACATACATAATTTTATTGAATACCAATTTAATACTTTATAGCGAACGATTCAGCGTTTATTATAAAAAGGTTAAAAGCAATAAAAATAAAAATAAAAACTGTACATACTTACCTGTGAGAAAGAATTCTCATAGACCTACTTTAGCCGACTCATAAGAGAGTCGTGTGATTTGGTTTTCCATAGCTACGTAAGCATAACCTCGATTCTTCAATATCTTTTCTTCTAAACATATGAACGGTCCTTCTCTGCATAGAGTAACAAATTCGGTATTTGAATATGTTTGATTATTTGAACATTTACCTTCGTGTGACCATTTTCCGCATTTATAACATCTTTCAAGGTGTCGTGCTCTTTTTTTTGTTGCGGATTTTGATTTTCCTTTACCAAAATGTATCTTATGATGATCTTTTCCGAGTTCTTTTCTTACTCCATCCATTTTGCCTCTTATGAATGATACCAATTCACTCGGGAGTGTGTCATTATTACGTTTAGTAATCATAGCATGTAGTAGTAGACCATGGTTCAGATCAAAGGAATTCTTCATCTCGTAAAACCTAAAAAAAATAAAAATTCAGAATGGGGAGAGAAGACTAGTTCTTTAGGATCTGCTAGGGAAAGACCATTCGGATTCCATTCTCGGAAACTACATGAAAATAGAATATCTAACTCTAACAGAAATATATATTACCCTTAAAAATTCGAACCTTCCCACACTTAGTTAGCTGTGGTGTCGAAATTGTGATTAACTTCATCTTCAACTTTCATTGGACTATCTATGTAATGTTTAACTCTGTAACCATTAACTTTAAATTCAATCCCATTTGAATTTATTAATTCTACTGTTCCGTACGAGAAAACTCTTTTAACTATGAATGGTCCAGACCATCTTGATTTCAATTTTCCAGGAAATAGCTTCAATCATGAATTGAAAAGAAGAACTCTGTCTCCTTCTTTAAATTCTTTTGAACTTCTGATACTTTTATCATGCCATTTCTTCGTTCTTTCTTTATAGATTAACGAATTTTCATATGCTTCATGTCTCAATTCTTCTAATTCGTTTAGTTGACTTAACCGTAGACGACCGACTTCATGCAAATCAAGATTACATGTCTTCAAAGCCCAAAATGCTTTGTGTTCAATTTCTACTGGAAGGTGACATGCTTTTCCGTAAACGAGTCTAAAAGGTGTGGTTCCAATTGGAGTTTTATAGGCTGTTCTAAAAGCCCAGAGTGCATCCTCCAATTTCATGGACCATTCCTTCGGATTTGATCCTACGGTTTTCTCTAGAATACGTTTTAAAGCTCTGTTGGTATTTTCAACTTGTCCACTTGTTTGTGGATGATAAGCGGTGGAGATTTTATGAGTTACTCCATATCTCTTGAGAACTTTCTCAAGTTGATTATTACAAAAATGAGTTCCCTGATCACTTATTAAAGCTTTCGGTGTTCCAAACCTTGCAAAAAGATGTTTTAAAAAGTTGACTACAACTCGTGCATCGTTAGTTGGGAGAGCTTGTGCTTCCGCCCATTTAGATACATAATCAATGGCAACGAGAATGTAGAGATTATTATGAGATTTTGGAAATGGACCCATAAAGTCAATACCCTAAACGTCAAATACTTCACATACTTGAATGACATTTTGTGGCATTTCATCACGTTGACTTATTTTTCGGCCCTTTGACATGCATCACAGGATTTGCAAAGAAGGTGTGCGTCTTTGAAAATTGTAGGCCAATAGAATCCAACATCGTAAACTTTTCTTGTTGTAAGTTGAGGCCCATAATGCCCTTCTGTTGGTCCTGTGTGACAATGATTTAAGATTTGACTGGCTTCATCCCCGAATACACATCAGTGTATTATTCCATCGGGACCACTTTTAAACAAATGTGGATCTTTCCAGAAATAGTGTTTTATATCACTAAAGAATTTCTTTCATTTTTGGTACGATAATCCTTTTTCAAGGAATCCACATACTAAACAGTTTGCATAGTCTGCAAAACATGGAATTTCACTATAATCTATCTTCAATAGATATTCATCAAGGAAGTTATCTTGTATGGCCGATTCATTTAGAACTTCTAATTCAGGATTTTCAAGACGAGAAAGATGATCAGCTGCGAGATTTTCTGCCCCCATTTTATCTCGGATTTCAATATCGAACTCTTGTAAGAGTAAGATCCAACGGATTAATCGTGGTTTAGCATCTTGTTTTGAAAATAGGTATCTAAGAGCAGAATGGTCAGTATAGACCACCGTATTTGCTAGAACGAGATATGAACGAAATTTGTCAAAAGCAAAGACAATAGCAAGGAGTTCTTTTTCAGTAGTTGTGTAATTTGTTTGTGCTCCTTGTAATGTCTTACTAGCATAATAAATATGTTAAAATCATTTTTCAATCCTTTGTCCTAAAACGGCTCCCATTGCAAAATCACTTGCATCGCACATAAGTTCAAACGGTAGATTCCAATTTGGAGTTATCATGATCGGCGCATTAGTGAGTTTTTCTTTAAGAATATTAAAATATTTGATGCATTCATCTGAAAAGTTGCATGGAGCATCCTTTTCTAGGAGTTTATTCATAGGAGTGGCAATTTTAGAAAAATCTTTTATGAAACGTCGGTAAAAACCGGCATGCCCTAGAAAACTCCTAACTCCTCTAACATTGGTGGGATGTGGAAGTTTAGCAATTACATCTACTTTAGCTCTATCCACTTCAATTCCTTCCTTTGAAATTTTATGACCAAGAACGATGCCTTCTTTAACCATGAAATGGCATTTCTCCTAATTAAGAACTAGATTTGATTGTTCGCATCTAATAAGTATTCGTTCAAGATTAACTAGACATGATTCAAATGCACCTTTGAAAGGTTGCAGGGGCGTTGCAAAGTCCAAATGGCATGCGTTTGTAAGCAAAAGTACCATAAGGGCACGTGAATGTGGTTTTCTCTTGGTCCTCGGGTGTTATTGGAATTTGAAAATATCCGGAAAAACCATCAAGAAAACAATAGTAACTGTTCCCGGCAAATCTTTCCAACATTTGATCAATGAAAGGTAAGGGAAAGTGATCTTTTCTGGTGGCGTCATTTAATTTTCTATAATCAATACAAACACGCCATCCTGTTACAGTCCTAGTAGGAATAAGCTCATTTTTCTCATTTATGATGTCAGTCATGCCACCCTTCTTAGGTACACATTGAACTGGGCTTACCCATGGACTATCAGAGATTGGATAAATTAAACCTGCATTGAGCAGTTTAATAATTTCTTTCTTAACAACATCTTGCATATTAGGATTTAGTCTTCGTTGGCATTGCACATACGTTTTATGACCTTCTTCCATAAGGATTTTATTTGTCCAATACGAAGGACTTATACCTTTAATGTCATGAATCTTCCATGCAATAGCTGGTTTATCAGCTTTTAGCACAGAAATGAGTTGAGATTTTTCATTTTCTGTAAGAGAAGACGATATTATTACAGGTAATTCAGATTTACCATGTAAATAAGCTTATTCCAAATGGTTCGGAAGTGGCTTTAACTCTAATGTAGGTGGTTCTTCTATCGATGATTTATATCGATATCTGTCTTCCTCTTTTAGCATTTGAATTTCTTCTGTTGTTGGTTCATATCCATTAGCCATAAGTGTAGCTAACATTTCAGTTTCATCAATTGGTTCAGTTCCTTCTCCTAAAGAACATTCTCCTGTTCCTTGTAATTCTGGAAATTCTTCTAACAATTCTGCATGTTAATCTATAGTTTGAATATAATAACATGTATCATCTGCAGATTGCGGTTGTTGCATGGCTCTATCAATAGAAAAGGTAATACTCTTGTCCTCTATACTCAGGGTCAGTTTCTTACCAAACACGTCAATTATTACTTTAGCCGTGTTTAAGAATGGTCTTCCTAATATGCGAGGAACTCGAGAATCTTCTTCTATGTCCAGAATAACAAAATCTACTGGAAATACTAAAGTACCAACTTTAACTAGCATATTTTCCATTATCCCTCTAGGATATTTTACTGATCGATCAGCTAGTTATATGCTTATTCGTGTTGGTTTCAATTCTCCAAGGTCTAGTTTAGCGTATAGTGAATACGGCATTAAATTTATACTAGCACCTAAGTCTACCAATGCTTCTATTGAACTAAGACTATCCAGAAAACATGGAATTGTGAAACTTCCTGGATCAGAAAGTTTTTCTGGTATCTTATTCAACAGCACTGCAGAACAATTAGCATTCATTGTAACAGCCGAGAGTTCTTCCATTTTCTTTCTATTTGTGATTAGATCTTTCAAGAATTTAGCATATCTAGGCATTCCTAAAATTACATCAATGAAAGGAAGATTGACATTTATTTGTTTAAACATATCCAAGAATTTGGATTGCTCGGCTTCAAGTCTTTCTTTTCTCATTTTACTTGGGTAAGGAAGCGGTGGTTGGTATGGTTTAACATAAGGTTTAGCCTTAACTGTGTTATCTTCATTAACCTTCTTAACTACCGGTTCTGTTTCCTTATCTTGATCAGGTTGTGATTCTTGTGGAGTAGGAATAGAGTCATCAGAAATTACAGGTATTTCAGGTGGTTTAAGTGTAATACCACTTCTCATAGTAATGGCTTTAGCTTTTTCATTCCGGGGGTTAGCATTTGTATCGCTAGGTAGACTTCCTGGTTTTCTTTCACCTATCAACCTTGCTAGGTTACTTACTTCTTGTTCTAAATTTTGAATAGAAGCTTGTTGATTTCTAAATGCTTGAGCATTTTGTTCATTGGTTTGTTTCTGAGATGTGAAAAATTGAGTTTGAGATTCAACTAGCTTCGACATCATGTCTTCTAAATTTGGCTTTTTATCATCGGTTTGTGGTGAATTATTTTGAAAAATAGGTCTTTGCTGATTGTAAGTATTATTGGATACTTGTTGATTGCTAGGACCTTGTTGGTTGTTGTATGGAACATTTTGGTTATAATTCTGATTTTGATTGTAGATTGGTCTTGGCGGTTGATAATTATTCTGATAATTATTTCCAGGCATTTGGTTCATGTATGAAACATTCTCTCTTTGTTCCATTGTTTGTCCAATACTGAGATAATCTTTTGTCAAATGTGGTCCTCTACACTGCTCACAACTAATTCGTATTGAATGAATATCTTTAGTCATCTTTTCCATTCGTCTCTCGATAGCATCTCTCTTTGCAGAAATGGAATCAAAGTCATGGCTAGAATCGGCTCTAGCCGCTTTAGATGATCTAATGATATCATTTTCTTAGTGCCACTCATGTGAGTGGGAAGCAGTGTTATCAATAATTTTGTAAGCTTCAGTTGCGGTTTTCTTCATAATGGAACCACCAGCTGCTATATCGATGTCTTTTCTTGTAGTGATGTCGCATCCTTGGTAGAATATTTGTACTATTTGATAAGTGTCTAAACCATGTTGCGTACATCCTCTCAACAACTTTCTAAACCTTGTCCATGCCTCATATAGAGTTTCATTTGGCTTTTGCGTGAACGTAACAATTTCTCCTTGAAGTCTCACGGCTTTAGATGCCGGAAAGAATTGTTTAAGAAATTTTTCAACTAAAACATCCCATGTATCAATCGCCCCTTCAGGTAACGATTCTAACCAATCTTTGGCTTCTCCCTTTAAATTTCTGGGAAATAACATGAGATAGATCTGTTCATCCTCCACTTCTCGGATTTTAAATAGAGTACAAATCCTATTAAAAGTTCGAAGATGTTCATTTGGATCTTCCTTCGGCGCACCACTAAATTGGCATTGATTAGTTACCATGTGTAGGATTTGTCCTTTGATTTCATAATCTGGCGCATTAATGTCTGGTTGAGTAATTTCGTGACCTTGGCCAGTGCGTTTAGCTCTCATTCGGTCTTCCATACTTAGAGGTTCCAGATTTTCCATGATTGAATTTGTTGAATCTGAATCACTAGAGGATTCTGATTTAATGGTTTGTTCCTCGACAATCTCTGTTTGAATGATTGGTGGTTTTGGAGGAAAGATTAATGGTTCAGGATCTCTGAATTGTCCCATAATATCCTTCGGATTCTCAATTGTGAGGTCGGGTTCAAAAAATGGATTATTGGAAATTTGAATTGGAGCACTTGGTCAACTGGATGACGATTCTAAAGAAAAATCAACAGCGACAATATTGGCTAGATGTCTTGATCGAGTTACAGGTGGTGAACGTATAAAAGGTGGTGAACGTTTTGCTCGGTGCATTCACTGAATATCCTATTAGTTATAAAAGATAAAAATTATATAAGTTATCAAATTAATAGCCTTTCTGATTTTGCCCATGTTTCGAATAGCCAATAGATGCAGCAGGTAGCTAGGACCCTTTAAATCGGAAGCCCACAATTCGCCACTAACAAATGCAACTATTACTACAAACCAGAAAATTTTGGATGTCTATCAATTTAACCGCTTAAAATAATTTTCCGTTGAAGTTTAAAGAAATTTTAGAGAAGAAATAGAAAATTCTATGTCCTAAAAACTAGAGCGTCGAGAAATAAGAAAGAAAAAGAGCGTGTCGGAAAACGTTGAAAAATAAAAGGTCGAAAAATAATACAAAGAACGTAGCGCGTCAAAACTTAAAAGTCTAAAAACTAAGAATTAAAAGTTGCGTCGAAAAGTATTAAAGCTTAAAAGGAATTCTATATCCAAAACGGTAATAACTTAAAAAGTACTAAAATCTTAAAACGGCGTCGCAAAATTCTAAAGCACCTAAATCTTAATCTAAAGAAAAAGCACTTAAGGGATTTTACGACAAATCCTAAAAATCTAGAAATATAAATAACTATGGCAAAAACTATATTTAAAAATAGTTACGAGCGATAAAAATACAAATTACGTACTAAATAATAAAAATATACAATTTATAAAAAGAGACAAAAATGATAAAATTACTAATTTTTATAAGAATATTATTTTTATATTATTTATTTTATAAAAGTATTAAGTTTATATATTTAATAAAACTAATTAAAACTTAAATTACAAATTAATTTAATAAACTAAACTAATTAATATAAAATATAAACCCTAATCTTAATTAATAATAATAATAATAATTACAACCCTAATTCGATCAGACTTATGTACCAGGCCTGTCAAATCACTCCATGCAATCGCATGGAGTGCTAGTTTAATATTCATGCGATCGCATGAATTAGAAAACCAGGCCAGAAGTTGGGCTGCTACAGTGTAGTGGCCCGTATACTTTTTTTTCTGTTTTTAATTTTCTATTTTATAAATATATAAAGTATTTATATAAAATAAATAAAAACTTATATTTTTAAAAAAAAACTACCTATTAGTTTTTGTAATTAAAAAAAATACAAACTTTTTAATTTTTTTATATTTTGAACAACTCTTAAAAATATATATATTTTATTTTTCTTTTTGTATTTTTGTATTTTTAATATTTAAAACGTATTTTTACAAAAGTAAATTAAAAATATTTTTTTCTATATATAGCGTTTCGCTTCCGGCGTTTCGGCAGTCCCCGGCATCGGCGCCAAAAATACTTGATGTGCGTATAGGTGTATACGAAATAGTTATATATTTATTATGAAAAACTATTAAATACGATATAATTTTACACAAGTTATTTATTTATTTATAGAGTGGATATACCTAAACCTTGTTACAACACTTATAGGCAGTGTACCTAATCGTACAGTAGTGTAGTTTTTAGTAAGTCCAGTTCGTTCCATAGGGAGCTAGCCAAGTTTAACGCTATATTTTTAAAACTATATTTGTATAAATATAAATATAAATATAAGTAGTATTATTATTATAAAAGGGGGTTTTTACCGTTTAATGACCGGTTTATCGATTTAAAAACTTAAGTCGCAGTTAAAACCTAATGTAAAATATTAAATATATAAAAGACTTAATTTAAAGCGTAATGTAAATAACAATAATTAAAGTGCGATAAATTAAAGTGCGATAAATAAAATGACAATAAATAAAATTGCGATAATTAAAAAAAAGTGCAATAATTAAAATGACAATAAATTATAGTGCGATAATTAAAAGTGCAATTAAATATGAAATAAAGGAATTATGCTTATTTAAATTTCCGTAATCATGATGTTTGACGTGTTGATTTTAGTTTATTACCATAGGTTAATTGTCCTTTGTCCTGGATTATTCAATATGTCCATCTGGTTTTGTCCATAACAGTCCATCAGTCATAAATATAAAGTGCGAGTGTCCTCGTCAAATTATCCTTATATCCGAAGTCAAATATTCCAACTAACTGGGGACTTAAACTATAATTATACCAATTTTCCTTGTATATAATTCACCTTTGTTTTAATAAGTCCATTAACTATTAATCTATTCCCGTGTCCGGTTAAATGAACGATTATTAGTACTTATAAATATCCCGCCCATCGTGTCCGATCGAGGGTATATTGTTATTTATAGGTACGTCCAATTGTAAATATTTATATTAAATTAACAAACTATTATTTAATTAAACAAATATAAAGCCCATTAATAGCCCATAGTCTAGTTTTCACAAGTGTCGTTCTTTTGTCCAAACCCCAATTATGGTACAAAGCCCAATTACTTCGTCTTTAATATTTAGCCCAACATCATGATTACTTCAATTTAAATAAGCATAATAATAACTTAGCTACGAGACATTAATTTAAAAAGGTTGAACATAACTTACAATGATTAATAATAGCGTAGCGTTACACGGACAGAATTTCGACTTACACTCTTACAACATTCGCTAACATACCCTTATTATTAAAATTAAAATTAAAATTAAAATTATAATATATATATATATATATATATATATATATATATATATATATATATATATATTCGTTAAGAGATAGAGAAGAGAAAAAGATGTGTTAAGCTCGAGCATCAAACTGCTTTTTATAGGAATGTGGCCCGAAAAAGTTGTCCATGCGATCGCATGGAAATATAGCCTCCAGGCCATGCGATCGCATGAAGCAGGAATCCAGCTCACAAATGTTTGTTTGCTAGTTTGCCAACGGTCTTATATATATATATATATATATATATATATATATATATATATATATATATATATATATATATATATATATATATATATAATTTTAAGAATTAATTATATATTATATTATATTCATGTGCATAGTTGACTTGTAATTTTTAGTCCGTTGCGTCGAGCATTGAGAGTTGACTCTGGTCCCGGTTTCGGATTTTCGAACGTCCTTGCGTACAATTTAATATCTTGTACTTTACATTTTGCGGCTCGTACTCTTGTAATTTTGAGACGTTTCTCATCAATAATTTGAACCACTTTAATTGTACTTTGTACTTTTTATCTTTTTGGTCGTTTGCGTCTTCAATTCGTCGAATCTGTCTTTTGTCTTCACCTTTTATTATTTAAACGAATATCACTTGTAAATAGAACAATTGCAACTGAAAGCTTGTCTTTCTTGAGGGATAATGCTATGAAATATATGTTCATTTTTAGCATTATCATTACCCGCAGAAGATCATCCAGAACCGTATCAATTAACTTGGTTGAAACGTGGGAATCACATAAAGGTAACTAAACATTGTCTAGTTCAATTCTCAATTGGGAATACGTATAAAGATGAAGTTTGGTGCGAAGTGATTCCTATGGATGCGTGCCATCTCCTCTTAGGAAGGCCATGGCAATTTGATAGGAAGATGAAACATGATGGTTTTCGAAATACTTATAGCTTTGTGAAGGATGGTATTAATATCACCTTGACCACTTGATTCACGACATAACCCAGGGGTGGATTCAACTTTAATTCTCAACAGGGCTACTTTTGAAGATGAAGCAAAACAAAACCACTTTGTTTTTGCACTTGTTGTTCAAGAAGAAAATGCTACTGTGGCAGATTTACCCCCGCAAGTTCAACCCCTTTTGGACGAATTTAGTGATGTGTTCCCTGATGAGATACCAGCCGGATTACCTCTCATGCGTGACATACAACATTGTATTGATTTTGTGCCGGGATCAGTCATTCTAAATAAGCCAGCGTACAGGTTAAACCCGAGAGAGTTTGAAGAGCTCCAACGACAAGTTAATGAGTTGCTAAAGAAAGGGCTGATCAAGGAAAGCATGAGTCCATGTGCGGTCCCCGCACTTCTTATTCCAAAACACGGGGGATCATTCCGCATGTGTATCGATAGTAGAGCTATTAACAAAATAACGATTAAGTATCGGTTTCCAATCCCACGTTTTGATGATCTCCTTGATCAGTTACATGGCGCAACAATTTTCTAGAAAATAGACTTACGAAGTGGATACCATCATATACGGATGAGACCAGGGGATGAGTGGAAAACCGCTTTTAAAACACGAGATGGGTTGTACGAATGGATGGTGATGCCTTTTGGTCTCTCAAACGCACCAAGCACTTTCATGCGCTTAATGAACCAGGCTTTTAGAGCCTTTATTGGTCAATTTGTTGTTGTTTACTTTGACGATATTCTTGTTTATAGTTGTAATGAAGCGCAACATCATGATCATCTTCGCGAAATTTTTAGTGTTTTTGTTAGGACCCCGAAGTTGTATAGTGTTAATATGAAAATAAGCTTAAATGAAGGTTCCTTAGAAGAGGGCTATATAAGGAACCTATGTAGTCCTAATTAGATAGCCATTGCATTGTAACTGAGTTCTAGAAGCTGTGGAATGTAATTGTACCGATTCTCTCTAATACCGAGTCTCATTCCTATCTACCGAATCTCTCTTTATCTTATCATTCCTCTCAATCTCAACATGATCTGACCTATCATTTGGTATCAGAGCTTCCAGGAAGTGATTCTACATCACTATATCGATCCAGAGATTGAAGATTACTGAATCTTATTACTCTCGGTATTTTGAATCACATTCGGTATCATCGAATTTGATAATCTGACGTTCAGATTCTTGTGATATGTTCGGCAAAGGTGCATTAGGTATTTTAGAAAGAGTTTCGGTCATCATTACAGCTTTTTAACTTCAATTATGGAGAATCAAGTTGATTTATAGAGTTTGTGGCTCAAACTCTCGGTATTGCTTAATTCAAGCTTGATTCTGGATTTTTGTGAAGAATTAAGGATTCAGTTGTGTTCGTGAGGTGTTAAATCACATTTCTGACGGTTCAATTTCTTCAATTCATTAAGGTTTGAAGATTTGATCAACACTCGGTATCGTAACTGTTATACCGAGTCTGCTTCATTACTTAAATTCATCTTAAGTGTTGCAGATTGTGGTGTGATTGTGATTCTATCACATTCGGTTTGATCATACGTAGCTAATTGGTGTGGTTTGAGAAAGGATTCTGTCATATTTCTAAGTTTTAAACTTAGACTCGGTATTGTCAACTGCTACAGTTGACATTGGGTATCCTATACTTTCGGTATCTTTGATATTTTGTGTGATACTAACGTGTTTCCTTGTGCAGCAAGGTTACAGAATCAAATTCAAAAGGATTGAATTGAGATTGAACTTCAAATTCTTACAGAATCTGACTACCGAATCATATACAGAATCTGAGTTTCTGTATCACTTAATTCATTGTTTTAAGTGGTTACAGGCTACAATTCTTGTGGTTACCGAATCTATACTGAATCTGGGTGTGTCTCTTATATTTCTGATCAGTTTCTTTTACAGAATCAGATATACAGAATCTTTACCGAATTTGCTACTTTACCGAATCTGCTACAGTACCGAATCTGTTACAGAATCTGACATTCTGATTAGATTGTTGTGATTTTTCATCTGAGATTTGTGTAATACAGAATCTTTACCGAATCTACCTCATTTTCAAGATGTCTACTCAAGATACTTTAATCATTGGATCAGATTCCCGTCCTCCAGTGTTGTTTGATGGCAAGTACACTCGGTGGCTTCACCGTATCACTCAGTACATAGACTATAAGGGTGAGAAAGCAAAGTACATTTGGGCTTCTCTGAGAGATGGTCCAGTTGTTGATTATCATCCGGATACTGGTATGCCAACTCCAGTCTATGAACTTTCTGGTGATAAGCGTGAGAGAGCTCAGGGTGACATAGAGGCAAAGAATATTGATATGCAAGCTATCTCGTATGAATTGTTTGAAAATGTTGATAGCAACCCAACAGCAAAAGATATATGGGATGAGATCAAACGACAGCAAGAAGGTTATGACATGTCAGATGTTACTAAATTGAATAAGGCTCTGGGATTCTATGAAGATTTCAAGCAGGAAACTGATGAACCACTCAAGGATACATATCGTCGTTTCAATGGTGTTCTCAATGAGTTGAAAAGGTGCAAGATCATAAAAGTAAATGTTGAAGTCAACATGAAGTTTCTCAAAAAGCTCAATGCTGATTGGCTTCCTTATGGAACCATTGTTCGATCTACTAAAGAGATTGACAAGTTGACTATTCATGAGCTTGTTGGAGTTCTTATGCATTACCAACCTGAAGTGTCTAAACTTCAAGAAGGAAGGAAAGAGTCTTCTCCGGGCGATCCACTTGCCCTAATTGCTAAAAAGAAGAGCAAATCGTTGACGTCTTCCAAAGACTTGTCCAAGAAAATGCTTGTTGAAGAATCAACTGATTCAGAAGATTTGAATCTTTCTGATGTTGATGATTCTCACCTTGAATTAGTCAAGATGGCAGCCATGTTCACAAAAGCCTTGAACAAACACAAGTTTAAAGGCAAATCAAGCAATCAACGCAAAAACTCATCATCTTCCTCGTACTACAAGAAAGCTGATCAATCTAAACAACAACGTGCTGATGATTCCAAGAAGGAAGATTCAATTTGTTTCAATTGTGGCAAAGCTGGTCATTACTCTCGTGAGTGCAAGATGCCTAAGAAGAAGGACGCAGCTTACTACAAGAAGAAAATGTTGATGGCTAAGATTGTGGAAACTGGGGGAGAGCTAAAACCGGTTGATGATACTTGGTTTAACTGGACTGACGATTCAGATTCAGAAGTGGAACATGCAAATGTTTGCAAGGTGACAAAGCTCATCAAAGCTAAGGAAGCAATGGAGAATTCTGACTCGACATCCGATGATGATGAGGTACAATCATCTGAAATCTCACCTGATTTTATCAAAATGCAAAATGACTTGATGAAGAATCTGGTCTCAATGTCAAAAGAAGTCAAAGGCTTAAAATTTGAAAACAAGGTTTTAAAAGATAATATCAAAATGAATGAGACCAGACCTTCCTCATCCAAATTGCAAACAGATGTGTAACAATTGACTCTCCAACTCAACTCTACGGAAACTGAGTTGGAAGATCTGAAAAAGACAATTCATCCAATTAAAGTTGAAAGAACTGATTATCGTTTAAAATCGGAACGACTTGCAGAAAAAGTTCAATTTTTAGAAAAAAATCTTTCTGATTTGAAAAACCAACATGAACCCACACTTTCAAAACTAAACAAGAAAATCGTTCAATTGGAAAACACCATAATTGAAAAGAACACTGAAATTTCTTTATTGTCAAAAGAATCTTTTCAAATGAAAGCACAACTTGCTCGATATGAGGAAAAACTCTATCGAACAGAGCAATCCAAAGCTATCATGGATATGGAACTTTCAAAACAAATGATTTTCATGAATAGACCAAAAATGATTCATGGTGAAAAGTGGGGGTTGGGTTATGAAGATCCGAAAATTTTGAAAAATGCTTCCAAAAAGATTCCAGGATTATATCATTCTGATTATTTTCAAGCTGGTTTACCATCGCATTTTGTACATGCTTCCGATGCTGATTTTGATGATATTATTGAAAATCGTAAATCTAGGAAATACCATCAAATTAGCTTAATGTATGAAAAAATCAATGCTACGATAGGTAAATCAAATCCTGATTTCTTGAAAAATCTTGTTGAAACTGAAAAGAACATGCAACGTGAAGATTATGTGCCTAAGCGTAGACTGGTTTATATCCCAACACTCATGCTAGAGAAATACATTTTAATGTTTGAGAATGAAGTGTTTAACAAACCCAGTTCTAGTATTACTGCAATAGATGAGGTGTTTGATGAACCAATTTTTGATGTGAAATCAATTCTACCAACTTTACCTGCATGTCCAGATGATGTTTTCCGTGAAGACCTAGCACATGAACTAACTGTCTTCTTTGAGACAGATTCTCTAGGTCAAAATTCTTTAGATGAAAAAGTAGAACCTCAGGATGAACCGAACATTGAACCTTTGATAGATTTTGAAAGTCAACTTCATCCTTTGCATGATTATTACTTGCATTTGCCTGCTGTACGTAATTTGAATCGTATAGTAGCTCAACTTGAACAGGAGAATATTGACTTGCAACTTAAGTGCCAATCATTAGAACAAATGCTTGCTTTGTGTGATAAATTGCCTTCACTGCCTAAGAAAGAATGTACTTATGCTTTTAAAGAGGGTGAAGTGATAGTTTCGGCTGAAGAATTATGTCTTGAGATTAAAAGCTTAAAACAAAATATAATTCAAATGAAACAGGCTAACACACTTAAGCAAACGTCTAATGTTGCAACCAATGTGCTTGAATGTACTGATCGGATTACTAAGAAGGGGAAGGGAACAACAACATCTAAGGATGTAAAACCCTTTACTATTCTTAAAAATCCTCTACGTTCTCAATTTGGCAATCATGGTTTGAAAGTTGTTTCTACAACTCAATATTTTGTTAAAAAGGTTCATTCTCTAAATGGTTCTGTGTTAACTGAAAGGATTCCTATGATTCCTATGTCAAAAACTTCAAAAGAGAGTCTTTTAAAGAAATCAGTTAAGTCCACAACACACACAAGTTCTAAACCGGATTTAAGTGAGTATGATGCAAAAGAACGTACAATCAAATTGGAAATTCTGCAAAATCAGTCATCTCATGTGTCAACTGAAAAGTTTGGACGTCTAACTAACAACGGTGTTTTTCGTGTCACATGTCATAATTCAAACTTGAATTACAAATCTGTATGGGTTCCTAAGTCCACGACTAAGAAAGTAGCAACCAAACCAAAGCAAACTGCTAGTCGGCCTAGGAAATCCTCTCATGTTTTTCAATTTTCGTCTGTGAACAAAACATCTACTTGGAATAAATTGTGTGTTAAGACTTCTGATAACGATGTAAAGATTGATATTGCGTATGATGCTTCATGTAATGTGGTTTTAAGTGATGTTTTATTATCTAAACTGCATGATGCTTTACGTGATTATTTCATCATTGATCCAAAGTTTGTTGTTAATCCAAAGTTTATTGTTGGTACTAACCGCAAAGGACCCAAAAAACTTTGGGTACCTAAACTCTAGGAAATTCACATTTACAGGGTTTCGACGTCTGTGTTTGGTATATCGATTCCGGTTGTTCTCAACACATGACGGGCGATAAATCCTTGCTTGTCAACTTCATTGATAAATTCCTAGGAACGTTTACATTCGGAAACGATGAGATTGCAACAATAACGGGTTACGGAGATTTTGTGCAAAATGGCATAACAATCAAACGGGTTTCATATGTTGAGGGTTTGGGGTGCAATTTATTTAGTGTGAGCCAATTCTGCGATGGAGATCTCCAAGTTCTGTTTGAACGTTGACAATGCTCGGTGCAATCCACCGAAGGGAATGATCTTCTTGTTGGTAAACGTTGTGCTTCACTATATACTATTGACCTCAATGATGCACCATCACATGCAACTATGTGTTTGGCCACTCATTCTACCAAAGAAAATTCATGGTTATGGCATCATCGGATGTCACACCTGAATTACAAGGGTATCAATCGACTAGTCTCTAAAGATTTAGTTGATGGTATTCCAACCTTTCAATATGATAAGCATCATGTGTGTCCATCATGTGCGATGGGTAAGCTGAAACGGACTAATCATCCGCTTAAGCAAAACCCCAGTACTTCATCGTCTTTGCAATTATTGCATATGGACTTATGTGGGCCCATGCGTATTTCTAGCCTCGGTGGCAAGAAACATATGCTTGTCATTGTTGATGACTATACCTGGTTTACATGGATTTTTCTTTTGCGAACTAAGTCAGAAACCCCCGCCATTATCATTGAATTCATTAAAAAGATTCAACACTCTTTTAACAAACATGTTAAGAGCATCAGAACTGATAATGGGACAGAATTTAAGAATGACCCGCTTGATAGTTATTTGAAAGACAAAGGCATTGAACATCAGTTCTCTGCTGCTCGGACCCCCCAACAAAATGGAGTCGTAGAACGACGTAATCGTACGTTGTGCGAAGCAGCACGAACGATGCTTGCCTACTCCAAATTACCTCCAAAAATGTGGGGGGAGGCCATTTCAACTGCATGCTATACCCAAAATCGTTGTATTGTAAACAAACGTTTTGATAAAACTCCATATGAGTTATTATATGGTAGACGCCCGAATGTCAAATATTTCCGTGTTTTTGGTTGTATATGCTATGTGCTTAACGACTTTGACAGCCTCGGAAAGTTTGATCCTCATGGCGATCAGGCCATATTTCTTGGTTATTCCTCGAACAAAGTTGCTTATCGTGTTTTTCATAAGCGGACAAAGATGATTAAAGAGAGCATTAACGTCAAGTTCGATGAATTTTCGGGAATGACTTTTGAACAACTCAGTTCAAAACCCGATCCTAACCTGGCTACTACTTCTTCCGCGCAAAACTCAATTTTCTCGAAGAAGGTTGTTCCTACGGCTACTTAAGAGGAACTGGATATCTTGGTTAATAGTCTTTATACTCCTTAACGGGATTCAAATGTTCAAGCCGTACCGGTTACACCATCACAGTCAACTACTGTGGAGACTCTTCAAAGTCTTTTTGATGAAGATTCAACACCAACTGATTCACCTGTTGCTTCTTCATCCTCCCTCCAACTCCTGTTACTGATAATCTTGACCCAGTTCAAGATTCATCAGTTGATACAACTCCAGCTGTTTCTCCAGATACTCTATTGAATCCATTAGATAATGTTACATCAGATCAAGCGGATCAAGGCTTAACGTCAACAACGGTTGATGTTTCAATGGATACCACTGATGTACAACCTCTTCCACACACCCGATGGACTAAAAGTCATCCAATAGATCTTATTATTGGTGACGCATCTGCTCCAGTGTCAACTCGAAGGGCTACTCAGAATATGTGTCTATTCACAGCCTTTCTTAGTAAGATTGAACCAACAACAGTTGCTCAAGCTTTACTAGATCCATACTGGGTAGTTGCAATGCAAGACGAGATCAATCAATTTGAACGATTGAAAGTATGGCGATTAGTTCCAAGACCAACGGGTCAACGACCAATAGGGGTAAAGTGGATTTTCAAGAACAAGAAAGATTCTGATGGAATTGTGGTTCAAAATAAGGCACGTCTTGTGGCCAAAGGATATCGACAAAAAGAAGGCATTGATTATGATGAAACATTTGCTCCGATTGCTAGGATTGAGGCAATTCGTCTTTTCCTCGCATTTGCTTCTCATATGAAGTTCACGGTGTTTCAAATGGATGTCAAAACTACTTTTCTGAATGGTTATCTTCAAGAGGAAGTCTATGTTGATCAACCAGAGGGCTTTGTCGATCCCATTCATCTAAACCACGTCTACTACTTGGAGAAAGCTTTATACGGTCTGAAGCAAGCACCGCGTGCATGGTACGAGACCTTAACAAAGTATTTGCTGGACAATGGCTTCTCTCGTGGAACGATTGATACAACGCTATTCATCCGTAAAAACCACGGTCACATTATCATGGTTCAAATTTACGTTGATGATATTATTTTTGGTTCCACATCCCCGGCCTTATGCAAAGAATTTGGTGACCTTATGGCCAACAAAT
The DNA here is from genome assembly GCF_046630445.1 of Rutidosis leptorrhynchoides. Lineage (NCBI taxonomy): Eukaryota > Viridiplantae > Streptophyta > Magnoliopsida > Asterales > Asteraceae > Rutidosis > Rutidosis leptorrhynchoides. The sequence continues at coordinate 247,301,697 of NC_092337.1, forward strand.
TCGAAATGAGCATGCTTGACCAATTAACTTTCTTCTTGGGGTTACAAGTAAAACAATTACCAGATGGGATTTTTATCAGTCAAACTAAGTATATCAATGATATGCTAAAACGTTTTAAAATGACTGCTTTAAAACCAATGTCAACCCCAATGAGAACTTTACTGGATGCTGATACTAATGGGGAACCCTTTGATATTATTCTTTATCGAAGCATGGTTGGTTCTTTAATGTATCTGACTGCAAGTCGACCAGACATTACACTTGTCGTAACTGTCTGTGCTCGCTTTCAGTCCAACCCAAAGAAATCTCACTCCAAAGCGGTTTTTAGGATTTTTCAATACCTTAAAGGTACACCTAACCTTGGGATCTGGTATCCTCATGGATCCGATTTCAATCTCACTGCTTATACTGATGCGGATCATGGTGGTTGCCATGTTGATAGAAAAAGTATATCTGGATCAATTCAGATGTTGGGGAATAGGCTAGTTGGTTGGTCATCCAAAAAGCAGAACTGTGTGTCTTTATCAACAGCTGAGTCTGAGTACATTGCTGCAGCTCACTGTTGTTCACAACTTTTGTGGATGCAAACTCAACTCTTGGACTATGGCTTTAAGATTTCTCAGACCCCGATCTATTATGATTCACAAAGTGCTATTGCAATAACAAGCAACCCGGTTCAGCATTCTAAAACTAAACACATAGATATTCGTTATCATTTCATTAAGGACCATGTAGAGAAAGGGGATGTAGAATTATACTTTGTGCCTACTAAAGTGCAATTAGCTGACATGTTCACTAAACCTTTAGATGTACTTAGGCTAAAATTCTTGATCAAAGAGATTGGCATGGTAGAGTATAGTGCTTGATATTCCTTAGATCTGTTGGGACTTATTTTTAGGATCTTGTGTTTAGGGGGAGTAGATACTTTCTAGGGGGAGCAACTAAGTTTCAGTGCTTTAGATAATTTTTCTTTAAGGGACTGCCTTTAGATTAATGATAACTTCCTAGGTACATTTGTTCAATGGTTACGCAAGGGGGAGGTAACTCATTGATATCCTATTTCAAGGGGGAGTTAATTCATTTTCTTGGGAACATAATCAAAATGCTGATTTACTTTCTTGTATATCACATTTTGAGGGGGAGAAAAAGGGAGAAAATGAGAAAATTATTCAAAAATATTGTTTTTTCAAAAAGTGAATTAAAAATTTCTTTATTTTTATCATAAATAATTCACTATGGCTTGTATACATCTCAGTATGCAACCCGTGTTAACAATTGGTATCACTGAAGATTTGTACTTTGTATAAAATTCAAAGCTCTTTTGAGTACAAATCTTATTTTGAAAAATTCATAAAAATTGGAAAAGATAAAATCCAAAAATATTTAAATTTTACTGAATAAATGCTATTTTTATCATTTTACCGAGTCTGACAACTAACTGCACAGATTTGGTAAGTTCAAAGTTTTCAAAAAAATTGTCTCAGAATTATTTTTCATGAAAAGATTAAAATGGATTTCAAGAGGAAAAATCAATTTGTCAGGATTTGGAGTTAAATTGTTAATGTTTTGAAAAATTGGACTGAATTCGGTATATTAGGCCCATTCTGTAAAGCTCATTCGGTATTTTACCTTCGGTATCTATAAAAGGAGAGTCAAAGTCAAACATTACTCTTACTGTTATTAATTACTTACCGAGTCTGTTGATTATACCGAATCTGCCTAATTCTACCGAGTCAGTCATTATGTTTCTTCAAATTCTTGGTAATTGTTCATTTTAATCAATGTTTAAGATATATAATTGTAGATCTGAGATAATTATGTTTTTATCAACTAGAAAAGTTTAAAATAACTGGATTATGACCTTTAATTTTTGAAATCTTGTTGATTATACCGAGTCTCAGTCGAGTTCAATTAATCTTTGATTAAACTCAATTAATTTTGAAAATCAACATGAAATCTTGTCTAATCTGAGTTAAATTGACTGATCTATCATTTGACCGAGCCTAATTACATGTTTAATTGCTTATTTGATGGATTCTGTATCTACCGAATGTTTTCTTATCCTGATACCGAATTTGTTCATACAATTAACATGTTAACATGCTTATAATTGAATGGTTGATTGATCATGGTAGTGAAATTACATGATATATGATAGAATATGCATGTTTGAGTGACTTTCTGTTAATTGTTGAAGATACCGAATCTGGTTTTCCTTCTTGATACCGAGTCTGAAACTTGGTACCTTGAAAGTGTAGTGACCCGAACTTTTCCATGTTTATATATATTAATTGAGATTGATATTTACATGATTAAATGTTTCCAACATGTTAAGCAATCAAACTTGTTAAGACTTGATTAATTGAAATATGTTTCATATAGACAATTGACCACCCAAGTTGACCGGTGATTCACGAACGTTAAAACTTGTAAAAACTATATGATGACATATATATGGATATATATATATATATATATATATATATATATATATATATATATATATATATATATATATATATATATATATATATATATATATATATATATATATATATATATATATATATATATATAGTTAACATGATACTATGATAAGTAAACATATCATTAAGTATATTAACAATGAACTACATATGTAAAAACAAGACTACTAACTTAATGATTTTTAAACGAGACATATATGTAACGATTATCGTTGTAAAGACATTTAATGTATATATATCATATTAAGAGATATTCATAAATGATAATATCATGATAATATAATAATTTAAAATCTCATTTGATATTATAAACATTGGGTTAACAACATTTAACAAGATTGTTAACCTAAAGGTTTCAAAACAACACTTAAATGTAACGACTAACGATGACTTAACGACTCAGTTAAAATGTATATACATGTAGTGTTTTAATATGTATTTATACACTTTTGAAAGACTTCAATACACTTATCAAAATACTTCTACTTAACAAAAATGCTTACAATTACATCCTCGTTCAGTTTCATCAACAATTCTACTCGTATGCACCCGTATTCGTACTCGTACAATACACAGCTTTTAGATGTATGTACTATTGGTATATACACTCCAATGATCAGCTCTTAGCAGCCCATGTGAGTCACCTAATACATGTGGGAACCATCATTTGGCAACTAGCATGAAATATCTCATAAAATTACAAAAATATGAGTAATCATTCATGACTTATTTACATGAAAACAAAATTACATATCCTTTATATCTAATCCATACACCAACGACCAAAAACACCTACAAACACTTTCATTCTTCAATTTTCTTCATCTAATTGATCTCTCTCAAGTTCTATCTTCAAGTTCTAAGTGTTCTTCATAAATTCTACAAGTTCAAGTTACATAAAATCAAGAATACTTTCAAGTTTGTTAGCTCACTTCCAATCTTGTAAGGTGATCATCCAACCTCAAGAAATCTTTGTTTCTTACAGTAGGTTATCATTCTAATACAAGGTAATAATCATATTCAAACTTTTCTTCAATTTCTATAACTATAACAATCTTATTTCAAGTGATGATCTTACTTGAACTTGTTTTCGTGTCATGATTCTGCTTCAAGAACTTCGAGCCATCCAAGGATCCGTTGAAGCTAGATCCATTTTTCTCTTTTCTAGTAGGTTTATCCAAGGAACTTAAGGTAGTAATGATGTTCATAACATCATTCGATTCATACATATAAAGCTATCTTATTCGAAGGTTTAAACTTGTAATCACTAGAACATAGTTTAGTTAATTCTAAACTTGTTCGCAAACAAAAGTTAATCCTTCTAACTTGACTTTTAAAATAAACGAAACACATGTTCTATATCTATATGATATGCTAACTTAATGATTTAAAACCTGGAAACACGAAAAACACCGTAAAACCGGATTTACGCCGTCGTAGTAACACCGCGGGCTGTTTTGGGTTAGTTAATTAAAAACTATGATAAACTTTGATTTAAAAGTTGTTATTCTGAGAAAATGATTTTTATTATGAACATGAAACTATATCCAAAAATTATGGTTAAACTCAAAGTGGAAGTATGTTTTCTAAAATGGTCATCTAGACGTCGTTCTTTCGACTGAAATGACTACCTTTACAAAAACGACTTGTAACTTATTTTTCTGACTATAAACCTATACTTTTTCTATTTAGATTCATAAAATAGAGTTCAATATGAAACCATAGCAATTTGATTCACTCAAAACGGAATTAAAATGAAGAAGTTATGGGTAAAACAAGATTGGATAATTTTTCTCATTTTAGCTACGTGAAAATTGGTAACAAATCTATTCCAACCATAAATTAATCAACTTGTATTGTATATTATTTAATCTTGAGATACCATAGACACGTATACAATGTTTCGATCTATCATGTCGACACATCTATATATATTTCGGAACAACCATAGACACTCTATATGTGAATGTTGGAGTTAGCTATACAGGGTTGAGGTTGATTCCAAAATATATATAGTTTGAGTTGTGATCAATACTGAGATACGTATACACTGGGTCGTGGATTGATTCAAGATAATATTATCGATTTATTTCTGTACATCTAACTGTGGACAACTAGTTGTAGGTTACTAACGAGGACATCTGACTTAATAAACTTAAAACATCAAAATATATTAAAAGTGTTGTAAATATATTTTGAACATACTTTGATATATATGTATATATTGTTATAGGTTCGTGAATCAACCAGTGGCCAAGTCTTACTTCCCGACGAAGTAAAAATCTGTGAAAGTGAGTTATAGTCCCACTTTTAAAATCTAATATTTTTGGGATGAGAATACATGCAGGTTTTATAAATGATTTACAAAATAGACACAAGTACGTGAAACTACATTCTATGGTTGAATTATCGAAATCGAATATGCCCCTTTTTATTAAGTCTGGTAATCTAAGAATTAGGGAACAGACACCCTAATTGCCGCGAATCCTAAAGATAGATCTATTGGGCCTAACAAACCCCATCCAAAGTACCGGATGCTTTAGTACTTCGAAATTTATATCATATCCGAAGGATGTCCCGGAATGATGGGGATATTCTTATATATGCATCTTGTTAATGTCGGTTACCAGGTGTTCACCATATGAATGATTTTTATCTCTATGTATGGGATGTGTATTGAAATATGAAATCTTGTGGTCTATTATTATGATTTGATATATATAGGTTAAACCTATAACTCACCAACATTTTTGTTGACGTTTAAAGCATGTTTATTCTCAGGTGAATATTAAGAGCTTTCGCTGTCGCATACTTAAATAAGGACGAGATTTGGAGTCCATGCTTGTATAATATTGTGTAAAAACTGCATTCAAGAAACTTATTTCGTTGTAACATATTTGTATTGTAAACCATTATGTAATGGTCGCGTGTAAACAGGATATTTTAGATTATCATTATTTGATAATCTACGTAAAGCTTTTTAAACCTTTATTGATGAAATAAAGGTTATGGTTTGTTTTAAAATGAATGCAGTCTTTGAAAAACGTCTCATATAGAGGTCAAAACCTCGCAACGAAATCAATTAATATGGAACGTTTTTAATCAATAAGAACGGGACATTTCAGTTGGTATCCGAGCGTTGGTCTTAGAGAACCAGAAAATTTGCATTAGTGTGTCTTATCGAGTTTGTTAGGATGCATTAGTGAGTCTGGACTTCGACCATGTTTTCTTTAAAAATGATTGCTTTACATTTTTGTTGGAAATTATATATTATTAACATGTATATATTATGTGATATATTAATCTCTTATCATGTTTGATATTGTGTGATAGATGTCTACCTCTAGCACAAATCCCATTGACTCACCTAATAATAACGAAGAGTCGAATATATATTGGACTGATTCACAAGTTCCCGAAGAAGAACCGGAAGAAGAATCAGAACCGGAAGAGGAGGAACCGGAGGAGGAAATAGAACCGGTGGGGGAAATAATAAAACGATTAAGTAAAAGAAAATCCTCAACCAACCGACCAAGGTTAATTATGGTCAATGGTGTTTCCGCCAAGGAAGCAAAATATTGGGAGGATTACCAATTCTCCGATGAATCGGATTCGGACGAGAATTCTGATGATGTTATAGAAATTACCCCAACTGAATTTAAAAAAGCAAAAGAAAATAATAAGGGAAAGGGCATAAAAATAGAGAAATCTAATTCCAACCCCGATGAACTTTATATGTATCGTCAACCCCCGAAGTCCTTAAGTTGTAACAATGACCCGGGAACCTCTAAACCACCAGGTTTTTCTAAACCGTTGTGGAAAACGACAGCTAGTATTAGGGGAACATCATATATCCCTAGAAACTTGGCAAAACACACCAAAATCGAAGAAGAAGAAACGAGCGAGTCGGAATAAGATAGTTGTATTCGTGTGGTGTAATATATGTAATATAGCGTGCTTATGCTTTATGATATATGTAAAAATTGCTTGTATTAATAAGTAATTTTTATGAATCTAACTCTTGTCTATTTTACAGTATAAAAACACAAAATGGATAGACAACCCAATATTTTAAGAGACCTACCCGGAGACATGATTGATGAAATCTTGTCAGGATCGGTCAGAATTCTTCGGCACAACTATTTAAGGCGAGATCAGTTTGTAAGACATTCGAAGAACGTTCCAAGAATGCCTTGGTTTATAAAAGGCTTTCGTTCGAAAGATGAGGGATATCACATTGGGAAATCCATAAGTTACGAAGTGTTTACGTTGACGCATATATTGTGGGGAACCCAAATGCTATTTTACGCAATGGGTTAAGAAATTATTTTGACTCAAAATATCCGAATATTGGACTTCGTGATTTAGAAAAAGCGGCTAACATGCAACATAAAGAAGCATGTTATGCTTACGGATTAGTAATGTTCGCTTCTCACCAAAGTGAGAACAAGAACATCGGGCTACAACTATTAAACAAAATGTTCCCACAAGTGACGGAGTCGGTAATTGGGGTAAGAAATGAGGTTTTTAGATTGTTACGGGACTGTTGGACATTACGTAACCCTCGTCCCTTTGACGACGTTACAACACGCTGTCTTATCAACGGCCATAACGGTTATGTTCCACAAGACCAAGGATGGGAAGTAATCCTAGTAAAACCAGAATGCATGACTTGTTTCTGGACGTATGAATTACGTGTCTTTATTGAAATGTCCCGTTCTTATTGATTAAAAACGTTCCATATTAATTGATTTCGTTGCGAGGTTTTGACCTCTATATGAGACGTTTTTCAAAGACTGCATTCATTTTAAAACAAACCATAACCTTTATTTCATCAATAAAGGTTTAAAAAGCTTTACGTAGATTATCAAATAATGATAATCTAAAATATCCTGTTTACACACGACCATTACATAATGGTTTACAATACAAATATGTTACAACAAAATAAGTTTCTTGAATGCAGTTTTTACACAATATCATACAAACATGGACTCCAAATCTTGTCCTTATTTAAGTATGCGACAGCGGAAGCTCTTAATAATCACCTGAGAATAAACATGCTTAAAACGTCAACAAAAATGTTGGTGAGTTATAGGTTTAACCTATATATATCAAATCATAATAATAGACCACAAGATTTCATATTTCAATACACATCCCATACATAGAGATAAAAATCATTCATATGGTGAACACCTGGTAACCGACATTAACAAGATGCATATATAAGAATATCCCCATCATTCCGGGACACCCTTCGGATATGATATAAATTTCGAAGTACTAAAGCATCCGGTACTTTGGATGGGGTTTGTTAAGCCCAATAGATCTATCTTTAGGATTCGCGTCAATTAGGGCGTCTGTTCCCTAATTCTTAGATTACCAGACTTAATAAAAAGGGGCATATTCGATTTCGATAATTCAACCATAGAATGTAGTTTCACGTACTTGTGTCTATTTTGTAAATCATTTATAAAACCTGCATGTATTCTCATCCCAAAAATATTAGATTTTAAAAGTGGGACTATAACTCACTTTCACAGATTTTTACTTCGTCGGGAAGTAAGACTTGGCCACTGGTTGATTCACGAACCTATAACAATATATACATATATATCAAAGTATGTTCAAAATATATTTACAACACTTTTAATATATTTTGATGTTTTAAGTTTATTAAGTCAGCTGTCCTCGTTAGTAACCTACAACTAGTTGTCCACAGTTAGATGTACAGAAATAAATCGATAAATATTATCTTGAATCAATCCACGACCCAGTGTATACGTATCTCAGTATTGATCACAACTCAAACTATATATATTTTGGAATCAACCTCAACCCTGTATAGCTAACTCCAACATTCACATATAGAGTGTCTATGGTTGTTCCGAAATATATATAGATGTGTCGACATGATAGGTCGAAACATTGTATACGTGTCTATGGTATCCCAAGATTACATAATATACAATACAAGTTGATTAAGTTATGGTTGGAATAGATTTGTTACAAATTTTCACGTAGCTAAAATGAGAAAAATTATCCAATCTTGTTTTACCCATAACTTCTTCATTTTAAATCCGTTTTGAGTGAATCAAATTGCTATGGTTTCATATTGAACTCTATTTTATGAATCTAAACAGAAAAAGTATAGGTTTATAGTCAGAAAAATAAGTTACAAGTCGTTTTTGTAAAGGTAGTCATTTCAGTCGAAAGAACGACGTCTAGATGACCATTTTAGAAAACATACTTCCACTTTGAGTTTAACCATAATTTTTGGATATAGTTTCATGTTCATAATAAAAATCATTTTCTCAGAATAACAACTTTTAAATCAAAGTTTATCATAGTTTTTAATTAACTAACCCAAAACAGCCCGCGGTGTTACTACGACGGCGTAAATCCGGTTTTACGGTGTTTTTCGTGTCTCCAGGTTTTAAATCATTAAGTTAGCATATCATATAGATATAGAACATGTGTTTAGTTGATTTTAAAAGTCAAGTTAGAAGGATTAACTTTTGTTTGCGAACAAGTTTAGAATTAACTAAACTATGTTCTAGTGATTACAAGTTTAAACCTTCGAATAAGATAGCTTTATATGTATGAATTGAATGATGTTATGAACATCATTACTACCTTAAGTTCCTTGGATAAAACTACTGGAAAAGAGAAAAATGGATCTAGCTTCAATGGATCCTTGGATGGCTCGAAGTTCTTGAAGCAGAATCATGACACGAAAACAAGTTCAAGTAAGATCATCACTTGAAATAAGATTGATATAGTTATAGAAATTGAACCAAAGTTTGAATATGATTATTACCTTGTATTAGAATGATAACCTACTGTAAGAAACAAAGATTTCTTGAGGTTGGATGATCACCTTACAAGATTGGAAGTGAGCTAGCAAACTTGAAAGTATTCTTGATTTTATGTAACTAGAACTTGTAGAATATATGAAGAACACTTAGAACTTGAAGATAGAACTTGAGAGAGATCAATTAGATGAAGAAAATTGAAGAATGAAAGTGTTTGTAGGTGTTTTTGGTCGTTGGTGTATGGATTAGATATAAAGGATATGTAATTTTGTTTTCATGTAAATAAGTCATGAATGATTACTCATATTTTTGTAGTTTTATGAGATATTTCATACTAGTTGCCAAATGATGGTTCCCACATGTGTTAGTTGACTCACATGGGCTGCTAAGAGCTGATCATTGGAGTGTATATACCAATAGTACATACATCTAAAAGCTGTGTATTGTACGAGTACGAATACGGGTGCATACGAGTAGAATTGTTGATGAAACTGAACGAGGATGTAATTGTAAGCATTTTTGTTAAGTAGAAGTATTTTGATAAGTGTATTGAAGTCTTTCAAAAGTGTATAAATACATATTAAAACACTACACGTATATACATTTTAACTGAGTCGTTAAGTCATCGTTAGTCGTTACATGTAAGTGTTGTTTTGAAACCTTTAGGTTAACGATCTTGTTAAATGTTGTTAACCCAATGTTTATAATATCAAATGAGATTTTAAATTATTATATTATCATGATATTATCATGTATGAATATCTCTTAATATGATATATATACATTAAATGTCTTTACAACGATAATCGTTACATATATGTCTCGTTTAAAAATCATTAAGTTAGTAGTCTTGTTTTTACATATGTAGTTCATTGTTAATATACTTAATGATATGTTTACTTATCATAGTATCATGTTAACTATATATATATCCATATATATGCCATCATATAGTTTTTACAAGTTTTAACGTTCGTGAATCACCGGTCAACTTGGGTGGTCAATTGTCTATATGAAACATATTTCAATTAATCAAGTCTTAACAAGTTTGATTGCTTAACATGTTGGAAACATTTAATCATGTAAATATCAATCTCAATTAATATATATAAACATGGAAAAGTTCGGGTCACTACATTTATTGCCTTTGCTGAACGACTTGTGTACTAGCTAGAATTATCTTCACAACCATCTTGTATCAAATTTATTGTGTGCTATATTTCATGCTATATGTAAAATAAGCGGTATTGTAAGTTTGTAAAATATTGTGTAAAAGTTTGAACGCGAAATATTATTATAATCAGTTTTTTATATAGAATTGTAGTAGTTGAATTATATATTAGCTACTAAGTATGAACTTAACGGGTAGGTACTACCCGAATTTAAACTTATAAAACGCTAATATGAAGAAAAAGCTTTTATAAATGAGTTCATATTATGCTACGAAATACTATTAACTACTCTTAATATTCTGTATGATTAACTTGTTCCATTTGACTATTTTGAAGGAAATGGCACCGACTACTCGACACACCGTGAATATGAATGAAGAGGAATTCCGTACTTTTCTAGCTTCAAACATAGTCGCAGTACAGATTGCGCTACATACCAACAATAACCTTGGATCTAGCAGTACAGGAAATCGTGTAGGATGCACCTACAAAGAATTCACTGCCTGCAAACCTTTGGAATTTGATGGAACCGAAGGACCGATCGGATTGAAACGGTGGACCGAGAAGGTCGAATCGGTGTTTGCCATAAGTAAGTGTACTGAAGAGGACAAAGTGAAGTACGCTACGCATACCTTCACAGGTTCTGCGTTAACATGGTGGAATACCTATCTAGAGCAAGTGGGACAAGATGATGCGTACGCACTACCGTGGTCAGCATTCAAGCACTTGATGAACGAGAAGTACCGTCCCAGAACCGAGGTCAATAAGCTCAAGACAGAACTTAAAGGGTTACGAACCCAAGGATTTGATATTACCACGTATGAAAGACGATTCACAGAATTGTGCCTATTGTGTCCGGGAGCGTTCGAAGATGAGGAAGAGAAGATCGATGCGTTTGTGAAAGGATTACCGGAAAGAATCCAAGAAGATATAAGTTCACACGAGCCCGCCTCCATACAACAGGCATGTAGAATGGCTCACAAACTAGTGAACCAGATTGAGGAAAGAATTAAAGAACAGACGGCTGAAGAGGCTAATGTGAAGCAAGTTAAAAGAAAGTGGGAGGAAAACGGTGATAAGAATCACCAATACAACAACAACAGCAACTACGACAATAATCGCAACAATTATCCCAACAATCGTAACATCAATCGCAACTACAACAAATGGCCCAACAACAACAACAGCAATCATCCCAACAACAATAATAACCGCAATAACAACAACAATCAGAAGCAGCTATGCCAAAGGTGTGAAAAGTATCACTCGGGGTTCTGCACCAAATTTTGAAACAAGTGTAAAAGAAATGGTCATAGCGCGGCGAAATGTGAGGTCTACGGACCTAGGGTTAATAGAACGAAAGGAACAAATGGTGTCGGAACGAGTAATGGCGAAGCAAGTAGTGTCGGAGCAAGTTATGCCAATGTAGTTTGTTATAAATGTGGAAAACCGGGCCACATTATTAGAAATTTCCCGAACCAGGAGAACACGAATGGACAAGGCCGCGGAAGAGTTTTCAATATTAATGCGGCAGAGGCACGGGAAGACCCGGAGCTTGTTACGGGTACATTTCTTATTGACAATAAATCTGCTTATGTTTTATTTGATTCGGGTGCGGATAGAAGCTATATGAGTAGAGATTTTTGTGCTAAATTAAGTTGTCCATTGACACCTTTGGATAGTAAATTTTTACTCGAATTAGCAAATGGTAAATTAATTTCAGCAGATAATATATGTCGGAATCGAGAAATTAAACTGGTTAGCGAAACATTTAAGATTGATTTGATACCAGTAGAATTAGGGAGTTTTGATGTGATAATCGGTATGGACTGGTTGAAAGAAGTGAAAGCAGAGATTGTTTGTTACAAAAATGCAATTCGCATTATACGAGAAAAAGGAAAACCCTTAATGGTGTACGGAGAAAAGGGCAACACGAAGCTACATCTTATTAGTAATTTGAAGGCACAAAAACTAATAAGAAAAGGTTGCTATGCTGTTCTAGCACACGTCGAGAAAGTACAAACTGAAGAAAAGAGCATCAATGATGTTCCCATTGCAAAAGAATTTCCCGATGTATTTCCGAAAGAATTACCGGGATTACCCCCACATCGATCCGTTGAATTTCAAATAGATCTTCTACCAGGAGCTGCACCAATAGCTCGTGCTCCTTACAGACTCGCACCCAGCGAGATGAAAGAACTGCAAAGCCAATTACAAGAACTTTTAGAGCGTAGTTTCATTCGACCAAGCACATCACCGTGGGGAGCTCCTGTTTTGTTTGTCAAGAAGAAAGATGGTACATTCAGGTTGTGTATCAACTACCGAGAGTTGAACAAACTTACCATCAAGAACCGCTACCCACTACCGAGAATCGACGACTTATTTGATCAACTACAAGGCTCGTCTGTTTATTCAAAGATTGACTTACGTTCCGGGTATCATCAAATGCGGGTGAAAGTAGATGATATTCCAAAGACTGTTTTCAGAACACGTTACGGTCATTATGATTTTATGGTCATGCCGTTTGGTTTAACTAATGCACCAGCTGTGTTCATGGACCTTATGAACCGAGTGTGTGGACCATACCTTGACAAGTTTGTCATTGTTTTCATTGATGACATACTTATTTACTCAAAGAATGACCAAGAACACGGTGAACATTTGAGAAAGGTGTTAGAAGTATTGAGGAAGGAAGAATTGTACGCTAAGTTTTCAAAGTGTGCATTTTTGTTGGAAGAAGTTCAATTCCTCGGTCACATAGTGAACAAAGAAGGTATTAAGGTGGATCCGGCAAAGATAGAAACTGTTGAAAAGTGGGAAACCCCGAAAACTCCGAAACACATACGCCAGTTTTTAGGACTAGCTGGTTACTACAGAAGGTTCATCCAAGACTTTTCCAGAATAGCAAAACCCTTGACTGCATTAACACATAAAGGGAAGAAATTTGAATGGAATGATGAACAAGATAAAGCGTTTCAGTTATTGAAGAAAAAGCTAACTACGGCACCTATATTGTCATTGCCTGAAGGGAATGATGATTTTGTGATTTATTATGACGCATCAAAGTAAGGTCTCGGTTGTGTATTAATGCAACGAACGAAGGTGATTGCTTATGCGTCTAGACATTTGAAGATTCACGAACAAAATTATACGACGCATGATTTGGAATTAGGCGCGGTTGTTTTTGCATTAAAGACTTGGAGGCACTACTTATATGGGGTCAAAAGTATTATATATACCGACCACAAAAGTCTTCAACACATATTTAATCAGAAACAACTGAATATGAGGCAGCGTAGGTGGATTGAATTGTTGAATGATTACGACTTTGAGATTCGTTACCACCCAGGGAAGGCAAATGTGGTAGCGATGCCTTGAGCAGGAAGGACAGAGAACCCATTCGCGTAAAATCTATGAATATAATGATTCATAATAACCTTACTACTCAAATAAAGGAGGCGCAACAAGGAGTTTTAAAAGAGGGAAATTTAAAGGATGAAATACCCAAAGGATCGGAGAAGCATCTTAATATTCGGGAAGACGGAACTCGGTATAGGGCTGAAAGGATTTGGGTACCAAAATTTGGAGATATGAGAGAAATGGTACTTAGAGAAGCTCATAAAACCAGATACTCAATACATCCTGGAACGGGGAAGATGTACAAGGATCTCAAGAAACATTTTTGGTGGCCGGGTATGAAAGACGATGTTGCTAAATATGTAGGAGAATGTTTGACGTGTTCTAAGGTCAAAGCTGAGCATCAGAAACCATCAGGTCTACTTCAACAACCCGAAATCCCGGAATGGAAATGAGAAAACATTACCATGGATTTCATCACTAAATTGCCAAGGACTGCAAGTGGTTTTGATACTATTTGGGTAATAGTTGATCGTCTCACCAAATCAGCACACTTCCTGCCAATAAGAGAAGATGACAAGATGGAGAAGTTAGCACAACTGTATTTGAAGGAAGTCATCTCCAGACATGGAATACCAATCTCTATTATCTCTGATAGGGATGGCAGATTTATTTCAAGATTCTGGCAGACATTACAGCAAGCATTAGGAACTCGTCTAGACATGAGTATTGCCTATCATCCACAAACTGATGGGCAGAGCGAAAATACGATACAAACGCTTGAAGACATGCTACGAGCATGTGTTATTGATTTCGGAAACAGTTGGGATCGACATCTACCGTTAGCAGAATTTTCCTACAACAACAGCTACCATTCAAGCATTGAGATGGCGCCGTTTGAAGCACTTTATGGTAGAAAGTGCAGGTCTTCGATTTGTTGGAGTGAAGTGGGGGATAGACAGATTACGGGTCCAGAGATTATACAAGAAACTACTGAGAAGATCATCCAAATTCAACAACGGTTGAAAACTGCCCAAAGTCGACAAAAGAGCTACGCTGACATTAAAAGAAAAGATATAGAATTTGAAATTGGAGAGATGGTCATGCTTAAAGTTGCACCTTGGAAAGGCGTTGTTCGATTTGGTAAACGAGGGAAATTAAATCCAAGGTATATTGGACCATTCAAGATTATTGATCGTGTCGGACCAGTAGCTTACCGACTTGAGTTACCTCAACAACTCGCGGCTATACATAACACTTTCCACGTCTCGAATTTGAAGAAATGTTTTGCTAAAGAAGATCTCACTATTCCGTTAGATGAAATCCAAATCAACGAAAAACTTCAATTCATCGAAGAACCCGTCAAAATAATGGATCGTGAGGTTAAAAGACTTAAGCAAAACAAGATACCAATTGTTAAGGTTCGATGGAATGCTCGTAGAGGACCCGAGTTCACCTGGGAGCATGAAGATCAGATGAAGAAGAAATACCCGCATCTATTTCCAGAAGATTCGTCAACACCTTCAACAGCTTAAAATTTCGGGACGAAATTTATTTAATGGGTAGGCACTGTAGTGACCCGAACTTTTCCATGTTTATATATATTAATTGAGATTAATATTTACATGATTAAATGTTTCCAACATGTTAAGCAATCAAACTTGTTAAGACTTGATTAATTGAAATATGTTTCATATAGACAATTGACCACCCAAGTTGACCGGTGATTCACGAACGTTAAAACTTGTAAAAACTATATGATGACATATATATGGATATATATATAGAGTTAACATGATACAATGATAAGTAAACATATCATTAAGTATATTAACAATGAACTACATATGTAAAAACAAGACTACTAACTTAATGATTTTTAAACGAGACATATATGTAACGATTATCGTTATAAAGACATTTAATGTATATATATCATATTAAGAGATATTCATACATGATAATATCATGATAATATAATAATTTAAAATCTCATTTGATATTATAAATATTGGGTTAACAACATTTAACAAGATCGTTAACCTAAAGGTTTTAAAACAACACTTACATGTAACGACTAACGATGACTTAACGACTCAGTTAAAATGTATATACATGTAGTGTTTTAATATGTATTTATACACTTTTGAAAGACTTCAATACACTTATCAAAATACTTCTACTTAACAAAAATGCTTACAATTACATCCTCGTTCAGTTTCATCAACAATTCTACTCGTATGCACCCGTATTCGTACTCGTACAATACACAGCTTTTAGATGTATGTACTATTGGTATATACACTACAATGATCAGCTCTTAGTAGACCATTTGAGTCACCTAACACATGTGGGAACCATCATTTGGCAACTAGCATGAAATATCTCATAAAATTACAAAAATA
The DNA here is from genome assembly GCF_046630445.1 of Rutidosis leptorrhynchoides. Taxonomy (NCBI): domain Eukaryota; kingdom Viridiplantae; phylum Streptophyta; class Magnoliopsida; order Asterales; family Asteraceae; genus Rutidosis; species Rutidosis leptorrhynchoides. The sequence goes on from NC_092337.1 coordinate 247,317,935, forward strand.
TGAGTAATCATTCATGACTTATTTACATGAAAACAAAATTACATATCCTTTATATCTAATCCATACACCAACGACCAAAAACACCTACAAACACTTTCATTCTTTAATTTTCTTCATATAATTGATCTCTCTCAAGTTATATCTTCAAGTTCTAAGTGTTCTTCATAAATTCTACAAGTTCAAGTTACATAAAATCAAGAATACTTTCAAGTTTGCTAGCTCACTTCCAATCTTGTAAGGTGATCATCCAACCTCAAGAAATCTTTGTTTCTTACAGTAGGTTATCATTCTAATACAAGGTAATAATCATATTCAAACTTTGGTTCAATTTCTATAACTATAACAATCTTATTTCAAGTGATGATCTTACTTGAACTTGTTTTCGTGTCATGATTCTGCTTCAAGAACTTCGAGCCATCCAAGGATCCGTTGAAGCTAGATCTATTTTTCTATTTTCTAGTAGGTTTATCCAAGGAACTTATGGTAGTAATGATGTTCATAACATCATTCGATTCATACATATAAAGCTATCTTATTCGAAGGTTTAAACTTGTAATCACTAGAACATAGTTTAGTTAATTCTAAACTTGTTCGCAAACAAAAGTTAATCCTTCTAACTTGACTTTTAAAATCAACTAAACACATGTTCTATATCTATATGATATGCTAACTTAATGATTTAAAACCTGGAAACACGAAAAATACCGTAAAACCGGATTTACGCTGTCGTATTAACACCGGGGGCTGTTTTGGGTTAGTTAATTAAAAACTATGATAAACTTTGATTTAAAAGTTGTTATTCTGAGAAAATGATTTTTATTATGAACATGAAACTATATCCAAAAATTATGGTTAAACTCAAAGTGGAAGTATGTTTTCTAAAATGGTCATCTAGACGTCGTTCTTTCGACTGAAATGACTACCTTTACAAAAATGACTTGTAACTTATTTTTCCGACAATAAACCTATACTTTTTCTGTTTAGATTCATAAAATAGAGTTCAATATGAAACCATAGCAATTTGATTCACTCAAAACGGATTTAAAATGAAGAAGTTATGGGTAAAACAAGATTGGATAATTTTTCTCATTTTAGCTACGTGAAAATTGGTAACAAATCTATTCCAACCATAACTTAATCAACTTGTATTGTATATTATGTAATCTTAAGATACCATAGACACGTATACAATGTTTCGACCTATCATGTCGACACATCTATATATATTTCGGAACAACCATAGACACTCTATATGTGAATGTTGGAGTTAGCTATACAGGGTTGAGGTTGATTCCAAAATATATATAGTTTGAGTTGTGATCAATACTGAAATACGTATACACTGGGTCGTGGATTGATTCAAGATAATATTATCGATTTATTTCTGTACATCTAACTGTGGACAACTAGTTATAGGTTACTAACGAGGACAGCTGACTTAATAAACTTAAAACATCAAAATATATTAAAAGTGTTGTAAATATATTTTGAACATACTTTGATATATATATGTATATATTGTTATAGGTTCGTGAATCAACCAGTGGCCAAGTCTTACTTCCCGACGAAGTAAAAATCTGTGAAAGTGAGTTATAGTCCCACTTTTAAAATCTAATATTTTTGGGATGAGAATACATGCAGGTTTTATAAATGATTTACAAAATTGACACGAGTACGTGAAACTACATTCTATGGTTGAATTATCGAAATCGAATATGCCCCTTTTTATTAAGTCTGGTAATCTATGAATTAGGGAACAGACACCCTAATTGACGCGAATCCTAAAGATAGATCTATTGGGCCTAACAAACCCCATCCAAAGTACCGGATGCTTTAGTACTTCGAAATTTATATCATATCCGAAGGGTGTCCCGGAATGATGGGGATATTCTTATATATGCATCTTGTTAATGTCGGTTACCAGGTGTTCACCATATGAATGATTTTTATCTCTATGTATGGGATGTGTATTGAAATATGAAATCTTGTGGTCTATTATTATGATTTGATATATATAGGTTAAACATATAACTCACCAACATTTTTGTTGACGTTTAAAGCATGTTTATTCTCAGGTGAATATTAAGAGCTTCCGCTGTCGCATACTTAAATAAGGACGAGATTTGGAGTCCATGCTTGTATGATATTGTGTAAAAACTGCATTCAAGAAACTTATTTCGTTGTAACATATTTGTATTGTAAACCATTATGTAATCGTCGCGTGTAAACAGGATATTTTAGATTACCATTATTTGATAATCTACGTAAAGCTTTTTAAACCTTTATTGATGAAATAAAGGTTATGGTTTGTTTTAAAATGAATGCAGTCTTTGAAAAACGTCTCATATAGAGGTCAAAACCTCGCAACGAAATCTATTAATATGGAACGTTTTTAATCAATAAGAACGGGACATTTCAGAAAGTTTCTAATTTATATCTTCAAACACTTAACATGTTTATTTTTTATTTTTATGATATGAAAACTCAAGCTTATTTGGTTACAGAATCTAAAGTTTTCATAACTACCGAATCTGCTTGAATTGTGCTGAAATTGACTAAGTGTTATATAATTGACTTTGCATGATGATTTTGTACTAAGATGAATATCATATGAATGTCATGGTTGTCAATTATTTGTTCATATTTGAGAATAAAAGTCTTTTATATTTTTGAAAAATCATAAAAATCTTAAAATTTAAAAAATATAAAAAGGATTTCAAAGGCAAATAAGAATAGAGATATATGCTTTTTGTTAAATATCTTGTGGTCTTCTATTTCTTGTATTTACAGCTAAATGGCGAACAATCACTTTATCAACTTTGAAACCAATATTCCCTGCAAATATTGGACTGCAATTCTAGAGAGGCATACTTTATGGCCTGCTCTGAGCTCCACATTTAGTGTGCCAGAAACAGACTTGGATATTCTTAATAGATCAATCAGATTTGTGGAGGCTACACAACCAAATGCTACTAATCCACAGGGCGAACTAGCCAGATTTGAATTTAGGCTGAGGGGAGTACAAGGATTCAGGAGTTTCACAAAAGCTGACTTCAGGTGGATATTCAGACTTCCTCTTGTACAGAATGCTCCTGCTTTTCCTGCTACTCAGCAAATGATGACTTATGTCTTTGATCTTGGTTATGTTGGAGCTACCAATGTTCCACCAGCTAAGTTTCAGAAGAAATATCTGCATTCAAGGTGGTATGTGATCTTCTCAATCATCAACACATGCTTGTTGATGACAAGAAGTGGATCTGATAGCTTAACTGTGCCGATGCTCAAACTTTTCTACTCATTCACAAGAGTAGAGAATCCTGATTATGCAGAACTTATATGGGATTTGGTTCAGGCATAGATTGAAAAGCCAAGGGGTTCATACATCCCTTGCGAAAGGTTTTTCTGTATCTTTATCCATGATGCTATCAATGCTTGCAGAAATGCAAATATCTTTGTACCAGATACACATGGATTACAGATGAAAAGGTTTGGAGAGCTGAAGATGAACACCCCTATGGTGTCTGATAATCAATTCACTGCGCCAATTCCAAATTGGCTAGTGAGGCTAGATGAACCCCAAGACGCTCGTATGCGTTCTTATTTTCAGGCTGTAGGAATACCTCTTCCGAACCCGGTACAACAAGAACAAGTTGAACCTGCCGTGGTTCCAGCCCCAGAGGTTGTAGAGGAACCTGTAGTTCAACCACCCGGGCCAGCTAATCCTCCACTTAGGGTAAACCTCAAACGATCTAGGGTAGCACACCAAGCTCAACCCGTGAGGATCAGGGAACCTAGTCCAACTAGGATTGAACCAACCTTTTCCACAACACCCGAAGTAAGCAGTGACACTTCAGCAACAACATCTGAATCATCTCCTGAACATTCTCCTAAGAGAACTCGATACATTCCTGATGAGATGATTCAGACTCCACCAACCCAACGAGTAACTAGATCTAGGACTTCGACACCCATCGTCCACCAAACAGTTACTCCAACCAGTGGTGATACGGACCAAGACCTAGAACCAATTAGGTCACCCTCACCCATCTCCATATCACATTCAAGAATAACAGTAAGCCCTACGCTAAATGAAGGGTAAGCTTCGGTAGGCAAGAGATCTAAACGCACGGATGGTAAAACGACCACTAAGCCCATCCAATCTAAACAGGACTTAATAATAAATCCTACAAAGCAAGGTGCTTCGGCATCTAAGGAAGTAAAGTCTTCCTCTGCAGTGAAGTCTGTGTTGACTCAATCGATTGAGGAAACTCAATCATTGAAGTCCAGAACGGCCGAAGGGGAGCCAAAAAATCTTGAAAAGGCACCCTGCGTATTGGCTAGAAATCCTCCTGTACCTCAACGTACAACAGGGTCTCGAGGTCCGGCTTATCTTGATGAGGAAGATCTTCCGCGTCCCATGGAAACGAGTCAACATGACAATCCTTCGGGATATTTATCAGACTTCCAGCAGACTGTTCCCTTGGTTCATGAAAGTGATCCATTGGTTCAAACCACTTCTCTTCCAGATTCTGAATCTCAGGGTCTAGAGGAAGAGTCTTTAACTGAAAGAGATGTGCCACCTCATGGTATATCAATGATTTTAGGAGTTGGGGATAGTAATATCTCTGCGAGAACTAAACAGACGGGTAGTTCTACTACTCTGTCAGAGTCCCATGAGACCAAAGTCATGGAGGCGGATGCTTCGAAAGAACCTTCACCGGTGACAACTCCGGTTGTTACCCAACCTCCATCAGAAGGGGATAACATGAATCTGACTAGTAGTATGTACATCCCTACATATAAGAATAATACCGCACAATCATCCTTACCTGCCCTCACGGCAACTCAAACACTTCCACCAACATCGCCTTCAACAGTTGCTGTTGATGCTGCTTTTGTTCATGGTTACACTGTTGTTTCACCAACTGAGTCACCTTCTCGAAGTTCAAATAGATATGGTTTACAGTATCTCTCTGACAATGAGGTGGAGGACCTCTATCTTGCTGAGTTTGCTAAACGAATTGATCTTGATGAAGTTCGTGAAACTATGACGATTTATCTTGAGCAAGCAAGGATAGTGTATCCTTTATCTCCATGCAAGTCACCTGGACCAATTCACATGCCTGATCATGATGATTTCGATCCCGACAATCTTCATGAGGGGGAGAATAGACAAGGTGGTTATCGGTCCAGTGTTTTTCAAAGATTAACTTATGAAGCTGGTACATCTAGTCAACAGAAGGATAAAGATGTTGTTGATATATCTGATTTCGGTGATGAAATTGAAGAAATTCAATGTGAAAGTTTTCTAGATGAATCGGAAAGTCAGAGAGAGGGTGATTCAGGAATGTTAATGATTATGAATTCAGCTGATCAATCAGAGAAAAAGTTAACTCAAGAGGACAATCAAAACTTTGACAACATTGAAGATATTTTGAAGGGGTCATCGAGTGTCGCCAATGAATTCAATGATCATCAATTTGTTAATTTGATATCTCCAACTGACAAATTTGGAATACACTTAGAAAAGGAGATTTTCTCTAATGGCGAAGAAGATACACGACTCCTGCCGATTTGAATGTTCCTTTTCAAATTGCAGAGATTGTTCTTGAACGTGATGCAAATTACCAACTAAGTGAGGATGAAGAGAAAAATATTCTTTGTTCACCATTCATTGAACAACAAGCATATAGAATTTATGGTGATTCTGATCTCGTCCTTTCTGCATCAATGAGTGTTCTGGGTGCATGGAAATATCATAAGAAACCAGAATTTCTCAAAGCTTATCTGAGTGTTGGTAACAAATTCAAATTGAAGAATGAAGAGAAACTTCAAATTCAGCGGAGTTCAGAGATTAAAAGCATTAATAAGATTTTGATGATTAATAAGGATGGAGTGAAGATGCCATTGTTTCAAGTTACAAGAATGGATTATGAGGATTACCAATTCTCAGAAGCGGATTTTGATAAATTGAAGATGGATGACATTATTTTCATTTACAACTATCTGATTAACTTGAATGAATCTGCAACAATTTATCATGCTACTGCAATGAAGGCAGTCTACAGGTTTATTCTTGATTCAATGAGATGGATGTCAGTTCATGATTTTTAGTTGGGATTGGAATCTGGACACAAAAAGCTCAGAATCAAACCACCAAATCAAGTGATTGAAGAGCTAAGATACATGTCCTTACTTGAAGTGAGCGACTGTCCATATGGGTTTGTATTTGTCAATTCTCACTATACAAAGATCTTCATCAGAGTCTCAGATTTCAGAAGATACTCAGACGGAACGTTGATGTATGCTTTCAAGTACATGAGATGGAAATTGATCAATAACTGTTATTCAACTGAAGATATTGAGACTGTCAAATACATTCTCACAAGATTAAAAAGTCGCTCAAAACGAGAGTGAATATATGAAGATATGAGAATCTCAAGGGATTCAAATCTAAAGTTCACTTCAGAGGAACAAAGTTCCTTTAGATGTTTTAAATAGGATTATGTTGTAAAGTTCACATTTAACACTAAGGGGGAGATTGTTAGGACCCCGACGTTGTATAGTGTTAATGTGAAAATAAGCTTAAATGAAGGTTCCTTAGAAGAGGGCTATATAAGGAACCTATGTAGTCCTAATTAGATAGCCATTGCATTGTAACTGAGTTCTAGAAGCTGTGGAATGTAATTGTACCGATTCTCTCTAATACCGAGTCTCATTCCTATCTACCGAATCTCTCTTTATCTTATCATTTCTCTCAATCTCAACATGATCTGACCTATCAGTTTTGAAGGCACAACAATTGTATGCTAACGGTAACAAATGCCATTTTCTTGCACATGAGGTGACGTTTTTGGGGTATATCATATCAGAACAAGGAATAAGGATGGATGAATCAAAGATAGAGGCCATTACCAATTGGCCAATACCTTCTACCCTTCATGAAATACGCTGTTTTCATGGGCTAGCATCTTTTTACCGTCGATTTATCAAGAATTTTAGTACGGTAATCCCGCCAGTTACCGAATGTATGAAAGGGGGTCGATTTTTGTAGACTGATGAGGCTACTGCAGCTTTCAATACCATTAAATAAATGGTAACTCATGCTCCTATATTGGCGTTACCTAATTTTAATGATGTGTTTCAGGTTGAATGTGATGCGTCAGGTGTTGGCATCGGAGGTGTACTTAGTCAGAATAAGCGACCCATTGCTTATTTTAGCGAAAAAATCAATAAGACACGAAGCAAATACTCCACGTATGACCGTAAATTTTATGCAATAGTACACACCTTGGAAGTGTGGCGACATTATCTCCTTCCCGCTGAATCTATATTATATTCGGATCATGAATCGCTTAAATATATACACGGTCAACATAAACTTAATCCTCGACATGCTAAGTGGGTTGAGTCATTGCAATCATTCACTTTTTTTATCAAACATAAAGCAGGGGTTTTAAATCAAGTGGCTGACGCATTGAGTAGACGACATTCGTTACTTGGGACTATGCACATAAAGGTTCAAGGATTTACTGTTTTAGCGAGATCTGTACAAAGATGATAGAGACTTTAAGCATGTGTGGAGTCAATGTATGCAAGGAAGCTTCCGTTCTTTTGTCATTTGTGATGAGTACCTATTTAATGGTACTCGCTTATGTGTACCAGTAGGTTCTCTACGTGACGCCATCATCACCGAAAATCATTCGGGTGGTTTGGCGGGGCACTATGGCATGAACAAAACTCTCACGGGGATAAAGGATCGTTTTTTTTTTGCCACACATGGAGCGGGATGTGAATCGAATTGTGGCACATTGTCGGGTATGTCACATTGCAAAAATGCATGGTAGTAATACGGGCTTATACAAACCCTTACCAGTTCTCAATGGTCCGTGGGAAGATATTAGTCTTGACTTTGTTCTTGGGTTGCCACGTACACAATGCAACAAAGAATCAATAATGGTCGTAGTTGATCGCTTTTCAAAATGGCTCATTTTGTTCCACGCAACAAAACGTTTGATGCAAGTCAAGTCGCTCGCTTATATTTTGCCGAAATTGTTAAGTTGCATGGCGTACCAAAAACCTTAATGTCGGATAGAGATGTCAAGTTCGTTAGTCACTTTTGGCGAACTTTATGGGCTCGAGTTGGGTCTAAACTTAAGTTCAGTAGCTCACACCACCCGCAAACCGATGGGCAAACCGATGTGGTCAATCGTAGCTTGGGAAATCTACTACGTAGTCTTGTTGGTGATCACCCTAAACAATGGGATCTCACTTTACCTCAAGTCGAGTTTGCTTTTAATAGTTCGGTTAATCGTATGACCGGAAAAAGTCCATTCAAATTGGTTTATGGTCATAACCCGGTTACCTCATTGGATATGTTACCACAACGTGTTTTACCAGATGCCTCACAAGAAGGTTTAGAGCATGCGGATCACATGAAAGCTTTGCATAAGCAGGTTCGTGAATAGATTATCAAACATAATGATTTATATAAAGCACGTGCAGATCAACATCGGAAGAAGGTTGTGTTTAAAGAAGGTGATCTTGTTTGGATCCATTTGAGGAAAAAGCGTTTTTTGGGTGGTCGCTTTGGTAAACTTTAGACCCGGGCAGATGGTCCCTTCCGTGTCTTGAAAAAGATTAACAATAATGCTTATAAGATAGCGCTACCTGGTCATTATTGAGATGACCCGTCCTAATCCATAAGGACGAATACAATAACATATGATTACATTGCGAGGTATTTGACCTCTAAATGATACATTTTACAAACATTGCATTCGTTTTTAAAAGACAAACTTTCATTACATCTAAAGTTGACAGGCATGCATACCATTTCATAATATCCGAACTATAAATGACCTAATATGTCATTTACTTAATAATAATCTTTATTGAACTCAATGACTTGAATGCAAAGTCTTTTGAAATATGCCATGAATGACTCCAAGTAATATCTTTAAAATGAGCAAATGCACAGCAGAAGATTTCTTTCAAACCTGAGAATAACATGCTTTCAAGTGTTAACCAAAAGGTTGGTGAGTTCATTAGTTTATCATAATCATTCATTTTCATCATTTTAATAGACTACAAGATTTCCAGATATTTAATTGTACACGTAACCCGAGTACAAAAATAATACGCGTAACCCGCGAATTAAAAATCATTCATATGGTGAACACCTGGTAATCGACATTAACAAAACACGTCTAGAATATCCCCATCATTCCGGGACTCTCATCGGACATGATAAAATGGAAGTACTAAAGTATCCGTAACCCGGTTGAGGTTTGTTAGGCCCAATAGATCTATTTTTAGGATTCGCGTCAATTAGGGTTTCTGTTCCCTAATTCTTAGATTACCAGACTAAAAAGGGTGATATTCGATTTCGATAATCTAACCATAGAATGTAGTTTTGATTACTTGTGTCTATTTCATAAAACATTTATAAAATAGCGCATGTATTCTCAGTCCCAAAAATATATATAAAAAGGGAGTAATGAAACTCACAATACTGTATTTCGTAGTAAAATACATATGACATCATTGAACAAGTGCAAGGTTGGCCTCGGATTCACGAACCTATGTTAATTATATATATTTATATGTTGATCAATATCTGTCTAATAATTTAGGTCAAACCGTAGTGTATCACAATCCTAATGCTCGAGATTGACATGCCAACGTTAACAAATATCAACTTGACTCAAAATGACTTCTAAAATCTATACATGTTTATTATATAACTTAATTATATTGTTTTTATATATTTATTAAATTTTTATTATAGTAAATAATACAAGTCATTTATAAATAAAAATTTACATTAAGATTTTTATATGCTAAAAATATACTTTTATATATCTTAAGTAATGAAATTTATAAAGTTCATTTAATATTATAAAATATAGTAGTATGTATTATTGATGTAATTATATTACGTGTAGTAAAGATATCTTTGTACCATATTTTTATTTGATAAAATAATATTGACAGTAATAATAATAAGTAAAAGTTGTATCATTTTGTAATAATAATAATTACTATTATTCTAATAATAATAATAATAATAATAATAATAATAATAATAATAATAATAATAATAATAATAATAATAATAATAATATTGATAATGATAATGATAATAATAATTATTAGATAATAATAATAACGACGATAATAACGATGATAGTAATAATAATAATAATCATTTTTAATAATAATACAAAAATTCAGTTGACCGTATCTTTTAATCCGTTCATCGAAATCACACGAGTGCTAAATGAAAAGTTCTTAACTTTTCGCCAGCTTTCCAACGACATGCATATCATATACCTTATCTCAGTAGCACATGTATTAAATTCATGATTCATCATAAACTATCTAACGACAATATTAAGCATACAAGCATGCATAATCCTATATACTAGAGCACTAGTCAGGGATACACTATTAATATATAAAAGTTAAGATATGAGTGCTCACGTATCAATATTATGATTCAATATTGCAGGAAAAGTGCGTAGACGCAACGGAGATGATAAACACTAGTTGGACCTCACAAGCTATACCCCCGAATAATATCCATCACCTCCATAGTTATAACCCATAATTTTCTTAGCTCTATCCCACTCGAAAACCCGTTTTGAAATCACTTGTTCATAACCCCGTCGTAGTATTTTATGTAAAATACTAATAATAATACTACTAATAATAATAATAAAATTAATAATAATCTTAATAATAATAATAATAATAATAATAATAATAATAATAATAATAATAATAATAATAATAATAATAATAATAATAATAATAATAATAATAATAATAATAATAATAATAATAATTATTATTATTATTATTTATACAGAGTGTTTTGAGATGAATGAATCACAGAAACTAGAAATCGCTCGATTTAAAGGATTGAACTTCACCTACCCCTCATGCGATCGCATGAGGTTGTGAGGGTGGACTCATGCGATCGCATGAGCTCCTCATCCAATTAAAATGTGACTAAATAACTTGCCGACACTTATGTTTAACATATAATATATATATATATATATATATATATATATATATATATATATATATATATATATATATATATATATATATATATATATATATATATATATAAAATATAATATATTTAATCTTTAGAATTAATTAAATATTATATAATATTCTCGTGCATAGTTGATTTGTAATTTTTGCACCGCTGAATTGTATGTTGACGCTCGACTTACGTACTGGTTCCGGTTTTTCAAACGCCCTTTCGTACTCTTAGAAAACTTGTACTTTATGTTTCGCGACACGTACCTTTACCAATAATTAGACTTATTTCACCAATAATTATACTAATTGAATTTGGAGTGTTTTGGTCATTTGCTTCTATAAATCAACGACTCGTTTTTTATCAAAGCATGTTTAATAATATTATTTTAAATCTAAAAAGTTTTACGACTAAGTTAATATTATATTTTTTTCACTTTGAAAAATATAAATATATTTTCACTTATATATTTTAGAAATATTTATTTACTAATATAATATTTAGTTTTTCAAAAACTAAATATATTTAAGCATCATTTTTTTAAAGATTAAAATAAGGGAAATTGTTATATCATAAAACATTTTTAGGAAAGTAAAGTTATATATACTCATAATAGGTTTCAAGTTTTTAAATTACAGTTTGTTGGTGAAGCGTAGGATAAAGTCCAAAGGCTATATAAACGTATAAAATCATCTTAATGTAAAATATCGATTTTCTTAACTTGTCGATATCCAACATCTAAGTTATTTAAATTCCGCGTTCTTACTTTCACATTAAAATGAAAGCAAAAATAGTTATCTTATGAAGTCACGAGAAAAATATTTGTAAAGCATGAATTAGAAATCAAACAGGGGTCTCCAGTAACCCTTGTCTAGTTCCCTTTAATTGACACATTTGTTCTTACTTGTAATTCACTTTACCATTTTCTAAATATTGTTAAAAAGAACAGATTTCTTAAATCACAGTGGACCTCATAACAGAGACCCGTAATCATATCACAATGCATCATATTATCTTTTAATTCCGTCGATAAATATATTAAACATATATTGAAGCAATTATGTTCATGTAACATATTATACATCTAATACTTTGTTAACATTTCAATTAATATAACTATATAATATATATATTTATATACACATCAATGTTCGTGAATCGTCGAGCACGGTTAAAAGGTAATTGATTACATGAATGTAGTTCCAAAATTTTGAGATTCAACATTACAGACTTTCCTTATCGTGTCGGAAACATATAAAGATCAAGTTTAAATTTGGTCGGAAATTTTCGGGTTGTCACAGTACCTACCCGTTAAAGAAATTTCGTCCCGAAATTTGATTAGGATGGTCATGGCTGACAAAAAGTATGTTTTCATGACGCATATGAGCTGAAAATTAGGGTTTTATCATCATGGAGTAATATAGATAAAACAATTCAATTTTGTGAAGAGTACGAGTGAAGATATCGCAAAAGAGTGAAATGAATTGTAAGACCCAAATATTTATTGTACATAATGTATTTATGGTGTACGATGCGTGTATGAAGTGTACGAGACATGTACGTGTTGCTTGCTCGAACGTCGAAGAAAACTGGACGTTGTTTGGAGTCACAAGGTGTGTACGTACCTTTTCGACCCCAAATAAAGTTTGTGTTGATGTTTCAAAGCCTTACCATTGGAAATAAAATCTTATTACGTTTCCAACGATATTTGATTCATCGAAAACGGAGTTACGGTCAAAAAGTTATGGCCAAAACAAGTTTGCTGAAGTTCAGATGAAACAGGCAAATGCCGCGGCGCAACCAGAATGGCCACGGCGCGACAAATGCCTATTTTGAGGGTCAGAAAGCTTAAAAAAAGTGATCTAAAACCACCCTTTGGGCCACGGCGCGACAAACCTGCTCCGCGGCGCGACAATAGGCACGTTCTGGTACTTTTCAGCCTTTTAATGAGTTAAATGAGGGGCAAAGTTGGTATTTCACATATGGACGGGTCTTTGGCCATAAAACTGATCATAATCTTATCTAAACCTCATTTCCTTCTCATTTCTTCCCTCCCACTCACACCCCAAACCCTAGAGAGAGAGTAAAGGGTTTAGAGAGAGAAAGCTCGAATCGGGGATGAAGAAGAGTGATTCGGGTCGGGTCTCAAGAGTTAAAGTTGTTCTCCTTGTTCACGGCTACGTTGTGATAGTGATGGTAAGTTCTAACTCCGAAATTCATCTTTATGATTTGATATTCAAGTTAGGGTTTTTAGCTTTTTAGTTGTAAAACCCATTTAGATGATGAAGTGGGTTTATGGAAACTAGTTATTTTTGATACATGGCGGGTTTTGGGTTGATTGACGTTTTGGCCATGACTAGGCTTTGGTTTTGGGTGTAATCACTTAGTTTAGTGATTTTGGAAGCGTTGGAACCCTTTTGGGTGTATTCGAGTTGACTAATTTTGAAATGGGTCAAAATTAGGGTTTATGTGTCAAAGTGGGTTTCGAGTGATAAAATTATGAGTTTGGGTCTTGCGTATGTTGGTTAAACGTTAGAACATTTGTGTTGACTTGGTTTTTGGGTGTAAACCCTAATTTAGGTCAAAACGGGTCAAATGGGCATTTCGGGACAAGTAAGCTCGATTCGTTGTCAAATTAAGTTTTAAATCAAGTTTTGGTAAATCAAGTAGGTAAATGCTTGATTTAAGTGTTAGTGGTTGTCTTGGAAATATAATCACTAGTCGTTAGTGATTTTGGGGCGTTTTATGACTTTGGTCAAAATGAGCAATTTGAATTGGGTCAAAATTGAGGATGACACAAATTTGGATTAATTGGATGTTAAACACTTTTGTTGAGTGTTAAATGATGCTTTTCATGTAATTACTCGCGAGAAGTGATTTTAGGTTAAAATTTGGTGTTTTAGCAATAAAGTCAAACTTGGTCAACCATGGAATGGGTTTTGTGTAAAATACGAGCTAGTATGCGTTTAGAGGTTAAAGTTGACATAATTGGGTATTTCGAGAACGCGGGAACTAGTCTCGCTAGTTTTGGACCTTCGGGTAGCGTTAAAAGTGCAAAAGGGTATATTTTGCACTTGTTGTTCATTTGGGCGGGTCGGGAGTCCAAATGGGGTTGTATGTTGATTATGTGTATGCCTATATGCGTATTATAGGTAAAATCTTGCTCGGTTGCGTGTGGTGAAGATTTCGTGCATGGTTTGTAATGCTCGAGTTCACAAGGTGAGTGGAATAATTATATATGTATATATATGATTTATTTACTTGTGGGGTATGGGTTTAAAGTTCGATGTTGACGATACCATATCCTCGTGCGAGTTGCTATTTAATGTATGGAGTTAAAGTTCGATGTTGACGATGCCATACCATTTATTGTTTGTTGGATGAGGGTTTAAAGTTCGGTGTTGACGATACCTCATGTATGGAGTTAAAGTTTGATGTTGACGATGCCATACCACTATTGTAGTGATTTTGATGAGGGGTTAAAGTTCGATGTTGACGATACCTCATATGTGGGTTTTAAGTTCGATGTTGACGATACCACATTAAATAGGGCGAATGGGGTTTAAGTTCGATGTTGACGATACCATTCGCGGGGCTAGTCTTGAAATCTTTGATACTAATAGATGTTGTGAACATCACTATTTTGGTGTGATGTAGCGTAGCATATTATATTGTTCGTGTTATATGCTATTGTTTGTGCTAGCTTGCGTATTGGAGATTTTAGCGTTATACTTTGTAATGGTATGCTAATTATACTGCTAGCGTGTATGCGGTAATTGTGTAAGTGATTGCAAGTAAGTAGGTTATATATGTATATGTATAATTATTGCATTCACTAAGCTTCAAGCTTACCCCTCTCGTTGTTTACCTTTTTCAGGTATTGTGTATGTGGAGTTAGCTAGTCGTTAGACTAGATGTGTAGGAGCGCTTGGGCTCGATGGGGTAGCTTTTGGAGTTTTGGACGCGGATTTGGGGATTTGGGGATTTGGTAGTCCCCGGAATTATACTCTTGGTATCAGGTTGGGTTATTGTGTATTAACCCGTATTTCTTGTGATCGGGTCATTATTACAAATGATTTTGTAAAGTGTAATTTGTGTACCAAGGGTCATGATAGGTTGTTAAACGTATCATTACGATGTTATGTTTTGATTAAAACAGAGTTGAAAATGTATTGTATTAATGGGACCTAACTAATAAAAAAAAATATGTACTCTGTTTTTGGTTAAACGGATCGGGGTTGTTACAAGTGGTATCAGAGCATAGTCTAAGGGAATTAGGTGACCTTGGAATAGGTGCCTAGTCTTAGACTTATTGGCGGATGTGCGTTATTTGCGGGACTTGTAGGAATACGGGTCAGATTGATGTTTGTTAGTGCCTTAGAGTAGGTGACTAACTAGGACTTGTTTTTGTCCAAAGTGTGATTATGTGGGGGCCTTATTTCGTGTTTAAATTAGTGCCTTAGATCGCTAGTGCCTAATGTAAGTAGGCAAACTTGGACGTTGTTTTAGTGATAGTCACCTAGGTTGTAGGTTGACTTGTTGTTGTGGTATACTTGTGTACGTTTATTATTATTGTATATTGGTGTATATATACAGGTATCTTTTGGTGCGGTGTCCTAGGGACGAATCTATTGGAGAGATTCGCATGTTTGGCTGTTTGAGTGATCAAGTTCACGGTAAGGACTTAGGTCATTCGGGTACTAGGAGTTATCGCGTGTTATTTTATGTGAATGTTGCGTCAGTCCGGGAAAGTACCTTGCATGACCATGTGAAAATGGTAAGGTACGCATTTGTAATAGTGACCGATCACCATTATTACGAAAGTGTATTTTGACACCAAGCATGACATGACAAGTACCGAACGGAGGAAACGTGGCATGGTTGGGGTAGAACGGGACGTGTTAGGAATCTTTTATTGGTTCCTAGGATATAGTGGTCTCGAGTGATGTGCTTGTTGTCACGTCGAGTTCTTTACGAGTCGGGAAGTGTTACGCTGGATTCGGTTAGCTAAGGTGAGTGAGCAACTCACGAGTTTGGCGCGTGCTTAGTCACCCTAAGTAGTGGGTGTACTGTTGAGAATGTTATTGGTTTTAGTTACCTATCGTAACTAGGATGACCGATTTACGTGTGCGTGTGTGCGGCGAAGACTTGAATTCCGTAATGGAATGCAATAAGTCTAATGATTGTAGTTTTGAGTTACCCTCGGTAGAGTGTGTGGTTAGAGAATCGTGTTGGGATTCTTGTTGTGAGTCGCCTTGGAATTGGCGAATCGTGGAGTCGTTGGGTCGTTAAACTCATGGGAGTGGGACCCGTATGATGGTGATTGCGTTAGTGCGTTATGGATTGTAGGGTAACATTCCTAACGGAATATCCCTTGTAGTAGTAGTTTTATCGAGGTATGGAAGGATGTAAGACTTGGTGTTTCCAAGCATCTCCTTAGTGTTGGATGAAAGGTTTCGTTAGGCTATATCGTTTTGGCCTTGTGAAAATTGCGGGTAGCGTGTGATCGCTAGGAACCTTCGATAAGACGATAAACCGTAAGGTTTGTTGGGTATGTATGACTCCAGGTCATTATTATAGAGAGGCGGGTGACATCGGGCGTATGGAACCTAAAGGTCGAGTTTCTAAAATTCGGTTGATTGTGGTGGGAGTCTGCATGACACGGCGTCAGGTGCCTTCTTATACCTGCTAGTGTAATGTTCAACTCCGGTGATGGTGTGATCACTTTGTGCTTAGGGTGCTTGTGAGATACCCTTTGGAAGCATCGAAGATTTTAAATAGTGATCGACGGGTGATAGTAATTCGACGGTTGCAAAAGTCGAAGTTTAGGAGCATTGCAGTAAATACTTCTTATGAAGTGGCAGATGAGCGAATCTTGTTGCTCTTATGTGATGGACGAGTAAGGATGACCGGTGAGCCGGTGATGGGCTTAATGGTTGATTAGGTCGAAGGTTATGATGAAGCGTTGATATTGCGGTCGATGCAATTATTGTGTCGGATTGGTCACTCTTCCCCATGAGAGTGAGTAATTGTTGATAATGGTTCGTTGCGTAGAAGGTCGGGTGATCTCGACTGAGATGCACGAATGATTTATCGGAGTGACGTATGCTTAGGCATAGAGACGTATGTGGGACTTTGGTAGAGTTCGATTTGCGAACGGTTAAGGCAGTCGATTATGATTTTTGGTATGAAGGTGCGAAGTCGTCGCGTGTACGACATCTCTGGTAATTTTGAATGACGGCTCTGAGAGCCTAAAGTGAATTTGCAGTGATTCGGTGTTTACGATCAATGATGAGAATGATCACGTGTGTTGCGAAATGGCAATTCCGCGGGATGTTATCATCTTGGCGGTGAGAATGGAGAGATAAATCCTAAGTGGGGGAGTTTTTACTGCCGCCCGAGGAATCTCCGGTGGTGTTAGATCAAGTGAAGTGTAAGTCTTCTTGTATAAGGTGGTCGTGCAGTACCAAGTGCGGTATGAGACCAAGTGTGAAGTGTGAGATCACGGACGTGAGAGAATGTAACTGTCGTTGCGGGTGCTCTCGTGATGAAAATTGGGTTGGTGCGAAACCCGGATAGTGCTGTTGAGTAGGTACGAGTTCGATTTCGGTATGGATACTGTATTTTCCCTTTTGGGAAACGTGATTGTGGATATTATCGGTGGATTATTCCACTTTATGGATGATTGTGGGGCGGGGAGTTCTATTTTCGATTGTCTCACATAGAGACACGCGGGTTTTGTTTGTTTGCGAGGGTGCATTCCTAGTGATGCGACCCGTTAGCCGCATTGAAATGTCGAAACCATCCTTAACGGACGGCCTAGGTTGGAGGATTCACCTGACATTGGTGAATACTTTTGGAGGTCGTGTGATGAATTGCGAATTGTTGGGATGATAATTCGCTATTGACAGGATTCTAGTACACAAATAGTTTCCATGCTAGTGATAGGAAGCCGTATTGTATGGATGTGTTGTTGGGTTTAGGGGAGAAATCCTATGTCGAGTGTTGATGTTTTGTCTAACTTGTGGTGTATTATTGTCGTCCTGGATTAATTCAGAGACGGAAGGTCGTGTGCGGATCCATTCATGGGAAAGTTTGTATCCCTAGTGTGATTGGTTGGTGATACCGAAATTTCTTCGTTGAAGGAATGACCCGGTTGTGGAGACGAGGGGAGTTGGTTCTTGAATCGGAGAACATTCATGATTGAACGGTTGAGTGTAAATTTATGAACCGGTGAAGCACGGAGTTTTAACGCGGCATGAATCCTTCTCGATTTGGATTAATGCAAGACTTGGGTCACAGCGTAGTGGACCTAGTAGATCGCGTTGGGTGATATAGTTAAGGATGTAGCTTGTTGCGAGTTATAGCCGAGAGAACTTGAAGGGATGTTAAGTGGTAAGTGTTATTCGTAAGGATTTACTTTTACTCGGTCTTCGTCGTTTTGGATGTTGACCTTATTGTAGGACGTGGCTACTATTGGCATTGTACTTGTTAAGGGTATACCAAAGGAGTGATATCTCGGTACGAGATTGGTTGAGTTCTTCCCGATGTGAGGGATTGAGCAAGTTTCTAGTGCTCGGATTCGTGGATTTGGTCAATCACGGATGGAGATTAAGTTGAAAGGGGGTGATTCATCGGAAGGGTCGCTTAAGTGCGGTGTAAGATCTTCGTGTTGCGGGAAATTTCGTAGACTTCGAGTTCGAAAGTACGTCGAAGGACCATAGGATGTAGGTCCGGATGGGTTAAGTGACGAAGATCACGAGGACGTGATCGAGTTTAAGTGGGGGAGAGTTGTAAGACCCAAATATTTATTGTACATAATGTATTTATGGTGTACGATGCGTGTATGAAGTGTACGAGACATGTACGTGTTACTTGCTCGAACGTCGAAGTAAACTGGACGTTGTTTGGAGTCACAAGGTGTGTACGTACCTTTTCGACCCCAAATAAAGTTTTTGTTGATGTTTCAAAGCCTTACCATTGGAAAGAAAATCTTATTACGTTTCCAACGATATTTGATTCATCGAAAACGGAGTTACGGTCAAAAAGTTATGGCCAAAGCAAGTTTGCTGAAGTTCAGATGAAACAGGCAAATGCCGCGGCGCGACCAGAATGGCCACGGCGCGACAAATGCCTATTTTGAGGGTCAGAAAGCTTAAAAAGTGATCTAAAACCACCCTTTGGGCCACGGCGCGACAAACCTGCTACGCGGCGCGACAATAGGCACGTTCTGGTACTTTTCAGCCTTTTAATGAGTTAAATGAGGGGCAAAGTTGGTATTTCACATATGGACGGGTCTTTGGCCATAAAACTGATCCTAATCTTATCTAAACCTCATTTCCTTCTCATTTCTTCCCTCCCACTCACACCCCAAACCCTAGAGAGAGAGTAAAGGGTTTAGAGAGAGAAAGCTCGAATCGGGGATGAAGAAGAGTGATTCGGGTCGGGTCTCAAGAGTTAAAGTTGTTCTCCTCGTTCACGGCTACGTTGTGATAGTGATGGTAAGTTCTAACTCCGAAATTCATCTTTATGATTTGATATTCAAGTTAGGGTTTTTAGCTTTTTAGTTGTAAAACCCATTTAGATGATGAAGTGGGTTTATGGAAACTAGTTATTTTTGATACATGGCGGGTTTTGGGTTGATTGATGTTTTGGCCATGACTAGGCTTTGGTTTTGGGTGTAATCACTTAGTTTAGTGATTTTGGAAGTGTTGGAACCCTTTTGGGTGTATTCGAGTTGACTAATTTTGAAATGGGTCAAAATTAGGGTTTATGTGTCAAAGTGGGTTTCGAGTGATAAAATTATGAGTTTGGGTCTTGCGTATGTTGGTTAAACGTTAGAACATTTGTGTTGACTTGGTTTTTGGGTGTAAACCCTAATTTAGGTCAAAACGGGTCAAATGGGCATTTCGGGACAAGTAAGCTCGATTCGTTGTCAAATTAAGTTTTAAATCAAGTTTTGGTAAATCAAGTAGGTAAATACTTGATTTAAGTGTTAGTGGTTGTCTTGGAAATATAATCACTAGTCGTTAGTGATTTTGGGGCGTTTTATGACTTTGGTCAAAATGAGCAATTTGAATTGGGTCAAAATTGAGGATGACACTAATTTGGATTAATTGGATGTTAAACACTTTTGTTGAGTGTTAAATGATGCTTTTCATGTAATTACTCGCGAGAAGTGATTTTAGGTTAAAATTTGGTGTTTTAGCAATAAAGTCAAACTTGGTCAACCATGGAATGGGTTTTGTGTAAAATACGAGCTAGTATGCGTTTAGAGGTTAAAGTTGACATAATTGGTTATTTCGAGAACGCGGGAACTAGTCTCGCTAGTTTTGGACCTTCGGGTAGCGTTAAAAGTGCAAAAGGGTATATTTTGCACTTGTTGTTCATTTGGGCGGGTCGAGAGTCCAAATGGGGTTGTATGTTGATTATGTGTATGCTTATATACGTATTATAGGTAAAATCTTGCTCGGTTGCGTGTGGTGAAGATTTCGTGCATGGTTTGTAATGCTCGAGTTCACAAGGTGAGTGGAATAATTATATATGTATATATATGATTTATTTACTTGTGGGGTATGGGTTTAAAGTTCGATGTTGACGATACCATATCCTCGTGCGAGTTGCTATTTAATGTATGGAGTTAAAGTTCGATGTTGACGATGCCATACCATTTATTGTTTGTTGGATGAGGGTTTAAAGTTCGGTGTTGACGATACCTCATGTATGGAGTTAAAGTTCGATGTTGACGATGCCATACCACTATTGTAGTGATTTTGATGAGGGGTTAAAGTTCGATGTTGATGATACCTCATATGTGGGTTTTAAGTTCGATGTTGACGATACCACATTAAATAGGGCGAATGGGGTTTAAGTTCGATGTTGACGATACCATTCGCGGGGCTAGTCTTGAAATCTTTGATACTAATAGATGTTGTGAACATCACTATTTTGGTGTGATGTAGCGTAGCATATTATATTGTTCGTGTTATATGCTATTGTTTGTGCTAGCTTGCGTATTGGAGATTTTAGCGTTATACTTTGTAATGGTATGCTAATTATACTGCTAGCGTGTATGCGGTAATTGTGTAAGTGATTGCAAGTAAGTAGGTTATATATGTATATGTATAATTATTGCATTCACTAAGCTTCAAGCTTACCCCTCTCGTTGTTTACCTTTTTCAGGTATTGTGTATGTGAAGTTAGCTAGTCGTTAGACTAGATGTGTAGGAGCGCTTGGGCTCGATGGGGTAGCTTTTGGAGTTTTGGACGCGAATTTGGGGATTTGGGGATTTGGTAGTCCCCGGAATTATGCTCTTGGTATCGGGTTGGGTTATTGTGTATTAACCCGTATTTCTTGTGATCGGGTCATTATTACAAATGATTTTGTAAAGTGTAATTTGTGTACCAAGGGTCATGATAGGTTGTTAAACGTATCATTACGATGTTATGTTTTGATTAAAACAGAGTTGAAAATGTATTGTATTAATGGGACCTAACTAATAAAAAAAAAATGTACTCTGTTTTTGGTTAAACGGATCGGGGTTGTTACATGAATAAATGCAGGTTTTTCTTAACCGGTGACGTAGCCACAGTTGATTTCCGGAAATCAAGGGATTTAGTAAAAAATCTTTGTGATCTATAAGATTCGATTCTTCGGTGAATAAGGAAGTTAAGATCTCTTTAATTAAATGCGGTAACCTGCCTCGATTGCTTTGTCAGATATTTTACTATAAATCCACCCCCCTTCGTTTCCTTATTTTCACAACTCACACCTTCAATTCTTTCTCCCTCAACTCATACTTTAAAGCATTCATTAATATGCTTCATCCAGTTCTGCTTCTTGATATATTCCTAATTTTCATATTTGTCATTCTTCTTTTTCATCTGCCGCCGGAAGAATCTATTCACTTCTACTATACTCTTGGTTTTATAGTGTTTTTAGTTCTCCCTTGTCTTTACATTGCTATATGCATCGATATATACGGTCTGTAATTCCTGAGTTGTTGTTGGGCTTTATATTTTCCTTTATATTTCAAAGTCCTTGCTTCTGTTTTCTATAATCATTGTCATCCATAGTTAATGCCCTCTCCTATTTGCTGCGATTTATACTCCCATTTCTATTTCGGAGCTTCATGTTTTTGTTTTCTTTTAGCACGTAATGGTTCAGAATTCGTAGGTATGGAGTTTCGAATTATCATACTATACAAAGTAGAAAGGAAAGGTAGTAGCACGATTTGATTTGTAAAATTACCAGAATATCCGGTAAAGACTGAATCATCAAGAAAAATATTTTTTTGATATGTTTCGAGTTTAAGTAGAATACAAGAGTCGTGTAACATGGCACATGATGACGTTATGATCTGTGAATCATTACGTTCCATTTAGAAACTCAGCATGATTTACTTAATATAATCACGTTGATCAAGTGTCATTATATTATACTAACTCATGCTTCAGTTCCCAACACTACTTCAAAAACATTCATATTTTACACTCGAAGGTTTCAGAATTTAAAACAGTTTCCTTTCTGATGTAATACTGATATCGCTAATAGATAAAAGATTTCAGATAAGAACAGTTATGAAATTATCTTCGGCAATATGGAGGATATTTGTAATGAAAGATACGATGATATCTTAGAACATTTAAGATCAGAGGATGATGAAGAATATTGTCTGTAAGGGTTTTAGAGTCAAGAGTAAGGTATTCGTTAATGACTTCAGCAGACACTAAATTATTTGGATTCTTTGAAGGCAGATTTAGTCCTTGTGATTTGTCCACAGCCTCGTTCATAGTTTGCTCAATCCGTTTTCCAATATCAATCCTTCTCTTTTTCTGAGCTTTGCCAACGCATTATTCTTTATCATCAAACTTTTGACTATTAAGATCGTTTACAGTTTTTGCTGCTTCATTAGCATTTTTTCAAAATTTCGAGAACTAGTTCTCATTTTTGGGGTGTTTTTCAGAAACTTCACATTCGAAGTATGTAAGTCTTGGAGGTAGACGTTATATGTACACCTATAACTGTTGGCGTAGACATGCTGCGAGATTTCAAAATACTGATTGCTGATTCCCAGTCATTGGTATGACAATTCTTGTTACAAGATGCGGATGAGTAAATGATGGGGTTTCGATAAATATAATGATTTTTCAGAAAGTCAAAGATCAGTAAAGCTGTTGGTAAATTTATTGCTAATGTGGTGGAACATAAACGGTTCCTCGGTAACATTGGCGAAAGGGCAACGTATATAACGAGGTTATAATAAGACTATTTTGACTGAGAAGTCGAAGTTGACTTGCTGAAGCTGTGACAAAACTGTCTATTTTGAAAAGAGATTGAAAAGTTATTTTAGCTAATAAATTCCAAAGAGTCTGACACGGATACGTGTTAAACTATGACTTTGGTTTCGAGAGTTTTCTAGGTGTTTCACTATACGCGTAAATCCTTATTGTTGATAACGTGAGGTTGGTTCATCCTCTCGATTGTTCATTGATTGATATGTCTTCAAGAATTTTGAAGGGTTTAAATGTAGATTGTCTTCGATAATATATGTACGATGAAATCATCGAGAATCTTGAATGATACAAATATCTATCCGAGTTTTATAAAAGTGATATTCTATCACAGTTCTGAATTCAAAGTATGTCTTTGAAAGATGTAGAAATCTAAGAGTGATGTCTTTTGTTAAATCTTGACTTGGATTTTGATCAGAATATGTAATCAAATTTGGATGAGAATGGTTGTTCTGGTTTTTATGGAAAAATGTATATTGTTGTGAAAGTAGTGAGTATAGCTGATGGTTGCGGAATCAGATTCAAAGAATGTAACATATTAATTGTGAATTTATATATCTTTCGGGTATTACCTACCCGTTAAAATTTTTTTCACAAATAACATTTTTGTACAAATGAATTTTATTACAGTCTTTATGAAAATATATTTATATAGGTATATTTTCTTCAGATGTAATATAGATTTAATGAGTTAATATCATATTAAGCTCATTTGATTTTCAGCAGAAACTGGGAATGAATAACCTCTAACATTAGAGATTACATAATCTTCACAGAGTATTTCACTACTGTGATTAATACTTCATTATTCATTCTTATTGATATTTCCACAGTGAATCATGTTGATGCTCATAGAACTCCTGCTAACTTCGTAAGATACGAATGATGTTTCTTAGAAAGTTTCGAGTATATCGAAAATGAAGGTGTAAATTCAAACATATAATTGAATAATACACTTGGTTTATTATGAAATGAAATTCATTGTGTTGAAATAGAGATTGTAGTTAACGATGGTTAAAGTCGTTGAGGAAAAATGTACTTCATAGCATACCAATAACGTGAACTAACCGAGTAGTACTTACTAGTTAAGATTCACATGTAATAGCTTAGTACGAAAAGATTTATTTTAATCTCAAAATTCATATGTAAAACATACATATAATTTCTTCAGAGAAAATGAGTTAATACTTCATACTAGTTGATACAATATACGCGTTGTTGATTTGGTGATGATGTTTGCGGTGATTATGGATCTGATGGAGCTTGTGTTGTTGTAGGTGGTGTTAAAGCTGATGATGTTGACGGCACTGACAGTGTTGGTGATGCTGTCGGTACTGTTGGTAAAATAAGTTTAGCTTGTAAATCATGCACCATTCCGGTCAGGGTTTCTTTTATCATTTCGGTCCACTCCTCTGATTTATAGTTAGGTCTAGAATAAGTAATCTCTAAAATTTTAGAGATTACATTATCACCGTAGGATATTTTCCAACGAAGTTATGAATCAATACTTAAGCGTTTGTTGTTTTGGTCTTCCCTGTTATCTATAGGGCGTATGACGTTGATGCTCGTGGGACAGATTGTGAAGTTGAGGTTTGCGATGCGGTTGTTGTTGGTGGTGGTAATGGTACTGTTGGCGTTGATGATGGTGGTTCTGTTGATGTCGGTGTTGCTGCTGGTGCTTGTAACCTTTGCACCATATTCTATAAATTCACTACCCGAGCGCGAAGCTCGTTGACTTCTTCTATTACACCGGGGTGGTTGTTGGTTCGGACGAGCGGATGAATAAGATCTAGAATCTGAGATAGTATATAATCAAGATGAGATACTCTAAAAATGAGGGAGAAAATGGTGTCTCGAACAGGTTCACCGGTAAGTGCTTCAGGTTCATCGTCAAGAGGGAAATGTGGTGGATGGAAGGGATCGCCTTCTTCTTGTCTCCAATGATTAAGTAGACTACGAAATCATTCCCAATTCATCCAGAACAGATGATGACTAATTGGTTGATCCATTCCAGTCACACTGCTTTCGAAGCTCGAGTGAAACTCCATATTGGAATTCGAGGGACTTGAACTAGTGGCGAGTACCATTTCGTATGATTGAATAAAGGATTTTTCTATATAAAATGATTTCTAGCTATCGGATGGTATTCTAATTACATAGAATATCTATATATATAGAAGAACAGATTTCATAGATTACGGAGGGATTTACGGAATATGTTAGGCAAAGTTTATAGTAACAGATACGCTCAGATACGCTAAGATATGAATTTTGTC
This sequence comes from Rutidosis leptorrhynchoides, assembly GCF_046630445.1. NCBI lineage: Eukaryota > Viridiplantae > Streptophyta > Magnoliopsida > Asterales > Asteraceae > Rutidosis > Rutidosis leptorrhynchoides. The sequence continues at coordinate 247,343,564 of NC_092337.1, forward strand.
TACACACTATTCAGGCAATCAATGCAGTAAGATGTGTCCATACTAAGAATGATAAGCATGTAATTTCCGACAAGAAATGATAAGCAAAAATTTTTGACATGCAGCTAAGTTCGAAGTCCAGACTCACTAATGCATCTTAATAACTATCAGTTAGACACACTAGTGCAAGACCTGGTTCGCTAAGACCATCGCTCTGATACCACATGAGATGACCCGTCATAATCCATAAGGACGAATACAATAACATATGATTACATTGCGAGGTATTTGACCTCTAAATGATACATTTTACAAACATTGCATTCGTTTTTAAAGGACAAACTTTCATTACATCAAAAGTTGACAGGCATGCATACCATTTCATAATATCCAAACTATAAATGACCTAATCTGTCATTTACTTAATAATAATCTTTATTGAACTCAATGACTTGAATGCAACGTCTTTTTTAAAATGAGCAAATGCACAGCGGAAGATTTCTTTCAAACTTGAGAATAAACATGCTTTCAAGTGTCAACCAAAAGGTTGGTGAGTTCATTAGTTTATCATAATCATTCATTTTTATCATTTTAATAGACCACAAGATTTCAAGATATTTAATTGTACACGTAACCCGAGTACAAAAATAATATGCGTAACCCGCGAATTAAAAATCATTCATATGGTAAACACCTGGTAATCGACATTAACAAAACGCGTCTAGAATATCCCCATCATTCCGGGACTCTCATCGGACATGATAAAATCGAAGTACTAAAGCATCCGTAACCAGGATGGGGTTTGTTAGGCCCAATAGACCTATCTTTCGGATTCATGTCAATTAGGGTTTCTGTTCCCTAATTCTTAGATTACCAGACTAAAAAGGGTGATATTCGATTTCGATAATCCAACCATAGAATGTAATTTTGATTACTTGTGTCTATTTCGTAAAACATTTATAAAACAGCGCATGTATTCTCAGTCCCAAAAATATATATAAAAAGGGAGTAATGAAACTCACAATACTGTATTTCATAGTAAAATACATATGACGTCATTGAACAAGTGCAAGGTTGGCCTCGGATTCACGAACCTATATTAATTATATATATTTATATGTTGATCAATATCTGTCTAACAATTTAGGTGAAACTGTAGTGTATCACAATCCTAAGAGATTGACATGCCAACGTTAACAAAAATCAACTTGACTCGAAATGACTTCTAAAATCTATACATGTTTATTATATAACTTAATTATAGTGGTTTTATATATTTATTAAATTTTTATTAGAGTAAATAATACAAGTCATTTATAAATAAAAATTTACATTAAGATTTTTATATGATAAAAATATACTTTTATATATCTTAAGTAATAAAATTTATAAAGTTCATTTAATACTATAAAATATAGTAGTATGTATTATTGATGTAATTATATTACGTGTGGTAAAGATATCTTTGTATCATATTTTTATTTGATAAACTAATATTGACAGTAATAATAATAAGTAAAAGTTTTATCATTTTGTAATAATAATAATTACGATTATTCTACTACTAATAATAATAATAATAATTATAATAATAATTATAATAATAATAATAATAATAATAATAATAATAATAATAATAATAATAATAATAATAATAATAATAATAATAATAATAATAATAATATTGATAATGATAACGATAATAGTAATTATTAGATATTAATAATAATGACGATAATAACGATGATAGTAATAATAATAATAATCATTTTTAATAATAATACAAAAATTCAGTTGACCGTATCTTTTAATCCGTTCATCGAAATCACACGAGTTCTAAATGAAAAGTTCTTAACTTTTCACCAGCTTTTCAACGACATACATATCATATACCTTATCTTAGTAGCACATGTATATTAAATTCATGATTCCTCATAAACTATCTAACGACAATATTAAGCATACAAGCATGCATAATCCTATATACTCGAGCACTAGTCAGGGATACACTATTAATATATAAAAGTTAAGATATGAGTGCTTACGTATCAATATTGTGATTCAATATTGCAGGAAAAGTGGGTAGACGCAACGGAGATGATAAAGACTAGTTTGACCTCACGAGCTATACGCCCGAATAATATCCATCACCTCCATAGTTATAACTCATAATTTCCTTAGCTCTATCCCACTCGAAAACCCATTTTGAAATCACTTGTTCATAACCCCGTCGTAGCATTTTATGTAAAATACTAATAATAATGCTACTACTAATAATAATAAGATTAATAATAATCTTAATAATATATATATATATATATATATATATATATATATATATATATAATTATTTATACGGAGTGTTTTGAGATGAATGAATCAGAGAAACTAGAAATCGCTCGATTTAAAGGATTGAACCTCACCTACCCCCTCATGCGATCGCATGAGGTTGTGAGGGTGGACTCATGCGATCGCATGAGCTCCTCATCCAATTCAAATGTGACTAAATAACTTGCCGACACTTATGTTTAACATATAATATATATATATATAAATATATATATATATATATATATATATATATATATATATATATATATATATATATAATATATTTAATCTTTAGAATTAATTAAATATTATATTATATTCTCGTGCATAGTTGATTTGTAATTTTTGCACCGCTGAATTGTACGTTGACGCTCGACTTACGTACTGGTTCCGGTTTTTCAAACGCCCTTTCGTACGCTTAGAAAACTTGTACTTTACATTTCGCGACACGTACCTTTACCAATAATTAGACTTATTTCACCAATAATTATACTAATTGAAATGTAACTTATTCATTGGAGTGTTTTGGTCATTTGCTTCTATAAATCAACGTCTCGTTATTTATCAAAGTATGTTTAATAATATTATTTTAAATCTAAAAAGTTTTACGACTAAGTTAATATTATATTTTCTTTCACTTTGAAAAATATAAATATATTTTCACTTATATATTTTAGAAATATTTATTTACTAATATAATATTTAGTTTTTCAAAAACTAAATATATTTAAGCATCATTTTTTTTAAAGATTAAAATAAGGGAAATCGTTATATCATAAAACATTTTTAGGAAAGTAAAGTTATATATACTCATAATAGGTTTCAAGTTTTTAACTTACAGTTTGTTGGTGAAGCGTAGGATAAAGTCCAAAGGCTATATAAACGTATGAAATCATCTTAATGTAAAATATCAATTTTGTTAACTTGTCGATATCCAACATCTAAGTTATTTACATTCCGCGTTCTTACTTTCACATTAAAATGAAAGCTAAAATAGTTATCTTATCAAGTCACGAGAAAAATATTTGTAAAGCATGAATTAGAAATCAAACAGGATTCTCCACTAACCCTTGTCTACTTCCCTTTAATTGACACATTTGTTCTTACTTGTAATTCTCTTTACCATTTTCCGAATATTGTCAAAAAGAACAGATTTCTTAAATCACAGTGGACCTCATAACAGAGACCCGTAATCATATCACAATGCATCATATTATCTTTTAATTCCGTAGATAAATATATTAAACATATATTGAAACAATTATGTTCATGTAACGTATTATACATCTAATACTTTGTTATCGTTTCAATTAATATAACTATATAATATATATATTTATATACACATCAATGTTCGTGAATCGTCGAGCACGGTCAAAAGATAATAGATTACATGAATGTAGTTCCAAAATTTTGAGATTCAACATTACATACTTTGCTTATCGTGTCGGTAACATATAAAGATCAAGTTTAAATTTGGTCGGAAATTTCCGAGTTGTCACAATTATAATGTATCTGCTACGTTTAATGTCGCGGATCTCTCTCCTTATGTTGGTGATGATGAGCAGGATCTTGACTCGAGGTCGATTCCTTCTGAAGGGGGGAGGATGATGCAGGATCCTCGACAGTTAAAGTTGATCACAAGTCGGGTAAGATTTATCAACGAAAACCCAAGAAAACACAAGTGGGCCTGCACGATTTTCTGGAGTATTATGACTTAAATGCTGCTGCTCAAATGGGCCTGGGATGATTCTTGATCCTTCTGGCCCTAGCCTTGGAGAGGAAGCAAAAGATTTTCAATAATAATTCTAGTCATTTAGTTTCCTAATAAACTTATATTGTTTATATTATTTATATTCTGCAGCAGATTGTTTCTAGCATTCAGTTTTTTTTTTTTTACAATATTACGAGATAAATAAAATCAAGGCAATGTGCCTTTTTCTTATTCCTGTTAATTGCAAAGTCATTGTTCGGCTATTGTGATACTAGGCATTATGTTGTCTACTAAAGAAGTTGAAGACTTGTAAATCGGATCTCCACCGGGTTTGGAGAAAAGTGCTTAGTGAAGCAACAAATCCCGATTAGTGTAATCGGGGAGTGGATTAAGGTGGATTAGTTAACATCCACCTGAACCGCTATAAATCCTTGTGTCTATGTTCTTTACATTACTTCATTTATCATTTTGAACATATACACTACACACATCAAGTTTGAGTTGAGTATGTTGATCAAAGTTGAATCGAAATTGGTGATCAACTGAAAAAGTGTTAAAAACTTATTAAGTAACTATTCACCCTCCTCTAGTTACTTACAATTGGTATCAGAGCGGTTGCTCAAATCATTGCGCTATAAACGATCGCGAAAGTGTCAAAATTCGTTTTGTGCAAAAACTTGAGTCAACGATTCTCGAATCAACTAAAACTATGGGATACTTGGAAGAATTTATGAAAGAAGTACCAATCTTTGATAAGATTAATATTGATGTGTGGAAATTAAGATTTGAGTCTTATCTCAAATCTAAGGATTACTACTTGTGGAGAATAATCAAAGTAGGAGACTTTGTACCACAAGCTAGTTCAAGGCTAGTGAAGTTAACATTTCAAAACAATGATATTTTGAAACAATTTGATGCAATTTCACTACCTCATGGAATTCTTCCTAGTGAAGAAAGGTTAAAAATGATTTCATGTGAAAGTGCTAAAGAATGTTGGGATTCACTATGTTCTCAAGAAGATTTAAACTCTAGGAGTTTAAAGGGTAAAGGAATTGGGAAGAATTAGGAAAAGGTTGGTGATTCTCAAGAAAAAAGGTTGAATGGAAATGAAGACTTTTGCCTCAAGAATTCTTTGAATGATTTGGATCAAGATTGCCAAAGTAAAGAAGAGTTTGAATCTCCATTCAAAGAAGATGATGTCTCAAGCATGAATTGCAAGGAGGTACATGCATTATATCCTTCTAATTATGAAGAATTGTTAGGTGATTAAAAGACTATTAAATTTGTGTATGATAGTAGTCGTGACAAAGTAAAACTTTTAGAGAAAGAATTACACAAAGTTAGACAACTTAACAAAGTTTTTATTAATGAAAATAACACCTTGAAAAAAAACTTGAAAGGATAACTATTTGTGATTCATCAAAAGATAAACATGAAATGAATATATGCCACGACTCTAGCAAACACAAATATTGTAATCAAAGTCCATTGTCTATTATTAGGAAAATTGAGAATATGGGAAAAATGGACCAAGCTAGCAATTCTATAGTAGGGATAAGTCAAGGATTGGGTAATCTTAAAATCAATCAAAATCAATGATCAAAATGCTAATGAGAATAACCTTATCAAAAAGACTTTGTATTAATGAAAGGTTTTTCTTACAAATGCAAAATTGTTTTTGAAAAGTGATTTTAAAAGATTAGTGTAGGAAGCTTACTTTCCTTAGGATTGTGTGAAAATATGTATTGCATGCTAAATACTAGATTGATGTGTTTTGTGTATACTATGTGAATGATTAAATATGAATATATATATATATATATATATATATATATATATATATATATATATATATATATATATATATATATATATATATATATATATATATATATATATATATATATATATATATATATATATATATATATATATATATATACATATAGATATAGTATATTACATGTCATTGATGATTAAACATCGGGAGGATGTAATCATTCAATGTTAGGAAAAGAAAACTTGTCCTCAAGTATTCTATAGAACCTAAGAATCGTCAAAACGCGTTCAGGGAAAGAAGAAGTGAAGAATTAAGTGATCAGAAGGATAAGGATCCACAGCAGCACCACATCTGACTGTATACACGATCGCAGACTCCTGTCCTGTACGTATAAAAATATCTGCACGGCTAACACCACGGTCGACCGTGCTTCGACCGTGCGTGGTCTGATAATGTTTTAAATTAAATTAAACCCTCACTTTTATTTCTTTTCAACCCACTTCAAAACACACACGGCTGAGGAGATCGATCGTACGGAGAAGAACGCTCATTCCATCAATTTTAATTCCTACTTTCGGTATGATTAATCCTTACTTTCCTAGCATTCAATTGTGTTTGTATGATGAATTAGGGTTATGAAGAAACCCTAACTAGAATGAATAAAAACTTAAATTGATGCAAACAATTGAAATTGTTCTTGAAGAACAATTTAGAAATAATTGTAGTAATGATTGTAGTATATCTATGCATTGATTTAACTTTGAATAATTCTAGGGTTCATTATACATCAAGGTTAAATTTTCATAGAAGCATTGTTCATATGATATAAATGACATTGTTGCAAACTGAGTGTAATAATGTTAGATGTCAAAACATGTGTTGATGATTATCTCAAAAGTCTAGAACACATATGAACTTTGTGAAAATCTTAATCTAGTTGCAAACTCATTGACACTAATGAAGAGTGAAAATGTGAAGAATGTTAACATCAAAACGTCTATGTATTGATGATAATTAAAGTTTGCAAAACTTCTTAGCTACAATTGAATTGTACACCTTGAACTAATCTAAAGTATCATTGTGTAGAAAATGGCTAGAGGAAAAGGCAAGACTGTTGTAGCAAAAAGAAAAGACTCATATTGAAAGGACCCGTCCTAATCCATCCGGACGAAGTCCATATTGATTATAATCGAATCACAACAGTTGATTTCATCGCGAGGTATTTGACCTCTATATGATACATTTTACAAACATTGCATTCGTTTTTGAAAAGACAAACTTTCATTACAACGAAAGTTGACGGCATGCATACCATTTTATAATTTATCTAACTATAACTGACTTAATAATAATCTTAATGAACTCAACAACTCGAATGCAACGTCTTTTGAAATATGCCATGAATGACTCGAAGTAATATCTATAAAATGAGCAATTGCACAGTGGAAGATTTCTTTCGTACCTGAGAATAAACATGCTTTAAAGTGTCAACCAAAAGGTTGGTGAGTTCATTAGTTTAACATAAATAATCATTTCATAATTTTAATAGACCACAAGATTTCATATTTCCATTTCTCATAAATATACGTCCCGTGCATAGAGACAAAAATATCATTCATATGGATTGAACACCTGGTAATCGACATTAACAATATGCATATAAGAATATCCCCATCATTCCGGGATCCTCCTTCGGACATGATATAAATTTCAAAGTACTAAAGCATCCGGTACTTTGGATGGGGCTTGTTGGGCCCGAGAGATCTATCTTTAGGATTCGCGTCAATTAGGGTGTCTGTTCCCTAATTCTTAGATTACCAGACTTAATAAAAAGGGCATATTCGATTAGATAATCCAACCATAGAATGTAGTTTCGATTACTTGTGTCTATTTCGTAAAGCATTTATAAAAGCAGCGCATGTATTCTCAGTCCCAAAAATATATATTGCAAAAGCATTTAAAAAGGGATTAATGAAACTCACCTAATGTATTTTGTAGTAAAAATACATATGACTATATTCAACAATGCAGGTTTGGCCTCGGATTCACGAACCTATATCATTTGTATATTCATTAATATTTATAATCGTAATCGAGTAGGTATATATATTATTATTAGTGATGTAATTTATATATATTTAATAAGTGATAAGTTTCATTATTTATTTATATATTTTCATATTATATATATAAATGTTAATATAGTTAAATTATGTGTACAAAATATATTTACATATATATATAATCTTTATTGTCATAATTATAACTTTAAGTACATTATTAAAACTGTTATTTTAGTAATTATGATTATTTTAAAAAAAAAAAATTTATATAGATGATACTGATAATAACAATAATGATAATTTTAGTGATAGTAAAAAAAAATGATAATAATGATAATATTTATTATAATGCTCATGTTACTAGTAATAGTAACTCTAACAAAATGATGCTAATACTATTAATAATAATATTTACAATATTGACAATAGTGATAATAATAATAATCATACTAATTATAATAGTTATTATCGTATTAGTAATAAGTGGTAAAATAAATAATAATTCTAATAATAATAATAACTTTAGTAATACTTGTAGTAATCATATTAAATTATATTATCAATACTAATAACAATGATAATAATAATACTCTAAATTTGATTAATAATAATAATGATATTTCTAAACATTATAAATAATGACAATTTTCGTAGTAATAATAACAATATTGGTAATAATAATATTATTATTAGTCATGTTAAAAATACTCATAATATTAATTTTAGTGATAATAATAGTTAACACAATAACAATAGTATAAATGATAATAATAACAATTACAAAGACAATAATAATAATAATAATAATAATAATAATAACAATCATAATAATAATAATAATAATAATAATAATAATAATAATAATAATAATAATAATAATAATAATAATAATAATAATAATAATAATAATAATCAAATTAAAAAAATTGAAACTACCTTTAAGAGCTTTAAAAAGAATGAACTGACTGAGCCGGGACTCGAACCCGCGACCTCTCGCACCCCGACAAACACCCATGACCATTCGGCTGTTGCTGATTTTCTGAATTATAACCACATCGAAAATAATATACACCGTATGACTTTTATTCCCTATTCTATCTTCTTCTTCAATTTCAATTTGACCGTGATCTCAGAGATAAAAAAAACGTACCATATAATGTTGGATTCAAGTATATTAATTGGAATATAACTGCCCTCTGTGATTTCCACTTTGATAGCATCCAAATAAAAATAAAAATAAAAATCACAGTCGCTATTTACCGAAAAAAAAAGAAAGAAGAACATGAAAATTGATTTTGAAATTGAGGCCGTTTTAGATGAAGTTTTCTACATGAATTAGGTTATAAACCACTCATCAAAACTTTAGAAATTATCAATTTAATCGAAAACTTTAAAATGAATCGTAATTTCACCAAAAACAAATTGGTTGACTTTTGAAAATAAAAGTTTGACCCTCCAATTCGAACTCAATATGGAAAATTGGATCTTGAGTCTTTACAGATAGTTTGAGGAGGGAATTTAAAACACAATTGCATTTTTACATCATGGAAATTTGTTTGAAATCGAAGTTTTGATTACTTGGATGAAGAACAGAGGAAAAAAACAAATAAAAAAAATGTTCTTCAGCTATTTTCTACTTTAACTCGATTAATTTGCTCTGTTAAAGGGTTTGGAAAATATATTTGGTGATGTGTGTTTGTAGGTCTCAATTACCTCTGGCATCGATCGTTTTATGGTTCAAATGAAATAAACAGAAATTTAAAATAAATAAATAAAGAAAATTAAAGTTTGATATCGATTGGTAAATGCTTTTTGGATGAATCTGATATTGATTTAGACTATATTCGATTTTAAAGACAAGAATCCAAAAGCTAGAACAGTTTGATGGATACCCAAAACAGAATTGTACAATTTTTAATTCTATTTAATTTATATTTTTAATATTAATAGTTAATGATTATAATAATAATAGTTATTATTATATTACTATTAAAAATAAATAATAATGATATAAAAGTGATAATGATTATGTTTATTAATGATAATAATAATAGATGATATTATTTCCCAATAACTATGACAATGATAATATTACTAATATTAATAATAATAATAATATTATTAACAATTTTAACAAGACTAATAATATTGATAACAAAAATAATAATAATTTATAATAATAATAATAATAACCATAATCCTTTATGCTAATAAAAATGATAATAATAATTTAAATGGAAATTGTAGACTTATTAGTGATACTAATAATACTAGTTATATTAGTATTATTAATGATAATAATAACATTATCAATAATATAACTTAAACATGTTAAATTATATATATATCTATATATGGGAAGTAATATATTACAGATAATAATATAAATTTTAACAACAATAATGATAATGACAGAAATGAAAATAATATTATTATATCAATTTTTTTTTATCCAAACATGTAATTAAATACAATACTATTTATTATTTATGTAATGTTATTGTATTATATATTTTAGGTATTTATTTAATAGGAATCACATATAAATTCATAATAACATTTGTATATATATTTATATATATTAACATGTATATATATATACATATACCTCTTTATTTTAACAGTAACTTAACTATCCTAATTATTATATTCCAATTCATTAAAGTATACTTTATTAAATCATAATATTATGTATTCTTATGTTTATGTTTATATAATATATATATACATATTTATTTACAAATAATTGTTCGTGAATTGTCGGGAACAGTCGAAGGTCAATTGAATATATGAACATTGTTCCAAAATTTTCTAGACTCAATTCTACATACATTGTTTATCGTATCGAAATCATATAAAGATTAAGTTTAAATTTAGTCGGAAATTCCCGGGTCATCACAGTACCTACCCGTTAAAGAAATTTCGTCCCGAAATTCGAGTGAGGTCGTCATGGCTAACATTAAATATGTTTTCCTGACGAATATGACCTGATAAATAGAGTTTTATCATTATTGAATAATTCAGATAAAATAATTCGATTAATCGAAGAGCACGAATGAAACTATCCCGAGAGAGGTCCCAACGGGCATCGTCCACCTTCGCCCAAAAACTTGCCCAAATTTTTAGCCGTTAGTAAAATAAAAAAAAAATTCCAACGGCTATCCCAACGGTCACTTTTACACTATAAAAACACCAACCATATACTTCATTTTATATACTCAAACATATATTTCTTTTATATTTCCACCTCTCTAAAAATCAAAATCAAACACTCCCAAACTGCAAAATGTTAACACTTCCCCCAATAATTGTTTCATTCGATGTTCATTACGGAGGTGATTTTTGTAATCAAATGAAGGAATATAAGTGGGGCGACAGTATTTCGTTTGAAGATATCGACATTCGTGATGTTGGTTTACAAGACTTGCTATCCTTTCTGAAGGAAAAAGTTCCGTGTGCATTCACGTCTGTGTTCTTTTATAAAGACGATTATGATGCGGATTGTAGGGCAAGTTTTCTATGTACCGATGATCAATGGTACTTTATAAAAGATACCATTGAAGATCGCGGTAAACGCATTTCTTTGTATGCAGTTCTTGAAGATGAAGAGACGTTGGGTTATCGTTACCTCGATGAATCAGCTGAAGCAGCAGTTGAGGCATCAAGAGAAATACCGATGTCTCCAGAGTACCTCACGGATGGTGAAATGACTGGTGAACGCTACTTTGCAGATGACAATTGACAACGACGAGTAGTTTGATTGTAATCTTTTAATTTTTAATTGTCGTGATGTTTTAATTTTTAATTATGGTAATATCAGTGTTGTTGTCAAGTTTTATATCTTCCTTTATGTTTCAGAGCTCTTCGTCTTTTTAATCTCCTCTCGATCTCTAGTAAAACGAGTAATGGTCTATAATTTGTAAGTATGGAGTTTTGAATGAATTTAATGTTATAATCAAGAAAGAAACGTAATAGCACGATTTGATTTGTCAAATTACCAGAATCATTGAGAATAGAGCTATCAAGAATATACTTTCTTGATATGTTCAGAAGTTAATTAGAATGAAAGAGTTCTGTAACATGACACATAATGGTGGTATGATCTACTGTGAGCCATCATGTCCCATTAGAACTCAGCATGACTTACTGTAATATAATCACGTTGATCAAGTGTCATTATATTATACTAACTCATGCATCAGTTCCCAACATTACTTCAATAACATTCATATTTTAAGCTCGAAAGTTTACAGAATATAGAAACTAACAGTTTCTATATGATGTAACACTGATAGCACGAAGAGATAAATGATTTCAGATAGTATTAATTATAAAAATATATTCAGAAATATCAAGGAAATTTATAATGAAAGATACGATAATATCTTTGAATATCTAAGATCAGAGGATGATGGAGACTATTGTCCGCAAGGGTTTAGAGTAATGAGCAAAATATTCGCAAAAGACTTCAGCAGACATTGAATCATTTAGATTCTTTGAAGTCAAACTTATTTTTTTTTTGTGATTTGTCCACGGCTTCCTTCAACTTTTTCAATGTTCGGAGTATTTGATTCGTGGACTGAGTGTTTTTTTTCAGAATTTCAGAATGGAAGATCATAGTTCTAAGAGATAAATGTTATATGGATACATATAACTGTTAATGTAGATATGCTGTGAGTTTTCAAAGTACTGATTGCTGATTCCCGGTAGTTGGTATGACAGTTCTCGTTACAAGATGCGGATGAGTATATGATAGGGTTTCAATGAATAAATATAATGATTTATCAGAATGATTTAAGCCAAGAAGCAATGGGGTTGCTGGTACATCTGTTGGTAATGTGGTGGAATATAAAAAAAATTCTTCGGTATCAAAAGGGTAATTTTATATATATCAGGATTATAGTAAGACTACTTCGAATGAAAAGTTGAAGTTGTCTTGCTGGAGCTGTGATAAAATTTGCTACTTTGAAAGGGATTACCAAGTTATTTTGGGTAATAATAACGCTAAAGGAGCTATCACAGATACGGGTTAAACGTTTTACTCAGGTTCCGAGTGTTGTCAGGTGCATAACTATATGCGTCAATCTCTTCTTCCGTAGATGAAGTGCGGTTGGTTCATACTCTCGATTGAAGTGTTTTCAAGAATCATGAAAGGTTTGAACGCAGATTATAATCGTCAAGATACAAATGAGGTTTAAGATGAAATCAAGTGGCAAACTTGAAGAATTGTTTAGTTTCATATGTTATAATCAATATTTTAATTCGTTTTAATTGTCCAATGTTGGTAGTCCACAGTTGATATTCCACAGTAACAGTCCAGTAATTCATATATAATTTAATATATAATATTCGAATTGATTAATAAATATCGTAACCCGTGTACATGTCTCAGACTCGATCACAACTCAAAGTATATATATTATTTGAGAATGAACCTCAACCCTGTATAGAGAACTCGATCATTACTGCATATAGAGTGTCTATGGTGATTCCAAATAATATATATAGATGCGTCGATATGATATGTCAAAACCTTGTATACATGTCCCGATATTTAAAGTGCGTAAAATAAATAACAGAAATTAAATGACGATAAATAAAGTGCGTAAAGTAAATAACAGAAATTAAATGACGATAAATAAATTGCGAGAATGTAAATTTCGATAAATAAACTGCGATAAATAAATTGCGATAATTAAATGGTAATACGGAATTAACAGTTAGCTAGGAACAGTTAGCTAGGATTTTGTCAGCGTGGATTCTTAATAGAATTTCATATTGTTAATTAATCTGTTTCTAATCAATTTTTATTGTGTCCATTATTTCTTCATTATGCCACCTGTTGGATTCTGATAGGTCAAAATCCAAATATGTATTTGGATGAATATGGTTATTCGGTGGTGAACGGATTTGTATATCGGTGGATGTAAGTAGGATAGTATATGACTGTTGAAACAGATTCGAAGAACGTACAATGTAACTTATTAATGTGAAATTTAAATAGTCCTCGGGTATTACCTACCCGTTAAAATATTTTCACCATTAACAGTTTGTACAAGAGAATTTTTAATTACAATCTTTATGAAAACATATATACATATATATTTTCTTCAGATGTATTCATGGATTTAATGAGTTAATATAATATTAAACTCATTTGCTTTTCGGTTGGAACTAGAATAAATAATCTTTAAAACTTTAGAGATTACATATTCGACATGTCGAACGAAGATCATACTCAAAGTACAGATGATGATATTGAAGCATGGATTGTTGATGGTACTGGTGCTATTATGGATTGTACTGTTGGTGCTGGTGATGTTGCTGAAGCTGGTACATTTTGCACCATATTCTCCGAATTGATTATTCAAGCGCGAAGTTTGTTGACTTATTACTCCAGGATGATTATCGGTCGGAACGAGCGGATGAATAAGGTTCAGAATTGTGGATAGAATATAATCTTGTCAAGTTACCCCGGAAATGAGACTGAAAATGGTCTCGAACAGGTTCACCGGTAAACGCTTCAGGTTCATTGTCAAGAGGTGAATTCGGTTGGTGGAAGGAATTGCCTTCTGCGCGTTTCCATTAATTAAGTCGACTACGAACCCATCAGATGACTTGAAAATGGCTGATTGGTTGATTCATGCCGATGACGCTGTTTTCGGAGCTTAGGTGAACATCTATGTCGGAATAGCTGTCGGAATAACTATCGGAATAGCTATCGGAATCTGAGGGACTCGAACTAGTTGCAGGATTCATCTCGTACGATCAGATGAAGGATTTTTGATAAGAAATAGATTATAGGATGTAGATTAGTAACCTGTAATACATAATTTACGTATGCATATATAATACTAAAATCCCATAAGTTACGGAGGAATCTACGGAATATGTTAGGCAAAGTTTACAGTAACAGATATGCTAAGATATGAATTAGCAGATACGCTAAGATATGAATTTGTCTATACTCTATTCATGTAGTCAATGCAGCAAGGTGTGTCTAGACTACGAATGATTAGCAGGTAATTTCCTAAGGATGATAAACATATGATTTCTGACAAAAATGATAAGCAAAACTTTTGACATGCAGACACGGTCGAAGTCAAGACTTACTAATGCATCCTAACGACTATCAGTTAGACATACTAATGCAAGACCTGGTTCACTAAGACCACCGCTCTGATACCAACTGAAAGGACCCGTCCTAATCCATCCGGACGAAGTCCATATTGATTATAATCGAATCACAACAGTTGATTTCATCGCGAGGTATTTGACCTCTATATGATACATTTTACAAACATTGCATTCGTTTTTGAAAAGACAATCTTTCATTACAACGAAAGTTAACGGCATGCATACCATTTTATAATATATCTAACTATAACTGACTTAATAATAATCTTAATGAACTCAACAACTCGAATGCAACGTCTTTCAAAATATGCCATGAATGACTCCAAGTAATATCTATAAAATGAGCAATTGCACAGCGGAATATTTCTTTCGTACCTGAGAATAAACATGCTTTAAAGTGTTAACCAAAAGGTTGGTGAGTTCATTAGTTTAACATAAATAATCATTTCATAATTTTAATAGACCACAAGATTTCATATTTCCATTTCTCATAAATATACGTCCCGTGCATAGAGACAAAAATATCATTCATATGGATTGAACACCTGGTAATCGACATTAACAATATGCATATAAGAATATCCCCATCATTCCGGGATCCTCCTTCGGACATGATATAAATTTCGAAGTACTAAAGCATCCGGTACTTTGGATGGGGCTTGTTGGGCGCGAGAGATCTATCTTTAAGATTCGCGTCAATTAGGGTGTCTGTTCCCTAATTCTTAGATTACCAGACTTAATAAAAAGGGCATATTTGATTAGATAATCCAACCATAGAATGTAGTTTCGATTACTTGTGTCTATTTGGTAAAGCATTTATAAAAGCAGCGCATGTATTCTCAGTCCCAAAAATATATATTGCAAAAGCATTTAAAAAGGGATTAATGAAACTCACCTAATGTATTTTGTAGTAAAAATACATATGACTATATTCAATAATGCAGGTTTGGCCTCGGATTCACGAACCTATATCATTTGTATATTCATTAATATTTATAATCGTAATCGAGTAGGTATATATATTATTATTAGTGATGTAATTTATATATATTTAATAAGTGATAAGTTTCATTATTTATTTATATATTTTCATATTATATATATAAATGTTAATATAGTTAAATTATGTGTACAAAATATATTTACATATATATATATAATCTTTATTGTCATAATTATAACTTTAAGTACATTATTAAAACTGTTATTTTAGTAATTAAGATTATTTTAAAAAAAATAATTTTATTTATATAGATGATACTGATAATAACAATAATGATAATTTTAGTGATAGTAAAAAAAAATGATAATAATGATAATATTTATTATAATGCTCATGTTACTAGTAATAGTAACTCTAACAAAATGATGCTAATACTATTAATAATAATATTTACAATATTGACAATAGTGATAATAATAATGATACTAATTATAATAGTTATTATCGTATTAGTAATAAGTGGTAAAATAAAGAATAATTCTAATAATAATAATAACTTTAGTAATACTTATAGTAATCATATTAAATTATATTATCAATACTAATAACAATGATAATAATAATACTCTAAATTTGATTAATAATAATAATGATATTTCTAAACATTATAAATAATGACAATTTTCGTAGTAATAATAACAATATTGGTAATAATAATATTAGTCATGTTAAAAATACTCATAATATTAATTTTAGTGATAATAATAGTTAACACAATAACAATAGTATAAATGATAATAATAACAATTACAAAGACAATAATAATAATAATAATAATAATAACAATCATAATAATAATATTAATAATAATAATAATAATAATAATAATAATAATAATAATAATAATAATAATCAAATTAAAAAAAATTGAAACTACCTTTAAGAGCTTTAAAAAGAATGAACTGACTGAGCCGGGACTCGAACCCGCGACCTCTCGCACCCCGACAAACACCCATGACCATTCGGCTGTTGCCGATTTTCTGAATTATAACCACATCGAAAATATTATACACCGTATGACTTTTATTCCCTATTCTATCTTCTTCTTCAATTTCAATTTGACCGTGATCTCAGAGATAAAAAAAAACGTACCATATAATGTTGGATTCAAGTATATTAATTGGAATATAACTGCCCTCTGTGATTTCCACTTTGATAGCATCCAAATAAAAATAAAAATAAAAATCACAGTCGCTATTTACCGAAAAAAAAAGAAAGAAGAACATGAAAATTGATTTTGAAATTGAGGCCGTTTTAGATGAAGTTTTCTACATGAATTAGGTTATAAACCACTCATCAAAACTTTAGAAATTATCAATTTAATCGGAAACTTTAAAATGAATTGTAATTTCACCAAAAACAAATTGGTTGACTTTTGAAAATAAAAGTTTGACCCTCCAATTCGAACTCAATATGGAAAATTGGATCTTGAGTCTTTACAGATAGTTTGAGGAGGGAATTTAAAACACAATTGCATTTTTACATCATGGAAATTTGTTTGAAATCGATGTTTTGATTACTTGGATGAAGAACAGAGGAAAAAAACAAATAAAAAAAATGTTCTTCAGCTATTTTCTACTTTAACTCGATTAATTTGCTCTGTTAAAGGGTTTGGAAAATATATTTGGTGATGTGTGTTTGTAGGGTCTCAATTACCTCTGGCATCGATCGTTTTATGGTTCAAATGAAATAAACAGAAATTTAAAATAAATAAATAAAGAAAATTAAAGTTTGATATCGATTGGTAAATGCTTTTTGGATGAATCTGATATTGATTTAGACTATATTCAATTTTAAAGACAAGAATCCAAAAGCTAGAACAGTTTGATGGATACCCAAAACAGAATTGTACAATTTTTAATTCTATTTAATTTATATTTTTAATATTAATAGTTAATGATTATAATAATAATATTTATTATTATATTACTATTAAAAATAAATAATAATGATATAAAAGTGATAATGATTATGTTTATTAATGATAATAATAATAGATGATATTATTTCCCAATAACTATGACAATGATAATATTACTAATATTAATAATAATAATATTATTATTAACAATTTTAACAAGACTAATAATATTGATAACAAAAATAATAATAATTTATAATAATAATAATAATAACCATAATCCTTTATGCTAATAAAAATGATAATAATAATTTAAATGGTAATCGTAGACTTATTAGTGATACTAATAATACTAGTTATATTAGTATTATTAATGATAATAATAACATTATCAATAATATAACTTAAACATGTTAAATTATATATATATATATCTATATATGGAAAGTAATATATTACAGATAATAATATAAAATTTAATAACAATAATGATAATGACAGAAATGAAAAATAATATTATTATATCAATTTTTTTTATCCAAACATGTAATTAAATACAATACTATTTATTATTTATGTAATGTTATTGTATTATATATTTTAGGTATTTATTTAATAGGAATCACATATAAATTCATAATAACATTTGTATATATATTTATATATATTAACATGTATATATATATATATATATACATATACCTCTTTATTTTAACAGTAACTTAACTATCCTAATTATTATATTCCAATTCATTAAAGTATACTTTATTAAATCATAATATTATGTATTCTTATGTTTATGTTTATATAATATATATATACATATTTATTTACAAATAATTGTTCGTGAATCGTCGGGAACAGTCGAAGGTCAATTGAATATATGAATATTGTTCCAAAATTTTCTAGACTCAATTCTACATACATTGTTTATCGTATCGAAATCATATAAAGATTAAGTTTAAATTTAGTCGGAAATTCCCGGGTCATCACACATATGATCCACAATCTAATCTTAAATAGAGAATTGCCTACAACATTGAATTTCTGACAGGCAGAAAAATCGCCGAGGGGAGAAGAGTCGCTCACACCGAAATGCTTGAACTTGTAAGGCAGTTTGAAAAACTCAAATGGAAATACTTTCTCACTCTAAACGGCCCTATCCACTCCTCACTCATTCGAGAATTTTACGCTAATTTCAACTTTGTGAATGATGAAGTTTTCTTCAATCTTCTGGGCGATAATTATCGTTATTCACTCAAGGATTTCGGGATCATGTTGGACGTTCCCACTGTGGGAGAAAAATTCTACAACAGACAACATGATCTTTCTTATCTTCCTGACTTCATTTCAAACAAAACTCCTCTAATCGATACACTGTGCAAAAACGATGCTCCAAGAACTGAAATTGAGAAATCTGGTGTACAAGGAAAACACCTTCGTCCTGAGTATGACACTTGGAACAAAATCATCATCCACAACATCTATTGCAAATCCGGAAATCACTCAAATGTCCACACCACTTAATTTTGTCACACCCCCAGTTAGGGCCAGGGTGAAATGTGACTTAATATCAAATCAACCAACATATTATAATATACGAGAACAATACTAAATGATAAAACAAACTTTATTGAGCACGCAGCGGAAAATGAAACGTAGTTACAATGATAGGAATAACAATAATGGAAATGTTCACATGCAGAAGTAATAAATGCGATATCTCTTGATCCTATGTCCAAGTAGCATCACATAAGCAGTAAGTATAAGAGCTTGAATCAAACAGCACCTGAGACAAAACATGCTAAAGTGTCAACCAAAAGGTTGAGTGAAGTTCATAGGTTTAACAAATAAGTTTGACCGTTTGTTTTAGACCACAAGATTTAATTTGTAAGGTTGATCTCCCGCAGGATCAAAAAGTTATGCCAGTGCGTGATATTTAGACTAAACGTTCAAGTTTGCCCCATGACAAGTTAGTTCTACTTGTCGGTTTAATTTTATTATCAAGCAATACAAAGATAACATCAAATGTATCGGGGACGTTACTCCCGATAGGCCTACCCCCAATAACTAAGCATGCCGCAGCACCTAAAAGTATCACTGTAGGGACTTAGTCGGACATAGCCGGGTATAGCATAGTTTTAGTTGGTACTTGTGTCTAAATTGTAAATAGTAAAAGCAGCATGTGTCTCACCCCAATAAGTATAAAAAGTAAATTGAGCTCAAGTAAAGTGGGGCTATAAAAATCACCTTAGTAATTCGATGAAGTAAGGTAGTCCTTAAAGAGAATGTATGGATGATCGAAGCACAAGATAAGTCAACCTAAGAATAAGTTGAGAATAGTTTAGATGTTTTGCCCGTATGAAGATAAGTTTAAGTATTTTCGTGTGTAGTAAGTTTAAAGATTGTTTATCGTTTTGGAAAGGCTTTTGCATATTAGACAAGCTTCCAATCTACCCACTTTCAATTTAAAATGGACTTTTCAGGTCATTAGGTTTCTGAGCACTAGGATCCGTTAAATTGGACAATCCAGACCCTCCACCTAAGACTTTCGAGCTTCCATCCACATCGAGAAATTTTAAGATCTATACAAGTCTAATATACCGATCCAATATGTTTTTAGGTGTGTATAGGAATACAACACTTTAGTTATTTTACTTATAAGTGTTTCAATATATATAAATATTATATATATGTAAGGATACATATATATATTTATTTTAAATTTTGTTTTAGATCAATAATAGCATCAATTAATTATCTAATAATATTAACAAGTGTAATATTGATTTAATATCAGTAGGTAATATGTATAAAACATAATAAAATTTTTATACACATTAATATTAAGTTTTGTGTATTAAATAACACTTTTTATTATTGTTTTAATAGCTAAAATGTAAATAAATAGGTAAACAAATTAAACATCACATTTTATATTTTTCTTATGTTCTACTGATCAAAATAAGCTTAAGAAAAATTTATAGATTTTTGTTATGGTGTTTAAGTATTTATTTTCCATTTTCCTTTCGGTTTGTAATAATACAAAGTTTATAAAGAATTAATTATTAAATGAACCAAATTAATTCAACCAATATTTTTTCTATGCTTATAATGTTACAACAAAGTCAGAAAAATTATTTATACATTTATATAAATATTTTAACTATTTAATCATACTATTGTGTAGTTTTTAGTTTTAGTAAAAAAAAATTAAATAGAAATACATAACCATTAATTCTACAAATATTTTTATAACTTTATTAATAGTTATTAAGTAGTTTTTAATAGTTATCATGGTTAAAAACCTGCTGTAACATGTAATTTCATTTTATTATAAAAAACAGTTTAATCGGGTACTGTAGCGTTTTCAGAAGAAAATTCAAATTAAATATTAAACATGCGAATTTAATTATAAAAAAAATTTATAATTACCCTTACATATGATATAGCAAGCGACTAAAATAAAATTTTACAAAAAAATTTGTTTACTATTTAATAAAAATCATTTATGTATTTCGGTTTATAAAAAAAAATCAGTTTTTGATTTTTAATAAATACTATTCCGACTTTATAATTCATGAAACTAATTTTTATAGACATTAGGATACTTAACACTAATTATCATGTATTTACATTTTTTATTAAAATTAATTTCGTATTTAATTAGTTTTTAACATAAAAACTAGCATAAAACTATATAAAAACTTAATAAAAACTATATAAATTAATTAGGGGACTTACAAAAAAATAGTTGCTGAGACTTGGGAGAGTTTCTTTCAAGTTGAGAGTGTGTTTTGAGGTGTGAGTTGAAATGAAACAAATGGGTGCTATTTATAGTGAAAATAAAGTTGATAAAATGAGTTTTATAATTTTTTTTTTTTAGTCAACAATAGGTGGTACTAGTTTATACCTTATTTTTAGTCAACATAAGGATGTAATGGTTTAAGATTCTTTAGTCTCATTATTATTACTATTATTATTTTTACATTTACTACATTGATAAGTATTATTTTCTTTTTACTAATTCATGACTTGTATATATTTAGTTCCCAATTGTTTTATTATTTATATAAATGTCACTTTTTATTTATTACTTACAGGTTATTAGTTATAATATTACATAAATGCATAAATTTTAATTAGTAGCGAGTGTCGACTAACAGTTTATTATTTTCATCTTTTATTAACTTGTCAATTATTGCACAAAGTTAATTAATATGTTTTCTAACTCTTAACACTTAACAATTGTTGATTAAAGTTTGATCATTAAGTTTTAATTATATTGTTTGGGCATTTAATATTGAAAAAATATAGAATGGAAAAATGAGGGTCGTTATAAATTTGCTCTGATGTGGTGCTTCAAAATGATATCAAAGTAAACATGGCATATCTCATGGCATCAAGAATGAACGGAACTATTACGCAAACCACTCGTGCATTACCCTATGAACTACATCTCAATAAAGTGTTTGACTATTTGGGTGTCACAAGTGATGTGACGATCCGGAAATTTCTGACCAAATTTAAACTTTGATCTTTATATATTCCCGACATGATAAGCAAAGTTTGTAAGTTGAATCTCAAGAATTTTAAACTGTGTTCATACACTCATTTAACCTCGACCAAATTCCAATGATTCACGAACCATTATATGAACGTATATGATTATATATGTATATGTGTATATATTATAACTTGAAAACATCAACAAAGTATTAGACGTATAATACTTTACATAAACGTATTTGTTTCAAAATATATTCAAATAGTTATCGATGAAATTAAAAGATGATATCAAATGATTGATTTATCAGATACATTGAATTACGATTAAGAGTCTCTGTTAGGAGGTCCACTTTGATTTGGAAAACATTTCTTTTTAACGATATTCGGAATAAATGGTAAAGTGATCTTCGAGTAAGGACAAAGTGTCAAATAGCGAGAGCTAGTCGGATTAGTAGAGACTCCTGTTTGATTTTTAATACATGCCTTACAATAATTTTCTCATGACTATTGATAGGTTAATTACTAGTCTTTAATGATATTTTATCATGAAGAGTAAATAATTGAATTAATGTTCGTCGGCAAGATAAAACCATTTGTCATGTTAAGATGATTTTATACGTACATTTATCCATTTGACCTAATCCTACAACTCATGAATTAACTGTAAGTTAATAAATTGAAACCTGTTATGATTTATATATTATTTTACTCTCTTAAGTAAAAACATTTTTCGACATAATAGAACTAGTTTATTAATGTATATGTTTAAATAACGTAAGTTGGAATATTAGTTGTTAGATATATGAATAACTTGCAACGTACATTAAAACGTGTTCATTAAATATATATGTTTTTAAATTAGTTTAGTACACGATAGTAACATTCGCTTAGTGATGCGATTGATATTTAAAAAGTTAATACATAAATGAATTGTATTTAATTAAGTTTTTAAATGAAAACGTTACGAGTTATAATATTTTTCTGAACGATTTTAAAATGAACTTTGAAAAATAATTGGTTTTGAAAGACTAAATATTGTATCATTAGACAAATATTTCAAACATATAATATGTACAAATTTACAATTCTAAATAAAAATATATATATATTTTAATTTAGTCATAAAACGTTCTGACTTAAAATAATATATTTTGACGAACAATGAGTCACTGATTTATAGAAGAAAATGACCACAACACTCAATTATATAAGTTACATTTTTTATAAGGTAATTTATTGATGAGAAAGTCAAATTATTAATAAGGGTACACGTCGCGTAACGTAAAAGGCTAGTTTTCTAAATGTACGAAAATGTGTTCGAAAAACCGAAAGTGGTACATGAGTCGAGTGACAACATACGAGTCATTTGAACAAAAATTTCATTTTTACCCATGCACGTAAATATAATATAATATATAATTAATTATATAGATTAAATATTAATTTATATATAATAATATTTATGAAAGTGTCGGCAACTCGTATTAGTTGAATATGTGCTGGAAATCCTTTTCATGCGATTGCATGAAATTATCAAATGGACTCCATGCGATCGCATGGAGTCAAAATCTTGGAACTCTTTATAAAATGAATTCGTTCGTGCACTGAAACACACACACATCCACATTACTCCCTCAACTCCCTCTGTAAGATTATTATTATTATAGTATTAATATATTATTATTATTATTATTATTATTATTATTATTATTATTATTATTATTATTATTATTATTATTATTATTATTATTATTATTATTATTATTATTATTAATATTAAGATTATGAATATTAATCTTATTATTATTAGTATTAGTATTAGTATTAGTATTAGTATTATTAGGAGCGATATTATTAGTATTTATACATAAAATACTACGACGGAGTCATGAGCGGGTTATGTCAAAAATGGATTTTATGAGTAGGATAGGGCTAAGGAAATTATGGATTATAGCTATGAAGGTGATGGTTATGGTTCATGGGTATGCTCGTGAGGTCAATCTAGTGTTTATCATCTCCGTTGCGTTTACGTACCTTTCCTGCAATATTGAATCTCAATATTGATACGTGAGTACTCATAATTTAATTTTTACATACTAATAGTGTATCCCTGACTAGTGCTCGAGTATATAGGATTATGCATGCTTGTACTTTTGATATTGCCATTATATAGGTTATGTTGAATCCTGAATTAGTTACATATGCGGTTGAGATAAGGTATAAGATATGCATGTCGTTGGAAAGCTAGTGAAAAATTAAGAACTTTTCATTTAGATATCGAATGATTTCGATGAACGGATTAGAAGTTATAGTCAATTGAATTTTTATATTATTATTAAAAATAATTATTATTATCATCGTTATAGTTTTTATCTAATTATTATTATTATTATTATTTTTATTATTATTATTATTATTATTATTATTATTATTATTATTATTATTATTATTATTATTATTATTATTATTATTATTATTATTATTATCAATAAAAGGTATTATCATTAAAAATTGTTATTTTTATTAGTATTACTATCGTTATTATCATTAAAGTTATAATTAAGTATTATCATTAATATTATCATAATATTTATTATCATTAGTATTATTATAATTAAAAACTAATATTAGTAACAAATAATTATTATGATTACTATTATTATCATTAACATGAACGCGCTATAAAAGACGATTAAAAGCTATTAAATGAATCGATTAGGAAATAATGAGCATGAGTATCATGATGAAATTAAAATATTGTAAGATATTGATTTAGATAAAATTATCGTTCTTAGTATTTTTATCATTACTATTATTAAATGTATCGTTAGTATTAAAACTATCATTTTAACAAAAATTGTCATTTTAAATGAAATGTCATTGTTATTATAAAATATCATTATTATTATCATTTTAAATAAAATTATTATTTTAAAGTTAATATTAAAAAGTATCGTAAATATTAAAGTTATCATAATTAGAATTATCATCTTATCATAATATCATTTTTAGTAAATATAAATATTGATATTTTTATTAATTGAATAATAATTATTATTATTACAAAATAATATAACTTTTACTTATTATTATTAACAATGTTATTTTTATCAAATAAATATGTAATATAGATAATATAATTACCTTAACCTATCATAATATTTTATGAATTTTATTACTTAAGATATATAAAAGTATATTTTTGTATAAAATTTTATTTATTAATAAATGAATTATATTATTTACTCTAATAAATCTTTTAAATATATTTAATAAATATAAAACGACGATATTTAAACTATATAATAATCATGTATAAATTTTGTAAATCATTTTGGGTCAAATTGACTTTTGTTGACTTTTGCATATTTAGTCTCGCGCATTAGGATTGTGGTACACTATGACATAGCCTAAATTGTTAGACAAATATTGACCAACATATAAATATATATAATTAATATAGGTTTGTGAATCCGAGGCCAACCTTGCACTTATTCAATGACGTTAAATATTTTTTTACTACGAAATACAGTATGGTGAGTTTCATTTGCCTTTTTACCCTTTACATTTTTGGGCTGAGAATACATGCGCAACTTTTATAAATGTTTAACGAAATAGACACAAGTAATTGAAACTACACTCTATGGTTGAATGATCAAAGCCGAATATGCCCCTTTTGCTTGGTAACCTAAGAATTAGTAAACCGGTCTACTAATTGACGCGAATCCTAAAGATAGATCTATTGGGCCTAACAAACCCCATCCGTTGTAGCGGATGCTTTAGTACTTCGAGTTTTTATATCATGTCCGATAGATGTCCCAAAATGATGGAGATATTCTTATATGCATCTTATTAATGTCAGTTACCCGGTGTTCAATCCATATGAATGATTTTTGTCTCTATGTATGGGACGTATATTTATGAGAAATGGAAATGAAATTCTTAGGTCTATTAAAATGATGAAAATGAATGATTATGATAAACTAATGAACTCACCAACCTTTTGGTTGACACTTTAAAGCATGTTTATTCTCAGGTATTAAATAAATCTTTCGCTGTGCATTAGCTCATTTTAAAGATATTACTTGGAATCATTCATGGCATATTTCAAAAGACGTTGCATTTAAGTCCTTGAGTTCAGTAAAGATTATGATTATGTAAATGTCAGATTAGATCATTTATAGATGGATATTACGAAATGGTATGCATGCTTGTCAACTTTCGATGTAATGAAAATTTGTCTTTTAAAACGAATGCAATGTTTGTAAAATGTATCATATAGAGGTCAAATACCTCGCGATGTAATCATATGTTATGGTATTCGTTCTTATGGATTAGAACGGGTCTTTACATGTGGTATCAGAGCTGGTTTAACGCCGTTGGTATGGGTTAGTCGTAAAGGAGTTTCTCACAGTGTGACCTGTGGTGAAGCATTGGCTCTTACTCCTTGTGATCCCTTACGAAGGTTGGCAGTAGCCGAGAGGCAGGCCCTAAAATCAGTATCTGAGGTACACTCAGTGGTCGCCGGATAGTTAAGGCACTGGGTGGGATGGTGGTTATCCCCACATGAGTCACATGTAGTATCAGAGCGGTGGTTTTAGTGAACCAGGTCTGCATTAGTGTGTCTAACTGATAAGTCATTAGGATGCACTAGTGAGTCTGGACTTCGACAGTGCCTGCATGTCAAAAGTTTTTTTTATCATTTCTAGTCGGAAATCATCTGCTTATCATTCTTAGAAAATTACCTGCTTATCATTATTAGTCTAGACACGTCTTGCTACATTAATTGCATGAGTAGTGTATAGACAAAAATCATATCTTATCGTATATGTTAATTTAAACTTTGCCTGATATATTCCGTATATTCCTCCGTAAATAGAATACCACCCGATAGCCGGAAAATCATTTTTATATCGAAAAATCCTTTATTCAATCGTACAAAATGAAATTCGTCATTGATTCAAGTTCCTCGAATTCCGAAATGGAATCCCACTTCAGCTCCGAAAGCAGTATGGCCGGAATGGATCAACCAATCAGCCATCATCTATTCTGGATGAATTGGGGATGGGTTCGTAGCCTCCTCAATCATTGGAGACAAGAAGAAGGTGATCCCTTCCATCCACAACATTTCCCTCTTGACGAAGAACCTGAAGCACTTACCGACGAACCAATCCGAAACACCATTTTCTCTCTTATTTCCAGAGTATCTCGTCATGATTATATACTACATCAAATTCTAGATTTTATTTATTCGCTCGTCCGAACCGACAATTACCCCGGTGTAATAGAAGAAGTCAACGAGCTTCGCGCTCGGGTAATGGCTTTGGAGAATATGGTCTAAAGATTACAAATACCAGCAGCAGCACCAGCAGCATAACCAGTACCACCATCATCAACGCCAACAGTACCATTACCACCTCCAACCACAACCGCGTCGTAAACCTCAACTTCACAATCTGTCCCACGAGCATCAATGTCATACGCACCATAGATACCAAGGAGTACCAACAACAATAAATGACGAAGTATTGATTCATAACTTCATTGGAGAAACATTCCGCGGTAATTATGTAATCTCTAAAGTCTTAGAGATTATCTAATCTAGCCCTAACCATAAATCAGTTAAGCGAACCAAAATGATAGAAGGAAGAGTAGAAATTCTGACAAAAATGGTGTGTGGTTAACAAGCTAAACTTGTTTTACCAACAACATCAACAGTACCTTCAGCGTCACCAGCATCATCAGTGCAGTCAGCATCAGAATCAACAACACCTATAACATCACAAACTCCGTCAGTTCAAGAATCACTGTGGACATCATTACGAATCAATAACGCGTATATTGTATCAACGAGTTATGAAGAATTAACTCATTCCCTCTGAAGAAATTATATGTATATTTTATACATATATATTTTGAAATAAAAATAAATCTTTCCGTGCTAAGCTATTGTGTGTGAATCGTAACTATTCGGTTAATTCATATTACAAATATGCAATAATGTACGTCTTTCGTCCGCAACTTAACCATCGTTAACTACAATCTCTATCTCAATTCAACAAATTCCAATTCATAATAAATCAAGTATATATTTGATTTTACACTTTCATCATCGATGTACCCGAAACTTTTCAGATAACATCATTCGTACTTTGCGACGTTCACAAGAATTTAACAAAAACCAACATCACGCCTCAACAAATAACGAAGTATTAATTCATAATTTCAATATTATTGAAGAAATACTTATGTAATCTCTAAAGCCTTCAAGGGATTATTCAATTCTAGTTCCAAGCGTAAATCGAATGAGTTTAATTTAGTATTAACTCATTGAAATCTATGTTACATCTGAAGAGAATATATACATATATATTTTCATAAAGACTGTAATAAAATTCTTTTGTACAAAATATTAATTGTGAAATTTTTTAATGGGTAGGTAATACCAGAGAGAGATATATATATATTCACAATTAATATGTTACATTCTTCGAATCTGATTAAGAAAATTATCAACTATACTTCCTACTTTCACAATAATATACATTCTTTCATAGAAATCAAAACAACCATACTCATTCAAACCCAATTACATATTCTGATTTTGAAACCTCAGAATTCAATTCGAGATATAACCGGTACCATCACTTTTGTATTCCTACATCTTTCAAAGCTATACTTTGACTTCAAAACTGTGTTAGAACATCAAATGTATATTAACGATTACAATCTGTGTTCAAACCCTTCAAAAATTTCTGAACACACTTCAAATAATGAGCAATCGAGATGATGATCCAACCACATATTACCCACAGTTATGTACTTAAAAAGCTCTCGAAACCAAAGTCATAATTCAACACATATTTGTGTCAGATCCTTTGGCATTTATTAGCAAAAATAACTTTGCAATTCCTTTTCAAAGTAGCAAATTCTATCACAGCTCCAGCAAGACAACTTCGATTTTTCATTCGAAGTAGCCTTTTCATAATCTTTATATATATGATTACCCTTTTATTACCGGAGAACCTTTCATATTCCGCCACATTAGCAATAAACTTATTCACAACTTCACTGATCTTTGAGCTTCCAAAGAATCATCATATTTATCGAAACCCCATCATTTACTCATTCGCATCTTGTAACAAGAATTGCCATACGAATCATCGGGAATTAGCAATCCGTATTTTGAAATCTCGCAGCATGTCTACGCCAACAGTTATATGTGTACGTACAATGTCTACCTCCTGAACTTACATACTTTGAATGTGAAGATTCTAAAAAACACCTTGAACTGCGAACTAGTTCTAGAAATGCTGACGAAGCAGCAACAACTGTAAATGATCTTAACAGTAAAAAGTTTGATGATAAAGAATAGTGTATTGGCAAAGCTCAGAAAAAGAGAAGTTTTGAAACTGGAAAACGGATTGAGCAAAGTATGAAAGAGGCTGTGGACAAATCACAAGGACGAAACCTACATTCAAAGAATCTAAATGATTCAGTATCTGCTGAAGTCATTAACAAATATCTTGCTCCTGATCATAAAACCCCGCGGACAATATTCTTCATCATCCTCTGATATTAAAAATCCTAAGATATCATCATATCTTTCATTATAAATATCCTCCATATTTCTGAAGATATTTTCATAATTATTATTATCTGAAATCATTTACCTCTTCGCGCTCTCTGTATTACATCATAAAAGAAACTATTTTAGTTTCTAAAAGCTGAAACATTCGAGTTTAAAATAGGAATATTTTTGAAGTAGTGTTGGGAGCTGAAGCATGAGTTAGTATAATATAATGACACTTGATCAATGTGATTATATTACTGTAAGTCATGCTGAGTTTCTAAATGGAACGTGATGATTTACAGATCATAACATCATCATGTGCCATGTTACATGACTCTGTTATTCTATTTAACCGCAAAAAAAATCAAGAAAATAATTCTTGATGATTCGGTCTCTTCCGAGGTAATCTAGTAATTTGACAAGTCAAGATCTTGCCATTACAATTTCCTTCTTAGAACATTAACAATGTTCATTCCGAAATTCATATCTGCGAATTATGGACCATTATAAGCGGTACTTACTCACAAGAAGAAGAAACGAAAGGACAAGCTCTGGAACAGAAATTGTGGTATAAATTGCAGCAAATAAAAGAAAGCATTAACTGGAGATGACAATGATTATGGGAGACAGAAGCAGGGACATCGAAATATAAGAGAAGATATAAAACCCAACAACCACCCAGAAATTATAAACCGTATATATCAATACATATAGCAATATAATGACACGGGAGAACTAAAAACACTATAAAACCAAGTGAATAGTAGAAGTAAATAGATTCTTTCGGCAGTAGATGAAAAAGAAGAATGACCGATATGAAGGTTAGGAATATATCAAGAAGCAGAACTGGATGGAGCATATTGATGAATGCTTTAAATATGAGTTAGAAATTATAATGACTCTCATTTATCCATTCTATATTTCCCATTTTTCCATTCTATACTTTTCCTTATTAAATGCCCAAGTAAATAATTAAACTTAACAATTAAACTTTAATTAACAATTGATAAGAATAATATCAATTAACTTTATGTAATAATTAATAAGTTAATAAAAGATAAAAATAATAATAATAATAATGAGCTTATTAACTTTTGTAAATAAATAAATAACTTTAAAACTTGTGCACTTAAAATAAATAAACTTGGATAATTAAGGAACCATTTAAGCTAAATTAAAGTGCAAGGTCTAAAGTGAAAAAGTTAAACCCTAACCCTAATAAAACCCTAGCCGATTTTGGAAGGGAAAAATTACCCTTCTACCCCTCTTAATTTCGGCCCAAGCAATAACCCTTAACCCCCTCTTCAAGCTTACTTGTTCCCTAAGTTATTCCTAATTAAACCCTAATTCTAGAATCCTCCTAACACTCCAATAAATAGAGGCCTAACCTAAACCTTTTCATTGTACCAAATCACAACAACAGATTCTCTCCCAAATCTCTCTCCCTCTCTCCCATTTTCGGCTCCTAAAACCGAAACACCACCACCACCACCCATTGAAATCATCATCAATCTTCAAGGTGATCTTCAAGTGTTCTTCGTGTTCTTCGTGGTCTTCAAGAATCTTCGAGGTGTTCTTCGAATCTTCAAGGCTTTGATCTTCAATCATCAAAGAGTTTCTTCTTTTCTTGTTATTCATCTTCGAATCTTCAAAGGTATAACATAAACCCTAAACTATTTACATAAACTTTGATCTTTGTTAAATCATATTCATAATAAACACTTGTTTATTCATAAGTATATACATAAACACGCCTAGATCTATATATACATGAAAGAAAAAAATATATATATTTGTATGTATATGTGTCGACTAAGAAAAAAAAAAGAGGGAAAGGAAAGTTTGATCTTTAAAACCTAGAAGATTAGATAAAGATTTGTTTGTGTTTAATTAAGGAAACAAAATAACTACATATATATACATATACATATCGACATATACATATATATACATGCAAAAATATATTTTATATATATATATATATATATATATATATATATATATATATATATATATATATATATATATATATATATATATATATATATACATATATACGAACTACATATACATATATATATAAAACCCTAATTACTTAAACCCTAATTCATTAAACCTAACCCTAATTATTTAATACTACTTTAATTAATTAAAACCCTAATCATTACCTAATCATTACTACATTAATTAAAACCCTAAACCTAACCCTAATTTACCAAACCCTATTTTATTAAAACCCTAATTTAATTACTAAACCCTAATTTATTTATTAAACCCTAGGACATTTATTACAAACCCTAATCATTAAAATAATACTTTAATTAACTAACCCTAATTAATGAAACCCTAATACTACTTATACTATTAATTAAGATGTATACACTATTACTAACACCTATAACTTACTACTTACATTATAACACATAAAAACATTTTGGGATATGTATTAGAGATGTATGGATCTTCGAACTTTCTTGACGAATGGTTTCTACGAAACTCTAGGCGGAAGGGTTTGGATTTCTGATTTAAAGTATCCTATAGCTCAAGCCCCTAGACCTGAAATGGCCATTCGAAGGGAAAGGGGTGATTGGAAGCTTATCTAATACGGCAAGTATCCTAAAATGGAAAACACTCTTAAAGTAGAAACTTTCTAGTTATAGAAACTTACTAAAATAAGGAACCTACTAAAAGTGGAAGCTTTCTAAAAATAGAACCTTAGGAGGAAAGGAAACTTAGTAAAAACGAACTATAAACACTATCATACCTAAACACTTACTTAAACATGGGCAAAAACACTTACTACTCTTAAATATCAATAGGTTGACTTTCTGCTCGTTCATCTAACTTTCTATTCCGAGGAATAACTAGCTCATCTCTCTACTTACTAAGGTGAACTTCATAGCCCCACTTTCTATTGTGCATAACTTATTTACTTTTACTTGGGGTGAGACACATGCTGCTTATAATATTTACAATTTACACATAAGTACCAACTGTTAAACTATGCTATACCCGGCTATGTCCGACTAAGTACCTACAGTGATATTTTTAATTGCTCGTTGAATGCATACCTAATTATTGGGGGTAGGCCTATCGGGAGTAACGTCCCTGATACATTTGACAAAGTCATTGTATTACTTAATAATGAAATTAGACCGACAAGTATAAACTACAACTTGTCTTTGAGGCAAACTTGAACGTTTAGTCTAAATATCACGCATTGGCATAATTTTTTGATCTGCGAGATCAACTTTATAAACTAAATCTTGTGGTCTAAAACAACAGTCAAACTTATTTGTTAAACCTATGATTTCACTCAACCTTTTTGGTTGACACTTTAGCATGTTTTGTCTCAGGTGCTGTTTGATTCAAGCTTTCTTTCTTACAGCTTATGTAATGCTACTTGGACATAGGATCAAGAGATATCGTATTATTTACTTTTGCATTTGAACATTTACATTATTGTTACTTCCATCATTGTAATGACATTTCATTTTCCGCTGCGTACTCTCAATAAATATAATTTTATCATTTAGTATTGTTCTCTTTTATTATAATATGTTGGTTTGTTTGGTATTAAGTCACATTTCGCCCAGGCCCTAACTGGGGGTGTGATAGATTGGTATCATAGCAAACCAGGCTGTTATAGAGAACCAGGATTGCGTCTTTATGTGTGCCTTACTTTCTAGCTAGGGTGCCTTAGCAATCTAGAAAACTATAACCTTTCATGCCTTAGACTTAAAGCACTTAGGATTTCCCTATAATATTAACACTTATGCTTTACTACACTTGACTTAAAGATTCTAATCAAAAGTCTCAATCCTAATGTTAGGATGTCAAGCTCAAGTGTTAACAAGCCTAACAAAGTAACTCACAACCCTACCACCGAAGTAGGTGTTGGACACTCTGCAACTTCGAGACCTGTTCGAAGCCCTTCCTATAGTCCTGCCTCACCATCACCAAACTATAGCCCAAATACTATTCGAGATTCACAAAGGTCTCCTCAATACTACCCAACACCGAGAATCGAAGATAAAGGAAAATGTCATGAAGAAGCCGGTCCATCAAGGAAGAGAGCCCGAACTCCTTCTTATAATGATGCTGCTAAGTATGAGATCTCGAACCTATGAAAGGATACCGAGAGAAACTTGGAGGGTTTTCTTCGCCACGTGGCGAGAGTGGAGGTCCGTATGGATGAGAAAGATCGCGAAATTAAGAAGTTGGTGGAGGAAAATGTTGAACTAGGAAAAGAATTAAGGCTGCTAAAGTATGAGGAAGAACGTAACACTCGTTGGGGGAAGCAATCCCTTGCTTGTCTCAAGGAGGATGTTAACTTTCGAACGAGAATGGAGAGAAGTTGAGTCGACAAACAGCTTGATTTAAGAGAATACGACACCAATACCGTCAACAATCGTGTTACCAACCTTTACAATAACCTCGAGTACCTCTACGAAAAGCAAAAAGAAAAGAACGAGCGATATGAGAAGTTTATGAAAGAGTCCCTCGATTCTCAAACCGAAATGCTAGAGAAACTTGTGAAGGATAACATGGAGAAAGTGATGAAGCAGTTTGAGGATGAGAAGAAGAGATATGAAGACTACTTCAATATTGACATTTCCTAGTTTATTTTCCTAGTTTTCCATCTATGTAAAGGCTATGCCTTAACCTATTTCTATTTCCAAATCGTGTATTAAAGGGCTTATTTAATGCCTCGTTCCTTAATAATATAAAGTGTTTTATTTATATCATGTGATATCAATTATTTCTCTTATTCATACTTGTAATTGCTCAAACCTATAATTTGTTAACTTATCCGACTTATGTCAACTTCTATGTAGCAACATCATGGTTAGTCCAGCTGCACCTACTGTTAACAATATCGTATTAACTACCGAGCAATTCCAACAGTTGCTTGCTGCCGCCCAAGGCAACGCTCAAGCTAATAATGTTAATCCTCAACCAAAACCTTGTTAGTACAAGGACTTTACAAACTGTCATCCTCCCGCATTCAAGGGAAATGAAGAAGCTGTCGAACTAGTTCGTTGGTTCGAGAAGATGGAGTCCATTTTCCATATTTGCAACTGTGGTGATGACGAACGAGTAAAGTATGCCACTAGCTCATTAGGTGGCAATGCTTTAACTTGGTGGTCTGCTCATGCCAAGTCCGTAGGGATTGATAATGCTAATCCAATTTCATGGGACGAACTCAAAAGCATGATGATTAATAAATTCTGCCCTCGAAGTCAAGTTCAGAAACTTGAAGCTAGGTTCTGGGAACTCAAGGTGAAGGGTACTGATATTGAAAGCTACACCAACCGATATCTTGAGCTTTCTACTTTATGTCCTAAAATGTTTCCTACCGAGGCTAGAAGAATTGAAAGGTATATCGAAGGTCTTCCCGAGGATGTTCAAGGGAAAGTTATTGCTGCCAAGAAGGTTACTTTTGATGCTATGATTCTCATGGCACAAAATTTGATGTTGGCCAAGAGAATAAGAGCATAAGCTAGTAAGCTGGTTGAGACCAAAGGTAATGATGGTAAGAGGAAGTTTGAGTCATCTCAAGATTCAACTCAGAATGACAGTAAGAAGCTTGCGGATAGTACGAGGATGAATTATAAGGGTACCTATCCTTTTCGTATTCGTTGTGAGAGACATCACCCGGGGCGGTGCACTGCTACATGTGCGTTGTGTAAGAAAGTGGGACACGTAGCTAAGACGTGTAAGACTCCTTCAAAGGATAAGGTGATTGTTCCTGCTAAAGCTCCTCCTCCTTGCTATACTTTTGGAGAAAAGGGATACATTAGTCCAAATTATCCTAAGAAGAAGGATAATCCTGCTACTGGAGCTAATACTATTGCTGCGAAGGGTCGTGATTTTGTTATTACTACTGCTGAAGCACGAGATGAAGATGAGGTCATCACGGATACGTATCTTGTCAATAATTGTTATTTAACTATTTTATTCGATACTGGTGCCGACAAAAGTTACGTGTCTAGTGATTTTTGCACCCTATTTACTGAAAAGTCTCAACCCTTAGAAACTAAACAATTTGTAGAAGTAGCCAATGGAAAGATCATGAAAGTCGATAAAATCTATAAAAACTGCAACCTAATCCTAGCCAATTAAGAATTTAAGATAGACCTTTTACCGGTCGAGCTCGAAAGTTTTGACGTCGTAGTTGGAATGGATTGGTTACGTCCATTACATGCTGCTATCATGTGTTACGATAAAACTGTTCATATTCCATTGGGAAATGGAGAGACTCTCATCATCCAAGGTGAAAAGAGTGGTTCCAATCTCAACATCATTTCCTGTATTAAAACTCGCAAATACCTTATGAAAGGTTATCCAGCTATTCTAGCCTACGTTAAGATGATTGAATCGAAAGAGAAGTGTATTGAAGATGTACCAGTAGTTAAAGATTTTCCCGATGTGTTTCTCGAAGATCTCCCTGGTCTTCCACCTCCTCGACAAGTTGAATTTCAAATTGATTTAACTCCCTGTGCTGCACCTATTGCTAAAACTCCATATTGTTTAGCACCCTCCGAGATGAAGGAATTATCCAACCAACTCCAAGAACTATTGGATAAAGGTTTCATTCATCCAAGCTCGTCCCCATGAGGAGCTCCTATTCTGTTTATTAAGAAGAAACATGGTACGTTAAGGATGTGCATTGATTACCGCGAACTTAACAAGCTTACTATCAAGAACCGTTATCCGTTTCCGCGTATTGATGATCTATTCGACCAACTCCAAGGGTCAAGCGTTTATTCAAAGATTGATTTGAGTTCCGGTTATCACCAACTCCAAGTCAAGGAATCCGATATTCCTAAGACTGCTTTTCACACTCGATATGGACACTATGAATTTTGTGTCATGCCTTTTGGTTTGACCAATGCTCCTGCCATATTCATGGATCTTATGAACCGTGTTTGCAAACCTTATCTCGACAAATTCGTCATTGTTTTCATTGATGACATCTTGATCTACTTCAAAAGTGA
Organism: Rutidosis leptorrhynchoides; assembly: GCF_046630445.1. Taxonomy (NCBI): domain Eukaryota; kingdom Viridiplantae; phylum Streptophyta; class Magnoliopsida; order Asterales; family Asteraceae; genus Rutidosis; species Rutidosis leptorrhynchoides. Next base: position 247,380,515 of record NC_092337.1, read on the forward strand.
GGAAGAACATGAGCAACATTTGCGCATGATTCTTGAACTCTTACGGAAGGAATAACTCTATGCTAAATTTTCTAAGTGCGAGTTTTTGCTTAAAACCGTACAATTCCTTGGACATGTTGTTGATAGTGACGGAATACATGTCGATCCAGCTAAGATTACTGCTATTCAGAACTGGGAGATACCAAAGACTGCAAGCATATTCGTCAATTTTTGGGACTTGTCGGTTACTATCGGAGATTTATAAAAGATTTTTGTCTCATTGCTAAACCTCTTACGAAGTTAACTCAAAAAGGGAAGAAGTTTGAGTGGTCCAAAGAACAGGAATCTGCTTTCAAGGAGAAATTGACCACAGCTCCGATTCCCTCTTTACCTGAAGGTTCAGAAGACTTTGTTATTTACTGTTATGCCTCGAAGCAAGGCTTTGGTTGTGTTTTAATGCAACGTGAAAAGTTTATTGCTTACGCATCAAGACAGTTGAAGAAATATGAGAACTATACCACACATGACCTTGAGTTAGGTGCCGTGGTATTTACATTAGAGATATGGAGACATTATTTATATCATGCCCATTTTACGGTGTACACTGATCATAGAAGTCTTCGACACATCTTTGATCATAAACAGTTGAATATGAGGCAAAGTTGAAGGCTTGATACATTGAACAATTATCATTGTGAGCTGAAATATCATCCTGGCAAGGCGAATGTGGTTGCTGATGCCCTTAGTCGGAAGGACGATGTTAAACGTGTTCGTGCTCTAAACCTGAAGATCAAATCAAATCTTATCTCGATAATCTGTGAAGCTCAATTGGAAGCTATTAAACCAACACTTATCGAAGGTGAAGGACCTATAGGTTTAGAGAACCAACTTCAAGTGAAAGCTAATGGTACACGGTACTTTGGAAACAGAATTTGGGTCCCTCGTTTCGGTAATCTCGGTGAACTAGTCTTGGATGAAGCACATAAGACTAGATATTCTATTCATCCCAGTTCCAGTAAGATGTATCACGATGTGAAGGAATTCTACTGGTGTCCTAACATGAAAGCCGACATTGCTACTTATGTTAGTAAGTGTCTTACTTGTTTGAAAGTCAAGGCCGAACATCAAAAGCCTTCTGGTCTATTGACACAACCCGATATTTCGCAGTGGAAGTGGGAATGCATCAATATGGACTTCGTTACGAAGTTACCTAAGACTTCGAAAGGTGACGATACTATTTGGGTCATAGTTGATCGTCTTACTAAATCTGTGCATTTCATACCGATCAAGGAAACCGATCAGATGGAGAAATTATCACAGCTTTATACTAAAGAAATTGTCTCACGTCATGGTGTTCCTATCTCGATTATTTCTGATCGCGACAGTCGATTTGTTTCTAGATTCAAGAAAACTCTACAATCTTCTCTTGGAACTCAACTCGACATGAGTACAGCCTATCATCCGCAAACTGATGGTAGAGTGAATGAACTATTCAAACCATGGAAGATATGCTACGTGCTTGTGTAATCGATTTTGGCAAAGGATGGGATAGACATCTACCTTTGGTTGAATTTTCTTACAATTACAGTTATCACTCCAGCATTAAAGCTGTACCTTTTGAAGCTTTATATGGACGGAAGTGTAGATCCCATTTGTGTTGGGATGAACTCGAGGACAGACATTTAACTGGTCATGAAATCATTCACGAAACTACCAAATAGATCGTTCAGATTAAGCAACGATTAGAAACTGCCCGTAGCCGACAAAAGAGCTATGCCGATAAGAAACGAAAAGACATCGAATACCAAGTTGGAGATAAAGTCATGTTGAAAGTATCCCCTTAGAAAGGTGTTGTTCGCTTCGGTAAGCGAAGTAAACTCAGTCCACGATATGTTGGACCATTCACAATCACTGAAAGAGTCGGTCCCGTGGCATATCGACTAGAACTATCAACTGAACTCAGTCAAGTACATGAGGTGTTTCATGTCTCAAATTTTAAAAGGTGTCTTGCTGATGACACACTGGTTATTCCTCTAGATGATGTCCGTATTGATGAGTAAATGCACTTTATTGAAGAACCTATAGAAATCATGGAAGGAGAGGTCAAACAAACACGTAAAAGCAACATACCTATCGTTAAAGTCCGTTGGAATTCGCGTAGAGGCCCCGAATATACCTGGGAACGCAAAGACCATATGATATGGAAATATCCCCATCTCTTCTCAACTGCTGATGCAAACGAGGAATCTACCTAAAAACTTCGGGACGAAGTTTTCAATAACGGGGAGGTACTATAACGACTCTCATTTTTCCATTCTATATTTCTCATTTTTCCATTCTATACTTTTCCTTATTAAATGCCCAACTAAATAATTAAACTTAACAATTAAACTTTAATTAACGATTGATAAGAATAATATCAATTAACTTTATGTAATAATTAATAAGTTAATAAAAGATAAAAAAAATAATAATAATGAGCTTATTAACTTTTGTGAATAAATAAATAACTTTAAAAATTGTGTACTTAAAATAAATAAACTTTGATAATTAAGGAACCATTTAAGCTAAATTAAAGTGCAAGGTCTAAAGTGAAAAAGCTAAACCCTAACCCTAATAAAACCCTAGCTGATTTTGGAAGGGCAAAATTACCCTTCTACCCTCTTAATTTCGGCCCAAGCAACAACCCTTAACCCCATCTTCAAGCTAACTTGTTCCCTAAGTAATTCCTAATTAAACCCTAATTCTAGAATCCTCCTAACACTCCTATAAATAGAGGCCTAACTAAACCTTTTCATTGTACCAAATCACAACAACAGATTCTCTCCTAAATCTCTCTCCCTCTCTCCCATTTTCGGCTCCTAAAACCGAAACACCACCATCACCACCCATTGAAATCATCATCAATCTTCAAGGTGATCTTCAAGTGTTCTTCTCGTTCTTCTTGTTCTTCAAGAATCTTCGAGGTGTTCTTCGAATCTTCAAGGCTTTGATCTTCAATCATCAAAGAGTTTCTTCTTTTCTTGTTAGTCATCTTCGAATCTTCAAAGATATAACATAAACCCTAAACTATTTACATAAACTTTGATCTTTGTTAAATCATATTCATAATAAACACTTGTTTATTCATAAGTATATACATAAACACACCTAGATCTATATATACATGAAAGAATATATATATATATATATATATATATATATATATATATATATATATATATATATATATATATATATATATATATATATATATATATATATATATATATATATATATATATGTCGACTAAGAAAAAAAAATGGGAAAGGAAAGTTTGATCTTTAAAACCTAAAAGATTAGATAAAGATTTGTTTGTGTTTAATTAAGGAAACTAAATAACTACGTATATATACATATACATATCGACATATCGACATATACATATATATACAAGCAAAAAAATATTTTTGTATATATATATACATATATACGAACTACATATACATATATATATAAAACCCTAATTACTTAAACCTTAATTCATTAAACCTAACCCTAATTATTTAATACTACTTTAATTAATTAAAAACCTAATCATTACTACATTAATTAAAACCCTAAACCTAACCCTAATTTACCAAACCCTAATTTAACTACTAAACCCTAATTTATTTATTAAACCCTAGGACATTTATTAACTAACCCTAATTAATGAAACACTAATACTACTTATACTATTAATTAACATGTATACACTATTACTATTACTAACACCTATAACCTACTACTTATATTATAACACATAAAAACATTTTGAGATATGTATTAGAGATGTATAGATCTTCGAACTTTCTTGACGAATGGTTTCTACGAAACTCTAGGTGGAAGGGTTTGGATTTCCGATTTAAAGGATCCTATAGCTCAAGCCCCTAGACCTGAAATGGCCATTCGAAGGGAAAGGGGTGATTGGAAGCTTATCTAATACGGCAAGTATCCTAAAATGGAAAACACTCTTAAAGTAGAAACTTTCTAGTTATAGAAACTTACTAAAATAAGGAACCTACTAAAAGTGGAAGCTTTCTAAAAATAGAACCTTACTAGGAAAGGAAACTTAGTAAAAACGAACTATAAACACTATCTGTAGTGACCCGAAATTTTCCATGTTTATATATATTAAATGAAATTGATATTTATATGATTAAGTGTTTCCAACATGTTAAGCAATCAAACTTGTTAAGACTTGATTAATTGAAATAGGTTTTATATAGACAATTGACCACCCAAGTTGACCGGTGATTCACGAACGTTAAAACTTGTAAAAACTATATGATGTCATATATATGGATATATATATATATATAGTTAACATGGTATTATGATAAGTAAACATATCATTAAGTATATTAACAATGAACTACATATGTAAAAACAAGACTACTAACTTAATGATTTCGAAACGAGACATATATGTAACGATTATCGTTGTAACGACATTTAATAGTATATATATCATAATAAGATATATTAATACATCATAATATCATTATAATGTAATAATTTAACATCTCATTTGATATAATAAACAATGGGTTAACAACACTTAACAGGATCGTTAACCTTAAGGCTTCAAAACAACATTTACATGTAACGACTAACGATGACTTAACGACTCAGTTAAAATGTATATACATGTAGTGTATTAATATGTATTTATACACTTTTTAAAGACTTCAAGACACTTATCAAAATACTTCTACTTAACAAAAATGCTTACAATTACATCCTCGTTCAGTTTCATCAACAATTCTACTCGTATGCACCCGTATTCGTACTCGTACAATACACAGCTTTTAGATGTATGTACTATTGGTATATACACTCCAATGATTAGCTCTTAGCAGCCCATGTGAGTCACCTAACACATGTGGGAACCATCATTTAGCAACTAGCATGAAATATCTCATAAAATTACAAAAATATTAGTAATCATTCATGACTTATTTACATGTAAACAAAATTACACATCCTTTATATCTAATCCATATACCAACGACCAAAAACACCTACAATCACTTTAATTCATCAATTTTTCATCAAATTGATCTCTCTCAAGTTCTATCTTCAAGTTCTAAGTGTTCTTCATAAATTCTATAAGTTCTAGTTTCATAAAATCAAGAATACTTCCAAGTTTGCTAGCTTACTTCCAATCTTGTAAAGTGATCATCCAACCTCAAGAAATCTTTCTTATTTACAGTAAGATATATTTTTAATACAAGGTAATAATCATATTCAAACTTTGATTCAATTTCTATAACTATAACAATCTTATTTCGAGTGGAAATCTTACTTGAACTTGTTTTCGTGTCATTATTCTGCTTCAAGAACTTTCAAGCCATCCAAGGATCCTTTGAAGCTAGATATATTTTTCACATTTCCAGTAGGTTTATCCACAAAACCTGAGGTAGTAATGATGTTCATAACATCATTCTATTCATATATATAAAACTACCTTATTCGAAGGTTTAAACTTGTAATCACTAGAACATAGTTTAGTTAATTCTAAACTTGTTCGCAAACAAAAGTTAATCCTTCTAACTTGAATTTAAAAATCAACTAAACACATGTTCTATATCTATATGATATGCTAACTTAATGATTTAAAACCTAAAAACACGAAAAACACCGTAAAACTGGATATACGCCGTCGTAGTAACACCGCGGGATGTTTTGGGTTAGTTAATTAAAAAGTATGATAAACTTTGATTTAAAAGTTGTTCTTCTGGGAAAATGATTTTTCTTATGAACATGAAACTATATCCAAAAATCATGATTAAACTCAAAGTGGAAGTATGTTTTCCAAAATGGTCATCTAGACGTCGTTCTTTCGACTAAAATGACTACCTTTACAAAAACAACTTGTAAACTGTATTTCTGACTATAAACTTATACTTTTTCTGTATAGATTCATAAACTTAAGTTCAATATGAAACAATAGCAATTAGATTCACTTAAAACGGATTTAAAACGAAGAAGTTATGGGTAAAATAAGATTGGATATTTTTACTTGTTGTAGCTACGTGAAAATTGGTAACAAATCTATACAAATCATATCCTAGCTAACTTATATTGTATTATACATGTATTATAATATATTATGTAATCTTAGGATACCATAGACACGTATGCAAATGTTTTGACATATCATATCGACCCATCTATATATATTATTTGGAACAACCATAGACACTCTATATGCAGTAATGTTGGAGTTAGCTATACAGGGTTGAGGTTGATTCCAAAAATATATATACTTTGAGTTGTGATCTAGCCTGAGATGTGTATACACTGGGTCGTGGATTGGGTAAAGATAATATATATCAATTTATTTCTGTACATCTAACTATGGACAACTAGTTGTAGGTTACTAACGAGGACAGCTGACTGAAAATATTTAAAATAATAAAACGTATTAAAAAATGTTGTAAATATATTTAGAACATACTTTGATATATATGTACATATTTTTTTATAGGTTCGTGAATCGACCAGTGGCCAAGTCTTACTTCCCGACGAAGTAAAAATCTGTGAAAGTGAGTTATAGTCCCACTTTTAAAATCTAATATTTTGGGATGAGAATACATGTAGCTTTATAAATGTTATACAAAATAGACACAAGTACGCAAAACTACATTCTATGGTTGGATTATTAAACCGAATATCGCCCTTCAAGTCTGGTAGCCTAAGAATTAGGGAAATGGCCCCTAATTGACGCGAATCCTAAAGATAGATCTATTGGGCTTAACAACCCCCATTCAGGTTATGGATGGTTTAGTACTTCGAGATTATTATACAGATGAGAGGTTCTGTTTTGGGGATATTCTATGCATTAAGTTAACGTCGGTTACCAGGTGTTCAACATATGAATGATTTTTATCTCTATGCAGTTTGCGAAATGCCTGATAAGAGATGTGTTATAAAAATGAAATCATGTGGTCTATTATTATGATTTAATAATATGTAGGTTAAACCTATAACTCACCAACAATTTTGTTGACGTTTTAAGCATGTTTATTCTCAGGTGATTATTAAGAGCTTCCGCTGTTACATACTAAATTAAGGACAAGATTTGGAGTCCATGCTTGTATAATATTGTTTAAAAACTGCATTCAAAGACTTATGTTGATGGGTAATATTATTGTAAACCATTATGTAATGGTCGTGTGAAAAATGCTATATTTTAGATTATCATTATTTGATAATCGTCGTAATATTTTAAAGGTTATGGTTTGTTTTAAAATCGAATGCAGTCTTTGAAAAACGTCTCATATAGAGGTCAAAACCTCGCAACGAAATCAATTAATATGGAACGTTTATAATTAATATGAACGGGACATTTCAGTTGGTATCCGAGCGTTGGTCTTAGAGAACCAGAAATTTGCATTAGTGTGTCTTATCAAGTTTGTTAGGATACATTAGTGAGTCTGGACTTCGACCATTTTTTCTTTAAAAACGATTGCTTAACTTTTGTTGAAAGGACCCGTTCATATACATTATAAACAATTCACAATAGTTGATTACATCACGAGGTATTTGACCTCTATATGATACGTTTTACAAACATTGCATTCGTTTTTAAAAGACAAACTTTCTTTACATCAAAAATTGACGGCATGCATGCCATTTCATATTACATCCAACTATAATTGACTTAATATTAATCTTGATGAACTCAACGACTCGAATGCAACGTCTTTCAAAGTATGTCATGAATGACTACAAGTAATATCCTTAAAATGAGCTAATGCACAGCGGAAGATTTCTTTAATACTTGAGAATAAACATGATTTAAAGTGTCAACTAAAAGGTTGGTGAGTTCATTAGTTTATCATAATCAATCATTTCCGTAATAGTAATAGACCACAAGATTTCAGTTTCTATAAATATCCGTACACTCGCAAGTGTATAAAAGTATTCTATAAGTTGTTGAGCGCTTCGGTAACCATACTTAACAATTAATGTGGCATATTCCCTTTATTATGAAATCTCCCAACACTGTACCAAGTGTAATAAAAACGAAGTACTATGCAACCGTTTACGATACTAGAGCGACTAGCCCGGTTGGGATTGTCAAACCCGATAGATCTATCAATAGGATTCGCGCTTACATGCTCTTACAACATGTAAATATTAGTTACCAAGCTATTAGGGAAAAATATGCAAAGTGGTACAACTCAACGTAGAATATGTTTTTAGTACTTGTGTCCATTTCGTAAAACAGTTATAAAACAGTGCTTGTATTCTCAGCCAGAAAATATATATAAAAAGGGAGTAATGAAACTCACAATACTGTATTTCGTAGCAATTATATATATGACGGCACTGAACAAGTGTAGGGTTTGTCTCGGATTCACGAACGTATCAATATTGTGATTCAATATTGCAGGAAAGTACGTAGACGCAACGAAAATGATAAACGTTAGGTTGACCTCACGAGCAATACCCTCGATCAATACCCATAACCTCCATAGCTATAACCCATAATTTTCTTAGCTCTATCCCGTTTGAAAACTTATTTTGAAATCGTCTGAATATAACTCCGTCGTAGTATTTTATGTATACTAATAATATCTTGAAATAATACTAAGTAAATATATATATGTAATTCGATTGAGAGAGTTTAGAAAAATATATTTTCAAGTTTCTATGAAATAATGAAACCTATTGAATTCTATTTATAATAGATTTTTGAATTATTAAAGTGAATTATTAAAGTATGAATTATTAAAGTGAATTATGAAAGTATGAATTATTAAAGCGAATTATTAAAGTATAATTATTAAAGTTAAAGTAAAGTAAAAGTAAAGTAAAGGTAAAGTTAAAGTATAGTAATAGTATAAAACTATGTACGTATAATACGCGTATAAATATATAATATTAATTTAAATCGTTATATATATTTAATAAAATAAAATATAAATATCGTTATCTTTATCATACTGGTTAAGTAATGAGTTGTCAAAAGTGGTTCTAGATATTTATAAAAGATATATACGTTTTAATAATAAAGTTCTTTTTAAACTGAAAACGTTTTTTTTTTTTTTGTACTTTTGAAAATAAATCAAATAAATATGATAATTTTGTTTTCCAAAACAAAATATATTTAAGAATCATTTTGTTAAAAGGTTAAAATAATGGAAATCGTTATATCATAAAACATTTTAAAAAAGTAGAATTATATATATTCATAATAGGTTTCAAGTTTTTAAATTACAGTCTGTTGGTGAAGCATGGGATAAAGTCCAAAGGTTAAATAAACGTATGAAATCATCTTAATGAAAAATGTCGAGTTACTTAACTTGTTGATATCCAACATCTAAGTTATTTACACTCCACGTTCTTATTTTCATATTAAATAAAATGAAAGTTAACATAGTTATCTTATCAAGGTCACGAGAAAAATATTATAAAACATGCCTTGGAAATTAAACAAGAATTTTCACTAAACCTTGTCTAGTTCTCGTTAATTGACACATTTGTTCTTACTTATAAATCACTTTACCATTTTCCGAATGTTGTCAAAAAGAATAGATTTCTTAAATCACAGTGGACCTCATAACATAGGCCCGTAATCATATCATAATATATCTGATAATTCAATCATTTGATATTATCTCTTAATTCTGTCGATAAATATATCGAAAAACATACGTACATGTAAAGTATCATATATCTAATACTTTGTTAATGTTTTCAGTTAATATTATATATTATATATACATATCTATATACACATAATTGTTCGTGAATCGTCAAACACGGTCAAAGGGTAATTGATTACATGAATGTAGTTCCAAACTTTTTGAGATTCAATATTATAAATTTTGCTTATCGTGTCGGAAACATATAAAGGTTAAGTTTAAATTTGGTCGGAAATTTTCGGGTCGTCACAGTACCTACCCGTTAAAGAAATTTCTTCCTGAAATTTGATTGAGGTCGTCATGGCTAACTATAAAAATGTTTTCATGACGAATATGAGTTGATAAATAGAGTTTTATCATCATTGAGTAATATAGATAAAACAATTTGATTACGCGAAGAGTATAAGTGAAGCTATCGCAAGAGAGTGAAATGAGTAAACGTATATTCATTTTAACCGATGACGTAGTTATGATTGATTTCCGAAATTCATGGGATTTAAAGAAAATCTTTGCAATAATATTTGGTTCTTCGGCGATTAAGGAAATCAGGATCTTCTTTGATTAAATGCGAAATCTGTCTCGATTTCTCTGTCTGATATTTTACTATAAATCCACCCCCTTCGTTTCTTTATTTCCACAGCTCACACATTCTAGTCTTTCTCCCCAATTCATACTTTAAAGCATTCATTAATATGCTTCATCCAGTATTGATTCTTGATATACTCTTAACTTTTATATCTATCATTCTTCTTTTTCATCTACCACCGGAGGAAGTTATTTTCTTCTACCATTACCTTGGGGTTATTGTGTTTTTCATTCTCCCGTGTCTTTATATTGCTATACGCATTGATATACACGGTTTGTAATTTCGGGGTTGTTATCGGGCTTTATATTCTCCATTATATTTTGGAGCTTCATGCTTTCGTTTTCTCTTCCCGACCTTAAATCAAGCGGATAATGTTCCAGAATTCGTAGATATGAATTTTTAGATGAACATAGTTAATGTTCCAAGAAAAAATCGTAATGGCACGATCTTGATTTGGCAAATTACCAGAATATCCGAAAATATAGAGCTATCAAGATGATATGTTCTTAATATGTTTGGAATTTGGGTAGAATGTAAGAGTCGTGTAAATAGTACATGATGACGGTATGTTCTGTGAATCATCACGTTCTATTAGAAACACAGCATGACTTACTGTAATATAACCACGTTGATCAAGTGTCATTATATTATACTAACTCATGCTTCAGTTCCCAACACTACTTCAAAAACATTCCTATTTTAAATTTGATTTTTTTTCTTTTCAGAATTTAGAAACTAACACGGTTTCTTTTTATGTTGTAACGCAGATATTGCGAAGAGATACAAGATTTCGGATAAGAATAGTTGTGAAAATATCTTCAGGAATATCGAAGATATTTATAATAAAAGATACGATAATATCTTAGAATTCTTAACATAGATGGATGATGAAGAAGATTTGTCTGTGAAGGTTTAGAATAAGAAGTAAGGTGTTTGCTAACGATTGTCTGTGAAGGTTTAGAATAAGAAGTAAGGTGTTTGCTAATGATTTCAGTAGACGCTGAATCATTTGGATCCTTTGAAGGCAGGTTTAGTCTTTGTAATTTATCCATAGCCTCCTTCATGATCTGCTCAATCCGTTTTCCAGTTTCAAACCTTCTCTTTTTCTCAGCTTTACTACCATACTATTCTTTATCATCAAACTTTTGACTGTTAAAGTCGTTTACAGTTTTTGCTGCTTCATCAGCATTTTTCCAATTTCGGAGAACTAGTTCATAGTTTGGGATATTTTTCAGAAAATTCACATTCGAAGTATGTAAGTCTAGGAGATAGACGTTATATGTATACATATAACTTTTGACGTAAAATTGTCACGAAATTCAAAATACTGATTGCTAATTCCCAGTAGTTGGTGTGACAATTAATGTTACAGGATGTAGGTGAGTACATGATGGGGTTTTAATGAATAAGTATAATGGCTTTTCGAAGAGGCTTAAGTCGAAGGTTAATGAAGTTATTGATAAGTTTACTGCTAATGTGGTGAGATATAAAAGGTTCCCGGTAACAATGATGAAGGGGTAATTGTTATAATAAGGTTTATTCGTATAAACAAATGAAGGTGATTTGCTGGAGCTGTGACAAAACTGTCTATTTTAGAAAGAGATTGAAAAATTATATTTGGTAATAAATATCAAAGGATCTGACACGGATACCTGTTAAACTATAACTTTGGTTTCGAGAGCTTTTCAGGTGCATGACAGTGGGTAATATGTGGCTGGATCATCATCTCGCATGTCTTTAGTAATTTTGAAGTGTTTGAACACATATTGTAATTGTTAATATACATATGATGTTCTAAGATTTTGAATGATACACATATTTTTGTGAGTTCCATGAATATATATGAGGTTCTAGGATAGTTTTGAAGTCAAAATATAGTTTTGAAAGATGTAGGAATCTAAGAGTGATGATTTCGATTATATCTTGAATAGAATTCTGAGATTTCAAAATCAGAATATGTAATTAGATTTTGAATGAGTATGGTTGTTTTGATTTCTATAAAAGAATGTATATTGTTGTGAAAGTAGGGAGTATAATGGATGATTTGCTGAATCAGATTCGAAGAATGTAACATATTAATTGTGAATTTATATATCTCTCGGGTATTACCTACCCGTTAAAAAAAATTTCACAATTAATATTTTGTACAAAAGAATTTTATGACAGTCTTTATGGAAATATATATGTGTATTTTTCTTCAGATGTAATATAGATTTAATGAGTTAATATTAAATTAAACTCATTTGATTTATGGTTAAGGCTAGGATAGATAATTTCTAAACTTTAGAAATTACATAATCGCCGTAGAATGTTTCCCCAATGAAGTTATGAATCAATACTTCATCGTTGTGGTATTCCTTGGTATCTACATGGCGTATGACGTCGATTCTCGTGGGACAGATTGTGAAGTTGAGATTTGCGATGCGATTGTTGTTGGTGGTGGTAATGGTACTGTTGATGTTGTTGATGGTGGTACTGGTTATGCTGCTGGTGTTGCTGCTGGTGTTTGTAACCTTTGCACCATATTCTCTAAAGCCACTACCCGAACGCGAAGCTCGTTGACTTCTTCTATTACACCGGGGTGATTGTCGGTTCGAACGAGCGGATAAATAAGATCTAGAATTTGGTGTAGTATATAATCATGACGAGATACTCTGGAAATGAGAGAGAAAATGGTGTTTCGGACAGGTTCGCCGGTAAGTGCTTCAGGTTCATTGCCAAGAGGGCAATGTGGTGGATGAAAGGGATCACCTTCTTCTTGTCTCCAATGGTTAAGTAGATTACGAACCCATCCCCAATTCATCCAAAATAGATGATGGCTAATTGGTTGATCCATTCCGGTCACGCTGCTTTCGGAGCTCATGTGGAAATCCATATCGGCATAGCTGTCGAAATCCGAGGAACTCGAACTGGTTGAGGGATCCATCATGTATGATCAGGGAAAGAATTTTTGTTATGAAATAGATTGTAGAATTTAGATTTGGTATTCTTCAATACATAATTTATATATGTATATATAATACCAAAATCCCATAAATTACGGAGGAATCTTTGAAAGATGTCAGTCAAAGTTCACAGTAGCATATATGCTAAGATAAGAATTTGTCTATATACTAGTATGCAATAAATGTAGGAAAAAACGTCTAGACTTTAGAATGATAAGCAGGTAATTTCCTAAGGATGGTAAGTAGATGATTTCCGACTAAAAATGATAAGCAAAACTTTTGACATGCAGACACGGTCGAAGTCCAGACTCACTAATGCATCTTAACAACTATCAGTTAGACACACTAATGCAAGACCTGGTTCGCTAAGACCACTGCTCTGATACCAACTGAAAGGACCCGTTCATATACATTATAAAGGATTCACAATAGTTGATTACATCGCGAGGTATTTGACCTCTATATGATACGTTTTACAAACATTGCATTCGTTTTTAAAAGACAAACTTTCTTTACATCAAAAATTGACGGCATGCATACCATTTCATATTACATCCAACTATAATTGACTTAATATTAATCTTGATGAACTCAACGAATCGAATGCAACGTCTTTCAAAGTATGTCATGAATGACTACAAGTAATATCCTTAAAATGAGCTAATGCACAGCGAAAGATTTCTTTAATACCTGAGAATAAACATGCTTTTAAGTGTCAACCAAAAGGTTGGTGAGTTCATTAGTTTATCATAATCAATCATTTCCGTAATAGTAATAGACCACAAGATTTCAGTTTCTATAAATATCCGTACACTCGAAAGTGTATAAAAGTATTCTATAAGTTGTTGAGCGCTTCGGTAACCATACTTAACAATTAATGTGGCATATTCCCTTTATTATGAAATCTCCCTACACTGTACCAAGTGTAGTAAAAACGAAGTACTATGCAATCGTTTACGATACTAGAGCGACTAGCCCGGTTGGGATTGTCAAACCCGATAGATCTATCAATAGGATTCGCGCTTACATACTCTTACAACATGTAAATATTAGTTACCAAGCTATTAGGGAAAAATATGCAAAGTGGTACAACTCAACGTAGAATATGTTTTTAGTATTTGTGTCCATTTCGTAAAACAGTTATAAAACAGTGCTTGTATTCTCAGCCCGAAAATATATATAAAAAGGGAGTAATGAAACTCACAATACTGTATTTCATAGCAATTATGTATATGACGGCACTGAACAAGTGTAGGGTTTGTCTCGGATTCACGAACGTATCAATATTGTGATTCAATATTGCAGGAAAGTACGTAGACGCAACGAAAATGATAAACGTTAGGTTGACCTCACGAGCAATACCCTCGATCAATACCCATAACCTCCATAGCTATAACCCATAATTTTCTTAGCTCTATCCCGTTTGAAAACTTATTTTGAAATCGTCTGAATATAACTCCGTCGTAGTATTTTATGTATACTAATAATATCTTGAAATAATACTAAGTAAATATATATATGTAATTCGATTGAGAGAGTTTAGAGAAATATATTTTCAAGTTTTTATGAAATAATGAAACCTATTGAATTTTATTTATAATAGATTTTTGAATTATTAAAATGAATTATTAAAGTATGAATTATTAAAGTGAATTATTACAGTATGAATTATTAAAGTTAAAGTAAGTAAAAGTAAAGTAAAGGTAAAGTTAAAGTATAGTAATAGTATAAAACTATGTACGTATAATACGCGTATAAATATATATAATATTAATTTAAATCGTTATATATATTTAATAAAATAAAATATAAATATCATTATTTTTATCATACTGGTTAAATAATGAGTTGTCAAAAGTGGTTATAGATATTTATAAAAGATATATAAGTTTTAATAATAAAGTTCTTTTTAAACTGAAAACGTTTTTTTGTACTTTTGAAAATAAATCAAATAAATATGATAATTTTGTTTTCCAAAACAAAATATATTTAAGAATCATTTTGTTAAAAGGTTAAAATAATGGAAATCGCTATATCATAAAACATTTTAGAAAAGTAGAATTATATATATTCATAATAGGTTTTCAAGTTTTTAAATTACAGTCTGTTGGTGAAGCATAGGATAAAGTCCAAAGGTTAAATAAACGTATGAAATCATCTTAATGAAAAATGTCGAGTTACTTAACTTGTTGATATCCAACATCTAAATTATTTACACTCCACGTTCTTATTTTCATGTTAAATAAAATGAAAGTTAACATAGTTATCTTATCAACGTCACGAGAAAAAAATTATAAAATATGCCTTGGAAATTAAACAGGAATTTCTACTAACCCTTGTCTAGTTCCCGTTAATTAACACATTTGTTCTTACTTATAAATCACTTTACCATTTTCCGAATGTTGTCAAAAAGAATAGATTTCTTAAATCACAGTGGACCTCATAACATAGGCCCGTAATCATATCATAATATATCTGATAATTCAATCATTTGATATTATCTCTTAATTCTATCGATAAATATATCGAAACAAATACGTTCATGTAAAGTATCATATATCTAATACTTTGTTAATGTTTTCAGTTAATATTATATATTATATATACATATCTATATACACATAATTGTTCGTGAATCGTCGAACACGGTCAAAGGGTAATGGATTACATGAATGTAGTTCCAAACTTTTTGAGATTCAACATTACAAATTCTGCTTATCGTGTCGGAAACATATAAAGGTTAAGTTTAAATTTGGTCGGAAATTTCCGGGTCGTCACATTTGTTGGAAACTATATATTATTAACATGTAAATATTATGTGATATATTAACCTTCTAATGTGTTTGATATTGTATGATAGATGTCTATCACTAGTACAAATCCCATCGACTCACCTAATAATAATGAAGAGTCGAATATAATTTGGGAAGATTCACAAATTCCCGAAGAGGAACCGGAAGAAGAGGAACCAAAAGAAGGGGAACCGGAGGAATCAGAAGAGGAGGAACCGGAAGAAGAAGAGGTTCTGGAAGAAGAAATATTGATACGTATAGTAAATTGATTTAATAAAAGAAAATCCTCAACCAACGGACCAAAGTTAATAATGGTCAATGGTGTTTCCGCCGAGGAAGCAAAATATTGGGAAGATTATCAATTTTTCGATGAAACGGATAACGATGAGGATTCCAATGATGTTATAGAAATTACCTCGACCCAATTTAATAAAGCGAAAGAAAATAATAAGGGAAAAGGTATAAAAATTGAGAAACCCGATTCCAACCCCGATGAACTTTATATGTATCGGCAACATCCGTATTTCCTAAAATGTAACAATGACCCGGGAACCTCTAAACCACCAGGTTTTTCTAAACCATTGTGGAAAACGACAGCTCGTATTAGGGGAGCATCATATATCCCTAGGAAATTAGCAAAACGAACCAAGTCCGAAGAAGAAGAAACGAGTGAGTCGGATTAAAGGGTTGTAATCATGTTGTGTAATATATGTAATATAGTGTGCTTGTACTTTTATGTTCTATGTAAAAATTGCTTGTATTGTTTGTTAATTATCTTTTACAAATCTAATCCTTGTCTATTTTACAGTATAAAAACAAAATGGACGTTAAGGGTAGAAAACCGAATATTTTAGAAGACCTACCAGAGGATATGATTGAGGAAATCTTGTCTAGAGTCGGTCAGAATTCATCAGCACATTTAGTTATGGCGAAATTAACTTGTCAAACATTTGAAAGACTTTCCAGAAATGCCTTAGTTTATAAAAGGCTTTCCTTTGATAGGTGGGGAATATCACATTGGGGAGACGGTAAGTTACGCCGTGTTTTCTTTAAAGCGTTAAATGCGGGGAACCCAAATGCAATTTTACGCTACAGGTTAAGAACCTATTTTGACTCAACATATCCCAACATAGGATTTCGTGAGTTAGAAAGAGCTTCTAACATGCAGCATAAAGAAGCATGTTATGCTTATGGGTTAATAATGTTCGCTTCTCATCAAATTGAGAAAAAGAACATTGGGTTGCAACTTTTAAATAAAACATTCCCACAAGTGATGGAGTCGGTAGTTGTGATGAGAAACAAGGTTTTTAGATTATTATGGGGCTGTTGGACATTACAAAACCCTCGTACTTTTGACGACATTACAACATGTTGTCTTGTCAACGGTCACAACGGTTATGTTCCACAAGACCAAGGATGGGAAGTAGTCATAGTAAAACCAGAATGCATGACTTGTTTCTGGACGTATGAATTACGTGTCTTTATTGCCTTTGTTGAACGACTTGCGTATTAACTAGAATTGTCTTCGCAACTGTTTTGTATCAGAGTTTTTATGTGCTATATTTCATGCTACATGTAAAATAGGGGTATTGTGAATTTTCAAAATATTGTATAAAAGTTTGAATGTGAAATATTATTATAATCAGTTTTCATATAGAATTGTAGTAGTTGAATTGTATGTTAGCTACTAAGTATGCACTTAACGAGTAGGTATTACCCGAATTAAAACTTATAAAACGCTAATATGAAGAAAAAGCTTTTATAAATGAGTTCATATTATGCTACGGAATACTATTGACTACTCTTAATATTCTATATGATTCACTTAATTCTTTTGGCTATTTTTGAAGGAAATGGCACCGACTACTCGTCAGAACTTGAACATGAGTGAGGAAGACTTCCGTGCTTTCCTTGCAGCAAATATAGCCGCAGTACAGGCTGCAATGCAAAACAACAATAACTCAGGGTCTAGCAGTGGAGGTAACTCCACAAGAAACCGTGTAGGATGCTCCTACAAGGCTTTCACTGCCTGTAAACCTCTGGAATTCAATGGAACTGAAGGACCAGTCGGACTGAAACGATGGACCGAAAAGGTCGAATCTGTGTTTGCTATAAGAAAATGTGCTGAGGAAGATAACGTAAAGTACGCCACGCATACCTTCACATGTACTGCGTTAACATGGTGGAATACCTATCTCGAACAAGTGGGACAAGATGCTGCTTACACACTACCGTGGTCAGCATTCAAACACTTAATGAACGAGCAGTACCGTCCCAGAAATGAGGTCAATAAGCTCAAGGTAGAGCTTAGAGGGTTACGAACATAAGGGTTTGATATTACCACGTACGAATGATGATTCACAGAGTTGTGCCTATTGTGTCCGGGAGCGTTCGAAGATGAAGAAGAGAAAATCGATGCATTTGTAAAAGGGTTACTGGAAAGGATCCAAGAGGATATAAGTTCACACGAGCCCGCCACCATACAAAAGGCAAGTCGAATGGCTCATAAACTTATAAATCAAATTGAGGAAAGGATTAAAGAACAGGCGACCGAAGAAGCCAATACGAAACAAGTCAAGAGGAAATGGGAAGAAACCAGTGACAAGGGTCACAATTTCAATAATCAACCCAACAATCATAAATATAATCGCACCAATTTTTGCAACAACAACAACCACCCCAGCAACAACTACAACAACCGTTTCAACAACAATAACAACCGCAACAACAACAATCCCAACAATAACAACAAGAGGCAGAAATTCTGCCAGAGATGTGAAGGATACCATCCAACTGGGCTTTGTACAGCAGTGTGTACTAAGTGTAATAGAAAGGGCCATGGTGCAACAAAGTGCGAAATCTACGGATCAATGGCTAAGGGAACAAATAATGCCGGAACAAGTTATGCAGACATTACCTGTTTCGGATGCGGGAAGAAGGGCCATTACAAAAATATGTGTCCAAATCAGGGGGATAATAATGGGCAAGGCCGAGGAAGAGTCTTCAACATTAATGCAGTTGAAGCGCAGGAAGACCCGGAGCTTGTTACGGGTACGTTTCTTATTGACAATACATCTGCTTATGTTTTATTTGATTCGGGTGCGGATAGAAGCTATATGAGTAAGGATTTCTGTGCTAAATTAAGTTGTCCATTGACGCCTTTGGATAATAAGTTTATACTAGAATTAGCAAATGGTAAATTAATTACGGCAGATAATATATGTCGGAATCGAGAAATTAAACTGGTTAGCGAAACATTTAAGATTGATTTGATACCAGTAGAGTTGGGGAGTTTTGATGTGATAATTGGCATGGACTGGTTGAAAGAGGTGAAAGCAGAGATCGTATGTTACAAAAATGCAATTCACATTGTACGAGAAGAAAGAAAACCCTTAATGGTGTACGGAGAAAAGAGCAACGCGAAGCTAAATCTTATTAGTAATTTGAAGGCGCAAAAGCTAATAAGAAAGGGTTGCTATGCTGTTCTAGCACACATCGAGAAAGTACAAACTGAAGAAAAGAGCATCAATGATGTTCCCGTCGCAAAAGAATTTCCCGATGTATTTCCGAAAGAATTACCGGGATTACCTCCACACCGATCCGTTGAATTTCAAATAGATTTTGTACCGGGAGCTGCACCAATAGCTCGTGCTCCATACAGACTCGCACCCAGTGAAATGAAAGAACTTCAAAGCCAATTACAAGAACTTCTAGAGCGTGGTTTCATACGACCAAGTACATCACCATGGGGAGCTCCTGTTTTATTTGTCAAAAAGAAGGATGGTACATTCAGGTTGTGTATCGACTACCGAGAGTTGAACAAACTTACCATCAAGAACAGTTACCCACTACCGAGAATCGATGACTTATTTGATCAATTACAAGGCTCGTCAGTTTATTCGAAGATTGATTTACGTTCTGGGTATCATCAAATGCGGGTGAAGGAGGACGATATTCCGAAGACTGCTTTCAGAACACGTTACGGTCATTACGAGTTTATGGTTATACCGTTTGGATTGACTAACACACCAGCTGTGTTCATGGACCTCATGAACCATGTGTGTAGGCCATATCTCGACAAGTTTGTCATTGTTTTCATTGATGACATACTTATCTACTCAAAGAATGATCAAGAGCACGAAGAAGATTTGAAAAAAGTGCTAGAGTTATTGAGGAAAGAAAAATTGTACGCTAAGTTTTCAAAGTGTGCATTTTGGTTGGAAGAAGTTCAATTCCTCGGTCACATAGTGAACAAAGAAGGTATTCTGGTGGATCCGACAAAGATTGAGACCGTTTAAAAGTGGGAAACCCCTAAAACTCCGAAGCATATACGCCAATTTTTAGGACTGGCTGGTTACTACAGAAGATTCATCCAAGATTTTTCCAAAATAGCAAAACTCTTGACTGCATTAACGCATAAAGGGAAGAAATTTGAATGGAAGGATGAACAAGAAAAAGCGTTTCAATTGTTGAAGAAAAAGTTCACTACGACACCTATATTATGATTGCCTGAAGGGAATGATGATTTTGTGATATATTGTGACACCTCAAAGCAAGGCCTTGGTTATGTATTAATGCAACGAACGAAGGTAATTGCTTATGCGTCTAGACAATTGAAGATTCACGAGCAAAATTATACGACACACGATTTGGAATTAGGCGCTGTTGTTTTTGCATTAAAGATTTGGAGGCACTACTTATATGGGGTCAAAAGTATTATATATACCGGCCACAAAAGTCTTCAACATATATTCAATCAGAAACAACTGAACATGAGGCAGCGCAGGTGGATTGAATTGTTGAATGATTACGACTTTGAGATTCGTTACCACCCGGGGAAGGTAAATGTGGTAGCCGACGCTTTGAGTAGAAAGGACAGAGAACCCATTCGAGTAAAAGCTATGAATATAATGATTCACAATAACCTTACTACTCAAATAAAGGAGGCGCAACAAGGAGTTTTAAAAGAGGGAAATTTAAAGGATGAAATACCCAAAGGATCGGAGAAGCATCTTAATATTCGGGAAGACGGAACCCGGTATAGGGCTGAAAGAATGTGGGTACCAAAATTTGGAGATATGAGAGAAATGGTACTTAGAGAAGCTCATAAAACCAGATACTCAATACATCCTGGAACGGGGAAGATGTACAAAGATCTCAAGAAACATTTTTGGTGGCCAGGTATGAAAGCCGATGTTGCTAAATAGGTAGGGGAATGTTTGACGTTTTCTAAAGTCAAAGCTGAGCATCAGAAACCATCAGGTCTACTTCACCAACCCGAAATCCCAGCATGGAAATGGGAAAATATTACCATGGATTTCATCACTAAATTGCCAAGGACTGCAAGGTGTTTTGATACTATTTGGGTAATAGTTGATCGTTTCACCAAATCATCACACTTCCTACCAATAAGAGAAGATGACAATATGGAGAAGTTAGCACGACTGTATTTGAAGGAAGTCATCTCCAGACATGGAATACCAATCTCTATTATCTCTGATAGGGATGGCAGATTTGTTTCAAGCTTTTGGCAGACATTACAACAAGCATTGGGAACTCGTATAGACATGAGTACTGCCTATCATCCACAAACTAATGGGCAGAGCGAAAGGACAATACAGACTCTTGAAGACATGCTACGACAATGTGTTATTGATTTTGGAAACGGTTAGGATCGACATCTACCATTAGCAGAATTTTCCTACAACAACAGTTACCACTCGAGTATCGAAATGGCACCATTCGAAGCACTTTATGGTAGAAAGTGTAGATCTCCAATTTTTTGGAATGAATTGGGGGATAGACAGATTACGGGTCCGGAGATAATCCAAGAAACTACAGAGAAAATCATCCAAATTCAACAACGGTTGAAAACCGCTCAGAGTCGACAAAAGAGCTACGCGGACCTTAAAAGGAAAGATATAGAATTTTAAATTGGGGAGATGGTCATGCTTAAGGTTTTGCCTTGAAAAGGCGTTGTTCGATTTGGTAAACGAGGGAAACTAAATCCAAGATACATTGGACCATTCAAGATTTTAGATCGTGTCGGACCAGTAGCCTACCAACTTGAATTACCTCAACAACTCGCCAATGTACATAATTCCTTTCACGTCTCAAATCTGAAGAAGTGCTTATCTAAAGAAGATCTCACTATTCCTTTAGATGAAATTAAAATCAATGAAAAACTACAATTCATTGAAGAACCCGTCGAGATAATGGATCGTGAGGTTAAAAGGCTCAAGCAAAACAAGATACCAATTGTTAAGGTTCGATGGAATGCTCGTAGAGGACCCAAGTTCACTTGGGAATGAGAAGATCAGATGAAGAAGAAATACCCGGACTTATTTTCAGAAGATATGTCAACACCTCCAACTGCTTAAAATTTCGGGACGAATTTATTTAACGGGTAGGTACTGTAGTGACCCAAACTTTTCCATGTTTATATATATTAAATGAAATTGATATTTATATGATTAAGTGTTTCCAATATGTTAAGCAATCAAACTTGTTAAGACTTGATTATTTGAAATAGGTTTTATATAGGCAATTGACCACCCAAGTTGACCGGTGATTCACGAACTTTAAAACTTGTAAAAACTATATGATGTCATATATATGGATATATATATAGTTAACATGGTATTATGATAAGTAAACATATCATTAAGTATATTAACAATGAACTACATATGTAAAAACAAGACTACTAACTTAATGATTTCGAAACGAGACATATGTAACGATTATCGTTGTAACGACATTTAATTGTATATATATCATATTAAGATATATTAATATATCATAATATCATTATAATTTAATAATTTAATATCTCATTTGATATAATAAATAATGGGTTAAAAACACTTAACAGGATCGTTAACCTAAAGGCTTCAAAACAACATTTACATGTAACGACTAACGATGACTTAACGAGTCAGTTAAAATGTATATACATGTAGTGTTTTAATATGTATTTATACACTTTTGAAAGACTTCAAGACACTTATCAAAATACTTCTACTTAACAAAAATGCTTACAATTACATCCTCGTTCAGTTTCATCAACAATTCTACTAGTATGCACCCGTATTCGTACTCGTATAATACACAGCTTTTAAATGTATGTACTATTGTTATATACACTCCAATGATCAACTCTTAGCAGCCCATGTTAGTAATCATTCATGACTTATTTACATGTAAACAAAATTACACATCCTTTATATCTAATCCATATACCAACGACCAAAAGCACCTACAAACACTTTCATTCATCAATTTTCTTCATCAAATTGATCTCTCACAAGTTCTATCTTCAAGTTCTAAGTGTTCTTCATAAATTCTATAAGTTCTAGTTTCATAAAATCAAGAATACTTCCAAGTTTGCTAGCTTACTTCCAATCTTGTAAAGTGATCATCCAACCTCAAGAAATCTTTATTATTTACAGTAAGATATCTTTCTAATACAAGGTAATACTCATATTCAAACTTTGATTCAATTTCTATAACTATAACAATCTTATTTCGAGTGAAAATCTTACTTGAACTTGTTTTCGTGTCATGATTCTGCTTCAAGAACTTTCAAGCCATCCAAGGATCCTTTGAAGCTAGATATATTTTTATCATTTCCAGTAGGTTTTTCCACAAAACCTAAGGTAGTAATGATGTTCATAACATCATTCGATTCATATATATAAAACTACCTTATTCGAAGGTTTAAACTTGTAATCACTAGAACATAGTTTAGTTAATTCTAAACTTGTTCGCAAACCAAAGTTAATCTTCTAACTTGACTTTTAAAATCAACTAAACACATGATCTATATCTATATGATATGCTAACTTAATGATTTAAAACCTGAAAACACGAAAAACACCGTAAAACTGGATATACGCCGTCGTAGTAACACCGCGGGATGTTTTGGGTTAGTTAATTAAAAACTATGTTAAATTTTGATTTAAAAGTTTTTCTTCTAGGAAAATGATTTTTCTTATGAACATGAAACTATATCCAAAAATCATGATTAAACTCAAAGTGGAAGTATGTTTTCCAAAATGGTCATCTAGACGTCGTTCTTTCGACTGAAATGACTACCTTTACAAAAATGACTTGTAACCTGTATTTCCGACTATAAACTTATACTTTTTCTGTATATATTCATAAACTTAAGTTCAATATGAAACCATAGCAATTGGATTCACTCAAAACGGATTTAAAACGAAGAAGTTATGGGTAAAACAAGATTGGATATTTTGACTTGTTGTAGCTACATGAAAATTGGTAAAAAAATCTATACATATCATATCCTAGCTAACTTATATTGTATTATATATGTATTCTAATACATTATGTAATCTTGGGATACCATAGACACGTATGCAAATGTTTATACATATCATATCGACCCATCTATATATATTATTTTGAACAACCATAGACACTCTATATGCAGTAATGTTGGAGTTAGCTATACATGGTTGAGGTTGATTCCAAAAATATATATACTTTGAGTTGTGATCTAGCCTGAGACGTGTATACACTGGGTCATGGATTGGGTCAAGATAATATATATCAATTTATTTCTGTACATCTAACTATGGACAACTAGTTGTAGGTTACTAACGAGGACAGCTGACTGAAAATATTTAAAACATTAAAGCGTATTAAAAATGTTGTAAATATATTTAGAACATACTTTGATATATATGTACATATTTTTTTATAGGTTCGTGAATCGACCAGTGGCAAGTCTTACTTTTCGACGATGTAAAAATCTGTGAAAGTGAGTTATAGTCCCACTTTTAAAATCTAATATTTTGGGATGAGAATACATGCAGCTTTATAAATGTTTTACAAAATAGACACAAGTAAGCAAAACTACATTCTATGGTTGGATTATTAAACCGAATATCGCCCTTCAAGTCTGGTAGCCTAAGAATTGGGGAAATGGCCCCTAATTGACGCGAATCCTAAAGATAGATCTATTGGGCTTAACAAACCCATTCAGGTTATGGATGGTTTAGTACTTCGAGATTATTATACAGACGAGAGGTTCTGTTTTGGGAATATTATATGCATTAAGTTAACGTCAGTTATCAGGTGTTCAACATATGAATGATTTTTATCTCTATGTAGTTTGTGAAATGCCTGATAAGAGATGTGTTATAAAAATGAAATCTTGTGGTCTATTATTATGATTTAATAATATGTAGGTTAAACCTATAACTCACCAACAATTTTGTTGACGTTTTAAGCATGTTTATTCTCATGTGATTATTAAGAGCTTCCGCTATTGCATACTAAATTAAGGACAAGATTTGGAGTCCATGCTTGTATAATATTGTTTAAAAACTGCATTCGAAGACTTATGTTGATGTGTAATATTATTGTAAACCATTATGTAATGGTCGTGTGAAAAACTCTATATTTTAGATTATCATTATTTGATAATCGTCGTAATATTTTAAAGGTTATGGTTTGTTTTAAAATCGAATGTAGTCTTTGAAAAACGTCTCATATAGAGGTCAAAACCTCGCGATGAAATCAATTAATATGGAACGTTTATAATCAATATGAACGGGTCATTTCACTATCATACCTAAACACTTACTTAAACATGGGCAAAAACACTTACTACTCTTAAATGTCAATAGGTTGACTTTCTGCTCGTTCATCCAACTTTCTATTCCGAGGAATAACTAGCTCATCTCTCTACTTACTAAAGTGAACTTCATAGCCCCACTTTCTATTGTGCACAACTTATTTACTTTTACTTGGGGTGAGACACATGCTGCTTTTAATATTTACAATTTGGACACAAGTACCAACTGCTAAACTATGCTATACCTGGCTATGTCCGACTAAGTCCCTACAGTGATATTTTTAATTGCTCGTTGAATGCATGCTTAATTATTGGGGGTAGGCCTATCGGGAGTAACGTCCCCGATACATTTCACTAAGTCATTGTATTACTTAATAATGAAATTAAACCCACAAGTATAAACTACAACTTATCTTTGGGGAAAACTTGAACGTTTAGTCTAAATATCACGCATTGGCATAATTTTTTGATCTGCGAGATCAACTTTATAATCTAAATCTTGTGGTCTAAAAGAACGGTCAAACTTATTTGTTAAACCTATGATTTCACTCAACCTTTTTGGTTGACACTTTAGCATGTTTTGTCTCAGGTGCTGTTTGATTCAAGCTTTCTTTCTTACTGCTTATGTAATGCTACTTGGACATAGGATCAAGAGATATCGCATTATTTACTTTTGCATTTGAACATTTACATTATTGTTACTTCCATCATTGTAACGACATTTCATTTTCCGCTGCGTACTCTCAATAAAGATAATTTTATCATTTAGTATTGTTCTCGTTTATTATAATATGTTGGTTTGTTTAGTATTAAGTCACATTTCGCCCAGGCCCTTACTGGGGGTGTGATAGAAATAATGGAAGGTGTGAGTTAAAAGGAAACGAAGGAGGTGGATTTATAGTAAAATATCCGATAGAGAAATCAAAACAGATGATCGCATTTAAAGCAGATCCTAATTCCCTTGATTATCAAAGAATCAAATCCTATTACGAAGATTTTCTCCAAATCTCTTGAACTTGGAAATCAATCCTATCTACGTCAAAAGATATGACGAATCTATACCTACTCATTTCACTCTTTTGGTGATAGCTTCACTCGTACTCTTCACAAAATCAAATGGTTTTATCCATATTACTCAATGATGATAAAACCCTAATCTTCAACTTATATGCGTCATGAAAACATAATTATTGTCAGCCATGACCATCCCAATCAAATTTCGGGACAAAATTTCTTTAACGGGTAGGTACTGTGACGATCCAAAAATTTCCGACCAAATTTAAACTTTAATCTTTATATATTCCCGACACGATAAGCAAAGTTTGTAAGTTGAATCTCAAGAATTTTAAACTGTGTTCATACACTCATTTAACCTCGACCAAATTCCAATGATTCACGAACCATTATATGAACGAATATGATTATATATGTATATGTGTATATATTATAACTTGAAAACAACAACAAAGTATTAGACGTATAATACTTTACATAAACGTATTTTTTTCAGAATATATTCAAATAGTTATCGATGAAATTAAAAGATGATATCAAATGATTGATTTATCAGATACATTGAATTACGATTACGAGTCTCTGTTAGGAGGTCCACTTTGATTTGGAAAACATTTCCTTTTAACGATATTCAGAATAAATGGTAAAGTGATCTTCGAGTAAGGACAAAGTGTCAAATAGCGAGAGCTAGTCAGATTAGTGGAGACTCCTGTTTGATTTTCAATACATGCCTTACAATAATTTTATCGTGACTATTGATAGGTTAATTACTAGTCTTTAATGATATTTTATCATGAAGAGTAAATAATTGAATTAATGTTCGTCAGCAAGATAAAACCATTTATCATGTTAAGATGATTTTATACGTACATTTATCCATTTGACCTAATCCTACAACTCATGAATAAATTGTCAGTTAATAACTTGAAACCTGTTATGATTTATATATTATTTTACTCTCTTAAAAAACGTTTTTCGACATAATAGAACTAGTTTATTAATGTATATGTTTAAATAACGTAAGTTGGAATATTAGTTGTTAGATATATGAATAACTTGCAACGTACATTAAAACGTGTTCATTAAATATATATGTTTTTAAATTAGTTTAGTACACGATAGTAACATTCGCTTAGTGATGCGATTGATATTTAAAAAGTTAATACATAAATGAATTGTATTTAATTAAGTTTTTAAATGAAAACGTTACGAGTTATAATATGTTTCTGAACGATTTTAAAATGAACTTTGAAAAATAATTGGTTTTGAAAGACTAAATATTGTATCATTAGATAAATATTTCAAACATATATTATGTACAAATTTACAATTCTAAATAAAAATGTATATATATTTTAATTTAGTCATAAAAAGTCCTGATTTAATATAATATATTTTGACGAACAAGAGTCACTGATTTATAGAAGCAAATGACCACAACACTCAATTATATAAGTTACATTTTTTGTAAGGTAATTTATTGATGAGAAAGTCAAATTATTAATAAGGGTACACGTCGCGTAACGTAAAAGGCTAGTTTTCTAAACGTACGAAAATGCGTTCGAAAAACTGAAAGTGGTACATGAGTCGAGTGACAACGTACGAGTCATTTGAACAAAAATTTTATTTTTACCATGCACGTAAATATAATATAATATATAATTAATTATATAGATTAAATATTAATTTATATATAATAATATTTATGAAAGTTTCGGCAACTCGTATTGGTTGAATACGTGCTGGAAATCCTTTTCATGCGATTGCATGAAATTATCAAATGGACTCCATGCGATCGCATGGAGTCAAAATCTTGGAACTCTTTATAAAATGAATTCGTTCGTGCACTGAAACACACACACATCCACATTACTCCCTCTACTCCCTCTATAAGATTATTATTATTATAGTATTAATACATTATTATTATTATTATTATTTATATTAAGATTATGAATATTAATCTTATTATTATTAGTATTAGTATTATTAGGAGCGATATTATTAGTATTTATACATAAAATACTACGACGGAGTCATGAGCGGGTTATCTCAAAAATGGATTTTATGAGTAGGATAGGGCTAAGGAAATTATGGGTTATAGCTATGAAGATGATGGTTATGGTTCATGGGTATGTTCATCAGGTTAATCTAGTGTTTATCATCTCCGTTGCGTTTACATACATTTCCTGCAATATTGAATCTCAATATTGATACGTGAGTACTCATAATTTAATTTTTACATACTAATAGTGTATCCCTGGCTAGTACTCGAGTATATAGGATTATGCATGCTTGTACTTTTGATATTGCCATTAGATAGGTTATGTTAAATCCTGAATTAGTTACATATGCGGTTGAGATAAGGTATAAGATATGCATGTCGTTGAAAAGCTAGAGAACAATTAAGAACTTTTCATTTAGATATCGAATGATTTCGATGAACGGATTAGAAGTTATAGTCAATTGAATTTTTATATTATTATTAAAATTGATTATTATTATCGTCGTTATAGTTTTTATCTAATTATCATTATTATTATTATTATTATTATTATTATTATTATTATTATTATTATTATTATTATTATTATTATTATTATTATCAATAAAAGGTATTATCATTAAAAATTGTTATTTTTATTATTATTACTATCGTTATTATCATTAAAGTTATAATTAAGTATTATCATTAATATTATCATAATATTTATTATCATTAGTATTATTATAATTAAAAACTAATATTAGTAACACCTAATTATTATGATTACAATTATTATCATTAACATAAACGCGCTATAAAAGAAGATTAAAAGCTATTAAATGAATCGATTAGGAAATAATGAGTATGAGTATCATGATGAAATTAAAATATTGTAAGATATTGATTTAGATAAAATTATCGTTCTTAGTATTTTTATCATTACTATTATTAAATGTATCGTTAGTATTAAAACTATCATTTTAACAAAAATTATCATTTTAAATGAAATGTCATTGTTATTATAAAATATCATTATTATTATCATTTTAAATAAAATTATTATTTTAAAGTTAATATTAAAAAGTATCGTAAATATTAAAGTTATCATAATTAGAATTATCATCTTACCATAATATCATTTTAGTAAATATAAATATTGATATTTTTATTAATAGAATAATAATAATTATTATTACAAAATAATACAACTTTTACTTATTATTATTAACAATGTTATTTTTATCAAATAAATATGTAATACAGATAATATAATTACCTTAACCTATCATAATATTTTATGAACTTTATTACTTAAGATATATAAAAGTATATTTTTGTATAAAATTTTATTTATTAATAAATGAATTATATTATTTACTCTAATAAATCTTTTAAATATATTTAATAAATATAAAACGACGATATTTAAACTATATAATAATCATGTATAAATTTTGGAAATCATTTTGGGTCAAATTGACTTTTGTTGACTTTTGCATATTTAGTCTCGAGCATTAGGATTGTGGTACACTATGACATAACCTAAATTGTTAGACAAATATTGACCAACATATAAATATATATAATTAATATAGGTTCGTGAATCCGAGGCCAACCTTGCACTTATTCAATGACGTTAAATGTATTTTTACTACGAAATATAGTATGGTGAGTTTCATTTGCCTTTTTACCCTTTACATTTTTTGGCTGAGAATACATGCGCAACTTTTATAAATGTTTAACGAAATAGACACAAGTGATTGAAACTACATTCTATGGTTGAACGATCGAAGTCGAATATGCCCCTTTTGCTTGGTAGCCTAAGAATTAGTAAACCGATCTACTAATTGACGCGAATCCTAAAGATAGATCTATTGGGCCTAACAAACCTCATCCGTTGTAGCGGATGCTTTAGTACTTCGAGTTTTTATATCATGTTCGATGGATGTCTCGGAATTATGGGGATATTCTTATATGCATCTTGTTAATATCGGTTACCAGGTGTTCAATCCATATGAATGATTTTTGTCTCTATGAATGGGACGTATATTTATGAGAAATGGAAATGAAATTCTTGTGGTCTATTAAAATGATGGAAATGAATGATTATGATAAACTAATGAACTCACCAACCTTTTGGTTGACACTTTAAAGCATGTTTATTCTCAGGTATTAAAGAAATCTTCCACTATGCATTAGCTCATTTTAAAGATATTACTTGGAATCATTCATGGCATATTTCAAAAGACTTTGCATTTAAGTCGTTGAGTTCAGTAAATATTATGATTAAGTAAATGTCAGATTAGATCATTTATAGATGGATATTACGAAATGGTATGCATGCCTCTCAACTTTCGATGTAATGAAAATTTGTCTTTTAAAACGAATGCAATGTTTGTAAAATGTATCATATAGAGGTCAAATACCTCGCGATGTAATCATATGTTATTGTATTCGTTCTTATGAATTAGGACGGGTCTTTACATGTGATAACTTTCATCAACCCACACTTGCCATATTCAAAGGACCAAAAACCTCAGAATTAATCTCCCGAAAACGAAAAAGAACGTCAGGAGAAGTAAGGATCGGTAGAGAAAATGCTGAGATACCTGACAGTGAAGACGAAGAAGCTGATGAACAAGTTCAAGAGTGTAAGATAATGGCAAAGATGGACAAAATCTACAAGGAACAAATTAAGAATCTCAAAAAGGAGTCAAAGATTGTGAAGATGATGAAAGGAGTAGTAAAGAAGTTGACCTGCAAGACAAGCGATACGGAGGATGAAAACACAAGTGAATCAATCTAAGAATTCCTTGAAAAAGAATAATTGTGGTAAGGAATGTGTAAGACAATTATGCTATGATTCTATGGTTGAATGTAAACATAATGCATTTGAATTTTATAATGCCTTGATCTTACTCAAAAATTTGAAAGACTAAATAACTAAAAATGTGTTGCAGATAACATGCGGTCGCAGGCACGGCTGACCGTGACAGTGACCGCAGATTGAATGCAATTCATTCAAGGTTCATTAAATACACACCTATAGCAAATCAATACCACTAACTTACAAACAATATCCAAAAGCAATCAAATTTAACTTCTTCTTTAAACTTCTTGAACATAACAATTACTCAAAATGGATGGAAATCTTTTGCTCAAGATTCTTTAAATTGAAAATTCTCAAAGAACTTCTTACACCACAAAACAATGAGCTCTCCAAAACCCTTTATCTTCTCAAACTCCAAACATCACTAAAATCTCAAAATGATAAAAGTTCACAACAAACTTCCATCTGATGAAAAGAAGAACTCTCAAGATGATTCAAGACACATCCAAGAAGAACATGAAGTGTTCTATGACTATCCTACTCTTCAAAGTGAGTTTGATAAAATTGGATGGGGATCATTTCTTTCACTTAAAACCTACACATTTCCTTCACTTGTCAAGCAATTCTATTCAAAGTTTGAATTTACCCATGACCGAAGGGTAAAATTCACTCTGCTTGATCAAGACCGTGTGATAACACTTAAGTAATTTAGCTACATCCTTAGAGTGCCAACAAAAGGAGCTGAGTTCTATGATACGAAGAATCATATACAACTCCTTCCAAAGTTCATTCCAAGAAGAGCACTAACCTCACTCTTCGTTGATCCAGAACTAAAACTAAGTACTCTATGTCAAGAAGGAGTTTTTGACAATGACATTCGACCAGAGTATGGAACATGCAAAATGATCATAAGTAACAACATCTTCTTCAGAAAATAAGATGATGATAAAGTATCCATGACTGAACATGGACTCATGTGGTGCTTAACCAAGTCCATACAAGTAAATCTTGCCTACATAATGGCTTCTAGGATGCAAGATCTTAAACTAGATCCTACAAAATCCTATCGCTATGGTCGCCGCTTGACGCTTCTGTTCAAGTATCTCATCACTTATGCATATGTATGTGTCATCATCAAAACATATTCTTTGGTTAATCATACTTAATTTTATCATTTAGTGCATTAATCCACATTCAACCAACATTCTCCCCCTTTTTGATGATGACAAACATGCAAGTGATGAGGGACATTTTGCTATAAATATGCAAGTGTTAACAATCACTTGTATCCATCTTTCTCCCCCTTTTATCGAAGCAAAAAGGTTAGCTCCTCCTAGAACTAAGCTCGCCCTTAGAACAAAACTCCCCCTTAAATGTTTTGATGATGACACATACATATGCACTAATCCATACTTTATCTTGCAAACGACCAAGTCAAACATAGGTTAAAGAATGAAATTAAAAGTTCAGCTAAACACACGGTCGAGGTACGGTCGACCGCATAGTTAACCGTGAAACCCCAAACTGAATTGCAACGCAGTTTTGTGAAAACAAGTTGCACGGTCGCCACCACGGTCAACCGCAGTGCCACCGCAGTTTTCTCTTTTACCATTTTCGACCAAATAAAGTTTGACTAGTTCCTGACATCTATAATTTATGAAAACTTTCTCAACATGCTTAGAATAGATGCCTTCTCCATACTCAATTGAGTTTTGGTCATAAAAACACTAATTGTGATTAATTACGCATAATGACATCTTAATGACAAATTAATCAAGATTAGGCATAACACATAAGTGTTAATCAACAACTTGTGATCTTAATTCTTATCTAGATATCCTTAGTATGATCATCAAGTACCAACACACTTAAGCTAATGTCACTAGAACAATGATTGCTATTAGAAATGACTTAGTGATTAATTAAGGCTAAATGAGGAACAATGCTCTCAAGATTAACTAGTAATGACTTGTAATCCTAAAACACACTTAGATACATTTAGGATGGTCACCAAGTCCCAACTAGAGATTGCTCTTCCCTTGTGCATGTGTTGGACATTAATGTGTGCTTACACATTAATCAAGCAATATGTTATATTGCAAATTAAACTTATTAAGTGCTTGAATTATAAGTTGTGCAAGTATGTATATGATTGATCCTAGAATAACTATCTCTTGCTATGTGAGTATTACTTGCTACTTGTCAATATGGTTAATACTCATAAACTTGTCAACTTGATTAATATGTTTGGTATGTGCTCATTAGTTAGGATTCAAGTGACTAACCTACTCCAATAGATTAAGTGTAAAATGGTTCACAATGAAAGTATAGTCAATTGTCTATTTGGTCTAGTCTAAGTAACTAAGGGTGATTGATTATGACTTAACTTTGATGTCTCTACATACTTCATGATTATCTTATAGAGACATTATTCAATTAATCTCTAACTAAACTCAAAAAGAACATGACTTGTTATTAATTGAAACTAGGAAGTTAATGACATCGTGACTAGTCTTTAGATTTGAACCAAGGGCATTAAAGTGACTAACTAAGTCTTGGTCAAACTGAAATTTCCCAAAATATCAATCAAGACACTTCTCCAAGAATGTTGGGTTTGCCACTTTTGGAATGATTAGTCACTTTCATGCATTAAGACCAAATCTTACACACTTAATGCATATATTACTTGTATAGGATGTTTGGTTTCTTTTGCAGGTGCTAGAAGGAGTAAAGGTGCCAAAATGTGGTGTTCAAATTTGAGTCAAACGGCTATACAACAGATACCAAATTTGGACTGGAGCACGCACGATCGCACCACGGTCGACCATGATGTCAACCGTGTGTCAACGGCTACTTTTTGAATCTCACTATAAAAGGCAAATATTTAAGAGCATTTGAAGCTGACCCTCTTGCATATTTCAAAGGCTTATTTCCAGTGATCACAAGTGCATCAATTACTACTCAAATGTGATCAAGCAAGCGAAGATTCTATGATCTTAGAGATATAGAATTGGGTTGTTGTAAACTTGCTAATCAAAATCATTTATCTTGTGAGTTTACTTAATGTAATGTATGTCCTAGTATTGTGTTAGGATCATCATTGCAAAGTGTATAAGTCTTTTAACTTCAATTAGTAGAAGCATAGGCTAGCTTAGTGATCTACTTCCTTAAAGGGACTTAGGAAGTTGATTAATCTTATTTGGAGATTAATACTTGTCCAAGGTGAAGACAAGTTGATCTAGGTTAGAGTTGATCTTTCAAAGGGATAGAAAGATTAGGTTTGTTGTCTACCAAAGAAGTTGAAGACTTGTAAATCGGATCTCCACCAGGTTTGGAGAAAAGTACTTAGTGAAGCAACAAATCCCGATTAGTGTAATCGGGGAGTGGATTAAGCTGGATTAGTTAACATCCACCCGAACCACTATAAATCCTTGTATCTATGTTCTTTATATTACTTCATTTATCATTGTGAACATATACACTACACACATTAAGTTTGAGTTGAGTAGGTTGATCAAAGTTGAATCGAATTTGGTGATCAATCGAAAAAGTGTTAAAAATGTATTAAGTAACTATTCAACCCCCCCCCCTTCTAGTTACTTACAAATACTAATATATGCCTTCACATCAACATATGTGCAATATTAGATACTCTAAGGTACTGCTAATTGGATTGGAAGTCTCTTCTTTGCGATCACTTACTCAACCCCGGATCATCTTACAACATCTCAAGAATTTTGCTTCTGACGCGAATCATGCTTTTGAGCAAGCCAGTATTCACTGAACTCTATATTGCCTACACTAATCACAACCTAAATGGGCAGCTCTTCTTTGACGAATTAATGATTATTCGTACGTAGGTACTATATCCCTATTGTGACGTTAAGCACAAATAACTACTTACTTTGTATCCTAGGGTTGATCAAGTCCTAATACTAGGTTATAGCCACGTGAATAAGCGATAAAGGCGATCCGTAAATTAAACTTCTAAATCATCAAGGTTTCAGCATAACAATAGCATAAGTTTCAGATAAAGTATTCAACACATAATAAACATTTGCAACGAATAGATAAGCATGCAAGATGAAAGCAACTTAAAGTAACAAGATAACTTTATTAAATTAAGAAAAGCGTTCACCGTTTACAGACGAGATCTGAACCATTATAAGTGCTGACATCCTCTAGACCGCTCCTATTACAATCTTCGGTGTTCACCTCCGGTTACTTAATTTCCCGCTCGGAGGTGAGAAGGCCTTGAAAGCTCTAGTGAGAGAAAGTGTATTGTAGTGAGAGAGTGATGAGAGGTGTGTTGAAAATGGATGAAAACAAGCCTTTAAATAGAAAAGAAAAATGCCTGCAAATGGCTGGCTGGCCGTTTGGCAAGCCGTTTGCAGGGCCCGTTTGACCTGTCAGTGCGTTTACCATGCCCGTTTGCTTTGGGCGTGTGGCAAGCCGTTTGCCAAAGTGGCAAGCCATTTGGCAACCCGTTTGGCAAGCTGTTTGGCTTGCTGATTTGCTGGATCATAACTTGATTTCTTGTCTTTCACCATTTTCGCTCTAGAATCTTGGTTTTAGCTCCGATTCTCTTGATTCTTTTTTGCATCGTCTTCGTAATT
Source organism: Rutidosis leptorrhynchoides (assembly GCF_046630445.1). Classification (NCBI taxonomy): domain Eukaryota; kingdom Viridiplantae; phylum Streptophyta; class Magnoliopsida; order Asterales; family Asteraceae; genus Rutidosis; species Rutidosis leptorrhynchoides. The sequence continues at coordinate 247,416,549 of NC_092337.1, forward strand.
AGTTTATCTACAAATTTAACAGAAAAAGCGATTATTTTGCCAAAAAAGTTTTGAACTTTATGCTTTCGGGACTCAATATCAGGGATAAAAACGTGACTTATTAGCCGATATCACGTACAAATTATTAATTTAGCGTATATTTGCGATAGTTAGGGAATGATTAACTACAGAAGTGCAACCATCGATAATATGTCCATAATTATGATGTTTACCACAGTTTACCGACGGATTAGCTACGACCACACATTCGTTAATAATCCATGTGACGACCCGAAAATTTCCGACCAAATTTAAACTTTATCTTTAAATGATTTAATATTTCCGACACGATAAGCAAAGTCTGTAATGTGGAAATCTCAAAAACTTTAACTGTGTTCATATAATCAATTACCCTTTTATTCCTACGATTCATGAACGTCATAATTTGTATTAATTATATATATATATATATATATATATATATATATATATATATATATATATATATATATATATATATATATATATATATATATATATATATATATAACTTGAAAATATGATAATTAAATATCTCATTAAGTATATTAATAAAGTATTATATATATATATTTTTTCATACTACTAATTTAAAGAGTTTTCGAACAATATATATGTTACTATTTAAACAATGTAATTAACTTATGTGAAAATGTATTTACATGCAATGTATTATGAGTATAAATACAACCTAAAAAGTATTAAATATACTTAATAATATACAAATACATATAAAGGATAGCTATACTCGTATTTCCATTCATTTTTCTCAAGAAATTTACTCGCATTCATACGGTATTTTTACCCGTACTATACACAGCTTCTAGAAGTATTTACTATTGGTATATATACTAATAAAAATCTGCAATTATTTGTGTAATATGTCATCCATGACCTAATCAATTTAATATGTCATCCATGACTTAATAAATTTTAACTTATACTAGATATTTTCACTAAAACCCAAATTTTCAAGCCTATAAATAAGCACCATTTCTAACTCATTTTTACACATTCATTTTCCAAATTTTACTTCAAATTTTCACACACACTTGCAAGAACTCTCTCAAGTTTTGTTCTACTACTTCTTTCCATCAACTTTATATTATAAACTTGAGGTAAAAACTCTACTTCAACTCTTGTTCAATTCATATGTCTATAGTGTAACATCCCACCTTTTTTCGTTTACTTTTCTGTTTACTTATTTAAAGTCCGTTATATAATTATAACATCTTCCGTTAATACGCGTTTAAAATATTTCGTTTAGGTAATTTACGCACTCGCTTCAAACTTGAGGGAACAATGTTGTCATTTGACCAAACTCATGACTAGGTCAAAGTGGTCAACTCCATCCTCATCCATTCATTATCCTTTTTCTTTTTCCATTTTCCTTACTACTTTCAACATATTCTCTCAAACTCCAATTCAAAGATTCATCATCCATTTCCAATCTAGCAATCAAACATCAAAACAAATTACATATTTGGAATCATTGCATCTTCCTCTTCGATTCCATACCGATTTCATCAAATTTGGGTAACTTTCTAAAATTACTAGATTCTTTGTTCTTGATGTTTTTAACTTATAAAAGTGTTAATTAGTGTCTATGGCTCAAGTCTAATATGATTATGTGATTTATATGCTCGATCTCGTTATTTTAGTGTAACTAGCATGAACTTGAAAAGGGTGTGTTTGATCTTGAGGTTTGGATGATTAAATATTGTTGATATGCTAAAGTGCAAGTATTAATTGTGTTACTAGCATCACTAGCTTCATTTTGATGTGTAGGTTTATTAAGAAAACTTCAATAACATGATTTATGAGTTTCTGATTTTTGGTTAGGGTTTGGTGGTCTTCAATGTAAATTTTGGTGCATTAAATGCTTGACAATGTTGCTTGTAAGTGTTTAGTTGCAATGTATGTTTAATTACCTTTGAAACGGCATGTCATTTATGTAAAATGGATCACCAAATCATGAAATGAGTGTTATGAACTTGGATGCAATTAATGATGAGCATTAAATGCGGTTTTGGTTGTTGTAATTGGTAGATTGATTGATGAAATGTGTTTAGTTGTTTTTCTCGTCAAATTACCTTCCCAGCGGTATAAGATACATGTTTTGATTGTTTGCGGATCATAAATTGAGTTTGTTTGGGTTTTGGTTCGTGCACTTGTGCAATATCAGCAATCAGATCTGTGCACTGATCTGGACGCCGTCCAGATGACCTGTCAAGTTCTGATTTCGTTGGTCGTTTACTATTTAATTCTAACTATGCTACGCACCTCCAATTCACATGTAACTTGTTCTAACATGCTTATATATGATTAAAAAGCTCAGAAAAATAGTTCGGGACCCGACCCGAACGTGTTGACTATTTCGTTGACTTTGACCCGACCAAAGTTGACTTTTGATCAAACTTAACCAATTACTTATGCAATCATTCTAACTTGCTCTTATACTTGTATCTTGCATGAAACTTGACAAATTTGATTCGCATGCTAATTAATCGAGTCGTATCGAGCCATAGGACTAATTGAACACTTTGACCGACCATGTTTACCGATATTGACACAACCTAGTTGTTTAGGTCAAGACTAGCAATTGTCCTTGCACACATTTACTTGTGAAGTACTTTATTACTCGTACGCTCAAGGTGAGATCATAGTCCCACTTTTACTCTTTTAAACTTATATTTGGGTTGAGAAAACATAAACGTTTCATTTTACAAAGTGAACACAAGTACCAAAACAAACATTCTACATACGAGTTAGAACAAAAATCCTCAATTCGATTATCATTAGTTACACTTGCCGGGTGTAAGCGAGAACTTATGTTGTATGACCATATGGGTTTGACAAACCCTCATTCGGACAGTTCGCTACCGTTATTCGGATGAAATATATTTTCGAGAAACAGTGTATGTTCAAACACTATTGTGATGGGGTTCTATGGATGGAAAGTTAAGCCTTGATAATTGGGCGCTCATGATAACAAATTTTAGAATGGTTTACTATTATTTCAATGATATAAATCTTGTGGTTCATTTGTACTTACTTAATTAAACCTATGATTTCACCAACGTTTTCGTTGACAGATTTCTATGTTTTTCTCAGGTCCTTGAACATTTTGTGATACATGCGTCCGCTCATTTCTTTTGATACTTGTTTAGATGTCGAGTGTACATGCATACGTGGAGCGTCTTTTGACTTAACTTAATTTGTGTCGTATAGCTTTCAATTGTACTTAAAACGTTGTATCATGTTTGGTAGTCGAACCTACTTTGTAAACCTTAAAACATCTTTATAATTGAAATGAATGCGACATATTTTGGTCAAACATTATTTTAAAGACTTATGACTACGTAACGGGACCTAAGTAGAAGGCGCCTTCAATGACGATTTTGTCGTGTCGCTACATATAGCTATCTATATAAGAGTTTATAAACTAAGACATAGTTTAGTTAATTCTAAACTTGTTCACAAACAAAGTTAATTCTTCTAACTTGACTTTTAAAAACAAATTAACATATATTTTATATCTATATGATATACTAACTTAATGAGTTAAAACTTGTAAACACGAAGAACACCGTAAAACCGGACATACGCCGTTGTAGTAAAACCGGGGGCTGTTTTGGGTTGGATAATTAAAAACTATCATAATCTTTGATTTAAAAGTTTTTCTTATGAGAAAATGATATTTCATATGAACATGATACTATATCCAAAAATCATGGTTAAACTCAAAATTGAAGTATGTTTTTCAAAATGGTCATCAAGATGTCGTTCTTTCGACGGAAATGACTACCTCTTTCAAATATGGATTATAACTTGTAACTCCAAATATAAACCACCACTTTTTTAGTTTAGTTTCACAAATTAAAGTTCGTTATGAAACAATAGCAATTTGATTCACTCAAAACGAATTTATAACGAAGAAATTATGGGCAAAACAATATTGGTTAGAAATGGATAATTTGATTACAGGATTAATTCATTAAAATCTATACTAATCATATCCTAGCTAAAATTTCTTGTATTATACATGTATTCTAACATGTCATGGTTACACAATACGTCGGATAAATCAAAGGACACCACATACACAATACGTGTAACTACAATAGCGGTATTGTGGGTCATGATTGAGTCTTATACAACACGTGTATACTATGTACTACTAATTGTGGACTACTAACTGTGGACTACTAAATATGGACTACTAATTGTGGACTACTAACATTGGACTGCTAACTTGACAACTTAAACAATAACACGTGATTGAAAATATAAACTTAAACAATCACACGTGATTGAAAATTTGAACTTAAACAATCACATATGATTGAAGATATAATATGAATAATAGTTGTATTACATTTTGATATACATATATATTTCTTACAGGTTCGTGAATCCAAGGAAGACGGCCATATTTTTAATAAGTTGAAAACTTATTATTAGTATACTTTTACTACCGTGAGTATATAGTCCCATTTTTAAACTCTACAAATATTTTGGGGTGAGAATACATGCATTTTATGTTTTACGCCATAGACACAAGTACTAAAAATATATTCTACGTTGAGTTGCACCACTTTGCATATCTTCCCTAATAACTTGGTAACTAATATTTACATGTTGTAAGAACATGTATACGCGAATCCTATTGATATATCCATCGGGTTTGACAAATCCAACCAGGCTAGTCGCTCTAGTATCGTAAAAGGTTGCATAGTACTTCATTTTTACTACACTTGGTACAGTGTAGGGAGATTTCATAATAAAGGGAATATGCCACATTAATGGTTAAGTATGGTTACCGAAGTGCTCAACAACTTATAGAATACTTTTATACACCTGCGAGTGTACATTTATTTATAACTATGAAATCTTGTGGTCTATATTTATATCGATGCTAAACCTATATATCTCACCAACCTTTGTGTTGACTGTTTAAGCATGTTTATTCTCAGGTCCTTAAGAAAGTCTTCCCCTGTTGCATTATCTGAGCAAGCTGTGCATGGAGTCTCATGTTTTTGTTTAAATGAAGTGTTGCATTCAATAAAACCTTTGTCATGTATTATATTCAACTTTTATGTCACGTGTGTAGTATTTGGAAACCGATGTATTATGGGGATTATTTTTTAAATAATCACCCACTTGTTTAAAACATGCATTATGTATAATAATGGTGTGCTTTTTATGAAACCAATGCAATATTTTCTAAAACGTATCATATAGAGGTCAAATACCTCGTTATAGGACCAACGAATAACATACTGCGTTTATAGTGATATGAACAGATAGTTTCAATCCATCCCTAAATTTAGTGTTTCTCGACGGATTTACGACCAATTTTTTAAGTCATTGATATTAATTTAAAAATTTTTAAGTCATTCGTATAAATGTAAGGGCGTCGCAAATCCATCGGTTAATGAGAAAATTAGGGACGGATTTGAGATGATTGTTTTTCATAATTAAGATTTTATTGAGTTTTTGAGCACGGATGCACACATATAAACACCAAAATGTCTTGCAATACATACATACTAAAAAAATATAAAATCTATACATCGATATATTATACATTTGTCGAATGTATACAGTCAAAATAGAGCTTGTATATGAAAGTTTTACAGCCGTTGTTAGTCAATATTTGCATACCCGAATTTGCGTTTATATGTTTTTTAGTATTTTTATAATGTTTCTTAATGATAGTGATGCATTTAGGAATGACTGTCTATGAGTTTTCATTTAGTTCGTAATCTAAATAAATATATACGGAGTATTTATAAGGTCGTCTTGAATCTGTCAGTAAATGAGAAAACTAGGGACGGATTTGGGATGATTGTTTTTAATAATTAAGATTTTATCGAGTTTACGAGCACGGATGCACATGTATAAGTACCAAAAAATTTTATAATACATGTATACTGTATAATATAACATCTATACATCAATATACCATACGTATCTCAGATATATACCTTTGAAATAGAGTTATCATGTATAAGTTTCAGAGTCGATGTTAATGTATATATGTATACCCATACGTGTGTTTGCATTTATACGCTTTTTAGTATTTTTAAAATGTTTAATTACAGATATAGATGCATTTAGATATGAGTGTCTATGCATTTACGTTTAAATCGTAAACTAAAAATATATATTTATAAGGTCTTCCTTAATCCGTTGGTAAATGAGAAATTATGGACGGATTTGGGACGACCGTTTTTCATAATTAATATTTTATCGAGTTTACGAGCATGGATGCACACGTATAAGTACCATAATATTTTGGAATACGTGTATACTATAAATATAACGTCTATCCATCAATATATTATACGTTCGTCGGATATATATTCGAAAAAATTATATATATATATATATATATATATATATATATATATATATATATATATATATATACACGTTTCATAGTCGATGTTAGTGTATATATGCATACACGTAAGTGTGTTTGCATTTGTACATTTTTTCTAGTATATTTAAAATTTTAGCGTATTAATATAGTTGAACTTAGAAATGAGTATCTATGCGTTTTCACCTAAATAGTAATTTAAAAAAATTTAAATATAAGACCATCCCTAATCCGTCGGTAAATGAGAATATTAAAGATGGTTTTGAGCCGACTTTTTCATAATGAAGATTTAATCGAGAGCACGAACATGATTGCGTACGTATAAGTACCAAAATGTTTTAAAATAATACATATAAGTTTATAGTCAATGTTATTGAATATATGCGTATCCGTACTTATATTTTAATTATTACACTTTTTAGTATTTTAAAAATGTTAATATATATTGATTTATTTAAGACCAAATATCTATATGTTATCGTATAAATTGAAATTTAATTTAATTAAATTGATACAGAGTAAATAAAATTTCTAAATAAAATACCGTCCTTGATTAACTAGATGATTAAGAACAAATTCGCTACTCAATAATGTTTTTTTCACATAAAAACATGCGCGGAGTCTTTCCCTCCTTCATTTGATCTAAGGGGTCTATTCTATAGTTTAATTAGATTTAGAACAAGTTCGCTACTTAATAATGTTTTTTTCACATAACAAACTTGCGCGGGTCTATTCTATAGTTTAATTGTGAAAGAAAAGTAATTAGATTAAGAACAAGTTCGCTAGTCAATAATGTTTTTTTTTCACATAACAAAATTGCGCGGGGTCTTTCCCTCCTTCATTTGATCTAAGGGGTCTATTCTATGTGACGACCCGGAAATTTCCGACCAAATTTATACTTAATCTTTATATGGTTTCGACACGATAAGCAAAGTCTGTAAAGTTGAGTCTTAAAATTTTGAACTATATTCATGAGATCATTTGACCTTCGACCATTTCCGACGATTCACGAACCATTATATGAACGGATATGATTATATATGTATATGTGTATTTATTATAACTTAAAAATGTTAAACTTATTCGTTTTAGATAAACATCTACGTAATACAACGTGTAATTAAAAACGTTTTTATATATATTTTGAATTATTTAATAAACAATATTAGTATTCGATTAGTAAAAAGAATATTTGACAAGTTAGAGTAAACGCTAGTACATAAAATAATTCTTACCGATTTATATTATATTATGAAAACAATTTTTAAATTATATATATTAAACTTTGAATTATAATTAGTTTTGAAAACTAAATAGTATATTATTATTTAAATATTTCAATTACATATGATTAAACTGCTGTTACAATAAATATATATGTAAATATGATGTCTAAATATAATTGATGACTGTATGTATATTGTAATATATAAAAATGTATAAACGATATGGGTTCGTAGTCGACTTAACCGATGGAGACAAGAAAAAGGCGATCCTTTTCACCCACCAACCTGCACTCTTGGCGATGAACTTGAAACACTTATCGACGAACTCATTCGAAACACCATTTTCACACTCATTTACAGAGTATCTCGCCACGATTTTATTCTATCTAAAATTCTAAACCTTATTCATCCGCTCAATCATCCCGGAATAATAGAAGAAGTCAACGAACTTCACGCTCGAGTAATCAATTTGGAAAACATGGTGTAAAACCTATTAGCTCCACCAACATCACCAGCATCAACAGCAACATCCGCATCCCACACCTCAACATCACAATTTGTACCTCGAGCATTAACGTCGTACGCATCATAGATACCAAGGAGTACCGACAACAAAAGCCGATGAAGTATTGATCTATAACTTCGTTTGGAGAACCATTCTGCGGAGATTATGTAATCTCTAAAGTCTTGAAGGTTATTCATTTCAAGTTCCAGCCAAAAATCAAATGAGATTAATATCATATTAACTCATTAAATCCATGATTACATCTGAAGAAAATATATATGTATATATATTTTCATAAAGATTGTAATTAAAATCTCTTTGTACAAACCGTTAATGGTGAAAATATTTTAACGGGTAGGTAATACCCGAAAAATATTTAGATTTCACATTAATAAGTTACACTGTACATTCTTCGAATCTGATTCAACAGTCATTTACTATCCTACTTACATCCACAGATATACGTATTCATTCACCACAGAGTAACCATTTTCAATCAATTTCATATTTGGATTTTGACCTATCAGAATCCAACAAGTGGCATAATGAAGAAAACATTGGACAAAATAAAATTTGTTAGAAACAAACAAATTAACTATGAGAAAAATTTTGTTAAGAATCCACGCTAACTGTTCCTAGCTAACTGTTCCTAGCTAACTGTTAATTCCTTATTACATTTATTTATCGCAATTTATTTATCGCAATTTTAATTCTCGCAATTTTATTTATCGTCATTTAATTTTTGTTATTTATTTACGCACTTTAAATATCGGGACACGTATACAATGTTTTGACATATCATATCGACGCATCTATATATATTATTTGGAATAACCATAGACACTCTATATGCGGTAATGATTGAGTTAGCTATACAGGATTGAGGTTGATTCTATAATAATATATATACTTTGAGTTATGATCGAGTCTGAGACATGTATATAACGGGTCACGACACATATTAATTAATTCGAATATTATATATTAAACTATATATGAATTGTTGAACTATAAATTATGGACTGCTAATGGTGGACTGTCAACATTGGACAATTAAAATGAATTAAAATATTGATTATAACATATGAAACTAAACAATTCTTCAAGTTTGCCACTTGATTTCATCTTAAACCTCATTTGTATCTTGACGATTACAATCTGCGTTCAAACCTTTCACGATTCTTGAAAACACCTCAATCGATAGGATGAACCAACCACACTTTATCTACGGAAGAAAAGATTGATGCATATAGTTATGCACTTGAAAACACTCGGAACCTGAGTAAACGTTTAATACGTATCTGTGCTAGCTTCTTTGGCGTTGTTATTACCAAAAATAACTTTGCAATTCCTTTCCAAATTAGTCAATTTTGTCACAGCTCCAGCAAATCAACTTCGACTTTCATTCGGATTAGCCTTACTATAACCTTGATATATATGATACCCTTTTCGTCATCGTTACCGGAGAACCGTTTATATCCCACAAATTAGCAGTAAACTTACCAACAACTTCATTGATCTTTGACTTTCCGAAAAATCATAATATATATCGAAACTCTATCATATATCCATCTACATCTTGTAACAATAATTACCATACCAACAACCGGGAATCATCAATCATTAATCTTGAATCTCGCAGCAAGCGTTTTCACTTCAACAGTTATATATACATATAACGTGTAACTCCTGGAAATTTTAATCTTCAATTCTGAAATTCTAAAAAACACTTAGTCGGCGAATCAATACTCGGAATATTGAAAAAGCTCAAAGATTTTGATACTGAAAAACGAATTAAGCAAACCCTGAAGGAGACCACGGACAAATACAAGGACCAAACCCTGTATTTAAAGAATCCTGATGATTCTGTTTCTGATGAAATCTTTAACGAATACCTTACTCCTTAATCGCTCTAAATCATTGTGAATGAATTTCTTCATCACACTGTGAATCTAAACTTCTAAGATATTATCATATCTTTCATTGTATATATCCTCAATATTTCTGAAGATATCTTCATAAATATTCTCGTCCGATATTAATTATCTCTCCGTGCTATCTGTGTTATCTCATAAAAGGAAACTATTTTAGTTTCTGTATTCTGTAAATCTTTGAATTTAAATTATGAATGTTTTTGAAGTAGCGTTAGGAATTGATGCATGAATTAGTATAATATAATGACACTTGATCAATGTGATTATATTACAGTAAGTCATGCTGAGTTTCTAATGGAACATGATGATTCACAGACTATAACATCATTATGTGCCATGTTACACGACTTTTACATTTTATTTTATCTATAAACACATCAAGAACATATTTTTTTGATAGTCCTATCTTTTCTTTTGAATTCTGGTAATTTGACAAATCAAATCGTGCTACTACCTTTCCTTTCTACTATTACGTTATGATAATTCGAAACTCCATACCTACGAATTCTAGACCATTACTCGCTTTACTAGAGGTCGAGAAGAGAATAAAAAGGCAAAGAGCTCCAAAATATAAGAGAAAAATATAAAGTCCAATAACAACACAGAGGTTACAAACCGTGGATATTAATACGAATAGCAATATAAAGACACGGTATAATTAAGAATAGTGTCAAAGTAATAGTAGAAGTTAATAGATTTTTCTGGTGGATGATTGGAAAGAAGGATGACAGAAATGATAATTAGGAAAATATCAAGGATTAGAACGGGATTAAGCATTTTCACAATCTTTTAGATGTATGAACTAGAAAAGAAAGTATAGTAATGGTGAGAATAATGGAACGGAAGAGTTTAATTTATAATGGAAATATCAGACAGAGTAATCGAGACAGATCACCGTATTTAATTATAGAGATCTTAATTTTCTTATTCGCCGAAGAATCAAATCTTTTATATTTCAAAGATCTTCTTTAAATCCATTGAATTCCGGAATTCAAATGTGAATACGTCAAAAGTAAGATGAATCTTAAATTCCTCATTTCACTCTTTTGTGACAGCTTCACTCGTACGTTTCACATAATCGAATCGTTTTATCTATATTACCCAATAATGATAAAACTCTAGTTATCAACTTATATTCGTCATGAAAACATTCTTATTGTTAGCAATGACCATTCCAATCAAATTTTGAGACGAAATTTCTTTAACGGGTAGGTACTGTGACGACCCGGAAATTTCCGACCAAATTTAAACTTAATCTTTATATGGTTTCGACACGATAAGAAAGTCTGTAAAGTTGAGTCTTAAAATTTTGAACTATATTCATGAGATCATTTGACCTTCGACCATTTATGACGATTCATGAACCATTATATGAACGGATATGATTATATATGTATATGTGTATTTATTATAACTTGAAAACGTTAAATTTATTCGTTTTAGATAAACATCTACGTAATACAACGTGTAATTAAAAACATGTTTATATATATTTCGAATTATTTAATAAATAATATTAGTATTCGATTAGTAATAAGAATATTTGACAAGTTAGAGTAAACGCTAGTACATAAAATAATTCATACCGATTTATGTTATATTATGAAAACGATTTTTAAATTATATATATTAAACTTTGAATTATAATTAGTTTTGAAAACTAAATCGTATATTATTATTTAAATATTTCAATTACATATGATTAAACTGCTGTTACAATAAATATATATGTAAATATGATTTCTAAATATAATTGATGACTGTATGTATATTGTAATATATAAAAATGTATAAATATTAAATATATGTTATTATATATATGTTATAATTATTAAATATTATATAATTAATAGATTTTAAAATTAACATATTAAATGTAATTACAAGTTAAAATATAGTTATTTCTGTTAAAAATGTTATTACTACTTTCATTATTATTAATATTAATATCAGTATTATGAATATTATTATCTTAATAAATAATATATAGATATAAAATTTGACACATTTAAATTGTGATATTATTATTACTAATATTATTGTTAACATTAATAATATTATTATTATTATGATTAGTAGTAAAACTATAAATTTAGTTATTATTAGGATTATTATCATTATTACTTAAAACTATTATCTTTATTTAAAATTAGTATTATTTAATATTACTATTATTAATTTTATTATTATTATTAATAGGATTATTATTATTAATATAATTATTAATTATTAATATTAATTATAATATATAAATAATAAATAATGATATATAAACAGCGTGATTTTATTTTTATCTGATTATCATCTCTCTCTTTTTCTTTATTTATTCTCTGCTCGTGATTCTTGCTGTCAATATCATCAACCCTACATGAAGAATTTGATCAAGTAATACTTTGGAATTAAGCATACAAATCGTACCATATTATCTTCCTCAACCATTTGATTAATCAATCGCGTTTTTATTTTTATTTTTTTCTTCATTCGGTCATAAACCAAACTCAATTAATCATAAATTTGATTCAAAACAAATTGAAGGAAAGTAGAAATATAGAAACATTCTAATTCATTGTCTGAAACTTTTTGCAAAGCTACAAAATCTAATTCGAAGGGACGATCAAGAATTTCAAAGTCAACGTTTTTGAATAAAAAAGTCAACAATCGTTCTTGGGTAAAATTCAAATTGTCTGTTACAATTGAGGTTAAATGGATGATTCGTAAAGCTTCTATGAATGATTTACAACATATTTTGTGTTATAATCAAAATCCAAAACAACCCTATATCCAAAAACGCGAATTAAATTATTTATTTATTTTTTTCTTCGCTGCTCAGCAGTTTTTTTCTTTTTTTATTTTCTTTTCTACTATTTTTTTTCTTCCTCTGATTTGTTTCAACCATCATCACGCTTGTTTCTAATCCAAGTTCTAAATCAAATAATTTATACTCTGTTATGATTGGATCCTCTGGTCGAATTAAATTGGCGAAGAAGAAGAAAAGGAAACAGAATAATAATCGGGTTATATACAGTTAGTTTGAGGTTAAAACAGATAAATAGAAGCAGACGAGCGGTTAAGGGGTGTTGTGTGTTAACGGGTGGTCATGAGTTCGAGCCCCGGCAAGGGCAGCTTTTTTTTTGGAACTCCCCCCTTGTGAGGTAGTTTTCTTGTTATTGTTAATTATTTTTTTTTTTTGTTATTACTTATTGTTAATATTAATTATTATTATTATTTTTATCATTAGTAATGTTGTTATTAGTATTAAGTATTATAATTATTAAATATTTTTAATATTATTACAAGAACAAGTATTAATTATCATTATTATATTATTATGATTATAGTTACAAATTTCAATTATTATTATTATTATTATTATTATTATTATTATTATTATTATTATTATTATTATTATTATTATTATTATTATTATTATTATTATTATTATTATTATTATTATTATGATAATTATTATTACTCCTAAAAATCCAGATGTATGATTAATATTATGGTTGATATTATTAAGTTGTATAGTTATAATTATCATAATTATAAGTATTAAAATTATTATTATTATTATTATTATTATTATTATTATTATTATTATTATTATTATTATTATTATTCTTATTATTATTATTATTATTATTATTATTATTATTATTACTAAATACTAATGTTAGTATTATTATTTTTTTATAATTCTAGTATTAATATCATTATTATGATTACGATTATTATTATTATGAACATAATAAAATTTATTATCACATTCATTAATATTAGTACTAGTATCATTATAAATAATAGAATTATTATTATAAACATAAGTATTATTATTATTAATATTATTATTAGTATTAAAATAGTTAAAAATTATTATTATTATGAAGTGTTAAGTATTATTATCAAAATAATTATTACCACCATTACTAAATTTTTTATTTATTTAAAAACTACTATAATTATCATTATTATAAGATTTATTATTAAAACTATCATTTACAGTAAAGATTAATATTTTTATATAGTTATTATTATTATACCATTATATTTATCACTAAAATTATTAACATTATTATTTTTATTAGTAATATTAAGTATTATCAATACTATCATTTTTACCATTACAAATATTATTTTATTATTATTATTACAATTACTAGTTTCAACAAACAAATGATATATATATAAATATATTTAACATACATAACTTAAATATGTTAATTCTTTTTCATACAAAATAAATACATTTAATAAAATAATGAAAGATATATAAGTTAATAATATAAAAATTATATATCATTAATAATAATATATATATTTATATTTATTCGATTACGATTATGTGTGTTAATATATATATACAAATGATATAGATTCATGAATCCGAGGCCAACCTTGCATTTTTCAATATCGTCATATGTATTTTTACTACAAAATACATTATAGTGAGTTCATTTGATTCCCTTTTACTCTTTACATTTTTGGGACTGAGAATACATGTGCTGTTTTTACAACTGCTTTATTAAATGCTTTTGAAATATATTTTGAACTACGAATGCATGATATGCTTTTATAAATGTTAGACGAAATAGACACAAGTACTTAAAAACATTCTACGAATGAGTTATTATGAGTACACCGGATATCACACCTTTATAGTCTGGTAATCTAAGAATTAAGAAACCGAGCTACTAATTAACGAGAATTCTAAAGATAGATCTATGGGCACTAACGAGCCCAAGTCAGAGAATTTGAACTGCTTTAGTACTTCGAAATAGGTATACAACCGCCAGCTTTAAAAGATATGATCTGTTTGTGAGGTGTACACATCCATCATATTTAAAAGAGTGGCCTGTTTGTATGCTTTTGCATGACCATGCGGAATGCCGGTATGCGGGAGATATTCTATATGCATCTTGTTAAGGTCGATTACCAGGTGTTTGTAGTTCGTATGAATGAATTTTGTCTCTATGCCGTGCGAAATGCCTGATATAAGATTATGTTTATGAAAGATATTAAAAAAATCGCGAGGCAACCTACGGGGGAGAAAAGGATACGAACCTACTCTGCTAAGCATTACAAAATATGAATTTGTACACGAGATAGGTGTACTGTATTTAAATCTTGTGGTCTATTAAAATGATGAATTTTATTGTTTACAATAAACCTATGAACTCACCAACCTTTTGGTTGACACTTGAAAGCATGTGTATTCTCAGGTATGAAAGAAATCTTCCGCTGTGCATTTGCTTATTTTAGAGATATTACTTGGAGTCATTCATGACATATTTCAAAAGACGTTGCATTCGAGTCGTTGAGTTCATCAAGATTATTATTAAGTCAATTATAGGTGGATATATTATGAAATGGTATGCATGCCATCAACTTTCGATGAAATGAAAGTTTGTCTTTTAAAAAAACGAATGCAATGTTTGTAAAATGTATCATATAGAGGTCAAGTACCTCGCGATGTAACCAAATGTATTGTATTCGTCCAGATGGATTAGGACGGGTCCTTTCATTCTATAGTTTAATTGTAAAAGTAAAGAAATGAAATGAAGAGGAGTGAGAGGGAAGGAACTTAGATCTTTTCAAATTGAATGAATAGTTAAACTTAAATCTATTCAATTACTTCCTTACATTTCATTTATATTGATTTATTTAAGACCAAATATCTATATGTTATCGTATAAATTGAAATTTAATTTAATTAAATTTATTCGGAGTAAACAAAATTTCTAAATAAAATACCGTCCTTGATTAACTAGATGATTAAGAACAAATTCGCTACTCAATAATGTTTTTTTCACATAAAAACTTGCGCGGAGTCTTTCCCTCCTTCATTTGATCTAACGGGTCTATTCTATAGTTTAGTTAGATTTAGAACAAGTTCACTACTTAATAATGTTTTTTTCACATAACAAACTTGCGCGGGTCTATTCTATAGTTTAATTGTGAAGGAAAAGTAATTAGATTAAGAACAAGTTCGCTAGTCAATAATGTTTTTTTTCACATAACAAACTTGCGCGGGGTCTTTCCCTCCTTCATTTGAAATGAAGAGGAGTGAGAGAGAAGGAACTTAGATCTTTTCAAATTGAAGGAATAGTTAAACTTAAATCTATTCAATTACTTCCTTCCATTTCATTTATATCAGCGCTCAACATTTTTAGGGCTCGAAAATTCTCATTCTTACACACAAAATTAACCAAGCCCACTTAAGAGCAAGGAGAAATCAAGCTCAAGATAAAAAAACCCAACTTTTCTTCATTTTGATTTATAACTCATGACTTTCAATTTTATAGAATATATTTTTATACTAACACACCGATGTGGGATAAATTACAATAGCTTAGATTCCATCTAAGAGATTTATAACGTGAATTTCTTTCTCAAGTCTTATCCTTTTTAATTTTCATCATACAAATAATGTTTTTAATTTGCTTTAAGTGGAGCTTATCAAAAGAGAACAAAATATTTGGATTGCATATGAGATCTTGCGGATGTTTTGTGAGTACGTTCTTGCACAAGTTGCTATTATCGAAAACCAGAGGTAAACTCGTTTAAAAAATGCTTACACTTTTCTGTATGTATGTACATATTTTGATATAATTTTTTTGTATGAACAGAGAATGTCCATTGGAGTTGAAAGAGCAAGCATAATTTTTGCAACTCTCAAATGCAAGCATAACTTTATGGCATGGGGTTCATTCCTGCATCTTCATATTTTGTGCTTACATTAATAATTTAATTATTCTAAATATAATATATACATACAACAAACAATTGATTAACTACAAATGGGTTTTGTGATTCTTTTAGTGGGTGATAAAATAATTTATATTTTAGGTATATTCCTTAGTTATCTAATAGGTTTGTTTAATCCAATTGATTAAATGCAAGTGGTCAAATCGGTTTTGTGGTATTTGATTTTAGGTTTAAACCTTTGATGGTCTTTAAAATGCCCCGTCCTAATCCATCTGGACGAATACATTACATTTGATTACATCGCGAGGTACTTGACCTCTATATGATACATTTTACAAACATTGCATTCGTTTTTAAAAGACAAACTTTCATTTCATCGAAAGTTGACGGCATGCATACCATTTCATAATATATCCAACTATAATTGACTTATTAATAATCTTGATGAACTCAACGACTCGAATGCAACGTCTTTTGAAATATGTCATGAATGACTTCAAGTAATATCTCTAAAATGAGCAAATGCACAGCGGATGATTTCTTTCATACCTGAGAATAAACATGCTTTAAAGTGTCAACCAAAAGGTTGGTGAGTTCATTAGTTTATCATAATCATTCATTTTCATCATTTTAATAGACCACAAGATTTCATTTTTCATAAGTAACATCTCATATCAGGCATTTTGCAAACTGCATAGAGATAAAAATCATTCATATGGATTGAACACCTGGTAACCGACCTTAACAAGATGCATATAGAATATCCCCCAGTATACAGCGCGCAGCTAATATACTAAATAATACCTCGAAGTACTAAAGCATCCATACCCTGGATGGGGCTCGTTGGGCCCGATAGATCTACCTTTAGGATTCGCGTCAATTAGGGGCCATTTCCCTAATTCTTAGGTTACCAGACTTGAAGGGGCAATATTCGGTTTAATAATCCAACCATATAATGTAGTTTTCGATTACTTGTGTCTATTTCATAAAACATTTATAAAAGCAGCGCATGTATTCTCAGTCCCAAAAATATATATTGCAAAAGTATTTAAAAAGGGAGCAAATGAAGCTCACAATACTGTATTTTGTAGTAAAAATACATATGACGATATTGGACAATGCAGGGTTTGCCTTGGATTCACGAACCTATATCTTTTATATATATATATATATATATATATATATATATATATATATATATATATATATATATATATATATATATATATATATATATATATATATATATATATATATATTAATACACATGATCGTAATCGAATAAATTTATATATATAACCTATTAATGATATAATTTTTATATATTTATATTTCATATATTCCTTTTATATAATAAAATATTTTGTTATGTTATATGTATTAAATATATATATTTATGTATTTTATTTGTTTATCGAAACATTAGTTCTAATTATACTACGTTAATATTCGTAATGATAAAAATAATGATAATAAGATTAATAATATACTTATGTTAATAATAACTCTATTAATGGTAATAACAATGATATTAATAATAATACTTGTAAAGATATTAATTTTACTGTTAATGACATTTATGATACTGATTATAGTAATTACATAATAATAATACTCGTGATAATATAATTAATAATACTTATGTTAATATTAACAATTCTATTATTTATAAAAAGGTATTAATACTAATATTTACAAAAATAATAATAATTCTATTTAATCGTGACCTAATCATATTTATATTCCTCCTACTCATAATCGTACTTTAATTTATACTTCTCGATTATAATTAACTTAGTTATATTCATGATCACAATCGTAATCATTTTTATTTTAATATATCTTAGCATAATTTATATCTATTTTTATTTTATCATAAACATAATGTTAGTTATTAGTAATAATCATAATAATAATTGTAATCGTAATAATGATAATAATGCTAGAAGGATAACATTTACAATAATAATAATAATAATAATAATAATAATAATAATAATAATAATAATAATAATAATAATAATAATAATAATAATAATAATAATAATAATAATAATAATAATAATAATATTTGGTAGTAATAATCATACTAATAATAATAAGTGTTAATTAATAATAATACTAATAATTATAATACTACTAGTAATAAATACAATCAAATTAATGATAATACAATTGATAATAATTATAACAATAATAATAATAGTCATAATAATAATAATAATTAATAATAATAATAATAAATATAACATAATAAAAAGAAATCTACCTTCAAATAAGTTTTTTATAAAAAGAATGCCTCAAGCGAGAATTAAACCCGAGACCTCTCGAATACCCGAACACCTCCCAAACCATCAGACCGTTCCTATTTTTCTGATATTATTCTATCCTAATTTAAATTAACCTGTTCTATTTGTTTCCTGTTTTCTCTTCTTCTTCTAAATACGTCGTCGACCAGAGACTATCACCAAGCATAATCGCTAGTTTAAAGTTTAAATTAGATTGATATTAAAATGAAAACAATTAATTGTTTTGTTGAACTGATTTCAACAGAAAAATAAAGAAAAGAAATCACAGCAGCAGCACTTGGAAGAACACTTTGAACTCAAAGTTTGATTTTACATTTAAGACCATTTTAGATTATGTTTACAACAAGAAATAGGTTGCATATCATTCATAAAAACTTTTCAAATTAACAATTTCAACAAAAAACACATCTAAAACTTCAATTCGATGTTTAAACGTTCGTTTGACTTTTTGAACTAAAACTTTGACCTCCAAATTCGAATTCGTTTTGATGAATTGGAAGATGAGATTTTGCAGAAAGATTGACTAATTAATCCCTAATCTAACAGCATTTTTATATTTTAAGATTTGATTCAAAATTGAAGTTTTTGAAATTTGGATCAAGAGCAGAGATACGTGCTGGGTTTTTTTTAAAAAAAAATCTGTTTTTCAGTTTACATATACAAGGAACAAATTATATAATGTGATTGATTTTGTGGAGTAATATGAGTTGATTGATACTTTGTATTCTGGTGAAATTACTCGACAAGAACTCACAGACGCACAGAAAAAAATAACGAATAATATCAGATATTGACTTTAATAAAAAAATGCGTAAGAATTTGTATCTATAAGTATATAATTTTTTTTATACGTATATATATCTTTATATGTGTATTTGTATTTATATTTCCCTATATATGTATATCTTTTTGTATATTTTTTTTATAGATTATAATTAATATTATTAATAAATATATAACTATAATAATAATGCTCTTAATATTATACATAATAATAATACAAATTTATAATAACATAATAGTAATAATAATATTACTAATGATAATAAAAATGTTAATAATGATAAAAGGTATCAGTTCCTAATAATAATATTAACTTATAATAATACTAATAGTTCCTAATAATAATGATAATAATATCTAATAATACAAGTGATATATAAAAAAATATATATCAAGTTACATGTATTCTGTTTTCATATGATACTAAAAATGATAATGTTAATAAGTTTAATAATAGTAATCATAATAAAAATGATGTCACTAATATTATCACTAATACTAGTAATAACACTACTTAAAAATGATATTACTAATGATATTTAAAATAAATTGTATTACTTTTATAATAATGATTCTTAATGGTAATGGTAATAAAAATATCTAATATTAATAATAATATTAATCATAATATCAAAAATTAAAATTTTATTACTAGTTATAATAGTATTAACCATGATAACAATACTATTAATAATAATAATAATAATACTATAACAAATTAAATGTATCAAATTTCATATTTTAATTTTTAATAATGTCAATAGTACTGATATTATTAATAATAATAATAATGAATGTAAAAAAAATAATGTAACAACTATAATTAAATTTGTAATTACATTTAATATATTAATTTTACAATTTATTACTTATATATTGTTTATTCTTTATACAATATATAATTGAATTATTACATATAATAATACCTATACATAAAATTCCAATATATTTTTCATGACCCGTCCTAATCCATCTAGACGAATACATTATATTTGGTTACATCGCGAGGTACTTGACCTCTATATGATACATTTTACAAACATTGCATTCGTTTTTAAAAGACAAACTTTCATTACATCGACAGTTGACGGCTAATGGTGTATCCTATCGTATACACGCGTAAAAGGCATAATGGTTGCATAAAAGTAGCATCAGGAAGACTGGAAACAACAGTTTTGTGGAAATTATCCGTCCAGCGTTCTCCGCTATACAGGCTGCTCCGTCATGCGTAAGCCCTGAAGGCCGCCTAACGCGTAAGCCCTGGTCGGAGAACGCCACTTTCAGCATGAATTTTGGATCACAAGTAACAGAACGTATCATCATCTGACACGTGTCCCAGAATAATCCGGTGGATCTGACACTATAAATAGATCCCTTGGGTCATCATTTTACACAGTTCAGACATTCTGATAAATTTGAGAGCTGAGACTTCATCTCTCTCTCTAGCACTTTCTCTCACTAGAAGTCATCCGGCTTGCACTTTTACGCTCTACGGACGACAGATTGATTAAGCCACCCTACAAGTTTCTACACATGTGAACCGGGTCTGAAGGGATTATTTCCCAAGAGCAAACATCAATCGGCAACACTCGCCCACCTAAAGCTAGATTACTTCTAGTATCGTGTTAACACACTAAGCCTTACCTCATAAGGAAATAGGTGCTAACAATGGTGCCATCCACTAATGCAAAGAACACGTGAAACGAAAAAGTAACAAAAACAACTGAAGCTCCATTTGTACTTGAAGCGGTCAACAATCCATTAACTGAAGACATGATCACTGTTGAAGATGTGCCTGTTTCGCCACCGGACGGTACAAT
The DNA here is from genome assembly GCF_046630445.1 of Rutidosis leptorrhynchoides. NCBI lineage: Eukaryota > Viridiplantae > Streptophyta > Magnoliopsida > Asterales > Asteraceae > Rutidosis > Rutidosis leptorrhynchoides. Next base: position 247,438,234 of record NC_092337.1, read on the forward strand.
TGAAGAAACAGTGGCTGAAACTGCAAAGAAGCTTAAGCGCTTGGCAACTAATTCAGAGAAAAGGCCAGTAATCGAAGAAACAACAACCAAAAGTGCAGAAAGGCTTCCAAACCTTGTCACTAATCCAGAGAGGCGACCATTGATGTAACCACGTCGATGTCCATCATTTATACCTTTTCGACGGATGGCGGATGGCAAAGACAGGCAAATCATGAAAAGGCAATCTATATCAAAGTACAGGTTATCCAGACTACTTGACAAGCTGGGCAGTCTTGTTGATGATTCTGAGGATGATAATGACTTGAGCTATATTAATAATGATTCTGACGATGAAATTGACAAAGATGAGTTCATGTCTGAGAAGCAGGAAATATTGCTTTTAAATGACATCCTTAAGCAGACAGCTCCGGCAAAGTATAAGCAACGCTTAGCGCAGCCTGCCGTCTGTGCTGTGGCTGTAGATAATTTCTTCGCCCTCATTACTGGAGAGCAAGCTACAAAGCCACCAGCTATGGCAGAATCCACTCAGTGTTTCATTGATCGAATTGCTAACTATTCGTTGCCCAGGAATCTTGGCATACCGGCAATTGGAGTTTATGATAGTACAACAGATCCTGAGGATTTTCTCACTATGTTTAAAGGTGCAATGAGGTTGCAGCATTGGGATGACGAGGTAGCTTGTCATATGTTTCCAATGGTGCTGCAGAAAATGGCAAGGAAATGGTTTGTTAGCTTGCCGCCAAGAAGCATCACAAGTTATTTGGACCTCCGTGCAAAGTTTGTTATGCAGTATCAAAATCTTTGAAGCTGTACTTTGACACATCTTGATGCAAATGAGATCACAATGCATCACAATGAGTCTTTGAGTAATTTCATGAAGCGATACACACTTGAAGCACAGAAGATACCTGATTGTCCTGAATCTCAGCTAGTATCTGGTTTCATTTTCTATTTAGATCAACAATGGTTTAGTGCACTTGTCCATGCGTTAAGGTATGACTTACCAAAAATCTGCATCAGGCGTTGGAAGTTGCACAGAAGCATGTTCGAGCAGGTGAGCGGGGGATGAACATGTTTGATGGCAACGGTAGCAGCAAGCAGCATAACGGAGGGCGATACTTTGATCAAAGTTAGAGAAGGAATGACAATTCTCATGGTGGATGGAGAGGCAACAATCATCCTAACGATTTTCATCACAACAGGAGGCCAATAGAAAGACATCCTTTGATAATGGCACTGACTAAAACTCCCAAAGAGATACTTTTCACCGAACCAATTCGGACCACTTTCAATCCTCTGGCACCTATGGAAGAAAGAGAGGGTCCAAAAAGTGAGCTATGGTGCGACTTTCATGAGGCATGGGGTCATGATACAGATAATTGCAAATCTCTTATGAGAGAAATCATTGCAAAGATCAAAGCAGGAGAGTTAAACCACTTGTTGCCAGGAAAACAATATAGGAGAAATGATCCTCGCAGGAAATTTTGATGGCAAAAGAATGATGGTGGAAGAGGTCATCGAGGTGAGAACAGAGGAATGGAAGAGCATGGCGGAAGAGATAACATAAACCAGTACGAAAACCGGATCACGGAGCGTGAGTCAACTCCAGACGTTGTAATCAAAATGGTGTGGTTGAATGGAAGTCACTATGAGGACGGTGAGCAGTCGGATAACAATATTGATAGCTGGAGATATGCCCCAATCATTTTTCAACCAATTCAAAATTGGGCCTTGTATGTTCAGCCAGTGGTCATTTCTGCAGAAATTGCAAACAAGTTCGTCAGCCATATCTACACAGATACAGGCAGTGAGGCTGACATCATTTATTGGCATTGTTTCAAGACTTTTCCGAGGCATGTGCAGGTTAGAGCTAGGTGGACGAGTTTGAAGGTTTCAGGTCTAATAGGAATGCCAGTGAATGCAATGGGGCGAGTTCGTTTGGAGGTCGTTTTGGGAACATTTCCACTATTGAGAACTGAAACAATCGATTTCACTATTCTGGATAGCAACTCTCGATTTAATGTCCTTTTTGGATGGGCAGCGTTAGCTAAATTTGGAGCGATAACATCAACGGCTCATGCAGAGATCAGATTCCCAACTCCGAATGGAGTAGCCGCTATACACTCACAGTATGTGGCACCAACAAGGGAATGATCCACATTTGCAAACTTACCAGAAGGCAATATGAATTAGAGGAGGCATAATCGGTTGTTCAGGGAGGATGAGGTTCAGGAGTTCTTTATACCATGATCATGTGTTCAGGCCGGACAGCGCTAGGCGCTTGGCGTTTGAAGAAAGAAATTCCAGCATTTTCTCAAGAACAACATTTATCATTTCAATAAGAGCAGTTTGTTAGCATTTCTGAAGAACAAAATTTATCAATTTACTGTAGACCATTGTGGTCATCTTTACAGTGCATATGTTTTCAATTGCATACACTTAACGTTCATGATGTACTAATTAGGCATGATCCACCTAAATTCGTCATCAATTGTTTATGTATTGCACAGTACTGATCAATAAAATTTTATAATTTTCTTATGCAAAGTGCTGCCTGTGACAAACGTAAAACATTGCATTTATTTCCTGCCCACAGAAGGAGAGTATTTTTATACCTCCGATGGCGGAAGCTTTTGTGCCGGCCAGCAAAGGCACAAGGGATCGGCTAGAAAACGTTAAAGTTTTACTAGAACGCACTGAGGAAAAATACAAAAATCAGATACTTGTCATGACAAACATTATAAAAACTTACTTCACAGAACGAAAGAAGTTTATATTTTATATGAAGGCCAAAAATATTACACAATTCTTCCTTATATACTTTATGACGGAAGGCGTATGGCCGAAAGCTTATTTTATAATCACTCTTCAAAAAACACTTCATAACTATTCCTCATCAATTTGATGACGGAAAGAGTATAACAGACTACGAGTGTTGTACTGAATATTTGAAGGCATAGTGTTTGCAAAATGAATTTTTGATATGTTGCTCATTCAACTGAAGATAACAAATGCAAGACACTCAAAAGTGAATTACCTTAAACAATTTTCAAAATGCTTTGTTCAGTTGTACAATATACAATTGTACATGAAATTTTATGATATGCTTCGTGCATAGCAGATGGGTTATAAACAACAAACATCAAAGTATTTGGTGCAAGCATACAAACAAGCATAATCACTACAATAAGCATATGTTTATGGCATTCAAATTATCAATGTTTATTACAAACGGTTGTTCATCAAATAGTTGCAAGTTTATGAAAATTGAACATTGAGTACATCCTGAGCAGATGACTCCTCTCTGCTACACACTTCATCATAAACATCTATCTTCAGATTAATCAATCTGTCTTTGGCCTCATCAACCTTCTCCATGGTTCCAGGACGCATAAGGTTGGCAATAGCAGCAGGAAGTGTCTTGTTTGGGGCAAGGCATTTGGTAATTTTGTTTGTAACAACAGAAATGAAATGAGTGCGAACAGCTTCAACATAATCATTGTAGGGATTCCCCATAAGATTGGATCCAAGCACCTTCTCTATCACACCCAGTATCCCCTTCTTAAGCTCAGTAAAATTACTCTCACCCTTCTCTGCCCTCTGGAGAAGCTCAGCAGATTTCTCCCTCTCTGCACTCAGCTCCTTCTCTAGCTCACTCACCTTCACTTGCTCCTCCTCAAATTTTTTCTTTTCAGCTTCCACCAACCTGTCCTTCTCCTCTTGCAGAGCAACAGCAGCATCTTGAGCACTTTTCAGCTTAGCTTCTATAGCCTTTAATATATTTTGAGCATCAGTCAAGGCACGTTCAGCATCAATTGCTCTTTTGCGAGCATTTGCACCTTGAGCAATCTCAGCACGGGAAAAGGCAAGTATGGACTCCTGTTGCTTCTGCAGTTGTAGTACAGAATCCAGATGGTTGGTCAGTAATACATGAGCTGCAGCAGTTGATTCCCTGAGCTGCTCAGAGCGGAGAGCGGTGAACTGGGGTTTTAGCTCAGGGATAGCATAACCCTGTATAAGAAAAATTTTATGGTTAATTTTAAGCAACTCACATAAATAAATTGCAAGCATATACATGCAGGAAGTTTTATCATTCATACCTGAAGAAGAGTTGAAAATTCTTTGGCCTTAGTAGCAGGATTCTCAATGATCGCCTGCAATGTCCTCACATGAGCAGGAAGAGATGGCTCTTGAACATTGGAAGACGTGACAGCAGGGTTAGTGGTACTAGGAGAAGGAGAATGATAAGCAGAGTGGCCTTCTGGCCTCTCTTCATGGAATTCAGATTCCTCAAATGGAGTAAAGTTTGGGTCAGGAGTTTTCAGACCCTTATCTCCTTCACCTTCAAGGTTCTCCTCCGGCCTCTGCTCACCGCCTTCAGTAGCCTTCCCTTGGCTATCATCAGATTCTGCTAAAATCACTAACAGAAACAAGTTAGCATAATGAACAAATATAACAGTTATAAGCAAAGACATGTGCATTATCAAGAAAGAGCATAATGGACATACTTCTTCTGCGTTTCTGCTTTTGCCTCCCCTCTGTACTTTTTGCCCTCTTAGAGCCTATGCTCTTCTTCCTTGTCTTTTAGGTTGGAGGAGGAGTGGGGTTTGTTTCACCCGTGATGTCAACCGAGCCTGATGTCTGCTGCTCGGCGGTGGTGGTGTCATCCGATATCCATTCAGTGTCTGTCTGTTCAGATCCGGACTCACTGTCAGAGCTGTTAACAATGATTTCTTCCCCCTTTTCAATAGCAGCAGCATTAGAAGCAGCCTTAGCCTCAGCTGCAGCCCTCTCTGCCTCTAGCTCTTTAGCAGTTTTAGCACGGTCAGTGATTTCCACTTCATCCTCAAGATCGAGGGATAAAAGAGCAGAGCGAACCTGCATCTCAGAGTTGGCTGCAAAAATTAAACATGGAAAGCAATATAAGCAAGCATGGTAAACAATAGATAAGAATTTATATAAATATATTAGGATGATCATATCACATCCTACCCTGATTCTTTTTACGGAGTACTGGCACAGAAGTTCTTGGCCATTCTTGGCTCACTCTACACAGCACAAGAATCCCCTCATACTTCTCGTATGATCTGGGCGGAAGGCGGAGCTCTTTCAAACTATTTGCTATCCGCTACTCTATGGTAGAAATCTTAACACCCTTTCCTACACCAGCATCAATAGCACCCCATTTTCAGACAATGAAAAACTCCTCCGGAATAACAGTCTCATCAACAAAGAAAAACAGACTCTTCAAGTCCTTCAAGTTTGATACTCTATTTGTACCAATAAAATGGGTATTTCGTTTACTATCAATAGTAAGCCAGCAGTCACTAATTGTACGAATTCTAAACAAAGAGATAAAAACTTTAATGCAAGGCTTAATATTGCTGGTATTATAGTACATTTCAAAAAGGATAATTTTTTGAAGGCCATGAGGATGCATTTAGCTAAGGCAGGCCTTATAATATCTAAGAAGGTGAAGGAAAAAGTTCGTAGGGGGAACACGGAGGTTGCCGTGAGTAAGTTGTAAGGCGTATAAAGTAATTTTTTCGTCAGGAGGATGGTTGGCAGTCTGCCTGTTGGTAGGAAGAACGGGGTTAAATTGATTAAGATGGTGAAAGGCAATCTTCAAACCGTCTAAGTATTCTTCTGTCAGTGATGAAGCCATCGTGCTAACTTCTGGAATGTCAACAGCATTTGAAGAAGAGGGCTTTGCGTGTTCTTGGCCACTCGGTGTAGAAGCCATGGTAATAAAGTAAAAAGATATCAATAGGAAAGAAATAGCAGTAAGATGATGTGTCACTGACCTTGGAAGATGATAAACCTTAAAGAGTTGAAGGATGAAGAAAGCGATGAAGATTTGGGAAGAAATGTGCTTTTTAGATCTTGGTAAAGTTAAAAATGTGAAGATAAAAGGGTTATGCCTGTTTATATAGGAGTTCGTTGATGCAATTTTTATGGACACGATTGTGACACGTGTACGGGTAAGTTTAAACATGGGGTACGAAATGACAATTTTTACAGCTGGACGCGCGTGGCGATTTTCAACCATTTAAAGTTAATCATCACAGAGTCAGTAAAATTCTTCTGCATTTAATGCCTGTAATGTTTTCCCCGATGCAAATGGGCGATGAACAGGAAAGTTTAGCATGCGTTATCAAAAGTTTAATAACTTAATCATTTTTCAAATGCTTAAATCATTAAACTGGGGGGACTTAATGGTGTATCCTATCATATACACGCGTAAAAGGCATAATGGTTGCATAAAAGTAGCATCAGGAAGACTGGAAACAACAGTTTTGTGGAAATTATCCGTCCAGCGTTCTCCGTTGTACAGGCTGCTCCGTCATGCGTAAGCCCTGAAGGCCACCTAGCGCGTAAGCCCTGGTCGGAGAACGCCACTTTCAACTTGAATTTTGGATCACAAGTAACAGAACGTATCATCATCTGACACGTATCCCCGAATAATTCGGTGGTTCTGACACTATAAATAGACCCCTTGGGTCGTCATTTTACACAGTTCAGACATTCTGATAAATTTGAGAGCTGAGACTTCATCTCTCTCTCTCTCTAGCACTTTCTCTCACAAGAAGTCATCCGGCTAGCACTTTTACGCTCTACGGATGACAGATTGATTAAGCCACCTCACAAGTTTCTACACTTGTGAACCGGGTCTGCAGAGATTATTTCCCAAGAGCAAACATCAATCGGCAACACTCGCCCACCTAAAGCTAGATTACTTCTAGTATCGTGTTGACACACTAAGCCTTACCTCATAAGGAAATAGGTGTTAACAATGGCATGCATACCATTTTATAATATATCCAACTATAATTGACTTAGTAATAATCTTGATGAACTCGACGACTCGAATGCAACGTCTTTTGAAATATGTCATGAATGACTCTAAGTAATATCTCTAAAATGAGTAAATGCACAGCGGAAGATTTCTTTCATACCTGAGAATAAACATGCTTTAAAGTGTCAACCAAAAGGTTTGTGAGTTCATTAGTTTATCGTAATCAATCATTTCCATATTTTTAATAGACCACAAGATTTTCATTTTTCATAAATATCATTACACTCGCAAGTGTATAAAATCCATTCGTTTGATGAACACCTGGTAACCGACATTAACATAATGCATATAGAATATCCCTCGCATACTCGCAAGTATGCCATAAATATTGGCAATCACAATCACCATTTAAATCGAAGTACTAAAGCATTCCAAATTCCAGAATGAGGTTTGTTAGGCCCATAGATCTATCTTTAGGATTCGCGTCAATTATGGGCCATTTCCCTAATTCTTAGGTTACCAGACTTGAAGGGGTAATATTCGGTAGAGTAATCCAACCATACAATGTAGTTTCAAGTACTTGTATCTATTTCGTAAAACATTTATAAAAGCAGCGCATGTATTCTCAGTCCCAAAAATATATATTGCAAAAACATTTAAAAAGGAAGCAATTGAAACTCACCATACTGTATTTTATAGTAAAAATACATATAACAATTTTGAATAACTGAACAATGCAGGGTTGGCCTCGGATTCACGAACCTATATTAGTTGTAATTATATTAAAACACATAATTGAATTCGAACAACTTTATATATATATATATACATATATATATATATATACATATATATATATATATATACATATATATATATATATATATATATATATATATATATATATACATATATATATATATATATACATATATATATATATATATATATATATATATATATATATATATATATATATATATATATATATATATATGTAAATTCATTAGTTATATCCTTTTTATATTAATAATATGTATATGTATATTTCATATTTTCATTAAAAATATTAATTTTGATAAAAATGATAATAGTTATAATACTTGATTTTACTAATAAACGTAATAATTATATAAATGATAATAATAATGATGTTTATAATAATAGTTGAAAAATATTAATTTTATTGTTAATGATATTTATGATAGTGATAGTAATAATAGTAATAATAAAGATAATCATAATTCTTAATAATGATAATTTTTAATAAATATAATAACCCTAGTCAAAATGTTAATTTTATTAAAAAGATAGTTTTTAAAAAAAAATGATAACTTTGATAGTTTTCATTAAAATGATACTTTTGGTAATAATAATTATAATAGTAATAATACTGGTACTAATATTAACCACAATAATACTTTTATTACTAGTGATAATAAGCTTAGTAATAACAACGCAAATAACAATATTAGTAATAATAATTTTAATAATACTTATCCTAATAATAATAAAATGGTAAAATTCATATTTATTAATGATGTTAATAATATTAATTATAATTTTAGTTATAATCATATTATTAATAATGAATGATACTTAATATTTATTTTAGCATTTATAATAATAATAATAATAATAATACTTATAATAATAATAATAACTAATAATAACAATACTAATAACTAATAATAACAATACTAATAACAATAATAATAATAATAATAATAATAATAATAATAATAATAATAATAATAATAATAATAATAATAATAATAATAATAATAATAATAATAATAATAATAATAATAATAATAATAATAATAATAATTACAATCATATGAATAATAAAACTAATAATAATGATAATAATAATTAGTTTGATATTCGAATTACCTTTAAGGCTTAAAAAAATATCAAACTGCCCAATCCAGGACTCGAACCCGAGACCTCCAATACCACACTATACTCTCAAACCATCCCTCTGTCTCGTATCATCTGCTTAATTCCCACATCCGTTTGTATTTAAACCTTTCTATCTGATATCTAATTCTCCTTCTTCATCCTTTAATTTCGATCGATTGAATTAGTTCTCCATAATCTAACACTAACTAATAAATTTAATTTGGGATTTACGAAATCAATAGCAATGGTTAGGGTGTTTGATATTGACAGAAAACATCTTATAGCAGCAACTGTGACTCGATGAACACCATTTGAACTCAAATGGTGATTTAGAAATCCAGACATTTTTAGAATGAAATCACAACATGAAATAGTTATTAAATCACTCATGGAAACTTTTAAATTCATTAATTGAACTTGAATCACATCATATATCTCGAATTTAACTGATGAACAACGTTTGACTTTATTTTTTTAAAAAACTTTGACTCCTGATTTCAAGTTCGTTTTTAGAAATTGGAAAGTGAAACTTTCCAGATAGTTTGAAGTAATTATTCCTAACAAGATGGCATTTATGGATTTTGCAATTGAATTCAATTTCGAGTTTTGGAAAAAATGAACAAGAACAGGGCGACGGGTTCTTTTGTTTTATAAAAAAATTCGATTTAATCCTTCTTATAAGCAGCTAATGATATTTGTTGTTGATAAGGGAAGTGAGGAATTGAATGAGGTTGTAAAAACTTAGAACAATTGTTTGTTATATGCCAAGTTGATCGACAGTTTATCTGAATCAAAAACAGATGAAAACAAATAAAAATATAAAAGCAGACATAGGATTCTAACTTATTTAGTTGGTTTCCTACTATTATATTCAATTATGTATTTCAATTTAGAGACAAAGAACCAAAATCTTACACAGCTTGATTGACACTCCTAACAAAATCGTACGATATCAATTATTTACAGTTTATATAATTAATTTTAATATTAATAAATAATAATTATATTAATAAATATTATTAATATATTATTAGTAAAAATAAATAGTAATGATATAAAATGATAATAATTATATTTAGTAATGATAATAATAATAGATGGTATATTTTTCTTAATAACTATTATAATAATAATATTAATAACATTTATAATAATAATAACAATAATCCTTAATGATAATGGTAATAATAATAATATTTAATATTAATACTAATCGTAGTAATAACTAAAATTTTAAATAATGATATTAATAATGATAATAATAATATTAGTATAACAACTTAGATGCATTAAATTTCATGTCTATATATTATCTATAATAATATAACTAATACAGATATTAATGAAAGTAATAATAATATTACTATAACAACTATATTTCAACTTGTCAATAATCTATTATTAATTATGTAAAATTTAATAATCATATAATATTATATAATAACTTTTACTGATTAATTATTATTTATAAATTATATATATACATATAATAATTACACATGAAATCATATATATACACACACACACACACATATATATATATATATATATATATATATATATATATATATATATATATATATATATATATATATATATATATATATTGATATATTGATTCACTTACACTTAATTATTTTTGTATCTTATTTTACATATTTGATTTTATTATATTATATTACCTAAATTTATTATTTATATATTTGCGTTTATTTTTATATATATAATTTTATTTTTATTTACAACAATGGTTCGTGAATTGTCGGGGAATACTCAAAGGTATAGATGGATATAAAAACACAATTCAAAGTTTTTTTGAGATTTCAATATTACAGACTTTGCTTATCGTGTCGGAATCATGTAAAGATTAAGTTTAAATTTGGTCAGAAATTTCCGGGTCGTCACAGTACCTACCCGTTAAAGAAATTTCGTCCCGAAATTTGATTGGGATGGTCATGGCTTACAACAAATATGTTTTCATGACACATACGAGCTGAGATTTAGAGTTTTATCAACATTGAGAAATATAGATAAAACAATTCGATTATTCGAAGAGTACGAATGAATCTATCACAAAAGAGTGAAATTAGGAATCAAAGATTTATCTTAACTTTTGACGTTGTCTTGATTGAATTCCGGAATTTAAGGGATTTAAAGAAAATCTTTGAAATATAAAAGATTTGATTCTTCGGCGAGTAAGGAAATTAAGATCTCTATAATTAAATACGGTGATCTGCCTAGATTTCTCTGTCTGATATTTCCATTATAAATTAAACTCTTCCGTTCCATTATTCTCACCATTCCTATAGTTTCTTTCTTAGTTCATACATCCAAAATATTGTGAACGTGCTTAATCCCATTCTAATCCTTGATATTTTTCTAATTATCATTTCTGTCATCCTTCTTTTCAACCTTCCACCAGAAAAATCTGTTTACTTCCACCATTACCTTGGGGTTATACTATTCTTGATTATATTGTGTCTTTACGTTGCTATTCGTATTAATAACCACGGTTTGTAACCTCCGTGTTGTTATTGGGCTTTATATTTTTTCTTATATTTTGGAGCTCTTTGCCTTTTTATTATCTTCTCGACCTCTAGTAAAGCGAGTAATGGTCCAGAATTCGTAAGTATGGAGTTTCGAATGAACTTAATGTTCTAAATAATAAAGAACGTAATCGCACGATTTGATTTGTCAAATTACCAGAATCACTGAGAATCGACTATCAAGAATATATTTTCTTGATATGTTCAGAATTTAGGCAGAATGAAAGAGTTATGTAACATGGTACATGAGGACGTTATGATCTGTGAATCATTACGTTCCATTAGAAACTCAGCATGACTTACTGTAATATAATCACGTTGATCAAGTGTCATTATATTATACTAACTCATGCATCAATTTTCAACACTACTTCAAAAACATTCAGAATTTAAATTCGAATTTTAAAGAAATTTAGAAACTAAAGTAGTTTCCTTTATGATGTAATATGAATAGCACGAAGAGATAAATAATTTCGGACGAGAATATTTATGAAAATATCTTCAGAGATATCGAATATATTTTTGATGATATTTTAGAATTTCTAAGTTCGATAGTTGATGAAGAAAAATTTTCCGAAAGATTTTAACATGACTTCGAAACAAGATAATCTCTAAAGATTTCGGCGGATCCAGAATTACTTAGATTCTTTGAATATAGGGTTTGGTCCTTGTATTTGTCCTTGGTCTCCTTCATGGTTAGCTCAATCCATTTTTCAGTACTAAATTTTCTATCGAGCGTTCCCAACACTCCATTCTTTATCATCAAACTCTTGGCCATTTATGCCATCTACAATTTTACTGTTTCGTCTGCATTTAATGCTACGGTATTTGAATCATCGGTTATCAATCCGAGGTGGGTTCAGGAGAATTGTGTTTTTTGATGATTAAACGCTGATGGTAATATGGTGAAATATAAAAGGATTTCCGGTAACAATAAAAGAGCACGCATATATATCAAGGTTATAATATGGTTATTTCGAACGAAAATCTGAAGTTGGCTTGCTAGAGTTGTGACAAAATTTGCTACCCCGAAAAGGAATTGTGAAGTTATTTTGGGTATTAATAATGCTAAAGGAGCTAACACAGATACGGGTTAAACGTTTTACTCAGGTTTCGAGTGTTTTCAGGTGCATAACTATATGCATCAATCTTTTCTTCCGTAGATGAAGTGCGGTTGGTTCATCCTCTCATTTGAGGTGTTTTCAAGAATCATGAAAGGTTTGAACGCAGATTGTAATTGTCAAGATACAAATGAGGTTTAATATGAAATCAAGTGGCAAGCTTGAAGAAATATTTAGTTTCATATGTTATAATCAATATTTTAATTCATTTTAATTGTCCAATGTTGGTAATCCATAGTTGATAGTCCACAGTTAGTAGTTCAATAATTTAATATATAATATTCGAATTAATTAATATGTATCGTGATCCGTGTACATGTCTCAGACTCAATCACAACTCAAATTATATATATTATTATAGAATCAACCTCAACCCTGTATAGCTAACACGATCATTACTGCATATAGAGTGTCTATGGTTATTCCAAATAATATATATAGATGCGTCGATATCATATGTCAAAACCTTGTATACGTGTCCCGATATTTAAAGTACATAAAATAAATAACAGAAATTAAATGACGATAAATAAAATTGTGATAATTAAATTGCGATAAATAAAATGTAATCAGTTAGCTAGGAACAATTAGCTAGGAACAGTTAGCGTGGATTCTTAACAAAAAAAATTTCATAGTTAATTTGTTTGTTTCTAACAAATTTTATTTTGTCCAATGTTTTCTTCATTATGCCACTTGTTGGATTCTGGTAAATCAAAATCCAAATATGAAATTGGATGAAAATGGTTATTCTGTGGTGAACGGATACGTATATCGGTAGTTGTATGTAGGATAGTGAATGACTGTTGAATCAGATTTGCAGAATGTACCGTGTAACTGATTAATGTGAAATTTAAATATTTCTCGGGTATTACCTACCCGTTAAAATATTTTCACCATTAACAGTTTGTACAAAAGAATTTTTAATTACAATCTTTATGAAAATATACTTACATATATATTTTCTTCAGATGTAATCATGGATTTAATGAGTTAATGTGATATTAAACTCATCAGATTTACGGCTAGAACTAGAGTACATAATCTCTAAAACATTAGAGATTACATAATCGCCATGAAGAACAAAGATAGTTCATGTAGAACGATTCGTAGAACGATGATTATGCTTGAGGTATAGATTGAGAGGTTGAGACTTGTGATGATCTTGTTGTTGTTGGTACTGGTTATGCTGCTAGTGCTGCTGATGGTGGTACTGTTGCTGTCGGTGCTACAAGTGTTGTTGGTGCTGAGGTTGGTGATGATGTTGGTACAGTAAGTATAGCTTGTAGATCGCGCACCATTCTTGTCAGGGTTTCTATCCTACCCTCTATCATTTCTATCCATCTACTCATCTGATTCGATAGATCTTGATTATCAATTCGAAGTTCCCTAACTTCTTCTAATATTCCCCTTCGATTGGTATTCGGAAGTAGAGGTTGAATATTTTCTGAGACTGCAGTAATGCGACCTTCGAGGTGGAAAACTTTAGCAAGAAGGGTGAATACAGTGTTGCGCATAGGTTCACCGGTGAGTACATCATTTTCTCCGATGTTAGGAGGTAAGTTTGGTTCACGGTAGGGCTCGCCTTCTTCATTTCTCCATCGAGTGAGTAAGTCTCGGACCCACCCCCATCTCCTCCAGAAAGAAAAATAGCTAAACGGTGGAGACACTTTGGGTTCATTGACTTCGGAGTCTACTTCAATACGCATCTCGAAATTGCTTCCGAAACTAATGGAATCCAAGTTAGGTGTAGGATCCATCTCTTATGATTAGTTAGAGGATTTTCGATATGAAATGATTTCCGGTTATCGGATAATATTCTAATTATATAGAATATCTAATATAGTACAAAATATCCCGTAGATTACGGAGGAAATTAAGGAAACGTGTCAGATAAAGTCTACAGTAACAGATACGCTAAGATATGGATTTGTCTATACACTATTCATGCAATCAATACAGTAAGATGTGTCTAGACTAGGAATGATAAGTAGATAATTTCCTAAGGATGATAAGTAGGTAGTTTTCTACACGAAATGATAAGAAAAACTTTTGACATGCAGATACGGTCGAAGTGCAGACTCATTAATGCATCTAAGCAACTATCAGTTAGACACACTAATGCAAGACCTGGTTCACTAAGACCACCGCTCTGATACCAACTTTCATGACCCGTCCTAATCCATCTGGACGAATACATTACATTTGGTTACATCGCGAGGTACTTGACCTCTATATGATACATTTTACAAACATTGCATTCGTTTTTAAAAGACAAACTTTCATTACATCGACAGTTGACGGCATGCATACCATTTCATAATATATCCAACTATAATTGACTTAGTAATAATCTTGATGAACTCGACGACTCAAATGAAACATCTTTTGAAATATGTCATGAATGACTCCAAGTAATATCTCTAAAATGAGTAAATGCACAGCAGAAGATTTCTTTCATACCTGAGAATAAAAATGCTTTAAAGTGTCAACCAAAAGGTTGGTGAGTTCATTTGTTTATCGTAATCAATCATTTCCATATTTTTAATAGACCACAAGATTTTCACTTTTCATAAATATCATTACACTCGCAAGTGTATAAATCTATTCGTATGATGAACACCTGGTAACCGACTTTAACATAATGCATATAGAATATCCCCCACGTACTCGCAAGTTAAATGCCCCGCCTAATCCATCTAGACGAAGTCTTCAACAGTTGGTCCCATTGCGAGGTTCTGACCTCTATATGCCATAAACGACTCCATGTAATATGAGCAAATGCACAGCGGAAGATTTCTTTCATACCTGAGAATAAACATGCTTTCAAGTGTCAACCAAAAGGGTGGTGAGTTCATAGGTTTATCATAAAACAATAAAATTCATCATTTTGATAGACCACAAGATTTAAATCCTGCATGGTACAAATGGGACCGAATCCTATACCCACTGGTAATGTACATGCGATATCTTTTAAATACAATACACCTTTCTCGTGTACAAAATCCTTTTTCATAAATCTTAGTAACCGTACACATATCTCGTGTACAAAAATAACATACACATAACCTGTGTATAAAAATCATTCTCTCGATACATAACATTCACATCAATTGGTGGCAATTATCATGTCCACATAATTCAATGGTGGCAATTATCATGTCCACATAATTCAACGGTGACAATTATCATGTCCACATAATTCAATGGTGGCAATTATCATGTCCACATAATTCAATGGTGGCAATTATCATGTCCACATAATTCAATAATAATCCGCAGAACTTCTGTCTGCATAATAATTCATTCGAGGAATGTTTTGCTTGTGTCTATCTCGTCAAACATTTATAAAAGCATTTCATGTATTCGCAGTTCTAAATATATTTCAAAAGCATTTAATAAAGCAGTTGTAAAAACAGCGCATGTATTCTCAGTCCCAAAAATGTAAAGAGTAAAAGGGAATTAAATGAAACTCACCATACTGTATTTTGTAGTAAAAATACATATGACGACATTGAACTATGCAGGGTTAGCCTCGGATTCACGAACCTATATCAATTGTATTTCTATTAAAACATATAATAGAGATCTCATAATTTTATTTATTTATATACATTATTTATATATATTTCATAGTTATCTAAGATTTATACTAGATTCTATTTAAAAACATATACTTTATTTTATATCTTAAATTATATGTTATATATACTTATTTTGTATATGTATATAAAGTGATTAATATAGTTATATTAATATCTATATATATTTAGTATTATATTATAAATACCTAATTTGTTGTATATTAGTTTTTATATAAGAAATGTTAATATATTTTATATATAGTTGTATGAAATATTAATATAATTATAGTATATGTAATAACTATGTTTTATGTACAAAATATTTATTTGTTTTTAAACAAAAAGTTTTGCTAATAATGGTTTAATAATAATAATAATAATAATAATAATAATAATAATAATAATAATAATAATAATAATAATAATAATAATAATAATAATAATAATAATAATAATAATAATAATAATAATAATAATAATAATAATGATAATAATAATGATAATAATAATACTAACTTTTACAAAAGTGATACTAATACTAATATTAATGATAATAAAACTAGTTTGTGTTATTTTTGTAGTAATGATAATAATGATATTCCTAATCGTAATAAAACCTATATCAATATCACTAATACTAATAATAATAACACTAATAATGTTTAATGATGTTACTTGGAAATAAAATGATAATAATATTAGTATTATTCATAATTGTAATTATATTTATAATAATAACTAACATCTATTTTAACATTACTAATACTAACAATTCTAATACTTGTAATAATAATAATAATAACTTGTATTATGATAGTAATAATAATGATTATCTTAACAATAATAACAATAACAATAATAATAATAATAATAATAATAATAATAATAATAATAATAATAATAATAATAATAAACATAATAATAATAACTAATAGTAATAATAATAATAAAAAAATAAGAGTGTATACCCCTTTTATAACTTTTTCCAAAAAAATGCCCTGAGCGGGACTCGAACCCGAGACCTCTCAGTTTCACCCAACATTCCTTAACCATTCCTCAATTACCATATATCTGTTTTATTTCCCACACATATATTTATAACCCATCTTATTTCGGTTTCCCTTTTCCGCTTTTATCTTCTCGGCCCAAGTATTACAATAAGAATCACGGCCCAACGGTATGTTTACAAATCCCTATTTGATAACCTATATAAACGGCCCAATTAACTATTAACTAAACAAATGAATACATGGAACAATTTACAGGAGTTGATAGAATTTTAGCCGTCGAATTATTAAGTCACAAAAAGGGTTTTCCTGTCGGCCACAAACGAAAAGGAGGAGCAGACACAACAAACACGTCGACCTCAACTCAGCTCATAATCATCTCATCTTCATAGAATCGTATATCATCATTCATAATCGTCTAACAACCGAAAGGAAAATGAGTAGTTGCGTATCCAGATTAAATAGTAACAAGTGGGTTCGGTTTAATCTTAAAACAGAAAATTATAGGAGATGAAGCAGATGGGTTTGGGTCTTCGGATAAAACAGAAACAATGGACGTAGCAGCAGGTGATAGCAATGGTTGATTGATGGTGGTGGTGTAATCACAATAGGAAACAGAATTTGAGAAGTTCGATGGTGAAGTGTGGCGTCTAAATAAGAGAGAGAGATGAGAGAGAGAGAGAGAGTGGCGGTGAGGATGGTGAAGTCGTGGTTGTAGGGTTGATCGAACATGGTGATGTTGGGTTAGTGATTTATGATTATTTAAACAGGAAACAAGATCAAATACAGCAACATAATGGATTGAAGGTGACTGTTTTAAAGGTAACAGATGGTTCACAGGTGGGTGCGGTTTAGATGGGTGTGGTTATGTTGAAGGTGTACAACAGCAATTTGGGGTTCATGGTGGGTTCAATTCGTACAGTAAATTGAGTAGTATGCTTGGTTTTGTTGTGGTTCCCAAATAGAATATAGACACAAGTTGAACTAACTTGTAGGTGGGTTTAGGGATGGAGGTTGGCGACGGTTCAAGAGAGTAAAGGAGAGGGATGGTAGTTCATGTGAGGGTGACTAGTGTTGGATGGTGATGGAAGGTGGTAGGATGTAGTGGTGTCGGAGATTGACAATTGAATGGTGGTAGGGTGGCTGTAGAATGTTGTGATGGAGGAAGGTGATCATCATAAAATAGCAAAAACAAAATGGTAGTTGCAAGTTTTTGTTAAGTTGTTGATGGTAACTTAGGAAGGGGAGGATATTATTGAAGGTGATAGATGGTGACCGAATCATAAGCGAAGTATATAAAACACAAGTGGTGATCGATGTGGAAGTATTGCTTATTGTTAGGGTGGTGGCCGGTGGTTTATTCATAGTGGCCAATGGTTGGTGATGAAACTCGAATGGTTTGATTGAATGAAGGTGGTCTGTAGTCTATGATAGACATTCCCATATGCATGTTTTATATATAAATTATATTATATTAAAAGTAATACAGTAATCATCTTATTATTGATAAAGTCACAGATGAAAAATAGATGTGTCAGTGTGTGTCTCTAAGTTTATATATAAAAATATATAATATGGATTAAAACAAACATAGTATATGATAGATGGAAAGAACATGCACATATCAATAGTATAGCAGCCATCATAATTGTTTTCTTTCTATCGACACTTAGATATTTTCAATTCGCGGAGTGCTATATCGTACCCTATTGTTAATTAATGGCGAATAAAAGTTCTCAGAAAAATCCCAAAATTTTATAGTAATTAACTTTATTTATTTCAGTCATTATGGTATAAAATTTGATCATTAACCATTAAATAAAAATTACATTAATTATTCACTCCTAACCCTAAGTAAAATATAAAAAGTTTTAAATTTTAACAAATAGTTACTAAATATATTTTTAATAAGCCTAAAATTTATAGAACTCATTTTCGTATCAACATTTATTTTAAAATTACATAAGTTTGAATTTAACTTCTTTAATATCAAACGAAACATCAGACGAGTATTACAATCATTTAATATTTACTTTTAATATACTTTATTTATATATATAGATATATTTTAAATAATAATTATTATAATATCCTATTTTTATTTTATTAATTTTTAATAACAACAACATATAATACTTCAAATTATATTTTGAATTATTATTTATATATACATACACACATAGATATTTACAATTAATTAATCGTGAATCGTCGAGAGCAGTCGAAGGTCAATTGAATATCTGAAACAGTTCAAACTTTTTGAGACTCAACCTTACAGACTTTGCTTATCGTGTCAGAATTATGAAATCGTATCATGAGTTTGGTTTTAAAATTAGTCGAAATTTTCCGGGTCGTCACAGCAAGTATGCCATAAATATTGGCAATCGCAATCACCATTTAAATCGAAGTACTAAAGCATTCCAAATTCCAGAATGGGGTTTGTTAGGCCCATAGATCTATCTTTAAGATTCGCGTCAATTAGGGGCCATTTCCCTAATTCTTAGGTTACCAGACTTGAAGGGGCAATATTCGGTATAGTAATCCAACCATACAATATAGTTTCAAGTACTTGTGTCTATTTCGTGAAACATATATAAAAGCAGCGCATGTATTCTCAGTCCCAAAAATATATATTGCAAAAGCATTTAAAAAGGGAGCAAATGAAACTCACCATACTGTATTTTGTAGTAAAAATACATATAACAATTTTGAATAACTGAACAATGCAGGGTTGGCCTCGAATTCACGAACCTATATTAGTTGTAATTATATTAAAATACATAATTGAATTTGAACAACTATATATATATATATATATATATATATATATATATATATATATATATATATATATATATATATATATATATATATATATATATATATATATATATATATATATATATATATATATTCATTAGTTATATCCTTTTTATATTAATAATATGTATATGTATATTTCATATTTTCATTAAAAATATTAATTTTGTTAAAAATGATAATAGTTATAATACTTGATTTTACTAATAAAGGTAATAATTATATTAATGATAATAATAATGATGTTTATAATAATAGTTGAAAAATATTAATTTTATTGTTAATGATATTTATGATAGTGATAGTAATAATAGTAATAATAAAGATAATCATAATTCTTAATAATGATAATTTTTAATAAATATAATAACTCTAGTCAAAATGTTAATTTTAATAAAAAGATAGTTTTTTAAAAAAAATGATAACTTTGATAGTTTTCACTAAAATGATACTTTTGGTAATAATAATTACAATAGTAATAATACTGGTACTAATATTAACTACAATAATACTTTTATTACTAGTGATAATAAGTTTAGTAATAACAACTCAAATAACAATATTAGTAATAATAATTTTAATAATACTTATCCTAATAATAATAAAATGGTAAAATTCATATTTATTAATGATGTTAATAATATTAATTATAATTTTAGTTATAATCATATTATTAATAATGAATGATACTTAATATTTATTTTAGCATTTATAATAATAATAATACTTATAATACTTGTAGTAATAATAATAACTAATAATAACAATACTAATAACAATAACAATAATAATAATAATAATAATTACAATCATATGAATAATAAAACTAATAATAATGATAATAATAATTAGTTTGATATTGGAATTATCTTTAAGGTTAAAAAAAAATATCAAACTGCCCAATCCGGGACTCGAACCCGAGACCTCCGATAACACACTATACTCTCAAACCATCCCTCTGTCTCGTATCATCTGCTTAATTCCCACATCCGTTTGTATTTAAACCTTTCTATCTGATATCTAATTCTCCTTCTTCAATATCCTTAAATTTCGATCGATTGAATTAGTTCTCCATAATCTAACACTAACTAATAACTTTAATTTGGGATTTACGAAATCAACAGCAATGGTTGGGGTGTTTGAGATTGACAGAAAACATCTTATAGCAGCAACTGTGACTCGATGAACACCATTTAAACTCAAATGGTGATTTAGAAATCCAGACATTTTTAGAATGAAATCATAGCATGAAATAGTTCTTAAATCACTCATGGAAACTTTTGAATTCATTAATTGAACTTGAATCACATCATATATCTCGAATTTAACTGATGAACAACGTTTGACTTTGTTTTTTTAAAAACTTTGACTCCTGATTTCAAGTTCGTTTTTAGAAACTGGAAAGTGAAACTTTCCAGATAGTTTGAAGTAATTATTCCTAACAAGATGGCATTTATGGATTTTGCAATTGAATTCGATTTCGAGTTTTGGCAAAAATGAACAAGAACAGGGCGACGGGTTCTTTTTTTTTTATAAAAAAAATTCGATTTAATCCTTCTTATAAGCAGCTAATGATATTTGTTATTGATAAGGGAAGTGAGGAATTGAATGAGGTTGTCAAAACTTAGAACAATTGTTTGTTATATGCCAAGTTGATCGACAGTTTATCTGAATTAGAAACAGATGAAAACAAATAAAAATATAAAAGCAGACATAGGATTCTAACTGATTTTGTTGGTTTCCTGCTGTTATATTCGATTCTGTATTTCAATTTAGAGACAAAGAACCAAAATCTTACACAGCTTGATTGAAACTTCTAATAAACTCGTACGATATCAGTTATTTACAGTTTATATAATTAATTTTAAAATTAATAAGTAATAATTATATTAATAATAATAATTATTAGTAAAAATAAATAGTAATGATATAAAATGATTATAATTATATTTAGTAATGATAATAATAATAATATATGGTATATTTTTCTTAATAACTATAATAATAATATTATTAATAAAATTTATAATAATAATAACAATAATCCTTAATGATAATGGTAATAATAATAATATTTAATATTAATACTAATCGTAGTAATAACTAAAATTTTAAATAATGATATTAATAATGATAATAATAATATTAGTATAACAACTTAGATGCATTAAATTTCATGTCTATATATTATCTATAATAATATAACTAATACAGATATTAATGAAAGTAATAATAATATTACTATAACAACTATATTTCAACTTGTCAATAATCTATTATTAATTATGTAAAATTTAATAATCATATAATATTATATAATAACATTTACTGATTAATTATTATTTATAAATTATATATATATATACATATAATAATTATACATGAAATCATATATATATATATATATATATATATATATATATATATATATATATATATATATATATATATATATATATATATATATATATATATATATTGATATATTGATTCACTTACACTTAATTATTTTTGTATATTATTTTACATATTTGATTTTATTATATTATATTACTTTAATTTATTATTTATATATTTTCATTTATTTTTATATATATAATTTATTTTTATTTACAACAATGGTTCGTGAATCGTCGGGGAATAGTCAAAGGTATAGATGGATATAAAAACACAATTCAAAGTTTTTTTGAGATTTCAATATTACAGACTTTGCTTATCGTGTCGGAATCATGTAAAGATTAAGTTTAAATTTGGTCGGAAATTTCCGGGTCGTCACAATATTTATGTGTATAGATTTATTACAACATTATATTAATTGTGTATAGGATTCATTTATATATTTATTTAAATAATATCTCAATTATTTTGTATATAACTCTACATATTTAATTCAAATGATTAAATGGTATTATATTAATTCAACTTAATATATACACTTATATTTAAATATACATGTATATATATATATTTTATTACATATTTATTTATAAATAAATTGTTCGTGAATCGTCGGGAATAGTCAAGGTCAAATGCATTCATGAAAAATAGTTCAAACAATTTGAGAGTCAGTTTAATAGACTTTGCTTATCGTGTCAGAATCTTAAAAAGATCAAGTTTAAATTTGGTCGGAAACTTCCGGGTCGTCACAGTCTTAACTATTAAGTTTGTTCATACTTGGAAGAAACAAAATATGTTAAGTGTTCTTGATTTGGAGAAGAAATGACTCATAAACATGACCAATGAAAAATTGAATTGACAAATTATTGCCACCTCTGCTTAACGGTCATTTTAATGTCCGTTTGAGACGGGACTACTCACACAACGTTTTAAAATCAGAGTGACAATCTACGTCAAAAAACGTACATGGACGCGAGCATAAAGGGCCTTTTTTTCCACCTCGCTCCGGGCACATAAATTCTTAGGGCCGGCCCTGACTACGGTGCTTTCTTTTTTGATACTAAGTCTCTGTATTTTGAATGTTCGGTGTAATTGCCGTAACAGAAAAGTCGGTGTAATTCAAATGTCGACAAGACCACCGGATGATTTAACTGTCGTACAAGACCACCGACTTGTATTTGTATATCTTGTTTATGTGAATTTGTAGAACTTGTCGGCAGAGCTAGGCTTTACTGGGGGCCTGTGACCCCACTCAATGGGCTAGAAGTCCATAACACAACAGCCCATATAGTGTAGATTATTTAAACCTTTATCAAGTGACCCCATCAAATATACTAGTCCAACATTTAAAGTTCTTTTAAAGCCCAAGTTTGTGAGTGGTACAAATAATACCCAACAGTCTATTATAGTCCGTGCTGTTCTATAGACGTCTTTATCTAATGTCTAAAACGAAGTACATCTCATATATTGTAACATCTATTTCTAACTATTAGCTGCAAAGAATTTGTATGTTCATAAGTATTGGCTGCAAAGAATTTGTACGTTCAATAATTATTAATGCCCGATAGATATTTTGATATAGACATTTTGTCCTACTTTACTACACACTATTATTTTGTGACCCCAGTCATTTAAAATCCTGGCTCCTCCCCTGGAACTTGTTAATGTATATTTGTTCATTAGCGTTCAATTAGCATCTAGTTGTTTAACTATGGATTGGTTGTTTAACTCTGGATTGGTTGTTAGAGATATATATGATGCGGAGTATATTGGTTTTATGATTAATATTAATATTAATAATAAATAATATTAATATTAACATAAAAAACGTTTACAAGAAATTTGATGTTTGATTTAGAGATTAAAGTGAAAAGCTTTTCACCACCAACTTCGTTTCCCGAGATGTAAATAGACTTTTGAGTTTACCATTTAAAATTCGTTTACCATCCTACCGCCATATCCACCAATTAATTTTTTTTTTTACTGATTAAAAACTAATCATCAGATTGGGATACATTATGAATTGCAGGCACGCCAAAAAAAATAGTCACAAATCCAAACGAAAGTCTAAAGCTCGGAACAAACAGGGAACAATTATATCCAATCAATTAATCTACACCTCATCCTCTGAAAGCAGTGTACACTTAAAAGAATTTGGAATCGAGCTGAGGCTGGATTTCATCCAGCAACAACCTTCGGCCTGGTGCCACATCTGTAAGTAGACTTCTCAAATCTTTTAAAATGAAGATAATTTCAATTAACATACGTGGATTAGGGAAAGAGGGTAAGAAAAAAATTGGATGGCTTAAATCTTTAATTTTTAAAAATGAACCTGATATCTTAGCTATATAAGAATCCAAACTCAAAAAAGTAACAGAAGAACTCATTGAATTCATTTGGGGTTCTTCTAATTTTGAATATGTCTTTAAAAGTGCGGTTGGTAATTCGGGGGGGGGGGGGGGGGGGGGGGGGAGGGGGGGTATTATTTTAATTTGGAATCCTGCAAAATTCATTGTGAATCAAGCGGTCGAAAAGGATTTTTTACGGCCAAAAAGGGAAATGGGTCGGTAAGTCTAATGAAACCATCTTAATAAACATTTATGGACCGCATAAGGATGATTTGAAACTCAAATTTTGGGATAGTCTCGTGTCTTTAATGCAGGATAACATTGAAGATTGGGTGTTTTGTGGGGACTTCAACGAAGTTAGAAGAAGTTTAGAAAGGAAAAAATGCTATTTTTGTTATAATAATAATAATAATATAGATATGGATAGTCAATTTTGGTGTATACATATAGTCAATTTTGGTACACAAAGTATGTATTTTTATATTGAGATTTTAGGCTATAAATACTCATGAATGCAAGCATTAAACTTGCACCATTTCTCACACTTACAAAGTGTTTCTTTCTTTCTCTCCATTATCATCTTTGTTCTTACACTTCATTATTAGTATTCTAAATCAAGAATCAAATCACTAAAGGTAGTTATAAGCCTACTGAATTATAACATCAAGAATCAAACCACTAAAGGTAGTTATAAGCCTACTGAATTATAACATCAAGAATCAAACCACTAAAGGTAGTTATAAGCCTACTGAATTATAACACGTTATCAGCACGATAATCTTAATACTAAATATGGTTGGCTCTGCCACCAAAATGATATATGGTCGGTTATACCACCAAAATGATATATGGTCGGTTATACCACCAAAATGATATATGGTCGGTTATACCACCAGAATGATATAGGTCGGTTATACCACCTGAAAAAATATATGGTCGACACTGTCGCCAAATTTTCATTTATGTTTACTAATATTTATATTTTTGTTATATAACATTTATTTATGATTGCTTACACATGGTCGACACTGTCACCTACTTATCATTTATGTTATATTAAATTTATGTTTAATGTTTATATACTTATGAATATAAATTGACTCTAATTTATCATGATGTTTGTTTTAATTTTTGATAATAGAAAATGTCGAATCTGGAAAAGCTTAAATTTACTCCTTTAGAATCAACTGGAAACAACTACATGCCATGGGTTATAAAAGTAAAAATGCATCTTAAATCAATGGGCATTCTTGAAACCATAAATGAAAACAACACTTGTTCTGAAAAAGAACAAGCTACGGCATGTTGCTTTATTCATCAACATATTGATGAATGCTTACAAAATAATTATGTGACTGTAGAAGATCCCCATGTTTTATGGGAAGGTCTCAAAAGCAGATTCAATAATCAAAGAGAAATTTTACTTCCAGCTGCAATGGAACAATGGAGAACATTAAGGTTCCAAGACTTTAAGAAAGTAAATGAATACAGCTCAGCTCTGTATAATACATGTTCACAACTTAAATTCTGTGGACATGAAATTAGTGATGCAGACATGATGGAGAAAACTTTCTCCACAATGAATGCTGCAAACATCACAGTGCAAAGAAATTTGAGAATGCTAAAGTTCAAAACATATCCTGAACTTAATTCATATCTCTTAGTTGCAGAGCAAAATGATGAGCTATTAATGAAAAATCAGCAATCCCGTCCTACTGGTACACTTGCAATCCCTGAAGCAAATACTGCAAATAATTATAAACAGGGACAAGGACGCGGGCAAGGTCGTGGTTATAATAACCATCACCATCATCATGCCAAAAGCCATAACTATGGTAGAAACCATCCTTATGGTAATGGTAATGGGCGTGGACGTGGTCGTGGTCGTGGCCGTGGTGGTCAAAGAAATAGTAATCCACGAAAATATAAATATCAACCACAAAACAAGCCCATTAAACAAGATGTTGAAGAAAATTCTTCTAAAAATTCTGAAGAATCTTGCTACAGATGTGGTAGAATGGGCCACTGGGCTAATACTTGCCGAACATCTAAACATCTTGTTAAGATGTATCAGGATTCGCTGAAAGGTAAAGAAAAGGAAGTAAATTTTGTGGATAATATTGATCCAACAGTCACTGAGAAACCATCTGATTTATATGAAGATTTCTTGAATGTTTAAGTTGTGTGTCTTTTGAAAAATAAACGATTTAATATCGTCTGTCTTTGTCATTATGTTTGCTAAATGTTTCAGTACTATCTATTTGCGTTTAAAATATTGTGTAATATTAATGTACTCACTATTTATTTCTTATATATGAAGTTCAATATGAATTTTGCTGGAATACAACATCAATCAAGTGGTGGAGATCTCTGTATAGCAGACAGTGGAACTACACACACTATACTTAAATCCGAGAAATATTTTATTGATCTAAAACCAACGGAAGGAACTATACATACAATATCAGGACCTGCTAACTTGATAAAAGGGATAGGAAAGGCAAATTTCATACTACCAAATGGTACAAAATTTTTAATAAATGATGCCTTATTTTCTCCCAAGTCAAGCAGAAATTTATTGAGTTTCTCCGACATATACCTTAACGGGTATGATTATCAGTCAGTGACAACAGAAAATGAGAAATATTTAAGTATCACTGACAAGAGTCATGTGGTTGAAAAACTGCCAAGACTTAGTTCTGGATTACATTATACACATATAAATGTACCAGAAATACATATGGTAGTTAACGAAAAATATATTGATCCTGGTGTATTTAGTTTATGGCATAACAGATTAGGCCATCCAGGATCAACAATGATGAAAAGGATTATTGAATGTACTCATGGACATCCACTAAAGGATAGAAAAATCCATCATGATACAATGGTTCCATGTACATCTTGCTCTCTTGGAAAATTGATAACTAGACCCTCACCACTTAAGGTTGAGAAAGAATCACCAATGTTTCTTGAAAGAATTCAAGGTGATATATGTGGACCAATTCATCCACCATGTGGACCATTTAGATATTTCATGGTTCTAATAGACGCATCTAGCAGATGGTCTCATGTTTGTCTGTTATCAAGCCGTAATGTGGCATTTGCAAAATTTCTTGCCCAAATTATTAAATTGAGAGCTCATTTTCCTGATTACACCATTAAAAGGGTGAGACTTGATAATGCTGGTGAATTTACATCTCAAGCATTTAATGACTATTGCATGTCTATAGGAATTATTGTTGAACATTCTGTTGCTCATGTGCATACACAAAATGGTTTAGCCGAGTCATTGATTAAACGTTTACAGTTAATCGCTAGACCATTGATAATGAGAACAAAACTCCCTGTATCTATATGGGGTCATGCAATTTTACATGCTGCTGCATTGATTCGCATCAGACCAAGTGCAAGTCATAAATATTCCCCCCTACAACTTGCGTTTGGTCAAGAGCCAAATATTTCCCATCTTAGAACATTTGGTTGTGCAGTGTATGTTCCAATTGCGATACCACAACGTACAAAAATGGGTCCTCAAAGGAGGTTGGGAATATATGTTGGATATGAAACATCTTCAATATTAAGGTATATTGAACCTATGACAGGTGACGTTTTTACAGCACGTTTTGCTGATTGTCATTTTAATGAAACATTGTTCCCTAGATTAGGGGGAGAAATGAAAAATAAAGAAAATGATGTTTCATGGTGTGAACCTCAATTAAAGTATCTTGATCCTCGCACAAAAGAATGCGAGACAGAAGTTCAAAAGATAATGCATATACAAGAACTTGCAAATCAATTGCCTGATGCATTTACAGATACAAAAACGGTGACAAAATCATATATACCAGCAGTAAATACTCCAGCTTGAATTGAAATTCCAAAAGCTGGCAATAACGTCACTCATGAATCTTTGCCACGTCAGAAACGTGGAAGACCAATCGGTTCAAAGGATAAAAATCCTCGAAAAAGAAAATCAGCTGATAATGAAGTAAAAGAAAGTGTTCAAGAAGAACCACAAATCAGTACTCCTACTGCAGAGGAGATTGATGATGTCAATACAGAAATTGCAATCAATTATGCATATTCAAAAATATTATGGAACCGAAATGAAATGAAAAATCTTGATGAGAAATTTTCATTTAATGTTGCATATGACATCATGAATAATGATGATGATCCAGAACCAACATCTATGGTTGAATGTCAAAATAGACATGATTGGGCTCAATGGAAAGAAGCAATACGAGCTGAATTAGAATCACTCAATAAAAGAAAAGTTTTCGGATCCATCATTCTCACTCCTAAAGATGTGAAACCTGTAGGATACAGATGGATTTTTGTCCGAAAAAGAAATGAGAAAAATGAAGTTACAAGGTATAAAGCTAGACTTGTAGCTCAAGGTTTTTCTCAAAGACCGGGAATTGATTATGAAGAAACTTATTCTCCTGTTATGGATGCAATTACTTTTAGGTACTTAATCAGTCTGGCAGTTTCTAAAAATTTAGAAATGCATCTCATGGATGTTGTGACTGCTTATCTATATGGATCACTTGATAGTGATATATATATGAAGATACCTGAAGGATTTAAGGTACCAGAAGCATCAAATGCAAAACCCAAAGAAATGTATTCGATTAAATTACAAAGATCTTTATATGGGTTAAAACAATCGGGACGTATGTGGTATAACCGATTAAGTGATTACTTGATAAGCAAAGGGTATACAAATAATCTTACTTGCCCTTGTGTTTTCATTAAGAAAACAACATCCGGATATGTGATCATAGCTGTTTATGTTGATGATCTTAACATCATAGGTACAAATAAAGAGATCCATGAAGCCATTCAACTTCTAAAGAAAGAATTTGAAATGAAAGATCTCGGAAAAACCAAGTATTGCCTTGGTTTACAAATTGAGCATATGCCTAATGGTTTACTTGTACATCAAACAACATATACTGAAAAGATTTTGAAACGTTTCAATATGGACAAGGCAAAACCATTAAGTACTCCTATGGTTGTTAGATCACTCAATGTTGAAGCTGATCCATTTCGTCCATGTGAAGATCAAGAAGACATTCTTGGACCAGAAGTACCATATCTTAGTGCAATTGGAGCTCTTATGTATCTTACAAATTGTACAAGACCTGACATTTCTTTTGCAGTTAATTTGTTGGCAAGGTTCAGCTCTGCTCCTACCAAAAGACACTGGAATGGGATCAAACACATATTTCGATACCTTCGAGGAACTACTGATTTAGGATTATTTTATTCTAACGAATCAAAACAAGATTTGGTTGGTTATGCAGATGCAGGTTATTTATCTGATCCACATAAAGCTAAATCTCAAACTGGATATGTATTCCTAAATGGAGGTACTGCAATATCATGGCGTTCTCAAAAACAAACACTTGTTGCTACATCGTCAAATCATGCCGAAGTGATTGCATTACATGAAGCTACTCGAGAATGTTTTTGGTTGAGATCAATGACACAACTCATTACTGATTCTTGTGGACTAGAACGCGATAAAAGTCCAACAACTATCTTTGAAGATAATGCAGCTTGCATAGCACAGATGAAAGAAGGGTATATCAAAAGTGACCGAACAAAACACATACCACCTAGATTCTTCTCATACACTCAAAATCTCATTAAGGGCAACCAGATTGAAATGAGATATGTGCAATCTAGCAAAAACTCTGCTGATCTTTTCACGAAAGCACTTCCAACTGCTATTTTCAGAACACACGTTCATAACATTGGCATGAGACATGTTCAAAAGATGTAACAGCTGAAGCGATGTCTACTTGAGGGGGAGTCAACTCCATGCTGCACTCTTTTTCCCTTAGCTAAAGTTTTTTCCCACTGGGTTTTCTTTAGCAAGGTTTTTAACGAGGCAGTAATTTATAGTTGATCTTCAACAAAATAAAATTGCTATCCAAGGGGGAGTGTTATAATAATAATAATAATATAGATATGGATAGTCAATTTTGGTGTATACATATAGTCAATTTTGGTACACAAAGTATGTATTTTTATATTGAGATTTTAGGCTATAAATACTCATGAATGCAAGCATTAAACTTGCACCATTTCTCACACTTACAAAGTGTTTCTTTCTTTCTCTCCATTATCATCTTTGTTCTTACACTTCATTATTAGTATTCTAAATCAAGAATCAAATCACTAAAGGTAGTTATAAGCCTACTGAATTATAACATCAAGAATCAAACCACTAAAGGTAGTTATAAGCCTACTGAATTATAACATCAAGAATCAAACCACTAAAGGTAGTTATAAGCCTACTGAATTATAACAATTTTATAGAATTTCGGGAAAAAATGTTAAATAATTATATTGATAATTCCCATCTAATAGATGTTCCCTTGGCGGTATGAAATTTACAAGAATAAGCGATGATGATTTGAAATATAGTAAACGTGATCGGCTCCTCGTGTCGGATAAATTTGCTACAAGGGTTAACGGCATGTACTTTAGAAAGAAAGCACTCCGATCACTGTCATATCTTGTTAAAGGACTCAAATACTAATATTGGTCCAACACTGATTCGCATTTTTTATAGCTGGTTAGAAAACGAAGATAGTGAAAACGTTGTTATCGAAGCATGGATCAGAAATACGAGGAATTTACGTGAAGATTGCACATTCAGAGACAAGCTCAAAAATGTAAAGGAAGGTTTAAAATCTAAATGCAACCCTAAATTTAACAAGCTAAACTCCGAAATAAATAATCTGCAAAAAGAGGTAACGGATTGGGAATTGGCCATTAGTTCAAGAGATCTTAATGAGTCTGAACTTGATACATGGTTAATGGCTAGGAAAAAGTGGCTACAAAAAGATAAAGAAAAAGTCGAAATCCTTAAACAAAAGTCAAGAATAAAATGGACTATCGAAGGGGCGAGAATAATAAATTTTTTCACTCACATTCATGGAATCAATCTAAATGGCTTATGGATCGAGAACCCTGAGGTAATAAAAAATGAGGCGTACAAACATTTTAAATCTAGGTTTATCTCATCATCATCACGTCGGTTTCCTTTCGATGCCATTTAGACAAGGTATTATCGGCAACAAATGCTGCTGCTATTGAAGCACCCTTCTCCGAAACCGAATATCTGAATGCCATCAATGAATGTGGGGGCACAAAAGCACCTGGGCCCGACGGTTTTAACATGAAATTTTTTAAGTCATATTGGGGTACCATTAAAACAGAATTGATTGGTATTTTCAACAAATTTTGGGAAACTGGGATCATCAATAAAGGGTGTAATGCATCCTTTGTCGCATTGATGCCAAAGAATGCCGATCTGCAAAATTTATGGGAATATAGACCAATAAGTCTAATCGAAAGTTATTATAAAATTCTCTCCAAAGTGTTATCTATTTGATTGCTAAAGGTTATCTCGTCGGTTGTGGGATTCAGGCAGAGTGCCTTCATAAAAAACCGCATACTTGATGGCATCTTGGTTGCTAATGAAGCACTATATGATATGAAAGTTAAAAAGAAAAAATGCTTTTTGTTCAAAATAGACTTCGAGAAGGCTTTCGACTGTATAAACTGGGATTATCTAGTTGAAATAATGCAATTAATGGGCTTTGGTCATAGGTGGATAAAATAGATAAAAGCGTATTTATCTTCTGCATCCATTTCAATTCTTATCAATGGTTCCCCTTCAAAAGAATTCTTACTAGGAAGGGGTGTTCGCCAAGGAGACTCACTATCTCCATATCTTTTCATCATTGCAGCGGAAGGCTTAAACTACCTAACTAAACTCGCGGCTATCAAAAGTCTGTTCTCTAAAATTTGTATCGGGAAATACAACATACAGCTTACACACTTGCAATATGCTGATGACACCACGTTTTTCGGTGATTGGAACAAAAGAAATGTAAAAAATATAATGAAAATTCTCAAATGCTTTGAAGACACTTCTGGTCAAAAAGTGTATTTCAACAAAACAAGTGTTTACGGGGTGGGGGTTTCTAGAAGTGAAATAGATCCATGGCCTCGTGGCTCGGTTGTTCAGCAGGTTCTCTTTCCATCACTTATTTAGGACTACCAATCGGGCTAATATGAATAGAATCAAAGATTGGGGTCTGGTTTTCTCGAAATTTGAAAAAAGGCTCGTGGACTGGAAAGCTAAAACCATCTCAACTGCAGGAAGACTAGCGCTAATAAAATCATTTCTTAGTTCCCTTCCCATTATTATTTTTCTTTATTTAAATCCCCCTCAATAGTTTTTAATAATCTTGAAGTTCTTCGCCGTAAATTTATTTGGGGTGGTTTGGGTGACTCTACCAAAATATCTTGGATAAAGTAGGATACGGCTTTATTATCTTATGAATTAGGTGGATTGAATATTGGGTCCCTTTTAAATAAAAAAACGTGCCTTACTCGGTAAGTGGTGGTGGAGATTTAAACGTGAAACTAATTCTTTATGGGTTAAGGTAATAACAAGCATCTATGGTTCTGAGGGTAGGCTCAATCATAACTCGATAATCAACTCAAAATATTCCTCTTCCACGTGGTCCACTATTGTTAAAAACGGGTTGCTTTTAGAGAGTCTAAATATAACTTTCACTACGTCCTTCATGAAATGTATCTCGGATGGTAAATTGGCTATCTTTTGGAATGAAAAATGGCTAGGTAACACCA
This sequence comes from Rutidosis leptorrhynchoides, assembly GCF_046630445.1. Lineage (NCBI taxonomy): Eukaryota > Viridiplantae > Streptophyta > Magnoliopsida > Asterales > Asteraceae > Rutidosis > Rutidosis leptorrhynchoides. Next base: position 247,471,437 of record NC_092337.1, read on the forward strand.
GTCTTAAGGAAAAATATAGCTGGCTTTTTCGTCTAGATGTCAACCAAAACGCAACCATTTTTGACCGGGTAAGATGGGATAACAATAATTTTCTCACTTATTGGCGTTGGTCCCAAGAAATCTTTGGTAGACTTCAAGGGGACCTCACCAATATTACTAACAATCTTGCGAGTTTTGTGCCCTTTAACATGAACGAAGATGAATGGCGATAGGAATTATCTACCCTTGGCGGGTTCTCGGTCAAGGAGCTTACCAACATAATCGATTAGAATACTCTATTACCAACGGATGTGGAGGCTGAGACTTTAACAAATAAACTCGTCCCGATCAAAATTTTAATTTTCATATGGAGAGTAAAACGTAAAAGGATCCCGGTGCTTACCGAACTAGATAAAAGGAGAATTGACCTTGATTCCATTCGTTGTCATGTGTACGATGACAATCTGGAACAAGTGGATCACACTCTCTTTTCATGTAAGTTGGTGTCTGATGTTTGGTCTCGTTTGTTTAATTGGCGAAACTTAGATTTGCCTACAATTATGTCTCTAGAATCGTTAATTTCAGTCTCGGGGTTGCGTTTCTCTACACCTCTTATAAAAAATGAATGGGAAGCTGTAGTTTGGATTCCTTGCTACCTCATTTGGCAAAATTGAAACGCGATAGTTTTCAACAAACTGAAGAAGGGTGTCGCGGTTCTGACTAGCGAAATTCAACTTAAAGGATACGAATGGATCTCCAATAGATCGAAGAACATAAATTTTGACTGGAATTGTTGGCTCCATTATGCTTTCATCATGGTTAGCGATCTGGCTAACAGATGTGGGATTGGTTAACCTTTCATAAGAGATTCTGCTTGTGCGATGTTAGGAGTGGATGCTTCGGGAATTTTGGTACCAGCGTTGATTAGCTTAGTCGTTTCCTTATATCACTCAAGCTGGACTGACCTTCTTTTAAGCTCCATGATAGTCGATCTAAATGGGTGGGCACAGGTTTATTTGTTGCTAATCGATATCACTGTTTCCTTTATTCACCTTGTAAGTAACTAGAGGGGGGATGAATAGTTACTTAATATGTTTTAAACATTTTTCGATTGATCACCAAATGTGATTAACTATGATCAACCAATTCAACTCAAACTTGATGTGTGTGGTGTTTTTGTTCAAAATGATAAGTAAAGTAATGTAAAGAACATAAACACAAGGATTTATAGTGGTTCGGGTGGATGTTAACTAATCCACCTTAATCCACTCCCCGATTACACTAATCGGAATTTCTTTCTTCACTAAGAACTTTTCTCCAAACCCGGTGGAGATCCAATTTACAAGTCTTCAACTTCTTTGCTAGACAACAAACCAAATCTTTCTATCCCTTTGAAAGACCAACTCTAACCTAGCTTAACTTGTCTTCAACTTGGACAAGTATTAATCTCCAAATATGATTAATTAACTTCCTAAGTCCCTTTAAGGAAGTAGATCACTAAGCTAGCATATGCTTCTACTAATTGAAGTTACAAGACTCATACAATTAGTAATAATGATCCTAAGACAATTCTAGGACATACATCATACTGACAAACTCACAAGATAAACAATTTTGATTAGTAAGTTTACAACAATCAAATTCTATATCTATAAGATCATAGAATCTTCTCTTGCTTGATCACATTTGAGTAACTGTAGTGACCCGAACTTTTCCATGTTTATATATATATATTAAATGAAATTGTTATTTACATGATTAAGTGTTTCCAACATGTTAAGCAATCAAACTTGTTAAGACTTGATTAATTGAAATAGGTTTCATATAGACATTTGACCACCCAAGTTGACCGGTGATTCACGAACGTTAAAACTTGTAAAAACTATATGATGACATATATATGATTATATATATATAGTTAACAAGTTATTATGATAAGTAAGTATCTCATTAGGTATTTTAACAATGAGTTATATACATAAAATTGAGTTTATTGAATTAAGAAACTCGAAACGATATATATAACGATTATCGTTATAACAACTTCTTACTAAATACATATGAATCATATTAAGATATTGATACACTATGTTTAATCATGATAAATGATAAGTAAACATGTCATTAAGTGTATTAACAATGAACTACATATGTAAAAACAAGACTACTAACTTAATGATTTCGAAATGAGACATATATGTAACGATTATCGTTGTATCGACATTTAAATATATATATATATATCATATTAAGATATATTAAGATATCATGATATCATGATAATATAATAATTTAACATCTCATTAGATATAATAAACATTGGGTTAACAACATTTAACAAGATCGTTAACTTAAAGGTTTCAAATCAACATTTACATGTAACGACTAACGATGACTTAACGACTCAGTTAAAATGTATATACATGTAGTGTTTTAATATGTATTCATACACTTTTTAAAGACTTCAAGACACTTATCAAAATACTTCTACTTAATAAAAATGCTTACAATTACATCCTCGTTCAGTTTCATTAACAATTCTACTCGTATACACCCGTATTCGTACTCGTACAATACACAGCTTTTAGATGTATGTACTATTGGTATATACACTCCAATGATCAGCTCTTAGCAGTCCATGTGAGTCACCTAACACATGTGGGAACCATCATTTGGCAACTAGCATGAAATATCTCATAAAATTACAAAAATATGAGTAATCATTCATGACTTATTTACATGTAAACAAAATTAGACATCCTTATATCTAATCCATATACCAACGACCAAAAACACCTACAAACACTTTAATTCTTCAATTTTCTTCATCTAATTGATCTCTCTCAAGTTCTATCTTCAAGTTCTAAGTGTTCTTCATAAATTCTACAAGTTCTAGTTTCATAAAATCAAGAATACTTCCAAGTTTGCTAGCTTACTTCCAATCTTGTAGAGTGATCATCCAACCTCAAGAAATCTTTCTTATTTATAGTAAGATATCTTTCTAATACAAGGTAATACTCACATTCAAACTTTGATTCAGTTTCTATAACTATAACAATCTTATTTCGAGTGAAAATCTTACTTGAACTTGTTTTCGTGTTGTAACAACCCAAACCGTAACCGACCAAACACGGCGAGATTTCAAACAAAAAAAAAAATTTTCTTGTGCAGTTCATTTGCGCGGCGCGCCAGGTGGGCGCGCGGCGCGCCGAATCACCTGGACAGCCCGCTGTCCCCGGAAGTCAATTTAACGAAAATGTTTGACTAGTTCCCGACACATTTAGCCAAAACGCTTTTAACCGTACATTAATATATGTAAAACTAGCACATAACTAAGGTTTGAGCGAGTTTCACAAAGTGGGGCCCACACGTGCCCAAATTACCCTTTAAGTATAAAAATACAATTTTAGACCATAAGACTCTTAATACAAGACAAAGCCGAGCATGGCGATTGGGGATACGCTACCCAATCCTAATAAATCCAAAAGCAAGCCTTCTACGCAAACTATGCAAGTCCTCTAATCCTCGCGCTTACCCGAGCCACCATCCGCATGCAATCTATAAAAAGAGTCAACAACGAGAGGGTAAGCTAACGCTTAGTGAATGATAATATACTACATACATATATATGTATAAAATGAATACGCCACACAAGCAAATACCGCATACCGTAGCATCCAAATATAAAGCAACTACACTAAGCATACCGTACAATCTCTAAGCATCAAGCTAAAGGTACAACAACAAATATGAGTCCACCAACGACAAAGTGAACATCTCCAAATAGCTACACCCGGAGGGTTAGCTACAACACAACAATACATTAATATATAACAATATAAATGAACAAGGTTAACACCTTAACCCAATACCGAGAACCAAATACCACAATGAAGATTGGCCGAACTACACGAGCCTTAGTAATCCGAAACCACACGAGATTACTATCTTCACAACATCGAGGTTGGCCGAACTACACGAGCCTTAGTAATCCGAAACCACACGAGATTACTACCTCAATAAGATGACCGAACTACACGAGTCACCATGAATCCGAACTACACGAGATTCATTTGATAAGATGACCGAAACCACACGCGTCATCGTGAATCCGAAACCACACGCGATTCACTTCTCCAACTCAAACCCACGGTCACGGGATTATATAATCCACCACATCGGGGCCACAACATCCAAATCACAATCACGTGTGATAATGTACACACGAACGTGTACTTCGCCAAAGATGGTCAACCAAAACGCACAACCGTGCCAATTGGACTTATACAAAAGCCCATCAAGTCCACCTACACGTGAAGTGAGCTCTATAGCCGAGATTCACTTCACCCGACCCGCACCCATCCTACACATACATATGTACATAGGATAATATCACTCACCTTGAAGTCTTGAAGAAAGCTTCCAAGTGATCCGCAACTCGCCAATGGAAAATACCTATTCCATTAACACATTTACAACAATACAATTAGGATGGATTTTACAAACCAACCCAATTCGCCACTTAGTGCAATTTCGACCCAAATGCACTTCCGAGCACAAACCGTGCCCGAACTAACCAATAATCACTAACACAAGTGAGAATGGTCCTAATAAGCCAATTAAACCCGGACACAAGTGCCAAACACGTGTCATACCCATTTTGACACTTAAACCCTAATTTTGACCCATAAAGGTCAAAATCTCGTCCTTTATAAGTTTTGACACCAAAACACATTTAACTCGGTCTTATACATCAACTTAATCCATTTTAAGTTCATAAACCTCATTAAGTCACCAAATGGGTCATAATCACCACCAAACCCTAATTTGACCCAAAGTCAAAGTTAGTCAATCAAATAACCCTAAATAGGTTTCAACACTTCCATAATCACTAATCCAAGTGATAAATCCCAAGGTTAAAGCCTAACCAAGGCCAAATCGTCAATCAACCCAAAACCCGCCAAGTGACAAGAATAACTAGTCACCATAAACCCATTTCATCATCTAAGTGGGTTACTCAACAAATTAACTCAAAACCCTAAATTGAATAACAAATCCAATAAATGAAATTCGGAGTTTGAGCTTACCAATACTACCACAACGTAGCTAGGAACGAAAGGAACAACTTTAGAACTCGAGCTTTTGATCCGAACGGCCTCCTTCTTCTCCAAAACCCCAAATCTCTCTCTAGAATCTCTCTCTCTCTCTCTAGATAGTTGGGAGTGATGGATGGATGTGAATATCATCCAAAACTGATCCAAACCAGCTAATATGGCTCACAAATCCGGCCTCAAGTGAAATTACCCATTTGCCCTTCATTTAAACCAATTAAAAACAAGGGATTCTGTCAGCAGCAAACGGCGCGGCGCGCCGAATCCCCGCGCGGCGCGCGACCTAACTGAAACAGATTCTTTTGCATTTTAAACTCTATATAAATAATCCACGAAACCCAATCTCGAACGTCTTAATACACAAACAAGCAAGATAAATATTCGGGTCTTACAACTCTCCCCCACTTAAACTCGATCACGTCCTCGTGATCCTCATCACTTAACCAAGTGGACCTCACCCTACGGTCCTCGACATAAGTCCCAATCCGACTTTCCTAAGCAATTCCTTCCCAACGAATCGCCTTCCACAACTAAATCGTCACCCGCGATTTATTCAAATCACCATCCGAGCACTAAAACCATGCTCATTCCCTAACATCGGGAAAACTCAACCAATCTCATACCGAGATATCAATCCCTTAGCGTACTATTACCGAGTACAACGCTAAAAGCAACCAAGTCTCAACCTAAGGTCAACAACCCGAAACGATGAAGAACGAACCAAACGAATCCTTACGGACAACACCAACCACTAACATCCCTTGTAGTGCGCAATACGACCAAAGCGCAACTACCGTAACATCATAACAAACGGCTAAAACCGATAACGTCCAAAACGATGATGGCAACGCTAAACCAAGGTGTACAAAATCGACTTTCGTCACACCCGTAACAACATGTGAGCGAAACACGGCTATCGCATCACTAATCACACAACATGGTCCTCACGACCCCACCATCGGTGTATAAAACAACCGACAGATCACACAACACGAAGGCTGGCCGAAAACACACGCGCCCTAGTGAATCCGAACTACACGCGACTCACTACCTTCACCACAACAACAATCGGGAATGGCCGAACTACACGTGCCATAGTGAATCCGAACTACACGAGAGTCACTATCCCGGAGGAATGACCGAACTACACGAGTCATTTGTGAATCCGAACTACACGAGACTCACTCCTCAATACAATGACCGAAACCACACGAGTCATTTGTGAATCCGAACTACACGAGATTCACTTCCACAACATCGAGGTTGGCCGAACTACACGAGCCTTAGTAATCCGAAACCACACGAGATTACTACCTCAATAAGATGACCGAACTACACGAGTCACCATGAATCCGAACCACACGAGATTCATTTGATAAGATGACCGAAACCACACGCGTCATCGTGAATCCGAAACCACACGCGATTCACAACCATGATGAAGTCAGCGGACCCGAAGATCATGCTTCACCAATCTCAACACCGGATGAAGTCAGCGGACCCGAAGATCATGCTTCACCGATATCAACACCACGCTCATGATGAAGTCAGCGGACCCTAAAGATCATGCTCCACCAATCCCGTACTCCCATGATGAAGTCAGCGGACCCTAAAGATCATGCTCCATCAATCAACCATACCATAATGAAGTCAGCGGACCCTGAAGATCATGCTTCATTAATCGTCAATCCCATGATGAAGTCAGCGGACTCCGAAAGTCATGCTTCATCAATCACATACGCACTTTCGGCCTCAAACAACGAGTAGTGCAACATCGCGCTCTGCTACACTATAGTGAATCCTAACGGATATCACTAACCATCCCCACAATCGAGCAAGAACCACCTACATCAAACATAGGTACCAAACAATAATTCTCCAAAAGAGAATCCGACACACACCTCCCTTAACCGAAGGATTTCACCTTGCTCGCCAAACACGTCCATTATCTCTCAACGAGATTTACCACATTACCACCTCAGTGGTAATTCCAATCCAATATCATAAGTACAATTTAACCAAAATTGTACTCTACCACAAGTTGACCAAAACTAGGTCTCGACGAAATTTCCGGATCTACCAAAAACATCATCCGAAATATCACACTAAAACTTCCTCATGCGGGAGTGCGACTCCCCCACTTGGAACCACGTTCCTATATCACAATTCGTACAACCGTACAATGCTACCAAAGGTAGACTTTACCAACGATTGGGCATACACGACCCATCACCACCCCTTGCTCCAACCTTGAGCACACGAAGGATTTCAAACAATCCTTAGACACTTCAAACAAAAGTGTACCACGATTACACAAACCATACCCTCGCAAGTTATTCAATTGCCCTAGTTTGTCAAGTTTCACCTAGTCACTCATGTACGTAAGGGCTTCTCCCGGGACCCTAAGTACAATGTACCCACAACACAATCGGAGTCGACACCACGCTAGTAAGTATAAAAGAGGCACCTAATGTCGCGTCGTAAAGACTCCTTTACCAACACACATCGAGATTTTAAACACTCGATCACAAAGGTTCCAATCACTCGACGAACCTCATGGTTCATCACTTCAACACAAAAGTGAACACGCTCTTAACAATCGAACACCAAAACCATTTCCATGGCTTGGTAGAAACATTTCTCCAAGTACTAAGGAATGCTTGGTTGCACCAAGTATAACGCCCTTCGCCCGTCAATCAAACATCAACATGTGGTACTTCCTTAGAAACGTCACCCACAACAATAACATGCACAACAAAAGGCATACTACACAAACTCAAACGGCACTTAATAAATAATCAAAAGACATATTTATTAAATTGAAACGTACCTTAACGTCTCCTTGCCGCACCCGTCCCCGCTAACTTGGGACATTCCGACTTACGATGTCCTTCCTTTTGGCAATGGAAGCACACCATACTACCACCCTTTGGTACCGAACATTCCCAAGACTTGTGACCCCTCACGCCACAATGGTAACATCTAGCCGCACTAGAATCCGATATACCAGTTCGCGTACCACCCGTGCTCACACTCGGACCCTTAGCCCTCTTACTCGGAGCACCATAAGAAACGACCCTTCGCTCACTTGAAGGTTCACCCTTTTTCGGTCGTGAATACGACTCGAAACCTCTCGCCAAGTCGAATAATTCCGAAAACGATTTCGCTTGACCCCGGCTAATTTTACCCTTCAAGTCATCATTCAAGGTCCGATAGAAATCTCCCATCAACAAACGATCATTCCCCAAATACTCCGGACAAAAACGAGCCTTCGCCATAAAGGTCGTCTTAAGAGTACTCAAATCCATAGATCCTTGTCGCAAATTTCGCAACTCATTACGCAATTCCCACAAATCGGCCGAAGTCCGGAACTCCTCAAAGAATTCTTCCTTAAACTCGTCCCATGATAAGGCCATAAACGTCTCACCACCGACAAGATCAATCTTACCATCCAACCAATCCCTTGCCCTACCACGCAACAAACTCGTAGCGAGTCTCGTCTTCCTCTCGGGAGGGCAATCAATAGTACGAAAACACCCTTCGACATCCGAAATCCAAGTTGTGCTTACCAAAGGATCCGGTTTCCCGTCATACATCGGGGGTTTAGTCCTCATGAAGCTTTTAAGATAACGCTCCATTTCACTACTACTTTGAAGTTCGGAATACTTCCTTTCCATTCTTTCTTCCAAAGCACCCATTTGCTCCGCAACGGCGGCCGCAACTCTAGTATTAAACTCCTCGTCATTCGTCTCGATCTCGTTTCGCGTCGCCATTCTAAAGAATGCAAAACGATTAGTCCACGAACGTGTAAAACCGTACGCACGACACAGCCCCATCTTGCTAAACACTCATCGTACATCACTTGTTAGACACGATTTGCACCCGTAATAAGGTTTGCAAGTTCTTATTACGCACACATGCCGCATCGACTCGTTAGTACAACGACCGTCTCGCTCGATGATATACACAAACATAACCAAAATTCTACGCGGTACAAACACACGCGAGAATTATTATCACAACACAACAACATATTAATAATATCCGCATTACTAATATAAACGTTAGTCAACCTATAGCCAAGGCACTAACCAAACCCATTCCGACCCGTAATCCTACAAGTCCCGCAACAATTTAAGCACACACAAGTCTAAGTCTAGGCACCTATCTCAAGTCACCTAAATCCCTTAGACCATGCTCTGATACCACTTGTAACAACCCAAACCGTAACCGACCAAACACGGCGAGATTTCAAACAAAAAAAAAAATTTTCTTGTGCAGTTCATTTGCGCGGCGCGCCAGGTGGGCGCGCGGCGCGCCGAATCACCTGGACAGCCCGCTGTCCCCGGAAGTCAATTTAACGAAAATGTTTGACTAGTTCCCGACACATTTAGCCAAAACGCTTTTAACCGTACATTAATATATGTAAAACTAGCACATAACTAAGGTTTGAGCGAGTTTCACAAAGTGGGGCCCACACGTGCCCAAATTACCCTTTAAGTATAAAAATACAATTTTAGACCATAAGACTCTTAATACAAGACAAAGCCGAGCATGGCGATTGGGGATACGCTACCCAATCCTAATAAATCCAAAAGCAAGCCTTCTACGCAAACTATGCAAGTCCTCTAATCCTCGCGCTTACCCGAGCCACCATCCGCATGCAATCTATAAAAAGAGTCAACAACGAGAGGGTAAGCTAACGCTTAGTGAATGATAATATACTACATACATATATATGTATAAAATGAATACGCCACACAAGCAAATACCGCATACCGTAGCATCCAAATATAAAGCAACTACACTAAGCATACCGTACAATCTCTAAGCATCAAGCTAAAGGTACAACAACAAATATGAGTCCACCAACGACAAAGTGAACATCTCCAAATAGCTACACCCGGAGGGTTAGCTACAACACAACAATACATTAATATATAACAATATAAATGAACAAGGTTAACACCTTAACCCAATACCGAGAACCAAATACCACAATGAAGATTGGCCGAACTACACGAGCCTTAGTAATCCGAAACCACACGAGATTACTATCTTCACAACATCGAGGTTGGCCGAACTACACGAGCCTTAGTAATCCGAAACCACACGAGATTACTACCTCAATAAGATGACCGAACTACACGAGTCACCATGAATCCGAACTACACGAGATTCATTTGATAAGATGACCGAAACCACACGCGTCATCGTGAATCCGAAACCACACGCGATTCACTTCTCCAACTCAAACCCACGGTCACGGGATTATATAATCCACCACATCGGGGCCACAACATCCAAATCACAATCACGTGTGATAATGTACACACGAACGTGTACTTCGCCAAAGATGGTCAACCAAAACGCACAACCGTGCCAATTGGACTTATACAAAAGCCCATCAAGTCCACCTACACGTGAAGTGAGCTCTATAGCCGAGATTCACTTCACCCGACCCGCACCCATCCTACACATACATATGTACATAGGATAATATCACTCACCTTGAAGTCTTGAAGAAAGCTTCCAAGTGATCCGCAACTCGCCAATGGAAAATACCTATTCCATTAACACATTTACAACAATACAATTAGGATGGATTTTACAAACCAACCCAATTCGCCACTTAGTGCAATTTCGACCCAAATGCACTTCCGAGCACAAACCGTGCCCGAACTAACCAATAATCACTAACACAAGTGAGAATGGTCCTAATAAGCCAATTAAACCCGGACACAAGTGCCAAACACGTGTCATACCCATTTTGACACTTAAACCCTAATTTTGACCCATAAAGGTCAAAATCTCGTCCTTTATAAGTTTTGACACCAAAACACATTTAACTCGGTCTTATACATCAACTTAATCCATTTTAAGTTCATAAACCTCATTAAGTCACCAAATGGGTCATAATCACCACCAAACCCTAATTTGACCCAAAGTCAAAGTTAGTCAATCAAATAACCCTAAATAGGTTTCAACACTTCCATAATCACTAATCCAAGTGATAAATCCCAAGGTTAAAGCCTAACCAAGGCCAAATCGTCAATCAACCCAAAACCCGCCAAGTGACAAGAATAACTAGTCACCATAAACCCATTTCATCATCTAAGTGGGTTACTCAACAAATTAACTCAAAACCCTAAATTGAATAACAAATCCAATAAATGAAATTCGGAGTTTGAGCTTACCAATACTACCACAACGTAGCTAGGAACGAAAGGAACAACTTTAGAACTCGAGCTTTTGATCCGAACGGCCTCCTTCTTCTCCAAAACCCCAAATCTCTCTCTAGAATCTCTCTCTCTCTCTCTAGATAGTTGGGAGTGATGGATGGATGTGAATATCATCCAAAACTGATCCAAACCAGCTAATATGGCTCACAAATCCGGCCTCAAGTGAAATTACCCATTTGCCCTTCATTTAAACCAATTAAAAACAAGGGATTCTGTCAGCAGCAAACGGCGCGGCGCGCCGAATCCCCGCGCGGCGCGCGACCTAACTGAAACAGATTCTTTTGCATTTTAAACTCTATATAAATAATCCACGAAACCCAATCTCGAACGTCTTAATACACAAACAAGCAAGATAAATATTCGGGTCTTACACGTGTCATGATTCTACTTCAAGAACTTTCAAGCCATCCTAGATCCTTTGAAGCTAGATCCATTTGTCTCTTTTCCAGTAGGTTTATCCACAAAACTTTAGGTAGTAATGATGTTCATAACATCATTTGATTCATACATATAAAGCTATCTTATTCGAAGGTTTAAACTTGAAATCACTAGAACATAGTTTAGTTAATTCTAAACTTGTTTGCAAACAAAAGTTAATCCTTCTAACTTGACTTTTAAAATCAACTAAACACATGTTCTATATCTATATGATATGCTAACTTAATGATTTAAAACCTGGAAACACGAAAAACACCGTAAAACCGGACATACGCCGTCGTAGTAACACCGCGGGCTGTTTTGGGTTTGATAATTAAAAACTATGATAAACTTTGATTTAAAAGTTATTCTTTGGGAAAATTATTTTTCTTATGAACATGAAACTATATTCAAAAATCATGGTTAAACTCAAAGTGGAAGTATGTTTTTCAAAATGGTCATCAAGACGTCGTTCTTTCGACTGAAATGACTACCTCTTACAAAAACGACTTGTAACTTATATTTCTGACAATAAAACTATAATCTTTCTGTTTAGATTCATAAAATAGAGTTCAATATGAAACCATAGCAATTTGACTCACTCAAAACGGATTTAAAATGAAGAAGTTATGGGTAAAACAAGATTGGATATTTTTTGATTTTTGTAGCTACGGGAAATATTAACAATTCTACACAAATCATATCCTAGCTAACTTATATTGTATTATACATGTATTCTAATATATTATGTAATCTTGAGATACCAGACACTTATGCAAATGTTTTGACATATCATATCGACCCATGTATATATATTATTTGGAACAACCATAGACACTCTATATGCAGTAATGTTGGAGTTAGCTATGCAGGGTTGAGGTTGATTCCAAAAATATATATACTTTGAGTTGTGATCTAGCCTGAGACGTGTATACACTGGGTCGTGGATTGATTCAAGATAATATATATCGATTTATTTCTGAACATCTAACTGTGGACAACTAGTTGTAGGTTACTAACGAGGACAGTTGACTTAATAAACTTAAAACATCAAAATGTATTAAAAGTGTTGTTAATATATTTTGAACATACTTTGATATATATGTATATATTTGTTATAGGTTCGTGAATCGACCAGTGGCCAAGTCTTACCTCCCGACGAAGTAAAAATCTCTGAAAGTGAGTTATAGTCCCACTTTTAAAATCTAATATTTTGGGATGAGAATACATGCAGTTTTATGAATGTTTTACGAAATAGACACAAGTAATTGAAACTACATTATATGGGAGAATGATCGAAGCCGAATATGCCCCTTTTGCTTGGTAACCTAAGAATTAGTAAACCGATCTACTAGTTGACGCGAATCATAAAGATAGATCTATTGGGCCTATCGAACCCCATCCAAAGTACCGGATGCTTTAGTACTTCGAATTCGTTTTTATCATGTCCGAAGGATTTCCCGGAATGATAGGGGATATTCTTATATGCATCTTGTTAATGTCAGTTACCAGGTGTTCACCATATGAATGAATTTTATCTCTATGTATGGGATGTATTGAAATATGAAATCTTGTGGTCTATTATTATGATTTGATAATATATATGTTAAACCTATAACTCACCAACATTTTTTGTTGACGTTTTAAGCATGTTTATTCTCAGGTGATTATTAAGAGCTTCTGCTGTTGCATACTAAAATAAGGACAAGATTTGGAGTCCATGCTTGTATGATATTATATAAAAACTGCATTCAAGAAACTTTTTTTTGATGTAATATGTTCTTATTGTAAACCATTATGTAATGGTCGTATGTAAACGGTATATTTTAGATTATCATTATTTTGATAATCTACGTAATGCTTTTTAAACCTTTATCGATAAAATAAAGGTTATGGTTGTTTTAAAAATGAATGCAGTCTTTGAAAAACGTCTCATATAGATATGTCCCGTTCACATTGATTATAAACGTTCCATGTTAATTGATTTCGTCGCGAGGTTTTGACCTCTATATGAGACGTTTTTCAAAGACTGCATTCATTTTTAAAACAACCATAACCTTTATTTTTATCGATAAAGGTTTAAAAAGCATTACGTAGATTATCAAAATAATGATAATCTAAAATATACCGTTTACACACGACCATTACATAATGGTTTACAATAAGAACATATTACATCAAAAATAAGTTTCTTGAATGCAGTTTTTATATAATATCATACAAGCCTTAACTCCAAATCTTGTCCTTATTTTAGTGTGCAACAGCGGAAGCTCTTAATAATCACCTGAGAATAAACATGCTTAAAACGTCAACAAAAAATGTTGGTGAGTTATAGGTTTAACCTATATATTATCAAATCATAATAATAGACCACAAGATTTCATATTTCAATACATCCCATACATAGAGATAAAATTCATTCATATGGTGAACACCTGATAACCGACAATAACAAGATGCATATAAGAATATCCCCTATCATTCCGGGAAATCCTTCGGACATGATAAAAACGAATTCGAAGTACTAAAGCATCCGGTACTTTGGATGGGGTTCGTTAGGCCCAATAGATCTATCTTTAGGATTCGCGTCAACTAGTAGATCGGTTTACTAATTCTTAGGTTACCAAGCAAAAGGGGCATATTCGGCTTCGATCATTCACCCATATAATGTAGTTTCAATTACTTGTGTCTATTTCGTAAAACATTCATAAAACTGCATGTATTCTCATCCCAAAATATTAGATTTTAAAAGTGGGACTATAACTCACTTTCACAGATTTTTACTTCGTCGGGAAGTAAGACTTGGCCACTTGTCGATTCACGAACCTATAAAAAATATGTACATATATATCAAAGTATGTTCAAAATATATTTACAACACTTTTAATACATTTTGATGTTTTAAGTTTATTAAGTCAGCTGTCCTTGTTAGTAACCTACAACTAGTTGTCCACAGTTAGATGTACAGAAATAAATCGATATATATATTATCTTGAATCAATCCACGACCCAGTGTATACACGTCTCAGGCTAGATCACAACTAAAAGTATATATATTTTTGGAATCAACCTCAACCCTGTATAGCTAACTCTAACATTACTGCATATAGAGTGTCTATGGTTGTTCCAAATAATATATATACATGGGTCGATATGATATGTCAAAAAATTTGCATACGTGTCTATGGTATCCCAAAATTACATAATATATTAGAATACATGTATAATACAATATAAGTTAGCTAGGATATGATTTGTATAGAATTGTTAATATTTCCCGTAGCTACAAAAATCAAAAAATATCCAATCTTGTTTTACCCATAACTTCTTCATTTTAAATCCGTTTTGAGTGAATCAAATTGCTATGGTTTCATATTGAACTCTATTTTATGAATCTAAATAGAAAAATTATAGGTTTATAGTCGGAAATATAAGTTACAAGTCATTTTTTAAGAGGTATTCATTTCAGTCGAAAGAACGACGTCTTGATGACCATTTTGAAAAACATACTTCCACTTTGAGTTTAACCATGATTTTTGGATATAGTTTCATGTTCATAAGAAAAATCATTTTCTCAGAAGAACAACTTTTAAATCAAAGTTTATCATAGTTTTTAATTATCAAACCCAAAAGAGCCCGCAGTGTTACTACGACGGCGTATGTCCGGTTTTACGGTGTTTTTCGTGTTTTCAGGTTTTAAATCATTAAGTTAGCATATCATATAGATATAGAATATGTGTTTAGTTGATTTTAAAAGTCAAGTTAGAAGGATTAACGTTTGTTTGCGAACAAGTTTAGAATTAACTAAACTATGTTCTAGTGATTTCAAGTTTAAATCTTCGAATATGATAGCTTTATATGTATGAATCGAATGATGTTATGAACATCATTACTACCTCAAGTTTTGTGGATAAACCTACTGGAAAAGAGACAAATGGATCTAGCTTCAAAGGATCTTGGATGGCTTGAAAGTTCTTGAAGTAGAATCATGACACGAAAACAAGTTCAAGTAAGATTTTCACTCGAAATAAGATTGTTATAGTTATAGAAATTGAATCAAAGTTTAAATATGAGTATTACCTTGTATTAGAAAGATATCTTACTATAAATAAGAAAGATTTCTTGAGGTTGGATGATCACTCTACAAGATTGGAAGTAAGCTAGCAAACTTGGAAGTATTCTTGATTTTATGAAACTAGAACTTGTAGAATTTATGAAGAACACTTAGAACTTGAAGATAGATCTTGAGAGAGATCAATTAGATGAAGAAAATTGAAGAATGAAAGTGTTTGTAGGTGTTTTTGGTCGTTGGTATATGGATTAGATATAAAGGATGTGTAATTTTGTTTACAGGTAAATAAGTCATGAATGATTACTCATATTTTTGTAATTTTATGAGATATTTCATGCTAGTTGCCAAATGATGGTTCTCATATGTGTTAGGTGACTCATATGGGCTGCTAAGAGCTGATCATTGGAGTATATATACCAATAGTACATACATCTAAAAGCTGTGTATTGTACGAGTACGAATACGGGTGCATACGAGTAGAATTGTTGATGAAACTGAACGAGGATGTAATTGTAAGCATTTTTGTTAAGTAGAAGTATTTTTATAAGTGTCTTGAAGTCTTTCAAAAGTGTATGAATACATATTAAAACACTACATGTATATACATTTTCACTGAGTCGTTAAGTCATCGTTAGTCGTTACATGTAAATGTTGAATTGAAACCTTTAAATTAACGATCTTGTTAAATGTTGTAACCCAATGTTTATTATATCTAACTAGATGTTAAATTATTATATTATCATGATATTATGATATATTAATATATCTTAATATGATATATATACATTTAAATGTCGATACAACGATAATCGTTACATATATGTCTCGTTTCGAAATCATTAAGTTAGTAGTCTTGTTTTTACATAAGTAGTTCATTGTTAATACACTTAATGACATGTTTACTTATCATTTATCATGATTAAACATAGTGTATCAATATCTTAATATGATTCATATGTGTTTAGTAAGAAGTTGTTATAACGATAATCGTTATATATATCATTTCGAGTTTCTTAATTCAATAAACTCAATTTTATGTATATAACTCATTGTTAAAATACCTAATGAGATACTTACTTATAATAATATTATGTTAACTATATATATAATCATATATATGTCATCATATAGTTTTAAAAAGTTTTAACGTTCGTGAATCCCCGGTCAACTTGGGTGGTCAAATGTCTATATGAAACCTATTTCAATTAATCAAGTCTTAACAAGTTTGATTGCTTAACATGTTGGAAACACTTAATCATGTAAATAACAATTTCATTTAATATATATAAACATGGAAAAGTTCGGGTCACTACAGTACCTACCCGTTAAATAAATTTCGTCCCGAAATTTTAAGCAGTTGGAGGTGTTGACGTATCTTCTGGAAAAAAATGCGGGTATTTCTTCTTAATATGATCTTCTCATTCCCAGGTGAACTCGGGTCCTCTACGAGCATTCCATCGAACCTTAACAATTGGTATCTTGTTTTGCTGAAGTCTTTTAACCTCACGATCCATTATTTCGACGGGTTCTTCGATGAATTGAAGTTTTTCGTTGATTTGGATTTCATCTAACGGAATAGTGAGATCTTCTTTAGCAAAACATTTCTTCAAATTCGAGACGTGGAAAGTGTTATGTACAGCCGCAAGTTGTTGAGGTAACTCAAGTCGGTAAGCTACTGGTCCGACACGATCAATAATCTTGAATGGTCCAATATACCTTGGATTTAATTTCCCTCGTTTACCAAATCGAACAATGCCTTTCCAAGGTGCAACTTTAAGCATGACCATCTATCCAATTTCAAATTCTATATCTTTTCTTTTAATGTCAGCGTAGCTCTTTTGTCGACTATGGGCGGTTTTCAACCGTTGTTGAATTTGGATGATCTTCTCGGTAGTTTCTTGTATTATCTTCGGACCCGTAATCTGTCTATCCCCCACTTCACTCCAACAAATCGGAGACCTGTAATTTCTACCATAAAGTGCTTCAAATGGCGCCATCTCAATGCTTGAGTGGTAGCTGTTGTTGTAGGAAAATTCTGCTAACGGTAGATGTCGATCCCAACTGTTTCCGAAATCAATAACACATGCTCGTAGCATGTCTTCAAGCGTTTGTATCGTCCTTTCGCTCTGCCCATCAGTTTGTAGATGATAGGCAGTACTCATGTCTAGAAGAGTTCCTAATGCTTGCTGTAATGTCTGCCAGAATCTTGAAATAAATCTGCCATCCCTATCAGAGATAATAGAGATTGGTATTCCATGTCTGGAGACGACTTCCTTCAAATACAGTCGTGCTAACTTCTCTATCTTATCATCTTCTCTTATTGGCAGGAAGTGTGCTGATTTGGTGAGACGATCAACTATTACCCAAATAGTATCAAAACCACTTGCAGTCCTTGGCAATTTAGTGATGAAATCCATGGTAATGTTTTCCCATTTCCATTCCGGGATTTTGGGTTGTTGAAGTGGACCTGATGGTTTCTAATGCTCAGCATTGACCTTAGAACACGTCAAACATTCTCCTACGTATTTAGCAACATCGGCTTTCATACCCGGCCACCAAAAATGTTTCTTGAGATCCTTGTACATCTTCTCCGTTCCAGGATGTATTGAGTATCAGGTTTTATGAGCTTCTCTAAGTACCATTTCTCTCATATCTCCAATTTTTGGTACCCAAATCCTTTCAGCCCTATACCGGGTTCCGTCTTCCCAAATATTAAGATGCTTCTCCGATCCTTTGGGTATTTCATCCTTTAAATTTCCCTCTTTTAAAACTCTTTGTTGCGCCTCCTTTATTTGAGTAGTAAGGTTATTGTGAATCATTATATTCATAGATTTTACTCGAATGGGTTCTCTGTCCTTCCTGCTCAAGGCGTCGGCTACCACATTTGCCTTTCCCGAGTGGTAACGAATCTCAAAGTCGTAATCATTCAACAATTCAATCCACCTACGCTGCCTCATATTCAGTTGTTTCTGATTAAATGTGTGTTGAAGACTTTTGTGGTCAGTATATATAATACTTTTGACCCCATATAAGTAGTGCCTCCAAGTCTTTAATGCAAAAACAACCGCGCCTAATTCCAAATCATGCGTCGTATAATTTTTTTCGTGAATCTTCAATTGTCTAGATGCATAAGCAATTACTTTCGTTCGTTGCATTAATACACAACCGAGACCTTGCTTTGAGGCGTCACAATATATCACAAAATCATCATTCCCTTCAGGTAATGACAATATAGGTGGCGTAGTTAACTTTTTCTTCAATAACTGAAACGCTTTCTCTTGTTCATCCTTCCATTCAAATTTCTTCCCTTTATGCGTTAATACAATCAAGGGTTTTGCTATTCCGGAAAAGTCTTGGATGGACCTTCTGTAGTAACCAGCTAGTCCTAAAAACTGGCGTATGTGTTTCGGAGTTTTCGGGGTTTCCCTCTTTTCAACGGTTTCAATCTTTGCTGGATCCACCTGAATACCTTCTTTGTTCACTATGTGACCGAGGAATTGAACTTCTTCCAACCAAAATTCACACTTTGAAAACTTAGCGTACAGTTTTTCTTTCCTTAACAACTCTAGCACTTTTCTCAAGTGTTCTTCGTGCTCTTGATCATTCTTCGAGTAAATAAGTATGTCATCGATGAAAACAATGACAAACTTGTCAAGATATGGCCCACACACTCGGTTCATGAGGTCCATGAACACAGCTGGTGCGTTAGTCAATCCAAATGGCATAAGCATAAACTCGTAATGACCGTAATGCGTCCTAAAAGCAGTCTTTGGAATATCATCCTCCTTCACTCGCATTTGATGATATCCAGAACGTAAATCGATCTTCGAATAAACAGACGAGCCTTGTAGTTGATCAAATATGAAAGGACCCGTCCTAATCCATCCGGACAAAGTCCACATCGATTATAAACGATTCACAACAGTTGATTACATCGCGAGGTACTTGACCTCTATATGATACATTTTACAAACATTGCATTCATTTTTGAAAAGACAATCTTTCATTACATCTATGGTTGACGACATGGATACTATTTCATAATATATCTTACTATAATTGACTTAATAATAATCTTGATGAACTCAACGACTCGAATGAAACGTCTTTTGAAATATGTCATGAATGACTCCAATTAATATCTCTAAGAGGAGCAAAAGCACAGCGGAAGATTTCTTTCATACCTGAGAATAAACATGCTTTCAAGTGTCAGCCAAAAGGTTGGTAAGTTCATTAGTTTAACATAAATAATCATTTCATAATTTTAATAGACCACAAGATTTCATATTTCCATTTCTCATAAACATACGTCCCATGCATAGAGACAAAAATAATCATTCATATGGATTGAACACCTGGTAACCGACATTAACATGATGCATATAAGAATATCCCCTATCATTCTGGGATCCTCCATCGGACATGATATAAATTTCGAAGTACTAAAGCATCCGGTACTTTGGATGGGGCTTGTTGGGCCCGATAGATCTATCTTTAGAGTTCGCGTCAATTAGGGTGTATGTTCCCTAATTCTTAGATTACCAGACTTAATAAAAAGGGGCATATTCGATTTCGATAATTCAACCATATAATGTAGTTTCGATTACTTGTGTCTATTTCGTAAAACATTTATAAAAATTGCGCATGTATTCTCAGCCCAAAAATATAAAGGGTAAAAAGGCAAATAAAACTCACGCATATAAATATTGTAAAACAGTTAATAAAGCATTTGCATGTATTCTCAGCCCAAAAATGTAATGAGTAAAAAGGGAGCAAATGAACTCACAATACTGTATTTTGTAGTAAAAATACATATGACGACTTTGAACAATGCAGGGTTGCCCTCGGATTCACGAACCTATATCATTTGTGTATATATTAAGACTTATAATAATAATTAAGCAAGTATGTATATATATATATGTATATATATATATATATATATATATATATATATATATATATATATATATATATATATATATATTATTAATATACTTAATAATTTGTATGTGATATTAATAAATAAATTAGTTATAACTTATTTTATATACTTTAAATAACTAATTATTATTTATATATATGATTATATTAAAATATGTTTATCTATCACATGTAATTAAATTAATATTTTATAATAATAACATTTCATTTAAAAAACAATATGTAGTAATATCAATATAGTTATGATACCCGTAAAAATATATTTTTATATAAATATCATTTGTTTGTTAAAATTATAATAATGATATTGATAATAATAATAATTCATTGTAACTTAATCATTTTCATGATATTATTTGTATCTTTATTCTTTATGTTTGTAATCATAATAATAACAATAATGTTAATAATTATAATAATGATAATAATATTTTTAATAATAATGTGTTAATGATAATAATAATAATACTTAATATTTATAATAATAATAATAATAATAATAATAATAATAATAATAATAATAATAATAATAATAATAATAATAATAATATTAATAATAATAATAATAATAATAACAATAACAATATTATTACATTTAAGAAAAAAAATGTGGGCTTAAAATTGAGTCCATTATGTTAAAACTTGAAGGCAAAATTATAACCCAACCCATTGCCCTTTTAAAATCTGAATCGATGGACTGTCTATATCATTCGGTTCTTTTGGTTGCCACAGATCGGTTCATTCCTCAATCAACCGATCCCCAATTTTCCAAGATTAAAATCTTTAAAATCAAGTTACAAGATCAGACGAACTCGTTTCTTAGATCCACGATTAAGGAGTTTTGTGAAAGAATTCAAGGCTAAGAACAACAACAATCTTCAATTTGTTAAGAATGGTAGCGACGGTGATGAAGAACATGAAAATCAGAAACTGAAATCTAAAGCGTTTCAGGTATGTATTATTTCATGAAGATTACTGTAATTCATCTCCTAAATACTCGTCAAGCTTCAATTATATCAAAAACATACTATAATTTGTAAATCACAATGTTTGACTTCAATGAACACTAGTTTGACTTTGAGATTTGTAATCATTCAATGTTTGTTAACTTAATTTGAACCATCACAAAGTATTGTTGGAGGATTATGAATTAAAATCTCTGTTCAGTTTGAGCTGAGATAGATCAAAGTACTCTGAGGACCTCCACGAATTGTGTTTTCGGCAAAGAGATGAAATCCGTTAAATTTTCTGTGATAATGATGTTGATATTCGAATCTGAAGGTTCACGAGGGTTTGATTTCTATTATTGATCATAAAAGTTAGCTTTATTTGTTGTAAGAATCATTAAACAAGAACCCGAGAATTCAAGTTCATGAATGAAATTGAATATTTGATGAATATAATTGTTTCCTGTAGTAAAATAGAGTTGTGAATCTATTATAATTTCTATTATTTGAAGAAGCTGAAATCATATGATATTGTTGCTGTGAACTCGTTAGATGAATTTGAATTGTGATTTGAATTGCGAAATTTGAATTTGTGTTTTGAAATATTGAGCAGGTGGTTTGTCGATGGTTGTTCGACAGAATATAAACAGAAGACAGAATTTGATAGATGGATTGTTCATTCGTGAGGTGGGTTCGAATAGAAAAGCATAGCAGCGGTCTTGTGGGTTTGTGATGATGGTGATTTGATGTCCAGAAAACAGAAAAATATATGGTGTTAAGCCGAATTTTGAAGATGGTGAGACATGGTGTCGGTTTAGTTTTCAGACAAGAGAGAAAGATAGAAAGAAAGAAAGAAGGGTGGATTTGGTTATGGTGAGTTCAAAACAAAATAAAATTAGTTGATAGTAACAATAATGGGTTTGTTTTTCTTTGTGTTCAAGAAGTGTAATGATGTATGTATATGCATATAATGTATATATAGAGTCAGACAGATAGTAGATGTTATATACATATATATATGAAGAAAATAGTGGTGAGTGCAACCTGAGAGTATTGTAGCAGCTGCAGAAGTCGTCGCGTGTGGTGGTTAGTGGCGATGGAGTCTAATGACTAAGGGGATGAAGTGGTTTGGTGTTGGGCTGTGAGCTGTAAACAGAACAGTAATAAGCGGCAGCAGCAGCTGGGTTGTTGTAGTCGAATAATAGAGAAACAGAAAGAGAAGAGGGATATGGAAAGGTGATGATCGTGAAGTGGTGTTTGTTCTTGGTGGTCTGTATATGTTAGTCATTTATTTATATATAAATGTGAGAGTGGTTGAATATAGAATTAAAACACAGTTCAAGTTCATGTATTGCATATATTACTCCATAATTATTTGAGATGGTGGGGAGACAAAAACAAAACTTTCAACAGTAATTTAATTTAATCATTCAATCATAATGTCAATCATAACTAGTGAAGCCATCGAACATTTGAATTCTAATTACCGACGATTTTAATTACGAAGATTATATCGTGAACCGTTGTTAATCAAGGGCGGATAAAAATATTCGGAAAATACCAAATTTTTAAATTAAGTGCATTTAATTATTTCGGTCTCTTAGGGTGTAAAAATCAGCCATAAAAGTTAATTAATTATTAGCGTTCAATCTCAAGTAAAATACACAGAGTAATAAAACTAAACAAATAGATCCTAAATATATTTTTAATAACACATTTTCGGATTACCGTTTATTTGTAAAATCATATAAGTTTGAATTTAACTTGCTTAATATCAATCGGAACATCAAACGAATATTACAATCATTTAATATTTATTTCTAATATACTTTATTTATATATAGATATTTTTTAAATCATAATTATTATAATATCCTATTTTATTTTATTTTACATAATTAATAATAATAACATATAGTACTTAAAATTATATTTTTCCAATTATTATATATATATATATATATATATATATATATATATATATATATATATATATATATATATACATATACATACGCATAAACATTTACAATTAATGGTTCGTGAATCATCAAGAGCAGTTAAAGGGTAATTGCATACATGAAAACAGTTTAAACTTTTTGAGACTCAACCTTACAGACTTTGCTTATAATGTTGAAATCATACAAGATTAAGTTTAAATTTGGTTGGGAATTTCCGGGTCGTCACAGTACCTACCCGTTAAAGAAATTTCGTCCTGAAATTTGAGTGAGGTGGTCATGGCTAACAATAAAAATGTTTTCATGATGAATATGAGTTGATAAATAGAGTTTTATCATTATTGAGTAATAAAGATAAAATAATTCGATTATTCGAAGAGTACGAGTGAAGCTATCACTTAATAGTGAAATGAGAAAGATAAGTTTCATCATAACTTTTTACTAGTCAAGGTTGAATTTAGAAAGTAAGGTGTGTCTTAACTTTTGACGTTGTCTTGGTTGAATTCCGGAATTCAAGGGATTTAAAGAAAGTCTTAGAAATCTAAATGATTTGATTTTTCGGTGAGTAAGGAAATTAAGATCTCTATTATTTAATACGGTGATCTGCCTCGATTACTCTGTCTGTTATTTTCACTATAAATGAACTTCTTCCGTTCCATTACTTTCACCATTCCTATACTTTCTTCCTCTATTCCTACTTCTAAAATATTGTGGAAATGCTCCATTCAGTTCTGATTCTTGATATTTTCCTATCTATGTATCTATCATCCTTCTTTTCAATCTTCCACCAGAAAATCTGTTTACTTCTACTAATGCCTTGGGGGGAATACTATTCTTAATTATACCGTGTCTTTATGTTACTATTCATATCAATATCCATGGTTTGTAACTTCTGTGTTGTTATTGGGTTTTATATCTTCCCTTATATTTCAATGTTCCTGCTTCTGTCTCCTATAATTAGTGTTTCCACAGTTAATGCGCTCTCTTATTTGCTGCGATTTATGCCCCCTTTCTATTTCAGAGCTTCATGCTTTTTTTTACTTTTCGCCAGTAACGGTCCAAAATTCATAGGTATGGAGTTTCGAATTATCATAGTATACAAGGTAGAAAGGAAAGGTAGTAGTATGATTTGTTTTGTCAAATTACCTGTATCACTGAGAATAGAACTATCAAGAATATATTTTCTTGATATGTTCAGAAGTTAAGCAGAATGAAAGAGTTACGTAACATGGCACATGATGACGTTATAATCTGTGAATCATCATGTTCCATTTAGAAACTCAGCATGACTTAGTGCAATATAATCACGTTGATCAAGTGTCATTATATTATACTAACTCATGCATTAATTCCCAACATTAGTTCTATAACATTCATATTTTAAGCTTGAAAGTTTACATAATATAGAAACTAACAGTTTCTATATGATGTAATACTGATAGCACAAAGAGATTAATGATTTCAGATAAGAATAGTTATAAAAATATCTCCAGAAATTCGGAGGATGTTTATAATGAAAGATATGATAATATCTCGGAATATCTAAGATCAGAGGATGATAGAAACTATTGTCTGCCAGGGTTTAGAGTAAGGAGCAAGATATTCACTAAAGACTTTAGCACACATTGGATCATTTAGATTCTTTGAAGTCAAAATTATTCTTTGTGATTTATCCACGGTTTTCTTCATAGTTTCGCATAATCTGCTTTTCGGTACTAAATTTTCTAATGAATGTTTCCAATATAATGATACACAGGAAGCACGAAGAGGTATATAAATTTGGACGAGAATATTTATGAAATATCCTCAGAAATATCGAAGCTATTGATGATGATCTTTTGGAATTTCTAAGTTCGATGGTTGATGGAGAAAGATTTTCCGCAAGATTTTAACATGACTTCGGAGCAAGATATTCTCTAAAGATTTCAACGGATCCAGAATTACCTGAATCCTTTGAATATAGGGTTTGGTCGTTGTATTTGTCCTTGGTCTCCTTCATGGGTAGCTCAATCTGTTTTTCAATACCCAATTTTCTATCGAGCGTTTCTAACACTCCTTTCTTTATCATCAAACTTTTGGTCGTTTAGACCATCTACCATTTTTCTGTTTCCTCTGTATTTAATGCTATTATATCTAAATCATCGGTTATTAATCCGAGGTGGTTTCAGGAAAATTGTGTTTTTAGATGATTAAACGCTGATGGTAATATGGTGGAATATGAAAGGTTCCCTAGTAACAATAAAAGAGCACGCGTATATATCAACGTTATAATAAGGTTATTTCGTACGAAAAGTCGAAGTTGTCTTGCTGGAGCTGTGATAAAACTGGCTATCTCGAACAGCAGATGCAAAGTTATTTTCGGTAATAATAACGCCGAAGGAGCTAGCACAGATGCGTGTTAAACGTTTACTCAGGTCCAGAGTATTTTTCAGGTGCATAACTATATGCATAAATCTTTTCTTCCATGGATGAAGTGCAGTTGGTTCATCCTTTCGATTGAGGTGTTTTCAAGAATTATGAAAGATTTGAACGTAGATTAGAATTGTCAAGATACAAATGAGGTTTAAGATGAAATCAAGTGGCAAACTTGAAGAATTGTTTAGTTTCATATGTTCTAATCAATATTTTAATTCATTTTAATTGTCCAATGTTATTAGTCCACAGTCGATAGTCCACAGTTGATAGTCCAATAATTCATATATAATTTAATATATAATATTCGAATTAATTAATACGTATCGTGACCCGTGTACATGTCTCAGACTCGATCACAACTCAAACTATATATATTATTGTAGAATCAACCTCAACCCTGTATAGAGAACTCGATCATTACTGCATATAGAGTGTCTATGGTTATTCCAAATAATATATATAAATGCGTCGATATGATATGTCAAAACCTTGTATAAGTGTCCCGATATTTAAAGTGCGTAACATAAATAACAGAAATTAAATGACGATAAATAAAGTGCGTAAAGTAAATAATAGAAATTAAATGACGATAAATAAAATTGCGAGAATTAAAATTGCGATAATTAAATTGCGATAAATAAATTGCGATAATTAAAATGTAATACGGAATTAACAGTTAGCTAGGAATAGTTAGCTAGGACTTTGTTAGCGTAGATTCTTAATAGAATTTCTCATAGTTAATTCGTTTGTTTCTAACAAATTTTAGTTTTTTTGTCCAATATTTTCTTCATTATGCCACTTGTTGGATTCTGATAGATCAAAATCCAAATATGAAATTGAATGAAAATGGTTATTCTGCGGTGAACGGATACGTATATCGGTAGATGTAAGTAGGATAGTAAATGACTTGTTGAATCAGATTCGAAGAATGTACAGTGTTACTTATTAATGTGAAATCTAAATATTTCTCAGGTATTACCTACCCGTTAAAATATTTTCACCATTAACAGTTTGTACGAAAGAATTTTTCAATTACAATCTTTATGAAAATATATATACATATATATTTTTTTCAGACGTAATCATGGATTTAATGAGTCAATGTGATATTAAACTCATCAGATTTACGGCTAAAACTACAGTACATAATCTCTAAAACATTAAAGATTACATAATTGTCATGAAGGACAAAGATAGTTTATGTAGAATAATTCGTAGAACGATGATTATACTCGAGGTACAGAATGAGATGTTGAGGCATGGATTGTTGAAACTTGGGTTGTTGGTGGTACTGGTGCTGTTTCTGATGGTACTGTTGGTGCCGGTGTTGTTGCTGAAGCTGGTACGATTTGAACCATATTTTCCAAGGCTACAACTCGGGCGCGAAGCTCATTGACTTATTACTCCAGGATGATTGTCGGTTCGGACGAGTGAATGAATAAGATCTAGAATTGTAGATATTACGAAATTGTTTTGAGCTATTCTGAAAATGAGGGTGAAAATGGTGTTTCGGACAGGTTCATCGGTAAGTGCTTCAGATCTTCACCAAGAGATGAATTCGGTTGGTGGAAAGGATCGCCTTCTTCGTGTCTCCATTGATTAAGTCGACTATGAACCCATCAGAAGAATTGGAGATAGCTGATTGGTTGATTCATTCTGGTGATGCTGTTTCCGGAGCTTAGGTGAATATCCATGTCGGAATAGCTGTCGGAATAACTATCGGAATAGTTATCGAAATCTGGGGGACTCGAACTGGTTGAGGGATTCATCTCGTACGATCAGATGAAGGATTTTCGATAAGAAATAGATTATAGGATGTAGATTAGTACCCTGCAATACATAATTTACATATGCATATATAATACTAAAATCCCATAAGTTACGGAGGAATCTAAAGAAAATGACAGGCAAAGTTTACAATAACAGATACGCCAAGATATGAATTAGCAGATATGCTAAGATATGAATTTTGTCTATACACTAATCATGCAGTCAATGCAATAAGATGTGTCTAGACTAAGGATGATAAGCAAGTGATTCTCTAAGAATGATAAACAGGTAATTTTCGACACGAAATGATAAGCAAAACTTTTGACATGCAGACACGGTCGAAGTCCAGACTCACTAATGCATCCTAACGACTACCAGTTAGACACACTAATGCAAGACCTGGTTCACTAAGACCACCGCTATGATACCAATTGTCATAACAGTGGGGACGCATCCCACTCAGTGCCTTCCCAGCTAACCGCCTGGTGACCACTGAGCGTACCTCAGACACTAATTTTACGGCCCGCCTCTCGACAATGTACAGCCAACCCTAATAGGGACCGCGAGGAGTAAGAACCAATGCTTCGTCATAGGTAACACTGTGAGAACCCCCTCTACGATTAACCCGCTAATAAACGGCATTAAACCAGCTCTGATACCAACTGAAAGGACCCGTCCTAATCCATCCGGACAAAGTCCACATCGATTATAAACGATTCACAACAGTTGATTACATCGCGAGGTACTTGACCTCTATATGATACATTTTACAAACATTGCATTCATTTTTGAAAAGACAATCTTTCATTACATCTACGGTTGATGACATGCATACTATTTCATAATATATCTTACTATAATTGACTTAATAATAATCTTGATGAACTCAATGACTCGAATGTAACGTCTTTTGAAATATGTCATGAATGACTCCAATTAATATCTCTAAGATGAGCAAAAGCACAGCGGAAGATTTCTTTCATACCTGAGAATAAACATGCTTTCAAGTGTCAACCAAAAGGTTGGTAAGTTTATTAGTTTAACATAAATAATCATTTCATAATTTTAATAGACCACAAGATTTCATATTTCCATTTCTCATAAACATACGTCCCATGCATAGAGACAAAAATAATCATTCATATGGATTGAACACCTGGTAACCGACATTAACAAGATGCATATAAGAATATCCCCTATCATTCCGGGATCCTCCATCAGACATGATATAAATTTCGAAGTTCTAAAGCATCTGGTACTTTGGATGGGGCTTGTTGGGCCCGATAGATCTATCTTTAGAGTTCGCGTCAATTAGGGTATCTGTTCCCTAATTCTTAGATTACCAGACTTAATAAAAAGGGTCATATTCGATTTCGATAATTCAACCAATTAATGTAGTTTCGATTACTTGTGTCTATTTCGTAAAACATTTATAAAAATTGCGCATGTATTCTCAGCCCAAAAATATAAAGGGTAAAAAGGCAAATAAAACTCACGCATATAAATATTGTAAAACAGTTAATAAAGCATTTGCATGTATTCTCAGCCCAAAAATGTAATGAGTAAAAAGGGAGCAAATGAACTCACAATACTGTATTTTGTAGTAAAAATACATATGACGACTTTGAACATTGCAGGGTTGCCCTCGGATTCACGAACCTATATCATTTGTGTATATATTAAGACTTATAATAACAATTAAGCAAGTATATATATATATATATATATATATATATATATTATTAATATACTTAATAATTTGTATGTGATATTAATAAATAAATTAGTTATAACTTATTTTATATACTTTAAATAACTAATTATTATTTATATATATGATTATATTAAAATATGTTTATCTATCACATGTGATTAAATTAATATTTTATAATAATAACATTTCATTTAAAAAACAATACGTAATATCAATATAGTTATGATACCCGTAAAAATATATTTTTATATAAATATCATTTGTTTGTTAAAATTATAATAATGATATTGATAATAATAACAATTCATTGTAACTTAATCATTTTCATGATATTATTTGTATCTTTATTCTTTATGTTTGTAATCATAATAATAACAATAATGTTAATAATTATAATAATGATAATAATATTTTTAATAATAATGTGTTAATGATAATAATAATAATACTTAATATTTATAATAATAATAATAATAATAATAATAATAATAATAAAAATAAAAATAATAATAATAATAATAATAATAATAATAATAATAATAATAATAATAATAATAATAATAATAATAATAATAACAATATTATTACATTTAAGAAAAAAAACGTGGGCTTAAAATTGAGCCCATTATGTTAAAACTTGAAGCCCAAAATTATAACCCAACCCATTGCCCTTTTAAAATCTGAATCGATGGACTGTCTATATCATTCGGTTCTTTTGGTTGCCACAGATCGGTTCATTCCTCAATCAACCGATCCCCAATTTTCCAAGATTAAAATCTTTAAAATCAATTTACAAGATCAGACGAACTCGTTTCTTATATCCACGATTAAGGAGTTTTGTGAAAGAATTCAAGGCTAAGAACAACAACAATCTTTAATTTGTTAAGAATGGTAGCGACGGTGATGAAGAACATGAAAATCAGAAACTGAAATCTAAAGCGTTTCAGGTATGTATTATTTCATGAAGATTACTGTAATTCAATTCCTAAATACTCGTCAAGCTTCAATTATATCAAAAACATACTATAATTTGTAAATCACAATGTTTGACTTCAATGAACACTAGTTTGACTTTGAGATTTGTAATCATTCTGATAATGCTAAAAACGAACATATATTTCATAGCATTATTTCTCAAGAAAGACAAGCTTTTAGTTGCAATTGTTCTATTTACAAGTGAGATTCGTTTAAATAATAAAAGGTGAAGACAAAAGACAGATTCGACGAATTGAAGACGCAAACGACCAAAAAGCTCAAAAGTACAAAAGACAATAAAAGAAGTTCCAATTATTGATAAGAAACGTCTCGAAATTACAAGAGTACAAGATTCAAAACACAAAGTACAAGATATTAAATTGTACGCAAGGACGTTCGAAAATCCGGAACCGGGACCAGAGTCAACTCTCAACGCTCGACGCAACGGACTAAAAATTACAAGTCAACTATGCACATAAATATAATATACTATTTAAATAATTCTTATAATTATTTAATATATTATATTTATTTAAAACCGTCGGTAAACAAAGAGCCAAACTCCTCTGAGCTGTAAAAACAAACTCCGCGACTCGCGGAGTTTGAAGGCCAAAAAGGCCGCGAGTCGCGGAGCCCCAATTTCAGAAACTCCCTATAAAGCTCGCGCATTCTGATCGTAATCATCATCTTTTTCTTCTTCTCCTCATTCATACGTAAAATATATATATATATAATTTATATTTTAATTTTAATTATAATTCTAATAATAAGGGTATGTTAGCGAATGTTGTAAGGGTGTAAGTCGAAATTCTGTCCGTGTAACACTATGCTATTTTTAATCATTGTAAGTTATGTTCAACCTTTTTACATTAATGTCTCGTAGCTAAGTTATTATTATGCTTATTTAAAACGAAGTAATCATGATGTTGGGCTAATTACTAAAATTGGGTAATTGGGCTTTGTACCATAATTGGGGTTTGGACAAAAGAACGACACTTGTGGAAATTAGACTATGGGCTATTAATGGGCTTTATATTTGTTTAACTAAATGATAGTTTGTTAATGTTAATATAAAGATTTACAATTGGGTGTCCCTATAAATTACCATATACACTCAATCGGACACGATGGGCGGGGTATTTATATGTACGAATAATCGTTCATTTAACCGGACACGGGAATGGATTAATAACCACTAGAATAATTAAAACAGGGGTGAAATTATGTACAAGGACACTTGGTATAATTGATAACAAAATATTAAAACCTTGGGTTACACTCAGTCGACATCCTGGTGTAATTATTAAACAAAGTATTAAAATCTTGTTACAGTTTAAGTCCCCAATTAGTTGGAATATTTAACTTCGGGTATAAGAATAATTTGACGAGGACACTCGCACTTTATATTTATGACTGATGGACTGTTATGGACAAAAACCAGACGGACATATTAAATAATCTAGGACAAAGGACAATTAACGCATGGGCATAAAACTAAAATCAACACGTCAAACATCATGATTACGAAAGTTTAAATAAGCATAATTCTTTTATTTCATATTTAATTTTCTTTATTTTATATTTAATTGAACTTCTAATTATCGCATTTTTATTGTTATTGTATTTAATTGCACTTTTAATTATCGTACTTTTTAATTATCGCAAGTTTATTTTATCGCACTTTTATTATTCGCAATTTCATTATCGTTATTTACTTTATGCTTTAATTTAAGTCTTGTATTTATTTTTAATATTTTATATTTGGTTTTAACTGCGACTAAAGTTTTAAAATCGACAAACCGGTCAATTAACGGTAAAAACCCCCCTTTATAATAATAATATTACTTATATATATATATATATATATATATATATATATATATATATATATATATTTGTATTTTTATAAAAGTAAACTAATATAGCGTTAAGCTTTGTTTAAAAAGATTCCCTGTGGAACGAACCGGACTTATTAAAAACTGCACTACTGTACGATTAGGTACACTGCCTATAAGTGTTGTAGCAAGGTTTAAGTATATCCATTCTATAAATAAATAAATATCTTGTGTAAAATTGTATCATATTTAATAGTATTTTCTGTAAAAATATAAGCTATTTTATATACTAATCTGCTACCACATCAAGTATTTTTGGCGCCGCCGCCGGGGACTCTCTTAAAAGCCGGAAGCGCAACGCTAATATAGAAAAAAAAAAGATTTTTATTTTACTTTTATTAAAATTCGTTTTTATAAAAGTACGTTTTAAATATTCGAAAATATAAAAAGAAAAAAAAAATTTATGTATTTTTAAGATTTTGTTAAATATTTAAGTTTTATAAGTTTCTTTATTTTTATTTTAGTTTATAAAGATATAAAGTTTTATTTAAATATCTTTTATTTATATAGAAACAGAAAAATTAAAAAAAAAAAAATGCGTCGAAATTTAAAGCTGTCAGTTGAATTTCTGAACCCCGCGACTCGCGGGGTTTACTGCCTTGAATACCGCAACTCGCGGAGAAAACCTGACACACGACAGAAGCCCTAATCAGGCATTAATCACGGTGTAATTATTATTATTATTATTATTTTATTAAAAACCCTAAATACGTTTTATTTATTTATTAATTAGTTTAGTTTATTAATTTAATTTGTTTTATTTAGTTTTAAATAGTTTAATTAATTTGTAAAATTAATAGTTTTATAAAATAAATAATATAAAAATAATATTTTTATAAAAATTGTAATTTTTACAACTTTTTATATATTTTTATATTTTATCCCTTTTTAACCTTTTTAGCGTAATATTTGTATTTTTAGCTCATATTTAGTTTTAAACTTAGTTTTTGCCATAGTTATTTTTACGTCTAGATTTTTAGGCTTTGCCGTAGAATTCCTTAAGTGCTTTTTCTTAGACTAAGATTTAGGTACTTTAGAATTTTGCGACGCCTTTTTAAGTTTTAGTTTCTTTTTAAGTTATTTCCATTTGGGATATAGTTTTTCTTGTAAGCTTTAATATTTTTAGACACCTTTTACCTATGTATCAATTATCATTCCAATTAGTAATTTCAATTTGCGATTATAATTTTAAGTTAGTTGTAGTAATAAGGTTAGGTTAGTCAAGTGTTTTTAAGTTTTATAAGTTTCTTTTATTTTTCCGTCACCTTTTATCTTTCTTTCTTATTTTTCTTTTTCTAGTTTTTTTTCCGACGAACTTTTTTTCTTTCTTATTTCTCGCTATTCTAGTTTTAGGACATAGATTTTTATTCTACTTCTTATCTAAATTTCTTAAAATTACGAAAATTTATTTTAAGTGGTTAAATTGATAGACATCAAAATTTTCTGGTTTGTAGTAATAGTTGGATTTGTACGTGGACCGGGTTATTGGAGCCAAACAGTCCTCAATTATATTGAGACCAAAAGAATCATGCCCCTCTGCTGCATCTTTTGGCTATTCGAAACGTGGGCAAAATCAGAAAAGTCTATTGGTTGGATAACTTATTATAATTTTTCTTTCCTTTTAAAAACTAATAGGATATTCAGTGAATGCACCGAGCAAGACGTTCATCACCTTTTGTACGTTCACCACCTGTAACTAGATCAAGACATTTAGCAAATATAACCGCCGTTGATTTTTCTTTAGAATCGTCATCCAATCGACCAAGTACTTCAGTTCAAATTTCCGATAATCCATTTTTTGAACCCGACCTCACAATTGAGAATCCGGAGAATATTCAGGAACGGTTCGTAGATCCTGAACCATTAAACTTTCCTCCGGAACCACCAATCATTCAAACAGAGATTGTTGAGGAATGAACCATTAAATCAGAATCCTCTAGTGATTCCGATTCAACAAATTCAATTATGGAGAATCTGGAACCTTTAAGTATGGAAGACCGAATGAGAGCTAAACGCACTGGCCAAGGTCACGCAATTACTCATCCAGACATTAATGCGCCAGATTATGAAATCAAAGGATAAATTCTACACATGGTGACTAATCAATGCCAATTTAGTGGTGCGCCGAAGGAAGATCCAAATGAACATCTACGTACCTTTAATAGGATCTGCACACTATTTAAAATCCGAGAAGTGGAGGATGAACAGATATATCTCATGTTATTTCCCTGGTCTTTAAAGGGAGAAGCCAAAGATTGGTTGGAATCGTTACCTGAAGGGGCGATTGATACATGGGATGTTTTAGTTGAAAATTTTCTTAAACAATTCTTTCCGGCATCTAAAGCCGTAAGACTTCAAGCAGAAATTGTTACGTTCACACAGAAACCAAATGAAACTCTATATGAGGCATGAACAAGATATGGGAAGTTGTTAAGAGGATGTCCGCAACATGGTTTAGACACCTGTCAAATAGTACAAATATTCTACCAAGGATGCGACATCACTACAAGGAAAGACATAGATATAGCAGCTGGTGGTTCTATTATGAAGAAAACCGAAACTGATGCTTACAAAATTATTGATAACACTGCTTCCCACTCACATGAGTGGCACCAAGAAAAAGATATCGTTAGATCATCTAAAGCAGCTAGAGCCGATTCTAGCCATGACTTAGATTCAATTTCCGCAAAGATAGATGCTGTGGAGAGACGAATGGAAAAGATGACTAAAGATATTCACTCAATACGAATTAGTTGTGAGCAGTGTGGAGGACCACATTTGACAAAAGATTGTCTCAGTATTGAATTAACAATGGAACAAAGAGAGAATATTTCATACATAAACCAAAGGACTGGAAATAATTATCAGAATAATTATCAACCGCCAAGACCGATTTACAATCAAAACCAGAGTTATAACCGAAATATTCCATACAACAACCAACAAGGTCCTAGCAATCAACAAGTATCCAATAATACTTACAATCAGCAAAGACCTAATTTTCAAAACAAACCACCACAACAAACCGATGATAAAAAGCCGAATTTAGAAGATATGATGACGAAGCTAGTTGAAACTCAAACGCAGTTTTTCACATCTCAAAAACAAACCAATGAACAAAATGCTCAAGCATTTAGAAATCAACAAGCTTCTATTCAAAATCTGGAACAAGAAGTGAGTAACCTAGCAAGGTTAATAGGTGAAAGAAAACCGGGAAGTCTACCTAGTGATACAAATGCTAACCCTCGGAATGAAACAGCTAAAGCCATTACCACAAGAAGTGGTACAACACTTAAACCACCTGAAATACCTGTAACTTCTGATGAAGCTATTCCTACTCCACAAGAACCACAACCTGATCAAGATAAGGAAAAAGAACCGGTAGTTGAAAAGGTTAATGAAGATAACACAGTTAAGGCTAAACCTTATGTTAAACCATACCAACCACCACTTCCTTACCCGAGTAAAATGAAGAAAGAGAAACTTGAAGCCGAGCAATCCAAATTCTTGGATATGTTTAAACAGATAAATGTAAATCTTCCTTTCATTGATGTGATTTCAGGAATGCCTAGATATGTTAAATTCTTGAAAGATCTAATTTCAAATAGAAAGAAAATGGAAGAACTCTCGGCTGTTACTATGAATGCTAATTGTTCAGCAGTGCTGTTGAATAAGATACCAGAAAAACTATCTGATCCAGGAAGTTTCACAATTCCATGTTTTCTGGGTAGTCTTAGTTCGATAGAAGCATTGGCAGACTTAGGTGCTAGTATAAATCTAATGCCATATTCACTATACGCTAAACTAGACCTTGGAGAATTGAAACCAACCAGAATAAGCATACAACTAGCCGATAGATCAATAAAATATCCTAGAGGGATAATGGAGAACATGCTAGTTAAAGTTGGTACTTTAGTATTTCCAGTAGATTTTGTTGTTCTGGACATGGAAGAAGATTCTCAAGTTCCTCTCATATTAGGAAGACCATTCTTAAACACGGCTAAAGCAATGATAGACGTGTTCGGTAAGAAATTGACCCTAAGTATAGAGGATGAGAGTGTTACCTTTTCAGTTGATAGAGCAATGCAACAACCACAATCTGCAGATGATACATGTTATTATATTCAAACTATAGATGCACATGCAGAATTATTAGAAGAATTTCCAGAATTACAAGGAACAGGAGAATGTTCTTTAGGAGAAGGTAATGAACCAATTGATGAAGCTGAAATGTTAGCTACACTTATAGCTAATGGATATGAACCAACAACAGAAGAAATTCAAATGCTAAAAGAAGAAGACAGATATCGATATAAATCATCGATAGAAGAACCACCGAAATTAGAGTTAAAGCCACTTCCAAACCATTTGGAATACGCTTATTTACATGGTGAATCTGAATTACCTGTAATAATATCGTCTTCTCTTACTGAAAATGAGAAATCACAACTCATTTCTGTGTTGAAAGCTCATAAACCAGCCATTGCATGGAAGATTCATGATATTAAAGGAATAAGTCCTTCGTATTGCACACATAAAATCCTTATGGAAGAAGGTCATAAAACGTATGTGCAACGCCAACGAAGACTAAATCCTAATATGCAAGATGTAGTTAAGAAAGAGATTATTAAACTGCTAGATGCAGGTCTAATTTATCCAATCTCTGATAGTCCATGGGTAAGCCCAGTTCAATGTGTGCCTAAGAAGGGTGGCATGACTGTCATTACAAATGAGAAAAATGAGCTTATTCCTACTAGGACCGTAACAGGATAGCGTGTGTGTATTGATTATAGAAAATTAAATGACGCCACCAGAAAAGATCACTTTCCCTTACCTTTCATAGATCAAATGTTGGAAAGATTAGCCGGAAATAGTTACTATTGTTTTCTAGATGGATTTTCCGGATATTTTCAAATTCCAATAGCACCCGAAGATCAAGAGAAGACCACATTCACGTGCCCTTATGGTACTTTTTCTTACAAAAGGATGCCATTTGGACTTTGCAACGCCCCTGCAACCTTTCAAAGGTGTATGATGGCAATTTTTCACGACATGATAGAAGAATGCATGGAAGTATTCATGGATGACTTTTCAGTCTTCGGTGATACATTTGAATCATGTCTAGTTAATCTGGAACGAATGCTTCTTAGATGCGAACAATCAAATCTAGTACTTAATTGGGAGAAATGCCATTTCATGGTTAAAGAAGGCATCGTTCTTGGACATAAAATTTCAAAAGAAGGAATTGAAGTGGATAGAGCTAAAGTAGATGTAATTGCTAAACTTCCACATCCCACCAATGTTAGAGGAGTTAGGAGTTTTCTAGGGCATGCCAGTTTTTACCGACGTTTCATAAATGATTTTTCTAAAATTGCCACTCCTATGAATAAACTCCTAGAAAAGGATGCTCCATTCATCTTTCCAGATGAGTGTATCAAATCTTTTAATATTCTTAAAGAAAAACTCACTAATGCACCGATCATGATAACACCAAATTGGAATCTACCATTTGAACTAATGTGCGATGCAAGTGATTTTGCAATGGGAGCCGTTTTAGGACAAAGGATTGAAAAACGATTTCAACCTATATATTATGCTAGTAAGACGTTACAAGGAGCACAAACAAACTATACAACTACTGAAAAAGAACTCCTTGCCATTGTCTTTGCTTTTGACAAATTTCGATCATATCTCGTTCTAGCAAAAACGGTGGTCTATACCGACCATTCTGCTCTAAGATACCTATTTTCAAAACAAGATGCTAAACCAAGATTAATCCGTTGGATCTTACTCTTACAAGAGTTTGATATTGAAATCCGAGATAAAAGAGGAGCAGAAAATCTCGCCGCTGATCATCTTTCTCGTCTTGAAAATCCCGAATTAGATGTTCTAAATGAATCGGCCATACAAGACAACTTTCCTGATGAATATCTATTGAAGATAGATTATAAAGAAATACCATGGTTTGCAGACTATGCAAACTATTTAGTATGTGGATTCCTTGAAAAAGGATTATCGTACCAAAGACGAAAGAAATTCTTCAGTGATATAAAACACTATTTTTGGGAAGATCCACATCTGTTTAAAAGTTGTCCCGATGGAATAATACGCCGATGTGTATTTGGAGATGAAGCTAGTAAAATTTTAAACCATTGTCACACAGGACCAACAGGAGGGCATTATGGGCCTCAACTAACAGCAAGAAAAGTTTATGATGCTGGATTCTATTGGCATACAATTTACAAAGACGCACACCTTCTTTGCAAATCCTGTGATGCTTGTCAAAGGGCCGGAAAAATAAGTCAATGTGATGAAATGCCACAAAAAGTCATCCAAGTATGTGAAGTATTTGACATTTGGGGTATTGACTTTATGGGTCCATTTCCAAAATCTCATAATAATCTATATATACTCGTAGCCATTGATTATGTATCTAAATGGGCAGAAGCACAAGCTCTCCCAACTAACGATACACGAGTTGTAGTCAACTTTTTAAAACGTCTTTTTGCAAGGTTTGGAACACCGAAAGCTTTAATAAGTGATCGGGGTACTCATTTCTGTAATAATCAACTTGAGAAAGTTCTTAAAAGATATGGAGTAACTCATAAAATCTCCACCGCATATCATCCACAAACAAGTGGACAAGTTGAAAATACCAACCGAGCTTTAAAACGTATTCTAGAGAAAACCGTAGGATCAAATCCGAAGGAATGGTCCATTAAATTGGAGGATGCACTCTGGGCTTTTAGAACAGCCTACAAAACTTCAATTGGAACCACACCTTTTAGAGTTGTTTATGGAAAAGCATGTCATCTTCCAGTAGAAATTGAACACAAAGCATTTTGGGCTTTGAAGACATGTAATCTTGATTTACATGAAGCCGGACGTTTACGATTAAGTCAACTAAACGAATTAGAAGAATTAAGACATGAAGCATACGCAAATTCGTTAATCTATAAAGAAAGAACGAAGAAATGGCATGATAAAAGAATCAGAAGTTCAAAAGAATTTAAAGAAGGAGACAGAGTTCTTCTTTTCAATTCACGATTCAAGCTATTTCCTGGAAAATTGAAATCAAGATGGTCTGGACCATTCATAGTCAAAAGAGTTTTCCCATACGGAACGATAGAATTAATAAATTCAAATGGGATTGAATTTAAAGTTAATGGTCACAGAGTTAAACATTACATACATGGTCTGATGGAAGTCGACAACGAAGTTAATTACAATTTCGTCACCACAGCTAACTAATTGTGGGGAGAATTAAGTCTTTAAAGGATAATATGTATTTCTGTTAGAGTTAGATTGTCTGTTTTCGTGTAGTTCTCGAAAATGGAACCCGAATGGTCTTTCCCTAGCAGACCCTAAAGAACTAGTCTTCTCCCCCCATTCTGAATTTTTATTTTTTTTAGGTTTTTACAAAATGAAGACTGCCTGTGAACTAAACCATGGTCTAATTCTACACGCTTTGATCACTAAACGTAATAATGACATACTCCCGAGTGAATTAGTATCAGTAATCAGAGAAAGAATGGACGGAGTTAGAAAAGAATCCAGATGCGAAGATAATAAGTTACAATTTGGTAAAGGAAAATCAAAATCCGCAGCAAAAAGAAGAGCACGACACCTAGAACGATGTCACAAATGCGGAAAATGGTCACATGGAGGTAAATGTTCAAATAATCAAACCTATTCAAATACCGAATTTGTTACTTTATGCAGAGACGGACCGTTCATATGTTTAGAAGAAAAGACACTGAATGCTCGAGGTTACGCCTATGTAGCCATGGAAAACCAATTAAACTGACTATCTTATGAATGGGATA
This sequence comes from Rutidosis leptorrhynchoides, assembly GCF_046630445.1. Taxonomy (NCBI): domain Eukaryota; kingdom Viridiplantae; phylum Streptophyta; class Magnoliopsida; order Asterales; family Asteraceae; genus Rutidosis; species Rutidosis leptorrhynchoides. Next base: position 247,511,702 of record NC_092337.1, read on the forward strand.
GATCATATAACTAAGAAATCTATTTCACAGGTATGTTTGTACAGTTTTTATTTTATTTTTTTTCTTATTTTTAACCTTTTGATAATAAACGCTAATTTGTTCGCTATAAAGTATTAAATTGGTATTAAATAAAATTAGGTCTGGCGACCGAAATTATTGATATCATTTAAAAATTTATTACATCACTGCGAAATTTAACGTTTATTCTTAAGGTATAAATATCTTTAATCAATCAACCCAAAATATTTCAAAAATTCGTCATGAGTTAAATTAGGTCTTGGAACCGAAATTACTTTACCGAAAAGAGGGGCGCATATTTTTGATAATATTTGATTGATTAAAGTAGGATAAAAAGCCAAAAAGATTTTTAATTTTATTTTTACCATGTTTTTAAAATTAATATTTAAATCTTAAATTAATATTGTAAACTTTGTAAAAACAATATATTTAAAATTGTAAATATTTGAAAAATTAATATAAGTTTGGTGTGAATTTATAATATGAATTTTTAAATTAAGTTTGGTGTGAATTTTTAATTTTTAAAATATGAATTTTTAATTTTATGCATTTCAAATTTTAAGTTTGGTGCGAATTTTTAATATTAATTTTGAATTTTATATTTAAGTTGTGTGAATTTAAAAACAAAAATTTACTTTATCTCATTAAGTTAAAAATATGATTTTTAAAATTCGTCGTAAGTTGAAGACTAGGTCTTTGAACCGAAATTGCTTTACCCGAGGGAGGGACGAGAACTTTTATTATCATTATTTTTAATCTTATTGAATTAAAGTATGCCAAAAACAATAAAAAAAAAAAAAAACACAAAAATCTTAGCTTTTAAAACAATCGCTACAAAAAGACAAATTTTAAAATTTTGTCGAGGGACGGACTAGGACATCGATCCGAAACGACCTCGTCCTAAATAACAAGGGAAACAAAATTTTAAAATTAAGTACTTAATTGTTTTATAAGTTAATGATTATAAAAAAAAAAAAAATAGCAAACTCCGCGACTCGCGGAGTTTGAAGGCTTAAATGCCGCGAGTCGCGGGAGGACCGAAAAAAAAAAAATAAAGAGCTGGAACAGATCAGTCCCAACCCACAAAACAGACAAATACTGCGAACATAAACACGCAAAAACTCGAAAAATACACCCCAAAATCACAATTTTTAACCGTTAATCACCAAATTTTTTACTAAAATCATGTTGAGAAGGATGCTATCTAGGAATTACTCAAGAAAAACGGTAAATTTCTACACCTAAACACCATTTAATCCGAAATTAGTGTTCTTGAGCAATTTTTTCCCCAATTTGATTTTGATGCTTTTTAGTGTAATTATGCTTAAATTGTTTATGTATTATGCTTGTATAACCTAGATTGATGCTATTTAACATGATTAGAAGCCTTAAACTTCAAATTTTGAGTAATCTAGGGTTTGTGTTCTTGAGCAAATTTGGGGCTTTTTGATATAAACAGGTTATGGCCGATTTTTGTCATGAATTGTTGCTAAATTAAGTAGTGTAACATGTCTAGGTAGTTAAATGATCCAAACTTTGAGCCTAAACATGATTTTGAGAATTAAAGTGGACTTTTTCAAGTCTAAAATTCATGAACTTAATTTTTGAAAGATAATGCCATTTGAAACTTGTTTAATTGCTAGTAATGATTATTTTGACATGTTATTTGAGTTGAATGCTTATGAACTTGGCGAACATTTTCGTATATGCTTATTTGAAAAAGTGTAGATTTGATGAAAATATGAAAATGAGCTTAAGTTTGATATAAATTGATCATGTCATTGTAATTATTTTGATTGATGATTTTGCTGACACTAATGCATATTTGGATGCACAAAAATTGTGTTTGATGTGTTTTGCAGACTGAAAGGGGTGAATCTTCATCCCAAGCTCGCAATGCTCCTGCTGAGAATGCGGAACAACAGGAGGTGGATAACTACTACAAGCAGGATATACCTCATCCAGTCATGACCTTTTCTGATATGCACTTGGAAGAGTTGCACCCGAACCTGAGATTTGACAGACTTTGGATAGATTATCCAAAATATCAAAGGGGTTTGCATACTCTTCATTCTAAGGTTGTTGAGGTACCGAGGGTCATAGAATGGGGACCCTTAGAAGCTGTAGAATTGGCCGGGCCAATTAGGGAATTACTTGTACAGAGGTATGGTAATTCTACTTTTAATGACTGGGTATGTCTATTCACCATGCATAGACCTGTATATAAAGTATGGTGTGAAGAATTATTGTGTAGTATAGAGTTGAATGATCGGGTAACTAGTTTAACCGATCGATCTTTTATTAGATTTTTGTTAGGCGGTTCGATGCACCACATGTCTTTACTGGACATGGATCAGGCTTTACGTATATATACGCCTGAGGAGTTAGCATCTGCCGATTGTAGAGGGTTGATACTAAACGGTAGAAAGATAGATGAAAATTTTGATACACACGGTGTGTGGAGTCAAATGACAAGCCATCACCGTTTCAAAGGGGAAAATTACTCTTATTTGGATATAGATAGAGCCGAATTAAGAGTGATTCATAGGTTTTTAGCTAATTCGATTACACAAAGAGGTAAGAACAAGGAAAAGGTAAATGAACAGGATTTGTTTTACCATATGTGTATTCGAGACCCACAAAGCGCTGTAAGTATACCATATTGTGTGGGTTATTATTTATCAGCTATGGTTAGGGGGATGAGACCTCATAACATAATAGGAGGTGGTATTTTTATTACTTTGATTGGTGAATATCTCGGTGTGGATATAAGTCGGGGGGATTATTAGTAGAAGAACCAGAACCCCGCGATACTATAGGTTTAAATGTATACCATGGTGCGAAAGTTTTGAAAAGGCGAAATAACGCCGCAGTACCATACCATGGTAGACATCCACAGGTTGAGAGAAACCAACAGCAAGGTAATGTAGGAGGGGGAAATGAGATGCAAGAAATGCAAAGGTTTATAGCTTCACAGGAGTACGAAAATGCTAGACAGAGAGCATTTGAAGATTGGCAAGTTCATCAGAACCAAATCATAGCTCATTGCCAACATATAGGTAGAAACTATATTCCTACACCGAAACCCATCTTCCCTCCTTGGTCTATAGAGATGCAACCACCGTATCCTACGTATAACCCTGCCGAAGCATTCTATAGCACCTATGGTTATGCCTGGAACCCCTATTGGTACCAGTATCATCCCTAGTATACTTAGTTTTATTTATTTTGTAATTTGTAATGATTTATACGTTTAATACTTTTGTTAATATTGTAATAGTTTTTATAATTGTCTAACTTTTATTCTTAGATTTTAATAATTTTTGAATGTGGGGTAATATACCAAACTTCAAAAATATGTATATATGTTTGCAGTTTATCTTATGTACACAACAGGGTAAAACAACGCATTTTCAAAGACTGCCATTAAGTTCAGCAAAAGCAACTAATTTTGACAACAAGATGCAAAATATATGTGAAATAACAACAAGACGGAATGAACAAATGATGTGTACCATTTATCATTCAGCAAACAAACGCCAATATATTTGGAAACTTTGGTAAAAATTTAATCATTTTCACACAAATCACCCTCAATAATTTAAATTATTACCGATTTCTTGCAAATGAGGGCATTGCAAGATCTTAAGTGTGGGAAGGGGTTAAATTCTTTCGGATTTTAAAATTTTTTACTTTATACACTTGGTTACCATTAAAAATACTAGTAAACCAGTAGTTGTATTAGAATCTAGTGCTCTCTGATAATAAAGAACAGCCCTAGTCTTATATACTGACTACCCAATTCTAGTAAAATTTTTTAAAATTTTCAATTAAATGAACTCAAATTCATGTTTATACATATTTATGAACGATAAAACTAGGTGTTAACACCGAAATTATTGTTACCTCGGAAAGGACATAAATTGAGAAACAAACCAAAATGTTAAAATTCATTTAAAATGGAATAGAGGACGATAAAAAGGAAAATAAAAGCCAAGTGTGGGAAAATTTACCAAGTTATCTTAAACATATGTCACATATATCTGTAACAAATAACTGAAAATACTTTTACTTTGGACTAAACTAAACTGTTTTACCTGATTTACTGAAAGAAAGATGGATCTACACGATGAATCAATTCCATCATTAAAAGGAAGTAAAGTCTTCCGAAAAAGAAACGCGCTTCTTGATTTAGGTCATGAAGTTGTCGTCCAGACCAGCTGTAGGTTGACGAAAAATCTAGAAAAGTCATCACTAAAATCAGCAGGAAATCCACGAACCTCAGCATTAAACAGGGTCGCCAAGTGGTCAGATTTATCCTAACCATGAGAAGGATTTATCTCGTACAATGGGGGGGCACCATGCAAATTAGCTGGATAAGACTAATGAATCAGATCCGCAGAAAGGATAATCTCCTTAAAGATTAAAAATCAGCTTTTAAAGACTGATATTACTCAATCCTAGAGATTGACCTTAAAGATTGAGAATTACAAACTCATGGAATTCGATGATATCTAAACTTGAGCTTAAACGAGAAAATATTTTGATCAAAATTACAAACCGATTTGTTTTCTGAAAACCCTATTTTCAATGCGTTCATTACCATTGAACGTAAAATCCTAGGAATTCACCTGGAATTCATTAGGTCACCTGAACTAAATCGGGTGTCAACCGTAAGAACGGTGGTTGTATAGTGGTCAAAGACAGGACCTTGTGCCATACCGAAAAATTATAAGGGTGAGCTTTACTATTGCTCCTACCAAGGATAGTAATTGTGTTCGACACGTTATAGACCATAATTAAAAGCATGTCAGGGGACATTGCCTTAACAGTTGCTTGTTCAACGCTTTCCTTTACAACCGGATGGTAGTTTACCAAAAGGTAATATACGGGACAAGTAAACTGGACGTGTTGCTTTCCAAATACAAGGTTAGCAAGTGGGTGACACAAAACCATAAGTTTTGAGCTAAAATTTTCAAATCTGAAACCCACCAAACCCACAAAAATATTTTGCAAACACCGGTAAAGGGTTATTCCGGAAAACTTATCTAGGGTAAAAACTAGATTTAATTTTCAAAAGATCAAATGTTTTCATAAAGATCCAATTTCCTTAATGGATCTAAATTTTTATAGTCATGTGGGACTGTAAACCATATCGTTACTACCATTGTTTATACCACCATATAGAAATCACTGATGTACAAAGTGTGAAGAATAAAGAAGTGATTCTAGTATTTCAAGACGATATTGCTTGAGGACAAGCAACGCTTAAGTGTGGGAATATTTGATAATGCTAAAAACGAACATATATTTCATAGCATTATTTCTCAAGAAAGACAAGCGTTTAGTTGCAATTGTTCTATTTACAAGTGAGATTCGTTTAAATAATAAAAGGTGAAGACAAAAGACAGATTCGACGAATTGAAGACGCAAACGACCAAAAAGCTCAAAAGTACAAAAGACAATAAAAGAAGTTCCAATTATTGATAAGAAACGTCTCAAAATTACAAGAGTACAAGATTCAAAACGCAAAGTACAAGATATTAAATTGTACGCAAGGACGTTCGAAAATCCGGAACCGGGACCAGAGTCAACTCTCAACGCTCGACGCAACGGACTAAAAATTACAAGTCAACTATGCACATAAATATAATATAATATTTAAATAATTCTTATAATTATTTAATATATTATATTTATTTAAAACCGTCGGTAAACAAAGAGCCAAACTCCTCTGAGCTGTAAAAGCAAACTCCGCGACTCGCGGAGTTTGAAGGCCAAAAAGGCCGCGAGTCACGGAGCCCCAATTTCAGAAACTCCCTATAAAGCTCGCGCATTCTGATCGTAATCATCATATTTTTCTTCTTCTCCTCATTCATACTTAAAATATATATATATATATATATATATATATATATATATATATATATAATTTATATTTTAATTTTAATTATAATTCTAATAATAAGGGTATGTTAGCGAATGTTGTAAGGGTGTAAGTCGAAATTCTGTCCGTGTAACACTACGCTATTTTTAATCATTGTAAGTTATGTTCAACCTTTTTACATTAATGTCTCGTAGCTAAGTTATTATTATGCTTATTTAAAACGAAGTAATCATGATGTTGGGCTAATTACTAAAATTGGGTAATTGGGCTTTGTACCATAATTGGGGTTTGGACAAAAGAACGACACTTGTGGAAATTAGACTATGGGCTATTAATGGGCTTTATATTTGTTTAACTAAATGATAGTTTGTTAATGTTAATATAAAGATTTACAATTGGGTGTCCCTATAAATTACCATATACACTCAATCGGACACGATGGGCGGGGTATTTATATGTACGAATAATCGTTCATTTAACCGGACACGGGAATGGATTAATAACCACTAGAATAATTAAAACAGGGGTGAAATTATGTACAAGGACACTTGGTATAATTGATAACAAAATATTAAAACCTTGGGTTACACTCAGTCGACATCCTGGTGTAATTATTAAACAAAGTATTAAAATCTTGTTACAGTTTAAGTCCCCAATTAGATGGAATATTTAACTTCGGGTATAAGAATAATTTGACGAGGACACTCGCACTTTATATTTATGACTGATGGACTGTTATGGACAAAAACCAGACGGACATATTAAATAATCCAGGACAAAGGACAATTAACCCATGGGCATAAAACTAAAATCAACACGTCAAACATCATGATTACGGAAGTTTAAATAAGCATAATTCTTTTATTTCATATTTAATTTCCTTTATTTTATATTTAATTGCACTTCTAATTATCGCATTTTTATTGTTATTGTATTTAATTGCACTTTTAATTATCGTAGTTTTTAATTATCGCAAGTTTATTTTATCGCACTTTTATTATTCGCAATTTCATTATCGTTATTTACTTTATGCTTTAATTTAAGTCTTGTATTTATTTTTAATATTTTACATTTGGTTTTAACTGCGACTAAAGTTTTAAAATCGATAAACCGGTCATTAAACGGTAAAAACCCCCCTTTATAATAATAATATTACTTATATATATATATATATATTTGTATTTTTATAAAAGTAAACTAATATAGCGTTAAGCTTTGTTTAAAAAGATTCCCTGTGGAACGAACCGGACTTATTAAAAACTACACTACTGTACGATTAGGTACACTGCCTATAAGTGTTGTAGCAAGGTTTAAGTATATCCATTCTATAAATAAATAAATATCTTGTGTAAAATTGTATCGTATTTAATAGTATTTTCTGTAAAAATATAAGCTATTTTATATACTACTCTACTACCACATCACATTCAATGTTTGTTAACTTAATTTGAAGCATCACAAAGTATTGTTGGAGGATTATGAATTAAAATCTCTGTTCAGTTTGAGCTGAGATAGATCAAAGTACTTTGAGGACCTCTACGAATTGTGTTTTCGGCAAAGAGATGAAATCAGTTAAATTTTCTGTGATAATGATGTTGATATTCGAATCTGAAGGTTCACGAGGGTTTGATTTCTATTATTGATCACAAAAGTTAGCTTTATTTGTTGTAAGAATCATTAAACAAGAACCCGAGAATTCAAGTTCATGAATGAAATTGAATATTTGATGAATATAATTGTTTCCTGTAGTAAAATAGAGTTGTGAATCTATTATAATTTCTATTATTTGAAGAAGCTGAAATCATATGATATTGTTGCTGTGAACTCGTTAGATGAATTTGAATTGTGATTTGCATTGCGAAATTTGAATTTGTGTTTTGAAATATTGAGCAGGTGGTTTGTCGATGGTTGTTCGACAGAATATAAACAGAAGACAGAATTTGATAGATGGATTGTTCGTTCGTGAGGTGGGTTCGAACAGAAAAGCATAGCAGCGGTCTTGTAGGTTTGTGATGATGGTGATTTGATGTCCAGAAAACAGAAAAATATATGGTGTTAAGCCGAATTTTGAAGATGGTGAGACATGGTGTCGGTTTAGTTTTAAGATAAGAGAGAAAGATAGAAAGAAAGAAAGAAGGGTGGATTTGGTTATGGTGAGTTCAAAACAAAATAAAATTAGTTGATAGTAACAATAATGGGTTTGTTTTTCTTTGTGTTCAAGAAGTGTAATGATGTATGTATATGCATATAATGTATATATAGAGTCAGAGAGATAGTAGATGTTATATACATATATATATGAAGATAATAGAGGTGAGTGCAACCTGAGAGTATTGTAGCAGCTGCAAAAGTCGTCGTGTGTTGTGGTTAGTGGCGATAGAGTCTAATGACTAAGGGGATGAAGTGGTTTGGTGTTGGGCTGTGAGCTGTAAACAGAACAGTAATGAGCGGCAGCAGCAGCTGGGTTGTAGTACTCGAATAATAGAGAAATAGAAAGAGAAGAAGGATATGGAAAGGTGATGATCGTGAAGTGGTGTTTGTTCTTGGTGGTCTGTATATGTTAGTCATATATTTATATATAAATGTGAGAGTGGTTGAATATAGAATTAAAACACAGTTCAAGATCATGTATTGCATATATTACTCCATAATTATTTGAGATGGTGGGGAGACAAAAACAAAACTTTCAACAGTAATTTAATTTAATCATTCAATCATAATATCAATCATAACTAGTGAAGCCATCGAACATTTGAATTCTAATTACCGACGGTTTTAATTACGAAGATTATATCGTGAACCGTTGTTAATCAAGGGCGGATAAAAATATTCGGAAAATACCAAATTTTTAAATTAAGTGCATTTAATTATTTCGGTCTCTTAGGGTGTAAAAATCAGCCATAAAAGTTAATTAATTATTAGCGTTCAATCTCAAGTAAAATACACAGAGTAATAAAACTAAACAAATAGATCCTAAATATATTTTTAATAAGTCTATAATTTTATATAACACATTTTCGGATTACCGTTTATTTGTAATATTTATTTCTAATATACTTTATTTATATATAGATATGTTTTAAATCATAATTATTATAATATCCAATTTTATTTTATTTTACATAATTAATAATAATAACATATAGTACTTAAAATTATATTTTTCCACACACACACACACACACACACATATATATATATATATATATATATATATATATATATATATATATATATATATATATATATATATATATATATATATATATATATATATATATACATACGCATAAACATTTACAATTAATGGTTCGTGAATCGTCGAGAGCAGTTAAAGGGTAATTGCATACATGAAAACAGTTCAAACTTTTTGAGACTCAACCTTACAGACTTTGCTTATAATGTTGAAATCATACAAGATTAAGTTTAAATTTGGTTAAGAATTTCCGGGTCGTCACAGTACCTACCCGTTAAAGAAATTTCGTCCTGAAATTTGAGTGAGGTGGTCATGGCTAACAATAAAAATGTTTTCATGATGAATATGAGTTGATAAATAGAGTTTTATCATTATTGAGTAATAAAGATAAAATAATTCGATTATTCGAAGAGTACGAGTGAAGCTATCACTTAATAGTGAAATGAGAAAGATAAGTTTCATCATAACTTTTTACTAGTCATGGTTGAATTTAGGAAGTAAGGTGTGTCTTAACTTTTGACATTGTCTTGGTTGAATTCCGGAATTCAAGGGATTTAAAGAAAGTCTTAGAAATCTAAAAGATTTGATTTTTCGGTGAGTAAGGAAATTAAGATCTCTATTATTTAATACGGTGATCTGCCTCGATTACTCTGTCTGTTATTTTCACTATAAATGAACTTCTTCCGTTCCATTACTTTCACCATTCCTATACTTTCTTTCTCTATTCCTACTTCTAAAATATTGTGGAAATGCTCCATCCAGTTCTGATTCTTGATATTTTCCTATCTATGTATCTATCATCCTTCTTTTCAATCTTCCACCAGAAAATCTGTTTACTTCTACTAGTGCCTTGGGGGGAATACTATTCTTAATTATAACGTGTCTTTATGTTTTAAATCATAATTATTATAATATCCTATTTTATTTTATTTTACATAATTAATAATAATAACATATAGTACTTAAAATTATATTTTTCCAATTATTATTTATATATATATATATACACATATGCATAAACATTTACAATTAATGGTTCGTGAATCGTCGAGAGCAGTTAAAGGGTAATTGCATACATGAAAATAGTTCAAACTCTTTGAGACTCAACCTTACAGACTTTGCTTATCATGTTGAAATCATACAAGATTAAGTTTAAATTTGGTTGGGAATTTCCGGGTCGTCACAAAATAAGTCGTCGATTCTCGGTAGTGGGTAGCGGTTCTTGATGGTAAGTTTGTTCAACTCTCGGTAGTCGATACACAACCTAAATGTACCATCTTTCCTCTTGACAAACAAAATAGGAGCTCCCCACGGTGATGTGCTTGGTCGAATGAAACCATGCTCTAAAAGTTCTTGTAATTGGCTCTGAAGTTCCTTCATTTCGTTAGGTGCGAGTTTGTATGGAGCACGAGCTATTGATGCAGCTCCCGGTACAAGGTTTATTTGAAATTCAACGGATCGGTGTGGAGGTAGTCCCGGTAATTCTTTCGGAAATACATCGGGAAATTCTTTTGAGACGGGAATATCATTGATGTTCTTTTCTTTGGAATTGACTTTCTCGACGTGTGCTAGCACAGCATAGCAACCTTTTCTTATTAGTTTTTGTGCCTTTAGGTTACTAATAAGATTTAACATTGCGTTGCTCTTTTCTCCGTACACCATTAAGGGTTTTCCTTTTTCTCGTATAATGCGAATTGCATTTTTGTAACAAACGATCTATGCTTTCACTTCTTTCAACCATTCCATACCGATTATCACATCAAAACTCCCTAACTCTACTGGTATCTAGTCAATCTTAAATGTTTCGCTAACCAGTTTAATTTCTAGATTCCGACATATATTATCTGCTGAAAATAATTTACCATTTGCTAATTCGAGTAAAAATTTACTATCCAAAGGCGTCAATGGGCAACTTAACTTAGCACAAAATTCTCTACTCATATAGCTTCTATCCGCACCCGAATCAAATAAAACATAAGCAGATTTATCATCAATAAGAAAAGTACCCGTAACAAGCTCCAGGTCTTCCTGTGCTTCTGCCACATTAATATTGAAAACTCTTCCACGGCCCTGCCCATTAGTATTCCCCTGATTCGGGAAATTTCTAATAATGTGGCCCGGTTTTCCACATTTATAACAAACAGCGTTGGTATTACTTGCTCCGACACTATTCGTTTCGACATTACTTGTTCCGGCATTATTTGCTCCCTTAGTTCTGTTAAACTTTAGTCCATAGACCTCACACTTTGTCACGCTATGATGGGCAAATATGAATGATTACGACTCGTACAATAATTGTAAATACATATAGTATTTAGCCATCATCACAAACTTGTTAAGTTCTAGGCAGTACTCATATCACATTGGGGAGACCATAAGTTACGCCGTGTTTTCTTTAAAGCGTTAAATGCGGGGAACCTAAATGCAATTTTACGCTACGGGTTAAGAACCTATTTTGACTCAACATATCCCAACATAGGATTTCGTGAATTAGAAAGAGCTTCTAACATGTAACATAAAGAAGCATGTTATGCGTACGGGTTAGTGATGTTCGCTTCTTACCAAAGTGAGAAAAAGAATATCGGATTGCAACTTTTAAATAAAACCTTCCCACAAGTGACGGATTCAGTAGTTGGGGTGAGAAACAAGGTTTTTAGATTATTACAGGGTTGTTGGACATTACGAAACCCTCGTCCTTTTGACGACGTTACAACATGCTGCCTAGACAATGGTCATAACGGTTAATTTCCATAAGACCAAGGATGGGAAGTTGTCTTAGTAAAACCAGAATGCATGACTTGTTTCTGGACTTATGAATTACGTGTCTTTATTTCCTTTGCTGAACAACTTGCGTATTAACTAGATTTATCTTCAAAACTGTCCTGTATCATAGTGTACTATATTTCATGTTGTATGTAATATAGCGAAGTTGTAAGTTTAAAGAATATTTGTACGTGATATATTATTATAATCAGTTCTTCATATGGAATTGTAGTAGTTGAATTGTATATTAGCTACTAAGTATGAACTTAACGGGTAGGTAGTACCCGAATTTAAACTTATAAAACGCTAATATGAAGAAAAAGCTTTTATAAATGAGTTCATATTATGCTACGAAACACTATTGACTACTCTTAATATTCTGCATGATTAACTCGATTCAGTTGTCTATTTTGAAGGAAATGGCACCGACTACTCGACACACCATGAATATGAACGAAGAGGAATTGCGTACCTTTCTTACTGCAAACATAGCCGCAGTACAGGCTGCGCTACATACCAACAATAACGCTGAATCTAGTAATGCAGCTAACGGCGCAAGAAATCGTGTAAGATGCACTTACAAAGAATTCACTGCCTGCAAACCTTTGGAATTTGATGGAACCGAAGGACCAATTGGATTGAAATGGTGGATCGAGAAAGTCGAATCGGTGTTTGCCATAAGTAAGTGTACTGAAGAGGAAAAAGTTAAGTACGTTACGAATACCTTCACAGGTACTGCGTTAACGTGGTTGAACATCTATCTTGAACAGGTAGGACAAAATGCTGCTTACGCACTACCGTGGTCGGCATTCAAGCAATTGATGAACGAGCAGTACCGTCCTAGAAACGAAGTCAATAAACTCAAGGCAGAACTTAGAGAGTTACGAACACAAGGGTTCGACGTTACCACATATGAACGACGATTAACAGAGTTGTGCCTATTGTGTCCGGGAGCATTCGAAGATGAAGAAGAGAAGATCGACGCGTTTGTAAAAGGGTTACCAGTAAGGATTCAAGAAGATGTAAGTTCACACGAGCCCGCTTCTATACAGAAGGCAAGTCGAATGGCTCATAAACTCATAAATCAGATTGAGGGAAGAATTAAAGAGCAGGCGGCCGAAGAAGCCAACACAAAACAACTCAAGAGGAAGTGGGAGGAAAACGGTGACAAGAGTCACCAGTACAACAACAATAACAATTACAACCACAATCGCAACAACTATCCCAACAACCGCAACAACAATCGCAACAATAACTGCAATCCTAACAATAACTACAACAAACATCCCAACAACAACAACAACTACAACAACCGTTTCAACAACAATAACAATCCCAACAACAACCTCAATACCAACAACGGCAACAAAAACCAAAAACAGCCATGTCTTAGGTGTGAAGAAAATCACCAGGGGTTTTGCACGACATTTTGCAACAGGTTTAAAAGAAATGGTCATAGCGCGACAAAGTGTGAGGTCTACGGACCAAAGTTTAACAGAACTAAGGGAGCAAATAATGCCGGAACAAGTAATGCCGAAACAAATAGTGTCAGAGCAAGTAATACCAACGCTGTTTGTTATAAATGTGAAAAACCGGGCCACATTATTAGAAATTGCCCGAATCAGGGGAATACTAATGGGCAGGGCCATGGAAGAGTTTTCAATATTAATGCGGCAGAAGCACAGGAAGACCCGGAGCTTGTTACGGGTACTGATAATGCTAAAAACGAACATATATTTCATAGCATTATTCCTCAAGAAAGACAAGCTTTTAGTTGCAATTGTTCTATTTACAAGTGATATTCGTTTAAATAATAAAAGGTGAAGACAAAAGACAGATTCGACGAATTGAAGACGCAAACGACCAAAAAGCTCAAAAGTACAAAAGACAATAAAAAAGGTTCCAATTATTGATAAGAAACGTCTCGAAATTACAAGAGTACAAGATTTAAAACGCAAAGTACAAAATATAAAATTGTACGCAAGGACGTTCGAAAATCCGGAACCGGGACCAGAGTCAACTCTTAACGCTCGACGCAACGGACTAAAAATTACAAGTTAACTATGTATATAAATATAATATAATATATAATTAATTATATTAATTATATATATATTATATATATATTATAAAACCGTCGGCAGAGAAAGACTCCAAGGGTGTGAGCTGTAAAATCATTCTCCGCGACTCGCGGAGTTTGAAGAGGATTTTGCCGCGAGTCGCGGAGCCCCAAAATTCGACTCTTCCTATAAAGCAAACCGAATTCTGATCATTTTTCATAATCTATTTCTCTCTTCTCTCATATATACGTAATATATATATATATAATTTATATTTTAATTTTAATTTTAATTATAATTCTAATAATAAGGGTTTGTTAGCGAATATTGTAAGGGTGTAAGTCGAAATTCTGTCCGTGTAACGCTACGCTATTTTTAATCATTGTAAGTTATGTTCAACCTTTTTATATTAATGTCTCGTAGCTAAGTTATTATTATGCTTATTTAAAACGAAGTAATCATGATGTTGGGCTAATTACTAAAATTGGGTAATTGGGCTTTGTACCATAATTGGGGTTTGGACAAAAGAACGACACTTGTGGAAATTAGATTATGGGCTATTAATGGGCTTTATATTTGTTTAACTAAATGAAAGTTTGTTAATGTTAATATAAAGATTTACAATTGGGCGTCCCTATAAAATACCATATACACTCAATCGGACACGATGGGCAGGGTATTTATATGTACGAATAATCGTTCATTTAACCGGAAACGGGAATGGATTAATAGCCACTAGAATAATTAAAACAGGGGTGAAATTACATTCAAGGGTAATTGGTGTAATTGCTAACAAAGTAGTAAAACCTTGGTTTACACGCAGTTGATAACCTGGTGTATTCATTAAACAAAGTATTAAAACCTTGTTACAATTCGAATCCCCAATTAGTTGGAATATTTAACTTCGGGTATAAGGATAATTTGACGAGGACACTCGCACTTTATATTTATGACTGATGGACTGTTATGGACAAAAACCAGACGGACATATTAAATAATCCAGGACAAAGGACAATTAACCCATGGGCATAAAACTAAAATCAACACGTCAAACATCATGATTACGGAAGTTTAAATAAGCATAATTCTTTTATTTCATATTTAATTTCCTTTATTTTATATTTAATTGCACTTCTAATTATCGCACATTTATTTATTGTTATTTAATCGCACTTTTAATTATCGTACTTTTTAATTATCGCAAGTTTATTTTATCGCACTTTTATTATTCGCAATTTCATTATCGTTATTTACTTTACGCTTTAATTTAAGTCTTGTATTTATTTTATATTTTACATTTGGTTTTAACTGCGACTAAAGTCTTAAAATCGACAAACCGGTCATTAAACGGTAAAAACCCCCCTTTATAATAATAATATTACTTATATATATGTTTGTATTTTTATAAAAGTAAACTAATATAGCGTTGAGCTTTGTTTAAAGATTTCCCTGTGGAACGAACCGGACTTACTAAAAACTACACTACTGTACGATTAGGTACACTGCCTATAAGTGTTGTAGCAAGGTTTAAGTATATACCTTCTATAAATAAATAAATATCTTGTGTAAAATTGTATCGTATTTAATAGTTTTTCCTAGTAAAATATAAACTATTTCGTATACCTCTGCTAAAACATCAAGTATTTTTGGCGCCGCTACCGGGGACACTCTTAAACGCCGGAAGCGCAACATATAAAAAAAAAAAAGAAAGAGATTTATTCTATTAAAAGTCGCTTTTGTAAAAATACGTTTTAATTATTCAAAAATATAAAAAGAAAAATAAAAATATAAGTATTTTTAAGATTTTGTTAAATATTTAAGTTTTATAAGTTTCTTTATTTCTATTTTAGTTTATAAAAATATAAGTTTTATTAACTATCTTTTATTTATAGAAAAAAATTAAAAACAGAAAATAAAAAAAAAATTAAATAAAGAAAAAATGCGTCGAATTTAAAGCTGTCATCTGAATTTTTGAACCCCGCGACTCTCGGGGTTTGAAGCATTAAATACCGCAAGTCGCGGAGCTTCTCTGACACGCGAACAGGAAGCCCTAATTCAGCATTAATTACGGGTATTAATTAATTATTATTATTATTTAACCCCAATTATTATTATTATTATTATTAGTTTTATTTTAAGATTTACTTTTTATTTAATTTATATATTTTAGTTAAATTAGTTTTATTAAATTGTAAAATTAGTAGTTTTATTAAATATATAATATAAAAATAATATTTTTATAAAAATTGTACTTTTTACAATTTTTGTATATTTTTATATTTTGTCCCTTTTTAATCGTTGTAGCGTAACTTTTGTATTTTTAGCTCATATTTAATTTTAAACTTAGTTTTTGCTATAGTTATTTTTACTCCTAGATTTTTAGGCTTTGCCGTAGAATTCCTTAAGTACTTTTTCTTTAGACTAAGATCTAGGTGCTTTAGAATTTTGCGACGCCATTTTAAGTTTTAGTTTCTTTTTAAGTTATTTCCATTTGGGATTTAGTTTTTCCTGTAAGCTTTAATATTTTTAGACACCTTTTACTATGTATCAATTATCATTTCAATTAGTAATTTCAATTTGCGATTATAATTTTAAGTTAGTTGTAGTAATAAGGTTAGGTTAGTCAAGTATTTTTAAGTTTTTATAAGTTTCTTTTATTTTTCCGTCACCTTTTATTTTTCAACCATTTTTCCTTTTTCGACCTTTTTCGACGAACTCTTTTTCTCTCTTATTTCTCGCTATTCTAGTTTTTAGGACATAGATTTTTATTCTACTTCTTATCTAAATTTCTTAAAATTACGAAAATTTATTTTAAGTGGTTAAATTGATAGACATCAAAATTTTCTGGTTCGTAGTAATAGTTGGATTTGTACGTGGACCGGGTTATTGGAGCCAAACAGTCCTCAATTATATTGAGACCAAACGAATCCTGCCCCTCTGCTGCATCTTTTGGCTATTCGAAACGTGGGCAAAATCAGAAAAGTCTATTGATTGGATAACTTATTATAATTTTTCTTTCCTTTTTAAAACTAATAGGATATTCAGTGAATGCACCGAGCAAGACGTTCATCACCTTTTGTACGTTCACCACCTGTAACTAGATCAAGACATTTAGCAAATATAACCGCCGTTGATTTTTCTTTAGAATCGTCATCCAGTCGACCAAGAACTTCAGTTCAAATTTCCGATAATCCATTTTTTTGAACCCGACCTCACAATTGAGAATCCGGAGAATATTCAGGAACGGTTCGTAGATCCTGAACCATTAAACTTTCCTCCGGAGCCACCAATCATTCAAACAGAGATTGTTGAGGAACGAACCATTAAATCAGAATCATCTAGTGATACCGATTCAATAAATTCAATTATGGAGAATCTGGAACCTTTAAGTATGGAAGACCGAATGAGAGCTAAACGCACTGGCCAAGGTCACGCAATTACTCATCCAGACATTAATGCGCCAGATTATGAAATCAAAGGACAAATTCTACACATGGTGACTAATCAATGCCAATTTAGTGGTGCGCCGAAGGAAGATCCAAATGAACATCTACGTACCTTTAATAGGATCTGCACACTATTTAAAATCCGAGAAGTGGAGGATGAACAGATATATCTCATGTTATTTCCCTGGACTTTAAAGGGAGAAGCCAAAGATTGGTTGGAATCGTTACCTGAAGGGGCGATTGATACATGGGACGTTTTAGTTGACAAATTTCTTAAACAATTCTTTCCTGCATCTAAAGCCGTAAGACTTCAAGCAGAAATTGTTACGTTCACACAGAAACCAAATGAAACTCTATATGAGGCGTAGACTAGATATGGAAAGTTGTTAAGAGGATGTCCGCAACATGGTTTAGACACCTGTCAAATAGTACAAATATTCTACCAAGGATGCGACATCACTACAAGGAAAGACATAGATATAGCAGCTGGTGGTTCTATTATGAAGAAAATCGAAACTGATGCTTACAAAATTATTGATAACACTGCTTCCCACTCACATGAGTGGCACCAAGAAAATGATATCATTAGATCATCTAAAGCAGCTAGAGCCGATTCTAGCCATGACTTAGATTCCATTTCCGCAAAGATAGATGCTGTGGAGAGACGAATGGAAAAGATGACTAAGGATATTCACTCAATACGAATTAGTTGTGAGCAGTGTGGAGGACCACATTTGACAAAAGATTGTCTCAGTATTGAATTAACAATGGAACAAAGAGAGAATATTTCATACATAAACCAAAGACCTGGAAATAATTATCAGAATAATTATCAACCGCCAAGACCGATTTACAATCAAAACCAGAATTATAACCGAAATATTCCATACAACAACCAACAAGGTCCTAGCAATCAACAAGTATCCAATAATACTTACAATCAGCAAAGACCTAATTTTCAAAACAAACCACCACAACAAACCGATGATAAAAAACCGAATTTAGAAGATATGATGACAAAGCTAGTTGAAACTCAAACGCAGTTTTTCACATCTCAGAAACAAACCAATGAACAAAATGCTCAAGCATTTAGAAATCAACAAGCTTCTATTCAAAATCTGGAACAAGAAGTGAGTAACCTAGCAAGGTTAATAGGTGAAAGAAAACCGGGAAGTCTACCTAGTGATACAAACGCTAACCCCCGAAATGAAACAGCTAAAACCATTACCACAAGAAGTGGTACAACGCTTAAACCACCTGAAATACCTGTAACTTCTGATGAAACTATTCCTACTCCACAAAAACCACAACCTGATCAAGATAAGGAAAAAGAACCGGTAGTTGAAAAGGTTAATGAAAATAACACAGTTAAGGATAAACCTTATGTTAAACCATACCAACCACCACTTCCTTACCCGAGTAAAATGAAGAAAGAAAAACTTGAAGCCGAGCAATCCAAATTCTTGGATATGTTTAAACAGATAAATGTAAATCTTCCTTTCATTGATGTGATTTCAGGAATGCCTAGATATGCTAAATTCTTGAAAGATCTAATCTCAAATAGAAAGAAAATGGAAGAACTCTCGGCTGTTACTATGAATGCTAATTGTTCAGCAGTGTTGTTGAATAAGATACCAGAAAAACTATCTGATCCAGGAAGTTTCACAATTCCATGTTTTCTAGGTAGTCTTAGTTCAATAGAAGCATTGGCAGACTTAGGTGCTAGTATAAATCTAATGCCGTATTCACTATACACTAAACTAGACCTTGGAGAATTAAAACCAACCAGAATAAGCATACAACTAGCCGATAGATCAATAAAATATCCTAGAGGGATAATGGAGAACATGCTAGTTAAAGTTGGTAATTTAGTATTTCCAGTAGATTTTGTTGTTTTGGACATGGAAGAAGATTCTCAAGTTCCTCTCATATTAGGAAGACCATTCTTAAACACGGCTAAAGCAATGATAGACGTGTTCGGTAAGAAACTGACCCTAAGTATAGAGGATGAGAGTGTTACCTTTTCAGTTGATAGAGCAATGCAACAACCACAATCTGCAGATGATACATGTTATTATATTCAAACTATAGATGCACATGCAGAATTATTAAAAGAATTTCCAGAATTACAAGGAACAGGAGAATGTTCTTTAGGAGAAGGTAATGAACCAATTGATGAAGCTGAAATGTTAGCTACACTAATAGCTAATGGATATGAACCAACAACAGAAGAAATTCAAATGCTAAAAGAAGAAGACAGATATCGATATAAATCATCGATAGAAGAACCTCCGAAATTAGAGTTAAAGCCACTTCCAAACCATTTGGAATACGCTTATTTACATGGTGAATCTGAATTACCTGTAATAATATCGTCTTCTCTTACTGAAAATGAGAAATCACAACTCATTTCTGTGTTAAAAGCTCATAAACCAGCCATTGCATGGAAGATTCATGATATTAAAGGAATAAGTCCTTCGTATTGCACACATAAAATCCTTATGGAAGAAGGTCATAAAACGTATGTGCAACGCCAACGAAGACTAAATCCTAATATGCAAGATGTAGTTAAGAAAGAGATTATTAAACTGCTAGATGCAGGTTTAATTTATCCAATTTCTGATAGTCCATGGGTAAGCCCAGTTCAATGCGTGCCTAAGAAGGGTGGCATGACTGTCATTACAAATGAGAAAAATGAGCTTATTCCTACTAGGACTGTAACAGGATGGCGTGTGTGTATTGATTATAGAAAATTAAATGACGCCACCAGAAAAGATAACTTTCCCTTACCTTTCATAGATCAAATGTTGGAAAGATTAGCCGGAAATAGTTACTATTGTTTTCTAGATGGATTTTCCGGATATTTTCAAATTCCAATAGCACCCGAAGATCAAGAGAAAACCACATTCACATGCCCTTATGGTACTTTTGCTTACAAACGCATGCCATTTGGACTTTGTAACGCCCCTGCAACCTTTCAAAGGTGTATGATGGCGATTTTTCACGACATGATAGAAGAATGCATGGAAGTATTCATGGATGACTTTTCAGTCTTCGGTGATACATTTAAATCATGTCTAGTTAATCTGGAACGAATGCTAATTAGATGCGAACAATCAAATCTAGTACTTAATTGGGAGAAATGCCATTTCATGGTTAAAGAAGGCATCGTTCTTGGACATAAAATTTCAAAAGAAGGAATTGAAGTGGATAGAGCTAAAGTAGATGTAATTGCTAAACTTCCACATCCCACCAATGTTAGAGGAGTTAGGAGTTTTCTAGGGCATGCCGGTTTTTACCGACATTTCATAAAAGATTTTTCTAAAATTGCCACTCCTATGAATAAACTCCTAGAAAAGGATGCGCCATTCATCTTTTCAGATGAGTGTATCAAATCTTTTAATATTCTTAAAGAGAAACTCACTAATGCGCCGATCATGATAACACCAAATTGGAATCTACCATTTGAACTAATGTGCGATGCAAGTGATTTTGCAATGGGAGCCGTTTTAGGACAAAGGATTGAAAAACGATTTCAACCTATATATTATGCTAGTAAGACGTTACAAGGAGCACAAACAAACTATACAACTACTGAAAAAGAACTCCTTGCAATTGTCTTTGCTTTTGACAAATTTCGATCATATCTCGTTCTAGCAAAAACGGTGGTCTATACCGACCATTCTGCTCTTAGATACCTATTTTCGAAACAAGATGCCAAACCACGATTAATCCGTTGGATCTTACTCTTACAAGAGTTTGATATTGAAATCCGAGATAAAAGAGGAGCAGAAAATCTCGCCGCTGATCATCTTTCTCGTCTTGAAAATCCCGAATTAGAAGTTCTAAATGAATCGGCCATACAAGACAACTTCCCTGATGAATATCTATTGAAGATAGATTATAATGAAATCCCATGGTTTGCAGATTATGCAAACTACTTAGTTTGTGGATTCCTTGAAAAAGGATTATCGTACCAAAGACGAAAGAAATTCTTCAGTGATATAAAACACTATTTCTGGGAAGATCCACATCTGTTTAAAAGTTGTCCCGATGGAATAATACGCCGATGTGTATTTGGAGATGAAGCTAGTAAAATTTTAAACCATTGTCACACAGGACCAACAGGAGGGCATTATGGGCCTCAACTAACAGCAAGAAAAGTTTATGAAGCTGGATTCTATTGGCCTACAATTTATAAAGACGCACACCTTCTTTGCAAATCCTGTGATGCATGTCAAAGGGCCGGAAAAATAAGTCAACGTGATGAAATGCCACAAAATGTCATCCAAGTATGTGAAGTATTTGACATTTGGGGTATTGACTTTATGGGTCCATTTCCAAAATCTCATAATAATCTATATATACTCGTAGCCATTGATTATGTATCTAAATGGGCTGAAGCACAAGCTCTCCCAACTAACGATGCACGAGTTGTAGTCAATTTTTTAAAACGTCTTTTTGCAAGGTTTGGAACACCGAAAGCTTTAATAAGTGATCGGGGTACTCATTTCTGTAATAATCAACTTGAGAAAGTTCTTAAAAGATATGGAGTAACTCATAAAATCTCCACCGCATATCATCCACAAACAAGTGGACAAGTTGAAAATACCAACCGAGCTTTAAAACGTATTCTAGAGAAAACCGTAGGATCAAATCCAAAGGAATGGTCCATTAAATTGGAGGATGCACTCTGGGCTTTTAGAACAGCCTACAAAACTCCAATTGGAACCACACCTTTTAGACTTTTTTATGGAAAAGCATGTCATCTTCCAGTAGAAATTGAACACAAAGCATTTTGGACTTTGAAGACATGTAATCTTGATTTACATGAAGCCGGACGTCTACGATTAAGTCAACTAAACGAATTAGAAGAATTAAGACATGAAGCATACGAAAATTCATTAATCTATAAAGAAAGAACGAAGAAATGGCATGATAAAAGAATCAGAAGTTCAAAAGAATTTAAAGAAGGAGACAGAGTTCTTCTTTTCAATTCACGATTCAAGCTATTTCCTGGAAAATTGAAATCAAGATGGTCTGGACCATTCATAGTCAAAAGAGTTTTCCCATACGGAACGATAGAATTGATAAATTCAAATGGGATTGAATTTAAAGTTAATGGTCACAGAGTTAAACATTACATACATGGTCCGATGGAAGTCGACAACGAAGTTAATCACAATTTCGACACCACAGCTAACTAAGTGTGGGGAGAATCAAGTCTTTAAAGGATAATATGTATTTCTGTTAGAGTTAGATTGT
Source organism: Rutidosis leptorrhynchoides (assembly GCF_046630445.1). Taxonomy (NCBI): domain Eukaryota; kingdom Viridiplantae; phylum Streptophyta; class Magnoliopsida; order Asterales; family Asteraceae; genus Rutidosis; species Rutidosis leptorrhynchoides. The sequence goes on from NC_092337.1 coordinate 247,534,337, forward strand.
CTGTTTTCGTGTAGTTCTCGAAAATGGAACTCGAATGGTCTTTCCCTAGCAGACCCTAAAGAACTAGTCTTCTCCCCCCATTCTGATTTTTTTTTTTTTTTTTTTTAGGTTTTTACAAAATGAAGACTGCCTGTGAACTAAACCATGGTCTAATGCTACACGCTTTGATCACTAAAAGAAATAATGACATACTACCGAGTGAATTAGTATCAGTAATCAGAGAAAGAATGGACGGAGTTAGAAAAGAATCCAGATGCGAAGATAATAAGTTACAATTTGGTAAAGGAAAATCAAAATCCGCAGCGAAAAGAAGAGCACGACACCTAGAACGATGTCACAAATGCGGAAAATGGTCACATGGAGGTAAATGTTCAAATAATCAAACCTATTCAAATACCGAATTTGTTACTTTATGTAGAGACGGACCGTTCATATGTTTAGAAGAAAAGACACTGAATGCTCGAGGTTACGCCTATGTAGTCATGGAAAATCAATTAAACCGACTATCTTATGAATGGGATAGATCATATAACTAAGAAATCTATTTCACAGGTATGTCTGTACAGTTTTTATTTTTATTTTTATTTTTAACCTTTTGATAATAAACGCTAATTTGTTCGCTAAAAAGTGGTAAATTGGTATTGAATAAAATTAGGTTTGGCGACCGAAATTATTGATATCATTCAAAAATTTATTACATCACTGCGAAATTTAACGTTTATTCTTAAGGTATAAATATCTTTAATCAATCAAACCAAAATATTTCAAAAATTCGTCATGAGTTAAATTAGGTCTTGGAACCGAAATTACTTTACCGAAACCAGGGGCGCATATTTTTGATAATATTTGATTGATTAAAGTGGGATAAAAAGATAAAAAGATTTTTAATTTTATTTTTACCATATTTTTAAAATTAATATTTAAATCTTAAATTAATATTGTAAACTTTATAAAAACAATATATTTAAAATTGTAAATATTTGAAAAATTAATATAAGTTTGGTATGAATTTATAATATGAATTTTTAAATTAAGTTTGGTGTGAATTTTTAATTTTTAAAATATAAAATTTTAATTTTATGCAATTAAAATTTTAAGTTTGGTGTGAATTTTTAATATTAATTTTGAATTTCATATTTAAGTTGTGTGAATTTAAAAACAAAAATTTACTTTATCTCATTAAGTTAAAAATATGATTTTTAAAATTCGTCGTAAGTTGAAGACTAGGTCTTTGAACCGAAATTGCTTTACCCGAGGGAGGGACGAGAACTTTTATTATCATTATTTTTAATCTTAATGATTTAAAGTATGCCAAAAACATTAAAAAACCCAAAAATCTTAGCTTTTAAAACAATCGCTACAAAAAGACAAATTTTAAAATTTTGTCGAGGGACAGACTAGGACATCAATCCGAAACGACCTCGTCCTAAATAACAAGGGAAACAAAATTTTAAAATTAATTACTTAATTGTTTTAATAAGTTAATGATTATAAAAAAAAAAAAATATATATACCAAACTCCGCGACTCGCGGAGTTTGGAGGGTAAATCCCCGCGACTCGCGGGAGGACCGGATTACAGAAAAAAAAATAAGAGCTGCAACAGCTCAGTTTCACACTCCACACCCAAAAATACTGCGAACATAACCCCGAAAAACCACCCAAAAACACCCCAAAAATCACAATTTTTAACCGTTAATCACCAAATTTTTTACTAAAATCATGTTGAGAAGGATGCTATCTAAGAATTACTCAAGAAAAACGGTAAATTTCTACACCTAAACACCATTTAATTCGAAATTTGGTGTTCTTGAGCAATTTTTCCCCAATTTGATTTTGATGCTTTTTAGTGTAATTATGCTTAAATTGTTTATGTATTATACTTGTATAACCTAGATTGATGCTGTTTAACATGATTAGAAGCCTTAAACTTCAAATTTCGAGTAATCTAGGGTTTGTGTTCTTGAGCAAATTTGGGGCTTTTTGATATAAACAGGTTATGGCCGATTTTTGTCATGAATTGTTGCTAAATTGAGTAGTGTAACATGTCTAGGTAGTTAAATGATCCAAACTTTGAGCCTAAACATGATTTTGAGAATTAAAGTGGACTTTTTCAAGTCTAAAATTCATGAACTTGATTTTTGAAAGATAATGCCATTTGAGACTTGTTTAATTGCTAGTAATGATTATTTTGACATGTTATTTGAGTTGAATGCTTATGAACTTGGCGAACATTTTCGTATATGCTTATTTGAAAAAGTGTAGATTTGATAAAAATGTGAAAATGAGCTTAAGTTTGATATAAATTGATAATGTCATTGTAATTATTTTGATTGATGATTTTGCTGACACTAATGCATATTTGGATGCACAAAAATTGTGTTTGATGTGTTTTGCAGAATGAAAGGGGTGAATCTTCGTCCCAAGCCCGAAATGCTCCTGCTGAGAATTTGGAACAACAGGAGGTGGATAACTACTACAAGCAGGATATACCTCATCCAGTCATGACCTTTTCCGATATGCACTTGGAAGAGTTGCACCCGAACCTGAGATTTGACAGACTTTGGATAGATTATCCAAAATATCAACGGGGTTTGCATACTCTTCATTCTAAGGTTGTTGAGGTACCAAGGGTCAGAGAATGGGGACCCTTAGAAGCTGTAGAATTGGCCGGGCCAATTAGGGAATTACTTGTACAGAGGTATGGTAATTCTTCTTTTAATGACTGGGTATGTTTACTCACCATACGTAGACCTGTATATAAAGTATGGTGTGAAGAATTGTTATGTAGTATAGAGTTGAATGATCGGGTAGCTAGTTTAACCGATCGTTCTTTTATTAGATTTTTGTTAGGCGGTTCGATGCGCCACATGTCTTTACTGGACATGGCTCAGGCTTTACGTATATATACGCCTGAGGAGTTAGCGTCTGCCGATTGTAGAGGATTGATACTAAACGGTAGAAAGATAGATGAAAATTTTGATACACACGGTGTGTGGAGTCAAATGACAAGCCATCACCGTTTCAAAGGGGGAAATTACTCTTATTTGGATATAGATAGAGCCGAATTAAGAGTGATACATAGATTTTTAGCTAATTCGATTACACAAAGGGGTAAGAACAAAGAAAAAGTAAATAAACAAGATTTGTTTTACCATATGTGTATTCGAGACCCACAAAGCGCTGTAAGTATACCATATTGTGTGGGTTATTATTTATCAGCTATGGTTCGGGGGATGCGACCACATAGCATAATAGGAGGTGGTATTTTTATTACTTTGATTGGTGAATATCTCGGTGTGGATATAAGTCGGGGGGGATTATTACTAGAAGAGCCGGAACCCCGCGATACTATAGGTTTAAATGTATACCATGGTGCGAAAGTTTTGAAGAGGCGAAATAACGCCGCAGTACGATACCATGGTAGACATCCACAGGTGGAGAGAAACCAGCAGCAAAGTAATGTAGGAGGGGGGAATGAGATGCAAGAAATGCATAGGTTTATAGTTTCTCAGGAATACGAAAATGCTAGACAGAGAGCATTTGAAGATTGGCAAGTTCATCAGAACCAGATCATAGCTCATTGCCAACATATAGGTAGAAACTATATTCCTACACCGAAACCCATCTTCCCTCCTTGGTCTATAGAGATGCAGCCACCATATCCTACGTATGACCCTGCCGAAGCATTCTATAGCACTTATAGTTATGCCTGGAACCCCTATTGGTACCAATATCATCCTTAGTTTACTTATTATTTCTTTTATTTTTTATTTTGTAATTTGTAATTATTGATATGTTTAATACTTTTGTTAATATTGTAATCATTTTTATAATTATCTAACTTTTATTCTTAGATTTTAATAATTTTTGAATGTGGGGTAATATACCAAACTTCAAAAATATGTATATATATTTGCAGTTTATCTTATGTACACAACAGGGTAAAACAACGCATTTTCAAAGACTGGCATTAAGTTCAGCAAAAGCAACTAATTTTGACGACAAGATGCAAAATATATGTGAAATAACAACAAGACGGAATGAACAAATGATGTGCACCATTTATCATTCAGCAAACAAATGCCAATATATTTGGAAACTTTGGTAAAAATTTAATCATTTTCACACAAATCACCCTCAATAATTTAAATTGTTACTGATTTCTTGCAAATGAGGGCATTGCAAGATCTTAAGTGTGGGAAGGGGTTAAATTCTTTCGGATTTTAAAATTTTTTACTTTATACACTTGGTTACCATTAAAAATACTAGTAAAGCAGTAGTTGTATTAGAATCTAGTGCTCTCTGATAAAAAAGAACAGCCCTAGTCTTATATACTGACTACCCAATTCTAGTAAAATTTTTCAAAATTTTCAATTAAATGAATTCAAAATCATGTTTATACATATTTATGAACGATAAAACTAGGTTTTAACACCGAAATTATTGTTACCTCGGAAAGGACATAAATTGAGAAACAAACCAAAATGTTAAAAATTCATTTAAAATGGAATAGAGGACGATAAAAAGGAAAATAAAAGCCAAGTGTGGGAAAATTTACCAAGTTATCTTAAACATATGTCACATATATCTGTAACAAATAACTGAAAATACTTTTGCTTTGGACTAAACTAAACTGTTTTACCCGATGAAAGAAAAGAAGAGATGGATCTACACGATGAATCAATTCCATCATTAAAAGGAAGTAAAGTCTTCCGAAAAAGACACGCGCTTCTTGATTTAGGTCATGAAGTTGTCGTCCAGACCAGCTGTAGGTTGACGAAAAATCTAGAAAAGTCATCACTAAAATCGGTTGGAAATCCACGGACCTCAGCATTAAACAGGGTCGCCATGTGGTCAGATTTATCCTAACCATGAGAAGGATTTATCTCGTACAATGGGGGGGGCACCGTGCAAATTAGCTTGATAAGACTAATGAATCAGATCCCCAGAAAGGATAATCTCCTTAAAGATTAAAAATCAGTTTTTAAGACTGATATTACTCAATCCTAAAGATTGACCTTAAAGATTGAGAATTACAAACTCATGGAATTCGATGATATCTAAACTCGAGCTTAAACGAGAAAATATTTTGATCAAAATTACAAACCGATTTGTTTTCTGAAAACCCTATTTTCAATGCGTTCATTACCATTGAACGTAAAATCCTAGGAATTCACCTGGAATTCATTAGGTCACCTGAACTAAATTGGGTGTCAACCGTAAGAACGGTGGTTGCATAGTGGTCAAAGACAGGACCTTGTGCCAGACCGAAAAATTATAAGGGTGAGCTTTACTATTGCTCCTACCAAGGATAGTAATTGCGTCCGACACGTTATAGACCATAATTAAAAGCATGTCAGGGGACATTGCCTTAACAGTTGCTTGTTCAACGCTTTCCTTTCAACCGGACGGTAGTTTACCGAAAGGTAATATACGGGACAAGTAAACTGGACGTGTTGCTTTCCAAATACAAGGTTAGCAAGTGGGTGACACAAAACCATAAGTTTTGAGCTAAAATTTTCAAATCTGAAACCCACACAACCCACAAAAATAATTTGCAAACACCGGTGAAGGGTTATTCCGGAAAATTTATCTAGGGTAAAAACTAGATTTAATTTTCAAAAGATCAAATGTTTTCATAAAGATCCAATTTCCTTAATGGATCTAAATTTTTATAGTCATGTGGGACTGTAAACCATATCGTTACTACCATTGTTTATACCGCCGTATAGAAATCACTGATGTACAAAGTGTGAAGAATAAAGAAGTGATTCTAGTATTTCAAGACGATATTGCTTGAGGACAAGCAACGCTCAAGTGTGGGAATATTTGATAATGCTAAAAACGAACATATATTTCATAGCATTATTCCTCAAGAAAGACAAGCTTTTAGTTGCAATTGTTCTATTTACAAGTGATATTCGTTTAAATAATAAAAGGTGAAGACAAAAGACAGATTCGACGAATTGAAGACGCAAACGACCAAAAAGCTCAAAAGTACAAAAGACAATCAAAAAGGTTCCAATTATTGATAAGAAACGTCTCGAAATTACAAGAGTACAAGATTTAAAACGCAAAGTACAAAATATAAAATTGTACGCAAGGACATTCGAAAATCCGGAACCGGGACCAGAGTCAACTCTTAACGCTCGACGCAACGGACTAAAAATTACAAGGTAACTATGTATATAAATATAATATAATATATAATTAATTATATTAATTATATATATATTATATATATATTATAAAACCGTCGGCAGAGAAAGACTCCAAGGGTGTGAGCTGTAAAATCATTCTCCGCGACTCGCGGAGTTTGAAGAGGATTTTGCCGCGAGTCGCGGAGCCCCAAAATTTGACTCTTCCTATAAAGCAAACCGAATTCTGGTCATTTTTCATAATCTATTTCTCTCTTCTCTCATATATACGTAATATATATATATATAATTTATATTTTAATTTTAATTTTAATTATAATTCTAATAATAAGGGTATGTTAGCGAATATTGTAAGGGTGTAAGTCGAAATTCTGTCCGTGTAACGCTACGCTATTTTTAATCATTGTAAGTTATGTTCAACCTTTTTATATTAATGTCTCGTAGCTAAGTTATTATTATGCTTATTTAAAACGAAGTAATCATGATGTTGGGCTAATTACTAAAATTGGGTAATTGGGCTTTGTACCATAATTGGGGTTTGGACAAAAGAACGACACTTGTGGAAATTAGATTATGGGCTATTAATGGGCTTTATATTTGTTTAACTAAATGAAAGTTTGTTAATGTTAATATAAAGATTTACAATTGGGCGTCCCTATAAAATACCATATACACTCAATCGGACACGATGGGCAGGGTATTTATATGTACGAATAATCGTTCATTTAACCGGACACGGGAATGGATTAATAGCCACTAGAATAATTAAAACATGGGTGAAATTACATTCAAGGGTAATTGGTGTAATTGCTAACAAAGTAGTAAAACCTTGGTTTACACGCAGTTGATAACCTGGTGTATTCATTAAACAAAGTATTAAAACCTTGTTACAATTCGAATCCCCAATTAGTTGGAATATTTAACTTCGGGTATAAGGATAATTTGACGAGGACACTCGCACTTTATATTTATGACTGATGGACTGTTATGGACAAAAACCAGACGGACATATTAAATAATCCAGGACAAAGGACAATTAACCCATGGGCATAAAACTAAAATCAACATATCAAACATCATGATTACGGAAGTTTAAATAAGCATAATTCTTTTATTTCATATTTAATTTCCTTTATTTTATATTTAATTGCACTTCTAATTATCACACTTTTATTTATTGTTATTTAATCGCACTTTTAATTATCGTACTTTTTAATTATCGCAAGTTTATTTTATCGCACTTTTATTATTCGCAATTTCATTATCGTTATTTACTTTACGCTTTAATTTAAGTCTTGTATTTATTTTATATTTTACATTTGGTTTTAACTGCGACTAAAGTCTTAAAATCGACAAACCGGTCATTAAACGGTAAAAACCCCCCTTTATAATAATAATATTACTTATATATATGTTTGTATTTTTATAAAAGTAAACTAATATAGCGTTGAGCTTTGTTTAAAGATTTCCCTGTGGAACGAACCGGACTTACTAAAAACTACACTACTGTACGATTAGGTACACTGCCTATAAGTGTTGTAGCAAGGTTTAAGTATATCCATTCTATAAATAAATAAATATCTTGTGTAAAATTGTATCGTATTTAATAGTTTTTCCTAGTAAAATATAAACTATTTCGTATACCTCTGCTAAAACATCAGGTACGTTTCTTATTGACGATAAATCTGCTTATGTTTTATTTGATTCGGGTGCGGATAGAAGCTATATGAGTAGAGAGTTTTGTGCAAAATTAAGTTGCCCATTGACGCCTTTGGATAGTAAATTTTTACTCGAATTAGCAAATGGTAAATTAATTTCAGCAGATAATATATGTCGAAATCGAGAAATTAAACTGGTTAGCGAAACTTTTAAGATTGACTTGATACCAGTAGAGTTAGGGAGTTTTGATGTGATAATCGGTATGGACTGGTTGAAAGAAGTGAAAGCAGAGATCGTTTGTTACAAAAATGCAATTCGCATTATACGAGAAAAAGGAAAACCCTTAATGGTGTACGGAGAAAAGAGCAACGCAAAGTTAAATCTTATTAGTAACCTGAAGGCACAAAAACTAATAAGAAAAGGTTGCTATGCTGTGCTAGAACACGTCGAGAAAGTCAATTCCGAAGAAAAGAACATCAATGATATTCCCATCGCAAAAGAATTTCCCGATGTATTTCTGAAAGAATTACCGGGACTACCTCCACACCGATCCGTTGAATTTCAAATAAACCTTGTACTGGGAGCTGCACCAATAGCTCGTGCTCCATACAGACTCGTACCTAGCGAAATGAAGGAACTTCAGAGCCAATTACAAGAACTTTTAGAGCGTGGTTTCATTCGACCAAGCACATCACCGTGGGGAGCTCCTGTTTTGTTTGTCAAGAATAAAGATGGTACATTCAGGTTGTGTATCAACTACCGAGAGTTGAAAAACATACCATCAAGAACCGCTACCCACTACCGAGAATCGATGACTTATTTGATCAACTACAAGGCTCTTCTGTTTATTCGAAGATCGATTTACGTTCTGGATATCATCAAATATGGGTGAAGGAGGATGATATTCTAAAGACTACTTTTAGGACGCGTTACGGTCATTACGAGTTTATGGTTATGCCATTTGGATTGACTAACGCACCAGCTGTGTTCATGGACCTCATAAACCGAGTGTGTGGGCCATATCTGACAAGTTTGTCATTGTTTTCATCGATGACATACTTATTTACTCAAAGAATGATCAAGAGCACGAAGAACACTTAAGAAAAGTGCTAGAGTTGTTAAGGAAAGAAAAACTGTACGCTAAGTTTTCAAAGTGTGCATTTTGGTTGGAAGAAGTTCAATTCCTCGGTCACATAGTGAACAAAGAAGGTATTCAGGTGGATCTAGCAAAGATTAAAACCGTTGAAAAGTGGGAAACCCCAAAAACTCCGAAACATATACGCCAGTTTTTAGGACTAGCTGGTTACTATAGAAGGTTCATCCAAGACTTTTCCAGAATAGCAAAACCCTTGACTATATTAACGCATAAAGGAAAGAAATTTGAATGGAAGGATGAACAAGAGAAAGCGTTTCAGCTATTGAAGAAAAAGTTAACTACGGCACCTATATTGTCATTACCTGAAGGGAATGATGATTTTGTGATATATTGTGACGCCTCAAAGCAAGGTCTCGGTTGTGTATTAATGCAACGAACGAAAGTAATTGCTTATGCGTCTAGATAATTGAAGATTCACGAACAAAATTATACGACGCATGATTTGGAATTAGGCGCGGTTATTTTTGCATTAAAGACTTAGAGGCACTACTTATATGGGGTTAAAAGTATTATATATACCAACCACAAAAGTCTTCAACACATATTTAATCAGAAACAACTGAATATGAGGCAGCGTAGGTGGATTGAATTGTTGAATGATTATGACTCTGAGATTCGTTACCACCCGGGGAAGGCAAATGTGGTAGCCGACGCCTTGAGCAGGAAGGACAGAGAACCCATTCGAGTAAAATCTATGAATATAATGATTCACAATAACCTTACTACTCAAATAAAGAGGTGCAACAAAGAGTTTTAAAAGAGGGAAATTTAAAGGATGAAATACCCAAAGGATCGGAGAAGCATCTTAATATTCAGGAAGACGGAACCCGGTATAGGGCTGAAAGGATTTGGGTACCAAAAATTGGAGATATGATAGAAATGGTACTTAGAGAAGCTCATAAAACCAGATACTCAATACATCCTGGAACGGAGAAGATGTACAAGGATCTCAAGAAACATTTTTGGTGGCTGGGTATGAAAGCCGATGTTGCTAAATACGTAGGAGAATGTTTGACGTGTTCTAAGGTCAAAGCTGAGCATCAGAAACCATCAGGTCTACTTCAACAACCTGAAATCCCGGAATGGAAATGGAAAAAAATTACCATGGATTTCATCACTAAATTGCCAAGGACTGCAAGTGGTTTTAATACTATTTGGGTAATAGTTGATCGTCTCACCAAATCAGCACACTTCCTGCCAATAAGAGAAGATAACAAGATGGAGAAGTTAGCACGACTGTATTTGAAGGAAGTCGTATCCAGACATGGAATACCAATCTCTATTATCTCTGATAGGGATGGTAGATTTATTTCAAGATTCTGGCAGACATTACAGCAAGCATTAGGAACTCGTCTAGACATGAGTACTGCCTATCATCCACAAACTAATAGGCAGAGCAAAAGGATGATACAAATACTTGAAGACATGCTACGAGCATGTGTTATTGATTTCGGAAACAGTTGGGATCGACATCTACCGTTAGCAGAATTTTCCTACAACAACAGCTACAATTCAAGCATTGAGATGGCGCCGTTTGAAGCACTTTATGGTAGAAAGTGCAGGTCTCCGATTTGTTGGAGTAAAGTGGGGGATAGACAGATTACGGGTCCGAAGATAATACAAGAAACTACCGAGAAGATCATCCAAATTCAACAACGGTTAAAAACCGCCCAAAGTCGACAAAAGAGCTACGCTGACATTAAAAGAAAACATATAGAATTTGAAATTGGAGAGATGGTCATGCTTAAAGTTGCACCTTGTAAAGGCGTTGTTCGATTTGGTAAACGAGGGAAATTAAATCCAAGGTATATTGGACCATTCAAGATTATTGATCGTGTCGGACCATTAGCTTACCGACTTGAGTTACCTCAACAACTTGCGACTGTACATAACACTTTCCACGTCTCGAATTTGAAGAAATGTTTTGCTAAAGAAGATCTCACTATTCCATTAGATGAAATCCAAATCAACGAAAAACTTCAATTCATCGAAGAACCCGTCGAAATAATGGATCGTGAGGTTAAAAGACTTAAGCAAAACAAGATACCAATTGTTAAGGTTCGATGGAATGCTCGTAGAGGACCCGAGTTCACCTGGGAACGAGAAGATCAGATAAAGAAAAATACCCGCATTTATTTCCAGAAGATACGTCAACACCTCCAACTGCTTAAAATTTCAGGACGAAATTTATTTAACGGGTAGGTACTGTAGTGACCCGAACTTTTCCATGTTTATATATATATATATTAAATGAAATTGTTATTTACATGATTAAGTGTATCCAATATGTTAAGCAATCAAACTTGTTAAGACTTGATTAATTGAAATAGGTTTCATATAGACATTTGACCACCCAAGTTGACCGGTGATTCACGAACGTTAAAACTTGTAAAAACTATATGATGACATATATATGATTATATATATAGTTAACATGATATTATGATAAGTAATTATCTCATTAGGTATTTTAACAATGAGTTATATACATAAAATTGAGTTTATTGAATTAAGAAACTCGAAACGATATATATAACGATTATCGTTATAACAACTTCTTACTAAATACATATGAATCATATTAAGATATTGATACAATATGTTTAATCATGATAAATGATAAGTAAACATGTCATTAAGTGTATTAACAATGAACTACATATGTAAAAACAAGACTACTAACTTAATGATTTCGAAATGAGACATATATGTAACGATTATCGTTGTATCGACATTTAAATGTATATATATCATATTAAGATATATTAATATATCATAATATAATGATAATATAATAATTTAACATCTCATTAGATATAATAAACATTGGGTTAATAACATTTAACAAGATCGTTAACTTAAAGGTTTCAAATCAACATTTACATGTAACGACTAACAGTGACTTAACGACTCAGTTAAAATGTATATACATGTAGTGTTTTAATATGTATTCATACACTTTTGAAAGACTTCAAGACACTTATCAAAATACTTCTACTTAATAAAAATGCTTACAATTACATCCTCGTTCAGTTTCATCAACAATTCTACTCGTATGCACCCGTATTCGTACTCGTACAATACACAGCTTTTAGATGTATGTACTATTGGTATATACACTCCAATGATCAGCTCTTAGTAGCCCATGTGAGTCACCTAACACATGTGGGAACCATCATTTGGCAACTAGCATGAAATATCTCATAAAATTACAAAAATATGAGTAATCATTCATGACTTATTTACATGTAAACAAAATTACACATCCTTTATATCTAATTAATATACCAACGACCAAAAATACCTACAAACATTTTAATTCTTCAATTTTCTTCATCTAATTTATCTCTCTCAAGTTCTATCTTCAAGTTCTAAGTGTTCTTCATAAATTCTACAAGTTATAGTTTCATAAAATCAAGAATACTTCCAAGTTTGCTAGCTTACTTCCAATCTTGTAGAGTGATCATCCAACCTAAAGAAATCTTTCTTATTTACAGTGAAATATCTTTATAATACAAGGTAATACTCATATTCAAACTTTGATTCAATTTCTATAACTATAACAATCTTATTTCGAGTGGAAATCTTACTTGAACTTGTTTTCGTGTCACGATTCTACTTCAAGAACTTTCAAGCCATCCAAGATCCTTTGAAGCTAGATCCATTTGTGTCTTTTCCAGTAGATTCATCCACAAAACTTGAGGTAGTAATGATGTTCATAACATCATTCGATTCATACATATAAAGCTATCTTATTCGAAGGTTTAAACTTGAAGTCACTAGAACATAGTTTAGTTAATTCTAAACTTGCTCGCAAACAAAAGTTAATCCTTCTAACCTGACTTTTAAAATCAACAAAACACATGTTCTATATCTATATGATATGCTAACTTAATGATTTAAAACCTGGAAACACGAAAAACACCATAAAACCGGACATACGCCGTCGTAGTAACACCGCGGGCTGTTTTGGGTTTGATAATTAAAAACTATGATAAACTTTTATTTAAAAGTTGTTCTTCTAGGAATTATGATTTTTCTTATGAACATGAAACTATATCCAAAAATCATGGGTAAACTCAAAGTGGAAGTATGTTTTTCAAAATGGTCATCAAGACGTCGTTCTTTCGACTGAAATGACTAACTCTTACAAAAACGACTTGTAACTTATATTTATGATTATAAACCTATAATTTATCTGTTTATATTCATATAATAGAGTTCAATATGAAACTATAGCATTTCGATTCACTCAAAACGGATTTAAAATGAAGAAGTTATGGGTAAAACAAGATTGGATATTTTCACGTAATATGTCAACCATAGAATGTAGTTTCACGTACTTGTGTCTATTTTGTAAATCATTTATAAAACCTGCATGTATTCTCATCCCAAAAATATTAGATTTTAAAAGTGGGACTATAACTCACTTTCACAGATTTTTACTTCGTCGAGAAGTAAGACTTGGCCACTGTTGATTCACGAACCTATAACAATATATACATATATATTAAAGTATGTTCAAAATATATTTACAACACTTTTAATATATTTTGATGTTTTAAGTTTATTAAGTCAGCTGTCCTCGTTAGTAACCTACAACTAGTTGTCCACAGTTAGATGTACAGAAATAAATCGATAAATATTATCTTGAATCAATCCACGACCCAGTGTATACGTATCTCAGTATTGATCACAACTCAAACTATATATATTTTGGAATCAACCTCAACCCTGTATAGCTAACTCCAACATTCACATATAGAGTGTCTATGGTTGTTCCGAAATATATATAGATGTGTCGACATGATAGGTCGAAACATTGTATACGTGTCTATGGTATCTCAAGATTACATAATATATAATACAAGTTGATTAAGTTATGGTTGGAATAGATTTGTTACCAATTTTCACGTAGCTAAAATGAGAAAAATTATCCAATCTTGTTTTACCCATAACTTCTTCATTTTAAATCCGTTTTGAGTGAATCAAATTGCTATGGTTTCATATTGAACTCTATTTTATGAATATAAACAGAAAAAGTATAGGTTTATAGTCGGAAAAATAAGTTACAAGTCGTTTTTGTAAAGGTAGTTATTTCAGTCGAAAGAACGACGTCTAGATGACCATTTTAGAAAACATACTTCCACTTTGAGTTTGACCATAATTTTTGGATATAATTTCATGTTCATAATAAAAATCATTTTCTCAGAATAACAACTTTTAAATCAAAGTTTATCATAGTTTTTAATTAACTAACCCAAAACAGCCCGAGGTGTTACTACGACGGCGTAAATCCGGTTTTACGGTGTTTTTCGTGTTTCCAGGTTTTAAATTATTAAGTTAGCATATCATATAGATATAGAACATGTGTGTAGTTAATTTTAAAAGTCAAGTTAGAAGGATTAACTTTTATTTGCGAACAAGTTTAGAATTAACTAAACTATGTTTTAGTGATTACGAGTTTAAACCTTCGAATAAGATAGTTTTATATATATGAATCGAATGATGTTATGAACATCATTACTACCTCAAGTTTAGTAGGTAAACCTACTGGAAGTGACAAGAAATGATCTAGCTTCAAAGGATCTTGGATGGCTTGAAAGTTCTTGAAGTAGGATCATGACACAAAAACAAGTTCAAGTAAGATTTTTACTCGAATTAAGATAGTTTATAGTTATAGAAATTGAATCAAAGTTTGAATATGAATATTACCTTGAATAAGAAAGATAATCTACTGTATATAACAAAGGTTTCTTGATCTTAGATGATTACTTGGAATGGATTAGAAAGCTTGGAAGTAAATTAGTAAACTTGAAGGGATTTTTGAAGTATTCTTGAAGTGTTCTTCCTATGATGATTATAGCTTGATTCTTGAAGTGATTTTTGATGAAGATGATGATTAACTACTGGAAAAATACGTTCATAATAGTGTGTGTGTGTTGAGAGAGAATTAGAAAGAGAATTGGAAGTGAAATGGAGTGAATGATGAGTGGTAATTGGTGAGTGGTGAGTGGGGTTAAAAGGAGTTCTAGTTAGTTGACTAGCTCATGGTAGAAGTTAAAATTGATTAGTCATACATGACATAATCAAGAGTGGAATCCCATGCTATTTCCTATTGGTATATACCCATAGTAAGTACGTTTTGAAGCTGTGTATAATACGGGTAAGAATACGACTAGAATTCTTGATGAAAGAAAAGAATGGGAAAGTAACTGTAACCATTTTCGTTAAGTATGAGTGTTTTGATATATGTCTTGAAGTCTTCCAAAAGTATTTTAATACATCTAAATACACTACATGTATATACATTTTAACTGAGTCGTTAAGTCATCGTTAGTCGTTACATGTAAGTGTTGTTTTGAAACCTTTAAGTTAACGATCTCAATTAATGTTGTTAACCCATTGTTTATTATATCTAATGAGATGTTAAATTATTATATTATCATGATATTTTGATATATTAATATATCTTAATATGATATATATACATTTAAATGTCGTTACAACGATAATCGTTACATATATGTCTCGTTTCGAAATCCTTAAGTTAGTAGTCTTGTTTATATGTATATAACTCATTGTTAATATACTTATGGAGATACTTACTTATCATAATCTCATGTTAACCATATGTATATCCATATATATATCGTCATGTCGTTTTTACAAGTTTTAACGTTCGTGAATCGCCGGTCAACTTGGGTGGTCAATTGTCTATATGAAACATATTTCAATTAATCAAGTCTTAACAAGTTTGATTGCTTAACATGTTGGAAACATTTAATCATGTAAATATCAATCTCAATTAATATATATAAACATGGAAAAGTTCGGGTCACTACAGTACCTACCCGTTAAATAAATTTCGTCCCGAAATTTTAAGCTGTTGAAGGTGTTGACGAATCTTCTGGAAATAGATGCGGGTATTTCTTCTTCATCTGATCTTCACATTCCCAGGTGAACTCGGGTCCTCTATGAGCATTCCATCGAACCTTAACAATTGGTATCTTGTTTTGCTTAAGTCTTTTAACCTCACGATCCATTATTTCGACGGGTTCTTCGATGAATTGAAGTTTTTCGTTGATTTGGATTTCATCTAACGGAATAGTGAGATCTTCTTTAGCAAAACATTTCTTCAAATTCGAGACGTGGAAAGTGTTATGTACAGCCGCGAGTTGTTGAGGTAACTCAAGTCGGTAAGCTACTGGTACGACACGATCAATAATCTTGAATGGTCCAATATACCTTGGATTTAATTTCCCTCGTTTACCAAATCGAACAACGCCTTTCCAAGGTGTAACTTTAAGCATGACCATCTCTCCAATTTCAAATTCTATATCTTTTCTTTTAATGTCAGCGTAGCTCTTTTGTCGACTTTGGGCGGTTTTCAACCGTTGTTGAATTTGGATGATCTTCTCGGTAGTTTCTTGTATAATCTCCGGACCCGTAATCTGTCTATCCCCCACTTCACTCCAACAAATCGGAGACCTGCACTTTCTACCGTAAAGTGCTTCAAACGGCACCATCTCAATGCTTGAATGGTAGCTGTTGTTGTAGGAAAATTCTGCTAACGGTAGATGTCGATCCCAACTGTTTCCGAAATCAATAACACATGCTCGTAGCATGTCTTCAAGCGTTTGTATCGTCCTTTCGATCTGCCCATTAGTTTGTGGATGATAGGCAGTACTCATGTCTAGACGAGTTCCTAATGCTTGCTGTAATGTCTGCCAGAATCTTGAAATAAATCTGCCATCCCTATCAGAGATAATAGAGATTGGTATTCCATGTCTGGAGACGACTTCCTTCAAATACAGTCGTGCTAACTTCTCCATCTTGTCATCTTCTCTTATTGGCAGGAAGTGTGATGATTTGGTGAGACGATCAACTATTACCCAAATAGTATCAAAACCACTTGCAGTCCTTGGCAATTTAGTGATGAAATCCATGGTAATGTTTTCCCATTTCCATTCTGGGATTTCGGGTTGTTGAAGTAGACCTGATGGTTTCTGATGCTCAGCTTTGACCTTAGAACACGTCAAACATTCTCCTACGTATTTAGCAACATTGGCTTTCATACCCGGCCACCAAAAATGTTTCTTGAGATCCTTGTACATCTTCCCCGTTCCAGGATGTATTGAGTATCTGGTTTTATGAGCTTCTCTAAGTACCATTTCTCTCATATCTCCAAATTTTGGTACCCAAATCCTTTAAGCCCTATACCCGGTTCCGTCTTCTCGAATATTAAGATGCTGCTCCGATCCTTTGGGTATTTCATCCTTTAAATTTCCTTCTTTTAAAACTCCTTGTTGCGCCTCCTTTATTTGAGTAGTAAGGTTATTATGAATCAATATATTCATAGATTTTACTCGAATGGGTTCTCTGTCCTTCCTGCTCAAGGCATCGGCTACCACATTTGCCTTCCCCGGGTGGTAACGAATTTCAAAGTCGTAATCATTCAACAATTCAATCCACCTACGCTGCCTCATATTCAGTTGTTTCTGATTAAATATGTGTTGAAGACTTTTGTGGTCGGTATATATAATACTTTTGACCCCATATAAGTAGTGCCTCCAAGTATTTAATGCAAAAACAACCGCGCCTAATTCCAAATCATGCGTCGTATAATTTTGCTCGTGAATCTTCAATTGTCTAGACGCATAAGCAATCACCTTCGTTCATTGCATTAATACACAACCGAGACCTTGCTTTGATGCATCACAATAAATCACAAAATCATCATTCCCTTCAGGCAATGACAATATAGGTGCCGTAGTTAGCTTTTTCTTCAATAACTGAAACGCTTTCTCTTGTTCATCCTTCCATTCAAATTTCTTCCCTTTATGCGTTAATGCAGTCAAGGGTTTTGCTATTCTGGAAAAGTCTTGGATGAACCTTCTGTAGTAACCAGCTAGTCCTAAAAACTGGCGTATGTGTTTCGGAGTTTTCGGGGTTTCCCACTTTTTAACAGTTTCTATCTTTGCCGGATCCACCTTAATACCTTTTTTGTTCACTATGTGACCGAGGAATTGAACTTCTTCCAACCAAAATGCACACTTTGAAAATTTAACATACAATTCTTCCTTCCTCAATACTTCTAACACCTTTCTCAAATGTTCACCGTGTTCTTGGTCATTCTTTGAGTAAATAAGTATGTCATCAATGAAAACAATGACAAACTTGTCAAGGTATGGTCCACACACTCGGTTCATAAGGTCCATGAACACAGCTGGTGCATTAGTTAAACCAAATGGAATGACCATAAACTCGTAATGACCGTAACGTGTTCTGAAAACAGTCTTTGGAATATCATCTTCTTTCACCCGCATTTGATGATACCCAGAACGTAAGTCAATCTTTGAATAAACAGACGAGCCTTGTAGTTGATCAAATAAGTCATCGATTCTCGGTAGTGGGTAGCGGTTCTTGATGGTAAGTTTGTTCAACTCTCGGTAGTCGATACACAACCTGAGTGTACCATCTTTCTTCTTGACAAACAAAACAGGAGCTCCCCACGGTGATGTGCTTGGTCGAATGAAACCATGCTCTAAAAGTTCTTGTAATTGGCTTTGCAGTTCTTTCATCTCGCTGGGTGCGAGTCTGTAAGGAGCACGAGCTATTGGTGCAGCTCCTGGTACAAGGTCTATTTGAAATTCAACGGATCGATGTGGGGGTAATCCCGGTAATTCTTTCGGAAATACATCGGGAAATTCTTTTGCGACGGGAACATCATTGATGCTCTTTTCTTCAGTTTGTACTTTCTCGACGTGTGCTAGAACAGCATAGCAACCTTTTCTTATTAGTTTTTGTGCCTTCAAATTACTAATAAGATGTAGCTTCGTGTTGCCCTTTTCTCCGTACACCATTAAGGGTTTTCCTTTTTCTCGTATAATGCGAATTGCATTTTTGTAACAAACGATCTCTGCTTTCACTTCTTTCAACCAGTCCATACTGATTATCACATCAAAACTCCCTAACTCTACTAGTATCAAATCAATCTTAAATGTTTCGCTAACCAGTTTAATTTCTCGATTCCGACATATACTATCTGCTGAAATTAATTTACCATTTGCTAATTCGAGTAAAAATTTACTATCCAAAGGCGTCAATGGACAACTTAATTTAGCACAAAAATCTCTACTCATATAGCTTCTATCCGCACCCGAATCAAATAAAACGTAAGCAGATTTATTTTCAATAAGAAACGTACCCGTAACAAGCTCCGGGTCTTCCTGTGCCTCTGCCGAATTAATATTGAAAACTCTTCCGCGGCCTTGTCCATTCGTGTTCTCCTGGTTCGGGAAATTTCTAATAATGTGACCCGGTTTTCCACATTTATAACAAACTACATTGGCATAACTTGCTCCGACACTACTTGCTCCTCCATTACTCGTTCTGACACCATTTTTTCCTTTCGTTCTATTAACCCCTGGTCCGTAGACCTCACACTTCGCCGCGCTATGACCATTTCTTTTACACTTGTTGCAAAATTTGGTGCAGAACCCCGAGTGATACTTTTCACACCTTTGGCATAGCTGCTTCTGATTGTTGTTGTTGTTACGGTTATTATTGTTGTTGGGATGATTGTTGTAGTTACTGTTGTTGTTGTTGTTGTTGTTGTTGTTGTTGTTGGGCCGTTTGTTGTAGTTGCGATTGATGTTGCGATTGTTGGGATAATTGTTGCGATTATTGTTGTAATTGCTGTTGTTGTTGTATTGGTGATTCTTATCACCGTTTTCCTCCCACTTTCTTTTGACTTGCTTCACATTAGCCTCTTCAGCAGTCTGTTCTTTAATTCTTTCTTCAATCTGGTTCACTAGTTTGTGAGCCATTCTACATGCCTGTTGTATGGAGGCGGGCTCGTGTGAACTTATATCTTCTTGGATTCTTTCCGGTAATCCTTTCACAAACGCGTCGATCTTCTCTTCCTCATCTTCGAATGCTCCCGGACACAATAGGCATAATTCTGTGAATCGTCTTTCGTACGTGGTAATATCAAATCCTTGGGTTCGTAACCCTCTAAGTTCTGTCTTGAGCTTATTGACCTCGGTTCTGGGACGGTACTTCTCGTTCATCAAGTGCTTGAATGCTGACCACGGTAGTGCGTACGCATCGTCTTGTCCCACTTGCTCTAGATAGGTATTCCACCATGTTAACGCAGAACCTGTGAAGGTATGCGTAGCGTACTTTACTTTGTCCTCTTCAGTACACTTACTTATGGCAAACACCGATTCGACCTTCTCGGTCCACCGTTTCAATCCGATCGGTCCTTCGGTTCCATCAAATTCCAAAGGTTTGCAGGCAGTGAATTCTTTGTAGGTGCATCCTACACGATTTCCTGTACTGCTAGATCCATGGTTATTGTTGGTATGTAGCGCAGCCTGTACTGCGGCTATGTTTGAAGCTAGAAAAGTACAGAATTCCTCTTCATTCATATTCACGGTGTGTCGAGTAGTCGGTGCCATTTCCTTCAAAATAGTCAAATGGAACAAGTTAATCATACAGAATATTAAGAGTAGTTAATAGTATTTCGTAGCATAATATGAACTCATTTATAAAAGCTTTTTCTTCATATTAGCGTTTTATAAGTTTAAGTTCGGGTAGTACCTACCCGTTAAGTTCATACTTAGTAGCAAATATACAATTCAACTACTACAATTCTATATGAAAAACTGATTATAATAATATTTCGCGTTCAAACTTTTACACAATATTTTACAAACTTACAATACCGCTTATTTTACATATAGCATGAAATATAGCACACAATAAATTTGATACAAGATGGTTGTGAAGATAATTCTAGCTAGTACACAAGTCGTTCAGCAAAGGCAATAAAGACACGTAATTCATACGTCCAGAAACA
The DNA here is from genome assembly GCF_046630445.1 of Rutidosis leptorrhynchoides. Classification (NCBI taxonomy): domain Eukaryota; kingdom Viridiplantae; phylum Streptophyta; class Magnoliopsida; order Asterales; family Asteraceae; genus Rutidosis; species Rutidosis leptorrhynchoides. The sequence continues at coordinate 247,555,177 of NC_092337.1, forward strand.
AGTCATGCATTCTGGTTTTACTAGGATTACTTCCCATCCTTGGTCTTGTGGAACATAACCGTTATGGCTGTTGATAAGACAGCGTGTTGTAACGTCGTCAAAGGGACGAGGGTTACGTAATGTCCAACAGTCCCGTAACAATCTAAAAACCTCATTTCTTACCCCAATTACCGACTCCGTCACTTGTGGGAACGTTTTGTTTAATAGTTGTAGCCCGATGTTCTTGTTCTCACTTTGGTGAGAAGCTAACATTACTAATCCGTAAGCATAACATGCTTCTTTATGTTGCATGTTAGCCGCTTTTTCTAAATCACGAAGTCCAATATTCGGATATATTGAGTGAAAATAATTTCTTAACCCATTGCGTAAAATAGCATTTGGGTTCCCCGCAATATATGCGTCAAAGTAAACACATCGTAACTTATGGATTTCCCAATGTGATATCTCCCATCTTTCGAACGAAAGCCTTTTATAAACCAAGGCATTCTTGGAACGTTCTTCGAATATCTTACAAACTGATCTCGCCTTAAATAGTTGTGCCGAAGAATTCTGACCGACTCTAGACAAGATTTCATCAATCATGTCTCCGGGTAGGTCTCTTAAAATATTGGGTTGTCTATCCATTTTGTGTTTTTATACTGTAAAATAGACAAGAGTTGGATTCATAAAAAAAATATTTATTAATACAAGCAATTTTTACATATATCATAAAGCATAAGCACACTGTATTACATATATTACACCACATGAATACAACTATCTTATTCCGACTCGCTTGTTTCTTCTTCTTCGATTTTGGTTCGTTTTGCCAAGTTTCTAGGGATATATGATGTTCCCCTAATACGAGCCGTCGTTTTCCACATTGGTTTAGAAAAACCTGGTGGTTTAGAGGTTCCCGGGTCATTGTTACAACTTAAGGACTTCGGGGGTTGACGATACATATAAAGTTCATCGGGGTTAGAATTAGATTTCTCTATTTTTATGCCCTTTCCCTTATCATTTTCTTTTGCCTTTTTAAATTCAGTTGGGGTAATTTCTATAACATTATCGGAATTCTCGTCAGAATCCGATTCATCGGAGAATTGGTAATCCTCCCAATATTTTGCTTCCTTAGCGGAAACACCATTGACCATAATTAACCTTGGTCGGTTGGTTGAGGATTTTCTTTTACTTAACCGTTTTATTATTTCCCCCACCGGTTCTATTTCTTCATCCAGTTCCGATTCTTCTTCCGGTTCCGATTCTTCTTCTGGTTCCGACTCTTCTTCCGGTTCCTCTTCGGGAACTTGTGAATCAGTCCACGAATCATTCCAATTTACATTTGACTCCTCATTATTATTAGGTGAGTCAATGGGACTTGTTCTAGAGGTAGACATCTATCACATAATATCAAACGCGTTAAGAGATTAATATATCACATAATATTCACATGTTAAAAATATATAGTTTCCAACAAAATTTGTTAAGCAATCATTTTTCAAGTAAACACGGTCGAAGTCCAGATTCACTAATGCATCCTAACAAACTCGATAAGACACACTAATGCAAAATTCTGGTTCTCTAAGACCAACGCTCGGATACCAACTGAAATGTCCAGTTCTTATTGATTAAAAGCGTTCCATATTAATTGATTTCGTTACGAGGTTTCGACTTCTATATGAGACGTTTTTCAAAGACTGCATTCATTTTTAAAACAAACCATAACCTTTATTTCATAAATAAAGGTTTAAAAAGCTTTACGTAGATTATCAAATAATGATAATCTAAAATATCATGTTTACACACGACCATTACATAATGGTTTACAATACAAATATGTTACATCGAAATCAGTTTCTTGAATGCAGTTTTTACACAATATCATACAAACATGGACTCCAAATCTTGTCCTTATTTTAGTATGCAACAGCGGAAGCTCTTAGTATTCACCTGAGAATAAACATGCTTTAAACGTCAACAAAAATGTTGGTGAGTTATAGGTTTAACCTATATATATCAAATTGTAACAATAGACCATAAGATTTCATATTTCAATATACATCCCATACATAGAGATAAAAATCATTCATATGGTGAACACCTGGTAACCGACATTAACAAGATGCATATATAAGAATATCCCCATCATTCCGGGACACCCTTCGGATATGATATAAATTTCGAAGTACTAAAGCATCTGATACTTTGGATGGGGTTTGTTAGGCCCAATAGATCTATCTTTAGGATTCGTGTCAATTAGGGTGTCTGTTCCCTAATTCTTAGATTACCAGACTTAATAAAAAGGGGCATATTCGATTTCGATAATTCAACCATAGAATGTAGTTTCACGTACTTGTGTCTATTTTGTAAATCATTTATAAAACCTGCATGTATTCTCATCCCAAAAATATTAGATTTTAAAAGTTATAACTCACTTTCACAGATTTTTACTTCGTCGAGAAGTAAGACTTGGCCACTGTTGATTCATGAACCTATAACAATATATACATATATATTAAAGTATGTTCAAAATATATTTACAACACTTTTAATATATTTTGATGTTTTAAGTTTATTAAGTCAGCTGTCCTCGTTAGTAACCTACAACTAGTTGTCCACAGTTAGATGTACAGAAATAAATCGATAAATATTATCTTGAATCAATCCACGACCCAGTGTATACGTATCTCAGTATTGATCACAACTCAAACTATATATATTTTGGAATCAACCTCAACCCTGTATAGCTAACTCCAACATTCACATATAGAGTGTCTATGGTTGTTCCGAAATATATATAGATGTGTCGACATGATAGGTCGAAACATTGTATACGTGTCTATGGTATCTCAAGATTACATAATATAAAATACAAGTTGATTAAGTTATGGTTGGAATAGATTTGTTACCAATTTTCACGTAGCTAAAATGAGAAAAATTATCCAATCTTGTTTTACCCATAACTTCTTCATTTTAAATCCGTTTTGAGTGAATAAAATTGCTATGGTTTCATATTGAACTCTATTTTATGAATCTAAACAGAAAAAGTATAGGTTTATAGTCGAAAAAATAAGTTACAAGTCGTTTTTGTAAAGGTAGTCATTTCAGTCGAAAGAACGACGTCTAGATGACCATTTTAGAAAACATACTTCCACTTTGAGTTTGACCATAATTTTTGGATATAATTTCATGTTCATAATAAAAATCATTTTCTCAGAATAACAACTTTTAAATCAAAGTTTATCATAGTTTTTAATTAACTAACCCAAAACAGCCCGCGGTGTTACTACGACGGCGTAAATCCGGTTTTACGGTGTTTTTTGTGTTTCCAGGTTTTAAATCATTAAGTTAGCATATCATATAGATATAGAACATGTGTGTAGTTAATTTTAAAAGTCAAGTTAGAAGGATTAACTTTTATTTGTGAACAAGTTTAGAATTAACTAAACTATGTTTTAGTGATTACGAGTTTAAACCTTCGAATAAGATAGTTTTATATATATGAATCGAATGATGTTATGAACATCATTACTACCTCAAGTTTAGTAGGTAAACCTACTGGAAGTGACAAGAAATGATCTAGCTTCAAAGGATCTCGGATGGCTTGAAAGTTCTTGAAGTAGGATCATGACACAAAAACAAGTTCAAGTAAGATTTTTACTCGAATTAAGATAGTTTATAGTTATAGAAATTGAATCAAAGTTTGAATATGAATATTACCTTGAATAAGAAATATAATCTACTGTATATAACAAAGGTTTCTTGATCTTAGATGATTACTTGGAATGGATTAGAAAGCTTGGAAGTAAATTAGTAAACTTGAAGGGATTTTTGAAGTATTCTTGAAGTGTTCTTCCTATGATGATTATAGCTTGATTCTTGAAGTGATTTTTGATGAAGATGATGATTAACTACTGGAAAAATACGTTCATAATAGTGTGTGTGTGTTGAGAGAGAATTAGAAAGAGAATTGGAAGTGAAATGGAGTGAATTATGAGTGGTAATTGGTGAGTGGTGAGTGGGGTTAAAAGGAGTTCTAGTTAGTTGACTAGCTCATGGTAGAAGTTAAAATTGATTAGTCATACATGACATAATCAAGTGTGGAATCCCATGCTAGTTCCTATTGGTATATACCCATAGTAAGTACGTTTTGAAGCTGTGTATAATACGGGTAAGAATACGACTAGAATTCTTGATGAAAGAAAAGAATGGGAAAGTAACTGTAACCATTTTCGTTAAGTATGAGTGTTTTGATATATGTCTTGAAGTCTTCCAAAAGTATTTTAATACATCTAAATACACTACATGTATATACATTTTAACTGAGTCGTTAAGTCATCGTTAGTCGTTACATGTAAGTGTTGTTTTGAAACCTTTAAGTTAACGATCTCAATTAATGTTGTTAACCCATTGTTTATTATATCTAATGAGATGTTAAATTATTATATTATCATGATATTATGAAATATTAATATATCTTAACATGATATATATACATTTAAATGTCGTTACAACGATAATCGTTACATATATGTCTCGTTTCGAAATCCTTAAGTTAGTAGTCTTGTTTATATGTATATAACTCATTGTTAATATACTTATGGAGATACTTACTTATCATAATCTCATGTTAACCATATGTATATCCATATATATATCGTCATGTCATTTTTACAAGTTTTAACGTTCGTGAATCGCCGGTCAACTTGGGTGGTCAATTGTCTATATGAAACATATTTCAATTAATCAAGTCTTAACAAGTTTGATTGCTTAACATGTTGGAAACATTTAATCATGTAAATATCAATCTCAATTAATATATATAAACATGGAAAAGTTCGGGTCACTACACAAAAGGTTGGTGAGTTCATTAGTTTATCATAATCGATCATTTTCATCATTTTAATAGACCACAAGAATTTCATTTCCATTTCTCATAAATATACGTCCCATGCATAGAGACAAAAATCATTCATATGGATTGAACACCTGGTAACCGACATTAACTAGATGCATATAAGAATATCCCCTATCATTCCGGGAAATCCTTCGGACATGATATAAAACAACATCGAAGTACTAAAGCATCCAGTACGTTGGATGGGGTTCGTCGGGCCCATAGATCTATCTTTAGGATTCGCGTCAATTAGTAGATCGGTTTACTAATTCTTAGGTTACCAAGAAAAAAGGGCATATTCGGCTTCGATCATTCAACCATATAATGTAGTTTCGATTACTTGTGTCTATTTCGTAAAACATTTATAAAAGTTGCACATGTATTCTCAGCCCAAAAATATAAAGGGTAAAAAGGCAAATGAAACTCACCACACTGTATTTTGTAGTAAAAAATACATATGATATCATTGAACAAGTAGGGTTGGCCTCGGATTCACGAACCTATATATATATATATATATATATATATATATATATATATATATATATATATATATATATATATATATATATATATAGTAATATCATATATTATTTTATTTACACAAATGAATTGAATCATATAAGTTTCTATTTCAAATGAATATATATATATATATATATATATATATATATATATATATATATATATATATATATATATATATATATATATATATATATATATATATACAGATAGTGGTTCGTGAATCGTCGAGAATAGTCGAATGTCAAATATATACATGAACACAGTTCAATATTTTTTTTTAAGATTCAATTAAATAGCCTTTGCTTCTCGTGTCGAAATCAAATATAGATCAAGTTTAAATTTGGTCGAAAATTCCCGGGTCGTCACAGTACCTACCCGTTAAAGAAATTTCATCCCGAAATGTGAGTGAGGTGGTCATGGCTAACAATAAAAATGTTTTCATGACTCATATGAGCTGATAAATAGAGTTTTATTACCATAGAGTAATAAAGATAAAATAATCCGATTATTCGAAGAGTATGAGTAAATCTATCACAAGAGATTGAGATAAAGATTTAACTTTTGACGTAGTCACTGTTGAATTTAGAAAATAAGGCGCGTCTTAACATTTGACGTTGCCTTGGTTGAATTCTGAAATTCAAGGGATTTAAAGAAAATCTTCGAAATCTAAAAGATTTGATCCTTCGGTGAATAAGGAAATTAAGATCTCTATAATTAAATGCGGTCATCTGTCTCGATTGATTTGTCTGGTATTTCCACTATAAATGAACTTCTTTCGTTCCATTATTTTCCACCACTCCCATTTTCTATACTTTAATTCATTCTTCCAGATCATCAGTCAATATGCTTCTTCCAGTTTTAATTCTGGATATATTCCTGACTTTTGTATCGATCATTCTCCTTTTTCATCTACCACCAGAGGAATCTATTTACTTCTACTTTGCCCTTGGAGTTATAATATTTTTAATTCTCCCGTGTCTTTATATTGCTATTCGTATTAATATCCACGGTTTGTAACTTCCGTGTTGTTATTGGGCTTTATAGTTTTTCTTATATTTTGGAGATCTTTGCCTTTTGATTATCCTCTCGACCTCTAGTAGAGCGAGTAACAGTCCAGAACTCGTAAGTATGGAATTTCGGATAAACATCATGTTCTAAATAAGAAGGAATGTATTAGCACGATTTGATTTGTCAAATTACCAGATTCACTGAGGATGGAACTATCAAGAATATATTTTCTTGATATGTTCCAAGGTTAAGTAGAATGAAAGAGTTATGTAACATGACACATGATGATGGTATGATCTACTGTGAACCATCATCACGTTTCATTAGAAACTCAGCATGACTTACTGTAATATAATCACGTTGGCCGGGCGTCATTATATTATACTAACTCATGCATCAATTTCCAACACTACTTTAAAATCATTCATAATTTAAACTTGAAGGTTTACAGAATATAGAAACTAAACAGTTTCGTTTATGATATAATACAGATAACGTGAAAAGATAACTGATTTCAGATAAGGATAGTTATAAAAATATCTTCAGAAATATCGAAGATATTTATGATGATATTTTGGAATTTTAAGATCGAAGGTTGATGAAGAAAATCCTTTCACAAGGATTCAGAATAAATAAGGAGCAAGATATTCGCTAAAGACTTCAGCAGACATTGAATCATTTGGATTCTTTGAAGGCAAGTTTAGTCTTTGTGATTTGTCCACGACTTCCTTCATAGTTTCACATAATTCGCTTTTCGGTACTAAATTTTCTATTGAGCGTTTCCAACAATCCATTCTTTATCATCATACTTTCAACGGTTAAGGTCGTGTACAGTTTTTGCTGCTGTATTCAGTTTTTTTTTCTTTTCTTTTTAGAATTTGGTGTATTGATTTGAAGACTGGGTGCTTTTCAAAATTTCAGAGTGGAAGATCATAATTCTAAGAGATAAGAATTATATGTATACTTATAATTGTTGATGTAGACATGCTGCGAGATTTCAAAATACTGATTGCTAATTCTCGGTAGTTGGTATAGTAATTCTCGGTATAAGATGTAAATGAGTAAATGAAAGGGTTTCACTGAATATAGTGATTTTTCGGAAAGTCAAAGATCAACGGAGTTGTTGGTAAATTTACTGCTAATGTGGTGAGATATAAACTGTTCTTCGGTAACGATGACGAAAAGTAAACTTATATAACAAAGTTGTAATATAGTTTGTTTGAATGGAAAGTCAAAATTGATTTGCTGAAGCTGTGAAAAAATGAGCTACTTTGGAAAGGGATTGTAAAGTTATTTTCGGTAATAACAATGCTAAAGGATCTGACACAGATACGTGTAGTTGGATCATCCTCTCGATTGAGGTGTTTCCAAGATTCGTGAAAGGTTTGAACGCAGATTATAATTGTCAAGATACAAATGAGGTTTAAGATGAAATCAAGTGGCAAACTTGAAGATTTGTTTAGTTTCATATGTTATAATCAATATTTTAATTCATTTTAATTATCCAATAATGGTAGTTCTTAGTTGATAGTCCACAATTAACAGTCCAATAATTCATATATAGTTTAATATATAATATTCGAATTAATTAATACTTATCGTGACCCGTGTACATGTCTCAGACTCGATCACAACTTAAAGTATATATATTATTTAAGAATCAACCTCAACCCTGTATAGCGAACTCGAGCATTACAACATATAGAGTGTCTATGGTTATTCCAAATAATATATATATATATATATATATATATATATATATATATATATATATATATATATATATATATATATATATATATATATATATATATATATATATATATATATATATGCGTCGATATGATATGTCAAAACTTTGTATACGTGTCCCAATATTTAAAGTGCGTAAAATAAATAACAGAAATTAAATGACAATAAATAAAATTGTGAGAATATAAATTGCGATAATTAAATTGCGATAAATAAAATGTAACCAGTTAGCTAGGAACAGTTAGCTAGGAACAGTTAGCGTGGATTCTTAATAAAATTCTTTATAATTAATTTGTTTGTTTCTAATAAATTTTATTTTGTCCAATTTTTTATTCATTATGCCACTTGTTGGATTCTGATGAGTCAAAATCCAAATATAAAATTGAATGAAAATGGTTATAATCTACTGTGAACCATCATCATGTTCATTTGAAACTTCATACCTACGAATTCCGAACCATTATTCGTTTGACTAAAAGTCGGGAAGAGAAAACAAAAGCATAGAGACATCGAAATATAAGGGAAGATATAAAACCCAACAACAACGCAGAAATTACAAACCCTGGATATTAATACGAATAGCAATATAAAAACACGGTAGAATTAAGGATAGTATCACCCCAAGGTAATCGTAGAAATAAACAGATTTTTCTGGTGGAAGATTGAAAAGAAGGATGACAGAAATGATAATTAGAAAAATATCAAGGATTAGAACGGGATTAAGCATTTTTGCAATCTTTTGGATGTATGAACTAAGAAAGAAAGTATAGGAATGGTGAGAATAATGGAACGGAAGAAATTAATTTATAATGGAAATATCAGACAGAGTAATCGAGGCAGATCATCGCATTTAATTAAAGAGATCCTAATTTCCTTAAATCTCGAAGAAATCGGATCTTATAGATTTCCAAGATTTTCTTTAAACCCATTGAATTCCGGAATTCAACCATGACTAGTAAAAAGTTATGATGAAACTCGTCTATCTCATGTCACTATTTCGTGATAGCTTCATTCATACGCATCGAGTAATCGAATTGTTTTACCTATATTACTCAATAAGGATAAAACTCTATTTACCAACTCATATTCGTCATGAAAACATTTTTATGGTTAAGCATGACGACCTAGATCAAATTTCGGGACGAAATTTCTTTAACGGGTAGGTACTGTGATGACCAGGAAATTTCCGACCAAATTTAAACTTAATTTTAATATGATTTCGCCACGATAAGCAAAGTCTGTTAGTTTGAGTCTCAAAAACTTTGAACTGTTTTCATGTATTCAATTGACCTTCGACCATTCCTGACGATTCACGAACAACTAATTGTAAATGACACATGTATATTTAAATATATATATATATACATATATAATAATAATTTGAAATATTATTTGAAATAACATATGATTTAATTGTTGAAAATAAATATGTAAAATATTATGCTATGTAATGAAAGCTATCATTATAAATGTGTGTGTGTGTGTATATATATATATATATATATATATATAAATATTTCTTGTAAATATATATAATTATATTAAAAATATATAATATATTTATTTTAGTAGTTAAAACTTGCTATTTAAAAGTGTTTGCATATAGAAAGAGAATATATTAAAAATAAATGATTTCGAGCTTAATTATAAACGTCAGTAATACTCGATTGACATTTCGTTAGCGTTCATATAGATTTAATATAAGTTTATGATAGATTAAATTAAAAGTTGAACTGTAAATCGATTACGAAGATTTTAGATTTGTTAAAAGTATTTTTACCTTTTTAAGTTTAAATATTAGTACTCCGTACATATAAATCGGAACAGAAAATAAATAATTTTCGAACCTTTTTGATCTGGTTTCAAACAAGTAATGAGTGAAATAATTAAATATGTTTAATCTAAAAATTTGAGATTTTTAGGGACACTTTTATACATTAACTGTTTAGCAATGGACACACCCCGTAAAAACCGTCGGCATAAAAATTAAAATTTATTCACGGATGGTTTACTGTCCACATGTTTGCTTTCATATCATTGTATGTACTATCTTATTATTATTAATATTAAATAATATATTATATTATTATAATATTTTTATAAGTTATTAGTTTAGGATCATGTTTTCATATATATATGTATTACTTGTTTATGATAGCAACCACCACATTTCTAATCTTCTTCTACATCACCACCCTAACCATTCTTCTCCCGCCACCACTAGACACCGTAGACTACCACCTTCTTTGAATCGGTCACCTTGCACAACCATCCATCACCATCAAATTATTCATTATCCCGATCACCAACATGAAACCCACATGATCGACCCCTTTCCACACCCACCTGCAACTTCTATTGATCGATATATGTTCTTCGGTTACAATCCTCCTTAAACCAACCAACATTTCCACCATGTCCACCACCATCATCCCCGTTCGAACCACCCCACAGTCCCACCGATCGAAACCCACCACATCATTCAACCATCACTTCTTTTCTTTAAAAACCCATTTTTATTTTTAATTTTGCTGCAACCTTCTTCTGTTTCTGTTTTGATCGAGCAACATGAACCACCACTTCACACCACCACATCGACACCCATCCCCACTCAATTGTTTCCTGTTACTATAAGCTGCTCGTGTTTCAATTATTCTGTTACAGCAATGAAACTTATTGATGTTAGTAATGCTGAATAGTTATAAGGTAAGTTATAATGATTCACATGATATTGAAGAAGATAAATAGTGACGGGTTCATGATAACGATACTGTACCATACTGAAATTCATTAATTCTGTTATGTTTTCTGGTTTAACCAACAATCCTTCAAAGACAGTTGTTGCTTTCCCTGAAATTCATTAATTTCTGTTGTTCCTATTCTAAACCGAGAGCTATCATCACAAAACCACCATCAAACGCCAGTTTTATGTTTCTGTGTGAAAACCCCACAATCCATCACGTAACCCATTTAATCACCACCATCGTCTTCTCTTTACTATTTTCTATTTCTGTTTAAACCGAACATCAAACCAAACCACAACCCCACCTTCGAACCACCCAACATTCGCCATCTCTATCTCTCTTCTATCTCTATTTTAAAACCGTAAACTCTTCTATCTCTATTTTAAAACCGTAAACAAACACCATCACCTACATATTCCCGCTGCTACCTGCGTACGGTTTCTGTTCCTAGTTCTGCTCGAAACCATGTTGTCATTCGATTAAGCTGTTACGATATATATATATATATATATATATATATATATATATATATATATATATATATATATATATATATATATATATATATATATATATATATATTTCTTTTCCATATGATCAACCAACAAGAAACCCTATTATTACATGTTAATGCTACCGTAAGCTTCTATTACTGTTTATGTTTAATGAAGTTCGATAAAGTGATAACCGAGAATGATGATGTAATGAATGATGAAGACAATGATTTATACCTTTCTTTTTGTTGTTGATGGCCGACACCTTAAGAACAAGTAACCCCACTTGTGAATTGGGATTTAATTTAAAAATAAGATGATGAGGGTATTACGATTACGATGGGATGATATGAAGATTATGATGATAATGATCATACAATGGAGGTTGAAGACGTGATAATGAAATTAGGAACGAATTAGTTATTTTTTCTTCCTTAGATCGAATACCCAGCTACTGGTGTAGCTTCTGGGTCTGTTTAATAAACATGGGCAGATAATAACTAAGTGGATTGGGCCTACTTTTGTTATTGGGCCGGTTATACGTTGTTGGGCCAAGTATAATTGGACTAGTCGGATTGGAAACAGGAATGGGTTATAAATAATTAGATTATGTTTAAATCAGAGAATCAAGGCAGTTGAGTGGTTTGGCAGGGAGTTGGTTAAGCGAGAGGTCACGGGTTCGAGCCTGGGCAAGGGCATTTATTTTTGGAACTTATGCTTTGAGGTAGTTTTCTATTATTATTATTATTATTCTCATTATTATTATTATTATTATTATTATGATGATTATTATTATTATTATTATTAAAGTTATTATGATTAATATTGCTAATAATGCAGTCATTATTATTATTATTATCATTATAAGTGTTATTATTAATCTTATCATTATTATTAATAATATGAATATTAGTATTGTTATTATTAAACTTATTATCATGATTATCATTTTTACTAAAATTTATTATACTTTATCCCTAAAACTAGTAACGTTGTTACAAATAGATATTTTTATATAAAAATGCATTACACCATATTTTATTATTAAAAAGATATTAATTAAACTATATGTAAAAAATGTCAATTAATATATAAATATATATTAAACGTTAATATACAGTTTGATCATTTATGATAAATATTAGTTAAACAAAACATATGAACTAAATATATTAAATTCATCAAAATAATATATAGTATAACGAGTATATTATTAACAACAATATATATATATATATATATATATATATATATATATATATATATATACATACATAGATAATATCTCGTTTATGATCATGTGCATTAATAAGTATACAAATTATATATGTTCGTGAATCTGAGGCCAACCCCGCATTATTCAATATAGTCATATGTATTTTTACTACAAAATACATTAGGTGAGTTTCATTTGATTCCCTTTTACTCTTTACATTTTTGGGACTGAGAATACATGCGCTGTTTTTATAACTGCTTTATTAAATGCCTTTGAAATATATTTTCAACTGCAAATACATGAAATGCTTTTATAAATGTTTGACGAGATAGACACAAGCAAAACATTCCTCGAATGAATTATTATGCATACAGAAGTTCTGCGGATTATTATTGAATTATGTGGACATGATAATTGCCACCATTGAATTATGTGGATAGGATAATTGCCACCATTGAATTATGTGGACATGATAATTGCCACCAATTGATATGAATGATATGTATCGAGAGAATGATTTTATACACAGGTTATGTGTATGTTATTTTTGTGCACGAGATATGTGTACGGTTACTAAGATTTATGAAAAAGGATTTCGTACATGAGAAATGTGTATTGTATTTAAAAGATATCGCATGTACATTACAGGTGGGTATAGGATTCGGGCCCATTTGTACCATGCAGCATTTAAATCTTGTGGTCTATCAAAATAATGAATTTTATTGTTTTATGATAAACCTATGAACTCACCAACCTTTTGGTTGACACTTGAAAGCATGTTTATTCTCAGGTATGAAAGAAATCTTCTGCTGTGCATTTGCTCATTGTAAAGACATTAATTGGAGTCGATCATCGCAATGGAACCAGATGTTGGTGACTTCGTTCAGACTAATTAGGACAATCCGTCTGGACGATGTCACCAACATCTGGTTCCATTGTGATGATCGACTCCAAATAATGTCTTTACAATGAGCAAATGCATAGCGGAAGATTTCTTTCATACATGAGAATAAACATGCTTTAAAGTGTCAATCAAAAGGTTGGTGAGTTCATAGGTTTATCATAAAACAATAAAATTCATCATTTTGATAGACCACAAGATTTAAATGTTGCATGGTAGAAATGGGCCCGAATCCTATACCCACCTGTAATGTACATGCGATATCTTTTAAATACAGTACACATTTCTCGTGTACGAAATCCTTTTTCATAAATCTTAGTAACCGTACACATATCTCGTGCACAAAAATAACATACACATAACCTGTGTATAAAATCATTCTCTCGATACATAACATTCATATCAATTGGTGGCAATTATCATGTCCACATAATTCAATGGTGGCAATTATTCCTTCCACATAATTCAATGGTGGCAATTATCATGTCCACATAATTCAATAATTATCCGCAGAACTTCTATCTGCATAATAATTCATTTGAGGAATGTTTTGCTTGTGTTTATCTCCTCAAACATTTATAAAAGCATTTCATGTATTTGCAGTTCAAAATATATTTCAAAAGCATTTAATAAAGCAGTTATAAAAACAGCGCATGTATTCTCAGTCCCAAAAATGTAAAGAGTAAAAGGGATTCAAATGAACTCACCTAATATATTTTGTAGTAAAAATACATATGACTATATTGAACAATGCAGGGTTGGCCTCAGATTCACGAACCTATATAATTTGTATACTTATTAATGCACATGATCATAATCGAGATATTATCTATGTATATATATATATATATATATATATATATATATATATATATATATATATATATATATATATATATATATATATATTGTTGTTAATAATATACTAGTTATACTATATATTATTTTGATGAATTTAATATATTTAGTTCATATGTTTTGTATAACTAATATTTATCATAAATGATCAAACTGTATATTAACGTTTAATATATATTTATAAATTAATTGATATTTTTTATATATAGTTTAATTAATATCTTTTTAATAATAAAATATGGTGTAATGCATTTTTATATAAAAATATCTATTTGTAACAACGTTACTAGTTTTAGGGATAAAGTATAATAAATTTTATTAAAAATGATAATCATGATAATAAGTTTAATAATAACAATACTAATATTCATATTATTAATAATAATGATAAGATTAATAATAACACTTATAATGATAATAATAATAATAATGACTGCATTATTAGCAATATTAATCATAATAAATTTAATAATAATAATAATAATAATAATAATAATAATAATAATAATAATAATAATAATAATAATGATAATAATAATAATAATAATAATAATAATAATAGAAAACTACCTCAAAGCATAAGTTCTAAAAATAAATGCACTTGCCCAGGCTCGAACCCGTGACCTCTCGCTTAACCAACCCCCTTCCAAACCACTCAACCGCCTTGATTCTCTGATTTAAACACAATCTAATTATTTATAACCCATTTCTATTTCCAATCCGACTAGTCCAATTATACTTGGCCCAACAACGTATAACCGGCCCAATAACAAAAGCAGGCCCCATCCACTTAGTTATTATCAGCCCATGTTTATTAAACAGAACCAGAAGCTACAGCAGTAGCTGGGTATTCGATCTAAGGAAGAAAAAATAACTGATTCGTTCCTAATTTCATTATCACGTCTTTAACCTCCATCGTATGATCATTATCATCATAATCTTCACATCATCCCATCGTAATCATAATACCCTCATCATCTTCTTTTTAAATTAAATCCCAATTCACAAGTGGGGTTACTTGTTCTTAAGGTGTCGGCCATCAACAACAAAAAGAAAGGTTTAAATCATTGTCTTCATCATTCATTACATCATCATTCTCGGTTATCACTTTATCGAGCTTCATTAAACATAAACATTAGTAGAAGCTTACGGTAGCATTAACAGGTAATAATAGGGTTTCTTGTTGGTTGATCATACGGAAAAGAAATATATATATATATATATATATATATATATATATATATATATATATATATATATATATATATATATATATATATATATATATATATATATATATATATATATATATATATATATATATATATATATATATATATCGTAACAGCTCAATCGAATGACAACATGGTTTCGAGCAGAACTAGGAACAGAAACCGTACGCATGTAGCAGCAGGAATATATAGGTGATGGTGTTTGTTTACGATTTTAAAATCGAGATATAAGAGAGTTAGAGATGGCGGATGTTGGGTGGTTTGAAGGTGGGGTTGTGGTTTGGTTTGATGTTCGGTTTAAACAGAAACAGAAAATAGTAAAGATAAGACGATGGTGGTGATTAAATGGGTTACGTGATGGATTGTGGGGTTTTCGCACAGAAACATAAAACTGGAGTGTGATGGTGGTTTTGTGATGATAGCTCTCGGTTTAGAATAGGAACAACAGAAATTAATGAATTTCAGGGAAAGCAACAGCCGTCTTTGAAGGATTGTTGGTTAAACCAGAAAACGTAACAGAATTAATGAATTTTAGTATGCTACAGTATCGTTATCATGAACCCGTCAAAATTTATCTTCTTCAATATCATGTGAATCATTATAACTTACCTTATAACTATTCAACATTACTAACATCAATAAGTTTCATTGCTGTAACAGAATAATTGAAACACGAGCAGCTTATAGTAACATGAAAAAATTGAGTGGGGATGGGTGTCGATGTGGTGGTGTGAAGTGGTGGTTCATGTTGTTCGATCAAAACAGAAACAGAAGAAGGTTGCAGCAAAAATAAAAATAAAAATGGGTTTTCAAAGAAAAGAAGTGATGGTTGAATGATGTGGTGGGTTTCGATCGGTGGGACTATGGGGTGGTTCGAACGGGGATGATGGTGGTGGACATGGTGGAAATGTTGGTTGGTTTAAGGAGGATTGTAACCGGAGAACATATATCGATCAATAGAAGTTGCAGGTGGGTGTGGAAAGGGGTCGATCATGTGGGTTTCATGTTGGTGATCGGGATAACGAATAAGTTGATGGTGATGGATGGTTGTGCAAGCTGACCGATTCAAAGAAGGTGGTAGTCTACGGTGTCTAGTAGTGGCGGGAGAAGAATGGTTAGGGTGGTGATGTAGAAGAAGATTAGAAATGTGGTGGTTGCTCTCATAAACACGTAATACATATATATTTGAAAACATGATCCTAAACTAATAACTTATAAAAATACTATAATAATATAATATAATATTTAATATTAATAATAATAAGATAGTACATACAATGATATGAAAGCAAACATGTGGACAGTAAACCATCCGTGAACAAATTTTAATTTTTATGCCGACGGTTTTTACGGGGTGTGTCCATTGCTAAACAGTTAATGTATAAAAATGTCCCTAAAAATCTCAAATTTTTAGATTAAACATATTTAATTATTTCACTCATTACTTGTTTGAAACCTGATCAAAAGGGTTCGAAAATTATTTATTTTCTGTTCCGATTTATATGTACGGAGTACTAATATTTAAACTTAAAAAGGTAAAAATACTTTTAACAAATCTAAAATCTTCGTAATCGATTTACAGTTCAACTTTTAATTTAATCTATCATAAACTTATATTAAATATATATGAATGCTAACGAAATGTCAACCGAGTATTACTGACGTTTACTAATTAAGCTCGAAATCATTTATTTTTAATATATTCTCTTTCTATATGCAAACACTTTTAAATAGCAAGTTTTAACTACTAAAATAAATATATTATATATTTTTAATATAATTATATATATTTACAAGAAATATTTACATATATATATATATATATATATATATATATATATATATATATATATATATATATATATATATATATATATATATATATATATATATATATATATATACATTTATAATAATAGCTTTCATTACATCGCATAATATTTTACATATTTATTTTCAACAATTAAATCATATATTATTTCAAATAATATTTCAAATTATTATTATATATGTATATATATATATATTTAAATATACATGTGTCATTTACAATTAGTTGTTCGTGAATCGTCGGGAATGGTCGAAGGTCAATTGAATACATTAAAACAGTTCAAAGTTTTTGAGACTCAAACTAACAGACTTTGCTTATCGTGTCGAAATCATATTAAGATCAAGTTTAAATTTGGTCGGAAATTTCCGGGTCATCACAGTACCTATCCGTTAAAGAAATTTCGTCCCGAAATTTGATCGAGGTCGTCATGCTTAACCATAAAAATGTTTTCATGACGAATATGAGTTGGTAAATAGAGTTTTATCCTTATTGAGTAATATAGGTAAAACGATTCGATTACTCGATGCGTATGAATGAAGCTATCACGAAATAGTGACATGAGATAGACGAGTTTCATCATAACTTTTTACTAGTCATTGTTGAATTCCGGAATTCAAGGGGTTTAAAGAAAATCTTGAAAATATATAAGATCCGATTTCTTCGAGATTTAAGAAAATTAGGATCTCTTTAATTAAATGCGATGATCTGCCTCGATTACTCTGTCTGATATTTCCATTATAAATTAAATTCTTCCGTTCCATTATTCTCACCATTCCTATACTTTCTTTCTTAGTTCATACATCCAAAAGATTACGAAAATGCTTAATCCAGTTCTAATCCTTGATATTTTTCTAATTATCATTTATGTCATCCTTCTTTTCAATCTTCCACCAGAAAAATCTATTTGTTTCTACGATTACCTTGGGGTGATACTATCCTTAATTCTACCATGTTTTTATATTGCTATTCGTATTAATATCCATGGTTTGTAATTTCTACGTTGTTGTTGGGTTTTATATCTTCCCTTATATTTCGATGTCTCTATGCTTTTGTTTTCTCTTCCTGACTTTTAGTCAAACAAATAATGATTCGGAATTCGTAGGTATGAAGTTTCAAATGAACATGACTATGATATAATTTAATATATTCATAACGTCATCATGTGCCATGTTACACGACTCTTATATTCTATCTAATCTCTGAACATATCAAGAACATATTTCTTGATGGTTCTATCTTTTCTTGTGAATTCTGGTAATTTGATTAATTAAGATCGTGCTATTACAATTTCTCTCTTCCAACTGAAAGGACCCGTCCTTATCCACCCGGACGAAGTCTTCAACATATGGTACCATCACGATGAACTAACTTCTATATGCCATGAACGACTCCATGTAATATGAGCAAATGCACAGCAGAAGATTTCTTTCATACCTGAGAATAAACTGAAATGTCCCGTTCTTATTGATTAAAAACGTTCCATATTAATTGATTTCGTTGCGAGGTTTTGACCTCTATATGAGACGTTTTTCAAAGAATGCATTCATTTTTAAAACAAACCATAACCTTTATTTCATAAATAAAGGTTTAAAAAGCTTTACGTAGATTATCAAATAATGATAATCTAAAATATCCTGTTTACACACGACCATTACATAATGGTTTACAATACAAATATGTTACAACGAAATAAGTTTCTTGAATGCAGTTTTTACACAATATCATACAAGCATGGACTCCAAATCTCGTCCTTATTTAAGTATGCGATAGTGGAAGCTCTTAATAATCACCTGAGAATAAACATGCTTAAAACGTCAACAAAAATGTTGGTGAGCTATAGGTTTAACCTATATATTATCAAATCATAATAATAGACCACAAGATTTCATATTTCAATACACATCCCATACATAGAGATAAAAATCATTCATATGGTGAACACCTGGTAACCGACATTAACAAGATGCATATGTAAGAATATCCCCATCATTCCGGTACTTTGTAAAGGTAGTCATTTGGATGGGGCTTGTTGGGCCCGATAGATCTATCTTTAGGATTCGCGTCAATTAGGGTGTCTGTTCCCTAATTCTTAGATTACCAGACTTAATAAAAAGGGGCATATTCGATTTTGATAATTCAACCATAGAATGTAATTTCACGTACTTGTGTCTATTTTGTAAATCATTTATAAAACTTACATGTATTCTCATCCCAAAAATATTAGATTTTAAAAGTGGGACTATAACTCACTTTCACAGATTTTTACTTCGTCGGGAAGTAAGACTTGGCCACTGGTTGATTCACAAACCTATAACAATATATACATATATATCAAAGTATGTTCAAAATATATTTACAAAACTTTTAATACATTTTGATGTTTTAAGTTTATTAAGTCAGCTGTCCTCGTTAGTAACCTACAACTAGTTGTCCACAGTTAGATGTACAGAAATAAATCGATAAATATTATCTTGAATCAATCCACGACCCAGTGTATACGTATCTCAGTATTGATCACAACTCAAACTATATATATTTTGGAATCAACCTCAACCCTGTATAGCTAACTCCAACATTCACATATAGAGTGTCTATGGTTGTTCCGAAATATATATAGATGTGTCCACATGATAGGTCGAAACATTGTATACGTGTCTATGGTATCTCAAGATTACATAATATACAATACAAGTTGATTAAGTTATGGTTGGAATAGATTTGTTACCAATTTTCACGTAGCTAAAATGAGAAAATTTATCCAATCTTGTTTTACCCATAACTTCTTCATTTTAAATCCGTTTTGAGTGTATAAAATTGCTATAGTTTCATATTGAACTCTATTTTATGAATCTAAACATAAAAAGTATAGGTTTATAGTCAAAAAATAAGTTACAAGTCGTTTTTGTAAAGGTAGTCATTTCAGTCGAAAGAACGACGTCTAGATGACCATTTTAGAAAACATACTTCCACTTTGAGTTTAACCATAATTTTTGGATATAGTTTCATGTTCATAATAAAAATCATTTTTCCATAATAACAACTTTTAAATCAAAGTTTATCATAGTTTTTAATTAACTAACCCAAAACAGCCCGCGGTGTTACTACGACGGCGTAAATCCGGTTTTACGGTGTTTTTCGTGTTTCCAGGTTTTAAATCATTAAGTTTGTGATGACCCGGGAATTTCCGACCAAATTTAAACATAATCTTATATGATTCGACTCGATAAGCAAAGTCTATTAAACCGAGTCTCATTATGTTTGAACTATTTCATGATAACATTTGACCTTTAACTATTTCCGACGATTCACGAACCTTTAATTATAACTAAGAATGTAAATATAAATAATTATATATAAAACTAATTATATTAGTATTAATGAACTATTAAGTAATTTTGTTATTATAAAAGATAACATTTAATAACTAAAGATTTTCATTTTGAATATATATAGTATATTGTATATAAATGATTCAAACATATTTTACCAACGTTATCAAAATATTAAATGTACAATGTTATACTTTGTAGTTAATTGTTTAATATACATAATTAATCATCTACTCAACATTTAAAACATGATTTTATATATATGGTAGTATACATATATACATAAATATAACTATATATATATGATTTTATACATACTTATTATATTATGTATATGTAGAAATTTATAATATATCTATGATGAAATAATGTACTATTTTAATAAATATATATAATACTTACATATATAAAACATTTATATTTTTCATAATTACATACATAAGTATAATATAATTAGTATGTAAATAAATATTATAATATATTTATATTAAAATGCATAAATATATAATATTCATTATATGTTACAATACATATTACATAATTATTAAATATTACATAATAATAGATGATATTAATAAATTAAATTTAAATACAAATATAGTTGTTGTAGTAATGTTATTTGTATCGTCAAATATCAATATTTGTATTCATAATATCACTTTATATCATATAAAGATGAAATTGGATGTATATATTAGATTATTATTACTAATATTATTATTATCGATAAAATATTAATATTATCATAATTAGTATGGTATTATTATTATTATTATTATTATTATTATTATTATTATTATTATCATTTTTACAATTATTATTATCATTAATATTATAGTTATCATTATTATTAATTTTATTAATATTATTAGATATTAATAGTATTGTTATTATATATTATTATTATTAATTAAAAAAAACAGTAGGGATCTATATTATACGCGTGACCTCTGTATCCTTTATCTCTATTATTATTATTTTTTTGTTTCTTTCCTGCTCCCAACTCGTGAACCTGTGTTGACATTTTCTCCATTTTTTATCAACCAATCTCTATTATTACAACATGATTATGTATAATTGCAAATCAAATAAAAAGGAAATCCAATGGGATTAAAGAGCACAGCGATATTTTTTTTTCTTCTTCTCTGCACGCTCCAATTTTTTTTTCTCTTAATTCAATTTCGAATAAAGTTTCAAAATCTAAAAATGCAGAAAGGTTAGAAATCTTTCTTTGAATCTATCTGCAAAATCTCAACTCTCAAATCTTTATATCGATCTTGAATTTTGAAGTCAAAGTTTAGTTTAAAAAAAGTCAACAATTGTTCTTGAGACAAATTCGCGTTCGTGTATATGTTTCTGATCAAATTGACGATTCCAGTAGTTTTTATACATGTTTAGAAAACTATTTCGTGTTATAAACATTATCTATAATGTTATCTATTACGAAATCAATTTTTTTTTTGTTCCAAGAACCGACGCTGCAGTAGTCCTTTAGTATTTTTTTTTTATTTTAGAACCCAAATTATTTTTTTTCTGTAATGTTTTGAAGCTTTAAAGGGAACCCCGATTTTGTTTTTTTTTTGGTTATTGATGTTTTGTTGAATCCATGAGACTTGTGGAGAAGAAGAGGAATAGAAGAAAAACAGTTTATATATAAAATTTAAATTCGATATTAGTACAGAGAATCAGAATTGGTGGGATGGTCGAGAGTGTTTGCGTGTGAGCATGTGGTCACGAGATCGATTCCAGAGGACGGTAGTTTCTTTTTTTTTTTGAAACTCTTTTCATGTGAGGTAGTTTTCTTTTCTAATTTTATTATTGTTATTATATATTAATTATTATTAGTATTATTATTATTATTGTGATTGTTTTGATTGTTATTGTTATTGTTATTATTAGTATCATACTTGTTATCATATTTGAAAGTATTATAGACATTACTATTATTATTATGATAGGTATTAATAATATTATTATTAGTAATAAACTTATCATTTTAGTATTTTATCATCATTAGGATTATGATTATGATTATCATTATTATTATTATGAAGGAAATAAAAATATATTATTATCATCAATATTAGAATTTGTACCGGTTTATAAATAATAGTATCATCAGTACATTTACAATTAATAATATCATATTTATCAGTATCATCATTAATATTTACTAGTATTATTATGATTATCATTTATCATTTTATAAATATTAGAACCCTTATTATTAACATAAGTATGGTATTAGTATTAATATTATTTTAGAGTTATTATTATTAGTATCATTAACAGTTATCATTTTCATTTTTTTTGCTATTAGTATTATCATTATTAATAAAATTATTATTATTATTAGTAAATCATTATTATCTAAATTATTATTTTAACAAATAAATATTTTGTACACTATATATATACTTATGGTATATACTAGGATTGTATTAATAATTCACATAACAAACTAATAAAATTTCATAAATACAATACTAACCACAAATATATGTATATAAATATATTAATGTCACTATTTATATAAACGTAAATCATTATAGATATATATACATAAAATCGATATATATATAAAATATAATATAAGTATACGTTTTAAAATAAAGGTTAGAATAAATTCTACAAAACTATAATATATAAATAATACATATTAATAAATGAAATTTTGTAACTTACATTATACGTATTAATATATACACAATTGATATAGGTTCGTAAATCCGAGGCCAACCCTGCATTGTTCAATGACGTCATATGTATTTTTACTACAAAATACAGTATCGTGAGTTTCATTTGCCTTTTTACCCTTTATATTTTTGGGCTGAGAATACATGCGCAACTTTTATAACTGTTTTACGAAATTGACACAAGTACGTGAAACTACATTCTATGGTTGGATTATCGAAGTCGAATATGCCCCTTTTTATTAAGTCTGGTAATCTAAGAATTAGGGAACAGACACCCTAATTGACGTGAATCCTAAAGATAGATCTATCGGGCCCAACAAGCCCCATCCAAAGTACCGGATGTTTTAGTACTTCGAAATTTATATCATGTCCGAAGGATGATCCCGGAATGATGGGGATATTCTTATATATGCATGTTGTTAATGTCGGTTACCAGGTGTTCAATCCATATGAATGATATTTTTGTCTCTATACATGGGACGTATGTTTATGAGAAATGGAAATCTGAAATCTTGTGGTCTATTAAAATGATGGAAACGATTGTTTAAGTTAAACTAATGAACTCACCAACCTTTTGGTTGACACTTTAAAGCATGTTTATTCTCAGGTATGAAAGGAATCTTCCGCTGTGTATTTGCTCATTTTATAGATATTACTTGGAGTCATTCATGGCATATTTCAAAAGACGTTGCATTCGAGTCGTCGAGTTCATCAAGATTATTATCAAGTCAATTATAGTTGGATATATTATGAAATGGTATGCATGCCTGTCAACTTTCGATGTAATGAAAGTTTGTCTTTTAAAAAACTAATGCAATGTTTGTAAAATGTATCATATAGAGGTCAAGTACCTCGCGATGTAATCAACTGTTGTGAATCGTTTATAATCAATATGGACTTCGTCCGGATGGATTAGGACGGGTCTTCACAGTTGGTATCAGAGCGGTGGTCTTAGCGAACCAGGTCTTGCATTAGTGAGTCTAACTGATAGTCGTTAGAATGCATTAATGAGTCTGGACTTCGACCGTGTCTGCATGTCAAAAGTTTTGCTTATCATTTAGTGTCAAAAAATTATTTGCTTATCATCCTTAAAGTCTAAGACACGTCTTACTGCCTTTATTGCATAGACAGTGTATAGTTAAATTCATATCTTAGCGTATCTGTTATTGTTACCTTTGCCTGACAGCTTCCGTAGATTCCTCCGTAGCTTATGGGATTTTAGTATTATATATGCATATGTAAATTATGTATTGCAGGGTACTAATCTACATCCTATAATCTATTTCTTATCGAAAATCCTTCATCTGATCGTACGAGATGAATCCCTCAACCAGTTCGAGTCCATCAGATTTCGATAGCTATTTCGATAGTTATTCCGACAGCTATTTCGATATGGATTTCCACTCGAGCTCCGAAAGCAGAGTAACCGGAATGAATCGATCAATTAGCCATCATCTATTCTGAATGAATTGGAGATGGGTTCGTAGTCGACTTAATCAATGGAAACACGAAGAAGGCGATCATTTCCACTAACCAAATTCACCTCTTGACAATGAACCTAAAACGTTTACCGGCGAACCTGTTCGAGACACCATTTTCTCTCTCATTTCCAAAGTATCTCATCACGATCATATACTATCTCAGATTCTAAACCTCATTCATCCGCTCGTCCGAACCGACAATCATCCCGGTGTAATAGAAGAAGTTAACGAACTTCGCGCATAAGTTGTAGTCTTGGAAAATATGGTGCAAAACGTACCAGCTTCATCCAAATCACCGGCACCAACAGTACCACCAACAACCCAAATTTCAATATCACATGCCTCAACATCTCAATCTATACCTCGAGTATAATCATCATTCTACATGACATTCTACATCAGTTATCTTCGTTCGACATGGTGATTATGTAATCTCTAATGTTTTAGAGATTATTTATTCTAGTTCCAACTGAAAACTAAATGAGTTTAATATCATGTTAACTCATTAAATTCATGATTACATCTGAAGAAAATATATATGTATATATGTTTTCATAAAGATTGTAATTAAAAATTCTTTTGTACAAACTGTTAATAATAAAAATATTTTAACGGGTAGGTAATACCCGAGGAATATTTAAATTTCACATTAATAAGTTACACTGTATATTCTTCGAATCTGATTCAACAGTTATTCACTATCCTATTTAAAACCACCGGGATACTTATCCGTTCACCAAAGAATAACTATTTTCATTCAAATTCAATTTCATATTTGAATTTTGACCTATCAGAATCCAACAAGTGGCATAATGAAGAAATAATGGACACAATAAAAATTGATTAGAAACAGACTAATTAACAATATTAAATTTTATTAAGAAACCACGCTAACAAAATCCTAGCTAACTGTTCCTAGCTAACTGTTAATTCCGTATTACATTTTATTTATCACAATTTATTTATCGCAATTTATTTTATCGCAATTTATATTCTCGCAATTTTATTTATTGTCATTTAATTTCTGTTATTTACTTTACGCACTTTATTTATCGTCATTTAATTTCTGTTATTTATTTTACGCACTTTAAATATCGGGACACGTATACAAGGTTTTGACATATCATATCGACACATCTATATATATTATTTGGAATCACCATAGACACTCTATATGCAGTAATGATCGAGTTCTCTATACAGGGTTGAGGTTGATTCTATAATAATATATATACTTTGAGTTGTGATCGAGTCTGAGACATGTACACGGGTCACGATACATATTAATTAATTCAAATATTATATATTAAACTATATATGAATGATTGCACTGTCAACTGTGGACTATCGACTGTGGACTAATAACATTGGACAATTAAAATGAATTAAAATATTGAATATAACATATGAAACTAAACAATTCTTCAAGTTTGCCACTTGATTTCGTCTTAAACCTCATTTGTATCTTCACGATTACATTCTGCGTTCAAACCTTTCATGATTCTTGAAAACACCTCAATCGATAGGATGAATCAACCGCACTTCATCTACGGAAGGAAAGATTTATGCATATAGTTATGCACCTGAGAAACTCTCGGCAATTGAGTAAAAGTTCAACACGTAGCCGCGTCAGATCCTTTGGCATTTATTAACAAAAACAACTTTGCGATCCCTTTTCAAAATTAGCCAATTTTGTCACAGCTCCAACAAGTCAACTTCGACTTTTCGTACGAAACAACCTTATTATAACGTTTATATATACGCGTGCTCTTTTATTGTTACCAGGTAACCTTTCATATTCCATCATATTACCATCAGCGTTTAATCATCTAAAAACACAATTCTCCTGAAACCACCTCGGATTAATAACCGATGATTCAGATATCATAGCATTAAATGCAGAGGAAACAGAAAAATGGTAGATGGTCTAAACGGACCAAAGTTTGATGATAAAGAAAGGAGTGTTAGGAACGCTCGATAGAAAATTGGGTATTGAAAAACAGATTGAGTTACCCATGAAGGAGACCAAGGACAAATACAAGGACCAAATCCTATATTCAAAGGATTCAGGTAATTCTGGATCCGTTGAAATCTTTAGAGAATATCTTGCTCCGAAGTCATGTTAAAATCTTGCGGAAAATCTTTCTCCATCAACCGTCGAACTTAGAAATTCCAAAATATCATCATCAATATCTTTGATATTTCTGAGGATATTTTCATAAATATTCTCGTCCGAAATTATATACCTCTTCGTGCTTCCTGTGTATCAATATATTGGAAACATTCAATAGAAAATATAGTACCAAAAAGCAGATTATGCGAAACTATGAAGAAAGCCGTGGATAAATCACAAAGAATAAGTTTGACTTCAAAGAATCCAAATAATTCAATGTCGGCTAAAGTCTATAGTGAATAACTTGCTCCTTACTCTAAACCCTTGCAGACAATAGTTTCTATCATCCTCTGATCTTAGATATTCTGAGATATTATCGTACCTTTCATTATAAATATCCTCCATATTTCTGGAGATATTTTTATAACTATTCTTATCTGAAATCATTAATCTTTTCGTGCTATCAGTATTACATCATATAGAAACTGTTAGTTTCTATATTCTGTAAATTTTCAAGCTTAAAATATGAATGTTATTGAAGTAATGATGGGAACTGATGCATGAGTTAGTATAATATAATGACACTTGATCAACGTGATTATATTACAGTAAGTCATGTTGAGTTTCTAAATGAAACGTGATGATTCACAGATCATAACGTCATCATGTGCCATGTTACATAACTCTTTCATCCTACTTAACTCCGTAACAAATCAAGAAAATGTATTCTTGATGGTTCTATCTTCCGTGATGTTGATAAATTTGAAAATCAAATCGTGCTATCATGTTCCTTCATGCTTAGAACATTATAATCATTCGAAACTCTATATCTATAAATTCTGGACCATTATTCGCTTGACTTGAAGTCGGGAAGAGAAAACAAAAGCATAGAGCTTTGAAATATAAGGGAGAATATAAAGTCCGATAACAACACATAAATTACAAACCGTGTATATCAATGTTTATCGCAACATAAAGACACGGGAGAATTAAAAACATTATAATCCCGAGGGCGAAGTAGAAGAAAGCAGATTCCTCTAGTGGAAGTTGGAAAAGGAGAATGATTGTTGCGATAGTAAGGATGAGGACAAGGATCAGAACTGGATTAATCATTTTCAGAATCTTTTGGATGTATGAACTAAGAAAGAAAGTATAAGAATGGTGAGAATAATGGAAAGGAAGAGCTTAATTTATACTGGAAATATCAGACGTAGTAATCGGGGCAGATCACCGTATTTAATTAAAGAGATCTTAATTTCCATAAATCCCGAAGAATCAGATTTTATAGATCTTCAAGATTTTCTTTAAATCCCTTAAATTTCGGAATTCAACCAAGGCAATGTCAAAAGTTAAGACGCGCCTTATTTTCTAAATTCAAACCTGACTACGTCAAAAGTTAAAAACAAATCTTTGTTTCTCATTTCATCCTTTTGTGAATAGCTTCATTCGCACTCTTCGAATAATCGAATTATTTTTATCCATATTACTCAATGATGATAAAACTCAAGTTATCAACTCATATTCGTCAGGAAAACATATTTATTGTTAGCTATGACGACCTCACTCAAATTTCGGGACGAAATTTCTTTAACGGGTAGGTACTGTGATGACCCGGGAATTTCCGACCAAATTTAAACATAATCTTATATGATTCGACTCGATAAGCAAAGTCTATTAAACCGAGTCTCATTATGTTTGAACTATTTCATGATAACATTTGACCTTTAACTATTTCCGACAATTCACGAACCTTTAATTATAACTAAGAATGTAAATATAAATAATTATATATAAAACTAATTATATTAGTATTAATGAACTATTAAGTAATTTTGTTATTATAAAAGATAACATTTAATAACTAAAGATTTTCATTTTGAATATATATAGTATATTGTATATAAATGATTCAAACATATTTTACCAACGTTATCAAAATATTAAATGTAAAATGTTATACTTTGTAGTTAATTGTTTAATATACATAATTAATCATCTACTCAACATTTAAAACATGATTTTATATATATGGTAGTATACATATATACATAAATATAACTATATATATATGATTTTATACATAATTATTATATTATGTATATGTAGAAATTTATAATATATCTATGATGAAATAATGTACTATTTTAATAAATATATATAATACTTACATATATAAAACATTTATATTTTTCATAATTACATACATAAGTATAATATAATTAGTATGTAAATAAATATTATAATATATTTATATTAAAATGCATAAATATATAATATTCATTATATGTTACAATACATATTACATAATTATTAAATATTACATAATAATAGATGATATTAATAAATTAAATTTAAATACAAATATAGTTGTTGTAGTAATGTTATTTGTATCGTCAAATATCAATATTTGTATTCATAATATCACTTTATATCATATAAAGATGAAATTGGATGTATATATTAGATTATTATTACTAATATTATTATTATCGATAAAATATTAATATTATCATAATTAGTATGGTATTATTATTATTATTATTATCATTTTTACAATTATTATTATCATTAATATTATATTTATCATTATTATTAATTTTATTAATATTATTAGATATTAATAGTATTGTTATTATATATTATTATTATTAATTAAAAAAAACAGTAGGGATCTATATTATACGCGTGACCTCTGTATCCTTTATCTCTATTATTATTATTTTTTTGTTTCTTTCCTGCTCCCAACTCGTGAACCTGTGTTGACATTTTCTCCATTTTTTATCAACCGATCTCTATTATTACAACATGATTATGTATAATTGCAAATTAAATAAAAAGGAAATCCAATGGGATTAAAGAGCGCAGCGATATTTTTTTTTCTTCTTCTCTGCACGCTCCAATTTTTTTTTCTCTTAATTCAATTTCGAATAAAGTTTCAAAATCTAAAAATGCAGAAAGGTTAGAAATCTTTCTTTGAATCTATCTGCAAAATCTCAACTCTCAAATCTTTATATCGATCTTGAATTTTGAAGTCAAAGTTTAGTTTAAAAAAAGTCAACAATTGTTCTTGAGACAAATTCACGTTCGTGTATATGTTTCTGATCAAATTGACGATTCCAGTAGTTTTTATACATGTTTAGAAAACTATTTCATGTTATAAACATTATCTATAATGTTATCTATTACGAAATCAATTTTTTTTTTGTTCCAAGAACCGACGCTGCAGTAGTCCTTTAGTATTTTTTTTTTTATTTTAGAACCCAAATTATTTTTTTTCTGTAATGTTTTGAAGCTTTAAAGGGAACCCCGATTTTGTTTTTTTTTTTTTTGGTTATTGATGTTTTGTTGAATCCATGAGACTTGTGGAGAAGAAGAGGAATAGAAGAAAAACAGTTTATATATAAAATTTAAATTCGATATTAGTACAGAGAATCAGAATTGGTGGGATGGTCGAGAGTGTTTGCGTGTGAGCATGTGGTCACGAGATCGATTCCAGAGGACGGTAGTTTCTTTTTTTTTTGAAACTCTTTTCATGTGAGGTAGTTTTCTTTTCTAATTTTATTATTGTTATTATATATTAATTATTATTAGTATTATTATTATTATTGTGATTGTTTTGATTGTTATTGTTATTGTTATTATTAGTATCATACTTGTTATCATATTTGAAAGTATTATAGACATTACTATTATTATTATGATAGGTATTAATAATATTATTATTAGTAATAAACTTATCATTTTAGTATTTTATCATCATTAGGATTATGATTATGATTATCATTATTATTATTATGAAGGAAATAAAAATATATTATTATCATCAATATTAGAATTTGTACCGGTTTATAAATAATAGTATCATCAGTACATTTACAATTAATAATATCATATTTATCAGTATCATCATTAATATTTACTAGTATTATTATGATTATCATTTATCATTTTATAAATATTAGAACCCTTATTATTAACATAAGTATGGTATTAGTATTAATATTATTTTAGAGTTATTATTATTAGTATCATTAACAGTTATCATTTTCATTTTTTTTGCTATTAGTATTATCATTATTAATAAAATTATTATTATTATTAGTAAATCATTATTATCTAAATTATTATTTTAACAAATAAATATTTTGTACACTATATATATACTTATGGTATATACTAGGATTGTATTAATAATTCACATAACAAACTAATAAAATTTCATAAATACAATACTAACCACAAATATATGTATATAAATATATTAATGTCACTATTTATATAAACGTAAATCATTATAGATATATATACATAAAATCGATATATATATAAAATATAATATAAGTATACGTTTTAAAATAAATGTTAGAATAAATTCTACAAAACTATAATAAATAAATAATACATATTAATAAATGAAATTTTGAAACTTACATTATACGTATTAATATATACACAATTGATATAGGTTCGTAAATCCGAGGCCAACCCTGCATTGTTCAATGACGTCATATGTATTTTTACTACAAAATACAGTATCGTGAGTTTCATTTGCCTTTTTACCCTTTATATTTTTGGGCTGAGAATACATGCGCAACTTTTATAACTGTTTTACGAAATTGACACAAGTACGTGAAACTACATTCTATGGTTGGATTATCGAAGTCGAATATGCCCCTTTTTATTAAGTCTGGTAATCTAAGAATTAGGGAACAGACACCCTAATTGACGTGAATCCTAAAGATAGATCTATCGGGCCCAACAAGCCCCATCCAAAGTACCGGATGTTTTAGTACTTCGAAATTTATATCATGTCCGAAGGAGGATCCCGGAATGATGGGGATATTCTTATATATGCATATTGTTAATGTCGGTTACCAGGTGTTCAATCCATATGAATGATATTTTTATCTCTATACATGGGACGTATGTTTATGAGAAATGGAAATCTGAAATCTTGTGGTCTATTAAAATGATGGAAACGATTGTTTAAGTTAAACTAATGAACTCACCAACCTTTTGGTTGACACTTTAAAGCATGTTTATTCTCAGGTACGAAAGAAATCTTCCGCTGTGTATTTGCTCATTTTATAGATATTACTTGGAGTCATTCATGGCATATTTCAAAAGACGTTGCATTCGAGTCGTCGAGTTCATCAAGATTATTATCAAGTCAATTATAGTTGGATATATTATGAAATGGTATGCATGCCTGTCAACTTTCGATGTAATGAAAGTTTGTCTTTTCAAAAACGAATGCAATGTTTGTAAAATGTATCATATAGAGGTCAAGTACCTCGCGATGTAATCAACTGTTGTGAATCGTTTATAATCGATATGGAATTCGTCCGGATGGATTAGGACGGGTCTTCACAAAGTTAGCATATCATATAGATATAGAACATGTGTTTAGTTGATTTTAAAAGTCAAGTTAGAAGGATTAACTTTTATTTGCGAATAAGTTTAGAATTAACTAAACTATGTTCTAGTGATTACAAGTTTAAACCTTCGAATAAGATAGCTTTATATGTATGAATCGAATGATGTTATGAACATCATTACTACCTCAAGTTCCTTGGATAAACCTACTGGAAATGAGAAAAATAGATCAAGCTTCAACGGATCC
Source organism: Rutidosis leptorrhynchoides (assembly GCF_046630445.1). Lineage (NCBI taxonomy): Eukaryota > Viridiplantae > Streptophyta > Magnoliopsida > Asterales > Asteraceae > Rutidosis > Rutidosis leptorrhynchoides. The sequence goes on from NC_092337.1 coordinate 247,587,859, forward strand.
TTGGATGGCTCGAAGTTCTTGAAGCAGAATCATGACACGAAAACAAGTTCAAGTAAGATCATCACTTGAAATAAGATTGTTATAGTTATAGAAATTGAACCAAAGTTTGAATATGATTATTACCTTGTATTAGAATGATAACCTACTGTAAGAAACAAAGATTTCTTAAGGTTGGATGATCACCTTACAAGATTGGAAGTGAGCTAGCAAACTTGAAAGTATTCTTGATTTTATGTAACTAGAACTTGTAGAATATATGAAGAACACTTAGAACTTGAAGATATAACTTGAGAGAGATCAATTAGATGAAGAAAATTGAAGAATGAAATTGTTTGTAGGTGTTTTTGGTCGTTGGTGTATGGATTAGATATAAAGGATATGTAATTTTGTTTTCATGTAAATAAGTCATGAATGATTACTCATATTTTTGTAATTTTATGAGATATTTCATGCTAGTTGCCAAATTATGGTTCCCACATGTGTTAGGTGACTCACATGGGCTGCTAAGAGCTGATAATTGGAGTGTATATACCAATAGTACATACATCTAAAAGCTGTGTATTGTACGAGTACGAATACGGGTGCATACGAGTAGAATTGTTGATGAAACTGAACGAGGATGTAATTGTAAGCATTTTTGTTAAGTAGAAGTATTTTGATAATTGTCTTGAAGTCTTTCAAAAGTGTATGAATACATATTAAAACACTACATGTATATACATTTTAACTGAGTCGTTAAGTCATCGTTAGTCGTTACATGTAAGTGTTGTTTTGAAACCTTTAGGTTAACGATCTTGTTAAGTGTTGTTAACCCAATGTTTATAATATAAAATGAGATTTTAAATTATTATATTATCATGATATTATGATGTATGAATATCTCTTAATATGATATATATACATTAAATGTCGTTACAACGATAATCGTTACATATATGTCTCGTTTCAAAATCATTAAGTTAGTAGTCTTGTTTTTACATATGTAGTTCATTGTTAATATACTTAATGATATGTTTACTTATCATAATATCATGTTAACTATATATCTATCCATATATATGTGATCATATAGTTTTTACAAGTTTTAACGTTCATGAATCACCGGTCAACTTGGGTGGTCAATTGTCTATATGAAACCTATTTCAATTAATCAAGTCTTAACAAGTTTGATTTCTTAACATGTTAGAAACACTTAATCATGTAAATAATAATTTCATTTAATATATATATAAACATGGAAAAGTTCGGGTCACTACAGTACCTACTCGTTAAATAAATTTCGTCCCGAAATTTTAAGCAGTTGGAGGTGTTGACGTATCTTCTGGAAAAATAAATGCGGGTATTTCTTCTTCATCTGATCTTCTCATTCCCAGGTGAAATCGGGTCCTCTACGAGCATTCCATCGAACCTTAACAATTGGTATCTTGTTTTGCTTAAGTCTTTTAACCTCACGATCCATTATTTCGACGGGTTCTTTGATAAATTGAAGTTTTTCGTTGATTTGGATTTCATTTAACGGAATAGTGAGATCTTCTTTAGCAAAACATTTCTTCAAATTCGAGATGTGGAAAGTGTTATGTACAGTCGCGAGTTGTTGAGGTAACTCAAGTCGGTAACCTACTGGTCCGACACGATCAATAATCTTGAATGGTCCAATATACCTTGGATTTAATTTCCCTCGTTTACCAAATCGAACAACGCCTTTCCAAGGTGCAACTTTAAGCATGACCATCTCTCCAATTTCAAATTCTATATCTTTTCTTTTAATGTCAGCGTAGCTCTTTTGTCAACTTTGGGCGGTTTTCAACCGTTGTTGAATTTGGATGATCTTCTCGGTAGTTTCTTGTATTATCTCTGGACCCGTAATCTGTCTATCCCCCACTTCACTCCAACAAATCGGAGACCTGTACTTTCTACCATAAAGTGCTTCAAACGGCGCTATCTCAATGCTTGAATGGTAGCTGTTGTTGTAGGAAAATTCTGCTAACGGTAGATGTCGATCCCAACTGTTTCCGAAATCAATAACACATGCTCGTAGCATGTCTTCAAGCATTTGTATCGTCCTTTCACTCTGCCCATCAGTTTGTGGATGATAGGCAGTACTCATATCTTGACGATTTCCTAATGCTTGCTGTAATGTCTGCCAGAATCTTGAAATAAATCTGCCATCCCTATCAGAGATAATAGAGATTGGTATTCCATGTCTGGAGACGACTTCCTTCAAATACAGTCGTGCTAACTTCTCCATCTTGTCATCTTCTCTTATTGGCAGGAAGTGTGCTGATTTGGTGAGACGATCAACCATTACCCAAATAGTATCAAAACCACTTGCAGTCCTTGGCAATTTAGTGATGAAATCCATGGTAATGTTTTCCCATTTCCATTCTGGGATTTCGGGTTGTTGAAGTAGACCTGATGGTTTTTGATGCTCAGCTTTGACCTTAGAACACGTCAAACATTCTCCTACGTATTTAGCAACATCGGCTTTCATACCCGGCCACCAAAAATGTTTCTTGAGATCCTTGTACATCTTCCCCGTTCTAGGATGTATTGAGTATCTGGTTTTATAAGCTTCTCTAAGTACCATTTCTCTCATATCTCCAAATTTTGGTACCCAAATTCTTTCAGCCCTATACCGAGTTCCGTCTTCCCGAATATTAAGATGCTTCTCCGATCCTTTGGGTATTTCATCCTTTAAATTTCCCTCTTTCAAAACTCCTTGTTGCGCCTCCTTTATTTGAGTAGTAAGGTTGGTGTGAATCATTATATTCATAGATTTTACTCGAATGGGTTCTCTGTCCTTTCTGCTAAAGGCGTCGGCTACCACATTTGCCTTTCCCAGGTGGTAACGAATCTCAAAGTTGCAATCATTCAACAATTCAATCCACCTACGCTGCCTCATATTCAATTGTTTCTGATTAAATATGTGTTGAAGACTTTTTTGGTCGGTATATATAATACTTTTGACCCCATATAAGTAGTGCCTCCAAGTCTTTAATGCAAAAATAACCGCGCCTAATTCCAAATCATGCGTCGTATAATTTTGTTCGTGAATCTTCAATTATCTAGACGCATAAGCAATCACCTTCGTTCGTTGCATTAATACACAACCGAGACCTTGCTTTGATGCATCACAATAAATCACAAAATCATCATTCCCTTTATGCAATGACAATATAGGTGCCGTAGTTAGCTTTTTCTTCAATAACTGAAACGCTTTCTCTTGTTCATCATTCCATTCAAATTTATTCCCTTTATGCGTTAATGCAGTCAAGGGTTTTGCTATTCTGGAAAAGTCTTGGATGAACCTTCTGTAGTAACCAGCTAGTCCTAAAAACTGGCGTTTGTGTTTCGGAGTTTTCGGGGTTTCCCACTTTTCAACAGTTTCTATCTTTGCCGGATCTACCTTAATACCTTTTTTGTTCACTATGTGACCGAAGAATTGAACTTCTTCCAACCAAAATGCACACTTTGAAAACTTAGCGTACAATTCTTTCTTCCTCAATACTTCTAACACCTTTCTCAAATGTTCACCGTGTTCTTGGTCATTCTTTGAGTAAATAAGTATGTCATCAATGAAAACAATGACAAACTTGTCAAGGTATGGTCCACACACTCGGTTCATAAGGTCCATGAACACAGCTGGTGCATTAGTTAAACCAAACGGCATGACCATAAACTCGTAATGACCGTAACGTGTTCTGAAAGCAGTCTTTGGAATATCATCTTCTTTCACCCGCATTTGATGATACCCAGAACGTAAGTCAATCTTTGAATAAACAGACGAGCCTTGTAGTTGATCAAATAAGTCGTCGATTCTCGGTAGTGGGTAGCGGTTCTTGATGGTAAGTTTGTTCAATTCTCGGTAGTCGATACACAACCTGAATGTACCATCTTTCTTCTTGACAAACAAAACAGGAGCTCCCCACGGTGATGTGCTTGGTTGAATGAAACCACGCTCTAAAAGTTCTTGTAATTGGCTTTGTAGTTCTTTCATCTCGCTGGGTGCGAGTCTGTAAGGAGCACGAGCTATTGGTGCAGCTCCTGGTACAAGATCTATTTGAAATTCAACGGATCGATGTGGGGGTAATCCCGGTAATTCTTTCGGAAATACATCGAGAAATTCTTTTGCAATGGGAACATCATTGATGCTCTTTTCTTCAGTTTGTACTTTCTCAACGTGTGCTAGAACAGCATAGCAACCTTTTCTTATTAGTTTTTGTGCCTTCAAATTACTAATAAGATGTAGCTTCGTGTTGCCCTTTTCTCCGTACACCATTAAGGGTTTTCCTTTTTATCGTATAATGCGAATTGCATTTTTGTAACAAACGATCTCTGCTTTCACTTCTTTCAACCAGTCCATACAGATTATCACATCAAAACTCCCTAACTCTACTGGTATCAAATCAATCTTAAATGTTTCGCTAACCAGTTTAATTTCTCGATTCCGACATATATTATCTGCTGAAATTAATTTACCATTTGCTAATTCGAGTAAAAATTTACTATCCAAAGGCGTCAATGGACAACTTAATTTAGCACAAAAATCTCTACTCATATAGCTTCTATCCGCACCCGAATCAAATAAAACGTAAGCAGATTTATTGTCAATAAGAAACGTACCCGTAACAAGCTCCGGGTCTTCCTGTGCCTCTGCCGCATTAATATTGAAAACTCTTCCGCGGCCTTTTCCATTCGTGTTCTCCTGGTTCGGGCAATTTCTAATAATGTGGCCCGGTTTTCCACATTTATAACTAACTACATTGGCATAACTTGCTCCGACACTACTTGCTCCGCCATTACTCTTTCCGACACCATTTGTTCCTTTAGTTCTATTAACCCCTGGTCCGTAGACCTCACACTTCGCCGCGCTATGACCATTTCTTTTACACTTGTTGCAAAATTTGGTGCAGAACCCCGAGTGATACTTTTCACACCTTTGGCATAGCTGCTTCTGATTGTTGTTGTTGTTGCGGTTATTATTGTTGTTGGGATGATTGTTGTAGTTGCTGTTGTTGTTGTTGTTGGGCCGTTTGTTGTAGTTGCGATTGATGTTGCGATTGTTGGGATAATTGTTGCGATTATTGTTGTAATTGCTGTTGTTGTTGTATTGGTGATTCTTATCACCGTTTTCCTCCCACTTTCTTTTGACTTGCTTCACATTGGCCTCTTCAGCAGTCTGTTCTTTAATTCTTTCTTCAATCTGGTTCACTAGTTTGTGAGCCATTCTACATGCCTGTTGTATGGAGGCGGGCTCGTGTGAACTTATATCTTCTTGGATTCTTTCCGGTAATCCTTTCACAAACGCGTCGATCTTCTCTTCCTCATCTTCGAATGCTCCCGGACACAATAGGCACAATTCTGTGAATCGTCTTTCGTACGTGGTAATATCAAATCCTTGGGTTCGTAACCCTCTAAGTTCTGTCTTGAGCTTATTGACCTCGGTTCTGGGACGGTACTTCTCATTCATCAAGTGCTTGAATGCTGACCACGGTAGTGCGTACGCATCGTCTTGTCCCACTTGCTCTAGATAGGTATTCCACCATGTTAACGCAGAACCTGTGAAGGTATGCGTAGCGTACTTCACTTTGTCCTCTTCAGTACACCTACTTATGGCAAACACCGATTCGACCTTCTCGGTCCACCGTTTCAATCCGATCGGTCCTTCGGTTCCATCAAATTCCAAAGGTTTACAGGCAGTGAATTCTTTGTAGGTGCATCCTACACGATTTCCTGTACTGCTAGATCCAAGGTTATTGTTGGTATGTAGCGCAGCCTGTACTGCGGCTATGTTTGAAGCTAGAAAAGTACGAAATTCCTCTTCATTCATATTCACGGTGTGTCAAGTAGTCGGTGCCATTTCCTTCAAAATAGTTAAATGGAACAAGTTAATCATACAGAATATTAAGAGTAGTTAATAGTATTTCGTAGCATAATATGAACTCATTTATAAAAGCTTTTTCTTCATATTAGCGTTTTATAAGTTTAAATTCGGGTAGTACCTACCCGTTAAGTTCATACTTAGTAGCTAATATACAATTCAACTACTACAATTCTATATGAAAAACTGATTATAATAATATTTCGCGTTCAAACTTTTACACAATATTTTACAAACTTACAATACCGCTTATTTTACATATAGCATGAAATATAGCACACAATAAATTTGATACAAGATGGTTGTGAAGATAATTCTAGCTAGTACACAAGTTGTTCAGCAAAGGAAATAAAGACACGTAATTCATACGTCCAGAAACAAGTCATGCATTCTGGTTTTACTAGGATTACTTCCCATCCTTGGTCTTGTGGAACATAACCGTTATGGCCGTTGATAAGACAACGTGTTGTAACGTCGTCAAAGGGACGAGGGTTACGTAATGTCCAACAGTCCCGTAATAATCTAAAAACCTCATTTCTTACCCCAATTACCGACTCCGTCACTTGTGGGAACGTTTTGTTTAATAGTTGTAGCCCGATGTTCTTGTTCTCACTTTGGTGAGAAGCGAACATTACTAATCCGTAAGCATAACATGCTTCTTCATGTTGCATGTTAGCCGCTTTTTCTAAATCACGAAGTCCAATATTCGGATATATTGAGTCAAACTAATTTCTTAACCCATTGCGTAAAATAGCATTTGGGTTCCCCGCAATATATGCGTCAAAGTAAACACATCGTAACTTATGGATTTCCCAATGTGATATCCCCCATCTTTCGAACGAAAGCCTTTTATAAACCAAGGCATTCTTGGAACGTTCTTCGAATGTCTTACAAACTGATCTCGCCTTAAATAGTTGTGCCGAGGAATTTTGACCGACTCTAGACAAGATTTCATCAATCATGTCTCCGGGTAGGTCTCTTAAAATATTGGGTTGTCTATCCATTTTGTGTTTTTATACTGTAAAATAGACAAGAGTTAGATTCATTAAAAAAATACTTATTAATACAAGCAATTTTTTTACATATATCATAAAGTATAAGCACACTATATTACATATATTACACCACACGAATACAACTATCTTATTCCGACTCGCTCATTTCTTCTTCTTAAGTTTTGGTTCGTTTTGCCAAGTTTCTAGGGATATATGATGTTCCCCTAATATGAGCCGTCGTTTTCCACATTGGTTTAGAAAAACCTGGTGGTTTAGAGGTTCCTGGGTCATTGTTACAACTTAAGGACTTCGGGGGTTGACGATACATATAAAGTTCATCGGGGTTGGAATTAGATTTCTCTATTTTTATGCCCTTTCCCTTATTATTTTCTTTTGCCTTTTTAAATTCAGTTGGGGTAATTTCTATAACATCATCGGAATTCTCGTCGGAATCCGATTCATCGGAGAATTGGTAATCCTCCCAATATTTTTCTTCCTTGGCGGAAACACCATTGACCATAATTAACCTTGGTCGGTTGGTTGAGGATTTTCTTTTACTTAACCGTTTTATTATTTCCCCCACCGGTTCTATTTCTTCATCCGGTTCCGATTCTTTTTCCGGTTCCGATTCTTCTTCCGGTTCCGTCTCTTCTTCCGGTTCCTCTTCGGGAACTTGTGAATCAGTCCACGAATCATTCCAATTTACATTTGACTCTTCATTATTATTAGGTGAGTCAATGGGACTTGTTCTATAGGTAGACATCTATCACATAATATGAAACACGTTAAGAGATTAATATATCACATAATATTCACATGTTAAAAATATACAGTTTCCAACAAAATTTCTTAAGCAATCATTTTTCAAGTAAACACGGTCGAAGTCCAGACTCACTAATGCATCCTAAAAAACTCGATAAGACACACTAATACAAAATTCTGGTTCTCTAAGACCAACGCTCGGATACCAACTGAAATGTCCCGTTCTTATTGATTAAAAACGTTCCATATTAATTGATTTCGTTGCGAGGTTTTGACCTCTATATGAGACGTTTTTCAAAGACTGCATTCATTTTTAAAACAAACCATAACCTTTATTTCATAAATAAAGGTTTAAAAAGCTTTACGTAGATTATCAAATAATGATAATCTAAAATATCCTGTTTACACACGACCATTACATAATGGTTTACAATACAAATATGTTACAACGAAATAAGTTTCTTGAATGCAGTTTTTACACAATATCATACAAGCATGGACTCCAAATCTCGTCCTTATTTAAGTATGCGACAGTGGAAGCTCTTAATAATCACCTGAGAATAAACATGCTTAAAACATCAACAAAAATGTTGGTGAGTTATAGGTTTAACCTATATATTATCAAATCATAATAATAGACCACAAGATTTCATATTTCAATACACATCCCATACATAGAGATAAAAATCATTCATATGGTGAACACCTGGTAACCGTCATTAACAAGATGCATATATAAGAATATCACCATCATTCCGGGATCCTCCTTCGGACATGATATAAATTTCGAAGTACCAAAGCATCCGGTACTTTGGATGGGGCTTGTTGTGTAGTGACCTGAACTTTTCCATGTTTATATATATTAATTGAGATTGATATTTACATGATTAAATGTTTCCAACATGTTAAGCAATCAAACTTGTTAAGACTTGATTAATTGAAATATGTTTCATATAGACAATTGACCACCCAAGTTGACCGGTGATTCACGAACGTTAAAACTTGTAAAAACTATATGATGACATATATATGGATATATATATAGTTAACATGATACTATGATAAGTATACATATCATTAAGTATATTAACAATGAACTACATATGTAAAAACAAGACTACTAACTTAATGATTTTTAAACGAGACATATATGTAACGATTATCGTTGTAAAGACATTTAATGTATATATATCATATTAAGAGATATTCATACATGATAATATCATGATAATATAATAATTTAAAATCTCATTTGATATTATAAACATTGGGTTAACAACATTTAACAAGATCGTTAACCTAAAGGTTTCAAAACAACACTTACATGTAACGACTAACGATGACTTAACGACTCAGTTAAAATGTATATACATGTAGTATTTTAATATGTATTTATACACTTTTGAAAGACTTCAATACACTTATCAAAATACTTCTACTTAACAAAAATGCTTACAATTACATCCTCGTTCAGTTTCATCAACAATTCTACTCGTATGCACCCGTATTCGTACTCGTACAATACACAGCTTTTAGATGTATGTACTATTGGTATATACACTCCAATGATCAGCTTTTAGCAGCCCATGTGAGTCACCTAACACATGTGGGAACCATCATTTGGCAACTAGCATGAAATATCTCATAAAATTACAAAAATATGAGTAATCATTCATGACTTATTTACATGAAAACAAAATTACATATCCTTTATATCTAATCCATACACCAACGACTAAAAACACCTACAAACACTTTCATTCTTCAATTTTCTTCATCTAATTGATCTCTCTCAAGTTCTATCTTCAAGTCCTAAGTGTTCTTCATATATTCTACAAGTTCTAGTTACATAAAATCAAGAATACTTTCAAGTTTGCTAGCTCACTTCCAATCTTGTAAGGTGATCATCCAACCTCAAGAAATCTTTGTTTCTTATAGTAGGTTATCATTCTAATACAAGGTAATAATCATATTCAAACTTTGGTTCAATTTCTATAACTATAACAATCTTATTTCAAGTGATGATCTTACTTGAACTTGTTTTCGTGTCATGATTCTGCTTCAAGAACTTCGAGCCATCCAAGGATCCGTTGAAGCTTGATCCATTTTTCACTTTTCCAGTAGGTTTATCCAAGGAACTTAAGGTAGTAAGGATGTTCATAACATCATTCAATTCATACATATAAAGCTATCTTATTCGAAGGTTTAAACTTGAAATCACTAGAACATAGTTTAGTTAATTCTAAACTTATTCGCAAACAAAAGTTAATCCTTCTAACTTGACTTTTAAAATCAACTAAACACATGTTCTATATCTATATGATATGCTAACTTAATGATTTAAAACCTGAAGACACGAAAAACACCGTAAAACCGGATTTACGCCGTCGTAGTAACACCGCGGGCTGTTTTGGGTTAGTTAATTAAAAACTATGATAAACTTTGATTTAAAAGTTGTTATTCTGAGAAAATGATTTTTATTATGAACATGAAACTATATCCAAAAATTATGGTTAAACTCAAAGTGGAAGTATGTTTTCTAAAATGGTCATCTAGACGTCGTTCTTTCGACTGAAATGACTACCTTTACAAAAACGACTTGTAACTTATTTTTACGACTATAAACCTATACTTTTTCTGTTTAGATTCATAAAATAGAGTTCAATATAAAACCATAGCATTTTGATTCACTCAAAACGGATTTAAAATGAAGAAGTTATGGGTAAAACAAGATTGGATAATTTTTCTCATTTTAGCTACGTGAAAATTTGTAACAAATCTATTCCAACCATAACTTAATCAACTTGTATTGTATATTATGTAATCTTGAGATACCATAGACACGTATACAATGTTTCGACCTATCATGTCGACACATCTATATATATTTCGGAACAACCATAGACACTCTATATGTGAATGTTGGAGTTAGCTATACAGGGTTGAGGTTGATTCCAAAATATATATAGTTTGAGTTGTGATCAATACTGAGATACGTATACACTGGGTCGTGGATTGATTCAAGATAATATTTAACGATTTATTTCTGTACATCTAACTGTGGACAACTAGTTGTAGGTTACTAACGAGGACAGCTGACTTAATAAACTTAAAACATCAAAATATATTAAAAGTGTTGTAAATATATTTTGAACATACTTTGATATATATGTATATATTGTTATAGGTTCGTGAATCAACCAGTGGCCAAGTCTTACTTCCCGACGAAGTAAAAATCTGTGAAAGTGAGTTATAGTCCCACTTTTAAAAATCTAATATTTTTGGAATGAGAATACATGCAGGTTTTATAAATGATTTACAAAATAGACACAAGTAAGTGAAACTACATTCTATGGTTGAATTATCGAAATCGAATATGCCCCTTTTTATTAAGTCTGGTAATCTAAGAATTAGGGAACAGACACCCTAATTGACGCGAATCCTAAAGATAGATCTATTGGGCCTAACAAACCCCATCCAAAGTACCGGATGCTTTAGTACTTTGAAATTTATATCATATCCGAAGGGTGTCCCGGAATGATGGGGATATTCTTATATATGCATCTTGTTAATGTCGGTTACCAGGTGTTCACCATATGAATGATTTTTATCTCTATGTATGGGGTGTGTATTGAAATATGAAATCTTGTGGTCTATTATTATGATTTGATATATATAGGTTAAACCTATAACTCACCAACATTTTTGTTGACGTTTTAAGCATGTTTATTCTCAGGTGATTATTAAGAGCTTCCGCTGTCGCATACTTAAATAAGGACGAGATTTGGAGTCCATGCTTGTATGATATTGTATAAAAACTGCATTCAAGAAAATTATTTTGTTGTAACATATTTGTATTGTAAACCATTATGTAATGGTCGTGTGTAAACAGGATATTTTAGATTATCATTATTTGATAATCTACGTAAAGCTTTTTAAACCTTTATTGATGAAATAAAGGTTATGGTTTGTTTTAAAATGAATGCAGTCTTTGAAAAACGTCTCATATAGAGGTCAAAACCTCGCAACGAAATCAATTAATATGGAACGTTTTTAATCAATAAGAACGGGACATTTCAGTTGGTATCCGAGCGTTGGTCTTAGAGAACCAGAATTTTGCATTAGTGTGTCTTATCGAGTTTGTTAGGATGCATTAGTGAGTCTGGACTTCGACCGTGTCTACTTGAAAAATGATTGCTTAACAAATTTTGTTGGAAACTATATATTTTTAACATGTGAATATTATGTGATATATTAATCTCTTAACGCGTTTGATATTATGTGATAGATGTCTACCTCTAGAACAAGTCCCATTGACTCACCTAATAATAATGAAGAGTCAAATGTAAATTGGAATGATTCGTGGACTGATTCACAAGTTCCCGAAGAGGAACCGGAAGAAGAGTCGGAACCAGAAGAAGAATCGGAACCGGAAGAAGAATCGGAACCGGATGAAGAAATAGAGCCGGTGGGGGAAAAATAATAAAACGGTTAAGTAAAAGAAAATCCTCAACCAACCGACCAAGGTTAATTATGGTCAATGGTGTTTCCGCCAAGGAAGCAAAATATTGGGAGGATTACCAATTCTCCGATGAATCGGATTCCGGCGAGAATTCCGATGATGTTATAGAAATTACCCCAACTGAATTTAAAAAGGCAAAAGAAAATAATAAGGGAAAGGGCATAAAAATAGAGAAATCTAATTCCAACCCCGATGAACTTTATATGTATCGTCAACCCCCGAAGTCCTTAAGTTGTAACAATGACCCGGGAACCTCTAAACCACCAGGTTTTTCTAAACCAATGTGGATAACGACGGCTCGTATTAGGGGAACATCATATATCCCTAGAAACTTGGCAAAACGAACCAAAACCGAAGAAGAAGAAACAAGCGAGTCGGAATAAGATAGCTGTATTCGTGTGGTGTAATATATGTAATATAGTGTGCTTATGCTTTATGATATATGTAAAAATTGCTTGTATTTATAAGTATTTTTTTTTTATGAATCTAACTCTTGTCTATTTTACAGTATAAAAACACAAAATGGATAGACAACCCAATATTTTAAGAGACCTACCCGGAGACATGATTGATGAAATCGTGTCTAGAGTCGGTCAGAATTCTTCGGCACAACTATTTAAGGCGAGATCAGTTTGTAAGACATTCGAAGAACGTTCCAAGAATGCCTTGGTTTATAAAAGGCTTTCGTTCGAAAGATGGGGGATATCACATTGGGAAATCCATAAGTTACGATGTGTTTACTTTAACGCATATATTACGGGGAACCCAAATGCTATTTTACGCAATGGGTTAAGAAATTATTTTGACTCAATATATCCGAATATTGGACTGCGTGATTTAGAAAAAGCGGCTAACATGCAACATAAAGAAGCATGTTATGCTTACGGATTAGTAATGTTCGCTTCTCACCAAAGTGAGAACAAGAACATCGAGCTACAACTATTAAACAAAACGTTCCCACAAGTGACGGAGTCGGTAATTGGGGTAAGAAATGAGGTTTTTAGATTGTTACGGGACTGTTGGACATTACGTAACCCTCGTCCCTTTGACGACGTTACAACATGCTGTCTTATCAACGGCCATAACGGTTATGTTCCACAAGACCAAGGATGGGAAGTAATCCTAGTAAAACCAGAATGCATGACTTGTTTCTGGACGTATGAATTACGTGTCTTTATTGCCTTTGCTGAACGACTTGTGTACTAGCTAGAATTATCTTCACAACCATCTTGTATCAAATTTATTGTGTGCTATATTTCATGCTATATGTAAAATAAGCGGTATTGTAAGTTTGTAAAATATTGTGTAAAAGTTTGAAAGCGAAATATTATTATAATCAGTTTTTCATATAGAATTGTAGTAGTTGAATTGTATATTAGCTACTAAGTATGAACTTAACGGGTAGGTACTACCCGAATTTAAACTTATAAAACGCTAATATGAAGAAAAAGCTTTTATAAATGAGTTCATATTATGCTACGAAATACTATTAACTACTCTTAATATTCTGTATGATTAACTTGTTCCATTTAACTATTTTGAAGGAAATGGCACCGACTACTCGACACACCGTGAATATGAATGAAGAGGAATTCCGTACTTTTCTAGCTTCAAACATAGCCGCAGTACAGGCTGCGCTACATACCAACAATAACCTTAGATCTAGCAGTACAGGAAATCGTGTAGGATGCACCTACAAAGAATTCACTGCCTGCAAACCTTTGGAATTTGATGGAACCGAAGGACCGATCGGATTGAAAAGGTGGACCGAGAAGGTCGAATCGGTGTTTGCCATAAGTAAGTGTACTGAAGAGGACAAAGTAAAGTACGCTACGCATACCTTCACAGGTTCTGCGTTAACATGGTGGAATACCTATCTAGAGCAAGTGGGACAAGATGATGCGTACGCACTACCGTGGTCAGCATTCAAGCATTTGATGAACGAGAAGTACCGTCCCAGAACCGAGGTCAATAAGCTCAAGACAGAACTTAGAGGGTTACGAACCCAAGGATTTGATATTACCACGTACGAAAGACGATTCACAGAATTGTGCCTATTGTGTCCGGGAGCATTCGAAGATGAGGAAGAGAAGATCGACGCATTTGTGAAAGGATTACCGAAAAGAATCCAAGAAGATATAAGTTCACACGAGCCCGCCTCCATACAACAGGCATGTAGAATGGCTTACAAACTAGTGAACCAGATTGAAGAAAGAATTAAAGAACAGACTGCTGAAGAGGCCAATGTGAAGCAAGTCAAAAGAAAGTGGGAGGAAAACGGTGATAAGAATCACCAATACAACAACAACAGCAATTTCAATAATAATCGCAACAATTATCCCAACAATCGCAACATCAATCGCAACTACAACAAATGGCCCAACAACAACAACAACAACAACAACAACAACAACAACAACAACAACAACAGCAACTACAACAATCATCCCAACAACAATAATAACCGCAACAACAACAACAATCAGAAGCAGCTATGCCAAAGGTGTGAAAAGTATCACTCGGGGTTCTGCACCAAATTTTGCAACAAGTGTAAAAGAAATGGTCATAGCGCGACGAAGTGTGAGGTCTACGGACCAGGGGTTAATAGAATGAAAGGAACAAATGGTGTCGGAACGAGTAATGGCGGAGCAAGTAGTGTCAGAGCAAGTTATGCCAATGTAGTTTGTTATAAATGTGGAAAACTGGGCCACATTATTAGAAATTTCCCGAACCAGGAGAACACGAATGGACAAGGCCGCGGAAGAGTTTTCAATATTAATGCGGCAGAGGCACAGGAAGACCCGGAGCTTGTTACGGGTACGTTTCTTATTGACAATAAATCTGCTTACGTTTTATTTGATTCGGGTGCGGATAGAAGCTATATGAGTAGAGATTTTTGTGCTAAATTAAGTTGTCCATTGACGCCGTTGGATAGTAAATTTTTACTCGAATTAGCAAATGGTAAATTAATTTCAGCAGATAATATATGTCGGAATTGAGAAATTAAACTGGTTAGCGAAACATTTAAGATTGATTTGATACCAGTAGAGTTAGGGAGTTTTGATGTGATAATCGGTATGGACTGGTTGAAAGAAGTGAAAGCAGAGATCGTTTGTTACAAAAATGCAATTCGCATTATACGAGAAAAAGAAAAACCGTTAATGGTGTACGGAGAAAAGGGCAACACGAAGCTACATCTTATTAGTAATTTGAAGGCACAAAAACTAATAAGAAAAGGTTGCTATGCTGTTCTAGCACACGTCGAGAAAGTACAAACTGAAGAAAAGAGCATCAATGATGTTCACGTCGCAAAAGAATTTCCCGATGTATTTCTGAAAGAATTACCGGGATTACCCCCACATCGATCCGTTGAATTTCAAATAGATCTTGTACCAGGAGCTGCACCAATAGCTCGTGCTCCTTACAGACTCGCACCCAGCGAGATGAAAGAACTACAAAGTCAATTACAAGAACTTTTAGAGCATGGTTTCATTCGACCAAGCACATCACCGTGGGGAGCTCCTGTTTTGTTTGTCAAGAAGAAAGATGGTACATTCAGGTTGTGTATCGACTACCGAGAGTTGAACAAACTTACCATCAAGAACCGCTACCCACTACCGAGAATCGACGACTTATTTGATCAACTACAAGGCTCGTCTGTTTATTCAAAGATTGACTTACATTCCGGGTATCATCAAATGCGGGTGAAAGAAGATGATATTCTAAAGACTGCTTTCAGAACACGTTACGGTCATTACGAGTTTATGGTCATGCCGTTTGGTTTAACTAATGCACCAGCTGTGTTCATGGACCTTATGAACCGAGTGTGTGGACCATACCTTGACAAGTTTGTCATTGTTTTCATTGATGACATACTTATTTACTCAAAGAATGACCAAGAACACGGTGAACATTTGAGAAAAGTGTTAGAAGTATTGAGGAAGGAAGAATTTTACGCTAAGTTTTCAAAGTGTGCATTTTGGTTGGAAGAAGTTCAATTCCTCGGTCACATAGTGAACAAAGAAGGTATTAAGGTGGATCCGGCAAAGATAGAAACTGTTGAAAAGAGGGAAACCCCGAAAACTCCGAAACACATACGCCAGTTTTTAGGACTAGCTGGTTACTACAGAAGGTTCATCCAAGACTTTTCCAGAATAGCAAAACCCTTGACTGCATTAACGCATAAAGGGAAGAAATTTGAATGGAATGATGAACAAGAGAAAGCATTTCAGTTATTGAAGAAAAAGCTAACTACGGCACCTATATTGTCATTGCCTGAAGGGAATGATGATTTTGTGATTTATTGTGACGCATCAAAGCAAGGTCTCGGTTGTGTATTAATGCAACGAACGAAGGTGATTGCTTATGCATCTAGACAATTGAAGATTCACGAACAAAATTATACGACACATGATTTGGAATTAGGCGCGGTTGTTTTTGCATTAAAAACTTGGAGGCACTACTTATATGGGGTCAAAAGTATTATATATACCGACCACAAAAGTCTTCAACACATATTTAATCAGAAACAACTGAATATGAGGCAGCGTAGGTGGATTGAATTGTTGAATGATTACGACTTTGAGATTCGTTACCACCCAGGGAAGGCAAATGTGGTAGCCGATGCCTTGAGCAGGAAGGACAGAGAACCCATTCGAGTAAAATCTATGAATATAATGATTCATAATAACCTTACTACTCAAATAAAGGAGGCGCAACAAGGAGTTTTAAAAGAGGGAAATTTAAAGGATGAAATACCCAAGGGATCGGAGAAGCATCTTAATATTCGGGAAGACGGAACCCGGTATAGGGCTGAAAGGATTTGGGTACCAAAATTTGGAGATATGAGAGAAATGGTACTTAGAGAAGCTCATAAAACCAGATACTCAATACATCCTGGAACGGGGAAGATGTACAAGGATCTCAAGAAACATTTTTGGTGGCCGGGTATGAAAGTCGATGTTGCTAAATATGTAGGAGAATGTTTGACGTGTTCTAAGGTCAAAGCTGAGCATCAGAAACCATCAGGTCTACTTCAACAACCCGAAATCCCGGAATGGAAATGGGAAAACATTACCATGGATTTCATCACTAAATTGCCAAGGACTGCAAGTGGTTTTGATACTATTTGGGTAATAGTTGATCGTCTCACCAAATCAGCACACTTCCTGCCAATAAGAGAAGATGACAAGATGGAGAAGTTAGCACGACTGTATTTGAAGGAAGTCGTCTCCAGACATGGAATACCAATCTCTATTATCTCTGATAGGGATGGTAGATTTATTTCAAGATTCTGGCAGACATTACAGCAAGCATTAGGAACTCGTCTAGACATGAGTACTGCCTATCATCCGCAAACTGATGGGCAGAGCGAAAGGACGATACAAACGCTTGAAGACATGCTACGAGCATGTGTTATTGATTTCGGAAACAGTTGGGATCGACATCTACCGTTAGCAGAATTTTCCTACAACAACAGCTACCATTCAAGCATTGAGATGGCGCCGTTTGAAGCACTTTATGGTAGAAAGTGCAGGTCCCCGATTTGTTGGAGTGAAGTGGGGGATAGACAGATTACGGGTCCGGAGATAATACAAGAAACTACCGAGAAGATCATCCAAATTCAACAACGGTTGAAAACCGCCCAAAGTCGACAAAAGAGCTACGCTGACATTAAAAGAAAAGATATAGAATTTGAAATTGGAGAGATGGTCATGCTTAAAGTTGCACCTTGGAAAGGCGTTGTTCGATTTGGTAAACGATGGAAATTAAATCCAAGGTATATTGGACCATTCAAGATTATTGATCGTGTCGGACCAGTAGCTTACCGACTTGAGTTACCTCAACAACTCGCGGCTGTACATAACACTTTCCACGTCTCGAATTTGAAGAAATGTTTTGCTAAAGAAGATCTCACTATTCCATTAGATGAAATCCAAATCAACGAAAAACTCCAATTCATCGAAGAACCTGTCGAAATAATGGATCGTGAGGTTAAAAGACTTAAGCAAAACAAGATACCAATTGTTAAGGTTCGATGGAATGCTCGTAGAGGACCCGAGTTCACCTGGGAGCGTGAAGATCAGATGAAGAAGAAATACCCGCATCTATTTCCAGAAGATTCGTCAACACCTTCAACAGCTTAAAATTTCGGGACGAAATTTATTTAACGGGTAGGTACTGTAGTGACCTGAACTTTTCCATGTTTATATATATTAATTGAGATTGATATTTACATGATTAAATGTTTCCAACATGTTAAGCAATCAAACTTGTTAAGACTTGATTAATTGAAATATGTTTCATATAGACAATTGACCACCCAAGTTGACCGGTGATTCACGAACGTTAAAACTTGTAAAAACTATATGATGACATATATATGGATATATATATAGTTAACATGATACTATGATAAGTATACATATCATTAAGTATATTAACAATGAACTACATATGTAAAAACAAGACTACTAACTTAATGATTTTTAAACGAGACATATATGTAACGATTATCGTTGTAAAGACATTTAATGTATATATATCATATTAAGAGATATTAATACATGATAATATCATGATAATATAATAATTTAAAATCTCATTTGATATTATAAACATTGGGTTAACAACATTTAACAAGATCGTTAACCTAAAGGTTTCAAAACAACACTTACATGTAACGACTAACGATGACTTAACGACTCAGTTAAAATGTATATACATGTAGTGTTTTAATATGTATTTATACACTTTTGAAAGACTTCAATACACTTATCAAAATACTTCTACTTAAAAAAAATGCTTACAATTACATCCTCGTTCAGTTTCATCAACAATTCTACTCGTATGCACCCGTATTCGTACTCGTACAATACACAGCTTTTAGATGTATGTACTATTGGTATATACACTCCAATGATCAGCTCTTAGCAGCCCATGTGAGTCACCTAACACATGTGGGAACCATCATTTGGCAACTAGCATGAAATATCTCATAAAATTACAAAAATATGAGTAATCATTCATGACTTATTTACATGAAAACAAAATTACATATCCTTTATATCTAATCCATACACCAACGACTAAAAACACCTAAAAATACTTTCATTCTTCAATTTTCTTCATCTAATTGATCTCTCTCAAGTTCTATCTTCAAGTTCTAAGTGTTCTTCATATATTCTACAAGTTCTAGTTACATAAAATCAAGAATACTTTCAAGTTTGCTAGCTCACTTCCAATCTTGTAAGGTGATCATCCAACCTCAAGAAATCTTTGTTTCTTACAGTAGGTTATCATTCTAATACAAGGTAATAATCATATTCAAACTTTGGTTCAATTTCTATAACTATAACAATCTTATTTCAAGTGATGATCTTACTTGAACTTGTTTTCGTGTCATGATTCTGCTTCAAGAACTTCGAGCCATCCAAGGATCCGTTGAAGCTAGATCCATTTTTTACTTTTCCAGTAGGTTTATCCAAGGAAATTAAGGTAGTAAGGATGTTCATAACATCATTCAATTCATACATATAAAGCTATCTTATTCGAAGGTTTAAACTTGAAATCACTAGAACATAGTTTAGTTAATTCTAAACTTGTTCGCAAACAAAAGTTAATCCTTCTAAATTGACTTTTAAAATAAACTAAACACATGTTCTATATCTATATGATATGCTAACTTAATGATTTAAAACCTGAAGACACGAAAAACACCGTAAAACCGGATTTACGCCGTCGTAGTAACACCGCGGGCTGTTTTGGGTTAGTTAATTAAAAACTATGATAAACTTTGATTTAAAAGTTGTTATTCTGAGAAAATGATTTTTATTATGAACATGAAACTATATCCAAAAATTATGGTTAAACTCAAAGTGGAAGTATGTTTTCTAAAATGGTCATCTAGACGTCGTTCTTTCGACTGAAATGACTACCTTTACCAAAACGACTTGTAACTTATTTTTAAGACTATAAACCTATACTTTTTCTGTTTATATTCATAAAATAGAGTTCAATATAAAACCATAGCATTTTGATTCACTCAAAACGGATTTAAAATGAAGAAGTTATGGGTAAAACAAGATTGGATAATTTTTCTCATTTTAGCTACGTGAAAATTTGTAACAAATCTATTCCAACCATAACTTAATCAACTTGTATTGTATATTATGTAATCTTGAGATACCATAGACACGTATACAATGTTTCGACCTATCATGTCGACACATCTATATATATTTCGGAACAACCATAGACACTCTATATGTGAATGTTGGAGTTAGCTATACAGGGTTGAGGTTGATTCCAAAATATATATAGTTTGAGTTGTGATCAATACTGAGATACGTATACACTGGGTCGTGGATTGATTCAAGATAATATTTATCGATTTATTTCTGTACATCTAACTGTGGACAACTAGTTGTAGGTTACTAACGAGGACAGCTGACTTAATAAACTTAAAACATCAAAATATATTAAAAGTGTTGTAAATATATTTTGAACATACTTTGATATATATGTATATATTGTTATAGGTTCGTGAATCAACCAGTAGCCAAGTCTTACTTCCCGACGAAGTAAAAATCTGTGAAAGTGATTTATAGTCCCACTTTTAAAAATCTAATATTTTTGGGATGAGAATACATGCAGGTTTTATAAATGATTTACAAAATAGACACAAGTACGTGAAACTACATTCTATGGTTGAATTATCGAAATCGAATATGCCCCTTTTTATTAAGTCTGGTAATCTAAGAATTAGGGAACAGACACCCTAATTGACGCGAATCCTAAAGATAGATCTATTGGGCCTAACAAACCCCATCCAAAGTACCGGATGCTTTAGTACTTCGAAATTTATATCATATCCGAAGGGTGTCCCGGAATGATGGGGATATTCTTATATATGCATCTTGTTAATGTCGGTTACCAGGTGTTCACCATATGAATGATTTTTATCTCTATGTATGGGATGTGTATTGAAATATGAAATCTTGTGGTCTATTATTATGATTTGATATATATAGGTTAAACCTATAACTCACCAACATTTTTGTTGACGTTTTAAGCATGCTTAAAACGTCAACAAAAATGTTGGTGAGTTATAGGTTTAACCTATATATATCAAATCATAATAATAGACCACAAGATTTCATATTTCAATACACACCCCATACATAGAGATAAAAATCATTCATATGGTGAACACCTGGTAACCGACATTAACAAGATGCATATATAAGAATATCCCCATCATTCCGGGACACCCTTCGGATATGATATAAATTTCGAAGTACTAAAGCATCCGGTACTTTGGATGGGGTTTGTTAGGCCCAATAGATCTATCTTTAGGATTCGCGTCAATTAGGGTGTCTGTTCCCTAATTCTTAGATTACCAGACTTAATAAAAAGGGGCATATTCGATTTCGATAATTCAACCATAGAATGTAGTTTCACTTACTTGTGTCTATTTTGTAAATCATTTATAAAACCTGCATGTATTCTCATTCCAAAAATATTAGATTTTTAAAAGTGGGACTATAACTCACTTTCACAGATTTTTACTTCGTCGGGAAGTAAGACTTGGTCACTGGTTGATTCACAAACCTATAACAATATATACATATATATCAAAGTATGTTCAAAATATATTTACAAAACTTTTAATACATTTTGATGTTTTAAGTTTATTAAGTCAGCTGTCCTCGTTAGTAACCTACAACTAGTTGTCCACAGTTAGATGTACAGAAATAAATCGATAAATATTATCTTGAATCAATCCACGACCCAGTGTATACGTATCTCAGTATTGATCACAACTCAAACTATATATATTTTGGAATCAACCTCAACCCTGTATAGCTAACTCCAACATTCACATATAGAGTGTCTATGGTTGTTCCAAAATATATATAGATGTGTCGACATGATAGGTCGAAACATTGTATACGTGTCTATGGTATCTCAAGATTACATAATATACAATACAAGTTGATTAAGTTATGGTTGGAATAGATTTGTTACCAATTTCACGTAGCTAAAATGAGAAAATTTATCCAATCTTGTTTTACCCATAACTTCTTCATTTTAAATCCGTTTTGAGTGTATAAAATTGCTATAGTTTCATATTGAACTCTATTTTATGAATCTAAATAGAAAAAGTATAGGTTTATAGTCAGAAAAATAAGTTACAAGTCATTTTTGTAAAGGTAGTCATTTCAGTCGAAAGAACGGCGTCTAGATGACCATTTTAGAAAACATACTTCCACTTTGAGTTTAACCATAATTTTTGGATATAGTTTCATGTTCATAATAAAAATCATTTTTCCATAATAACAACTTTTAAATCAAAGTTTATCATAGTTTTTAATTAACTAACCCAAAACAGCCCGGGGTGTTACTACGACGGCGTAAATCCGGTTTTACGGTGTTTTTCGTGTTTCCAGGTTTTAAATCATTAAGTTAGAATATCATATAGATATAGAACATGTGTTTAGTTGATTTTAAAAGTCAAGTTAGAAGGATTAACTTTTATTTGCGAATAAGTTTAGAATTAACTAAACTATGTTCTAGTGATTACAAGTTTAAACCTTCGAATAAGATAGCTTTATATGTATGAATCGAATGATGTTATGAAAATCATTACTACCTCAAGTTCCTTGGATAAACCTACTGGAAATGAGAAAAATAGATCAAGCTTCAACGGATCCTTGGATGGCTCGAAGTTCTTGAAGCAGAATCATGACACGAAAACAAGTTCAAGTAAGATCATCACTTGAAATAAGATTGTTATAGTTATAGAAATTGAACCAAAGTTTGAATATTATTATTACCTTGTATTAGAATGATAACCTACTGTAAGAAACAAATATTTCTTGAGGTTGGATGATCACCTTACAAGATTGGAAGTGAGCTAGCAAACTTGAAAGTATTCTTGATTTTATGTAACTAGAACTTGTAGAATATATGAAGAACACTTAGAACTTGAAGATAGAACTTGAGAGAGATCAATTAGATGAATAAAATTGAAGAATGAAAGTGTTTGTAGGTGTTTTTGGTCGTTGGTGTATGGATTAGATATAAAGGATATGTAATTTTGTTTTCATGTAAATAAGTCATGAATGATTACTCATATTTTTGTAATTTTATGAGATATTTCATGCTAGTTGCCAAATGATGGTTCCCACATGTGTTAGGTGACTCACATGGGCTGCTAAGAGCTGATCATTGGAGTGTATATATCAATAGTACATACATCTAAAAGCTGTATATTGTACGAGTACGAATACGGGTGCATACGAGTAGAATTGTTGATGAAATTGAATGACGATGTAATTGTAAGCATTTTTGTTAAGTAGAAGTATTTTGATAATTGTCTTGAAGTTTTTCAAAAGTGTATGAATACATATTAAAACACTACATGTATATACATTTTAACTGAGTCGTTAAGTCATCATTAGTCGT
Source organism: Rutidosis leptorrhynchoides (assembly GCF_046630445.1). Classification (NCBI taxonomy): domain Eukaryota; kingdom Viridiplantae; phylum Streptophyta; class Magnoliopsida; order Asterales; family Asteraceae; genus Rutidosis; species Rutidosis leptorrhynchoides. The sequence continues at coordinate 247,611,488 of NC_092337.1, forward strand.
TACATGTAAGTGTTGTTTTGAAACCTTTAGGTTAACGATCTTGTTAAGTGTTGTTAACCCAATGTTTATAATATCAAATGAGATTTCAAATTATTATATTATCATGATATTATGATGTATGAATATCTCTTAATATGATATATATACATTAAATGTCATTACAACGATAATCGTTACATATATGTCTCGTTTCAAAATCATTAAGTTAGTAGTCTTGTTTTTACATATGTAGTTCATTGTTAATATACTTAATGATATGTTTACTTATCATAATATCATGTTAACTATATATATATATCCATATATATGTCATCATATAGTTTTTATAAGTTTTAACGTTCATGAATCACCGGTCAACTTGGGTGGTCAATTGTCTATATGAAACCTATTTCAATTAATCAAGTCTTAACAAGTTTGATTGCTTAACATGTTGGAAACACTTAATCATGTAAATAACAATTTCATTTAATATATATATAAACATGAAAAAGTTCGGGTCACTACATAAACATGCTTTAAAGTGTCAACCAAAAGGTTGGTGAGTTCATAAGTTTATCATAAAACAATAAAATTCATCATTTTGATAGACCACAAGATTTAAATGCTGCATGGTACAAATGGGCCCGAATCCTACACCCACATGTAATGTACATGCGATATCTTTTAAATACAGTACACCTTTCTCGTGTACGAAATCCATTTTTCATAAATCTTAGTAACCGTACACATATCTCATGCACAAAATATAATACACATAACCTATGTATAAAAATCATTCTCTCGATACATAACATTCACATCAATTGGTGGCAATTATCATGTCCACATAATTCAACGGTGGCAATTATCATGTCCACATAATTCAATGGTGGCAATTATCATGTCCACATAATTGAACGGTGGCAATTATCATGTCCACATAATTCAACGGTGGCAATTATCATGTCCATATAATTCAACGGTAGCAATTATCATGTCCACATAATTCAATGGTGGCAATTATCATGTCCACATAATTCAACAGTGGCAATTATCATGTCCACATAATTCAACGGTGGCAATTATCATGTCCACATAATTCATTCGAGGAATGTTTTTCTTGTGTCTATCTCGTCAAACATTTATAAAAGCATTTCATGTATTCGCAGTTCAAAATATATTTCAAAAGCATTTCATAAAGCAATTATAAAAACAGCGCATGTATTCTCAGTCCCAAAAATGTAAAGAGTAAAAGGGAATCAAATGAACTCACCATACTGCATTTTGTAGTAAAAATACATATAACGTTATTGAACAACTGAACAATGCAGGGTTGGTCTCGGATTCACGAACCTATATCGGTTATTTATATTAATACATATAATGAGCATGTAATAGTAATCGAACTATTTTCCATATTAATTATATATTATACTACTTATAGTAATGTATTTGTCATTTGATATATTATGTATATTTACACACACACACACACACACACACATATATATATATATATATATATATATATATATATATATATATATATATATATATATATATATATATATATATATATATATATATATATTAATATTATAAATATAAGTATTTATTTTTATGTGATATTAATAATAATATTTGTATATCTGATTAAAATATATTTATTTCTTATATGTAATTTAATTAATATTATATGATAATAAATGATACCATTTTATTAAAAACAAAGTAGTATGTAATATTTATATATAGTTATGTAATATGTATTTTTAATTTACAAAATATTTATTTGTTAGAATGATAGTTTTGATAATATTGATTTGCTAATAATAATAATAATAGTAATGCTAATAACAAAAATGAAAACGATAATTTTTAATAATAATGATACCAATAATGGTAATAATATTAATGCTAATACTAAAGTTAATAATAATAATAATAATTTTAGTTATCATTTTAATACTAATGATAATAATATTAATTGTATGAATGATATTAATAATTATATCTTTAATGTTTATGATAACCTAATAGCAATAATAATTAGTAATAACGATATTAATAATAATAAAAATGAGTAATAAGTAAACTACCTCCAAGAAGTAGTCCTTAAAAATGCCCAAGTCCGGGTTTGAACCCGCGACGTCCCGCTAACCCTATAACACCATTCATTTATCGTCATAATCATATACTCGTCATCATCCTTATTCATAACCAAAACAACATCATACTCATACAATCATCATCATGATTATCGAATCTTGTATATATTGTTATCTTTATATTATCAATTTTTGTTTATCACCATTCGATTATCACTTATGTATCATACACAATCGATCATCACCGATAACATCTCTTCATCGATATCATTATCACTATACATCTACACTCTACACCATACATCACTTAACTTCATCAATGTTATGATCATTATCATGCTATTATCACTATCTCATATCAATAATAATCGGGTTACCATCATCATATCAATAATAATCGTTCTTCATCATTCTATCATTATCACCATATCATGATCATCATTATCAAACATATCCTATATCATTATCATAATCTAATACGTATCACTTATGTCGAGAATTTACTATAGTTATTTTCTTATTACTATCATCAATTCTTTGGCCCTAACGAGTATTGGATCATGGTCCAACAACCATAACAATTTCAGCTCACTAATAATTGAAACCTTTGGCCCAACACAAAAAGGTTCCAGCCCAAACTATTACTGCCCAAAGCATAAACAGGTTAAGGATCGTACTCAGTAACTATTTTTAAGAAAAGAGTTTAATGAAAGGTTAATGGGATTAGGGTTCTGTGAACGCATCATTTATGAGTGTCACTATCAACCTTATCCTAATCCAAGTCCCAAATTCTCACGTCCCACAATGAAAACCAGTTTTAGAAGCCCATTTAACTTTTACACAGTTTACAGTTTAGAGGAAAAATCATAGGTAGTAATAATACATTCGATGGTGTGTAAGGAATTTAGAATCCAAGGATAATAGTTCTAATCGGTCCCTCCATTTCTTTTTATTCAAGTAGGATGTCCTACCATCAATCAATCTAATTATCTTTAATCATGTTCCCTTACTTCATTTATATTAACAATTCGTACATCACCAATCTGTGATCATAGGAGAGCTTAAAAGTGTTACTTGAGTGAGATGCAATAACCATTTATATGGCGTACCAGCTGTAGCAAATCCATCATTCTTCATTCTTTATTTTCACAAGAACCAAAAAGGTCTTGGAGCAGTAGCACAGTAGCGTGTCTTGGGTTTTATCGAGGCTTTGTTTGCAGTTCAAAAGAGAAAGAACGTGCAGTAAGATGAGGCTGCAACCATCAAGAAGAAACAGGAAAACATGATGTTTTATGATAGGGATTGAGAGAGAGATGATGAGTGAGAGAGAGGTGGTATTTTGGGTCTTGATCGAGTAGCAGACACAACAGCAACAAGCAGAAAAGAAAGTGAGTTTGTGTTAGTTCTGCTCGACAAAAATAGGAATAAAAATGGTAATAGTAATGAATGTTCAAAGTTGGTGACTTAAGGTTGTGGTTTTCTTTGGTTGGCAAAACAAAGAAGAGGGGGTTGGTAGTACGGTTGTCTCAAGAGAAGGAGAAGAATTACACATGAGTGGTGAGTGGCAATTTGATGATGATAGGGTGGTGGTAGTTTGTGTGTTCGTTTCAAACCGGGAAATATACGATATTAGTATTAATATTTAAGTGTAATAGATTTGTGTTTGTTCTTGTGGATTCGAAAAGGCAGAAGCAAACAATTTACTATAAAGTTTATTATAATTAAGATTATACTGATCGTGGGCGTTGATAATTTGGTTCTTGAACTTAATAGAAATAGAAGATGTTAATAATTATGGTTATAGTAATTGGTGGCGAAGGTTGTAGTTGATCAAGCAGTTTAAGGGTGTTTGGTTTCGGTTCATATCTCTACCTCCTCTATATGTTGATTTATGTATATGTGGTGTTATTGTTCTTCCATGTTAGGGTAATCTTAGAAGGAGATATTATGGTCAAACAAAAGAATCCAAGTTGCTGTCCATTCAAATTTTTAAGCGGTCCATCAAAAGATATTTATCCACATTTTGTTTAGTGAAAAACGTCGATATGCATTTCTGTATGGATATGTATATATATTGATATATATAATATTATTATGTTTAAAAGTTGAAAACAAATACAGTTCCTTCATATCAATCAATTGTTAAAACGTGTTTCCAGCTCAATGATAGGTAATAATAATATATATTAATATATTGATAATAATAATGCAACAATTATAACTCACGGATAGAAATGAGGAAGTATACAGAAAATGGAAATCAGATGGCGAAATATAACAGTCTACATATAATTATTATTTTTTATATATGTCATATTTAATATTTAATAATTAATATATTACTAATAATAATATTGTTAATAATAATAATATCCAAGTAATAATATAAAGATAAAGATTTACGTGTGTGAGTTGTTCGATGAGTAAACTGAAATATATATATATATATATATATTCATTTTAAATAACAACCTTATTGTATCATTTATTATTTTATAATTTACTTCTTATAATTAAATCATATATTATTTCAAATTATATTTCATATATATATATATATATATATATATATATATATATATATATATATATTATTTCAAATTATATTTCATATATATATATATATATATATATATATATATATATATATATATATATATATATATATATATATATATATATTTATCTATTTACAAATAGTTGTTCGTGAATCGTCGAGAACAGTCGAAGGTTAATTGAATATATTAACATAGTTCCAAAATTTTCGAGACTCAATATTACAGACTTTGCTTATCGTGTCGGAAACCTGTAAAGATTAAAGTTTAAATTTGATCGGAAATTTTCGGGTCATCATAGTACCGATCCGTTAAAGAAATTTCGTCCCGAAATTTGAGTGAGGTCGTCATAACTAACTATAAAAATGTTTTCATGTCGAATATGAGTTGATAAATAGAGTTTTATCATCATTGAGTAATATGGATAAATCAATTCCATTACTCGAAGAGTATGAGTGAAACTATCGCAAAAAAGTGAAATGAGTAGATATAGATTCGTCATATCTTTTGACTTAGATAGGATTAATTTCTAAGTTCAAGAGATTTGGAGAAAATCTTCGTAATAAGATTTGATTCTTCGGTAATCAATGGAATTAGGATCAGCTTTAAATGCGATCATCTGTTTTGATTGCTCCGTCGGATATCTTACTATAAATCCACCCCCTTGGTTTCCTTACAACTCACACCTTCTATTCTTTCTCCTTTAATTCGTACATTGAATCATTTGTCAATATGCTCCATCCCATTCTGATCCTTGATGTACTCTTAACTTTCATATCTATCATTCTTCTCTTTCATCTACCGCCGGAAGAATCTATTTACTTCTACTATACTCTTGGGTTTATAGTGTTTCTAGTTCTCCCGTGTCTTTATATTGCTATATGAATCGACATATACGGTTTATAATTTCTGAGTGGTTGTTGGGTTTTATATCTTCCCTTATATTTCGATGTCCCTGCTTCTGTCTTCTATAATCATTGTCATCCACAGTTAATGCTCTCTTCTATATGTTGCGATTTATACTTCAATTTCTAGTTTGGAGTTTTCATTCTTTCGTTTCATCTTCTTGTGATTAAGCACTTCTTGTAATAGTCCAGAATTCGTAGATATGAAATTCAGAATGAACATAGTTAATGTTCTAAAGAGAGAGATTGTAATAGCACGATCTTGATTGGTCTGAAATGATAGAACTATCAATAAGATATGTTCTTAATATGTTTAGAGATTGGGTAGAATGTAAGAGTCGTGTAAATGGCACATGATGACGGTATGTTCTGTGAATCATCACGTTCCATTAGAAACTAAGCATGAATTACTGTGATATAATCACATTGATCAAGTGTCATTATATTATACTAACTCATGCATCAGTTCCCAACACTACTTCAAAAACATTCATATTTAGACTCGAATTTTATAGAGAGATAGAAACTCAAACTGTTTCTTTTATGATGTATCATAGATAGTACGAGGAGATAGATAATTTTGGAAAAGATATTTATGAAGGTATCTTCAGAAATATCGAAGATTTTATAATGAAAGATATGATGATATCTTAAAATTTCTAATGTCAATGGATGATGAAGAAGATTTGTCTGTGAAGGTTTAGAATGAGGAGTAAGGTGTTTGCTAAAGATTTTTAGCAGACACTGAATCATTTGGATTCTTTATGTACAAGTTTGGTCCTTGTATTTGTCCTTAGTCTCCTTTATAGTCTGCTCAACTCGTTTTCCAGTTCCAAACCTTCTCTTTTTCTCAGCTTTACCACCATACTATTCTTTATCATCAAACTTTTGACTGTTAAAGTCGTTTATAGTTTTTGCTGCTTCATCAGCATTTCGAGAACTATTCTGCAGTTTGAGGTGTTTTTCAGAAACTTCACATTCGAAGTATGCAGGTCTTGGATATAGATGTTATATGTATACATATAACTGTTGGCGTAAAATTGTTGCGAAATTCAAAATACTGATTGTTGACTCCCAATAATTGGTATGACAATTATTGTTACAGGATGTAGGTGAGTACATGATGGGGTTTCAATGAATAAGTGTAGTGACTTTTCGGAGAGGTTTAAGTCGAAGGTTAATGAAGTTATTGATAAGTTTACTGCTAATGTGGCGGGATATAAACGGTTTCCCGGTATCGATGACGAAAGACAACTTATATATCGGGGTTATGATAAGCTAATCCGAGTGAAAAGTCGAAGTTAACTTGTTGGAGCTATGACAAAATTGGCTAATTTGAAAAAAAATGCAATGTTAGTTTCGATAATAGAAATGCCAAAGGAGCTAACACAGAGACGTTTTAAACGTTTAATCTGGTTCTGAGTGTTTTCAGGTGCATGACTATATACATCAATCTTTTCTTCCGTTGATGAAGTACGATCGTTTCATCCTCTCGATTGATGTGTTTTCAAGAAACATTTTTGGTGGCCGGGTATGAAAGCCGATGTTGCTAAATACGTAGGAGAATGTTTGACGTGTCCTAAGGTCAAAGCTGAGCATCAGAAACCATCAGGTCTACTTCAACAACCTGAAATCCCGGAATGGAAATGGGAAAACATTACCATGGATTTCATCACTAAATTGCCAAGGACTGCAAGTGGTTTTGATACTATTTGGGTAATAGTTAATCGTCTCACCAAATCAGTACACTTCCTGCCAATAAGAGAAGATGACAAGATGGAGAAGTTAGCACGACTGTTTTTGAAGGAAGTCATCTCCAGACATGGAATACCAATCTCTATTATCTCTGATAGGGATGGCAGATTTATTTCAAGATTCTGGCATACATTACAGCAAGCATTAGGAACTCATCTAGACATGAGTACTGCCTATCATCCACAAACTGATGGGCAGAATGAAAGGACGATACAAACGCTTGAAGACATTCTACGAGCATGTGTTATTGATTTCGGAAACAGTTGGGATCGACATCTACCGTTAGCAGAATTTTCCTACAACAATAGCTACCATTCAAGCATTGAGATGGCGCCGTTTGAAGCATTTTATGGTAGAAAGTGTAGGTCTCCGATTTGTTGGAGTGAAGTGGGGGATAGACAGATTACGGGTCCGGAGATAACACAAGAAGCTACCGAGAAGATCATCCAAATTCAACAACGGTTGAAAACCGCCCAAAGTCAACAAAAGAGCTACGCTGACATTAAAAGAATAGATATATAATTTGAAATTGGAGAGATGGTCATGCTTAAAGTTGCACCTTGGAAAGGCGTTGTTCGATTTGGTAAACGAGGGAAATTAAATCCAAGGTATATTGGACCATTCAAGATTATTGATCGTGTCGGACCAGTAGCTTACCGACTTGAGTTACCTCAACAACTTGCGGCTGTACATAACACTTTCCACGTCTCGAATTTGAAGAAATGTTTTGCTAAAGAAGATCTCACTATTCCGCTAGATGAAATCCAAATCAACGAAAAACTTCAATTCATCGAAGAACCCGTCGAAATAATGGATCGTGAGGTTAAAAGACTTAAGCAAAACAAGATACCAATTGTTAAGGTTCGATGGAATGCTCGTAGAGGACCCGAGTTCACCTGGGAACTAGAAGATCAGATGAAGAAGAAATACCCGCATTTATTTCCAGAAGATACGTCAACACCTCCAACTGCTTAAAATTTCGGGACGAAATTTATTTAACGGGTAGGTACTGTAGTGACCCGAACTTTTCCATGTTTATATATATATATTAAATTAAATTTTTATTTACATGATTAAGTGTTTCTAACATGTTAAGCAATCAAACTTGTTAAGACTTGATTAATTGAAATAGGTTTCATATAGACATTTGACCACCCAAGTTGACCAGTGATTCACGAACGTTAAAACTTGTAAAAACTATATGATGACATATATATGATTATATATATAGTTAACATGATATTATGATAAGTAAGTATCTCATTAGGTATTTTAACAATGAGTTATATACATAAAATTGAGTTTATTGAATTAAGAAACTCGAAACGATATATATAACGATTATCGTTATAACAACTTCTTACTAAATACATATGAACCATATTAAGATATTGATACACTATGTTTAATCATGATAAATGATAAGTAAAAATGTCATTAATTGTATTAACAATGAACTACATATGTAAAAACAAGACTACTAACTTAATGATTTCGAAACGAGACATATATGTAACGATTATCGTTGTATCGACATTTAAATGTAAATTTATCATATTAAGATATATTAATATATCATAATATCATGATAATATAATAATTTAACATCTCATTAGATATAATAAACATTGGGTTAACAACATTTAACAAGATCGTTAACTTAAAGATTTCAAATCAACATTTACATGTAACGACTAACGATGACTTAACGACTAAGTTAAAATGTATATACATGTAGTGTTTTAATATGTATTCATACACTTTTGAAAGACTTCAAGACACTTATCAAAATACTTCTACTTAACAAAAATGCTTACAATTACATCCTCGTTCAGTTTCATCAACAATTCTACTCGTATGCACCCGTATTCGTACTCGTAAAATACACAGCTTTTAGATGTATGTACTATTGGTATATAAACTCCAATGATCAGCTCTTAGCAGCCCGTGTGGGAATCATCATTTGGAAACTAGCATGAAATATCTCATAAAATTACAAAAATATGAGTAATCATTCATGACTTATTTACATGTAAACAAAATTACACATCCTTTATATCTAATCAATATACCAACTACCAAAAACACATACAAACACTTTCATTCTTCAATTTTCTTCATCTAATTGATCTCTCTCAAGTTCTATCTTCAAGTTCTAAGTGTTCTTCATAAATTCTACAAGTTCTAGTTTCATAAAATCAAGAATACTTCCAAGTTTGCTAGCTTTCTTCCAATCTTGTAGAGTGATCATCCAACCTTAAGAAATCTTTCTTATTTATAGTAAGATATCTTTCTAATACAAGGTAATACTCATATTCAAACTTTGATTCAATTTCTATAACTATAACAATCTTATTTCGAGTGGAAATCTTACTTGAACTTGTTTTCGTGTCATGATTCTACTTCAAGAACTTTCAAGCCATCCAAGATCCTTTGAAGCTAGATCCATTTGTCCTTTTTTCAGTAGGTTTATCCACAAAACTTGAGGTAGTAATGATGTTCATAACATCATTCGATTCATACATATAAACCTATCTTATTCGAAAGTTTAAACTTGAAATCACTAGAAAATAGTTTAGTTAATTCTAAACTTGTTCGCAAACAAAAGTTAATCCTTCTAACTTGACTTTTAAAATCAACTAAACACATATTCTATATCTATATGATATGCTAACTTAATGATTTAAAACCCGGAAACACGAAAAACACCATAAACCGGACATACGCCGTCGTAGTAACACCGCGGGCTGTTTTGGGTTTGATAATTAAAAACTATGATAAACTTTGATTTAAAAGTTTTTCTTCTGGGAAAATTATTTTTCTTATGAACATGAAACTATATCCAAAATTCATGGTTAAACTTAAAGTCGAAGTATGTTTTTCAAAATGGTCATCAAGACGTCGTTCTTTCGACTAAAATGACTACCTCTTACAAAAATGACTTGTAACTTATATTTCCAACTATAAACCTATAATTTTTCTGTTTATATTCATAAAATAGAGTTAAATATGAAACCATATCAATTTGATTCACTTAAAACAGATTTAAATTGAAGAAGTTATGGGTAAAACAAGATTGGATATTTTTTGATTTTTGTAGCTACGGGAAATATTAACAATTCTATACAAATCATATCCTAGCTAACTTATATTGTATTATACATGTATTCTAATATATTATGTAATCTTGGGATACCATAGACACGTATGTAAATGTTTTAACATATCATATCGACCCATGTATATATATTATTTGGAACAACCATAGACACTCTATATGCAGTAATGTTGGAGTTAGCTATACAGGGTTGAGGTTGATTCCAAAAATATATATACTTTGAGTTATGATCTAGCCTGAGACGTGTATACACTGGGTCGTGGATTGATTCAAGATAATATATATCGATTTATTTCTGTACATCTAACTGTGGACAACTAGTTGTAGGTTACTAACGAGGACAGCTGACTTAATAAACTTAAAAAATCAAAATGTATTAAAAGTGTTGTAAATATATTTTGAACATACTTTGATATATATGTACATATTTGTTATAGGTTTGTGAATCGACCAGTGGCTAAGTCTTACTTCCCGACGAAGTAAAAATCTGTGAAAGTGAGTTATAGTCCCACTTTAAAATCTAATATTTTGAGATGAGAATACATGCAGTTTTATGAATGTTTTACGAAATAGACACAAGTAATTGAAACTACATTATATGGGTGAATGATCGAAGCCGAATATGCCCCTTTTGCTTGGTAACCTAAGAATTAGTAAACCGATCTACTAGTTGACGCGAATCCTAAAGATAGATCTATTGGGCCTAACGAACCCCATCCAAAGTACCGGATGCTTTAGTACTTCGAATTCGTTTTTATCATGTCCGAAGGATTTCCCAGAATAATAGGGGATATTCTTATATGCATTCTGTTAATGTCGGTTACCAGGTGTTCACCATATGAATATATTTTATCTCTATGTATGGGATGTATTGAAATATGAAATCTTGTGGTCTATTATTATGATTTGATAATATATAGGTTAAACCTATAACTCACCAACATTTTTTGTTGACATTTTAAGCATGTTTATTCTCAGGTGATTATTAAGAGCTTCCGCTGTTGCATACTAAAATAAGGACAAGATTTGGAGTCCATGCTTGTATGATATTATATAAAAACTGCATTCAAGAAACTTATTTTTGATGTAATATGTTCTTATTGAAAACCATTATGTAATGGTCGTGTGTAAACGGTATATTTTAGATTATCATTATTTTGATAATCTACGTAATGCTTTTTAAACCTTTATCGATAAAATAAAGGTTATGGTTGTTTTAAAAATGAATGCAGTCTTTGAAAAACGTCTCATATAGAGGTCAAAACCTCGCGACGAAATTAATTAATATGGAACGTTTATAATCAATATGAACGGGACATTTCAGTTAACTGAAATGCCCCGTCCCAATCCATCTGGACGAAGTCTTCAACAGTTGGTCCCATTGCGAGGTTCTGACCTCTAAATGCCATGAACGTCTCCATGTAATATGAGCAAATGCACAGCGAAAGATTTCTTTCATACCTGAGAATAAACATCCTTTAAAGTGTCAACCAAAAGGTTGGTGAGTTCATAAGATAATCATAAAACAATAAAATTCATCATTTTAATAGACCACAAGATTTAAATCCTGCATGGTACAAATGGGCCCGAATCCTATACCCACATGTAATGTACATGCGATATCTTTTAAATACAGTACACATTTCTCGTGTACGAAATCATCTTTCATAAATCTTAGTAACCGTACACATATCTTGTGCACAAAAGATAACATACACATAACCTGTGTATAAAATCATTCTCTCGATACATGATATTCATATCAATTGGTGGCAATTATCATGTCCACATAATTCAATGGTGGCAATTATCATGTCCACATAATTCAATAATAATCCGCAGAACTTCTGTCTGCATAATAATTCATTCGAGGAATGTTTTGCTTGTATCTATCTCGTCAAACATTTATAGAAGCATTGCATGTATTCACAGTTCAAAATATATTTCAAAAGCATTTAATAAAGCAGTTATAAAAACAGCGCATGTATTCTCAGTCTCAAAAATGTAAAGAGTAAAATGGAATCAAATGAACTCACCTATTGTATTTTGTAGTAAAAATACATAATACGACATTGAACAATTGTAGGGTTGATCTCGGATTCACGAACCTATATTCAATCATGTATATTAATACATGTAATGGTAATCGAACAATTATGTATATTATTAGTGATTTTATTTGTTATTTATATTATGTGTTTTATTAATAACTTAATTGGATATATTTATCCTTATATAAACAATTAATATTTATTACGAAAGTATTAATATGATTAGGATTTATGTCATAAATATATTTTATATAGAAAAATCTTCATTTGTAATATTAATAATACTAATAATAATAATGATAAAAATAATTCTAATTAAGATAATAATTATGATAATTCTAATATTAATAATAATAATGATAATTTTTAATATTAATGATAAAGATAATAATTATAATACTAATGTTTGTAATTATGATACTAGTAACGTTTAATGATAATACTAACGATTATGATATAAATTTTTATTAATAATAACAATAATAATAATGATAATAATAATAATAATAATAATAATAATAATAATAATAATAACTTGATACTAATACTAATATTAATGATAATAATAATATTTTGTGTTATTTTTGTAATAAAAATAATAATAACAATAATCATAATAAAAATTAAATAAATGATAAATAATAATAAAATGTGTATACCCTCAAAAGCTTTTAGTAAAAAGAAGTGCTTCAAATGAGACTCGAACCCAAGATCTCTCGAATAACGCAAACACCCTCAACCCATTTCTCCATTTCGGATTTCCTGAATTTAATTACACATGTTCTATATTTAACCCAATTTCCTTTTATTTCGGCCCAACAACTACATGGATCCTTTCGGCCCAACAGAATTTCTAGTCTCGGCCCAATCATCACACTATATACGGCACAGCAATCATAACAGATCATGACCCACAGCTTCTCTTGATACTTTTTTTATATAAAAAAAAATTGCAGTGGCCTGGGTTCGAACCCAGGACCTCTAGGTTAAATCCAACACTATAAACCACTTCTCTGCCATCTGTTTTCTATTTTAACTCAAACATAAAATTTACTTAACCACGAACTCTATATTCCCCTAAATTATCTTTCCATCATCATCTTTACCTATCATCATTCCTACTCTCTTTTATCATCATACGTTAACATCATCATCATCATCTATTATTATAATTATCATAATCATAATCATAATCATACTTACATTCATAACTGCCATCAACGGTCATTATCAAACATTTTCATCGTCGATCAATATCATCCTCGTTACCATCATTATCCGCCATCATTTTCATCATCGTCTTTCTACTGTAACACGTATGATCCTCATCATCATTCATTCATTTCATCCCATCTTCAATTCATACACTTCGTAACAGTGAACGAAAAACAGAAGAAAAAAAATGAAGTTGTAGCATCCTTTTTCTCCGATGGAGTTTGGTTATTTGTGTGATGTTGGGTTGCGTTTGTACGGGAATAAAACAAAAAAAAACGTAGCAGTATCCGTTAAATGCTGTTCATCATCTCCTCTATTATTACTTTCGCGTTTTAGAAAGAGAAGTAAACGTAGCAGCAAATCAGAAGTTTCATGGTATGGTTTAAGTCTCGATCTAACAGAAGACAAGCACGATTTAGCTGTTAAATACACAGCAATTATGATGGGTATGATGTTGAGTTCATGAAAAGAGAAAGAAAGAAGGAGTAGGAGAAGTAGTTAAATGATGGGTTCCAAAATGACGAGTTTTCCATGGTGTTCATGACATAGAAAGAAAAAATATAGCAAGAGTTATCAAGGTGTGGTGGTTGTGGTAGTCTTGGTGATTCTAGGTGATGGTGATGGAATTTGAAAGAGGTGACTTGGTTAGTGAATGGTGGCCATGGTTGCCGAAGCAAGGGTGGAAGGTGCCCACAGTTTGTAGATGAACAAGGTGGTGAAGACTATAGTTTTACATGGAATGGTGTTTCAAGCATATTGATAATAGAGAGAACGATAAGTGTTTGTGGGTTTTGGTTAAAAAATAGAAATGAAATATAAATGGGTTTGTTTTCTAGTTGTACATCTCAGTATGTATATATGTCTACCTATATCGATTAGTTGGTTTGATTGATGAAGTAAAGTTAAATATAATATCAATAAGAAGTATAAACTTGTGAAAGGAAATTGAATAGTAAGCATTGAAATTATGTATTTGATTAGTGATTTAGTGGTGTTGGTAGTTAGTTTGAGGAAAACGAGCACTATAAGTTATAAAGTGAGATGATCATTCATAGATTATGTTTGTGTAGAAGTTAAGATGTGTGGGTCCAAAAATCACAACAAATCTCAATTATGTTGAGAATTATTAAGTACGTGATTTTAATTTCTATCAGTTTTAACGAATTGTGTATCGTGCGAAATTAGTGGCGGATAAAAGTTTTCAGAAAAAATCCCAAACTTTTACATTAAATATCTTTATTTATTTGGGTCATTATGGTATAAAATTCAATCATTAACATGTTAAATAGAAATTACCTCAACTGTCTCTCTCATTTATGGGTGAAAAATAAAAAGTGTTCAAATTTAATAACTAGGTCATAAATATAATTTTAGTAAGCCTAAAATTTATAGAACTCATTTTCGTATCACCATTTATTTTAAAATAATATAAGTTCCTTTTTAATTCGTTTACTATCAATTAAATGACCAATGATCGTTTGCTAAATAACTTCGAAATTTCTTATATATATATATATACAACATACTTTATATATTCACTCTTATAATAATTTTAATATATCTTGTATTAATTTACTTATTTATTTATTTATTTATTTATAACAAATTGTATATTGTAAATAATAGTTTATTAATATTCTTATGCATAATTATTTATATTTACTAATATACATATATATATATTTATATATTTACAAATAATGGTTCGTGAATCGTCGTGAGCAGTCGAAGGTCAAATGAATAGATGAATCAGTTCAAAGTTTTTGAGACTAAACCTAACAGGCTTTGCTTATCGTGTCGAAATCATACAAAGATTTAGTTTAAATTTGATCGGAAATTTCCGGGTCGTCACAGTACCTACCCGTTAAAGAAATTTCGTCCCGAAATTTGAGTAAGGTCGTCATGGTTAACCATAAAAATGTTTTCATGACAAATATGTGTTGATAAATGGAGTTTTATCATTATTGACTGATATAGATAAAACGATTCGATTATGTAAAGCGTATGAGTGAAGCTGTCACAAAAGAGTGAAATGAGAAAATAAAGGTTTCATCATAACTTTTGACTAGTTATGGTTGAATTTAAAAATTAAGGTATGTCTTAACTTTTGACATAGTCACTGTTGAATTCCAGAATTCAAAGGATTTAAAAGAAAATCTTGGAAATCTATAAGATCTGATTCTTCGGGATTTAAGGAAATTAGGATCTCTTTAATTAAATGCGATGATCTACCTCGATTACTCTGTCTGATATTTCCATTATTAATTGAGCTCTTCCGTTCCATTATTCTCACCATTCCTATACTTTCTTCCTTAATCCATACTTTTAAATGTTGTAAAAATGCTTAATCCGGTACTGATCCTTGTCCTTCTCCTGACAATCACTTCTGTCTTCCTCCTATTTCATCTACCACTGGAGGAATCTGTTTACGTCTATGATTACCTTGAGGTTATAGTGTTTTTCATACTCCCGTGTCTTTTCCTTGCTATTCGTATTAATGTACACGGTTTTTGATTTCTGTGTTGTTGTCGAGTTTTATATCTTCCCTTATGTTTCGGAGCTCTTTGCCTTTTTATTCTATTCTCGACCTCTAGTACAGCGAGTAATGGTCCAGAATTCGTAAGTATGGAGTTTTGAATGAACTTAATGTTCTAAATAAGAAAGAACGTAATAGCACGATTTGATTTGTCAATTTACCAAAATCACTGAGAATAGAAATATCAAGAATATATTTTCTTGATATGTTCAGAGATTAAGTAGAATGAAAGAGTTATGTAACATGACACATGATGATGGTATGATCTACTGTGAACCATCATCACGTTTCATTAGAAACTCAGCATGACTTACTGTAATATATTCACGTTGGCCAAGCGCATTATATTATACTAACTCATGCTTCAATTTCCAACACTTCTTCAAAACATTCATATTTTAAACTCAGATTTTACAGAAGGATAGAAACTAAACAGTTCCTTTTATGATGTAACATAGATAGTACGAAAAAGTATATAATTTCGAACGAGAATATTTATGAAAATATCTTCAGAAATATCGAACCTGTAGAGACTCGTCCCTATCCATCTAGACAAATACAATACATTTGGTTACATCGCGAGGTACTTGGCCTCTATATGATACATTTTACAAACATTGCATTCGTTTTTAAAAGACAAACTTTCATTACATCGAAAGTTGACGGCATGCATACCATTTCATAATATATCCAACTATAATTGACTTAATAATAATCTTGATGAACTCGACGACTCGAATGCAACGTCTTTTGAAATATGTCATGAATGACTCCAAGTAATATCTCTAATATGAGCAAATGCACAACGGAAGATTTCTTTCATACCTGAGAATAAACATGCTTTAAAGTGTCAACCAAAAGGTTGGTGAGTTCATTAATTTATCATAATCGATCATTTTCATCATTTTAATAGACCACAAGATTTTCATTTCCATTTCTCATAAACATACGTCCCATGCATAGAGACAAAAATCATTAATATGGTGAACACCTGGTAACCGACAATCATTCCGGTGTAATAGAAGAAGTCAACGAGTTAAAAATGAATATATGTGATTTTAAAATAAACGGTGGACCGAGAAAGTCAAATCGGTGTTTGCCATAAGTAAGTGTACTGAAGAGGACAAAGTTAAGTACGCTACGCATACCTTCACAGGTACTGCTTTAACATGGTGAAACACCTATCTTGAACAAGTAGGACAAAATGCTGCTTACGCACTACCGTGGTCGGCATTCAAGCAATTGATGAACGAGCAGTACCGTCCTAGAAACGAAGTCAATAAACTCAAGGCAGAACTTAGAGAGTTACAAACACAAGGGTTCGACGTTACCACATATGAACGACGATTCACAGAGTTGTGCCTATTGTGTCCGGGAGCATTCACCAGTCCAACAAAGGGAACGGATTAATAGCAGTAGCCCACATATCATCTCCATTAACCACATGATTTTCTGTATCATCCCATCAAGCGTATCATCATTATTATCATCACCCATCGTTCATCATATGTATCATTATTATTATGTTAACCATTAACATTATCATGATCATATATCATCCTTTTCATGATCAGGTATAATCATGATCATTATCACTATAACAGTCCACCATCTATCCTTGACTCATCATCACAGTTTCGTTGTATAGCATCAATATCACTCTATCCATTATCTTTATGATCATCATATACTTATTATCACCACAGTGATCATCATCATCTTAATCATCAACATCATTCGTTCCCTCAGCTCATCATTCTTATTCACATTATCATAACCTAGTCATCATCATTATTGTTCTCTCAGTTCATCATTATTCGTGACTCACCTCTATTATTTTCGACCCAAAATAAACTAGTGGTATATGGTTTACTACAAAAAGATCTCAAGTTGCATTAAAACAATATGTAAAGTAGAAAGAATTTCGCATCTTTATCATTTTTACATCATATTTATTGTCCACTTGCTTGGTTCATTAGATCCACTCATTAACCCACTAATCCTAATTCAAAAAGGGAGCTCGTCTTTTTTAAAAAAAATAGACAGCAAAATTCAGCAACTTATTTGACCACTCAAATATACAGCCAAGTTAGTTTAACCAACCACATAAAGGCGTTTTGGTGCTTTATCTCTTTAACCATGAACTAGTGGATTCGGTTTATATTAAAACAAAAACGTGGCCCAAGATAATTCTAGTATCCAGTGTTTTTAAAAAAAAGATGTTAGCTTTTCTAAAGTTGTCGGTCCTAGTGGGAAAAGAAAGGATGAATAACGTGCAGTTCACCTTCATATTGCTATCAATCATCATCATCGTTGGGTTCCCCACTAACACTCACTATTATATACGTTCCTCCATCATCATTCCATAACCTCATCTATATTATTATTATATCATTTCGCTGCAACCTCATAAACTTCATCAATCTCTCGTTGAATCAAGAGAAAACATTTCAGTAGTTCGCGAAGAAAAATTGAAACAGAAAACAGTAAAAAAAATTGGTAGCGGTCTTTGATTTGTTGATCTATCAGAAGAAAATATAGCAGCCGTAGATTATGGTGATGTGTGGTGGTTTATAGCAGCAAGACTGCTATCCAAATGGGACTAGAAACAAAAGATTGATAGTAGTTGTTAGCGGGTATCCATCATGGTGGTCGATTGTTATGGTGATAGGAAATGGTTTAGATTGAAGATGGTGTGCATAAGATGATAAGTTGATGGTGGTTTGTTAAATTGTTTTGTTGGTCTAAGATTCGGTTTAAAGTATTAAGTGTAGGAGATAATTCAGAAAAGTAATGAATGGAGGAGTGGTTAGGAAGTTTTGGGTTTGAACAAGAGGTTGCGGGTTCGAGTCTCGGTTGTGACATTTTTTTTTTTAAAAGAAGATGGAAACAGATAGATATATTAGATATATAGATATAAATTGGGTATTAATTCAGAAAAGCAGCAAATGGTTTAATGGTTAAGGATATTATTGGGTTAGCGGGACGTCGCGGGATCAAACCCGGACTTGGGCAATTTTTTTAGGGAATACTTCTTGAGGTAGTTACTTATTACTTATTATTATTATTATTATTATTATTATTATTATTATTATTATCATTATTGTTAATTGTTAATACTAAGTATTTTCATTAAGTATTAGGAGTATTATTATTATAGATATTATAGTTATTATTATTATTACTATTATTATTATAAAAATACAACCTTTTATTATTAGTAGTAATTTTACTAAATAAATATTAGTTACATAAAAAATATATTTAATACATATAACATAAATATATTAATATGTTTATAATAAATAATAATTATTTATTTAAAGTATATATAAAATAAATGTACTTAATTAATTAATAAAACCTATAAATTATTAAATATAACAATTATATCACCAATAATATATAAATTTGCTTGATTTCAATTATATGTGTTAATATATATATATAAATGATGTAGGTTCGTGAATCCGAGGCCAACCCTGCATTGTTCAGTTTCGTCATATGTATTTTTACTACAAAATACAATATCGTGAGTTCATTTGATACCCTTTTACTCTTTACATTTTTGGAACTGAGAATACATGCGCTATTTTTTACAACGGCTTTATTAAATGCTTTTGAAATATGTTTTAAACTGCGAATACATGAAATGCTTTTATAAATGTTTGACGAGATAGACACAAGAAAAATATTCCTCGAATGAATTATTATGCAGACAGAATTTCTGCGGATTATTGTTGAATTATGTGGACATGATAATTGCCACTGTTGAATTATGTGGACATGATAATTGCCACCGTTGAATTATGTGGACATCATAATTGCCACCATTGAATTATGTGGACATGATAATTGCCACCAATTGATATGAATGTTATGTATCGAGAGAATGATTTTATACACAGGTTATGTGTATGTTATTTTTGTGCACGATATATGTGTATGGTTACTAAGATTTATGAAAGATAATTTCATACACGAGAAAGGTGTACTGTATTTAAAAGATATCGCATGTACATTACAGGTGGGTGTAGGATTCGGGCCCATTTGTACCATGCAGCATTTAAATCTTGTGGTCTATCAGAATGATGAATTTTATTGTTTATGATAAACTTATGAACTCACCAACCTTTTGGTTGACACTTTAAAGCATGTTTATTTTTAGGTATGAAAGAAATCTTCCGCTGTGCATTAGCTCATATTACATGGAGTCATTCATGGCATATAGAAGGTCTGAACCTCGCAATGGGACCAACTGTTGAAGACTTCGTCTAGATGGGTTAGGACGGGTCACTACAGGCCAACTGAAATGTCCCGTTCATATTGATTATAAACGTTCCATATTAATTGATTTCGTCGCGAGGTTTTGACCTCTATATGAGACGTTTTTCAAAGACTACATTCATTTTTAAAACAACCATAACCTTTATTTTATCGATAAAGGTTTAAAAAGCATTACGTAGATTATCAAAATAATGATAATCTAAAATATACCGTTTACACACGACCATTACATAATGGTTTACAATAAGAACATATTACATCAAAAATAAGTTTCTTGAATGCAGTTTTTATATAATATCATACAAGCATGGACTCCAAATCTTGTCCTTATTTTAGTATGTAACAGCGGAAGCTCTTAATAATCACCTGAAAATAAGCATGCTTAAAACGTCAACAAAAAATGTTGGTGAGTTATAGGTTTAACCTATATATTATCAAATCATAATAATAGACCACAAGATTTCATATTTCAATACATCCCATACATAGAGATAAAATTCATTCATATGGTGAACACTTGGTAACCGACATTAACAAGATTCATATAAGAATATCCCCTATCATTCAGGGAAATCCGTCGGACATGATAAAAACGAATTCGAAGTACTAAAGCATCCGGTACTTTGGATGGGGTTCGTTAGGCCCAATAGATCTATCTTTAGGATTCGTGTCAACTAGTAGATCGGTTTACTAATTCTTAGGTTACGAAGCAAAAGGGGCATATTCGGCTTCGATCATTCACCCATATAATGTAGTTTCAATTAATTGTGTCTATTTCGTAAAACATTCCTAAAACTGCATGTATTCTCATCCCAAAATATTAGATTTTAAAAGTGGGACTATAACTCACTTTCACAGACTTTTACTTCGTCGGGAAGTAAGACTTGGCCACTGGTCGATTCACAAACCTATAATAAATATGTACATATATATCAAAGTATGTTCAAAATATATTTATAATACATTTTGATGTTTTAAGTTTATTAAGTCAGCTGTCCTCGTTAGTAACCTACAACTAGTTATCCACAGTTAGATGTACAGAAATAAATCGATATATATTATCTTGAATCAATCCACGACCCAGTGTATACACATCTCAGGCTAGATCACAACTCAAAGTATATATATTTTTGGAATCAACCTCAACCTTGTATAGCTAACTCCAACATTACTGCATATAGAGTGTCTATGGTTGTTCCAAATAATATATATACATGGGTCGATATGATATGTCAAAACATTTGCATACGTGTCTATGGTATCTCAAGATTATATAATATATTAGAATACATGTATAATACAATATAAGTTAGCTAGGATATGATTTGTATAGAATTGTTAATATTTCCCGTAGCTACAAAAATTAAAAAATATCCAATCTTGTTTTACCCATAACTTCTTCATTTTAAATCCGTTTTGAGTAAATAAAATTGCTATGGTTTCATATTGAACTCTATTTTATGAATCTAAACAGAAAAATTATAGGTTTATAGTCAGAAATATAAGTCACAAGTCGTTTTTGTAAGAGGTAGTCATTTCAGTCGAAAGAACGACGTCTTGATGACCATTTTGAAAAACATACTTCCACTTTGAGTTTAACCATGATTTTTGGATATAGTTTCATGCTCATAAGAAAAATCATTTTCCCAGAAGAACAACTTTTAAATCAAAGTTTATCATACTTTTTAATTATCAAACCCAAAACAGCCCGCGGTGTTACTACGACGGCGTATGTCCAGTTTTACAGTGCTTTTCGTGTTTCCAGGTTTTAAATCATTAAGTTAGCATATCATATATATATATATATATATATATATATATATATATATATATATAGAACATGTGTTTAGTTGATTTTAAAAGTCAAGTTAGAAGGATTAACTTTTGTTTGCGAACAAGTTTAGAATTAACTAAACTATGTTCTAGTGATTTCAAGTTTAAACCTTCGAATAAGATAGCTTTATATGTATGAATCGAATGATGTTATGAACATCATTACTACCTCAAGTTTTGTGGATAAACCTACTGGAAAAGAGACAAATGGTTCTAGCTTCAAAGGATCTTGGATGGCTTGAAAGTTCTTGAAGTAGAATCATGACACGAAAACAAGTTCAAGTAAGATTTCCACTCGAAATAAGATTGTTATAGTTATAGAAATTGAATCAAAGTTTGAATATGAGTATTACCTTGTATTAGAAAGATATCTTACTATAAATAAGAAAGATTTCTTGAGGTTGGATGATCACTCTACAAGATTGGAAGTAAGCTAGCAAACTTGGAAGTATTCTTGATTTTATGAAACTAGAACTTGTAGAATTTATGAAGAATACTTAGAACTTGAAGATAGAACTTGAGAGAGATCAATTAGATGAAGAATATTGAAGAATAAAAGTGTTTGTAGGTGTTTTTGCACAGTCTAAAAGTAAAATGTATATATATAAATATGAACACAGTTTAAAGTTTTTGAGACTTCATCATTACAGACTTTACTTATCGTGTCGATTTCATATCAAGATCAAGTTTAAATTTGGTCAGAAATTTTCGGGTCGTCACAGTACCTACCCGTTAAAGAAATTTCGTCCCGAAATTTGAGCTGTGGTCATGGCTAACAATAAAAATATTTTCATGATGAATATGAGCTGATAAATAGAGTTTTATCATCTTTGAGTGATATAGATAATATAATTTGATTATTCGAAGAGTACGAATACAGCTATCGCAAAAGAGTAAAATAAATAAATGCAGATTCGTCTTGTCTTGTCTGGTGACGTAGTCACAGTTGATTTTCAGAAATCAAGGTATTTAAAGAATATCAAATCTAAAAGATTTGATTCTTCGATGAGTATGGAAATTAAGATCTCTATAATTAAATACGGTGATCTGTCTTGATTACTCTATCTGATATTTCCATTATAAATTTACCTTTTCCGTTCCATTAGTTTTCATCACTTCTATACCTTCTTTCTCAGTTCATATATCAAAAGATTATAATAATGCTTAATTTGGTTCTAATCCTTATTCTCATTTTGACCATCGCAATGATCGCCCTTCTTTTCCAACTCCCACCAGAAGAATCTGTTTATTTCTACTATGCTCTAGTGATTATTGTATTTATAATCCTCCCGTGTCTTTATATTGCTATACGCGCTGATATCCACGGTTTGAAATTTTGGTATTGTTGTTGTTGGGCTTTGTATTTTCCCTTATATATCGGAGTTTCATGCTCTTGTATTCTTTTCCTGACTTTAAGTCAAGCGAATAATGGTTCAGAATTCGTAGATATAGAGTTTCGGATGATTAAAATGTTCTAAGCAGGAAGGAACGTAATAGCACGATTTGATTTGTCAAAACAACAGATTCACGGAAGATAGAACTATCAAGAATATATATTCTTGATATGTTCGGAGGTTAAGTAGAATGAAAGAGTTATGTAACATGACACATGATGATGGTATGATCTACTATGAACCATCATCACGTTTCATTAGAAACTCAACATGACTTACTGTAATATAATCACGTTGGCCAAGCGTCATTATATTATACTAACTCATACTTTAATTCCCAACACTTCTCCACAATTCATTCATAATTTATACTTAGATTTTACAGAAGTTTCCAATATAATGGAATATAGAAAACACGAAGTGGTAGATAATTTCAGACAAGAATATTTATGAAAATATCCTCAGAAATATCGAAGGTATTTATGATGATATTTTGGAATTTCTAATTTCGATAGTTGATGAAGAAAGATTTTCCGCAAGATTTTAACATGAGTACGGAGCAAGATATTCTCTAAAGATTTCGACGGATCCAGAATTACCTGAATTCTTTGAATATAGGTTTTGGTCCTTGTATTTGTCCTTGATCTTCTTCATGGTTAACTTAATTCGTTTCTCAGTACTAAATTTTCTATCGAGCGTTCCCAATACTCCATTCTTTATCATCAAACTCTTGGCCATTTAGGCCATCTACAGTTTTACTGTTTCCTCTGCATTTAATGCAGCCATATCTGGATCGTTGGTTATCAATCCGAGGTGTTTTCAGGAGAATTGTGTTTTTAGATGATTAAACGCTGATGGTAATATGGTGGAATATTAAAGATTACCTGGTAACAATAAAAGAGCACGCATATATATCAAAGTTATAATAAGGTTGTTTCAAACAAAAAGTCGAAATTGACTTGCTGGAGCTATGACAAAATTTGCTAATTTGAAAAAGAACTGCAAAGTTATTTTGGGTAATAATAACACTAAAGGAATTAGCACAGCTACTTCTTAAACGTTTACTCAGTTTCCTTTTTCAGATGCATAACTATAGGAATCATTCTTTCCTTTCGTGGATGAGGTGTGGTTGGTTTATCCTCTCGTTTGAGGTGTTTTCAAGAATCATGAAAGGTTTGAACGCAGATTGTAATAGCCAAGATACAAATGAAGTTTAAAATGAAATCAAGTGGCAAACTTGAAGAAATGTTTAGTTTCATATGTTATAATCAATATTTTAATTCATTTTAATTGCCCAATAATGGTAGTCCTCAGTTGATAGTCCACAGTTAACAATATATAATATTCGAATTTATTAACATGTATCGTGACCCGTGTACATGTCTCAGACTCAATCACAACTCAAACTATATATATTATTGTAGAATCAATCTCAACCCTGTATAGAGAACTCGATCATTACTGCATATAAAGTGTCTATGGTTATTCCAAATAATATATATAGATGCATCGATATGATATGTCAAAACCTTGTATACGTGTCCCGATATTTAAAGTGCGTAAAATAAATAACAGAAATTAAATGAAGATAAATAAAATTGCGATAAATAAAATGTGATAAATAAATTGCGATAAATAAATTGCGATAAATAAAAGGTAATACAGAATTAATAGTTAGCTAGGAACAGTTAGCTAGGAACAGTTAGCGTGGATTCTTAACAAAATTTTTCATAGTTAATTTGTTTGTTTCTATCAAATTTTTATTTCGTCAAATGTGTTCTTCATTATGCCACTTGTTGGATTCTGGTAGATTAAAATCCAAATATGAAATTAAATGAAAATGGTTATTTTGTGGTGAATCAGATTCGTATATATGTGGATGTAAGTAGGATGGTAATTTACCGTTGAATCAGATTCAAAGAATGTACAGTGTAACTTATTAATGTGAAATCTAAATATTCCTCAGGTATTACCTACCCGTTAAAATATTTTCACCATTAATAGTTCGTACAAAAGAATTTTTAATTACAATCTTTATGAAAATATATATACATATATATTTTCTTCAGATGTAATCATGGATTTAATGAGTCAATGTGATATTAAACTCATCTGGTTTACCATTAGAACTAGAATACATAATCTCTAAAACATTAGAGATTACATAATCGCCATGCAGAACGAAGATAAATGATGTAGAACGATACGTAGAACGATGATTATACTCGAGGTATAGAATGAGACGTTGAGGCGTGCGATGTTGAAACTTGGGTTGTTGGTGTTACTGGTGTTGCCGGTGTTGTTGCTGAAGCTAGTAGGTTTTGCACCACGTTTTCCAAATTGATTACTCGAGCGCGAAGTTCGTTGACTTCTTCCATTATTTCGGGATGATTGTCGATTCGGACGAGCGGATGAATAAGATCTAGAATTTTAGATAGAATATAATCGTGTCGAACCACTCTGGAAATGAGGCTAAAAATGGTGTCTCGAACAGGTTTTCCAGTAAGTGCTTCAGGATCTTTGCCAAGAGGTGAATTCGGTTGGTGGAAGGGATCACCTTCTTCGCGTCTCCAATGATTGAGGAGACTATGAACCCATCAGATGAATTGGGGATGGATGATTGGTTGATTCGTTCTTGTGACACTGCTTTCGGAGCTTAGGTGAAACTCCATATCGGAATAGTTGTCGGAATCCGAGGAATTCGAACTGGTTGAGGGATTCATCTCGTATGATCAGATGAAGGATTTTCGATAAGAAATAGATTATAGGATGTAGATTAGTACCCTGCAATACATAATTTACATATGCATATATAATACTAAAATCCCATAAGTTACGGAGGAATCTACATAAGCTGTCAGGAAAAGTCTACAGTAGCAGATACGCTAAGATATGAATTTTGTCTATACACTATTCATGCAGTCAATGCAGTAAAACGTGTCTAGACTAAGAATGATAAGCAGGTAATTTTCTACAAGAAATGATAAGCAAAAATTTTGACATGCAGACACGGTCGAAGTCCAGACTCACTGATGCATCTAAACAACTACTAGTTAGACACACTAATGCAAGACCTGGTTCGCTAAGACCACCGCTCTGATATCAACTGAAATTTCCCGTTCATATTGATTATAAACGTTCATATTAATTGATTTCATCGCGAGGTTTTGACATCTATATGAGACGTTTTTCAAAGACTGCATTCATTTTTAAAACAACCATAACCTTTATTTTATTGATAAAGGTTTAAAAAGCATTACGTAGATTATCAAAATAATGATAATCTAAAATATACCGTTTACATACGACCATTACATAATGGTTTACAATAAGAACATATTACATCAAAAATAAGTTTCTTGAATGCAGTTTTTATATAATATCATACAAGCATGGACTCCAAATCTTGTCCTTATTTTAGTATGCAACAGGTGAAGCTCTTAATAATCACCTGAGAATAAACATGCTTAAAACATCAACAAAAAATGTTGGTGAGTTATAGGTTTAACCTATATATTATCAAATCATAATAATAGAATAAAAGATTTCATATTTCAATACATCCCATTCATAGAGATAAAATTCATTCATGTGGTGAACACCTGGTAACCGACATTAACAAGATGCATATAATAATATCCCCTATCATTTCGGGAAATCCTTCGGACATGATAAAAACGAATTTGAAGTACTAAAGCATCCGGTACTTTGGATGGGGTTCGTTAGGCCCGATAGATCTATCTTTAGGATTCGCGTCAACTAGTAGATCAGTTTACTAATTCTTAGGTTACCAAGCAAAAGGGGCATATTCGGCTTCGATCATTCACCCATATAATGTAGTTTCAATTACTTGTGTGTATTTCGTAAAACATTCATAAAACTGCATGTATTCTCATCCCAAAATATTAGATTTTAAAGGTGGGACTATAAGTCACTTTCACATATTTTTACTTCGTCGGGAAGTAAGACTTGGCCACTGGTCGATTCACGAACCTATAACAAATATGTACATATATATCAAAGTATGTTCAAAATATATTTACAACACTTTTAATACATTTTGATGTTTTAAGTTTATTAAGTCAGCTGTCCTCGTTAGTAACCTACAACTAGTTGTCCACAGTTAGATGTACATGAATAAATCGATATATATATTATCTTGAATCAATCCACGACCCAGTGTATACATGACTCAGGCTAGATCACAACTCAAAGTATATATATATTTTTGGAATCAACCTCAACCCTGTATAGCTAACTCCAACATTACTGCATATAGAGTGTCTATGGTTGTTCCAAATAATATATATACATGGGTCGATATGATATGCCAAAACATTTGCATACGTGTCTATGGTATCCCAATATTACATAATATATTAGAATACATGTATAATACAATATAAGTTAGATAGGATATGATTTGTATAGAATTGTTAATATTTCCCGTAGCTACAAAAATCAAAAAATATCCAATCTTGTTTTACCCATAACTTCTTCATTTTAAATCCGTTTTGAGTGAATCAAATTGCTATGGTTTCATATTGAACTCTATTTTATGAATCTAAACAGAAAAATTATAGGTTTATAGTCAGAAATATAAGTCACAAGTCATTTTTGTAAGAGGTAGTCATTTCAGTCGAAAGAACGACGTCTTGATGACCATTTTGAAAAACATACTTCCACTTTGAGTTTAACCATGATTTTTGGATATAGTTTCATGTTCATAAGAAAAATCATTTTCCCAGAAGAACAACTTTTAAATCAAAGTTTATCATACTTTTTAATTATCAAACCCAAAACAGCCCGCGGTGTTACTACGACGGCGTATGTCCAATTTTACGGTGCTTTTCGTGTTTCCAGGTTTTAAATCATTAAGTTAGCATATCATATATATATATATATATATATATATATATATATATATATATATATATATATATATATATATATATATATATATATATATATATATATATATATATATATATATATATATATATATATATATATATAGAACATGTGTTTAGTTGATTTTAAAAGTCAAGTTAGAAGGATTAACTTTTGTTTGCGAACAAGTTTAGAATTAACTAAACTATGTTCTAGTGATTTCAAGTTTAAACCTTCGAATAAGATAGCTTTATATGTATGAATCAAATGATGTTATGAACATCATTACTACCTAAAGTTTTGTGGATAAACCTACTGGAAAAGAGAAAAATGGATCTAGCTTCAAAGGATCTTGGATGGCTTGAAAGTTCTTGAAGTAGAATCATGACACGAAAACAAGTTCAAGTAAGATTTCCACTCGAAATAAGATTGTTATAGTTATAGAAATTGATTCAAAGTTTGAATATGAGTATTACCTTGTATTAGAAAGATATCTTACTATAAATAAGAAAGATTTCTTGAGGTTGGATGATCACTCTACAAGACTGGAAGAAAGCTAGCAAACTTGGAAGTATTCTTGATTTTATGAAACTAGAACTTGTAGAATTTATGAAGAACACTTAGAACTTGAAGATAGAACTTGAGAGAGATCAATTAGATGAAGAAAATTGAAGAATGAAAGTGTTTGTAGGTTTTTTTGGTCGTTGGTATATGGATTAGATATAAAGGATGTGTAATTTCGTTTACATGTAAATAAGTCATGAATGATTACTCATATTTTTGTAATTTTATGAGATATTTCATGCTAGTTACCAAATGATGGTTCCCACATGTGTTAGGTTACTCACATGGGCTGCTATGAGCTGATCATTGGAGTGTATATACCAATAGTACATACATCTAAAAGTTGTGTATTGTACGAGTACGAATACGGGTGCATACGAGTAGAATTGTTGATGAAACTGAACGAGGATGTAATTGTAAGCATTTTTGTTAAGTAGAAGTATTTTGATAAGTGTCTTGAAGTCTTTAAAAAGTGTATGAATACATATTAAAACACTACATGTATATACATTTTAACTGAGTCGTTAAGTCATCGTTAGTCGTTACATGTAAATGTTGATTTGAAACCTTTAAGTTAACGATCTTGTTAAATGTTGTTAACCCAATGTTTATTATATCTAATGAGATGTTAAATTATTATATTATCATGATATTATGATATATTAATATATCTTAATATGATATATATACATTTAAATGTCGATACAACGATAATCGTTACATATATGTCTCGTTTCGAAATCATTAAGTTAGTAGTCTTGTTTTTACATATGTAGTTCATTGTTAATACACTTAATGACATGTTTACTTATCATTTATCATGATTAAACATAGTGTATCAATATCTTAATATGATTCATATGTATTTAGTAAGAAGTTGTTATAACGATAATCGTTATATATATCGTTTCGAGTTTCTTAATTCAATAAACTCAATTTTATGTATATAACTCATTGTTAAAATACCTAATGAGATACTTACTTATCATAATATCATGTTAAATATATATATATATATATATATATATATATATATATATATATATATATATATATATATATATATATATATATATAATCATATATATGTCATCATATAGTTTTTACAAGTTTTAATTTTCGTGAATCACCGGTCAACTTAGGTGGTCAAATGTCTATATGAAACCTATTTTAATTAATCAAGTCTTAACAAGTTTGATTGCTTAACATGATGGAAACACTTAATCATGTAAATAACAATTTCATTTAATATATATATAAACGTGGAAAAGTTCGGGTCACTACAGTACCTACCCGTTAAATAAATTTCGTTCCGAAATTTTAAGCAGTTGGAGGTGTTGACGTATCTTCTGGAAATAAATGCGGGTATTTCTTCTTCATCTGATCTTTTCGTTCCCAGGTGAACTCGGGTCCTCTACGAGCATTCCATCGAACCTTAACAATTGGTATCTTGTTTTGCTTAAGTCTTTTAACCTCACGATCCATTATTTCGAAGGGTTCTTCGATGAATTGAAGTTTTTCGTTGATTTGGATTTCATCTAACGGAATAGTGAGATCTTCTTTAGCAAAACATTTCTTCAAATTCGAGACGTGGAAAGTGTTATGTACAGCCGCAAGTTGTTGAGGTAACTCAAGTCGGTAAGCTACTGGTCCGACACGATCAACAATCTTGAATGGTCCATTATACCTTGGATTTAATTTCCCTCGTTTACCAAATCGGACAATGCCTTTCCAAGGTGCAACTTTAAGCATGATCATCTCTCCAATTTCAAATTCTATATCTTTTCTTTTAATGTCAGCGTAGCTCTTTTGTCGACTTTGGGCGGTTTTCAACCGTTGTTGAATTTGGATGATCTTCTCGGTAGTTTCTTGTATTATCTCCGGACCCGTAATCTGTCTATCCCCCACTTCACTCCAACAAATCGGAGACCTGCACTTTCTACCATAAAGTGCTTCAAACGGTGCCATCTCAATGCTTGAATGGTAGCTGTTGTTGTAGGAAAATTCTGCTAATGGTAGATGTCGATCCCAACTGTTTCCGAAATCAATAACACATGCTCGTAGCATGTCTTCAAGCGTTTGTATCGTCCAGTCGCTCTGCCCATCAGTTTGTGGATGATAGGCAGTACTCATGTCTAGACGAGTTCTTGATGCTTGCTGTAATGTCTGCCAGAATCTTGAAATAAATCTGCCATCCCTATCAGAGATAATAGAGATTGGTATTCCATGTCTGGAGACGACTTCCTTCAAATACAGTCGTGCTAACTTATCCATCTTGTCATCTTCTCTTATTGGTAGGAAGTGTGCTGATTTGGTGAGACGATCAACTATTACCCAAATAGTATCAAAATCACTTGCAGTCCTTGGCAATTTAGTGATGAAATCCATGGTAATGTTTTCCCATTTCCATTCCGGGATTTCGGGTTGTTGAAGTAGACCTGATGGTTTATGATGCTCAGCTTTGACCTTAGAACACGTCAAACATTCTCCTACTTATTTGGCAACATCGACTTTCATACCCGGCCACCAAAAATGTTTCTTGAGATCCTTTTACATCTTCCCCGTTCCAGGATGTATTGAGTATCTGGTTTTATGAGCTTCTCTAAGTACCATTTCTCTCATATCTCCAATTTTTGGTACCCAAATCCTTTAAGCCCTATACCGGGTTCCGTCTTCCCGAATATTAAGATGCTTCTCCGATCCTTTGGGTATTTCATCGTTTAAATTTCCATCTTTTAAAACTCTTTGTTGCGCCTCCTTTATTTGAGTAGTAAGGTTATTGTGAATCATTATATTCATAGATTTTACTCGAATGGGTTCTCTGTCCGTCCTGCTCAAGGCGTCGGCTACCACATTTGCCTTCCCCGGGTGGTAACGAATCTTAAAGTCGTAATCATTCAACAATTCACTCCACCTACGCTGCCTCATATTCAGTTGTTTCTGATTAAATATGTGTTGAAGACTTTTGTGGTCGGTATATATAATACTTTTGACCCCATATAAGTAGTGCCTCCAAGTCTTTAATGCAAAAACAACCGTGCCTAATTCTAAATCATGTGTCGTATAATTTTGTTCGTGAATCTTCAATTGTCTAGATGCATAAGCAATTACTTTCGTCCGTTGCATTAATACACAACCGAGACCTTGCTTTGAGGCGTCACAATATATCACAAAATCATCATTCCCTTCAGGTAATGACAATATAGGTGCCGTAGTTAAATTTTTCTTCAATAACTGAAACGCTTTCTCTTGTTCATTCTTCCATTCAAATTTCTTCCCTTTATGCGTTAATACAGTCAAGGGTTTTGCTATTCTGGAAAAGTCTTGGATGAACCTTCTGTAGTAACCAGCTAGTCCTAAAAACTGGCGTATGTGTTTCGGAGTTTTAAGGGTTTCTCACTTTTCAACGGTTTCAATCTTTGCTGGATCCACCTGAATACCTTCTTTGTTCACTATGTGACCGAGGAATTGAACTTCTTCCAACCAAAATGCACACTTTGAAAACTTAGCGTACAGTTTTTCTTTCCTTAACAACTCTAGCACTTTTCTCAAGTGTTCTTCGTGCTCTTGATCATTCTTCGAGTAAATAAGTATGTCATCGATGAAAACAATGACAAACTTGTCAAGATATGACCCACACACTCGGTTCATGAGGTCCATGAACACAGCTGGTGCGTTAGTCAATCCAAATGGCATAACCATAAACTCGTAATGACCGTAACGCGTCCTAAACGCAGTCTTTGGAATATCATCCTCCTTCACCCGCATTTGATGATATCTAGAACGTAAATCGATTGTGATTAGACGAATTTAATACCTCAGGATGAACTTTAGCACTCTGTATACCTTACTTGAGAATTGAACGCTATTAATCGACCAACTTTTAGGAATGATTTTCAACAAATAATGGTCGAAATAATTAAACATAATTAATATAGGATCTTTCTACGTACTTTTATCCGCCACTGTTGAACAACGGAGCACGATATATTCTCCGTGTTAAAATCGCCTGGAATTATAAAACACATTGGGACTGCTAATTCATTCCACATGTTTATTATTATATAAATAATATTATTACATTTTTGTTCTCTTATGGCTAAACTCATCCGTGATTCAAGTAGACAAACATGATTGAATTGGTTACTGTGTTTAAATATTACTTTTACATATAATATATAATATATATGAATCTAATACACATGCATATGGATAAACACATACTCCTTCATCTTAAACTACTCAATCATCTTCAAACTCATCATCCTTCTTTGAGTTTCACCCTCAACCACCGGCAAACCACTCTTAGTCATATCAATCACCATGACCATCAATCGTCATGAACACTATAACCGAAAACGACAAGCTCGATTATTATGTTTCTTGTTCGATATAACTCATACAACCACAACCCACAACTACCATCATATCTGTTTCTATTTTATATTTTTGTCCGAGCACCACAACCGTCACCATCGTTGTGATTCACTACTACTACTAATCGCGTGTTTTTGTCCCTGTTTGCTTTTACCAACAATCACCACCACCGAACCATATTCATCAAGAGAACATCAACTACTCGTTTTTCCTTTCATTATGTCCTGATTATTTATGTCGATCTTCACTGTACGCTGTTATATTTATATTTTTGTTTCCGTTAAGACGACCAGACCCATACCCATGATGGATATTTTTTTTTCTGTCAAATAAAGAATCAAACCTAAACCTTTACTACCACTTCCGGCTACCTGTCTTCAACCTACAAGCCACCACTGCACCTTCAACCATCATTTAATCGTTGCTGCTAAGTTGTTACATGCTTCTGTTTTTAATTCTGTCCAAAGAAAAACTCCATAAAGAAAATCGCCATCGACGCCTACTATTTCTACAACTGTTGTGTCGACAGTCTCCTGACCGAACACCACACAACCACCACGAAAACCACCTCCGTTACTGCTCTCTATCAGCCTGCAAATTACCGACTTCAATCACAACCCCCATCGCCTACTGCTATATTTTTTTCCTTTTCTCGAATGCAATAAATATTGTTATTATAATCGAATAAAGCTACTGCAACTTGCTTGATACTTTTCCTGTTATCAAGAACAAACACCGACACTTTCTTTTCATTTAAAACAATTATACGGCTGGTGGATTAAAGACCCTGTAGTGGGCTATCTTTTACGTTTGAATTTTGGGCCATTATGTTTAGTTCTATAGTGGGCTGTAAATTTATTTAGTGGACTGAGAATTGGTTGTATTAATTGGGCTATATCAATAGATTAATTATCGTTGGGCTGCCATGATTGGACTGAAATATAGAAAATGGAAATCGACTATATGAAGACCATATTGTCGAGGTTGTATGATGATGAAGGTTCCATGATATTTTTCCTACTACAGCACACTCCCGTTTATGTTTCTATTAAATTAACGAGTAGATTGAGGTTGATAAATGAGTTATGATGATGATGGGGTATGATATAGGCGATGATATTAGGATAGTTAAAACGTTAGTGAAGAAGTAGAAGAACAAGTTAAATGAATTTAGGGTTTAAGCTAAAATGGAAATGAATGGATGGAGGAATGGTTAGACTAGTGTTGGGTGAATGAGAGGTCGCGAGTTCGAGCCGAGGTAGTGGAGTTTCTTTTTAAATGGTTGTTTCTTCAAAGGTTGTATTCT
Source organism: Rutidosis leptorrhynchoides (assembly GCF_046630445.1). Classification (NCBI taxonomy): domain Eukaryota; kingdom Viridiplantae; phylum Streptophyta; class Magnoliopsida; order Asterales; family Asteraceae; genus Rutidosis; species Rutidosis leptorrhynchoides. Next base: position 247,646,361 of record NC_092337.1, read on the forward strand.
ATAATAATAATAATAATAATAATAATAATAATAATAATAATAATAATAATAATAATAATAATAATAATAATAATAATAATAATAATAATAATAATAATAATTATTATTATTATTATTATTATTATTATTATTATTATTATTATTATTATTATTATTATTATTATTATTATTATTATTATTATTATTATTATTATTATTATTATAAGTATTAGCATTAGCATTAGTAATATTATTATCATAATATATATTAATATAAATATTAGTATTATTATTATTTGTAAAATCATTATTTTTATAATTATTATTATTAATAATATTATTATCATTATAATCAAAAACAATTTTTATTACTACTGATATTATGTTACCAAATAACCACTTTGTATATAAAAATATACTTTTAGTAATATTACATTAAGTATGTACTAATCATATTAACATTTTTCTATAAACATTCATATATAACAAATTAAGTATTTTTAATATAATACTAACCAAATATATATTAATATAACTATATAAATATTAATCATTATAATTGTATATACACAAATTAAATATATATATAATATATAAATTAAGATATAATAGATAAATTTGTTCAGTTACGATTATATGTTTTAATATACATATAAATGATATAGGTTCGTGAATATGAGGCCAACCCTACACTTTTTAAATGTCGTCATATGTATTTTTACTACAAAATAAAGTATGGTGAGTTCATTTGATTCCCTTTTACTCTTTACATTTTTTGGACTGAGAATACATGCGCAGTTTTTACTAAATGCTTTTGAAATATATTATGAACTGCAAATACATGAAATGCTTTTATAAATGTTTGACGAGATAGACACAAGCAAAACATTCGTTGAATGAATTATGTGGACATTATAATAGCCACCGTTGAATTATGTGGATATGATAATTGCCACCGTTGAATTATGTGGACATGATAATTCCCACCGTTGAATTATGTGGACATGATAATTGCCACCATTGAATTATGTGGACATGATAATTGCCACCAATTGATATGAATGTTATGTATTGAGAGAATGATTTTTATACACAGGTTATGTGTATTAGTTTTTGTGCACAAGATATGTGTACGGTTACTAAGATTTATGAAAGATGATTTCGTACACGAGAAAGGTGTACTGTATTTAAAAGATATCGCATGTACATTACAGGTGGGTATAGGATTCGGACCCATTTGTACCATGCAGCATTTAAATCTTGTGGTCTATCAAAATGATGAATTTTATTGTTTTAAGATAAATCTATGAACTCACCAACTTTTGGTTGACACTTGAAAGCATGTTTATTCTCAGGTATGAAAGAAACCTTCCGCTGTGCATTTGCTCATTTTAAAGATATTATTTGGAGTCAATCATCGCAATGGAACCAGATGTTGGTGACTTCGTCCAAATGGATTAGGACGGGGTATGACAGTTGGTCTGTGATGACCCGTCCTAATCTACCCGGACGAAGTCATCAACATATGGTCCCATTGCGAGGTACTGACCTAAATATGCCATGAATGACTCCAAGTAATATCTTTAATATGAGCAAATGCACATCGAAAGATTCTTTCATACCTGAGAATAAACATGCTTAAAAGTGTCAACCAAAAGGTTGGTGAGTTCATAGGTTTATCATAACAATCGTTTCAATATTTTAATAGACCACAAGATTTCCGTTTATAAATATATGTACACTCGCAAGTGTATAAAAATCGTTCTGCTTATGTTGAGGCCTTAGTAACCAAACTTAACAATAATATAATAAGTCATCTTTACAAAGATGGATATGTATAATCGCAAGTGTATAAATAATCCTCGAAGTACTAAACATTCGCCCACTAGCTCTTATGTCTAGTGCAGCCTACAGGATGGGGGTGTTAAGCCCGATAGATCTATCTTTAGGATTCGCGCTCACATGCTCTTATGACATGTAACTAAATTACCTAGCACATCAATCCGTAGAATTATCATTTTTGATCACTTGTCTCTATTTCGTAAAGCATTTATAAAAGCAGCGCATGTATTCTCAGCCCAAAAATATATATTGCAAAAGCAATTAAAAAGGGAGCAAATGAAACTCACCATAATGTATTTTGTACTAAAAATACATATGACGACAATGAACAAGTGTATGGTTGTCTTCGGATTCACGAACCTATATTATTCATATATATTAACACATATCACATTTAATCGATTAAGTTTATTTATATTATATAATGTATTAAGATTAATATCTTTGTATATATAGGATTATATTAAGATATGTTTTTATATAACTATTACTTTATTTGGTAAAATAATATTTATAATAGAAAGTTGTAATATTTTTATAAAAATAAAGATATTAATAATAATAATAAATAATAGTAGTGTTAGTAAAAATGATGATAATAATATATAAAAATCTTGATAATGATAATAATAATAATAATAATAATAATAATAATAATAATAATAATAATAATAATAATAATAATAATAATAATAATAATAATAATAATAATAATAATAATAATAATAATAATAATAATAATAATAATAATAATAATAATAATAATAATAATTTACCAATAATAATACCTTAATCTAAATTTGGAAGTCCAATATAATTATTAAGTCCAAGATAACAATAAACCCAAATGAAGAGCCCAACCAGATTCTGTTGTAATAATAAAAAAAATATGCCTTGGCCGTGGATTGAACTTGCAACCTTTCGTCCCCCTAACAGAACCCAAACCATTGATCTGCTGTTTCATTTCTGAATTAATCACTATCCTAAATCATTTTAACTCTGATAAACCTGCTGCCATAATCCTAATACTATCATCTATCGTTAAACCTCACAGCTTTACATCATTATCATGTAATCATTATCATTACTATCATTATGCATATACCTTCGTTTAGTTCATCATCATCATTAATCACTACATCTTCATCGGTCGTAAATCACCATGTATCATAATCATCATCATTTAATTTCTAATCATCTCACAATCATCAATATCATTTCAACAAGATCACCATCTTTTACAACGTTCCCATCATTATCATTTCATGTAAACGTACTTCTTCACAGTTTCCATTTACCATCTCAAATGTGATGCCCCGTACAAAACCATCGTGTACGAATCATCAACAACAGGATCATTACAAGGTTAAGTACTATATGCTGTAATAAAAGAAGTTGCATTCACGATAAAAAGGTGACGTCATAAACGACATCAAATGTTTTACACCAACAGTATGCTTCTACGAATAGCAAGCATGAATAAATGTATGTGACCCTTAGGTCGTTACAAAACATAGTTTCAAATGTATTAAAGTCTGAATGCAAGTTAAACAGTTCATGCGGTGATAACACTAGAGCAGCGGGTGTCTACGGCAAGACTAGCACGACAGCGGAAGCAAATAACCTTAAGCACCTGAGAAAAACATGCTTAAAAATGTCAACACAAAGGTTGGTGAGCAATAGTATAATTATAACAGTATATAAGGTAGGCCACGAGATTTCAGTGCTACAAAGAGCGTTTCAAAACAGTATGATAAAGTATATGTTAACCGTGGTCACTTGGTAACTAACTTAACGCTTATACCCCCTGAAAGTGCACTTGGCAAGTGCGTATGTTTACGAAGTATTAAACATTCGTTAAATGCTAGCGCTACTAGCCCGAGTGGGGATGTCAAACCCTATGGATCCATATCTAAGATTCGCGTTCACCGGTTCAAAAACCAATGACTAAACGTTACCGAGCTAAAGGGAATGTTTATGCCGTTGTATAACCCACACATATATAAGTTTAAGTACTCGTGCCTAGTATGTAAAACGTAAAATACGCATGTATTCTCAGTTCCCAAAATAGTTAAAGTAAAAAGGGAATGCTATAACTCACAATGATAAAGTAGCGGTAAAGTATGACTCGGAAAGTAAGCAAGTAATGAAGGTTGTCCAAACGGGTCCTCAACCTAAGTCAAATAGTACTAAGTCAGTAAATCGTCCGAATAGGTTTAAAAATATGTAAATAAGGTCTTAAAGTTCATCATCATTCATCATCAAATAAAAGGTGTAAAGTAGGTTTCGTTTATGAAAGTAGTTTAAAACAAAGGCTGACTTCGATCAGTCACCACGGCCTCTACCCTTACTGAATTAAGGTGAGACCAGTGGCCATGGATCCGTATATGAGTCCTTTAAGTGTGGTAAAATTTACAGAAGCAAACTCATCTTTGTTTGACCGTGGCGACGGTCTAAGTGCGAGTAGGTCAGAAATTTCTGCACAACGTTAAAAGGACATAGTGACGATCGGAGGGCCATAAATCCTAAACCGTAACTTGGATTAAGACGAGTCCTATATGAAAAATTATCTACTAGAAAAGATATATCTGAAAATAAAGGATACAGTAGCCAGGTGTACTGGTCTGTTACAGAACCCAGAAAACAGTAGGCAGAAGACAGTAAACAGAAAAATAGTGGGTTCCGGTGGTCTTGGTGCTCGATGCTTATCACGGTTCTCATCCTTGATGCATATAGCTTCAAGTGTACAACTCGTTGATGTGTTTGCATCATTTTCACCAAGGTTTGACCATCATAATCCAAGTGTAAGTCTAAGACATGAAGTACAACTCACTTAAGTGTTGCAAGTGTTTTGATGAACCAAAGTTTCATCGAAGTCTTATATCTAACACATACATGAACTTTAAAACTAATAATAAGTTACAAACTTGAAAGTGAACTTATGAAATCAAGATCTTAAGATGTAGAACATAGTTCTTTGTTTGATCTTGAAGATCCAAGACTCAAAAGTCTAGATCTAACACAAGTGTACCAAGTTATAATTAAAGAAACTTACTTACATATTCTTGAACTTTTAAAGTTAACTTTAGTTCAAGATTAATGAGATCAAAGTTAACTAGTAACATTTGACCAATTTTAACCAACTTACATGAATTCAAAATGCATAATATGAAGTAAATAAACTAATTAAACAAGTAACTAGTTCATGGGTTGTTCATACTTTAAAGATTCAAACCAAAGTTTGATCTTTAAGAAAGTAAACTTTGAAGTTTACAAACATGAATCACAAGTATGAATTTAACAACTCATGAACTTTAATCTTCCAAACATTAAAAGTAGAACATAAACTAGGGAGTTTAGCTCTTGTGTTGTTCTTGTAAATACAAGATAAAATGTAGAATGAAACTAGGTAGTTTGATTCTTGTAACAAGTAAATATCAATTAACAATATAAGTAACTAACAACATCCAAGAACAAGTAACAAACAACAACAAAGAATGATGATTTAAGGGGTGCTTGGTCACGGTTTTGCAAAGGAGAAAAGAAGAGAGAAAACTCAAGTTACTTACAAAAATTAGAGAGAAAAGAGAGGAAGAAATGAGAGAAAATGTAAGTTACTGTGTGTAAGTGAGAAGTAAAAGAATACTAGTGGATCAAGTAGTCAAAAAAAAAAATGAAATGATCTCCCCTTGTACCCCATCCCAACCAACGGCCTAGGACGAAAAAAAAGAGAGGAGAGTGTCCATGAGGTTCTTGCATGTAATGGTCTTTAAAGGTGGTTAATAGGTGTCTTTGCATGGGAACTAGATGTAAGGAGTTTGTAACTTGATTCCATACGCCTAATTAATCTAGTTAAGGTTGAAAGTAGTACTTACATAATAAAATGGGCTAACAAGTCCATTAAAGAAGTAGGGTGGGCTCTTAAGTCCATTAACACTAATCAAGGCCCAAGTTCAAGTATTTAATAAGTTAATCCAACAAAGCCCAAGTAATTAACTAATAACCATAGTTAATTAAAATGATTAATAAAACTTAATCATGAATGTAAATAATATTCTAAAAATATTATTCGTGAAAGTTTCGCGTGTCACATAGACGTTTCGGGCATTCAAGAATCATGTATGGTAGCAAGTAAATGTATTGCAATACATTCGTTAAATCACAAGTATTAATAATAACCATTATTAATTAAGGATGGAAAAGCCAGGGTCGTTACATTACCCACCTGTTAAAGAAAATTGCGTCCCAAAATTTTAAGAAGTGACCAACAATGGTACCGTAATCGAATAAGAAGGGGTGTATTAAAGTTTTGTGAGACCCATGGGCTCAGAAGTAAGTTATTTACCTTGAAAGGTACTTCGGTGTATGAAAGTAAGAATTGGCATCTGCCGTTAATTGAGTCTCTTGTCCTAAACAATCAACAATTTGATTTCGTTTCCGATTAACCTGAGTATGTCATCTGAATGTATATCCACAAAAGGAAAGATGGTATGTTTAGCCTTACAGGCATCCTCGGTAAGTTGGATGCGTGAAATGCATCATGAATGATTCTAAGCTCGTCTAAAACATTGAGCGTGTATGTCGTAATATAAGCTGACAGGTAGAATGGAAAACATAGTGATTACAACCATGCGATTTGATGTCTGGATAGCGTTAGCCACGGGTTTTACCAACCCCTTGGTTTCGGAAGGAGGCCATAGGCATAGGAACCCGATATTTAAGAACGTTTCATTTGAGTAAGTGAATCAAAATTTTAGCTGAAAGTGACCAATCGGACTTGCAAGCCATAATTATTCATAGTGTCTTCAGGACGGTCTGAACGAACAATGAGGGATATCACTTAGTTTACCATACTGCAGGTGAACCTATCCTTAGATGAAATGAAAGCACGATTTCGTAATGTAACTTCATCCCTTCAGTTATATGTTGAAGTTAGGGTTAACGTTAACTAGAGCAACATACAGTTGCAACCAAAGAGGGAAGTAATATATAGAGTATCCACATCAGTGTCGTATATGTTTTAAGCAGTCCCCTTCTAAGGGATATCAAGATTCATAGATTCTCAAAGTATCTTATATTACATTTCCGAAAGGAAGTCGCACGAAAGGTGTGATCTATGAACGAGAGTGAACTCTTTGAGTGGTTCGTTCTGAATTCATCCGTGTACTAAAAGGGGATGTGTGGATGAGAAGGTACGTGTACCCTTGGTCCTAACGAATGGTTTACTCCGAGTGAAAAGAATCTCCAAAAATGATTCTTGTGTCTCAACATACTGATTCATAGAGATGAGGTTTACGAGGGTGTTGTGATTTGCCGTGAAGTATTGAGAACAGAAACCCTCCTAGTACCTTTCCAACAATGAGGTAACCAATGAGTGTACCTCAGAAAACTGATTTATCGGCCCACGTTTTTGTCATGTCTAGCTTTAAAAGAACATTTTATGGGTGCAAGGATTTTCTAACAAATTTTATAAAACCTCCATCCAAAGTGGCTTAAGAGTATTTAACAAAGATCTTAATAGTAAGTTTCATCTCTAACAGAGGGCGAGAGAAAAAAAAAATGTGATCCATACATGGTGTAGTCTAACATGAAAACCTTTAATAAAATCAACTAAGGGAGTTTTGAAGGACAAAACCTTTAAACGTTTGTTGTGACAACGTAAACGGAATGAAGTTCCTAGTAAATTTGGAAGTAGGTACAATGTGTACCATTTTGCACAAAACTATTTGACTTAAGTTGAATAACTCGGTAAAGGAGCGGTTTTTTTAAATAATTTGAAGATATAACTTAGTATCAAAATAAGTAAGTATAAATTTATGCATATATGATTTTATAAATCGTATAAGTGACAGAAAGGTTTTTTTTTTTTTAGTACTTTCATTGTCTGTAAATCTTGTAAGGACCGTACAAATAAACAACGTGTAAAAACTTTGATAAACATAGTTTTTTGTATTTCAAAGGTTATGAGTTGGAAAGGATTGAGTGGAAAAGCTTTGAATCGTCGGGTGACCAGTTACTAGGTAATGAAAGCTAATGACATAAATGTAGTTTTGGTAATTGTCAGGACCCAAGTCTTTGGGCCAAAAATATTTACGTGCGCAGCCATTGCTAAAAAGTGGGGTATGGAGGATAGAGCACGAGGATGAGAAGTTAATTGCTTCTTGAATTTGCAAAGTGTTAAACAGGTTACGACTAGTATTAAAGTCAGAATACTGATGGTGTTAATATCACTAAATGAGAGTTTCTTGGAATGAGTCAGGACTTAGAGTTATGTAAGAAAGAGCATTGTTCCAACAGTTGTGGTGAAATAAATCCATGGGGTAACGTAATAGTTTTGAATGGTTTAAGCGTTAGCGGATGCCCGAAGGCCTTGCATGACATGGTAGTCAGTGCCTTTATTACATACACATGAATCTTTCGATTTTAACGGTTATAAAGCCTTTAGGATGACTTGGATACGAATAACACGAAAAGTTTTATATAATAAGCAACGAAAGTTTTATAGAAATTGTTTATGGTGACAATGTAAGAGAATAAACGAAGTTCTTAGTAAATTAGGGTTATGTACAACACGTAACGTTCAAAGTATAATATCTTCTTAATAAAAGATTTGATTTGTAAAAGTGAAAGTAAAATTCTACATGTATTTGTCAAAAATAAGTAATCATTTACTTTAATTTATATAACGGGTATGATTTCAAAAATTTGTACGAATGGCAAACAAATAAATTTATCTTTATAAAGCTTTGAGAGGATAGACAGTAAAATAATGTGTGTAAAATTTTTGTGGCAAACAAAATTTTCATATTTCAAAGGTTACAAGTTGGAAAAGATTGATGAAAATCGAGTAAAAGACTTTTGAAAATTTCGGGTGATATTTGAGGTAATAAAAACCATTGAATTTATATGTGATTGATGACTATTAGTAGGGCATAAGTCCTTTGACCAAAAATGCTTAAATGTGAAGTTGTTGCTTATGAGTGAGATACAAATGGGAGAGTATGAGGATGAGATTTAATCACTCATTGATTTTATGAAAATTTCGAACTGGTATGACTAATATCGAGGTAAGAAGGATGATGTTGTGGTTATCATCAAATAAGAAGTTCCTCGTAATAAGTTAGGATTTAGAGTTGCGTAAGAATGAGTATCTAATTAGATTCTTGGGAAATCTTCAATATAGAATTTGAATTGCTGAAGTGAAAGAATAGGATTTCCTTTAAGTATCGTTGTGCAAGTTTATCCATTGTATCGGTTTCTTTCATGGCTAGAAAGTGAGCAGTTTTGGTGAGATGGTCAATAATAACCCAGATGATGTCCTAACCGCCTTACCGTCCTTGGTAGTTTAGTGATGAATTTCTTCCCATTTCCATTGTGGGATTTCGGGTTGTTGTCATGTAGCTAATAAGGTTCAGTTTTCGGGTTACATCTCTCCCCATAATAGTTTCACCATTCTTGCGAGGTATCCGAATAAATTTTCCTCATGATAAATAAATTCCGCTTTCATCCTTGAAAGTCAGTTCGTTTCAACTATTTCATCAAGTTTTCTAACTTGATGGGTATTAAGTTAATCTTAAAATTCATCCCAACTATTGCATCCAATTTCCTAAGTTGATGGGTGTTAGGTTAATCTTAAGGTTCATTCCAACCAATCTTATTATACTGCCATGAAATTTTTTATCAATCTTCTCAAATAACATATGCCTGTGCTTAGGTAACTAATCCTTTTCAACCACTACATTAAAACTCCCAAGTTTGGCTAGTATGAGGTCATCTCCAAATGACCCACCTGTTAATCTTAAAGTACTACCTTAAATTATTCCTCTATCTTCCTTTGCTTACCATTTGCTTGTGCCCTATAGAATACTAATCCCCATGGTTGTTAATGGTTTATCATTCATAACGCTAAGGTTCTTAGATATAAGGTTTCTATCATTCTAGTATTAAACAACCCCGAAACAATAAAACGTTGTGATGAAATGTACCCTAACTAAAACCAAGATCCATGCAAGTCTCCATAACGATTGCTTTACCGCAAGTAAGTTTAAAGTTTTTCCTATATGGGAACTCTTTCCTTAAATGTCCATGGTGTCGATATCTAAACAAATTTTCGGGTTATTAGTTCTGCAATCAAAGCCCTTCTTGTATAGTATCTGGGCTACGTGGTAATTCCTTCCCTACCTTTAACAGACTATAATGCGCATGCTCAAATGATCCTTGCCAAAATTTTTCCCTGGATCACCCCATATTCCTCATGTAGTAACATTGGAACTTCTGCATGATTTACTTCAATATAATCACGCTGGCCTGGCGTCATTATATTGTACTAAATCGTACGTTCATTCCAATATCATTCCATATGGTCAATGTAACGTGATCACGTCTAATTATACAAAATTTCATCTAACGGTGCTTTATCCATGCCATCTCAAAACAGAATCAACATAACTAATTTCACAGTTTCTCGATGTGGGTGCGTAGGTTCCGTAGATCATGTATTAATTCCTAAGTGTCCCGAAGTTTCTTCAAAGGTTCGGATAAAGGTAACGTTGTTAGGTTCCTTTTAGATATTCAATCCGGCTCTCGCGTCGGGTTGTACGTGTAGCAAGTAGTGATACGATATGTCTCGATGTGATCCCCAAATCTTTGGGTATGACTGAGCTTCAGTGGAAGACACTATGAGCTTGTGAAAGGAGATGCCTTCCCAACTCCTCCAATGCCTAAGTATAGAAGTGTCGTTAGGTCGTCGAGCAGTGGGAAAGAATGAAAGAGTTAAGTGACGGTCATGAAAGCGTACAGGGTATGTATCAACTGAACAATCTTCTAGATTGAGTGAAGAAATGTTTCGATCTCTGGAACGGTGGAACAGTAGTAACAGGTGGATTACACTACTAGTTCTTAGGGTTAGACGAGTGGGAAAGTAGTTCAGGAAAACATCTGAACCGGGAAGGATAAGTTCTCCAAGTCGGTATAGCGGATAGTAGACAGGTAGCAAGAGCGTAATCAGGCATAACAACTACAGCAGCCTAGATCGTTTACAGCAGCACGTAGCATGGCAATAGTAACAGTATCATACCGAGGTAACATGCTAAAGGCAGATAGTAGCATGCAGTAATATAACACAGTAGCATGCAATCGAAAGTAGGTAATATCATGCAGTAGTGTAAACAAGTAGCAGTATATGATATATAGCAGTAAAATCAAGCAGCAGTATGTAGTAAGTTCCGCGGAAACAAGTAAACTAGCAAGTTGTAGATTAGTCCTATTAGTGAATCCTACTCGGGTCGGTCTTAGACTCACTAATGCAACCTAATTCCCTACAACCAATGCTTTGATACCAAATGTGATGCCCCGTACAAAACCATCGTGTATGAATCATCAACAACAGGATCATTACAAGGTTAAGTACTATATGCTGTAATAAAAGAAGTTGCATTCACGATAAAAAGGTGACGTCATAACCGACATCAAATGTTTTACACCAACAATATGCTTCTCCGAATAGCAAGCATGAATAAATGTATGTGACCCTTAGGTCGTTACAAAACATAGTTTCAAATGTATTAAAGTCTGAATGCAAGTTAAACAGTTCATGCGGTGATAACACTAGAGCAGCGGGTGTCTACGGCAAGACTAGCACGACAGCGGAAGCAAATAACCTTATGCACCTGAGAAAAACATGCTTAAACACGTCAACACAAAGGTTGGTGAGCTATAGTTTAAGTATAACAGTATGTAAGGTAGGCCACGAGATTTCAGTGCTACAAAGAGCATTTCAAAACAGTATGATAAAGTATATGTTAACCGTGGGCACTTGGTAACGAACTTAACGTTTATACCCCCTGAAAGTGCACTTGGCAAGTGCGTATGTTTACGAAGTATTAAACATTCGTTAAATGCTAGCGCTACTAACCCGAGTGGGGATGTCAAACCCTATGGATCCATATCTAAGATTAGCGTTCACCGGTTCAAAAACCAATGACTAAACGTTACCGAGCTAAAGGGAATGTTTATGCCGTTGTATAACCCACACATATATAAGTTTAAGTACTCGTTCCTAGTATGTAAAATGTAAAATGCGCATGTATTCTCAGTTCCCAAAATAGTTAAAGTAAAAATGGAATGCTATAACTCACAATGATAAAGTAGCGGTAAAGTATGACTCGGAAAGTAAGCAAGTAATGAAGGTTGTCCAAACGGGTCCTCAACCTAAGTCAAATAGTACTAAGTCAGTAAATCGTCCGAATAGGTTTAAAAATATGTAAATAAGGTCTTAAAGGTCATCATCATTCATCATCAAACAAAAGGTGTAAAGTAGGTTTCGTTTATGAAAGTAGTTTAAAATAAAGGCTGATTTCGATCAGTCACCACAGCCTCTACCCTTACTGAATTAAGGTGAGACTAGTGGCCATGGCTCCGTATATGAGTCCTTTAAGTGTGTTAAAATTTACAGAAGCAAACTCGTCTTCGTTTGACCGTGGCGACGGTCTAAGTTCGAGTAGGTCAGAAATTTCTGCACAACGTTAAAAGGACATAGTGACGATCGGAGGGCCATAAATCCTAAACCGTAACTCGGATTAAGACGAGTCCTATATGAAAAATTATCTACCCGAAAATATCTATCTGAAAATAAAGGTTACAGTAGCCCAGGTGTATTGGTCTGTTACAGAACCCAGAAAACAGTAGGCAGAAGACAGTAAACAGAAAAATAGTGGGTTCCGGTGGTCTTGGTGCTCGATGCTTATCACGGTTCTCATCCTTGATGCATATAGCTTGAAGTGTACAACTCGTTGATGTGTTTGCATCATTTTCACCAAGGTTTGACCATCATAATCCAAGTGTAAGTCTAAGACATGAAGTACAACTCACTTAAGTGTTGCAAGTGTTTTGATGAACCAAAGTTTCATCGAAGTCTTATATCTAACACATACATGAACTTTAAAACTAATAATAAGTTACAAACTTGAAAGTGAACTTATGAAATCAAGATCTTAAGATGTAGAAAATAGTTTTTAGTTTGATCTTGAAGATCCAAGACTCAAAAGTCTAGATCTAACATAAGTGTACCAAGTTATAATTAAAGAAACTTACTTACATGTTCTTGAACTTTTAAAGTTAACTTTAGTTCAAGATTAATGAGATCAAAGTTAACTAGTAACATTTGACCAATTTTAACCAACATACATGAATTCAAATTGCATAATATGAAGTAAATAAACTAAGTAAACAAGTAACTAGTTCATGGGTTGTTCATACTTTAAAAATTCAAACCAAAGTTTGTTCTTTAAGAAAGTAAACTTTGAAGTTTACAAACATGAATGACAAGTATGAATTTAACAACTCATGAAATTTAATCTTCCAAACATTAAAAGTAGAACATAAACTAGGGAGTTTAGCTCTTGTGTTGTTCTTGTAAATACAAGATAAAATGTAGAATGAAACTAGGTAGTTTGATTCTTGTAACAAGTAAATATCAATTAACAAGACAAGTAACTAACAACATCCAAGAACAAGTAACAAACAACAACAAAGAATGATGATTTAAGGGGTGCTTGGTCACGGTTTTGCAAAGGAGAAAAGAAGAGAGAAAACTCAAGTTACTTACAAAAATTAGCGAGAAAATAGAGGAAGAAATGAGAGAAAATGTAAGTTAGTGTGTGTAAGTGAGAAGTAAAAGAATACTAGTGGATCAAGTAGTCAAAAAAAAATTGAAATGTTCTCCCCTTGTACCCCATCCCAACCAACGGCCTAGGAAGAAAAAAAAGAGAGGAGAGTGTCCATGAGGTTCTTGCATGTAATGGTCTTTAAAGGTGGTTAATAGGTGTCTTTGCATGGGAACTAGATGTAAGGAGTTTGTAACTTGATTCCATATGCCTAATTAATCTAGTTAAGGTTGAAAGTAGTACTTACATAATAAAATGGGCTAACAAGTCCATTAAAGAAGTAGGGTGGGCTCTTAAGTCCATTAACACTAATCAAGGCCCAAGTTCAAGTATTTAATAAGTTAATCCAATAAAGCCCATGTAATTAACTAATAACCATAGTTAATTAAAATGATTAATAAAACTTAATCATGAATGTAAATAATATTCTAAAAATATTATTCGTGAAAGTTTCGCGTGTCACAAAGACGTTTCGGGCATTCAAGAATCATGTATGGTAGCAAGTAAATGTATAGCAATACATTCGTTAAATCACAAGTATTAATAATAACCATTATTAATTAAGGATGGAAAAACCAGGGTCGTTACATCAAATCTCACACGAAAACCAAGTGGATATAAGCCCAAAGTATGCAGACCAAATTTCGTACAGGCCCAACTTAACTTCTAGCCTGTTACTGTTTATCTTTAAAACCCAACACAATACTAATCATAACAGCCCGATCAGGAGGATTCAGTTTATCCTAGTTTTAGTGGAACGGTTATATTACGCATTGGATACTCATAAAATATCAAACTTTAATTATCACCTTTCACTTTCATGATCCCATTATCAAAATCATAATCGACCGGCCCCCTATTAATAATTCTATATTAAGTATAATACTTTACTTATCTCATTTAATAAAGGAACCAAGTTGCATTTGCATGATATCATGAGAAGCATTACACGGCTAGAAAAAAAAACATGTGGTCCATAATTCAATTACTCGATTTCCTTTTTCCTTTAATAATCTAGTGGGGTAATTTTCTTGTAAGATGTCGGCCAAAAGAGGAAAATATTAGAGTAAAATGGGCGGTTTCCCAAATAAAAGGAATATATATAGTAAGTGGGTGGTGGTTTGTTGATTTCATGGAACGAAATAGAAAAGAAAAGTAATGAAATAGTAGCGGTTATAATAATTTAATCGAAGGTGGTAATTGATTGGTAAGCAGAAGTATAATAGCAGCAAGAATGGGAATCCTAATGACGGTGGTGGTTGGTTGATCAAAACTAAGAAACAGAAAGGAATAGAAAATAACAATGGTGGTGGTGTCTTCCAAAGTGGTGATGATTAGAGGTGGCGTGTGGAGTTGGTTTAGTTATCGAAACAAAAAAAGAAAAATAAATCGAACAAGTGGGTGTTTGGGTTAGATGTGGTGACCAGGTGGTGTCGTGTTTTGGTGGTGATGAAGGTTGTGGTTCTTCTAAGAGTTCATGTTTGTTAATGGTGATTTTCTAAATTTTATGTTTAAATTAATAAATGGAACGAATTACTATTTGTTACTTGATGTATTGATGGTGAGAAGTAGTCAGATTTCTAAACAATGTTAGAGTGATCGATTATTATATATTGAATGTTGTCGACATGAAGAATCAAACAGAAAGAGCACAAACAAAAATAAAGAAAAATCATATTGGGATTGGTAACGATTTCATACAGCTGGCTAAAAAAATTCAGACAAGAAACAAATTATAAAAAGTTGATTGTGATGTTAATGGGATTGGAATCTATTGTACCATTTGAAACAGAAAAGAAGAAATTAAGAATAGATATAATATTTTCTAATTCATTCATACAATTCAAGAATTTTCATATAAGACAAATGATTTAAATGTGATTGAGATGTATAACAGAATACGTATTATCCGTGTATATATGTATATAACAGTAGTATATATAAATAGCCCAACTGAAATGTCCCGTTCATATTGATTATAAACGTTCCATATTAATTGATTTCGTCGCGAGGTTTTGACCTCTATATGAGACGTTTTTCAAAGACTGCATTCATTTTTAAAACAACCATAACCTTTATTTTATCGATAAAGGTTTAAAAAGCATTACGTAGATTATCAAAATAATGATAATCTAAAATATACCGTTTACACACGACCATTACATAATGGTTTACAATAAGAACTTATTACATCAAAAATAAGTTTCTTGAATGTAGTTTTTATATAATATCATACAAGCATGGACTCCAAATCTTGTCCTTATTTTAGTATACAATAGCGGAAGCTCTTAATAATCACCTAAGAATAAACATGCTTAAAACGTCAACAAAAAATGTTGGTGAGTTATAGGTTTAACCTATATATTATCAAATCATAATAATAGACCACAAGATTTCATATTTCAATACATCCCATATATAGAGATAAAATTCATTCATATGGTAAACACCTGGTAACCGACATTAACAAGATGCATATAAGAATATCTCCTATCATTCCGGGAAATCCTTCGGACATGATAAAAATGAATTCAAAGTACTAAAGCATCCGGTACTTTGGATGGGCTTTGTTAGGCCAAATAGATCTATCTTTAGGATTCGCATCAACTAGTAGATCGGTTTACTAATTCTTAGGTTACCAAGCAAAAGGGGCATATTCGGCTTCGATCATTCACCCATATAATGTAGTTTCAATTACTTGTGTCTATTTCGTAAAACATTCATAAAACTGCATGTATTCTCATCCCAAAATATTAGATTTTAAAAGTGGGACTATAACTCACTTTCACAGATTTTTACTTCGTCGGGAAGTAAGACTTGGCCACTGGTCGATTCACGAACCTATAACAAATATATACATATATATCAAAGTATGTTCAAAATATATTTACAACACTTTTAATACATTTTGATGTTTTAAGTTTATTAAGTCAGCTGTCCTCGTTAGTAACCTACAACTAGTTGTCCACAGTTAGATGTACAGAAATAAATCGATATATATTATCTTGAATCAATCCAGGACCCAGTGTATACACGTCTCAGGCTAGATCACAACTCAAAGTATATATATATTTGGAATTAACCTCAACCCTGTATAGCTAACTCCAACATTACTACATATAGAGTGTCTATGGTTGTTCCAAATAATATATATACATGGGTCGATATGATATGTCAAAACATTTGCATACGTGTCTATGGTATCTCAAGATTACATAATATATTAGAATACATATATAATACAATATAAGTTAGCTAGGATATGATTTGTATAGAATTGTTAATATTTCCCGTAGCTACAAAAATCAAAAAATATCCAATCTTGTTTTACCCATAACTTCTTCATTTTAAATCCGTTTTGAGTGAATGAAATTGCTATGGTTTCATATTGAACTCTATTTTATGAATCTAAATAGAAAAATTATAGGTTTATAGTCAGAAATATAAGTTACAAGTCGTTTTTGTAAGAGGTAGTCATTCAGTCGAAAGAACGACGTCTTGATGACCATTTTGAAAAACATACTTCCACTTTGAGTTTAACCATGATTTTTGGATATAGTTTCATGTTCATAAGAAAAATCATTTTACGAGAAGAACAACTTTTAAATCAAATTTTATCATAGTTTTTAATTATCAAACCCAAAACAGCCCGCGGTGTTACTACGACGGCGTATGTCCGGTTTTATGGTGTTTTTCATGTTTCCGGGTTTTAAATCATTAAGTTAGCATATCATATAGATATAGAACATGTGTTTAGTTGATTTTAAAAGTCAATTTAGAAGGATTAACTTTTGTTTGTGAACAAGTTTAGAATTAACTAAACTATGATCTAGTGATTTCAAGTTTAAACCTTCGAATAAGATAGCTTTATATGTATGAATCGAATGATGTTATGAACATCATTACTACCTCAAGTTTTGTGGATAAACCTACTGGAAAAGAGACAAATGGATCTAGCTTCAAAGGATCTTGGATGGCTTGAAAGTTCTTGAAGTAGAATCATGACACGAAAATAAGTTCAAGTAAGATTTCCACTTGAAATAAGATGGTTATAGTTATAGAAATTGAATCAAAGTTTGAATATGAGTATTACCTTGTACTAGAAAGATATCTTACTGTAAATAAGAAAGATTTTTTGAGGTTGGATGATCACTCAACAAGATTGGAAGTAAGCTAGCAAACTTGGAAGTATTATTGATTTTATGAAACTAGAACTTGTAGAATTTATGAAGAACACTTAGAACTTGAAGATAGAACTTGAGAGAGATTAATTAGATGAATAAAATTGAAGAATTAAAGTATTTGTAGGTGTTTTTGGTCGTTCGTATATGGATTAGATATAAAGGATGTGTAATTTTGTTTAAATGTAAATAAGTCATGAATGATTACTCATATTTTTGTAATTTTATGAGATATTTCATGCTAGTTGCCAAATGATGGTTCCCATATGTGTTAGGTGACTCACATGGGCTACTAAGATCTGATCATTGGAGTGTATATACCAATAGTGCATACATCTAAAAGCTGTGTATTGTATGAGTACGAATACGGGTGCATACGAGTAGAATTGTTGATGAAACTGAACGAGGATGTAATTTTAAGCATTTTTGTTAAGTAGAAGTATTTTGATAAGTGTCTTGAAGTCTTTCAAAAGTGTATGAATACATATTAAAACACTACATGTATATACATTTTAACTGAGTCGTTAAGTCATCGTTAGTCGTTACATGTAAATGTTGATTTGAAACCTTTAAGTTAACGATCTTGTTAAATGTTGTTAACCCAATGTTTATTATATCTAATGAGATGTTAAATTATTATATTATAATGATATTATGATATATTAATATATCTTAATATGATATATATACATTTAAATGTCGATACAACGATAATCGTTACATATATGTCTCGTTTCGAAATCATTAAGTTAGTAGTCTTGTTTTTACATATGTAGTTCATTGTTAATACACTTAATGACATGTTTACTTATCATTTATCATGATTAAACATAGTGTATCAATATCTTAATATGATTCATATGTATTTAGTAAGAAGTTGTTATAACGATAATCGTTGGAAACACTTAATTATGTAAATAACAATTTCATTTAATATATATATATAAACATGGAAAAGTTCGGGTCACTGTAGTACCTACCCGTTAAATAAATTTCGTCCCAAAATTTTAAGAAGTTGGAGGTGTTGACGTATCTTCTGGAAATAAATGCGGGTATTTCTTCTTCATCTAATCTTCTCATTTCCAGGTGAACTCGGGGCTCTACGAGCATTCCATCGAACCTTAACAATCGGTATCTTGTTTTGCTTAATTCTTTTAACCTCACGATCCATTATTTCAACGGGTTCTTCGATGAATTGAAGTTTTTCGTTGATTTGGATTTCATCTAACGGAATAGTGAGATCTTCTTTAGCAAAACATTTCTTCAAATTCGAGACGTGGAAAGTGTTATGTACAGCCGCAAGTTGTTGAGGTAACTCAAGTCGGTAAGCTACTGGTCCGACACGATCAATAATCTTGAATGGTCCAATATACCTTGGATTTCATTTCCCTCGTTTACCAAATCGAAAAATGCCTTTCCAAGGTGCAACTTTAAGCATGACCATCTCTCCAATTTCAAATTCTATATCTTTTCTTTTAATGTCAGCGTAGCTCTTTTGTCGACTTTAGGCGGTTTTCAATCGTTGTTGAATTTGGATGATCTTCTCGGTAGTTTCTTGTATTATCTCCGGACCCGTAATCTGTCTATCCCCCACTTCACTCCAACAAATCGGAGACCTGCACTTTCTACCATAAAGTGCTTCAAACGGTGCCATCTCAATGCTTGAATGGTAGTTGTTGTTGTAGGAAAATTCTGCTAACGGTAGATGTCGATCCCAACTGTTTCCGAAATCAATAACACATGCTCGTAGCATGTCTTCAAGCGTTTGTATCGTCCTTTCGCTATGTCCATCAGTTTGTGGATGATAGGCAGTACTCATGTCTAGACGAGTTCCTAATGCTTGCTGTAATGTCTGCCAGAATCTTGAAATAAATCTGCCATCCCTATCAGAGATAATAGAGATTGGTATTCCATGTCTGGAGACGACTTCCTTCAAATACAGTCGTGCTAACTTCTCCATCTTGTCATCTTCTCTTATTGGAAGGAAGTGTGCTGATTTGGTGAGACGATCAACTATTACCCAAATAGTATCAAAACCACTTGCAGTCCTTGGCAATTTAGTGATGAAATCCATGGTAATGTTTTCCCATTTCCATTCCGGAATTTCGAGTTATTGAAGTAGACCTGATGGTTTCTGATTCTCAGCTTTGACCTTAGAACACGTCAAACATTCTCCTACGTATTTAGCAACATCGGCTTTCATACCCGGCCACCAAAAATGTTTCTTGAGATCCTTGTACATCTTCCCCGTTCCAGGATGTATTGAGTATCAGGTTTTATGAGCTTCTCTAAATACCATTTCTCTCATATCTCCAATTTTTGGTACCCAAATCCTTTCAGCCCTATACCGGGTTCCGTCTTCCCAAATATTAAGATGCTTCTCCGATCCTTTGGGTATTTCATCCTTTAAATTTACCTCTTTTAAAACTCTTTGTTGCACCTCCTTTATTTGAGTAGTAAGGTTATTGTGAATCATTATATTCATAGATTTTACTCGAATGGGTTTTCTGTCCTTCCTGCTCAAGGCGTCGGCTACCACATTTGCCTTCCCCGGGTGGTAACGAATCTCAAAGTCATAATCATTCAACAATTCAATCCACCTACGCTGCCTCATATTCAGTTGTTTCTGATTAAATATGTGTTGAAGACTTTTGTGGTCGGTATATATAATACTTTTGACCCCATATAAGTAGTGCCTCTATGTCTTTAATGCAAAAACAACCGCGCCTAATTCCAAATCATGCGTCGTATAATTTTGTTCGTGAATCTTCAATTGTCTAGACGCATAAGCAATTACTTTCGTTCGTTGCATTAATACACAACCGAGACCTTGCTTTGAGGCGTCACAATATATCACAAAATCATCATTCCCTTCAGGTAATGACAATATAGGTGCCATAGTTACCTTTTTCTTCAATAACTAAAACGCTTTCTCTTGTTCATCCTTCCATTCAAATTTCTTACCTTTATGCTTTAATACAGTCAAGGGTTTTGATATTCTGGAAAAGTCTTGGATGAACCTTCTGTAGTAACCAACTAGTCCTAAAAACTGGCATATGTATTTCGGAGTTTTCGGGGTTTCCCACTTTTCAACGGTTTCAATCTTTGCTGGATCCACCTGAATACCTTCTTTGTTCACTATGTGACCGAGGAATTGAACTTCTTCCAACCAAAATGCACACTTTGAAAACTTAGCGTACAGTTTTTCTTTCCTTAACAACTCTAGCACTTTTCTCAAGTGTTCTTCGTGCTCTTGATCATTCTTCGAGTAAATAAGTATGTCATCGATGAAAACAATGACAAACTTGTCAAGATATGGCCCACACACTCGGTTCATGAGGTCCATGAACATAGCTGGTGCGTTAGTCAATCCAAATGGCATAACTATAAACTCGTAATGACCGTAACGCGTCCTAAAAGCAGTCTTTGGAATATCATCCTCCTTCATCCGCATTTGATGATATCCAGAGCGTAAATCGATCTTTGAATAAACAGACGAGCCTTGTAGTTGATCAAATAAGTCGTCGATTCTCGGTAGTGGGTAGCGGTTCTTGATGGTAAGTTTGTTCAACTCTCGGTAGTCGATACACAACCTAAATGTACCATCTTTCTTCTTAACAAACAAAACAAGAGCTCCCCACGGTGATGTGCTTGGTCGAATGAAACCATGCTCTAAAAGTTCTTGTAATTGGCTATGAAGTTCCTTCATTTCGCTAGGTACGAGTCTGTATGGAGCACGAGCTATTGGTGCAGCTCTCGGTACAAGGTATATTTGAAATTCAACGGATCGGTGTGGAGGTAGTCCCGGTAATTCTTTCGGAAATACATTGGGAAATTCTTTTACGACGGGAATATCATTGATGTTCTTTTCTTCGGAATTGACTTTCTCGACGTGTGCTAGCACAGCATAGCAACCTTTTCTTATTAGTTTTTGTGCCTTCAGGTTACTAATAAGATTTAACTTTGCGTTGCTCTTTTCTCCGTACACCATTAAGGGTTTTCCTTTTTCTCGTATAATGCGAATTGCATTTTTGTAACAAACGATCTCTGCTTTCATTTCTTTTAACCAGTCCATACCGATTATCACATCAAAACTCCCTAACTCTACGGGTATCAAGTCAATCTTAAATGTTTCGCTACCCAGTTTAATTTCTCGATTCCGACATATATTATCTGCTGAAATTAATTTACCATTTGCTAATTCGAGTAAAAATTTACTATCCAAAGGCGTCAATGGGCAAATTAATTTAGCACAAAATTCTCTACTCATATAGCTTCTATCCGCACCCGAATCAAATAAAACATAAGCAGATTTATCGTCAATAAGAAACATACCCGTAACAAGCTCTGGGTCTTCCTGTGCTTCTGCCGCATTAATATTAAAAACACTTCCACGGCCCTGCCCATTAGTATTCCCCTGATTCAGGCAATTTCTAATAATGTGGCCCGGTTTTCCACATTTATAACAAACAACGTTGGTATTACTTGCTCCGACACTATTCATTTCAGCATTACTTGTTTCGACATTATTTTCTCCCTTAGTTCTGTTAAACTTTGGTCCGTAGACCTCACACTTTGTCGCTATGACCATTTCTTTTACACCTGTTGCAAAATGTCGTGTAAAACCCCTGGTGATTTTCTTCACACCTATGACATGGCTGTTTTTGGTTTTTGTTGCCGTTGTTGTTATTGAGGTTGTTGTTGGGATTGTTATTGTTGTTGAAACAGTTGTTGTAGTTGTTGTTGTTGGGATGTTTGTTGTAGTTATTGTTAGGATTGCGGTTATTGTTGCGATTGTTGTTGCGGTTGTTGGGATAGTTTTTGCGATTGTGGTTGTAATTGTTATTGCTGTTGTACTGGTGACTCTTGTCACCGTTTTCCTCCCACTTCATCTTGAGTTATTTCGTGTTGGCTTCATCTGGCGCCTGCTCTTAAATTCTTCCCTCAATCTAATTTATGAGTTTATGAGCCATTCGACTTGCCTTCTGTATAGAAGCGAGCTCGTGTGAACTTACATCTTCTTGAATCCTTACTGGTAACCCTTTTACAAACGTGTCGATCTTCTCTTCTTCATCTGCGAATGCTCCCGGACACAATAGGCACAACTCTGTGAATCATCGTTCATATGTGGTAACGTCGAACCCTTGTGTTCGTAACTCTCTAAGTTCTGCCTTGAGTTTATTGACTTTGTTTCTAGGACGGTACTGCTCGTTCATCAATTGCTTGAATGCCGACCACGGTAGTGCGTAAGCAGCATTTTATCCTACCTGTTTAAGATAGGTGTTCCACCATGTTAACGCAGTACCTGTGAAGGTATGCGTAGCGTACTTAACTTTGTCCTCTTCAGTACACTTACTTATGGCAAACATCGATTCGACTTTCTTGGTCCACCGTTTCAATCCAATTGGTCCTTCGGTTCCATCGAATTCCAAAGGTTTGCAGGCAGTGAATTCTTTGTAGGTGCATCATACACGATTTCTTGCGTCGTTAGCTGCATTACTAGATTCAGCGTTATTGTTGGTATGTAGCACAACCTGTACTGCGGCTACGTTTGCAGCAAGAACGGTACGAAATTCCTCTTCGTTCATATTCATGGTGTGTCGAGTAGTCGGTGCCATTTCCTTCAAAATAGACAACTGAATCTAGTTAATCATACAGAATATTAAGAGTAGTCAATAGTATTTCGTAGCATAATATGAACTCATTTATAAAAGCTTTTTCTTCATATTAGCGTTTTATAAGTTTAAATTCGGGTACTACCTACCCGTTAAGTTCATACTTAGTAGCTAATATACAATTCAACTACTACAATTCCATATGAAAAACTGATTATAATTGTAACGACCCTGGTTTTTCCATCCTTAATTAATAATGGTTATTATTAATACTTGTGATTTAACGAATGTATTGCTATACATTTACTTGCTACCATACATGATTATTGAATGTCCGAAACGTCTTTGTGACACGCGAAACTTTCACGAATAATATTTTTAGAATATTATTTACATTCATGATTAAGTTTTATTAATCATTTTAATTAACTATGGTTATTAGTTAATTACTTGGGCTTTGTTGGATTAACTTATTAAATACTTAAACTTGGGCCTTGATTAGTGTTAATGGACTTAAGAGCCCACCCTACTTCTTTAATGGACTTGTTAGCCCATTTTATTATGTAAGTACTACTTTCAACCTTAACTAGATTAATTAGGCATATGGAATCAAGTTACAAACTCCTTACATCTAGTTCCCATGCAAAGACACCTATTAACCACCTTTAAAGACCATTACATGCAAGAACCTCATGGACACTCTCCTCTCTTTTTTTTCTTCCTAGGCCGTTGGTTGGGATGGGGTACAAGGGGAGATCATTTCATTTTGTTTTTGACTACTTGATCCACTAGTATTCTTTTACTTCTCACTTACACACACTAACTTACATTTTCTCTCATTTCTTCCTCTCTTTTCTCTCTAATTTTTGTAAGTAACTTGAGTTTTCTCTCTTCTTTTCTCTTTTGCAAAACCGTGACCAAGCACCCCTTAAGTCATCATTCTTTGTTGTTGTTTGTTACTTGTTCTTGGATGTTGTTAGTTACTTGTTACAAGAATCAAACTACCTAGTTTCATTCTACATTTTATCTTGTATTTACAAGAACAACACAAGAGCTAAACTCCCTAGTTTATGTTCTACTTTTAATGTTTGGAAGATTAAAGTTCATGAGTTGTTAAATTCATACTTGTGATTCATGTTTGTAAACTTCAAAGTTTACTTTCTTAAAGATCAAACTTTGGTTTGAATCTTTAAAGTATGAACAACCCATGAACTAGTTACTTGTTTACTTAGTTTATTTACTTCATATTATGCATTTTGAATTCATGTATGTTGGTTAAAATTGGTCAAATGTTACTAGTTAACTTTGATCTCATTAATCTTGAACTAAAGTTAACTTTAAAAGTTCAAGAACATGTAAGTAAGTTTCTTTAATTATAACTTGGTACACTTATGTTAGATCTAGACTGTTGAGTCTTGGATCTTCAAGATCAAACTAAGAACTATGTTCTACATCTTAAGATCTTGATTTCATAAGTTCACTTTCAAGTTTGTAACTTATTCTTAGTTTTAAAGTTCATGTATGTGTTAGATCTAAGACTTTGATGTAACTTTGGTTCATCAAAACACTTGCAACACTTAAGTGAGTTGTGCTTCATGTCTTAGACTTACACTTGGATTATGATGGTCAAACCTTGGTGAAAATTATGCAAACACATCAACGAGTTGTACACTTGAAGCTATATGCATCAAGGATGAGAACCGTGATAAGCATCGAGCACCAAGACCACCGGAACCCACTATTTTTCTGTTTACTGTCTTCTGCCTACTGTTTTCTAGGTTCTGTAACATACCAGTACACCTGGGCTACTGTAACCTTTATTTTCAGATAGATCTTTTCGAGTAGATAATTTTTCATATCGGACTCGTCTTAATCCGAGTTAAGGTTTAGGATTTATGGCCCTCCGATCGTCACTATGTCTTTTTAACGTTGTGCAGAAATTTCTGACCTACTCGCACTTAGACCGTCGCCACGGTCAAACGAAGACGAGTTTGCTTCTGTAAATTTTAACACACTTAAAGGACTCATATACGGAGCCATGGCCACTAGTCTCACCTTAATTCAGTAAGGGTAGAGGCTGTGGTGACTGATCGAAGTCAGCCTTTATTTTAAACTACTTTCATAAACGAAACCTACTTTACA
The DNA here is from genome assembly GCF_046630445.1 of Rutidosis leptorrhynchoides. NCBI lineage: Eukaryota > Viridiplantae > Streptophyta > Magnoliopsida > Asterales > Asteraceae > Rutidosis > Rutidosis leptorrhynchoides. The sequence goes on from NC_092337.1 coordinate 247,671,783, forward strand.
CCTTTTGTTTGATGATGAATGATGATGACCTTTAAGACCTTATTTACATATTTTTAAACCTATTCGGACGATTTACTGACTTAGTACTATTTGACTTAGGTTGAGGACCCGTTTGGACAACCTTCATTACTTGCTTACTTTCCGAGTCATACTTTACCGCTACTTTATCATTGTGAGTTATAGCATTCCCTTTTTACTTTAACTATTTTGGGAACTGAGAATACATGCGCATTTTAAGTTTTACATACTAGGCACGAGTACTTAAACTTATATATGTGTGGGTTATACAACGGCATAAACATTCCCTTTAGCTCGGTAACGTTTAGTCATTGGTTTTTGAACCGGTGAACGCGAATCTTAGATATGGATCCATAGGGTTTGACATCCCCACTCGGGCTAGTAGCGCTAGCATTTAACGAATGTTTAATACTTCGTAAACATACGCACTTGCCAAGTGCACTTTCAGGGGGTATAAACGTTAAGTTAGTTACCAAGTGCCCACGGTTAACATATACTTTATCATACTGTTTTGAAACGCTCTTTGTAGCACTGAAATCTCGTGGCCTACCTTACATACTGTTATACTTAAACTATAGCTCACCAACCTTTGTGTTGACGTTTTTAAGCATGTTTTTTTCAGGTGCATAAGGTTATTTGCTTCCGCTATCGTGCTAGTCTTGCCGTAGACACCCGCTGCTCTAGTGTTATCACCGCATGAACTGTTTAACTTGCATTCAGACTTTAATACATTTGAAACTATGTTTTGTAACGACCTAAGGGTCACATACATTTATTAATGCTTGCTATTCGGAGAAGCATATTGTTGGTGTAAAACATTTGATGTCGGTTATGATGTCACCTTTTTATCGTGAATGCAACTTCGTTTATTATAGCATATAGTACTTAACCTTGTAATGATCCTGTTGTTGATGATTCGTACACGATGGTTTTGTACGGGGCATCACATTTGGTATCAAAGCATTGGTTGTAGGGAATTAGGTTGCATTAGTGAGTCTAAGACCGACCCGAGTAGGATTCACTAATAGCAATATTCTACAAATTGCTAGTTTACTTGTTTCCACGGAACTTACTACATACTGCTGCTTGATTTTACTGCTATATATCGTATACTGCTACTTGTTTACACTACTGCATGATATTACCTACTTTCGATTGCATGCTACTGTGTTATATTACTGCATGCTACTATCTGCCTTTAGCATGTTACCTCGGTATGATACTGTTACTATTGCCATGCTACGTGCTGCTGTAAACGATCTAGGCTGATGTAGTTGTTATGCCTGATTACGCTCTTGCTACCTGTCTACTATCCGCTATACCGACTTGGAGAACTTATCCTTCCAGGTTCAGATGTTTTCCTGAACTACTTTCCCACTCGTCTAACCCTAAGAACTAGTAGTGTAATCCACCTGTTACTACTATTCCACCATTCCAGAGATCGAAACATTTCTTCACTTAATCTAGAAGATTGTTCAGTTGATACATACCCTGTATGCTTTCATGACCGTCACTTAACTCTTTCATTCTTTCCCACTACTCAACGACCTAACGACACTTCTATACTTAGGCATTGGAGAAGTCGGGAAGGCATCTCCTTTCACAAGCTCATAGTGTCTTCCACTGAAGCTCAGTCATACCCAAAGATTTAGGGATCACCTCGAGACATATCGTATCCCTACTTGCTACACGTACAACCCGACGCGAGAGCCAGATTGAATATCTAGAAGGAACCTAACAACGTTACCTGAATCCGAACCTTTGAAGAAACTTCGGGACACTTAGGCATTACTACATGATCTACGGAACCTACGCACCCACATCGAGAAACTGTGAAATTAGTTATGTCGATTCTGTTTTGAGATGGCATGGATAAAGCACCGTTAGATGAAATTTTGTATAATTAGACGTGATCACGTTACATTGACCATATGGAATGATATTGGAATGAACGTACGATTTAGTACAATATAATGACGCCAGGCCAGCGTGATTATGAAGGTTCTTCGTGTGCCCGAGAGACATATTAAATTAATGTGGCTAATGTGTTATGATCCAAGTCGGGTCATACCCAATAACAAGCTTACCAACACTTTATATGTATTTATTTTAACGGTTGGATTGTTAAATAAATACGCGACACTTGAACTTTAAGAAAAACGGTTTTCTGAAATATTATTTGATGTGCATATATATAAATTATGGAATAATTTATATAATTTGGATTTAATTATTTATAGGTTAAATAATTAATAAATTTATGTTACATTTTATATAAATGGGTTTTATATAATAAAATGTACATAAATAAATATGGAAGTTTATAAAATAGTTTTATAAAAAATTAACTCTTTTATAAAACTTATTTTATAATACATATTTGGAAGTGGCATGGGAGTTTCACAAGCATGCTATTATTTTACTAGATTTTAAGTGTTACTTTCAAAGATTCCATGTGATAAGTACCAAGACCTCTTGGAGACTTAAACACATGAACATACATGCAATAACACATCAAATACACTCCAAAAAAAAACTGCACAAGTTCCTTTTCTGCTGCAGTAGGCCGTGGGCTTTTATGAGAGATAAGAGGTTCATGGTTTGGTTTTTGGAAGCTTAATTCAAGTGTCAACAAATCCTAACCAAAGTACAAGGTGTTGGTGATAAGCTTGGGGTATTACAACTTGAGGTTTCATACATTTTGGAGCTCCATTCATCTTCATCATCTTCATCATTTACTAGCAAGCTTGGAGTAGGTATAATCTCTTTACTTGCTTGTAGTTTGTAAGTATATATCACAACTTGATCCTAATTGGGATTTAACTTTAATTGGTTAAAGATTAACAAGTTTTAAATGATAATATGAACATGCTTCCGCTTTTATTTGATTCTTAAAAGGTTTTAAGTATTATGAAACTTGTTAAATCCCAACAATGGTATCTAGAGCCGAAGTTGTTGAAATATGCTTCGAGATGGTTATTAAACCCACTATAATTTTGCATTCTATGAACATGCATGAAGTAGAATGTAAAATTTTCGGTTTTGGGTGTTTTGTCATTTTGGCCAAAATCACTTGTGATTCTGTATTGCCAATCACTTGTGATTCTGTGTTGCAGATCACTTGTGATTCTGTGTTTGCAGATCACTTGTGATTCCGTGTTTCCAATCACTTGTGATTCTGTACTGCCAATCACTTGTGATTCTGTACTGCCAATCACTTGTGATTCTGTACTGCCGATCACTTGTGATTCTGTACTGCCAATCACTTGTGATTCTGTATTGCCTATCTCTTATGTAGTTAAAGTTCACAATCTAAGCCTTGACCTTGTGTTTGGTTGCATGCATGGTTGATTGATATTTATTCAATTGGTTTGTAATAATATTTATTCATTTGGCATGTAATAATTCATTTGGTTATGTAATTTATTTTATATTTGGTATGTAAAATAGATTAGGTTGTAATTTCATTTTTTAGACAAAATGTATTAGGATATATTTTGTAAAATGATGAAGAATGATGAAGACTTGAAGAACACATGAAGAAGCATTTGGATGCAAGGTTAAGTGGGAGATTTGAAATCTCCTACTTTGTGTAATTACCCCTTATCCGGTGGCATTTGTTTTCGGCTAAACAAATGTCTACCAAAATGGCTTGATTGTGAACATATTTGTTTTGCATGCATGGTTGTTTATTGTATGATTGTGGATTGTATGTTTGTATGCTACAAGTTAATCACACAAGTTAACAACAAGCAAAATGGAAATTTAATTGGTTAAATTATACATTAATTAACGACATGCAAAACGACAATTTAATTGGTTGAATTAAAAATGGCTAAAAGGACATTAATAAACGGTTATTAAGATCATGATTAGGATCATATATATAAAATGGTTTATAGACATGAAATTGGCTTTTCATAATGAACTATACACCAAATGCATGTTGGTGTATGGCAAATGTTTTCTTAAACTAGAATTTATGAAAACTTAAAATCCCTTAACTAAAACTAGGCAAACAAGTTAAACGCCATCCTTTTGTAGGAACACTTGAACATAGTAGTGAACTCATAATGGAATAAAGGTCACCTAACCATTATGAACTAACTAATATGGTTAAGGTAAAATTCGCATGCTTGTGGGATAAAGGTCACCTAACCACTTGTATGTTAATTTTACAAGTTTATACAAGTAGGACGACTTGATTTGGAAATCATGAACTTAGGGTCACCGAAGCATGAGGAACAAATAGGCGTTGATGGGATAAATATGCCATGCAAAAGGATTGCATGATCCCATAATTTAGAAGTTGCAAAAGGATTGCAATTGTCATATAAATGACTACCTAGCTAAATCAAATAACGGGATAAAGGTCACCTAACCGAAATTTGATTTACCGTTGGATTCTAATATTTAATAAAACAATTAATTATAAAAGGGTGTTGTTTATTAAATTTAAAATCGATACTAAAATGAACTTTGTTAAATTTTGTAGATGGCCGCAAATAACAACAACATGCAAAATGCACCACTTAACCTAAACAACCTATCATTAAGGTCTCTCCTCGAGAAAGACAAACTCAACCATACGAACTTTATGGATTGGTTCTGTAATCTTAGGATTGTCCTCAAACTTGAGGACAAAGCGTATGTGTTGGAGGACCCTATTCCCGACCAACCGGATGAGGAAGATATAGAGGGCATGGCTGATTATGACAAGTATTGTGCCGATTCGGTGCAAGTCGCTTGTCTAATGCTTGGGACTATGATACCCGAACTCCAAAAGGATTTCGAACATCATAGTGCATATGACATGATTACGCAATTGAAGGAGATGTTCCTTCAACAAGCACGTGTTGAGCGCTTCGAAACGGTTCGAGCGCTACATGCATGTCGTATGGATGACACCCAATCCGTCTCCTCTTATGTCCTCAAAATGAAGAGCCTTATTGATCGTGCTAACCGTCTTAACCTAAACATATCAAATGAGTTAGCCACCGATCTTATCCTTAATTCCCTATCAAAAAGGTTTGATCAATTTGTAATTAATTACAATATGAATGGGATGGATAAGAGCATAGGTGAGCTTCACGGTATGCTTAGAACGGCGGAAACTAGCATGGGTAAAAGAGCTTTACCTGTGTTAGCAATCGATCAAGGTGGGTCCAAAGGTAACACCTCTAAGCCAAAGGTGGCTAAGAGAAAAGGACCCGCCTATCAAGGCAAAGGGAAGGGGAAGATGGTTACCCCAACCATCAACAAGGCCAAGAAGCAAAAGGTCACCGAGAAGGCAAACCCCAAAGAAGACCCGTGTTTCGGTTGCGGTGAAATGGGTCACTGGAAGCGAAATTGCCCGGTCTATCTTAAGGAGTTGAAGGACAAGAGGGATGCGGGGCAAACCTCAGGTAATATATATATGGTATATATTGAGCTTAATATTACTTCTTCTAATACATGGGTATTAGACACGGGATGTGGAACTCATATTTGCAATTCTTTGCAGGGGTTCAAAAGAAGTGATCATATGGCGGGAACATCGAGTCTCTATATGGGCAATGGTTCAAAGGTGCATGTTAAAGCTCAAGGAGATTTTGTTTTGAAGCTTCCAAGTGGATTGGAACTTATTTTAGAAAATGTTTTGTATGCTCCGGATTTGTGTAGAAACATTATTTCTATTTCTCGTTTGAAACAATGTGGTTTTAATGTTAATTTTATTAATGATGATATCCATGTTTGTTTAGATAATGTGTTCTATTTCAAGGCTTCGCCTTCAAATGGAATTTATGAATTGGTTCATGATGACACATCATCTAGTAGCTCAATGTACCATACAAGCACCAAGAAACTCAAAAGGGATTTGAGTGATTCCTACTTATGGCATTGTCGCCTTGGTCACATAAACAAGAACCGAATGCATACACTTCAAAAGAATGGACTTTTGAAATCAAATGAAATGGATTCGTTTGATGTATGTGAATCTTGTTTACAAGGCAAGATGACTAAAGCACCTTTCAAAGGGACCTACGAAAGGGCTAAAGACTTATTGGGATTAATACATTCGGATGTGTGTGGACCCTTTAAGCCCATGACAAGGAATGGTGAAAGATACTTTGTTACTTTCATTGATGACTTTAGTCATTTCGGATATGTCTACTTGTTAAGACATAAGGATGAAACTTTTGAAGCATTCAAAGAATATCAAAACGAAGTACAAAATCAACTCAATAAGACAATTAAGGTACTTCGTACCGATAGAGGAGGTGAATACCTAAGCGATGCCTTCCAAGATCATCTTAGGAGTTGTGGGATCATCTCACAACTTACTCCACCCGGAACACCCCAACTTAATGGAGTTTCTGAAAGGAGGAACCAAACCCTAATGGATATGGTTCGATCTATGATGGCAAGAAGCTCGTTACCTCTATCATTTTGGGGTTATTGTCTAAGCTCCGCAGCTCGTATTTTAAATATGACCCCAACCAAGAAAGTGGAACGAACTCCTCATGAGATGTGGTTTGGAAAACCTCCTTCTCTTTCATACTTGAAAGTATGGGGATGTGAAGCTTATCCTAAGCGTCATGTTGCTAATAAGGTGCATGCTCAATCCACAAAGTGTATCTTCATAGGATATCCCAAGGATGATATGGGATACTATTTCTATGATCTGACCGAGCAAAGTGTATTTATTGCTCGAAAGGCGGAATTCCTTGAAACCAAATTCCTTATGGAAGGTGATGGTGAAAGGAAAATAGATCTTGTAGAGGTACAAGATCAAGTTGATGATACACAAATGGTTGACACTAGTACTCAACATGAGGATGTTGAAAATGATCAAGTGGATGATCAAAGTACACAAGACGTTCGAAGATCTAGTAGGATTAGTAATCCTCCTGAGAGATATGGTTTTCTCGTGGATGGTTGCTATACAGTTGATTTGGATGAACCGACAAACTACGAAGATGCTTTATCAAGGATTGATAAAGATAAATGGCAGGAAGCCATGAACGCCGAGATGCAATCCATGTATGAAAACCAAGTTTGGGAACTTATAGTGCAACCTCCTAGCTCCAAGCTAGTTGATTGCAAATGGCTTTTCAAGAAGAAAACCGACATACATGGGAACTTGGATACATACAAAGCTAGACTTGTAGCAAAAGGTTTCACTCAAACTCAAGGGGTTGACTATGATGAAACTTTCTCGCCAGTGGCAATGCTAAAGTCTATTAGGATATTATTTACCATTGCTGCTCACTATGACTATGAAATATGGCAAATGGATGTCAAAACCGCTTTCCTAAATGGATATCTTGAGGAAGATGTCTATATGGTACAGCCCGAAGGTTTTGTTGATCCAAAAAATCCTAAAAAGGTATGCAAGTTAAAGAAATCAATCTACGGATTGAAACAAGCATCTAGAATGTGGAATCATCATTTTAATGAAGAGGCAAAGAAATTTGGCTTCATTAAAAATGGTGATGAAGCTTGTGTATACAAGAAGGCTAGTGGGAGCTCTATAATGTTCCTTGTGCTATATGTGGATGATATATTATTATTTGGGAATGATATTACCACAATGCAAGGAGTCAAAACTTGGCTAAAGAGTTGCTTCTCCATTAAGGATCTTGGAGACGCACAATACATATTGGGGATAGGGATCTATAGGAATAGATCCAAGAGATTGATAGGTTTAAGTCAAAGTACATACATTGATAAAATCTTGAAAAGGTTCAAGATGGAAAACTCTAAGAAAGGTTTGGTACCTATTCAAAGAGGAACCGTTCTCAGTTCATCTCAGTGTCCTACCACGAAAGATGAACAAGAGAGAATGAAGAAAGTCCCATACGCATCTGCTATTGGGTCTATCATGTATGCGATGATATGTACTAGACCGGATGTGTCATGCGCTCTAAGCTTGACAAGTAGATACCAGAATAACCCAGGAAACAGTTTTTGGATTGCTGTTAAAAGTATATTGAAATACCTTAGGAGAACTAAGGATATGTTTCTAATATATGGGTCTGGTGAGGAGGAACTCGCCGTAAAAGGTTACGTGGACGCGAGTTTCCAAACTGATCGAGATGACTCTCGATCACAATCCGGTTATGTCTTCATGTTAAATGGTGGTGCAGTCTCTTGGAAGAGTTCAAAACAGGATGTTGTTACGTTATCCACTACAGAGTCGGAGTACATTGCCGCCTCACTGGCAGCTCAGGAAGCTGCATGGATGAAGAAATTCATCGACGACTTAGGAGTGGTCCCTTCCATTCAGGACCCTCTTGAGATCTTTTGTGACAACGAGGGTGCGATTGCTCAAATCAAGGAACCTCGTGCTCATCAAAAGACTCATCACATTGAGCGGAGATTCAACTACATCAGGGATGAGGTTGAAAAGGGAAAGATATGTATTCACAAAGTTCACACAGATCATAATGTTGCGGATCCACTCACGAAGCTTTTACATGGGCCAAAACATGAGGGACATGTTTGTGCATTAGGGCTTCGATATTCTAGTGATTGGAAATGATCTATTTTATGTATTGTAACGGAACGAATTAGTTCAAACTCATTAATATAATTATGGTATTAATTTAATTATGAGTCATGTTCCAATTTTGCATATTTTATCCATGAATAAACTATTATTCTAAATTCCGTAGTTGATCACATTTGTGGGAACAAGTGTGAGGTCTAGACTATTATGAACTTGGATTGGTTAACATTCATATGGTGAATGTGGGGCAAGGTTGCAACCAAGGTTCATAGATATTTGTGGGACACAAATATTGGAAGACCCGCTCTCAAGATTTACTGTATGGAGCTTTTGTAGTTGATCACATGTAATCTTGAGTAAAGGAGAATATCATTGTATCCTCTGACCTGAGATACATATTGGGTTCAGATATTCACTGAATATCGTACCTTGATTCTTTCCTTCGCTATTCTGAGAAGGTAGCTCATAAGGGAGGCTTCAGGTATGGTACAAGGTGTAGTGTCTAGGACATATGTAGTCAAGATGGAATTTGTCCCTCTTATTCGTTAAGAGTCAGATGTCTAAGGCCTGATAAAGTTAAATCTAAAGGAGAGTGATCACTCTGTGTCTCTTGGATTTAACATGACATCTAGGACAAAAGGATGTAATGAAAAGATTCACCTATTCATATTTGAGATGGGAACTCGAAAGGAATGATGTTATTGAATGGCACAAAGTCATAACATATTGGGGGTGATGGACGGTCGTTAGGTGGTATCCATCACTTGCATTAATTTCTTATGTTTCTCGTGCAAGTGGGAGATTGAAGGTTCTTCGTATGCCCGAGAGACATATTAAATTAATGTGGCTAATGTGTTATGATCCAAGTCGGGTCATACCCAATAACAAGCTTACCAACACTTTATATGTATTTATTTTAACGGTTGGATTGTTAAATAAATACGCGACACTTGAACTTTAAGAAAAACGGTTTTCTGAAATATTATTTGATGTGCATATATATAAATTATGGAATAATTTATATAATTTGGATTTAATTATTTATAGGTTAAATAATTAATAAATTTATGTTACATTTTATATAAATGGGTTTTATATAATAAAATGTACATAAATAAATATGGAAGTTTATAAAATAGTTTTATAAAAAATTAACTCTTTTATAAAACTTATTTTATAATACATATTTGGAAGTGGCATGGGAGTTTCACAAGCATGCTATTATTTTACTAGATTTTAAGTGTTACTTTCAAAGATTCCATGTGATAAGTACCAAGACCTCTTGGAGACTTAAACACTTGAACATACATGCAATAACACATCAAATACACTCCAAAAAAAACTGCACAAGTTCCTTTTCTGCTGCAGTAGGCCGTGGGCTTTTATGAGGGATAAGAGGTTCATGGTTTGGTTTTTGGAAGCTTAATTCAAGTGTCAACAAATCCTAACCAAAGTACAAGGTGTTGGTGATAAGCTTGGGGTATTACAACTTGAGGTTTCATACATTTTGGAGCTCCATTCATCTTCATCATTTACTAGCAAGCTTGGAGTAGGTATAATCTCTTTACTTGCTTGTAGTTTGTAAGTATATATCACAACTTGATCCTAATTGGGATTTAACTTTAATTGGTTAAAGATTAACAAGTTTTAAATGATAATATGAACATGCTTCCGCTTTTATTTGATTCTTAAAAGGTTTTAAGTATTATGAAACTTGTTAAATCCCAACAGATTATATTGAAGTAAATCATGCAGAAGTTCCAATGTTACTACATGAGGAATATGGGGTGATCCAGGGAAAAATTTTGGCAAGGATCATTTGAGCATGCGCATTATAGTCTGTTAAAGGTAGGGAAGGAATAACCACGTAGCCCAGATACTATACAAGAAGGGCTTTGATTGCAGAACTAATAACTCGAAAATTTGTTTAGATATCGACACCATGGACATTTAAGGAAAGAGTTCCCATATAGGAAAAACTTTAAACTTACTTGCGGTAAAGCAATCATTATGGAGACTTGCATGGATCTTGGTTTTAGTTAGGGTACATTTCGTCACAACGTTTTATTGTTTCGGGGTTGTTTAATACTAGAACAATAGAAACCTTATATCTAAGAACCTTAGCGTTATGAATGATAAACCATTAACAAACATGGGGATTAGTATTCTATAGGACACAAGCAAATGGTAAGCTAAGGAAGATAGAGGAATAATTTAAGGTAGTACTTTAAGATTAACAGGTGGGTCATTTGGAGATGACCTCATACTAGCCAAACTTGGGAGTTTTAATGTAGTGGTTGAAAAGGATTAGTTACCTAAGCAGAGGCATATGTTATTTGAGAAGATTGATAAAAATTTTCACTGCAGTATAATAAGATTGGTTGGAATGAATCTTAAGATTAACCTAACACCCATCAACTTAGGAAATTGGATGCAATAGTTGGGATGAACTTTAAGATTAACTTAATACCCATCAAGTTAGGAAACTTGATGAAATAGTTGAAACGAACTGACTTTCAAGGATGAAAGCGGAATTTATTTATCATGAGGAAAATTTATTCGGATACCTCGCAAGAATGGTGAAACTATTATGGGGAGAGATGTAACCCGAAAACTGAACCTTATTAGCTACATGACAACAACCTAAAATCCCACAATGGAAATGGGAAGAAATTCATCACTAAACTACCAAGGACGGTAAGGCGGTTAGGACATCATCTGGGTTATTATTGACCATCTCACCAAAACTGCTCACTTTCTAGCCATGAAAGAAACCGATACAATGGATAAACTTGCACAACGATACTTAAAGGAAATCCTATTCCGTCACTTCAGCAATTCAAATTCTATATTGAAGATTTCCCAAGAATCTAATTTGATACTCATTCTTACGCAACTCTAAATCCTAACTTATTACGAGGAACTTTTTATTCGATGATAACCACAACATCATCCTTCTTACCTCGATATTAGTCATACCAGTTCGAAATTTTCATAAAATCAAAGAGTGATTAAATCTCATCCTCATACTCTCCCATTTGTATCTCACTCATAAGCAACAACTTCACACTTAAGCATTTTTGGACAAAGGACTTATGCCCTACAAATAGTCATCAATCACATATAAATTCAATGGTTTTTATTACCTCAAATATCACTCGAAATTTTCAAAAGTCTTTTACTCGATTTTCATCAATCTTTTCCAACTTGTAACCTCTGAAATATGAAAATTTTGTTTGCCACAAAAATTTTACACACATTATTTTACTGTCTATCCTCTCAAAGCTTTATAAAGATAAATTTATTTGTTTGCCATTCGTACAAATTTTTGAAATCATACCCGTTATATAAATTAAAGTAAATGATTATTTATTTTTGACAGATACATGTAGAATTTTACTTTCACTTTTACAAATCAAATCTTTTATTCAGAAGATATTATACTTTGAATGGTACGTGTTGTACATAACCCTAATTTACTAAGAACTTCGTTTTTTCTCTTACATTGTCACCATAAACAATTTCTATAAAACTTTCGTTGCTTATTATATAAAACTTTTCGTGTTATTCGTATCCAAGTCATCCTAAAGGCTTTATATCCGTCAAAATCGAAAGATTCATGTGTATGTAATAAAGGCATTGACTACCACGTCATGCAAGGCCTTCGGGCATCCGCTAACACTTAAACCATTCAAAACTATTACGTTACCCCATGGATTTATTTCACCACAACTGTTGGAACAATGCTCTTTCTTACATAACTCTAAGTCCTGACTCATTCCAAGAAACTCTCATTTAGTGATATTAACACCATCAGTATTATGACTTTAATACTAGTCGTAACCTGTTTAGCACTTTGCAAATTCAAGAAGCAATTAACTTCTCATCCTCGTGCTCTATCCTCCGTACCCCACTTTTTAGCAACGGCTGCGCACGTAAATATTTTTGGCCCAAAGACTTGGGTCCTGACAATTACCAAAACTACATTTATGTCATTAGCTTTCATTACCTAGTAACTGGTCACCCGATGATTCAAAGCTTTTCCACTCAATCCTTTCCAACTCATAACCTTTGAAATACGAAAAACTATGTTTATCAAAGTTTTTACACGTTGTTTATTTGTATGGTCCTTACAAGATTTAAAGACAATGAAAGTACTAAAAAAAAAAAAAAAAAAAAACCTTTCTGTCACTTATACGATTTATAAAATCATATATGCATAAATTTATACTTACTTATTTTGATACTAAGTTATATCTTTCAAATATTTAAAAAAACCGCTCCTTTACCGAGTTATTCAACTTAAGTCAAATAGTTTTGAGCAAAATGGTACACGTTGTACCTACTTCCAAATTTACTAGGAACTTCGTTCCGTTTACGTTGTCACAACAAACATTTAAAGGTTTTGTCCTTCAAAACTCCCTTAGTTGATTTTATTAAAGGTTTTCATGTTAGACTACACCATGTATGGATCACATTTTTTTTTCCCTCGCCCTCTGTTAGAGATGAAACTTACTATTAAGATCTTTGTTAAATACTCTTAAGCCACTTTGGATGGAGGTTTTATAAAATTTGTTAGAAAATCCTTGCACCCATAAAATGTTCTTTTAAAGCTAGACATGACAAAAACTAGGGCCGATAAATCAGTTTTCTAAGGTACACTCATTGGTTACCTCATTGTAGGAAAGGTACTAGGAGGGTTTCTGTTCTCAATACTTCACGGCAAATCACAACACCCTCGTAAACCTCATCTCTATGAATCAGTATGTTGAGACACAAGAATCATTTTTGGAGATTCTTTTCACTCGGAATAAACCATTCGTTAGGACCAAGGGTTCACGTACCTTCTCATCCACACATCCCCTTTTAGTACACGGATGAATTCAGAACGAACCACTCAAAGAGTTCACTCTCGTTCATAGATCACACCTTTCATGCGACTTCTTTTCGGAAATGTAATATAAGATACTTTCAGAATCTATGAATCTTGATATCCCTTGGAAGGGGACTGCTTAAAACATATACGACACTGATGTGGATACTCTATATATTACTTCTGATAGTGCTCCAAATAAATATATATTTTGTAGAAATATCCTCCCAATATGTAAATTATTTAGTTGTAATTGTCCTATTTTAAGTTGTAATCGTTTATATTAAATAAGTGCGAAGACAAAAGGCAAAAACGACTATTTGAAGACGCAAATGACCAAAAAGCTCAAATGTACAAGATACAATCCAAGTGGTTCAATTTATTGATGAAAACGTCTAAAAATGACAAGAGTACAAGTTACAAAATGCAAAGTACAAGATATTAAATTGTACGCAAGGACGTTCAAAAATCCGGAACCAGGACATGAGTCAACTCTCAACGCGCGACGCAACGGTGCAAAAATTACAAGTCTACTATGCACAAGAATATAATATAATATATAAATAATTATATTAATTATTTATATTTTATATTTATATATTTATTATGTCGAAAAGTTAGGAGCTAAAAGTTTGTGAGCTGGAAAATCAAACTCCACGACTCGCGGAGTTTGAAGGCCAAAAATTCCACGACTCGCGGAGTTTGAAAAATCAGAAATCCCTATAAAAGGCCACGAATTCTGCAAGTTTAAAAAACATATTAATAATAATACTCCGAAGTATAAGATAAATAAATATATAATATATATATATATATATATATATATATATATATATATATATATATATATATATATATATATATATATATATATATATATATATATATATATATATATATAGTATAGATTAGTGTTATATTAGATTAGTTTGGGTTATGTAAAAGTTATTTTTACTGGTTTTAAAGTCGGAGCTCTGTCCGTGTACTACTACGCGAAAAATAATCAATGTAAGCTATGTTCTCCTTTTTAAAGTAAATGTCTCGTACTTAAGTTATTATTATGCTTATTTGAGCCGAAGTAATCATGATGTTGAGCTAAATATTTAAGACGGGGTAATTGGGTTTTGTACCATAATTGGGGTTTGGACAAAAGAACGACACTTGTGGAAATTAGACTATGGGCTATTAATGAACTTTATATTAAATTAACGATACCTCGTTAATTTAATATAAAGGTTATGATTTGACGTATCTATATATAACCACATACGCTTAATCGGACACGATGGGCGGGATATTTATAAGTACGAATTATTGTTCATTTGACCGGACACGGGGATGGATTAATAGTCAATGGACTCATTAAAACAGGGGTGGATTACATTCAAGGGTAATTGGTGTAATTGTTAACAAAGTATTAAAACCTTGATTTACACACAGTCGATAACCTGGTGTATTCATTAAGCAAAGTATTAAGACCTTGTTACAGTTTGAATCCCCAGTTAGTTGGAATATTTGACTTCGGGTATAAGGTTAAATTTTCCGAGCAGTTTATAATTATGACCGATGAACTATTATGGACAAAAACCAGATAGGTTTCAAATACATCCAGGACAAAGGACAATTAACCCAGGACAATAGATTAAAATCAAAACGTCAAACATCATGGTTACGGAAGTTTAAATAAGCATAATATATTTTATTTCATATTTCCTCGTACTTTTATTTATTGTCATTTTAATTATTGTTATTTATTTTATATTGTTATTTAAATATCGTCATTTACTATACGCTTCGTTTAAAATATAAATCGACAAACCGGTCATTAAACGGTAAACCCCCTTTTATATATTATTATATATAATTATATATATTTTGTACAAATATAGTTGTTTAAAAATATAGTGTGCAATAAGCCGCTCCCTGTGGAACGAACCGGACTTACTAAAAACTATACTACTCTACGATTAGGTACACTACCTATAGTGTTGTAGCAAGGTTTAGGTATATCCCATTTGTAAATAAATAATTAAAACTTGTGTAATTTGTAACGTATTTCGTAGTAAAATATAGTACTATCACGTACCCCCACGCTACCACATCAAGTTTTTGGCGCCGCTGCAGGGGACGTCGGCGAAACTCTATATTTTTAATTTATTTTTGTATAAATATATTTATATATATTTTTAGAAAAACAATAAAAAAAACGTTTTTTTCAAACTCCACGACTCGCGGAGTTTGTAGGCTTAAAACTCCACGACTCGCGGAGCCGCCCTGACGCGCTGACAGAAACCCTATTTTCGCTTTAATTACGGAGTAATATTATTTATTATTATTTTTAAACCCTAATTACTTTATTAGTTTAATATAATTAGTTTTAATTTTTAATTAAATTGTATTTTAATTATAATTAGTTTTATTATATATAAAAATTAATACTTTTATAAAATAAATATAAAAATAATATTTTTTATAAAATTAGTAATTTTATCATTTTTGTATCTTTTTAATTATTTAATCGTAATATTTGTATTTTTATCGTTCATATATAGTTTTAAGCTTAGTATTTTGCCGTAGCTTATTTTTATTTCTAGATTTTTAGGCTTTGCCATAAAATCCCTTAAGTGCTTATTCCTTAGACTAAGATTTAGGTGCTTTAGAATTTTGCGACGCCATTTTTCGCGCTATCTTTCTTACTTTTATTTTTCGACATTTTTCGACGCGCACTCTTTTTCTTTCTTATTTCTCGACACGCTAGTTTTTAGGACTTGGAAATTTTCTCTATTTCTTATCTAATATCTCAAACGGAAAGAAAAATTATTTAAGTGGTTAAATTAATGGACGTTGACAATTTTCTGCTTCGTAGTAATAGTTGGATTTGTTAGTGGCTGAGTTGTGAGCTTCCGATTTAAAGGGTTCTGGCTCCCTGCTGCATCTTTTGGCTATTCGAAACGTGGGCAAAAGCAGAAAAGTCTATTAATTGGACAACTTATATAAGTTTTTCTATTTATATAACTAATAGGATAATTAGTAAATGCACCACATTGTAGCTAAAATTTGGCCATCGCAATAAAATGGAAAATTTTGAAAACAAGGCTATGGAAACTCTTTTTGATATCCAAAATCAATTAAATCAATACTCTCAAACGGGTGTTGATGACAATTCGTTCGGTCAATCTTGGATCACGAATGACGAAACAATAACTGGTTGTGAAATCTGTGGAGATTATCACTCAACATGGGAATGTTATTATTACGTTCCTATGGAAAATTAAGCACCCACGGAACCTGAATGGAATGATTATGAAGAATACAATTCAAATTGGGATTAGTGCCAAGAATATTTCCAAACTCAACAACCAGTAGACGAAGAAAATTACGTGTCTGAAAATTTATTAAACAATATGAAAATTAAACTCGAAGAACTCAATGCTCAAAATGAACAAATGAGAGAGTTTGTAAACCGGCAAGCTGAAACTCTATCAGACTACACACCTGTTGATCTGAGGAGTATTGTGCAAGAAAATCTCATATCATCGAATTTTGATGAATTCGAGAGCTCCGAAATCACCAACTATCCCGATGATACTTTTTATTCAGCTTTACCAATTTCACAACATATCGACACATTAGCCTCTACCGATGAAATCAACGATCCATCGATAGATGAAGAAGAAGAAGTAAGGGTGACAAATTGGTACTCTTGGAAAAACGATAACGTTGAAAATTTTACCCCCGAGACCAAAATGGTGAGACCAATAAGTACCATTAATGAAGAAGAATTTGCTTTGATTCCCGAAATTCACCATTCCACAATCTTCCAACCCAATATTCTCAATAGACGAGTTGAAATGTCCCGTTCTTATTGATTAAAAATGTTCCATATTAATTGATTTCGTTGCGAGGTTTTGACCTCTATATGAGACGTTTTTCAAAGACTGCATTCATTTTAAAACAAACCATAACCTTTATTTCATCAATAAAGGTTTAAAAAGCTTTACGTAGATTATCAAATAATGATAATCTAAAATATCATGTTTACACACGACCATTACATAATGGTTTACAATACAAATATGTTACAACGAAATAAGTTTCTTGAATGCAGTTTTTACACAATATTATGCAAGCATGGACTCCAAATCTCGTCCTTATTTAAGTATGCAACAGCGGAAGCTCTTAATATTCACCTGAGAATAAACATGCTTTAAACGTCAACAAAAATGTTGGTGAGTTATAGGTTTAACCTATATATATCAAATCGTAACAATAGACCACAAGATTTCATATTTCAACATACATCTCATACATAGAGATAAAAATCATTCATATGGTGAACACCTGGTAACCGACATTAAGAAGATGCATATATAAGAATATCCCCATCATTCCGGGACACCCTTCGGATATGATATAAATTTCGAAGTACTAAAGCATCCGGTACTTTGGATGGGGTTTGATAGGCCCAATAGATCTATCTTTAGGATTCGTGTCAATTAGGGTGTCTGTTCCCTAATTCTTAGATTACCAGACTTAATAAAAAGGGACATATTCGATTTCAATAATTCAACCATAGAATGTAGTTTCACGTACTTGTGTCTATTTTGTAAATCATTTATAAAACCTGCATGTATTCCCATCCCAAAAATATTAGATTTTAAAAGTAGGACTATAACTCACTTTCACAGTTTTTTTACTTCGTCGGGAAGTAAGACTTGGCCACTGGTCGATTCACGAACCTATAACAAATATGTACATATATATCAAAGTATGTTCAAAATATATTTACAACACTTTTAATACATTTTGATGTTTAAGTTTATTAAGTCAGCTGTCCTCGTTAGTAACCTACAACTAGTTGACCACAGTTAGATGTACAGAAAATAAATCGATATATATTATCTTGAATCAATCCACGACCCAGTGTATACATATCTCAGTATTGATCACAACTCAAATTATATATATTTTGGAATCAACCTCAACCCTGTATAGCTAACTCCAACATTCACATATAGAGTGTCTATGGTTGTTCCGAAATATATATAGATGTGTCGACATGATAGGTCAAAACATTGTATACGTGTCTATGGTATCTCAACATTACATAATATACAATACAAGTTGATTAAGTTATGGTTGGAATAGATTTGTTACCAATTTTCACGTAGCTAAAATGAGTAGTTTTTACCAATTTTGTTTTGCTCGCCATTTCTTCGTTTCTAATCCGTTTTGAGTGATTTAAGCGGCCGCGGTTTCATATTGAACTTGACTTTATGAAACTAAAAAGAAAAGGTATAGGTTTATAGTCGGAAATACAAGTTACAAGTCATTTTTGAAAGAGGTAGTCATTTCCGTCGAAAGAACGACATCTTGATGCCTGTTTTCAAAAACATACTTTCACTTTGAGTTTAACCATGATTTTTGGATATGGTTTCATGTTCATAAGAAAAATCATTTTCCCAGAAGTATAGCTTTTAAATCAAAGTTTTTCATAGTTTTTAATTATCCAAACCAAAACAGCCCCCGGTTGTAACTACGACGGCGTAAATCCGGTTTTCTGGTGTTTATCGTGTTTTCGGGTTTTAAATCATTAAGTTAGCATATCATATAGATATATATCATGTGTATAGTTGATTTTAAAAGTATAGTTAGAAGGATTAACTTTATTTGCGAACAAGTTTAGAATTAACTAAACTATGTTCTAGTGATTACAAGTTTACCACTTCGAATATGATAGCTTTTTATGTATGAATCGAATGATGTTATGAACATCATTACTACCTTAAGTTCATTGGATAAACCTACTGGAAAAGAGAAAAATGGATCTAGCTTCAACGGATCCTTGGATGGCTCGAAGTTCTTGAAGTAGAATCATGACACGAAAACAAGTTCAAGTAAGATCATCACTTAAAATAAGATTGTTATAGTTATAGAAATTGAACCAAAGTTTGAATATCATTATTACCTTGTATTAGAATAATAACCTACTGTAATAAAGAAAGATTTCTTGAGGTTGGATGATCACCTTACAAGATTGGAAGTAAGCTAGCAAACTTAGAAGTATTCTTGATTTTATGTAACTAGAACTTGTAGAATTTATGAATAACACTTAGAACTTGAAGATAGAACTTGAGAGAGATCAATTAGATGAAGAAAATTGAAGAATGAAAGTGTTTCTAGGTGTTTCTGGTCGGTGTATGGATTAGATATAAAGGATATGTAATTTTGTTTTCATGTAAATAAGTCATGAATGATTACTCATATTTTTGTAATTTTATGAGATATTTCATGCTAGTTGCCAAATGATGGTTCCCACATGTGTTAGGTGACTCACATTGGATGCTAAGAGCTGATCATTGGAGTGTATATACCTATAGTACATACATCTAAAAGCTGTGTATTGTACGAGTACGAATACGGGTGCATACGAGTAGAATTGTTGATGAAACTGAGCGAGGATGTAATTGTAAGCATTTTTGTAAAGTAGAAGTATTTTGATAAGTGTCTTGAAGTATTTCAAAAGTGTATGAATACATATTAAAACACTACATGTATATACATTTTAACTGAGTCGTTAAGTCATCGTTAGTCGTTACATGTAAGTGTTGTTTTGAAACCTTTAGGTTAACGATCTTGTTAAATGTTGTTAACACAATGTTTATAATATCAAATGAGATTTTAAATTATTATATTATCATGATATTATGATGTATGAATATCTCTTAATATGATATATATACGTTAAATGTCGTTACAACGATAATCGATACATATATGTCTCGTTTCAAAATCATTAAGTTAGTAGTCTTGCTTTTACATATGTAGTTCATTGTTAATATACTTATTGATAGGTTTACTTATCATAATATCATGTTAACTATATATATATATCCATATATATGTCATCATATAGTTTTTTTATAAGTTTTAATGTTCGTGAATCACCGGTCAACTTGGGTGGTCAATTGTCTATATGAAACCTATTTCAATTAATCAAGTCTTAACAAGTTTGATTGCTTAACATGTTGGAAACACTTAATCATATAAATATCAATTTCATTTAATATATATATAAACATGGAAAAGTTCGGGTCACTACAGTACCTACCCGTTAAATAAATTTCGTCCTGATATTTTAAGCAGTTGGAGGTGTTGACGTATCTTCTGGAAATAAGTGCGGGTATTTCTTCTTCATCTGATCTTCTCATTCCCAGGTGAACTCGGGTCCTCTACGAGCATTCCATCGAACCTTAACAATTGGTATCTTGTTTTGTTTAAGTCTTTTAACCTCACGATCCATTATTTCGACGGGTTCTTCGATGAATTGAAGTTTTTCATTGATTTGGATTTCGTCTAACGGAATAGTGAGATCTTCTTTAGTAAAACATTTCTTCAAATTCGAGACGTGGAAAGTGTTATGTACAGCCGCGAGTTGTAGAGGTAACTCAAGTCGGTAAGCTACTGGTCCGACACGATCTATAATCTTGAATGGTCCAATATACCTTGGATTTAATTTCCCTCGTTTACCAAATCGAACAACACCTTTCCAAGGTACAACCTTAAGCATGACCATCTCTCCAATTTCAAATTCTATATCTTTTCTTTTAATATCGGCGTAGCTCTTTTGTCGACTTTGGGCGGTTTTCAACCGTTGTTGAATTTGGATGATCTTCTCAGTAGTTTCTTGTATTATCTCCGGACCTGTAATCTATCTATCCCCCACTTCACTCCAACAAATCGGAGACCTGCACTTTCTACCATAAAGTGCTTCAAACGACGCCATCTCAATGCTTGAATGGTAGCTGTTGTTGTAGGAAAATTGTGCTAACGGTAGATGTCGATCCCAACTATTTCCGAAATCAATAACACATGCTCGTAGCATGTCTTCAAGCGTTTGTATCGTCCTTTCACTCTACCCATCAGTTTGTGGATGATAGGCAGTACTCATGTCTAGACGAGTTCCTAATGCTTGCTGTAATGTCTGCCAGAATCTTGAAATAAATCTGCCCTCCCTATCAGAGATAATAGAGATTGGTAATCCATGTCTGGAGACGACTTCCTTGAAATACAGTCGTGCTAACTTATCCATCTTGTCATCTTCTCTTATTGGTAGGAAGTGTGCTGATTTGGTGAGACGATCAACTATTACCCAAATAGTATCAAAACCACTTGCAGTCCTTGGCAATTTAGTGATGAAATCCATGGTAATGTTTTCCTATTTCCATTCCGGGATTTCGGGTTGTTGAAGTAGACCTGAAGGTTTCTGATGCTCAGCTTTGACCTTAGAACACATCAAACATTCTCCTACGTATTTAGCAACATCGTCTTTCATACCCGGCCACCAAAAATGTTTCTTGAGATCCTTGTACATCTTCCCCGTTCCAGGATGTATTGAGTATCTGGTTTTATGAGCTTCTCTAAGTACCATTTCTCTCATAACTCCAAATTTTGGTACCCAAATCCTTGCAGCCCTATACCGGGTTCCGTCTTCCCGAATATTAAGATGCTTCTTCGATCCTTTGGGTAATTCATCCTTTAAATTTTCCTCTTTTAAAACTCCCTGTTGCGCCTCCTTTATTTGAGTAGTAAGGTTATTGTGAATCATTATATTCATAGATTTTACTCGAATGGGTTCTCTGTCCTTCCTGCTCAAGGCGTCGGCTACCACATTTGCCTTCCTCGGGTGGTAACGAATCTCAAAGTCATAATCATTCAACAATTCAATCCACCTACGCTGCCTCATATTCAGTTGTTTCTGATTAAATATGTGTTGAAGACTTTTGTGGTCGGTATATATAATACTTTTGACCTCATATAAGTAGTGCCTCCAAGTCTTTAATGCAAAAACAACCGCGCCTAATTCCAAATCATGCGTCGTATAATTTTGTTCGTGAATCTTCAATTGTCTAGACGCAAAGCAATCACCTTCGTTCGTTGCATTAATACACAACCGAGACCTTGCTTTAATGCGTCACAATAAATTACAAAATCATCATTCACTTCAGGCAATGACTATATATGTGCCGTAGTTAGCTTTTTCTTCAATAACTTAAACGCTTTCTCTTGTTCATCCTTCCATTCAAATTTCTTCCCTTTATGCGTTAATGCAGTTAAGGGTTTTGCTATTCTGGAAAAGTCTTGGATGACCCTTCTGTAGTAACCAGCTAGTCCTAAAAACTGGCGTATGTGTTTCGGAGTTTTCTGGGTTTCCCACTTTTCAACTGTTTCTATCTTTGCCGGATCCACCTTAATACCTTCTTTGTTCACTATGTGATCGAGGAATTGAACTTCTTCCAACCAAAATGCACACTTTGAAAACTTAGCGTGCAATTCTTCCTTCCTCAATACTTCTAACACCTTTCTCAAATGTTCACCATGTTCGTGGTCATTCTTTGAGTAAATAAGTATGTCATCAATGAAAACAATGACAAACTTGTCAAGGTATGGTCCACACACTCGGTTCATAAGGTCCATGAACACAGCTGGTGCATTAGTTAAACCAAACGGCATGACCATAAACTCGTAATGACCGTAACGTGTTCTGAAAGCAGTCTTTGGAATATCATTTTCTTTCACCCGCATTTGATGATACCCGGAACGTAAGTCAATCTTTGAATAAACAGACGAGCCTTGTAGTTGATCAAGTAAGTCGTCGATTCTCAGTAGTGGGTAGCGGTTCTTGATGGTAAGTTTGTTCAACTCTCGGTAGTCGATACACAACCTGAATGTACCATCTTTCTTCTTGACAAACAAAACAGGAGCTCCCCACGGTGATGTGCTTGGTCGAATGAAACCACACTCTAAAAGTTCTTGTAATTGGCTTTGCAGTTCTTTCATCTCGCTGGGTGCGAGTCTGTAAGGAGCACGAGCTATTGGTGCAGCTCCTGTTACAAGATCTATTTGAAATTCAACGGATCAATGTGGGGGTAATCCCGGTAATTCTTTCGGAAATACATCGGGAAATTCTTTTGCGACGGGAACATCATTGATGTTCTTTTCTTCAGTTTGTACTTTCTCGACGTGTGCTAGAACAGCATAGCAACCTTTTCTTATTAGTTTTTTGTGCCTTCAAATTACTAATAAGATGTAGTTTCGTGTTGCCCTTTTCTCCGTACACCATTAAGGGTTCTCCTTCTTCTCGTACAATGCGAATTGCATTTTTATAACATACGATCTCTGCTTTCACCTTCTTCAGCCAGTCCATGCCAACTATTACATCAAAACTCCCTAACTCTACTGGTATCAAATCAATCTTAAATATTTTGCTACCCAGTTTAATTTCTCGATTCCGGCATATATAATCTGCTGAAATTAATTTATTGTTTGCTAATTCGAGAAAAAATTTACTATCCAATGGCGTCAATGGACAACTTAATTTAGCACAAAAATATCTACTCATATAGCTTCTATCCGTACCCGAATCAAATAAAACGTAAGCAGATTTATTGTCAATAAGAAACGTACCCGTAACAAGCTCCGGGTCTTCCTGTGCCTCTGCCGCATTAATATTGAAAACTCTTCCGCGACCTTGTCCATTCATGTTCTCCTGGTTCGGGCAATTTCTAATAATGTGGCCCGGTTTTCCACATTTATAACAAACTACATTGGCATAACTTGCTCTGACACTACTTGCTCCACCATTACTCGTTTCGAAACCAATTGTTCCTTTCATTCTGTTAACCCCTGGTCCGTAGACCTCACACTTCGCCGCACTATGACCATTTCTTTTACACTTGTTGCAAAATTTGGTGCAGAACCCTGAGTGATACTTTTCACACCTTTGGCATAGCTGCTTCTGATTATTGTTATTGTTGCAGTTGTTATTGTTGTTGGGATGATTGTTGTAGTTGTTGTTGTTGTTGTTGTTGTTGTTGTTGTTGTTGTTGTTGTTGTTGTTGTTGTTGTTGTTGTTGTTGTTGTTGGGTCGTTTGTTGTAGTTGCGATTGATGTTGCGATTGTTGGGATAGTTGTTGCGATTATTGTTGTAATTGCTGTTGTTGTTGTATTGGTGATTCTTATCACCGTTTTCCTCCCACTTTCTTTTGACTTGCTTCACATTGGCCTCTTCAACAGTCTGTTCTTTAATTCTTTCTTAAATCTGGTTCACTAGTTTGGGAGCCATTCTACATGCCTGTTGTATGGAGGCGGGCTAGTGTGAACCTATATCTTCTTGGATTCTTTCCGGTAATCCTTTCACAAACGCGTCGATCTTCTCTTCCTCATCTTCGAACGCTCCCGGACACAATAGGCATCATTTTGTGAATCGTCTTTCGTACGGG
This sequence comes from Rutidosis leptorrhynchoides, assembly GCF_046630445.1. Classification (NCBI taxonomy): domain Eukaryota; kingdom Viridiplantae; phylum Streptophyta; class Magnoliopsida; order Asterales; family Asteraceae; genus Rutidosis; species Rutidosis leptorrhynchoides. The sequence continues at coordinate 247,696,447 of NC_092337.1, forward strand.
GTAATATCAAATCCTTGGGTTCGTAACCCTCTAAGTTCTGTCTTGAGCTTATTGACCTCGGTTCTGGGACGGTACTTCTCATTCATCAAGTGCTTGAATGCTGACCACGGTAGTGCGTAAGCATCATCTTGTCCCACTTGCTCTAGATAGGTATTCCACCATGTTAACGCAGAACCTGTGAAGGTATACGTAGCGTACTTCACTTTATCCTCTTCAGTACACTTACTTATGGCAAACATCGATTCTACCTTCTCGGTCCACCGTTTCAATCCGATCGGTCCTTCTTTGTAGGTGCATCCTACACGATTTTCTGTACTGCTAGATCCAAGGTTATTGTTGGTATGTAGCGCAGCCTGTACTACGGCTATGTTTGAAGCAAGAAAGGCACGAAATTCCTCTTCGCTCATATTCAAGGTGTGTCGAGTAGTTGGTGCCATTTCCTTCAAAATAGTCAAATGAAACAAGTTAATCATACAGAATATTAAGAGTAGTCAATAGTATCTCGTAGCATAATATGACCTCATTTATAAAAGCTTTTTCTTCATATTAGCGTTTTATAAGTTTAAATTCGGGTAGTACCTACCCGTTAAGTTCATACTTAGTAGCTAATATACAATTTAACTACTACAATTCTATATGAAAAACTAATTATAATAATATTTCGCGTTCAAACTTTTACACAATATTTTACAAACTTACAATACCGCTTATTTTACATATAGCATGAAATATAGCACACAATAAATTTGATACAAGATGGTTGTGAAGATAATTCTAGCTAGTACACAAGTCGTTTAGCAAAGGCAATAAAGACACGTAATTCATACGTCCAGCAACAAGTCATGCATTCTGGTTTTACTAGGACTACTTCCCATCCTTGGTCTTGTGGAACATAACCATTATGGCCATTGATAAGACAGCATGTTGTAACATCGTCAAAGGGACGAGGGTTACATAATGTCCAACAGTCCTGTAACAATCTAAAAACCTCATTTCTTACCCCAATTACCGACTCCGTTGTATTGACCCGAACTTTTCCATGTTTATATATATTAATTGAGATTGATATTTACATGATTAAATGTTTCCAACATGTTAAGCAATCAAACTTGTTAAGACTTGATTAATTGAAATATGTTTCATATAAACAATTGACCACCCAAGTTGACCGGTGATTCACGAACGTTAAAACTTGTAAAAACTATATGATGACATATATATGGATATATATATATATAGTTAACATGATACTATGATAATTAAACATATCATTAAGTATATTAACAATGAACTACATATGTAAAAACAAGACTACTAACTTAATGATTTTTAAAAGAGACATATATGTAACGATTATCGTTGTAAATACATTTAATGTATATATATCATATTAAGAGATATTCATACATGATAATATCATGATAATATAATAATTTAAAATCTCATTTGATATTATAAACATTGGGTTAACAACATTTAACAAGATCGTTAACCTAAAGGTTTCAAAACAACACTTACATGTAACGACTAACGATGACTTAACGACTCAGTTAAAATGTATATACATGTAGTATTTTAATATGTATTTATACACTTTTGAAAGACTTCAATACACTTATCAAAATACTTCTACTTAACAAAAATGCTTACAATTACATCCTCGTTCAGTTTCATCAACAATTCTACTCGTATGCACCCGTATTCGTACTCGTACAATACACAGCTTTTAGATGTATGTACTATTGGTATATACACTCCAATGATCAGCTCTTAGCAGCCCATTTGAGTCACCTAACACATGTGGGAACCATCATTTGGCAACTAGCATGAAATATCTCATAAAATTACAAAAATATGAGTAATCATTCATGACTTATTTACATGAAAACAAAATTACATATCCTTTATATCTAATCCATACACCAACGACCAAAAACACCTAAAAACACTTTCATTATTCAATTTTCTTCATCTAATTGATCTCTCTCAAGTTCTATCTTCAAGTTCTAAGTGTTCTTCATAAATTCTACAAGTTCTAGTTACATAAAATCAAGAATACTTTCAAGTTTGCTAGCTCACTTCCAATCTAGTAAGGTGATCATCCACCCTCAAGAAATCTTTGTTTCTTACAGTAGGTTATCATTCTAATACAAGGTAATAATCATATTCAAACTTTGGTTCAATTTCTATAACTATAACAATCTTATTTCAAGTGATGATCTTACTTGAACTTGTTTTTGTGTCATGATTCTGCTTCAAGAACTTCGAGCCATCCAAGGATCCGTTGAAGCTAGATCTATTTTTATATTTTCCAGTAGGTTTATCCAAAGAACTTAAGGTAGTAATGATGTTCATAACATCATTCGATTCATACATATAAAGCTATCTTATTCGAAGGTTTAAACTTGTAATCACTAGAACATAGTTTAGTTAATTCTAAACTTGTTCGCAAACAAAAGTTAATCCTTCTAACTTGACTTTTAAAATCAACTAAACACATGTTCTATATCTATATGATATGCTAACTTAATGATTTAAAACCTGGAAACACGAAAAACACCGTAAAACCGGATTTACGCCGTCGTAGTAACACCGCGGGCTGTTTTGGGTTAGTTAATTAAACACTATGATAAACTTTGATTTAAAAGTTGTTATTCTGAGAAAATGATTTTTATTATGAACATGAAACTATATCCAAAAATTATGGTTAAACTCAAAGTGGAAGTATGTTTTCTAAAATGGTCATCTAGACGTCGTTCTTTCGACTGAAATGACTACCTTTACAAAAACGACTTGTAACTTATTTTTCTGACTATAAACCTATACTTTTTCTGTTTAGATTCATAAAATAGAGTTCAATATGAAACCATAGCAATTTGATTCACTCAAAACGGATTTAAAATGAAGAAGTTATGGGTAAAACAAGATTGGATAATTTTTCTCATTTTAGCTACGTGAAAATTGGTAACAAATCTATTCCAACCATAACTTAATCAACTTGTATTGTATATTATGTAATCTTGAGATACCATAGACACGTATACAATGTTTCGACCTATCATGTCGACACATCTTTATATATTTCGGAACAACCATAGACACTCTATATGTGAATGTTGGAGTTAGCTATACAGGGTTGAGGTTGATTCCAAAATATATATAGTTTGAGTTGTGATCAATACTGAGATACGTATACACTGGGTCGTGGATTGATTCAAGATAATATTTATCGATTTATTTCTGTACATCTAACTGTGGATAACTAGTTGTAGGTTATTAACGAGGACAGCTGACTTAATAAACTTAAAACATCAAAATATATTAAAATTGTTGTAAATATATTTTGAACATACTTTGATATATATGTATATATTGTTATAGGTTCGTGAATCAACCAGTGGCCAAGTCTTACTTCCCGACGAAGTAAAAATCTGTGAAAGTGAGTTATAGTCCCACTTTTAAAATCTAATATTTTTGGAATGAGAATACATGCAGGTTTTATAAATGATTTACAAAATAGACACAAGTATGTGAAACTACATTCTATGGTTGAATTATCGAAATCAAATATGCCCCTTTTTATTAAGTCTGGTAATCTAAGAATTAGGGAACAGACATCCTAATTGACGTGAATCCTAAAGATAGATCTATTGGTCCTAACAAACCCCATCCAAAGTACCGGATGCTTTAGTACTTCGAAATTTATATCATATCCGAAGGGTGTCCCGGAATGATGGGGATATTCATATATATGCATCTTGTTAATGTCGGTTACCAGGTGTTAACCATATGAATGATTTTTATCTCTATGTATGGGATGTGTATTGAAATATGAAATCTTGTGGTCTATTATTATGATTTGATATATATAGGTTAAACCTATAACTCACCAACATTTTTGTTGACGTTTTAAGCATGTTTATTCTCAGGTAATTATTAAGAGCTTCCGCTATCGCATACTTAAATAAGGACGAGATTTGGAGTCCATGCTTGTATGATATTGTGTAAAAACTGCATTCAAGAAACTTATTTTGTTGTAACATATTTGTATTGTAAACCATTATGTAATGGTCGTGTGTAAACAGGATATTTTAGATTATCATTATTTGATAATCTACGTAAAGCTATTTAAACCTTTATTGATGAAATAAAGGTTATGGTTTGTTTTAAAATGAATGCAGTCTTTGAAAAACGTCTCATATAGAGGTCAAAACCTCGCAACGAAATCAATTAATATGGAACGTTTTTAATCAATAAGAACGGGACATTTCAGTTGGTATCAGAGCGTTGGTCTTAGAGAACCAGAATTTTGCATTAGTGTGTCTTATCGAGTTTGTTAGGATGCATTAGTGAGTCTGGACTTCGACCGTGTTTACTTGAAAAATGATTGCTTAACAAATTTTGTTGGAAACTATATATTTTTAACATGTGAATATTATGTGATATATTAATCTCTTAACGCGTTTGATATTATGTGATAGATGTCTACCTCTAGAAGAAGTCCCATTGACTCACCTAATAATAATGAAGAGTCAAATGTAAATTGGAATGATTCGTGGACTGATTCACAAGTTCCCGAAGAGGAACCGGAAGAAGAGTCGGAACCGGAAGAAGAATCGGAACCGGAAGAAGAATCGGAACCAGATGAAGAAATAGAACCGGCGGGGGAAATAATAAAACGGTTAAGTAAAAGAAAATCCTCAACCAACCGACCAAGGTTAATTATGGTCAATGGTGTTTCCGCCAAGGAAGCAAAATATTGGGAGGATTACCAATTCTCCGATGAATCGGATTCCGACGAGAATTCCGATGATGTTATAGAAATTACCCCAACTGAATTTAAAAAGGCAAAAGAAAATAATAAGGGAAAGGGCATAAAAATAGAGAAATCTAATTCCAACCCCGATGAACTTTATATGTATCGTCAACCCCCGAAGTCCTTAAGTTGTAACAATGACCCGGGAATCTCTAAACCACCAGGTTTTTCTAAACCAATGTGGAAAATTACGGCTCGTATTAGGGGAACATCATATATCCCTAGAAACTTGGCAAAACGAACTAAAACCGAAGAAGAAGAAACAAGCGAGTCGGAATAAGATAGTTGTATTCGTGTGGTGTAATATATGTAATATAGTGTGCTTATGCTTTATGATATATGTAAAAATTGCTTGTATTAAATAAGTATTTTTTTTATGAAGCTAACTCTTGTCTATTTTACAGTATAAAAACACAAAATGGATAGACAACCCAATATTTTAAGAGACCTACCCGGAGACATGATTGATGAAATCTTGTCTAGAGTCGGTTAGAATTCTTCGGCACAACTATTTAAGGCGAGATCAGTTTGTAAGACATTCGAAGAACGTTCCAAGAATGCCTTGGTTTATAAAAGGCTTTCGTTCGAAAGATGGGGGATATCACATTGGGAAATCCATAAGTTACGATGTGTTTACTTTGACGCATATATTGCGGGGAACCCAAATGCTATTTTACGCAATGGGTTAAGAAATTATTTTGACTCAATATATCCGAATATTGGACTTCGTGATTTAGAAAAAGCGGCTAACATGCAACATAAAGAAGCATGTTATTGCTTACGGATTAGTAGTGTTCGCTTCTCACCAAAGTGAGAACAAGAACATCGGGCTACAACTATTAAACAAAACGTTCCCACAAGTGACGGAGTCGGTAATTGGGGTAAGAAATGAGGTTTTTAGATTGTTACGGGACTGTTGGACATTACGTAACCCTCGTCCCTTTGACGACGTTACAACACGATGTCTTATCAACGGCCATAACGGTTATGTTCCACAAGACCAAGGATGGGAAGTAATCCTAGTAAAACCAGAATGCATGACTTGTTTCTGGACGTATGAATTACGTGTCTTTATTGCCTTTGCTGAACGACTTGTGTACTAGCTAGAATTAGCTTCACAACCATCTTGTATCAAATTTATTGGGTGCTATATTTCATGCTATATGTAAAATAAGCGGTATTGTAAGTTTGTAAAATATTGTGTAAAAGTTTGAACGCGAAATATTATTATAATCAGTTTTTCATATAGAATTGTAGTAGTTTAATTGTATATTAGCTACTAAGTATGAACTTAACGGGTAGGTACTACCCGAATTTAAACTTATAAAACGCTAATATGAAGAAAAAGCTTTTATAAATGAGTTCATATTATGCTACGAAATACTATTAACTACTCTTAATATTCTGTATGATTAACTTGTTCCATTTAACTATTTTGAAGGAAATGGCACCGAATACTCGACACACCGTGAATATGAATGAAGAGGAATTCCGTACTTTTCTAGCTTCAAACATAGCCGCAGTACAGGCTGCGCTACATACCAACAATAACCTTGGATCTAGCAGTACAGGAAATCGTGTAGGATGCACCTACAAAGAATTCACTGCCTGCAAACCTTTGGAATTTGATGGAACCGAAGGACCGATCAGATTGAAACGGTGGACCGAGAAGGTCGAATAGGTGTTTGCCATAAGTAAGTGTACTGAAGAGGACAAAGTGAAGTACGCTACGCATACCTTCACAGGTTCTGCTTTAACATGGTGGAATACCTATCTAGAGCAAGTGGGACAAGACGATGCGTACGCACTACCGTGGTCAGCATTCAAGCACTTGATGAACGAGAAATACCGTCCCAGAACCGAGGTCAATAAGCTCAAGACAGAACTTAGAGGGTTACGAACCCAAGGATTTGATATTACCACGTGTAATGACCCGCACTTTTTCGATCGTTCTATACTTATAAGATTAATATTTACATAAATTAAACCTTACCAACATGATAAGCAATCCAAATTGTTGAGACTTATGTTTTTGAAATGAGTTTTACACAACGTTTGACCGTCTAGTTTGACCGATGATATCACGAACTATATAACATATGATAATTATACGTTTGTGTATATATATGTATATATACATATTTAACATGATCTAAGGATGTTTTAATATCTCATTTTGTATTAATAACAATAAGTTATAAGTATATTTTAAAACTACTAACTTAAGTTTTCAAAACGATAACCATACGTAACGTTATTTGACATAAATACTTATAACATATAATGTTTATACATATATCGTATATGTAATGTATTTAATCACTTTTAAGGACTTAAATACATAAAACAATATAAGTATATTCACAAAAGATAGCTATATTTGAATTCTCATTCCATTTTTCACAAGATTTCTATACGTATATCTAGAGTACATGTACTCGTATCATACCTAACCTCTATACGTATTTACTATTGGTATATACACATCAAATCACCACCAACCAGCCCTTGTTCAATGCCTTATGTATAAGGTAACTACTTTTGTTATCTAGTATGACAATTTCACATGATTAAAAGATTTTTTTCACAAAATTACAAACTTATACACCTTTTACCCCACCATTTATACTCCATTCCATTTTCATTTTACTACACATTTCTTTAACCAAAAACACACTCTTAAGAAACTCCATAACCATTCAGCTAGTATCCATGAAGATCTAGCCATAAAAACATCACTTAAACACCATAAGAAAAACCTTACAAAAACACTTCAAGAATCCTTTCAAGAACACAAGTTTACTTCCAATCTTTCATCCAATTCCATCACTCTTTTGGTTCTAGATTTTTACTTCTCTTTTACAGCAATCTTGTCCAAGTAACTTGAGGTAGTAACTTTGTTCATAACCTTATTCGATTCATATATATATAGCTATCTTATTATATGGTATAAAATTTTAACAACAAGAACATAGTTTGAATGTTTTCAAACTTGTTTGCAAACTAAATAGATCCTTCTAACTTAACTTTTAAAATACTTCAATACCTGTAATATATCATAAATATATGCTAATTTAACAAGGTATAACTTGGTTTTTCAAAGAACACCTTAAAAACTGAATTTACGACGTCGGAGTACAACCGGGGGCTGTTTTGGGTTGGATAATTAAAAACCATCTTAAACTTTGAATTGGAGGTTTATTTTCTGGAAAAATGATTTTTACTATGAATATGATAACACATAAAAATTTCATGATTTAACTCAAAGTATAAGTATTTTTAGAAAAATAATCATTTAAGGTTGTTTACATGATGGAAAATGATTAACTTCATAAGTTTCACTAAAGTTTGACCTATGACCTGTGATTTCGAATACAAACTAAGGTATTTACAGTTCATAGTCTTAAAGAGGGACTCGATCCAAGGAAGTGGCAAGTTGAATCAATGAAAACGGAGTTGTAACGAAGAAACTATGACCAAAACGAGATCGGATATCTAAGACTAGTTTAGCTTCGAAAATAATTGGAGAAAATCAAATAAATCACATCTTATTAAAATAACATGATATTTTATATATATGTACTCATAATTTAATTTTATATGGTTCAGGATCACCCGTAAACAATACGAGAAGATTAATCATAAGATCCCATGATTGTACGCAACACGTCATTTGACAACACCGGTACTTTATGTACGCAACACGTCATTTGACAACACCGGTACCGTGGATCAAGATTAATCTCTACCAATACATATACGATGGGGGTTTTTATTTATTTCATTGGGGGTTTATTAAACACCTAAAAATGAACCATTAAAATTGAATTACTAACATCGGACTGCTAACTACGGACTAAGAAATTATTAAAACTATTAAAAGTATAAAAAGTATATATATGTGACGATTGTTTAAAATAGAAATATATTGATAAACTATATATGGATAGGTTTGTGATATCAATCGGAGACCAAGTCGAAATTACATATCTTCAAGACAAAAGTGAGTATATAGTCCCACTTTTAAACTCTAAATATTTCGGGATGAGAATACATGTATTTTATGTTTTACGATATGGACACAAGTAACTGAAAAATATATTCTACGTTGAGTTGTACCACTGGCATACTTCCCTGTAGCTTGGTAACTGTTATTTACAGCGGTATTGTAAACGCGAATCCTGTTGATAGATCTATCGGGCCTGACAACCCCAACCGGACTGGACGACCAGTATTCAACGGTTGCACAGTACTTCGTTTTGTGACTACACTTGGTACGGTGTAGTAAGATTTCATAATAAAGGGAATATGCGACGTGATTAAATGTTAAGTATGGTTACCAAGTGCTCAACCACTTAGAATATTTTTATTAAAACGTTTATATATGAAATCTTGTGGTCTATATATATATATATATTGCTGCCGGCATTAAAACCTATATCTCACCAACTTTATGTTGACGTTTTAAGCATGTCTATTCTCAGGTGATAATTAGAAGCTTCCGCTGCAACATGTTGAATTTAAACAAGATCTTGAGTATGCATATTTGTGTCAAAAATAAAACTGCATATCGGAGAATTTGTAATGTAAAATATGCTAGAAATCGTATTGTTATCATCACATGTAAAGTTTGTAAGTCTAAGATTATCGCTAAACGATAATCATCTTTATATTGTCTAAAGCTTGTATTAATATAAGAGTTATGGTTTGTAATGTAAAATAAATGCAGTTGTTCTTTTAAAAATGTCGCATATAGAGGTCAATACCTCGCAATGAAATCATACGTTATCTAACTCGTTCTTATGGTTAAGGACGGGTTATGACATGTGGTATCAGAGCGGTGGTCTTAGCGAACCAGGTTTGCATTAGTGTGTCTAACTGATAAGTCGTTAGGATACATTAGTAAGTCTGGACTTTGACCGGATCTGATTTAACAACCATTGCTTATCATTGTTGGTTAAAATTTATATGTAAATATTATGTAGTACTAATGGGTTAGTTGTTGTGTGATGGATGTCGGGCTCAAAACTTATTATCACATTCAGCGACTCCGAATCAGAATCTTCAGATGGTGTTTCAGTCATTAACCTATCCGATGACGAAAATAATATATTTGGGGAAGACTCACAAATTCCGGATGAACCAACTATAGAGAACCCGGAAAGTGAACCCGAGGAGGAAAGTGAACCCGAGGAGGAAAGTGAACCCGAGGAGGAAAGTGAACCCGAGGAAGAAATACAGGAAATTACAAAAGACGAGTTCGAACTAGGAAAGAAACGAAAGGCTAATGAATTAGAAAATGCAAATCCCGAGTTTAGTGAGGATGATGTGGCACCAACTCCACTAGACACTACCACCCCTATACCCGCTATTCCTATTCGTTCTATCCCGGCATCTAGTTCTTCAGCCCCACAGCCAAAATATAGGGAGACACCGCCAAAATATAGGCAGACAGCCAGGATAAGCGTTAAGCGATTCTTTGAACCTAAACGTCCTAGAAAATAGACCAAACGATGCGCTGCCATATTAAACCATGGGATCATATAATGTTTTGTATAATATTATTAGTGTGGTTTGCTTAATATTCGATGTAAGATAAGCATATGTAAAATAGTGAAGTGTGAAATGCAATAATTTTCCATGGTTAAGTATTATTTGGGTGGTAGTAATTGATTTTCGTACTAAGCTATTAAGTATGAACTTTAACGGGTAGGTACTACCCTAGATATAATTATAAAATGCTAATAAGAAGAAAAGGCTTTTATAATAATAACTGGTTCATATTATTAATAAGCTACGATGTACTGTAAATACATACTACATCTATAATATTCCATGTGAATAATTTTTTTTTTTTTTTTTTTTCATTCTTATTGAAGATTATGGCGCGATTGAACCGAATGACGGAACAAGAAATCCAGGAACTCATCAATCAGCGAGTGAACGACAGAATGTTATGGGTCGAGGCTACAAGAGGTGCTGTAGTTAACCCAAATCCTCGTGTGGGGTGCACTTACAAAATTTTCAAGCTTGCAAGCCCTCATCATTCAGTGGAACAGAAGGACCGATCGGTTTAACCCGGTGGATAGAAAAGATGGAGACTGTGTTTAAAATCAGTGGTTGTGTTGAAAAGGACATGACCAAGTATGCATCGTGCACTTTACAAGATAGTGCACTCACGTGGTGGAAAAATTATGTGAAGGCTGTAGGAGGAGATGTAGCTTATGATACCCCATGGGAAGAATTCAAAATAATGTTAATCAACGAGTATTGTCCAAGGAACGAGGTTAGGAAGTTGGAAGATGAATTACGAAGCCTGAAGGTTGTTGGTACTGAAATCACCAACTACAATCAGCGATTCATGGAATTAGTTTTGCTATGTCCTGAATTGGTTCCAACCGAAGAACGAAAGATTGAAATGTACAAAGATGGTTTGCCCAAAAAGGTCAAGGCAAATGTTACAGCATCGAAACCTAAGACAATTCATGAAGCTATAACCATGGCAAATGAGCTAATAGATCAGGTCATCATGGATAAGAAAGTATCCAATACTGATGTGAAGGTATCAGGTAACAAAAGAAAGTGGAATGGAAATTATGATCGAGGTAACCAACAACAATCTTTTAAGAAACAAGAAAACACGCAAGGTGCGGGTAGTGGTTTAAGCTTTGGTTATAAAGGACAAAATCCTTTATGCAACCGATGCCACAAACATCACTCTGGTTACTGTAATGTAGTATGCAACAAATGTAATCGAAAGGGTCATCTTGCTGAAGATTGTAGGGCTCTCGTTACAAATACAAATGGTACCAAGACTCCTGCCACCAATGCAAATAGAACTGCTTTGGCTACCATTACTTGTTTTGGGTGTGGAAAACAAGGTCACTATAAGAGCCAGTGCCCGAATCCAGAGAAGAATATCGGACCTGCACGTGGGAGAGCATTTGTTATTAATGCTAGAGAAGCATGTGAAGACCCGGAGCTTGTTACGGGTACGTTTACCATTAATAACTTATCCGCATCTATTATATTTGATACTGGTGCTGATAGAAGTTACGTGTGTAGAGACTTTCACGCTAAATTGAATTGTTCATCATTACCTCTAGATGCTAAGTACATGATTGAGTTAGCTAATGGTAAACTAATTAAAGCCGATAAAATTTGCCGTGATTGTAAAATAAATTTAGCCGGAGAAACGTTTAAAATTGACTTAATACCCGTAGAATTAGGAAGTTTTGATGTAATAGTCGGCATGGACTGGATGTCCAAAGTAGGAGCAGAAGTTGTGTGTGCCAAGAAGGCAATTCGCATTCCTAGTAAGGATAAAATGCCGGTGATGATTTATGGAGAGAAGGGTAATTCAAAGTTAAAACTCATTAGCTGTTTGAAAGCCAAGAAGTGTTTAGAAAAGGGATGTTATGCTATTCTAGCACATGTTAATAAAGTCGAAAAGAAAGAAAAAGAGAAGTGCATCAACGACGTGCCTGTGGCAAGAGATTATCCTGAAGTTTTTCCGGAAGAGTTGCCAGGATTACCTCCATTTCGATCTGTAGAATTTCAAATAGATTTAGTACCAGGAGCTGCACCAGTGGCTCGTGCTCCATATAGACTTGCACCGTCCGAATTAAAAGAACTTCAAAGTCAGTTAAAAGAATTACTAGACCGTGGATTCATACGACCAAGCACTTCACCGTGGGGAGCTCCAATTTTGTTTGTTAAGAAGAAAGATGGATCTTTTAGGATGTGTATAGATTATCGTGAATTAAATAAGTTAACTATCAAGAATCGGTATCCACTACCGAGAATTGACGACTTATTTGATCAACTCCAAGGATCATGTGTGTACTCGAAAATTGACCTAAGATCGGGCTATCATCAATTACGCGTCAAAGAAGAAGATATACCGAAAACTGCTTTTCGGACACGTTACGGTCATTACGAATTTTTGGTCATGCCGTTTGGATTGACGAATGCGCCAGCTGTATTCATGGACCTCATGAATCGAGTTTGTAGTCCATATTTAGATAAGTTTGTTATCGTTTTCATTGATGATATTCTTATCTATTCCAAGAGTGAGCAAGAGCATGAACAGCATTTAAGGTTGATATTAGAGTTGTTGAGAAAAGAACAGCTATATGCTAAATTTTCTAAATGTGCTTTCTGGTTGAAAGAAGTGCAATTTCTTGGCCACGTTGTTAGTAGCAAAGGAATTCAGGTTGATCCAGCAAAAATTGAAGCCATTGAAAAATGGGAGACTCCTAAGACACCAATGCAGATACGCCAATTTTTGGGTTTAGCCGGTTATTATAGAAGGTTTATTCAAGATTTTTCCCGAATAGCTAAACCATTAACAGCGTTAACACAAAAAGGGAAGAAGTACGAATGGACTTCTGAGCAGGAGAGTGCATTTCAATTACTGAAAAAGAAGTTAACTACGGCGCCTATTTTATCGTTACCAGAAGGGAACGATGATTTTGAAATATATTGTGACGCTTCGCGACAAGGTTTTGGTTGCGTTCTTATGCAACGGAAGAAAGTTATTGCATACGCATCCCGACAATTAAAGATTCACGAGCGGAATTATACGACGCATGATCTAGAACTGGGAGCAGTCGTGTTTGCATTGAAGATATGGAGACACTACTTGTATGGGGTTAAATGCACTGTGTTTACTGATCATAAAAGCCTTCAACATATTTTCGATCAAAAACAGCTGAACATGAGGCAACGTAGGTGGGTTGAGTTAATAAATGACTATGATTGTGAAATTCGTTATCATCCCGGGAAAGCGAACGTGGTGGCCGACGCTCTAAGTAGAAAGGAACGAGAACCAATTCGAGTACGAGCGATGAACATAAAAATTCGCATGAATCTCAACTCACAAATCAAAGAAGTTCAACGAGAAGCACTTACTAAAGAAAATATAGGAAATGAAATAATGAAGAAGTATGAGAAGCAACTCGTTATACGGGAAGATGGAATTCGATATTTTGCAAACCGTATTTGGGTACCGAAGTTGGGTGGATTAAGGAAGTTGATATTGAATGAGGCACATAAGACAAGATACTCGATACATCCTGGAGTTGGAAAGATGTACCAGGATCTTAAGACACATTATTGGTGGCCTAATTTAAAGACAGACGTTGCAACATATGTTGGGGAATGTTTAACTTGTTCCAAAGTCAAAGCTGAACACCAGAAGCCGTCAGGGTTACTTCAACAACCAGAAATCCCAGAATGGAAATGGGATGGTATTACCATGGATTTCATCACGAAGTTAGCAAAGACTGCCTGGGGATACGACACCATTTGGGTGATTGTTGATCGTCTCACCAAGTCTGCACATTTCTTGCCTATAAAGGAAACGGATAGAATGGAGAAACTATTACGATTGTATATAAAGGAAGTTGTTTCAAGGCATGGAATACCTATTTCCATTATATCCGATCGTGATAGTAGATTTACATCAAAGTTCTGGCAATCACTACAGGAGGCCTTAGGAACTCGTTTGGATATGAGTACCGCGTATCATCCGCAAACCGACGGGCAGAGTGAAAGAACGATTCAGACTCTTGAAGACATGCTCAGGGCATGTGTGATCGATTTTGGAAACGGATGGGATAAATATCTACCATTAGCAGAATTCTCGTATAATAATAGTTATCATGCGAGCATTAAAGCTGCGCCATTCGAAGCATTGTACGGAAGGAAGTGTAGATCTCCTATTTGTTGGAATGAAGTAGGAGATCGACAATTAACTGGTCCCGAAATCATACACGAAATGACTGAGAAGATAGTACAAATCAAGGAGAGATTGAAAACAGCCCGTAGTCACCAAAAGAGCTACGCCGATGTTCGAAAGAAACCATTAGAGTTTCAGATCGGTGACATGGTTATGTTAAAGGTGTCACCGTGGAAAGGTGTAATACACTTCGGAAAAAGGGGTAAACTGAACCCAAGATATGTAGGCCCGTTCAAGATTATCGAACGCATTGGACCGGTAGCTTATCGACTCGAGTTACCACAACAACTCGCCGGAGTACATAATACATTTCACGTCTCAAACCTTAAGAAGTGTCTTGCAAAGGAAGATCTCACCATTCCTCTTAAAGAAATCCATGTCGATGAGAAACTACAATTCATCGAAGAACCAATCGAAATCATGGACCGTGAAGTTAAACAGCTCAAGCAGAGCAACATACCGATCATTAAGGTTCGTTGGAATGCTCGAAGAGGTCCTGAGTTTACTTGGAAACGAGAGGATCAGATGAAACAAAAGTATCCACACTTGTTTCTCGATGACGCAAAATAGGTACAATTTTAAAATTTCGGGACGAAATTTATTTAACGGGTAGGTACTGCAATGACCCGCACTTTTTCGATCGTTCTATACTTATAAGATTAATATTTACATAAATTAAACCTTACCAACATGATAAGCAATCCAAATTGTTGAGACTTATGTTTTTGAAATGAGTTTTACACAACGTTTGACCGTCTAGTTTGACCGATGATATCACGAACTATATAACATATGATAATTATACGTTTGTGTATATATATGTATATATACATATTTAACATGATCTAAGGATGTTTTAATATCTCATTTTGTATTAATAACAATAAGTTATAAGTATATTTTGAAACTACTAACTTAAGTTTTCAAAACGATAACCATACGTAACGTTATTTGACATAAATACTTATAACATATAATGTTTATACATATATCGTATATGTAATGTATTTAATCACTTTTAAGGACTTAAATACATAAAACAATATAAGTATATTCACACAAGATAGCTATATTTGAATTCTCATTCCATTTTTCACAAGATTTCTATACGTATATCTAGAGTACATGTACTCGTATCATACCTAACCTCTATACGTATTTACTATTGGTATATACACATCAAATCACCACCAACCAGCCCTTGTTCAATGCCTTATGTATAAGGTAACTACTTTTGTTATCTAGTATGACAATTTCACATGATTAAAAGATTTTTTTCACAAAATTACAAACTTATACACCTTTTACACCACCATTTATACTCCATTCCATTTTCATTTTACTACACATTTCTTTAACCAAAAACACACTCTTAAGAAACTCCATAACCATTCAGCTAGTATCCATGAAGATCTAGCCATAAAAACATCACTTAAACACCATAAGAAAAACCTTACAAAAACACTTCAAGAATCCTTTCAAGAACACAAGTTTACTTCCAATCTTTCATCCAATTCCATCACTCTTTTGGTTCTAGATTTTTACTTCTCTTTTACAGCAATCTTGTCCAAGTAACTTGAGGTAGTAACTTTGTTCATAACGTTATTCGATTCATATATATATAGCTATCTTATTATATGGTATAAAATTTTAACAACAAGAACATAGTTTGAATGTTTTCAAACTTGTTTGCAAACTAAATAGATCCTTCTAACTTAACTTTTAAAATACTTCAAGACCTGTAATATATCATAAATATATGCTAATTTAACAAGGTATAACTTGGTTTTTCAAAGAACACCTTAAAAACTGAATTTACGACGTCGGAGTACAACCGGGGGCTGTTTTGGGTTGGATAATTAAAAACCATCTTAAACTTTGAATTGGAGGTTTATTTTCTGGAAAAATGATTTTTACTATGAATATGATAACACATAAAAATTTCATGATTTAACTCAAAGTATAAGTATTTTTAGAAAAATAATCATTTAAGGTTGTTTACATGATGGAAAATGATTAACTTCATAAGTTTCACTAAAGTTTGACCTATGACCTGTGATTTCGAATACAAACTAAGGTATTTACAGTTCATAGTCTTAAAGAGGGACTCGATCCAAGGAAGTGGCAAGTTGAATCAACGAAAACGGAGTTGTAACGAAGAAACTATGACCAAAACGAGATCGGATATCTAAGACTAGTTTAGCTACGAAAATAATTGGAGAAAATCAAATAAATCACATCTTTTTAAAATAACATGATATTTTATATATATGTACTCATAATTTAATTTTATATGGTTCAGGATCACC
Source organism: Rutidosis leptorrhynchoides (assembly GCF_046630445.1). Lineage (NCBI taxonomy): Eukaryota > Viridiplantae > Streptophyta > Magnoliopsida > Asterales > Asteraceae > Rutidosis > Rutidosis leptorrhynchoides. Next base: position 247,713,314 of record NC_092337.1, read on the forward strand.
CGTAAACAATACGAGAAGATTAATCATAAGATCCCATGATTGTACGCAACACGTCATTTGACAACACCGGTACTTTATGTACGCAACACGTCATTTGACAACACCGGTACCGTGGGTCAAGATTAATCTCGACCAATACATATACGATGGGGGTTTTTATTTATTTCATTGGGGGTTTATTAAACACCTAAAAATGAACCATTAAAATTGAATTACTAACATCGGACTACTAACTACGGACTAAGAAATTATTAAAACTATTAAAAGTATAAAAAGTATATATATGTGACGATTGTTTAAAATAGAAATATATTGATAAACTATATATGGATAGGTTTGTGATATCAATCGGAGACCAAGTCGAAATTACATATCTTCAAGACAAAAGTGAGTATATAGTCCCACTTTTAAACTCTAAATATTTCGGGATGAGAATACATGTATTTTATGTTTTACGATATGGACACAAGTAACTGAAAAATATATTCTACGTTGAGTTGTACCACTGGCATACTTCCCTGTAGCTTGGTAACTGTTATTTACAGCGATATTGTAAACGCGAATCCTGTTGATAGATCTATCGGGCCTGACAACCCCAACCGGACTGGATGACCAGTATTCAACGGTTGCACAGTACTTCGTTTTGTGACTACACTTGGTACGGTGTAGTAAGATTTCATAATAAAGGGAATATGCGACGTGATTAAATGTTAAGTATGGTTACCAAGTGCTCAACCACTTAGAATATTTTTATTAAAACGTTTATATATGAAATCTTGTGGTCTATATATATATATATTGCTGCCGGCGTTAAAACCTATATCTCACCAACTTTATGTTGACGTTTTAAGCATGTCTATTCTCAGGTGATAGTTAGAAGCTTCCGCTGCAACATGTTGAATTTAAACAAGATCTTGAGTATGCATATTTGTGTCAAAAATAAAACTGCATATCGGAGGATTTGTAATGTAAAATATGCTAGAAATCGTATTGTTATCATCACATGTAAAGTTTGTAAGTCTAAGATTATCGCTAAACGATAATCATCTTTATATTGTCTAAAGCTTGTATTAATATAAGAGTTATGGTTTGTAATGTAAAATAAATGCAGTTGTTCTTTTAAAAATGTCGCATATAGAGGTCAATACCTCGCAATGAAATCATACGTTATCTAACTCGTTCTTATGGTTAAGGATAGGTTATGACACCACGTACGAAAGACAATTCACAGAATTGTGCCTATTGTGTCCGGGAGCATTCGAAGATGAGGAAGAGAAGATCGACGCGTTTGTGAAAGGATTACCGGAAAGAATCCAATAAGATATAAGTTCACACGAGTCCGCCTCCATACAACAGGCATGTAGAATGGCTCATAAACTAGTGAACCAGATTGAAGAAAGAATTAAAGAACAGACTGCTGAAGAGGCCAATGTGAAGCAAGTCAAAAGAAAGTGGGAGGAAAACGGTGATAAGAATCACCAATACAACAACAACAGCAATTACAACAATAATCGCAACAATTATCCCAACAATCGCAACATCAATCGCAACTACAACAAACGGCCCAACAACAACAACAACAACAACAACAGCAACTACAACAACCATCCCAACAACAATAATAACCGCAACAACAACAATAATCAGAAGCAGCTATGCCAAAGGTGTGAAAAGTATCACTCGGGGTTCTGCACCAAATTTTGCAACAAGTGTAAAAGAAATGGTCATAGCGCGGCAAAGTATGAGGTCTACGGACCAGGGGTTAATAGAACGAAAGGAACAAATGGTGTCGGAACGAGTAATGGTGGAGCAAGTAGTGTCGGAGCAAGTTATGCAAATGTAGTTTGTTATAAATGTGGAAAACCGGGCCACATTATTAGAAATTGCCCGAACCAGGAGAACACGAATGGACAAGGCCGCGGAAGAGTTTTCAATATTAATGCGGCAGAGGCACAGGAAGACCCGGAGCTTGTTACGGGTACGTTTCTTATTGACAATAAATCTGCTTACGTTTTATTTGATTTGGGTGCGGATAGAAGCTATATGAGTAGAGATTTTTGTGCTAAATTAAGTTGTCCATTGACGCCTTTGGATAGTAAATTCTTACTCGAATTAGCAAATGGTAAATTAATTTCAGCAGATATTATATGTCGGAATCGAGAAATTAAACTGGTTAGCGAAACATTTAAGATTGATTTGATACCAGTAGAGTTAGGGAGTTTTGATGTGAGAATCGGTATGGACTGGTTGAAAGAAGTGAAAGCAGAGATCGTTTGTTACAAAAATGCAATTCGCATTATACGAGAAAAAGGAAAACCCTTAATGGTGTACGGAGAAAAGGGAAACACGAAGCTACATCTTATTAGTAATTTGAAGGCACAAAAACTAATAAGAAAAGGTTGCTATGCTGTTCTAGCACACGTCTAGAAAGTACAAACTGAAGAAAAGAGCATCAATGATGTTCCCATTGCAAAAGAATTTCCCGATGTATTTCCGAAAGAATTACCGGGATTGCCCCCACATCGATCCGTTGAATTTCAAATAGATCTTGTACCAGGAGCTGCACCAATAGCTCGTGCTCCTTACAGACTCGCACCCAGCGAGATGAAAGAACTGCAAAGCCAATTACAAGAACTTTTAGAGCGTGGTTTCATTCGACCAAGCACATCACCGTGGGGAGCTCCTGTTTTGTTTGTCAAGAAGAAAGATGGTACATTCAGGTTGTGTATCGACTACAGAGAGTTGAACAAACTTACCATCAAGAATCGCTACCCACTACCAAGAATCGACGACTTATTTGATCAACTACAAGGCTCGTCTGTTTATTCAAAGATTGACTTACGTTCCGGGTATCATCAAATGCGGGTGAAAGAAGATGATATTCCAAAGACTGCTTTCAGAACACGTTACGGTCATTACGAGTTTATGGTCATGCCATTTGGTTTAACTAATGCACCAGCTGTGTTCATGGACCTTATGAACCGAGTGTGTGGACCATACCTTGACAAGTTTGTCATTATTTTCATTGATGACATACTTATTTACTCAAAGAATGACCAAGAACACGGTGAACATTTGAGAAAGGTGTTAGAAGTATTGAGGAAGGAAGAATTGTACGCTAAGTTTTCAAAGTGTGCATTTTGGTTGGAAGAAGTTCAATTCCTCGGTCACATAGTGAACAAAGAAGGTATTAAGGTGGATCCGGCAAAGATAGAAACTGTTGAAAAGTGGGAAACCCCGAAAACTCCGAAACACATACGCCAGTTTTTAGGACTAGCTGGTTACTACAGAAGGTTCATCCAAGACTTTTCCAGAATAGCAAAACCCTTGACTGCATTAACGCATAAAGGGAAGAAATTTGAATGGAATGATGAACAAGAGAAAGCGTTTCAGTTATTGAAGAAAAAGCTAACTACGGCACCTATATTGTCATTGCCTGAAGGGAATGATGATTTTGTGATTTATTGTGATGCATCAAAGCAAGGTCTCGGTTGTGTATTAATGCAACGAACGAAGGTGATTGCTTATGCGTCTAGACAATTGAAGATTCACGAACAAAATTATACGACGCATGATTTGGAATTAGGCGCCGTTGTTTTTGCATTAAAGACTTGGAGGCACTACTTATATGGGGTCAAAAGTATTATATATACCGACCACAAAAGTCTTCAACACATATTTAATCAGAAACAACTGAATATGAGGCAGCGTAGGTGGATTGAATTATTGAATGATTACGACTTTGAGATTCGTTACCACCCGGGGAAGGCAAATGTGGTAGCCGATGCCTTGAGCAGGAAGGACAGAGAACCCATTAGAGTAAAATCTATGAATATAATGATTCATAATAACATTACTACTCAAATAAAGGAGGCGCAACAAGGAGTTTTAAAAGAGGGAAATTTAAAGGATGAAATACCCAAAGGATCGGAGAAGCATCTTAATATTCGGGAAGACGGAACCCGGTATAGGGCTGAAAGGATTTGGGTACCAAAATTTGGAGATATGAGAGAAATGGTACTTAGAGAAGCTCATAAAACCAGATACTCAATACATCCTGGAACGGGGAAAATGTACAAGGATCTCAAGAAACATTTTGGGTGGCAGGGTATGAAAGCCGATGTTGCTAAATACGTAGGAGAATGTTTGACATGTTCTAAGGTCAAAGCTGAGCATCAGAAACCATCAGGTCTACTTCAACAACCCGAAATCCCGAAATGGAAATGGGAAAACATTACCATGGATTTCATCACTAAATTGCCAAGGACTGCAAGTGGTTTTGATACTATTTGGGTAATAGTTGATCGTCTCACCAAATCAACACACTTCCTGCCAATAAGAGAAGATGACAAGATGGAGAAGTTAGCACGACTGTATTTGAAGGAAATTGTCTCCAGACATGGAATACCAATCTCTATTATCTCTGATAGGGAGGGCAGATTTATTTCAAGATTCTGGCAGACATTACAGCAAGCATTAGGAACTCGTCTAGACATGAGTACTGCCTATCATCCACAAACTGATGGGTAGAGTGAAAGGACGATACAAACGCTTGAAGACATGCTACGAGCATGTGTTATTGATTTCGGAAATAGTTGGGATCGACATCTACCGTTAGCACAATTTTCCTACAACAACAGCTACCATTCAAGCATTGAGATGGCGTCGTTTGAAGCACTTTATGGTAGAAAGTGCAGGTCTCCGATTTGTTGGAGTGAAGTGGGGGATAGACAGATTACGGGTCCGGAGATTATACAAGAAACTACCGAGAAGATCATCCAAATTCAACAACGGTTGAAAACCGCCCAAAGTCGACAAAAGAGCTACGCTGACATTAAAAGAAAAGATATAGAATTTGAAATTGGAGAGATGGTCATGCTTAAAGTTGCACCTTGGAAAGGCGTTGTTCGATTTGGTAAACGAGGGAAATTAAATCCAAGGTATATTGGACCATTCAAGATTATTGATCGTGTCGGACCAGTAGCTTACCGACTTGAGTTACCTCAACAACTCGCGGCTGTACATAACACTTTCCACGTCTCGAATTTGAAGAAATGTTTTGCTAAAGAAGATCTCACTATTCCGTTAGATGAAATCCAAATCAACGAAAAACTTCAATTCATCGAAGAACCCGTCGAAATAATGGATCGTGAGGTTAAAAGACTTAAGCAAAACAAGATACCAATTGTTAAGGTTCGATGGAATGCTCGTAGAGGACCCGAGTTCACTTGGGAGCATGAAGATCAGATGAAGAAGAAATACCCGCATCTATTTCCAGAAGATTCGTCAACACCTTCAACAGCTTAAAATTTCGGGACGAAATTTATTTAACGGGTAGGTACTGTAGTGACCCGAACTTTTCCATGTTTATATATATTAATTTAGATTGATATTTACATGATTAAATGTTTCCAACATGTTAAGCAATCAAACTTGTTAAGACTTGATTAATTGAAATATGTTTCATATAGACAATTGACCACCCAAGTTGACCGGTGATTCACGAACGTTAAAACTTGTAAAAACTATATGATGACATATATATGGATATATATATATAGTTAACATGATACTATGATAATTAAACATATCATTAAGTATATTAACAATGAACTACATATGTAAAAACAAGACTACTAACTTAATGATTTTTAAACGAGACATATATGTAACGATTATCGTTGTAAATACATTTAATGTATATATATACCATATTAAGAGATATTCATACATGATAATATCATGATAATATAATAATTTAAAATCTCATTTGATATTATAAACATTGGGTTAACAACATTTAACAAGATCGTTAACCTAAAGGTTTCAAAACAACACTTACATGTAACGACTAACGATGACTTAACGACTCAGTTAAAATGTATATACATGTAGTGTTTTAATATGTATTTATACACTTTTGAAAGACTTCAATACACTTATCAAAATACTTCTACTTAACAAAAATGCTTACAATTACATCCTCGTTCAGTTTCATCAACAATTCTACTCGTATGCACCCGTATTCATACTCGTACAATACACAGCTTTTAGATGTATGTACTATTGGTATATACACTCCAATGATCAGCTCTTAGCAGACCATGTGAGTCACCTAACACATGTGGGAACCATCATTTGGCAACTAGCATGAAATATCTCATAAAATTACAAAAATATGAGTAATCATTCATGACTTATTTACATGAAAACAAAATTACATATCCTTTATATCTAATTCATACACCAACGACCAAAAACACCTACAAACACTTTCATTCTTCAATTTTCTTCATCTAATTGATCTCTCTCAAGTTCTATCTTCAAGTTCTAAGTGTTCTTCATAAATTCTACAAGTTCTAGTTACATAAAATCAAGAATACTTTCAAGTTTGCTAGCTCACTTCCAATCTTGTAAGGTGATCATCCAACCTCAAGAAATCTTTGTTTCTTACAGTAGGTTATCATTCTAATACAAGGTAATAATCATATTCAAACTTTGGTTCAATTTCTATAACTATAACAATCTTATTTCAAGTGATGATCTTACTTGAACTTGTTTTCGTGTCATGATTATGCTTCAAGAACTTCGAGCCATCCAAGGATCCGTTGAAGCTAGATCCATTTTTCTCTTTTCCAGTAGGTTTATCCAAGGAACTTAAGGTAGTAATGAAGTTCATAACATCATTCGATTCATACATATAAAGCTATCTTATTCGAAGGTTTAAACTTGTAATCACTAGAACATAGTTTAGTTAATTCTAAACTTGTTCGCAAACAAAAGTTAATCCTTCTAACTTGACTTTTAAAATCAACTAAACACATGTTCTATATCTATATGATATGCTAACTTAATGATTTAAAACCTGGAAACACGAAAAACACCGTAAAACCGGATTTACGCCGTCGTAGTAACACCGCGGGCTGTTTTGGGTTAGTTAATTAAAAACTATGATAAACTTTGATTTAAAAGTTGTTATTCTGAGAAAATGATTTTTATTATGAACATGAAACTATATCCAAAAATTATGGTTAAACTCAAAGTGAAAGTATGTTTTCTAAAATGGTCATCTAGACGTCGTTCTTTCGACTGAAATGACTACCTTTACAAAAATGACTTGTAACTTATTTTTCCGACAATAAACCTATACTTTTTCTGTTTAGATTCATAAAATAGAGTTCAATATGAAACCATAGTAATTTGATTCACTCAAAACGGATTTAAAATGAAGAAGTTATGGGTAAAACAAGATTGGATAATTTTTCTCATTTTAGCTACGTGAAAATTGGTAACAAATCTATTCCAACCATAACTTAATCAACTTGTATTGTATATTATGTAATCTTGAGATACCATAGACACGTATACAATGTTTCGACCTATCATATCGACACATCTATATATATTTCGGAACAACAATAGACACTCTATATGTGAATGTTGGAGTTAGCTATACAGGGTTGAGGTTGATTCCAAAATATATATAGTTTGAGTTGTGATCAATACTGAGATACATATACACTGGGTCGTGGATTGATTCAAGATAATATTTATCGATTTATTTCTGAACATCTAACTGTGGACAACTAGTTGTAGGTTACTAACGAGGACAGCTGACTTAATAAACTTAAAACATCAAAATATATTAAAATTGTTGTAAATATATTTTGAACATACTTTGATATATATGTATATATTGTTATAGGTTCGTGAATCAACCAGTGGCCAAGTCTTACTTCCCGACGAAGTAAAAATCTGTGAAAGTGAGTTATAGTCCCACTTTTAAAATCTAATATTTTTGGGATGAGAATACATGCAGGTTTTATAAATGATTTACAAAATAGATACAAGTACGTGAAACTACATTCTGATCCCAAAAATATATTGTATGAATATATTTTTGTAGTTTCACGTACTTGTGTCTATTTTGTAAATCATTTATAAAACATGCATGTATTCTCATCCCAAAAATATTAGATTTTAAAAGTGGGACTATAACTCACTTTCATAGATTTTTACTTCGTCGGGAAGTAAGACTTGGCCACTGTTGATTCACGAACCTATAACAATATATACATATATATCCAAGTATATTCAAAATATATTTACAACACTTTTAATATATTTTGATGTTTTAAGTTTATTAAGTCAGTTGTCCTCGTTAGTAACCTACAACTAGTTGTCCACAGTTAGATGTACAGAAATAAATCGATAAATATTATCTTGAATCAATCCACGACCCAATGTATACGTATCTCAGTATTGATCACAACTCAAACTATATATATTTTGGAATCAACCTCAACCCTGTATAGCTAACTCCAACATTCACATATAGAGTGTCTATGGTTGTTCCGAAATATATATAGATGTGTCGACATGATAGGTCGAAACATTGTATATGTGTCTATGGTATCTCAAGATTACATAATATACAATACAAGTTGATTAAGTTATGGTTGGAATAGATTTGTTACCAATTTTCACGTAGCAAAAATGAGAAAAAATTATCCAATCTTGTTTTACCCATAACTTCTTCATTTTAAATCCGTTTTGAGTGAATCAAATTGCTATGGTTTCATATTGAACTCTATTTTATGAATCTAAACAGAAAAAGTATATATTTATAATCATAAAAATAAGTTACAAGTCATTTATGTAAAGGTAGTCATTTCAGTCGAAGGAACGACGTCTAGATGACCATTTTAGAAAACATACTTCCACTTTGAGTTTAACCATAATTTTTGGATATAGTTTCGTGTTCATAATAAAAATCATTTTCTCAGAATAACAACTTTTAAATCAAAGTTTATCAGAGTTTTTAATTAACTAACCCAAAACAGCCCGCGGTGTTACTACGACGGCGTAAATCCGGTTTTACGGTGTTTTTCATGTTTCCAGGTTTTAAATCATTAAGTTAGCATATCATATAGATATAGAACATGTGTTTAGTTGATTTTAAAAGTCAAGTTAGAAGGATTAACTTTTATTTGCGAACAAATTTAGAATTAACTAAACTATGTTCTAGTGATTACAAGTTTAAACCTTCGAATAAGATAGCTTTATATGTATGAATTGAATGATGTTATGAACATCATTACTACCTTAAGTTCCTTGGATAAACCTACTAGAAAAAATAAAAATGGATCTAGCTTCAACGGATCCTTGGATGGCTCGAAGTTCTTGAAGCAGAATCATGACACGAAAACAAGTTCAAGTAAGATCATCACTTGAAATAAGATTGTTATAGTTATAGAAATTGAACCAAAGTTTGAATATGATTATTACCTTGTATTAGAATGATAACATACTGTAAGAAATAAAGATTTCTTGAGGTTGGATGATCACCTTACAAGATTGGAAGTGAGCTAGCAAACTTGAAAGTATTCTTGATTTTATGTAACTAGAACTTGTAGAATTTATGAAGAACACTTAGAACTTGAAGATAGAACTTGAGAGAGATTAATTAGATGAAGAAAATTGAAGAATGAAAGTGTTTGTAGGTGTTTTTGGTCGTTGGTGTATGGATTAGATATAAAGGATATGTAATTTTGTTTTCATGTAAATAAGTCATGAATGATTACTCATATTTTTGTAATTTTATGAGATATTTCATGCTAGTTGCCAAATGATGGTTCCCACATGTGTTAGGTGACTCACATGGGCTGCTAAGATCTGATCATTGGAGTGTATATACCAATAGTACATACATCTAAAAGTTGTGTATTATACGAGTACGAATACGGGTGCATACGAGTAGAATTGTTGATGAAACTGAACGAGGATGTAATTGTAAGCATTTTTGTTAAGTAGAAGTATTTTGATAAGTGTATTGAAGTCTTTCAAAAGTGTATAAATACATATTAAAACACTACATGTATATACATTTTAACTAAGTCGTTAAGTCATCGTTAGTCGTTACATGTAAGTGTTGTTTTGAAACCTTTAGATTAACGATCTTGTTAAATGTTGTTAACCCAATGTTTATAATATCAAATGAGATTTTAAATTATTATATTATCATGATATTATCATGTATGAATATCTCTTAATATGATATATATACATTAAATGTCTTTACAACGATAATCGTTACATATATGTCTCGTTTAAAAATCATTAAGTTAGTAGTCTTGTTTTTACATATGTAATTCATTGTTAATATACTTAATGATATGTTTACTTATCATAATATCATGTTAACTATATATATATCCATATATATGTCATCATATAGTTTTTTTACAAGTTTTAACGTTCGTGAATCACCAGTCAACTTGGGTGGTCAATTGTCTATATGAAACCTATTTCAATTAATCAAGTCTTAACAAGTTTGATTTATATAAACATGGAAAAGTTCGGGTCACTACACGACTCATCCACCGGAAATGAACTACGAGCTGTAATAGATAATGACACCTCGAATTTCACCCAATTCGGTAATAGAGGTGAAACCTTTGATCCCGATAATGAACGGAAGGAAACGTTAGAAATTGTCCACCCTATAATATGTATGTCGGTGTATATCGATCCATTTGACCAAGAACCAGAAAAGAGACATATCCATTACTAAAAGCTACACTTAAAAAAGAATTAAGTAGTGATGATCGGGTGAGTCTAAAATTTAAACCCATTGATATATTATATACCACCCGAGATGTAAATAACTGGCTCACTATTTTAAATCATGGAACTTATTCTACCGACTTCACATGTTGTCAGCTAAGTATGGGGAAGTCTAACCCCACTTAACGTTAAATTAGGGGTTCGGGTTAGTGCATAACTCGTTAATAAAAATGCATGATTAGGGTAAAAGACGCTTTTTCAAATATTAGTAAACAGTTCAGAAAAGCAGCCGTTTTTGAAAAAAAGCATGTGTAATAAAACAAGAAGGAATGAACGATGAGGCGCGCCATCTATCATTCGATGAGCTTTGTAACTACAAATCTATGGTATCTTTAACTACTTTTCTACACTAATCACCCTCATGAATTTATAATTATAGTCTGATTTCATGCAAATGATTGCATTGCATGATCTCAATTGTGGGGAAGGGTTATAAATTCTCTCTGGTTTATACTTGGTTTATTTGCCAAATTTTATGAAAATTTGAAAAAAATTTCAACTAAATGAATTCAAAATCATGTTTATACATATTTATGATAAATTCTCTCGGGTTTATACTTGGTTTATTTGCCAACAAATTTTCAACTAAATGAATTCAAAATCATGTTTATACATATTTATGAACGATGAAAATTAGGTGTTAATACCGAAATTATCGTTACCTCGGAAAGGACATAAATGGAGAAACACCCTAAAAACGCTCGAATTCATTTAAAATGGAATAAAGGAGAATAAAAAGGCAAAGAAAGAAACTAAGTGTGGGGAGAATGTACCTAGTTATTCAATTAAAAACTATCTAGCACATGTTTCTGTAAAGTTTATTGCAGGTGCTTTTGTTTTGGACTAAATTAACTATTTTACCCGATGAAAGAAAAGAAAAGATGGATCTACACGATGAATCAATTCCATCATTAAAAGGAAGTAAAGTCTTCCGAAAAAGACACGCGCTTCTTGATTTAGGTCAAGAAGTTGTCGTCCAGACCAGCTGTAGGTTGACGAAAAATCTAGAAAAGTCATCTCTTAAATCAGCAGGAAATCCACGGACCTCAGCATCAAACAGGGTCGCCATGTGGTCAGACTTATCCTAACCATGAGAGGATCTGTCTCGTAAAATGGGGAGGGCGCCGTGCAAATTAGCTTGATAAGACTAATGAATCAGACCCCCGAAAAGGATAATCTCCTTAAAGATTAAAAATCAGCTTTTAAGCCTGATATTACTCATTCCTTGAGATTGACCTTAAAGATTGAGAATTTCAAACTCATGGAATTCAATGATATCTAAACTCGAACTTGAACGAGAAAATATTTTGATCAAAATTAAAACCGATTTATTTTCTGAAAACCTATTTTCAATACGTTCATTACCATTGAACGTAAAATCCTAGGAATTCACCTAGAATTTATTAGGTCACCTGAACCAAATCGGGTGTCAACCATAAGAACAGTGGTTGCATAGCATAGTTGAAGACAGGACCTTGTGCCAGACCGAAAAAATCATAGGATGATCTTTACTATTGCTCCTACAAAGGATAGTAATAGCATCCGACATGTTTTTGGACCATAATCAAATGCATGTCATTAGACATTGCCTTAACAGTTGCTTGTTCATCGCTTTCCTTTACAACCGGACGGTAGTTTTTCGAAAGGTAATATACGGGACAAGTGAACTGGACGCGTTGCTTTCCTAATACAAGGTTAGCAAGTGGGTAATACAAAACCACAAGTGTCGAGCTAAAATTTTCAAATCTGAAACCCACACAACCCACAAAAATATTTTCAAACACCGGTGAAGGGTTATTCCGAAAAACTTATCTAGGGTAAAAGCTAGATTGAATTTTCAAAAGATCAAATGTTTTCATAAAGATCCAATTTCCTTAAGGATCTACATTTTCATAGTCATGTGGGACTGTAAACCGCCTTTCAAATGTGCACTTTGCTTTGGAAACCGAAAGTAAATCGGCTATTTGATTGCAAGTGTCGTTGACCTAAACCCGAGGCAACTGTGGATGACACACCCACCTTTAACCATGGTTCTATTGTTACTATCATTTTTTATACCACCATATCAAAATCACTGATGTATAAAGTATGAAGAATAAAGAAGTGATTCGTGAGATGTATTATATTATTTCAAGTTATGTATTGCTTGAGGACAAGCAACGTTCAAGTATGGGGATATTTGATAGTGCTCCAAATAAATATATATTTTGTAGAAATATCCTCCCAATATGTAAATTATTTAGTTGTAATTGTCCTATTTTAAGTTGTAATCGTTTATATTAAATAAGTGCGATGACAAAAGGCGAAAACGACAATTTGAAGACGCAAATGACCAAAAAGCTCAAATGTACAAGATACAATCCAAGTGGTTCAATTTATTGATGAAAAACGTTTAAAAATGACAAGAGTACAAGTTACAAAACGCAAAGTACAAGATATTAAATTGTACGCAAGGACGTTCGAAAATCCGGAACCGGGACATGAGTCAACTCTCAACGCGCGACGCAACGGTGCAAAATTTACAAGTCTACTATGCACAAGAATATAATATAATATATAAATAATTATATTAATTATTTATATTTTATATTTATATATTTATTATGTCGACAAGCTAGGAGCCAAAAGTTTGTGAGCTGGAAAATCAAACTCCACGACTCGCGAAGTTTGAAGGCCAAAAACGCCACGACTCGCAGAGTTTGAAAAATCAGAAATCCCTATAAAAGGCCACGAATTCTGCAAGTTTAAAAAACATATTAATAATAATACTCCGTAGTATAAGATAAATATATATATATATATATATATATATATATATATATATATATATATATATATATATATATATATATATATATATATATATATATATATATATATATATATATATATATAGATTAGTGTTATATTAGATTAGTTTGGGTTATGTAAAAGTTATTTTTACGGGTTTTAAAGTCGGAGCTCTGTCCGTGTACTACTACGCGATAAATAATCAATGTAAGCTATGTTCTCCTTTTTAAATTAAATGTCTCGTACTTAATTTATTATTATGCTTATTTGAGCCGAAGTAATCATGATGTTGAGCTAAATATTAAAGACGGGGTAATTGGGTTTTGTACCCTAATTGGGGTTTGGTCAAAAGAACGACACTTGTGGAAATTAGACTATGGGATATTAATGGACTTTATATTAAATTAATGATACCTCGTTAATTTAATATAAAGGTTATGATTTGACGTATCTATATATAACCATATACGCTTAATCGGACACAATGGGCGGGATATTTATAAGTACGAATTATTGTTCATTTGACCGGACACGGGGATGGATTAATAGTCAATGGACTCATTAAAACAGGGGTGGTTCCATTCAAGGGTAATTGGTGTAATTGTTAACAAGGTATTAAAACCTTGGTTTACACACAGTCGATAACCTGGTGTATTCATTAAGCAAAGTATTAAGACCTTGTTACAGTTCGAATCCCCAGTTAGTTGGAATATTTGACTTCGGGTATAAGGTTAAATTTGCCGAGCAGTTTATAATTATGACCGATGAACTATTATGGACAAAAACCAGATAGGTTTCAAATACATCCAGGACAAAGGACAATTAACCCAAGACAATAGATTAAAATCAAAACGTCAAACATCATGGTTACGGAAGTTTAAATAAGCATAATATATTTTATTTCATATTTCCTCGTACTTTTATTTATTGTCATTTTAATTATTGTTATTTATTATATATTGTTATTTAAATATCGTCATTTACTATACGCTTCGCTTAAAATATAAATCGACAAACCGGTCATTAAACGGTAAACCCCCTTTTATATATTATTATATATAATTATATATATTTTGTACAAATATAGTTGTTTAAAAATATAGTGTGCAATAAGCCCGCTCCCTGTGGAACGAACCGGACTTACTAAAAACTATACTACTCTACGATTAGGTACACTGCCTATAGTGTTGTAGCAAGGTTTAGGTATATCCCATTTGTAAATAAATAATTAAAACTTGTGTAATTTGTAACGTATTTCGTAGTAAAATATAGTACTATCACGTACCCCCATGCTACCACATCAACTTCCCTCTTTGGTTGCAACTGTATGTTGCTCTAGTTAACGTTAACCCTATCTTCAACATATAACTGAAGGGATGAAGTTACATTACGAAATCGTGCTTTCATTTCATCCAAGGATAGGTTCACCTGCAGTATGGTAAACTAAGTGATATCCCTCATTGTTCGTTCAGACCGTCCTGAAGACACTATGAATAATTATGGCTTGCAAGTCCGATTGGTCACTTTCAGCTAAAATTTCGATTCACTTACTCAAATGAAATGTTCTTAAATATCGGGTTCCTATGCCTATGGCCTCCTTCCGAAACCAAGGGGTTGGTAATGAAATGTCCCGTTCTTATTGATTAAAAACATTCCATATTAATGGATTTCGTTGCGAGGTTTTGACCTCTATATGAGACGTTTTTCAAAGACTGCATTCATTTTAAAACAAACCATAACCTTTATTTCATCAATAAAGGTTTAAAAAGCTTTACGTAGATTATCAAATAATGATAATCTAAAATATCCTGTTTACACACGACCATTACATAATGGTTTACAATACAAATATGTTACAACAAAATAAGTTTCTTGAATGCAGTTTTTACACAATATCATACAAGCATGGACTCCAAATCTCGTCCTTATTTAAGTATGCGACAGCGGAAGCTCTTAATAATCACCTGAGAATAAACATGCTTAAAACGTCAACAAAAATGTTGGTGAGTTATAGGTTTAACCTATATATATCAAATCATAATAATAGACCACAAGATTTCATATTCCAATACACATCCCATACATAGAGATAAAAATCATTCATATGGTGAACACCTGGTAACCGACATTAACAAGATGCATATATAAGAATATCCCCATCATTCCGGGAAACCCTTCGGATATGATATAAATTTCGAAATACTAAAGCATCCGGTACTTTGGATGAGGTTTGTTAGGCCCAATAGATCTATCTTTAGGATTCGCGTCAATTAGGGTGTCTGTTCCCTAATTCTTAGATTACCAGACTTAATAAAAAGGGGCATATTCGATTTCGATAATTCAACCATAGAATGTAGTTTCACGTACTTGTATCTATTTTGTAAATCATTTATAAAACCTGCATGTATTCTCATCCCAAAAATATTAGATTTTAAAAGTGGGACTATAACTCACTTTCATAGATTTTTACTTCGTCGGGAAGTAAGACTTGGCCACTGTTGATTCACGAACCTATAACAATATATACATATATATCCAAGTATATTCAAAATATATTTACAACACTTTTAATATATTTTGATGTTTTAAGTTTATTAAGTCAGTTGTCCTCGTTAGTAACCTACAACTAGTTGTCCACAGTTAGATGTATAGAAATAAATCGATAAATATTATCTTGAATCAATCCACGACCCAATGTATACGTATCTCAGTATTGATCACAACTCAAACTATATATATTTTGGAATCAACCTCCACCCTGTATAGCTAACTCCAACATTCACATATAGAGTGTCTATGGTTGTTCCGAAATAATATAGATGTGTCGACATGATAGGTCGAAACATTGTATACGTGTCTATGGTATCTCAAGATTACATAATATACAATACAAGTTGATTAAGTTATGGTTGGAATAGATTTGTTACCAATTTTCACGTAGCAAAAATGAGAAAAAATTATCCAATCTTGTTTTACCCATAACTTCTTCATTTTAAATCCGTTTTGAGTGAATCAAATTGCTATGGTTTCATATTGAACTCTATTTTATGAATCTAAACAGAAAAAGTATATATTTATAGTCGGAAAAATAAGTTACAAGTCATTTTTGTAAAGGTAGTCATTTCAGTCGAAGGAACGACGTCTAGATGACCATTTTAGAAAACATACTTCCACTTTGAGTTTAACCATAATTTTTGGATATAGTTTCATGTTCATAATAAAAATCATTTTCTCAGAATAACAACTTTTAAATCAAAGTTTATCATAGTTTTTAATTAACTAACCCAAAACAGCCCGCGGTGTTGCTACGACGGCGTAAATCCGGTTTTACGGTATTTTTCGTGTTTCCAGGTTTTAAATCATTAAGTTAGCATATCATATAGATATAGAACATGTGTTTAGTTGATTTTAAAAGTCATGTTAGAAGGATTAACTTTTATTTGCGATCAAGTTTAGAATTAACTAAACTATGTTCTAGTGATTACAAGTTTAAACCTTCGAATAAGATAGCTTTATATGTATGAATCGAATGATGTTATGAACATCATTACTACCTTAAGTTCCTTGGATAAACCTACTAGAAAAAATAAAAATGGATCTAGCATCAACGGATCCTTGGATGGCTCGAAGTTCTTGAAGCAGAATCATGACACGAAAACAAGTTCAAGTAAGATCATCACTTGAAATAAGATTGTTATAGTTATAGAAATTGAACCAAAGTTTGAATATGATTATTACCTTGTATTAGAATGATAAAATACTGTAAGAAATAAAGATTTCTTAAGGTTGGATGATCACCTTACAAGATTGGAAGTGAGCTAGCAAACTTGAAAGTATTCTTGATTTTATGTAACTAGAACTTGTAGAATTTATGAAGAACACTTAGAACTTGAAGATAGAACTTGAGAGAGATTAATTAGATGAATAAAATTGAAGAATGAAAGTGTTTGTAGGTGTTTTTGGTCGTTGGTGTATGGATTAGATATAAAGGATATGTAATTTTGTTTTCATGTAAATAAGTCATGAATGATTACTCATATTTTTGTAATTTTATGAGATATTTCATGCTAGTTGCCAAATGATGGTTCCCACATGTGTTAGGTGACTCACATGGGCTGCTAAGAGCTGATCATTAGAGTGTATATACCAATAGTACATACATCTAAAAGCTGTGTGTTGTACGAGTACGAATACGGGTGCATACGAGTAGAATTGTTGATGAAACTGAACGAGGATGTAATTGTAAGCATTTTTGTTAAGTAGAAGTATTTTGATAAGTGCATTGAAGTCTTTCAAAAGTGTATAAATACATATTAAAACACTACATGTATATACATTTTAACTGAGTCGTTAAGTCATCGTTAGTCGTTACATGTAAGTGTTGTTTTGAAACCTTTAGGTTAACGATCTTGTTAAATGTTGTTAACCCAATGTTTATAATATCAAATGAGATTTTAAATTATTATATTATCATGATATTATCATGTATGAATATCTCTTAATATGATATATGTACATTAAATGTCTTTACAACGATAATCGTTACATATATGTCTCGTTTAAAAATCATTAAGTTAGTAGTCTTGTTTTTACATATGTAGTTCATTGTTAATATACTTAATGATATGTTTACTTATAATAGTATCATGTTAACTATATATATATCCATATATATGTCATCATATAGTTTTTACAAGTTTTAACGTCCGTGAATCACCGGTCAACTTGGGTGGTCAATTGTCTATATGAAACATATTTCAATTAATCAAGTCTTAACAAGTTTGATTGCTTAACATGTTGGAAACATTTAATTATGTAAATATCAATCTCAATTAATATATATATATAAACATGGAAAAGTTCAGGTCACTACAGGTAAAACCCGTGGCTAACGCTATCAAGACATCAAATCGCATGGTTGTAATCACTATGTTTTCCATTCTACCTGTCAGCTTATATTACGACATACACGCTCAATGTTTTAGACGAGCTTAGAATCATTCATGATGCATTTCACGCATCCAAATTACCTAGGATGCCTGTAAGGCTAAACATACCATCTTTCCTTTTGTGGATATACATTCAGATGACATACTCAGGTTAATCGGAAACGAAATCAAATTGTTGATCGCTTAGGACAAGAGACTCAATTAACGACAGATGCCTATTCTTACTTTCATACACCGAAGTACCTTTCAAGGTAAATAACTTACTTCTGAGCCCATGGGTCTCACGGAACTTTGATACACCCCTTCTTATTCGATTACGGTACCATTGTTGGTCACTTCTTAAAATTTCGGGACGAAATTTTCTTTAACAGGTGGGTAATGTAACGACCCTGGTTTTTCCATCCTTAATTGATAATGGTTATTATTAATACTTGTGATTTAACGAATGTATTGCTATACATTTACTTGCTACCATACATGATTCTTGAATGCCCGAAACGTCTTTGTGACACGCGAAACTTTCACGAATAATATTTTTAGAATATTATTTACATTCATGATTAAGTTTTATTAATCATTTTAATTAACTATGGTTATTAGTTAATTACTTGGGCTTTGTTGGATTAACTTATTAAATACTTGAACTTGGGCCTTGATTAGTGTTAATGGACTTAAGAGCCCACCCTACTTCTTTAATGGACTTGTTAGCCCATTTTATTATGTAAGTACTACTTTCAACCTTAACTAGATTAATTAGGCATATGGAATCAAGTTACAAACTCCTTACATCTAGTTCCCATGCAAAGACACCTATTAACCACCTTTAAAGACCATTACATGCAAGAACCTCATGGACACTCTCCTCTCTTTTTTTTCTTCCTAGGCCGTTGGTTGGGATGGGGTACAAGGGGAGATCATTTCATTTTTTTTTTACTACTTGATCCACTAGTATTCTTTTACTTCTCACTTACACACACTAACTTACATTTTCTCTCATTTCTTCCTCTCTTTTCTCTCTAATTTTTGTAAGTAACTTGAGTTTTCTCTCTTCTTTTCTCCTTTGCAAAACCGTGACCAAGCACCCCTTAAATCATCATTCTTTGTTGTTGTTTGTTACTTGTTCTTGGATGTTGTTAGTTACTTGTCTTGTTAATTGATATTTACTTGTTACAAGAATCAAACTACCTAGTTTCATTCTAGATTTTATCTTGTATTTACAAGAACAACACAAGAGCTAAACTCCCTAGTTTATGTTCTACTTTTAATGTTTGGAAGATTAAAGTTCATGAGTTGTTAAATTCATACTTGTGATTCATGTTTGTAAACTTCAAAGTTTACTTTCTTAAAGATCAAACTTTGGTTTGAATCTTTAAAGTATGAACAATCCATGAACTAGTTACGTGTTTACTTAGTTTATTTACTTCATATTATGCATTTTGAATTCATGTATGTTGGTTAAAATTGGTCAAATGTTACTAGTTAACTTTGATCTCATTAATCTTGAACTAAAGTTAACTTTAAAAGTTCAAGAACATGTAAGTAAGTTTCTTTAATTATAACTTGGTACACTTATGTTAGATCTAGACTTTTGAGTCTTGGATCTTCAAGATCAAACTAAGAACTATGTTCTACATCTTAAGATCTTGATTTCATAAGTTCACTTTCAAGTTTGTAACGTATTATTAGTTTTAAAGTTCATGTATGTGTTAGATCTAAGACTTTGATGTAACTTTGGTTCATCAAAACACTTGCAACACTTAAGTGAGTTGTGCTTCACGTCTTAGACTTACACTTGGATTATGATGGTCAAACCTTGGTGAAAATGATGCAAACATATCAACGAGTTGTACACTGGAAGCTATATGCATCAAGGATGAGAACCGTAATAAGCATCGAGCACCAAGACCACCGGAACCCACTATTTTTCTGTTTACTGTCTTCTGCCTACTGTTTTCTGGGTTCTGTAACAGACCGGTACACCTGGGCTAATGTAACCTTTATTTTCAGATAGATCTTTTCGAGTAGATAATTTTTCATATAGGACTCGTCTTAATCCGAGTTACGGTTTAGGATTTATGGCCCTCCGATCGTCACTATGTCCTTTTAACGTTGTGCAGAAATTTCTGACCTACTCGCACTTAGACCGTCACCACGGTCAAACGAAGATGAGTTTGCTTCTGTAAATTTTACCACACTTAAAGGACTCATATACGGAGCCATGGCCACTGGTCTCACCTTAATTCAGTAAGGTTAGAGGCCGGGGTGACTGATCTAAGTCAGTCTTTGTTTTAAACTACTTTCATAAACGAAACCTACTTTACACCTTTTGTTTGATGATGAATGATGATGACCTTTAAGACCTTATTTACATATTTTTAAACCTATTCGGACAATTTACTGACTTAGTACTATTTGACTTCGGTTGAGGACCCGTTTGGACAACCTTCATTACTTGCTTACTTTCCGAGTCATACTTTACCGCTACTTTATCATTGTGAGTTATAGCATTCCCTTTTTACTTTAACTATTTTAGGAACTGAGAATACATGCGCATTTTACGTTTTACATACTAGGCACGAGTACTTAAACTTATATATGTGTGGGTTATACAACGGCATAAACATTCCCTTTAGCTCGGTAACGTTTAGTCATTGGTTTTTGAACCGGTGAACGCGAATCTTATATATGGATCCATAGGGTTTGACATCCCCACTCGGGCTAGTAGCGCTAGCATTTAACGAGTGTTTAATACTTCGTAAACATACGCACTTTCCAAGTGCACTTTCAGGGGGTATAAACGTTTAGTTAGTTACCAAGTGCCCACGGTTAACATATACTTTATCATACTGTTTTGAAACGCTCTTTGTAGCACTGAAATCTCGTGGCCTACCTTACATACTGTTATACTTAATCTATAGCTCACCAACCTTTGTGTTGACATTTTTAAGCATGTTTTTCTCAGGTGCATAAGGTTATTTGCTTCCGCTGTCGTGCTAGTCTTGCCGTAGACACCCGCTGTGTAACATCCCGCATTTTTCCATTTAATTTATTTTAACACCGTCTTTTTTTTTATAAAATCTTTCGTCATTTAATTTGGTATCTTTCGTTAACTAACGTTCATAATATCCTCATTATTTAATTATAACGTCACCCGTTTACTCGAGCGTTTTAAAATATTCGTTTGGTTATTTTCCGCACCCGACTACAAACTCGAGGGACTAAAATTGACACGGGGCAAACTAGTTGACTAGGTCACCTAGTCTACCCCAATCACCACCATTCAATCACCTCCATCTCTCTCTCTTTCTCTCTAGCAAGAACACACACACAAACACCCAATTCAAACATTCATCATCTAAATTCGGATCGGGAAGCAAACTTCAAAACAAATTACATATTCGTGATCCTCTCATCATTCTCTACGATTTGATACTAACTACACCGAGTTTGGGTAACTTTCTAAAAACACTAAATTTCTCTAAATTCGTTTTATATACTTGAAATTGTGTTAGTTAGTGTCTATGGCTCGTGTCTAGCATGAATATATTAATTACTTGCTCGATTTGTTGTTTTAAGTAACTAGTTTGAACATTCGAAATGGGTTTGCTTAATCTTGCATTTTGGAAGATTAAATGTTGTTTGATTGTTAGAGTTCATGTTTTAATTGTGTTACTAGTATCAATAGCTTCGTTTTGATGTGTAGGTTGATTTGTAAAACTTCATAAACTTGATTAGTGATTTTGGTGATTTTGGATTAGGGTTTGATAAGCTTTATATGAACTTTTGGTGCATCAAATGCTATGAATTGTTGTTGATAAGTGTTTAGTTTCAATGTGTGTTTGATTACCTTCGAAACGGCATATCATACATGTAAATTGGTTGCCCGAATCATGAAATGCGTTTTTAGAACTTGAAACTTTGATTATGAACGTTTAATGCGGTTTTTGGTTGTTTAAAGTGAAAGTTTGATTGATGATATGTGTTTAGTTGCATTCCTCGTCAAAATACCTTTCCAACGATGTATGATAGGCGTTATAAGCGTTTGCGGGTCAAGTGTTGTGTTAGAATAGGTTTTGGCTCGTGTACACTTTTGAAAAACAGAAAATGCCTGCACAGAGGGTGGCGCGGCGCGCCCCTTCCCCGCGCGGCGCGCAATCTGGCCTGGCCAGATTCTGCCCACTTTGTCCCTTTTCACGTAAAATGTTTGACTAGCTACCGACCTCCGATTCACATGAAACTTGTTTTAATATACTTGTATATGAATAATTAGCATGGAAAATTTGTCCGGGACCCGACCCGAACATGTTGACTTTTTCGTTGACTTTGACCCGGCCAAGTTTGAATTTTTGTCAAACTTAACCAATTAATTATGCAATCTTCCTAACATGCTTTTATACTTGTATCTTGCATGAAACTTGACAATTTGCTTCACATGCTATATTAATCGAGTCGTATTGAGCCATAGGACTAATTGAACATCTTTGACCGTTTGTGTTTACCGTTATTGATACAACCTAATTGTTTAGGTCGAGACTAGCATTGTTCCTTGCACGTTTACTTGTTGAAGTACTATTTCACTCTTGCAATCAAAGGTGAGATCATAGTCCCACTTTTACTCTTTTTGAACTTATATTTGGGATGAGAAAACATAAACGATTCTTTTGAACTAAGTGAACACAAGAACGGGAAAACAAACATTCTACATACGAGTTTAGAACAAAAATCCTCAATTCGATTATCATTAGTTACACTTGCCGGGTGTAAGCGAGAACTTATGTTATATGGCCATATGGGTTGACAACCCTCATCTTTGACGGTTCGCTACCGTCTACGGATGAAATATATTTTCGAGAATCAGTGTTTGTTCTAGCACTATGGTGTAAGGATTCAAAAGATTACCAAGTTTCCATATCCATATATATTTATGTCTAAAATCAATTTAGTTAACATAGAAAGCGGAAGCATTTTGATTTTAATCTTTACCAAGTTTGACCACTTAAACATGAATCCCAAAATAGATCAAGTCAAGATAATATGCTTACAAAGTAAGAGAGCTAGTTTAGAGTTATACCTACTCCAAGTTAGGAGGTAATAAATGGATGAAGATGAAGATGATGAATATGATGAACTAGCAAGTTTCTAACTTGAAACCTCAAGCTTGTAATACCCCAAACTTTGCACCAACACCTTGTACTTTGGTTAGGATTTAATGATACTTGAATTAGCTTGCAAAAAAATTAAAATGAACCCCCTTTGAATGCCCAAACCCCACGGTTTTACAGCAGGTTTTTGAGAGTCTTTTGTGCAGAATTTTTGCTTGCTTTGATGTGTAAAATGCATGTGTTGGTGGTCTCCCATAATGCCTTGGTTAAATGCAATTTTGAATGGAAGAAACCAAGTAAAAGACAAGTCAAATGACATGCTTACTCCTACTACCAATGCCACTTGCAAGTTTTAAATAAAATGGTTTTCTTTTATAAAATGAGATTTTATAAAATACATTTTATAAAACTACCATTTTATTTATTATGTGTACATTATTTATAAAACCTATTTTATAAAAGAATGTAACATTATTTATTAATTATTTAACCTATAAATAATTAAATCCATATTATATAAATCATTCCATAATTTATATATATATGTACACATCAAGTAATATTTCAGAAAACCATTTTTCTTAAAGTTCAAGTGTCGCGTATTCGATCAATGATCCAATCGTTAAGATCAAATACGAATGAGGTGTCGATAAGTTTGTTATTGGGTATGACCCGACTTGGATCAAAACATATTAGCCACGTTAATTTAATATGTCTCTCGGGCATATGAAATACCTTCAATCTCCCACTTGCACGAGAAACATAAGAAATTAATGCAAGTGATGGATACAGCCTAACACACCGTCCATCACCCCTAATATGTTATGACTTTGTGCCATTCAATAACATCATCCCTTTCGAGTTCCCATCTCGAATATGATTTAGGTGAATCTTTCAATATATCCTTTTATCCTAGATGTCATGTTAAATCCAAGAGACATAGAATGATCACTCTCTTATAGATTTAACTTTGTCAGGCCTTAGACATCTGACTCTCAACGAATAAGAGGGACAAATTCCATCTTGACTACATACGTCCTAGACACTACACCTAGTACCATACCTGAAGCCTCCCTTATGTACTACCATGTTTCAGAATAGCGAAGGAAAGAATCAAGGCACAATATTCGGTGAATATCTGAACCCAATATGTGTCTCAGGTCTGAGGATATAATGATATTCTCCTTTACTCAAGATTACATGTGATCAACCACAAAGGCTCCATATAGTAAATCTTGAGAGCGGGTCTTCCAATATTTGTGTCCCACAAATATCTATGAACCTTGGTCGCAACCTTGCCCTACATTCATCATTTGAATGTTAACCAATCCAAGTTCATAATAGCCTAAACCTCACACTTGTTCCCACAAATGTGATCAACTACGGAATTTAGAATAATAGTTTATTCATGGATAAAATATGCAAAATTGGAACATGACTCATAAATAAATTAATACCATAATTATATTAATGAGTTTGAACTAATTCGTTCCGTTACAATACATAAAATAGATCAATTCCAATCACTAGAATATCGAAGCCCTAATGCACAAACATGTCCCTCATGTTTTGGCCCATGTAAAAGCTTCGTGAGTGGATCCGCAACATTATGATCTGTGTGAACTTTGTGAATACATATCTTTCCCTTTTCAACCTCATCCCTGATGTAGTTGAATCTCCGCTCAATGTGACGAGTCTTTTGATGAGCACGAGGTTCCTTGATTTGAGCAATCGCACCCTCGTTGTCACAAAAGATCTCAAGAGGGTCCTGAATGGAAGGGACCACTCCTAACTCGTCGATGAATTTCTTCATCCATGCAGCTTCCTGAGCTGCCAGTGAGGCGGCAATGTACTCCGACTCTGTAGTGGATAACGCAACAACTTCCTGTTTCGCACTCTTCCAAGAGACCGCACCACCATTTAACATGAAGACATAACCGGATTGTGATCGAGAGTCATCTCGATCAGTTTGGAAACTCGCGTCCACGTAACCTTTTATGGCGAGTTCCTCCTCACCAGACCCGTATATTAGAAACATATCCTTAGTTCTCCTAAGGTATTTCAATATACTTTTAACAGCAATCCAATGACTGTTTCCTGGGTTGTTCTGGTATCTACTTGTCAAGCTTAGAGCGCATGACACATCCGGTCTAGTACATATCATTGCATACATGATAGACCCAATAGCGGATGCATATGGGACTTTCTTCATTCTCTCTTGTTCATCTTTCGTGGTTGGACACTGAGATGAACTGAGAACGGTTCCTCTTTGAATAGGTACCAAACCTTTCTTAGAGTTTTCCATCTTGAACCTTTTCAAGATTTTATCAATGTATGTACTTTGACTTAAACCTATCAATCTCTTGGATCTATTCCTATAGATCCCTATCCCCAATATGTATTGTGCGTCTCCAAGATCCTTAATGGAGAAGCAACTCTTTAGCCAAGTTTTGACTCCTTGCATTGTGGTAATATCATTCCCAAATAATAATATATCATCCACATATAGTACAAGGAACATGATAGTGCTCCCACTAGCTTTCTTATATACACAAGCTTCATCACCATTTTTAATAAAGCCAAATTTCTTTGCCTCTTCATTAAAACGATGATTCCACATTCTAGATGCTTGTTTCAATCCGTAGATTGATTTCTTTAACTTGCATACCATTTTAGGATTTTTTGGATCAACAAAACCTTCGGGCTGTACCATATAGACATCTTCCTCAAGATATCCATTCAGGAAAGCGGTTTTGACATCCATTTGCCATATTTCATAGTCGTAGTGAGCAGCAATGGCAAATAATATCCTAATAGACTTTAGCATTGCCACTGGCGAGAAAGTTTCATCATAATCAACCCCTTGAGTTTGAGTGAAACCTTTTGCAACAAGTCTAGCTTTATATGTATCCAAGTTTCCATGTATGTCGGTTTTCATTTTGAAAAGCCATTTGCAATCAACTAGCTTGGAGCTAGGAGGTCGCACAACAAGTTCCCAAACTTGGTTTTCGTACATGGATTGCATCTCGGCGTTCATGGCTTCCTGCCATTTATCTTTATCAATTCTTGATAAAGCATCTTTGTAGTTTGTCGGTTCATCCAAATCAACCGTATAGCAACCATCTATGAGAAACCCATATCTCTCGGGAGGATTACTAATCCTACTAGATCTTCGAACGTCTTGTGTACCTTGATCATCCACTTGATCATTTTCAACATCCTCATGTTGAGTACTAGTGTCAACCAATTGTGTATCATCGGCTTGATCTTGTACCTCTACAAGATCTATCTTCCTTTCACCATCACCTTCCATAAGGAACTTGGTTTCAAGGAATTCCGCTTTCCGAGCAACAAATACGGTTTGCTCGGATGGATCATAGAAGTAATATCCCATATCATCTTTGGGATATCCTATGAAGATACACTTTGTGGATCGAGCATGTAGCTTATTTGCTACATAACGCTTAGGATAAGCTTCACATCCCCATACTTTTAAGTATGAAAGAGAAGGAGGTTTTCCAAACCACATCTCATGAGGAGTTCGTTCCACCTTCTTGGTTGGGGCCATATTTAAAATACGAGCTGCGGAGCTTAGACAATAACCCCAAAATGATAGAGGCAGCGAGCTTCTTGCCATCATAGATCGAACCATATCCATTAGGGTTCGGTTCCTCCTTTCGGAAACTCCATTAAGTTGGGGTGTTCCGGGTGGAGTAAGTTGTGAGATAATCCCACAACTCCTAAGATGATCTTGGAAGGCATCGCTTAGGTATTCACCTCCTCTATCGGTACGTAGTACCTTAATTGTCTTATTGAGTTGATTTTGTACTTCGTTTTGATATCCTTTGAATGCTTCAAACGTTTCGTCCTTGTGTCTTAATAAGTAGACATATCCGAAACGACTAAAGTCATCAATGAAAGTAACAAAGTATCTTTCACCTTTCCTAGTCATGGGTTTAAAGGGTCCACATACATCCGAATGTATTAATCCCA
Source organism: Rutidosis leptorrhynchoides (assembly GCF_046630445.1). Lineage (NCBI taxonomy): Eukaryota > Viridiplantae > Streptophyta > Magnoliopsida > Asterales > Asteraceae > Rutidosis > Rutidosis leptorrhynchoides. The sequence continues at coordinate 247,740,774 of NC_092337.1, forward strand.
ATAAATCTTTAGCCCTTTCATAGGTCCCTTTGAAAGGTGCTTTAGTCATCTTGCCTTGTAAACAAGATTCACATACTTCAAACGAATCCATTTCAATTGATTTCAAAAGTCCATTCTTTTGAAGTGTATGTATTCGGTTCTTGTTTATGTGACCAAGGCGACAATGCCATAAGTAGGAATCACTCAAATCCCTTTTGAGTTTCTTGGTGCTTGTATGGTACATTGAGCTACTAGATGATGTGTCATCATGAACCAATTCATAAATTCCATTTGAAGGCGAAGCCTTGAAATAGAATACATTATCTTTAGAAACATGAATATCATCATCAATAAAATTAACAACGTAACCACATTGTTTTAAGCGAGAAATAGAAATAATGTTTCTACACAAATCCGGAGCATACAAAACATTTTCTAAAATAAGTTCCAATCCGCTTGGAAGCTTTAATATAAAATCTCCTTGAGCTTTAACATGCACCTTTGCACCATTGCCCATGTAGAGACTTGATGTTCCCGCCTTATGATCACTTCTTTTGAACCCCTGCAAAGAATTGCAAATATGAGTTCCACATCCAGTGTCTAATACCCATGTATTAGAAGAAGTAATACTTAGCTCTATATATACCATATATATATTACCTGAGGTTTGCCCTGCATCCCTCTTGTCCTTCAACTCTTTAAGATAGACCGGACAGTTTCGTTTCCAATGACCCATCTCACCGCAACCGAAACATGGGTCTTCCTTGGGGTTTGCCTTCTCGGCTACCTTTTGCTTCTTAGCCTTGTTGATGGTTGGGGTAACCATCTTCCCCTTCCCTTTGCCTTGATGGGCGGGTCCTTTTCTCTTAGCCACTTTTGGCTTAGAGGTGTTACCTTTAGACCCACTTTGATCGATTGCTAACACGGGTAAAGTCCTTTTACCCATGCTTGTTTCCGCCGTCCTAAGCATACCATGAAGCTCACCTATGCTCTTATCCATCCCATTCATGTTGTAATTAATTACAAATTGATCAAACCTCTTTGATAGGGAGTTAAGGATAAGATCGGTGGCTAACTCATTAGATATGTTAAGGTTAAGACGGTTAGCACGATCGATAAGGCTCTTCATCTTAAGTACATAAGATGAAACCGATTGGGTATCGTCCATACGACAAGCATGAAGCGCCCGAACCGTTTCGAAACGCTCAACACGTGCTTGTTGGAGAAACATCTCCTTCAATTGTGTTATCATGTCGTATGCGCTATGATGCTCGAAATCCTTTTGGAGTTCGGGTATCATAGTCCCAAGCATTAAGCATGAGACTTGAAGGGAGTCGTGGCAATACTTATCGTAAGAGGCCATTGCCTCCACATCACTCTCATCCGGTTGATCGGGAATGGGGTCCTCAAGCACATACATTTTATCCTCTTGTTTGAGGACAATCCGAAGATTGCGGAACCAATCCATAAAATTTGTATGGTTGAGTTTGTCTTTCTCGAGGAGAGACCGTAACGATAGGTTGTTAAAGTTAAGTGGTGCGTTGTTCATGTTGTTGTTGTTATTAGCGGCCATCTACAAAATTCAACAAAGTTCTTTTAAGTATCGATTTGGATTTAATAAACAATGCCCTTTTAATTTGTTTTATTAAATATTAGAATCCAACGGTAAATCCAATTTCGGTTAGGTGACCTTTATCCCGTCATTTGATTTAGCTAGGTAGTCATAATGACAATTGCAATCCTTTTGCAACTTCTAAGTTATGGGATCATGCAATCCTTTTGCATGGCATATTAATCCCATCAACGCCTATTTGTTCCTCATGCTTCGGTGACCCTAAGTTCATGATTCCCAAATCAAGTCGTCCTACTTGTGTAGACATGTAGACTTAACATACAAGTGGTTAGGTGACCTTTATCCCACAAGCATGCAAAGTGTACTTTATTCATATTAGTTCACTCATGACGGTTAGGTGACCTTTATCCCATCATGAGATTCCTAATATGTCTAAGTGTTTCCACAAAAGGATGGCGTTTAACTTGTTTATCTTGTATTAGTAAAGGGATTTTAGGTTTTCTACATTCTAGTTTAGAAAACAAAGTGCTATACACCAACATGCATTTGGTGTGTAGTATGTTTATGAAAAACCCATTTTCATGTGCCTTTTAGTAACCAATTACTAGTTTTAACCATTTCATTACCTTTTTAAATAAACCATTTTATTCAAGTCTAATAACCAATTATTAGTGTCATTTTGTTATGTTTTATTATAACCATTTTATAATGTATTATGCAAGTGTAATCATGTGATGATCTTGTAGCAACCAAACATACAAACATACACAAACATGCATAGCAAAGTGTTCACAATCAAGAGCCATTTTGGTAGACATTTGTTTAGCCAATAAACAAATGTCACCTAAGGGGTTAAACCAAAGTAAGAGATTTTACCAAAATCTCCCACTTAATCTTGTAATCTTCAAAACTTCATCTTGTAATCTTCTTCATGAATCTTCACTTTCATTTTACAAAATCATATCCTAATACAATTTTTCTAGAAAATGAAATAACAACCTATTCTATTTTACAAACCAAAATAGAACAAATTACATACAAAATTACAAGATTAATTACAACCTTTCCAAACCAAAATTACAAAATAATTACAACCATAAGAATGAATATTACAAATCAAGAATAATCACCAAATCATTCAACCAAACAAACACACGGTCTAGGCTCGATTGTGAACAACAACATAACAATAATCTTGGCCAAACTTGAAGTCCAAACCCACTTTTGGAGCTCCAAAAATTCGGCCTACACCATAAACCCCACCAAAACTCAAAATTTTTACATTCTACTTTCATGCATGTTAGTAGATTGTAAAATAAATGAGTTTTCTAGCCAAAAACAAGAAGCATATTCCTATGACTTTGGCTCTTGATACCATTGTAAGGATTCAAAAGATTACCAAGTTTCCATATCCATATATATTTATGTCTAAAATCAATTTAGTTAACATAGAAAGCGGAAGCATTTTGATTTTAATCTTTACCAAGTTTGACCACTTAAACATGAATCCCAAAATAGATCAAGTCAAGATAATATGCTTACAAAGTAAGAGAGCTAGTTTAGAGTTATACCTACTCCAAGTTAGGAGGTAATAAATGGATGAAGATGAAGATGATGAATATGATGAACTAGCAAGTTTCTAACTTGAAACCTCAAGCTTGTAATACCCCAAACTTTGCACCAACACCTTGTACTTTGGTTAGGATTTAATGATACTTGAATTAGCTTGCAAAAAAATTAAAATGAACCCCCTTTGAATGCCCAAACCCCACGGTTTTACAGCAGGTTTTTGAGAGTCTTTTGTGCAGAATTTTTGCTTGCTTTGATGTGTAAAATGCATGTGTTGGTGGTCTCCCATAATGCCTTGGTTAAATGCAATTTTGAATGGAAGAAACCAAGTAAAAGACAAGTCAAATGACATGCTTACTCCTACTACCAATGCCACTTGCAAGTTTTAAATAAAATGGTTTTCTTTTATAAAATGAGATTTTATAAAATACATTTTATAAAACTACCATTTTATTTATTATGTGTACATTATTTATAAAACCTATTTTATAAAAGAATGTAACATTATTTATTAATTATTTAACCTATAAATAATTAAATCCATATTATATAAATCATTCCATAATTTATATATATATATGTACACATCAAGTAATATTTCAGAAAACCATTTTTCTTAAAGTTCAAGTGTCGCGTATTCGATCAATGATCCAATCGTTAAGATCAAATACGAATGAGGTGTCGATAAGTTTGTTATTGGGTATGACCCGACTTGGATCAAAACATATTAGCCACGTTAATTTAATATGTCTCTCGGGCATATGAAATACCTTCATATGGATGGGGTATACAATGGATGGAATGTTAAGCTTTGATAATTGGGTGCTCGTGAAACAAACTTTTGGAATGTATTACTATTATTTCATTGATGCAAATCTTGTGGTTCACTTGTACTCACTTACTTAAACCTATGATTTCACCAACGTTTTCGTTGACAGATTTCTATGTTTTTCTCAGGTCTTGCACGATATGTGAAACATGCTTCCGCTTACTATCTGATACTTGCATCCGATGTCGAGTATACATGCATTTCATGGAGCGTCTTTTGACTTTACTTTAAACCGTGTCGCCTAGATTTCAACCGTACTTATAACGTTGTAACTTAACTTTTGGTTGAACAATTCTTGTAAACTTTGAAACAATCTTTATTTTGAAATGAAGGCGACATATTTTGGTCAAACGTTATCTTAAAGACTTATAATCAGGTAATGGGACCCACGTAGCTGACGCCGTCACTTGACGATTTGTCGGGGTCGCTACAAGTGGTATCAGAGCCTTGGTTGTAGGGATTTAGAGTTCATTTGTGTCCACCCCGAGTCATAGGGTACATAGGTGAATCTAGACTACAACCGGCATATAGACTGAAGTAGGAATTACTTGACTATTTGTGCATTTATACTCGAACTTTTCTATCATATCTAACTCGTATTCGATCTTGATCTTACGTTGATAAATTTGTTGACGCGCCACCTTGACTTTATAAAGTAATGTTTAATGCACATGTAAATCAGGGTAATATAATTTCCGGGATTATATTACGGTGATTCACATGGACGTTCCGACATTATGACGTAAAGAATTTAAGGCGAGTCAAGGAAAAATTTCCTCTCTATCCTTATTCCATACTCCGGTTAGTATTGTTGAAAATACTAACCAACGATATTCTTGTGTCATGAAGGAACAATGGCTCACCAAGGTCAACACAATACTCCTCTCGAAACCCTAGAACAAGCTCTTCAACGAATGATAACCACCGCCGTGAGTACGGCCGTGGCCGATCACTTTTCTAACAACAACAATCATGGAACCGGTAATTCAAACGAAGGTTGCTCCTACAAGAACTTCATGAAGTACAATCCTCCCACTTTCGATGGAACCGGGGGACCGGTTACTCTCACCCGATGGTTTGAACAAACAGAATCCGTTTTTAGCATAAGCGGTTGTCAGGACCAAGATAAGGTCAAGTTTTCCACCCTCACTCTTACCGGTATCGCTCTCTCATGGTGGAACACGTATGTACAATCAGTGGGTATCGATGAAGCCCTTACACTCTCTTGGACCGAATTAAGAGAAAGAATGATCACCGAATACTTCCCGCGCGATGAGACTCGAAGGCTCGAGCAAGGGCTAAGGAATTTAAGAACGGTCGGGAATGACCTCGGAGCTTATAATCAACGGTTTATCGAACTAGTCTCAATGTGTCCAAATCTCATGACTCCCGAATCCCTAAGAGTCGAACTTTACATGGATAGCCTCCCTAAGAGCATTCAACACGGGGTAATGGCATCCCAACCCACTAACCTACAAGAGGCTTTAACAATGGCCCGTCATACTTTAGACACGGCGAATGAAATGGAAACGCCGGCACCAATGGTCGAGAACCAATCTAGCGGCAATAAAAGAACATGGGAAGCCTCTCAATCAAGCAACCACAACCACAACAACCTCTCCAAGAAGCCTTTCGCCTCCAACGACAAGAAAGGCTATACCGGAAAACTACCTTTTTGTAACGAATGCCACAAGCATCACTTTGAAGGATGTGGCAGGTTTCGCCACCGGCGCCAAGGACCCGTCGCTCGAAAGATGCCCAACACACACAGAACGGGTGCTTGCTTCGAATGTGGCCAACTGGGTCATTTTAGGAATGTGTGCCCAAATAAGAAAATCAACCCCAACGCACGCCGTTGAACCTTCGACATCGACACCAAGGATGCCCGGAACGACGATGGACTAGTAACGGGTACGTTTCTTCACAACAAACCGTATATTTCATACTTGTTCGATTCGATTACCGCTAGACGTTTTACAACCAAGACTTTGACTTGTACTCATTACCTTCCATTTTTTTTTCTCCCTAGATACTATTTAGGCGATTTAAGCGACCAACGGAAAAATATTGTATGCCTATAAATATTATCGGAGGATATACGTTAAGAAATTGAACTCGACACCAATAGAACTAAGGAACTCAAAACCTATTCATTAAGGAGAAATTGTTGCCCTACATTTATGTATAGATTATTGTGAACTAAGAAATTTTCGGTTGGAAACCGATACCCTCTCCCTCGCATCCATGACCTCATGATTATTTGCACGAATCTCGTATGTTCCAAATCGACCTCCGTTCCGGTTATCATCAATTGGGGGTTAAGTGAGACGATGTCTCCTAAGCCATCTTCCGAACTCGCAACGTTAGTTGTAAATCTCTCTTAGTACCGTTTGATTTATTTAGGACTCCGTCCGTATTCATGAACCTCCTAAACCACGTATGCAACTTATCTAGACAAATCTGTTATCGTATTTATGGATGACATCTTAACTTATTTAAGTAAAGAAGGAAAACGAACAACATCACCATCTTACGCTCGAACTTTTGAGAAAAGAGCAACTCTATACCAAATTCTCCGAGTGAGAATTTCTGTTGAACGAAGTCCAATTTTCTAGACCATGATGTTAATGGTCAAGGCATTACAATCAATCTCGAAATCAAGCCACATGTAATCAGGAAACTCTACCAACTCGGACTTGTATTCGTAAAAAAAAAAAAAAAAAAAATCTTAGATCTCGTCTGTTATTACCAAAGATTCATTTCTGACTTTTCTCGTGTTACCCGACTTTTAAACTCGTTAACTCACTAAGGGAAAACTTTAAACTTCTCCGTGTTCGAACCTTGAGCGTGATTCTTCACACCAACATTTCTAGCTAAATTCGTACAACACCAGATGGGACTCAAATATGGAAATAGTTCTAGTTGGACGCCGAAAGGCATACTCCCTCGACTCGAAATCAACGGAACGGAAATTCGTTATTTTGCACGAAGAATTCGAATACTAAATTGTGGATCCGATCAATTTTCTCGTCATCCCGTACCACACTACCTACCTCTGTTATTTCACCGTCACCGTATGATATTACTGGGATTTAAGATAACACACAATCCAACGATACTTCACTCTTCTTTGACTTAACGCCCTTCTGTTTCTGATAATCGGTAAACTATTATTCAACCCCGAACTATACAACTACGTGTACTACCTCGTTTCTCTTTCAGACTTCAACTTTTGACAACTAGAGGCACGTTATGGCAACCTCGAGATGTAAACTCATCCTATTCTAAGTCCTCATTTCACTACTATCTTTACCGTTCGCATTTCCGTTTAAAGAAACTCCTTGTAACATTTCTCCATGGATAGAGAAACTCCTCATATTACATAAGTAATCGCCACGAGGGTGAATAGTCCTAACGAACATTTTTCGAACCCTAACTAACTTGTTCAAACGTATCTTAAGAGATTCTATTCCAACACGGTGTATCTTTGTCAATTCTATTCCGTATCTTAAGAGATTCTGTTCAAATACTCGTTTCACTTCTAGTTTTACAAGAAACCTTGGAGACCCGCTTAGACATGAGTACCGCGTACCACCCATAAACAGATGAACCGAACAAACGAACGATTTACGTCTTCGAAAGACATGTTTCAAACTTGCATGGTCGCTTTTAGTAGATCCCTCTTACAACAGTAGTTACCACTCGTGTGTTCACACGCACTTTCTGAAACCCTATATGACCGCTAATGTCATACCCCTATTCGTTGGACCAAAGCATGTGGCAAACAAAACACCGAATCTTAACTCATCCAAGAAACAACAATTGAGATAATCCAAGTCCGAGAAGGGCTCGAGACGACCCGTAGTCGCCCAAAAGAGTCATACCAAACTTAGATGAAAACCTCACAAATCCCAGTGTGTAACCGCGTAATATTGAGAAACCGCACCTTGGAAAGGTGTAATCCATTTTGGGAAATTGAGAAAGGCTATATCCGCAATATCGAACCTTTTGAAACCTTGGGGCGTATTGGAACCGCTTCCTATCGTTTAGAACTTCCGACTCAATTAAGTTTCCGTTTACCCTACATTTCGTGTAACAAACTTAGAAACGTGTCCTGCGGAACAGGAACGTGCAATCCTTCTAGATGCACCAACTATTGATGACAAACTCCTCCTCATAGGAAAAACCGGCTGAACTTGTGGATCGTAAAACCAAGCCCTAATACAACGTAACACCCCGACTATCCGGATTCGTGGAATGTCCAAGAAAGTACCTTCAATCATTCGTAGAGTTACTACACTAGGTCTCGAGTAAGAGACATCGACTATTACTTCCAACTAAATTTCGGGACGAAATTTCTTTTGAGGTGTGGATAATGTAACATCCCGCATTTTTCCATTTAATTTATTTTAACACCGTCTTTTTTTTTATAAAATCTTTCGTCATTTAATTTGGTATCTTTCGTTAACTAACGTTCATAATATCCTCGTTATTTAATTATAACGTCACCCGTTTACTCGAGCGTTTTAAAATATTCGTTTGGTTATTTTCCGCACCCGACTACAAACTCGAGGGACTAAAATTGACACGGGGCAAACTAGTTGACTAGGTCACCTAGTCTACCCCAATCACCACCATTCAATCACCTCCATCTCTCTCTCTTTCTCTCTAGCAAGAACACACACACAAACACCCAATTCAAACATTCATCATCTAAATTCGGATCGGGAAGCAAACTTCAAAACAAATTACATATTCGTGATCCTCTCATCATTCTCTACGATTTGATACTAACTACACCGAGTTTGGGTAACTTTCTAAAAACACTAAATTTCTCTAAATTCGTTTTATATACTTGAAATTGTGTTAGTTAGTGTCTATGGCTCGTGTCTAGCATGAATATATGAATTACTTGCTCGATTTGTTGTTTTGAGTAACTAGTTTGAACATTCGAAATGGGTTTGCTTAATCTTGCATTTTGGAAGATTAAATGTTGTTTGATTGTTAGAGTTCATGTTTTAATTGTGTTACTAGTATCACTAGCTTCGTTTTGATGTGTAGGTTGATTTGTAAAACTTCATAAACTTGATTAGTGATTTTGGTGATTTTGGATTAGGGTTTGATAAGCTTTATATGAACTTTTGGTGCATCAAATGCTATGAATTGTTGTTGATAAGTGTTTAGTTTCAATGTGTGTTTGATTACCTTCGAAACGTCATATCATACATGTAAATTGGTTGCCCGAATCATGAAATGCGTTTTTAGAACTTGAAACTTTGATTATGAACGTTTAATGCGGTTTTTGGTTGTTTAAAGTGAAAGTTTGATTGATGATATGTGTTTAGTTGCATTCCTCGTCAAAATACCTTTCCAACGATGTATGATAGGCGTTATAAGCGTTTGCGGGTCAAGTGTTGTGTTAGAATAGGTTTTGGCTCGTGTACACTTTTGAAAAACAGAAAATGCCTGCACAGAGGGTGGCGCGGCGCGCCCCTTCCCCGCGCGGCGCGCAATCTGGCCTGGCCAGATTCTGCCCACTTTGTCCCTTTTCACGTAAAATGTTTGACTAGCTACCGACCTCCGATTCACATGAAACTTGTTTTAATATACTTGTATATGAATAATTAGCATGGAAAATTTGTCCGGGACCCGACCCGAACATGTTGACTTTTTCGTTGACTTTGACCCGGCCAAGTTTGACTTTTTGTCAAACTTAACCAATTAATTATGCAATCTTCCTAACATGCTTTTATACTTGTATCTTGCATGAAACTTGACAATTTGCTTCACATGCTATATTAATCGAGTCGTATTGAGCCATAGGACTAATTGAACATCTTTGACCGTTTGTGTTTACCGTTATTGATACAACCTAATTGTTTAGGTCGAGACTAGCATTGTTCCTTGCACGTTTACTTGTTGAAGTACTATTTCACTCTTGCAATCAAAGGTGAGATCATAGTCCCACTTTTACTCTTTTTGAACTTATATTTGGGATGAGAAAACATAAACGATTCTTTTGAACTAAGTGAACACAAGAACGGGAAAACAAACATTCTACATACAAGTTTAGAACAAAAATCCTCAATTCGATTATCATTAGTTACACTTGCCGGGTGTAAGCGAGAACTTATGTTATATGGCCATATGGGTTGACAACCCTCATCTTTGACGGTTCGCTACCGTCTACGGATGAAATATATTTTCGAGAATCAGTGTTTGTTCTAGCACTATGGATGGGGTATACAATGGATGGAATGTTAAGCTTTGATAATTGGGTGCTCGTGAAACAAACTTTTGGAATGTATTACTATTATTTCATTGATGCAAATCTTGTGGTTCACTTGTACTCACTTACTTAAACCTATGATTTCACCAACGTTTTCGTTGACAGATTTCTATGTTTTTCTCAGGTCTTGCACGATATGTGAAACATGCTTCCGCTTACTATCTGATACTTGCATCCGATGTCGAGTATACATGCATTTCATGGAGCGTCTTTTGACTTTACTTTAAACCGTGTCGCCTAGATTTCAATCGTACTTATAACGTTGTAACTTAACTTTTGGTTGAACAATTCTTGTAAACTTTGAAACAATCTTTATTTTGAAATGAAGGCGACATATTTTGGTCAAACGTTATCTTAAAGACTTATAATCAGGTAATGGGACCCACGTAGCCGACGCCGTCACTTGACGATTTGTCGGGGTCGCTACACGCTGCTCTAGTGTTATCACCGCATGAACTGTTTAACTTGCATTCAGACTTTAATACATTTGAAACTATGTTTTGTAACGACCTAAGGGTCACATAAATTTATTCATGCTTGCTATTCGTAGAAGCATACTGTTGGGGTAAAACATTTGATGTCGGTTATGACGTCACCTTTTTATCGTGAATGCAACTTCTTTTATTACAGCATATAGTACTTAACCTTGTAATGATCCTGTTGTTGATGATTCGTACACGATGGTTTTGTACGGGGCATCACAATAATAATATATCACATACAAATATTCTTCAAACTTACAACTTCGCTATATTACATATAACATGAAATATAGTACACTATGATACAGAATAGTTTTGAAGATAAATCTAGTTAATATGCAAGTTGTTCAGCAAAGGAAATAAAGACACGTAATTCATAAGTCCAGAAACAAGTCATGCATTCTGGTTTTACTAAGACGACTTCCCATCCTTGGTCTTGTGGAAAATAACCGTTATGACCATTGGCTAGGCAGCATGTTGTAACGTCATCAAAAGGACGAGGGTTTCGTAATGTCCAACAGCCCCGTAATAATCTAAAAACCTTGTTTCTCACCCCAACTACTGAATCCGTCACTTGTGGGAAGGTTTTATTTAAAAGTTGCAATCCAATATTCTTTTTCTCACTTTGGTAAGAAGCGACCATCACTAACCCGTAAGCATAACATGCTTCTTTATGTTGTATGTTAGAAGCTCTTTCTAATTCACGAAATCCTATGCTGGGATATGTTGAGTCAAAATAGGTTCTTAACCCGTAGCATAAAATTGCATTTGGGTTCCCCGTTTTTAACGCTTTAAAGAAAACACGGCGTAACTTACGGTCTCCCCAATGTGATATACCCCACCTATCAAAGGAAAGCCTTTTATAAACTAAGGCATTTCTGGAAAGTGTTTCAAATGTTTGACAAATTAATTTTGCCATAACTAAATGTGCTGATGAATTCTGACCGACTCTAGACAAGATTTCCTCAATCATATCCTCTGGTAGGTCTTCTAAAATATTCGGTTGTCTACCCTTAACGTCCATTTTGTTTTTATACTGTAAAATATACAAGAATTAGATTCGTAAAAGATAATTAACAAACAATACAAGAAATTTTACATAGAACAAAAAAAAATACAAGCACACTATATTTCCATCAAATACTTCTACATGACGTTCTATACAAGTCTGTACATAAAACTTGTTTCTGGACTTATGAATTACGTGTCTTTATTTCCTTTGCTGAACAACTTGTAATCTTATTAGTTTTTGTGCCTTCAGGTTACTAATATCGTTTTATATAATGGATGTATTGAGGATCCACCTGAATACCTTATTATCAATTACTTTCGTTCATATGTCCCTAGCTAATTGTGTAGTGACCCGAACTTTTCCATGTTTATATATATATTAAATGAGATTGATATTTACATGATTAAATGTTTCCAACATGTTAAGCAATCAAACTTGTTAAGACTTGATTAATTGAAATATGTTTCATATAGACAATTGACCACCCAAGTTGACCGGTGATTCACGAACGTTAAAACTTGTAAAAACTATATGATGACATATATATGGATATATATATATAGTTAACATGATACTATGATAAGTAAACATATCATTAAGTATATTAACAATGAACTACATATGTAAAAACAAGACTACTAACTTAATGATTTTTAAACGAGACATATATGTAACGATTATCGTTGTAAAGACATTTAATGTATATATATCATATTAAGAGATATTCATACATGATAATATCATGATAATATAATAATTTAAAATCTCATTTGATATTATAAACATTGGGTTAACAACATTTAACAAGATCGTTAACCTAAAGGTTTCAAAACAACACTTACATGTAACGACTAACGATGACTTAACGACTCAGTTAAAATGTATATACATGTAGTGTTTTAATATGTATTTATACACTTTTGAAAGACTTAAATACACTTATCAAAATACTTCTACTTAACAAAAATGCTTACAATTACATCCTCGTTCAGTTTCATCAACAATTCTACTCGTATGCACCCGTATTCGTACTCGTACAATACACAGCTTTTAGATGTATGTACTATTGGTATATACACTCCAATGATCAGCTCTTAGCAGCCCATGTGAGTCAACTAACACATGTCGGAACCATCATTTGGCAACTAGCATGAAATATCTCATAAAATTACAAAAATATGAGTAATCATTCATGACTTATTTACATGAAAACAAAATTACATATCCTTTATATCTAATCCATACACCAACGACCAAAAACACCTACAAACACTTTCATTCATCAATTTTCTTCATCTAATTGATTTCTCTCAAGTTCTATCTTCAAGTTCTAAGTGTTCTTCATATATTCTACAAGTTCTAGTTACATAAAATCAAGAATACTTTCAAGTTTGCTAGCTCACTTCCAATCTTGTAAGGTGATCATCCAACCTCAAGAAATCTTTGTTTCTTACAGTAGGTTATCATTCTAATACAAGGTAATAATCATATTCAAACTTTGGTTCAATTTCTATAACTATAACAATCTTATTTCAAGTGATGATCTTACTTGAACTTGTTTTCGTGTCATGATTCTGCTTCAAGAACTTCGAGCCATCCAAGGATCCGTTGAAGCTAGATCCATTTTTCTCTTTTCCAGTAGGTTTATCCAAGGAACTTAAGGTAGTAATGATGTTCATAACATCATTCAATTCATACATATAAAGCTATCTTATTCGAAGGTTTAAACTTGTAATCACTAGAACATAGTTTAGTTAATTCTAAACTTGTTCGCAAACAAAAGTTAATCCTTCTAACTTGACTTTTAAAATCAACTAAACACATGTTCTATATCTATATGATATGATAACTTAATGATTTAAAACCTGGAGACACGAAAAACACCGTAAAACCGGATTTACGCCGTCGTAGTAACACCGCTGGCTGTTTTGGGTTAGTTAATTAAAAACTATGATAAACTTTGATTTAAAAGTTGGTATTCTGAGAAAATGATTTTTATTATGAACATGAAACTATATCCAAAAATTATGGTTAAACTCAAAGTGGAAGTATGTTTTCTAAAATGGTCATCTAGACGTCGTTCTTTCGACTGAAATGACTACCTTTACAAAAACGACTTGTAACTTATTTTTCCGACTATAAACCTATACTTTTTCTGTTTAGATTCATAAAATAAAGTTCAATATGAAACCATAGCAATTTGATTCACTCAAAACGGATTTAAAATGAAGAAGTTATGGGTAAAACAAGATTGGATAATTTTTCTCATTTTAGCTACGTGAAAATTGGTAACAAATCTATTCCAACCATAACTTAATCAACTTGTATTGTATATTATGTAATCTTGAGATACCATAGACACGTATACAATGTTTCGACCTATCATGTCGACACATCTATATATATTTCGGAACAACCATAGACACTCTATATGTGAATGTTGGAGTTAGCTATACAGGGTTGAGGTTGATTCCAAAATATATATAGTTTGAGTTGTGATCAATACTGAGATACGTATACACTGGGTCGTGGATTGATTCAAATAATATTTATCGATTTATTTCTGTACATCTAACTGTGGACAACTAGTTGTAGGTTACTAACGAGGACAGCTGACTTAATAAACTTAAAACATCAAAATATATTAAAAGTGTTGTAAATATATTTTGAACATACTTTAATATATATGTATATATTGTTATAGGTTCGTGAATCAACAGTGGCCAAGTCTTACTTCCCGACGAAGTAAAAATCTGTGAAAGTGAGTTATAGTCCCACTTTTAAAATCTAATATTTTTGGGATGAGAATACATGCAGGTTTTATAAATGATTTACAAAATAGACACAAGTACGTGAAACTACATTCTATGGTTGAATTATCGAAATCGAATATGCCCCTTTTTATTAAGTCTGGTAATCTAAGAATTAGGGAACAGACACCCTAATTGACGCGAATCCTAAAGATAGATCTATTGGGCCTAACAAACCCCATCCAAAGTACCGGATGCTTTAGTACTTCGAAATTTATATCATATCCGAAGGGTGTCCCGGAATGATGGGGATATTCTTATATATGCATCTTGTTATTGTCGGTTACCAGGTGTTCACCATATGAATGATTTTTATCTCTATGTATGGGATGTGTATTGAAATATGAAATCTTGTGGTCTATTGTTACGATTTGATATATATAGGTTAAACCTATAACTCACCAACATTTTTGTTGACGTTTAAAGCATGTTTATTCTCAGGTGAATATTAAGAGCTTCCGCTGTTGCATACTAAAATAAGGACAAGATTTGGAGTCCATGTTTGTATGATATTGTGTAAAAACTGCATTCAAGAAACTGATTTCGATGTAACATATTTGTATTGTAAACCATTATGAAATGGTCGTGTGTAAACAGGATATTTTAGATTATCATTATTTGATAATCTACGTAAAGCTTTTTAAACCTTTATTTATGAAATAAAGGTTATGGTTTGTTTTAAAAATAAATGCAGTCTTTGAAAAACGTCTCATATAGAGGTCAAAACCTCGCAACGAAATCAATTAATATGGAACGTTTTTAATCAATAAGAACGGGACATTTCAGTTGGTATCAGAGCGTTGGTCTTAGAGAACCAGAAAATTTGCATTAGTGTGTCTTATCGAGTTTGTTAGGATGCATTAGTGAGTCTGGACTTCGACCGTGTTTTCTTTAAAAATGATTGCTTAACATTTTGGTTGGAAACTATATATTTTTAACATATGAATATTATGTGATATATTAATCTCTTAACGTGTTTGATATTATGTGATAGATGTCTACCTCTAGAACAAGTCCCATTGACTCACCTAATAATAATGAAGAGTCAAATGTAAATTGGAATGATTTGTGGACTGATTCACAAGTTCCCGAAGAGGAACCGGAAGAAGAGTCGGAACCGGAAGAAGAATCGGAACCGGAAGAAGAATCGGAACCGGATGAAGAAATAGAACCGGTGGGGGAAATAATAAAACGGTTAAGTAAAAGAAAATCCTTAACCAACCGACCAAAGTTAATTATGGTCAATGGTGTTTCCGCCAAGGAAGCAAAATATTGGGAGGATTACCAATTCTCCGATGAATCGGATTCCGACGAGAATTCCGATGATGTTATAGAAATTACCCCAACTGAATTTAAAAAGGTAAAAGAAAATAATAAGGGAAAGGGCATAAAAATAGAGAAATCTAATTCCAACCCCGATGAACTTTATATGTATCATCAACCCCCGAAGTCCTTAAGTTGTAACAATGACCCGGGAACCTCCAAACCACCAGGTTTTTCTAAACCAATGTGGACAACGACGACTCGTATTAGGGGAACATCATATATCCCTAGAAACTTGGCAAAACGAACCAAAACCGAAGAAGAAGAAACGAGCGAGTCGGAATAAGATAGTTGTATTCGTGTGGTGTAATATATGTAATATAGTGTTCTTATGCTTTATGATATATGTAAAAATTGCTTGTATTAATAAGTATTTTTTTATGAATCTAACTCTTGTCTATTTTACAGTTTAAAAACACAAAATGGATAGACAACCCAATATTTTAAGAGACCTACCCGGAGACATGATTGATGAAATCTTGTCTAGAGTCGGCCAGAATTCTTCGGCACAACTATTTAAGGCGAGATCAGTTTGTAAGACATTCGAAGAACGTTCCAAGAATGTCTTGGTTTATAAGAGACTTTCGTTTGAAAGATGGGGGATATCACATTGGGAAACCCATAAGTTATGATGTGTTTACTTTGACGCATATATTGCGGGGAACCCAAATGCTATTTTACGCAACGAGTTAAGAAATTATTTTGACTCAATATATCCGAATATTGGACTTCGTGATTTAGAAAAAGCGGCTAACATGCAACATAAAGAAGCATGTTATGCTTACGGATTAGTAATGTTCGCTTCTCACCAAAGTGAGAACAAGAACATCGGGCTACAACTATTAAACAAAACATTTCCACAAGTGACGGAGTCGGTAATTGGGGTAAGAAATGAGGTTTTTAGATTATTACGGGACTTTTGGACATTACGTAACCCTCGTCCCTTTGATGACGTTACAACACGCTGTCTTATCAACGGCCATAACGGTTATGTTGCACAAGACCAAGGATGGGAAGTAGTCCTAGTAAAACCAGAATGCATGACTTGTTTCTGGACGTATGAATTACGTGTCTTTATTGCCTTTGCTGAACGACTTGTGTACTAGCTAGAATTGTCTTCACAACTATCTTGTATCAAAGTTATTGTGTGCTATATTTCATGCTTTATGTAAAATAAGCGGTATTGTAAGTTTGTAAAATATTGTATAAAAGTTTGAACGCGAAATATTATTATAATCAGTTTTTCATATAGAATTGTAGTAGTTGAATTGTATATTAGCTACTAAGTATGAACTTAACGGGTAGGTACTACCCGAATTTAAACTTATAAAACGCTAATATGAAGAAAAAGCTTTTATAAATGAGTTCATATTATGCTACGAAATACTATTAACTACTCTTAATATTCTGTATGATTAACTTGTTCCATTTAACTATTTTGAAGGAAATGGCACCGACTACTCGACACACCGTGAATATGAATGAAGAGGAATTCCGTACTTTTCTAGCTTCAAACATAGCCGCAGTACAGGCTGCGCTACATACCAACAATAACCTTGGATCTAACAGTACAGGAAATCGTGTAGGATGCACCTACAAAGAATTCACTGCCTACAAACCTTTGGAATTTAATGGAACCGAAGGACCGATCGGATTGAAACGGTGGACCGAGAAGGTTGAATCGGTGTTTGCCATAAGTAAGTGTACTGAAGAGGACAAAGTGAAGTACGCTACGCATACCTTCACAGGTTCTGCGTTTACATGGTGGAATACCTATCTAGAGCAAGTGGGACAAGATGATGCGTACGCACTACCGTGGTCAGCATTCAAGCACTTGATGAACGAGAAGTACCGTCCCAGAACCGAGGTCAATAAGCTCAAGACAGAACTTAGAGGGTTACGAACCCAAGGATTTGATATTACCACGTATGAAAGACGATTCACAGAATTGTGCCTATTGTGTCCGGGAGCATTCGAAGATGAGGAAGAGAAGATCGACGCGTTTGTGAAAGGATTACCGGAAAGAATCCAAGAAGATATAAGTTCACACGAGCCCGCCTCCATACAACAGGCATGTAGAATGGCTCACAAACTAGTGAACCAGATTGAAGAAAGAATTAAAGAACAGACTGCTGAAGAGGCCAATGTGAAGCAAGTCAAAAGAAAGTGGGAGGAAAACGGTGATAAGAATCACCAATACAACAACAACAGCAATTACAACAATAATCGCAACAATTATCCCAACAATCGCAACATCAATCGCAACTACAACAAACGGCCCAACAACAACAACAACAACAACAACAACAACAACTACAACAATCATCCCAACAACAATAATAACCGCAACAACAACAACAATCAGAAGCAGCTATGCCAAAGGTGTGAAAAGAATCACTCGGGGTTCTGCACCAAATTTTGCAACAAGTGTAAAAGAAATGGTCATAACGGACCAGGGGTTAATAGAACGAAAGGAACAAATGGTGTCGGAACGAGTAATGGCGGAGCAAGTAGTGTCGGAGCAAGTTATGCCAATGTAGTTTGTTATAAATGTGGAAAACCAGGCCACATTATTAGAAATTGCCCGAACCAGGAGAACACGAATGGACAAGGCCGTGGAAGAGTTTTCAATATTAATGCGGTAGAGGCACAGGAAGACCCGGAGCTTGTTACGGGTACGTTTCTTATTGACAATAAATCTGCTTACGTTTTATTTGATTCGGGTGCGGATAGAAGCTATATGAGTAGAGATTTTTGTGCTAAATTAAGTTGTCCATTGACGCCTTTGGATAGTAAATTTTTACTCGAATTAGCAAATGGTAAATTAATTTCAGCAGATAATATATGTCGGAATCGAGAAATTAAACTGGTTAGCGAAACATTTAAGATTGATTTGATACCAGTAGAGTTAGGGAGTTTTGATGTGATAATCGGTATGGACTGGTTGAAAGAAGTGAAAGCAGAGATCGTTTGTTACAAAAATGCAATTCGCATTATACGAGAAAAAGGAAAACCCTTAATGGTGTACGGAGAAAAGGGCAACACGAAGCTACATCTTATTATTAATTTGAAGGCACAAAAACTAATAAGAAAAGGTTGCTATGCTGTTCTAGCACACGTCGAGAAAGTACAAGCTGAAGAAAAGAGCATCAATGATGTTCCCATTGCAAAAGAATTTCCCGATGTATTTCCGAAAGAATTACCGGGATTACCCCCACATCGATCCGTTGAATTTCAAATAGATCTTGTACCAGGAGCTGCACCAATAGCTCGTGCTCCTTACAGACTCGCACCCAGCGAGATGAAAGAACTGCAAAGCCAATTACAAGAACTTTTAGAGCGTGGTTTCATTCGACCAAGCACATCACCGTGGGGAGCTCCTGTTTTGTTTGTCAAGAAGAAAGATGGTACATTCAGGTTGTGTATCGACTACCGAGAGTTGAACAAACTTACCATCAAGAACCGCTACCCACTACCGAGAATCGACGACTTATTTGATCAACTACAAGGCTCATCTATTTATTCAAAGATTGACTTACGTTCCGGGTATCATCAAATGCGGGTGAAAGAAGATGATATTCCAAAGACTGCTTTCAGAACACGTTACGGTCATTATGAGTTTATGGTCATGCCGTTTGGTTTAACTAATGCACCAGCTGTGTTCATGGACCTTATGAACCGAGTGTGTGGACCATACCTTGACAAGTTTGTCATTGTTTTCATTGATGACATACTTATTTACTCAAAGAATGACCAAGAACACGGTGAACATTTGAGAAAGGTGTTAGAAGTATTGAGGAAGGAAGAATTGTACGCTAAGTTTTCAAAGTGTGCATTTTGGTTGGAAGAAGTTCAATTCCTCGGTCACATAGTGAACAAAGAAGGTATTAAGGTGGATCCGGCAAAGATAGAAACTGTTGAAAAGTGGGAAACCCCGAAAACTCCGAAACACATACGCCAGTTTTTAGGACTAGCTGGTTACTACAGAAGGTTCATCCAAGACTTTTCCAGAATAGCAAAACCCTTGACTGCATTAACGCATAAAGGGAAGAAATTTGAATGGAATGATGAACAAGAGAAAGCGTTTCAGTTATTGAAGAAAAAGCTAACTACGGCACCTATATTGTCATTGCCTGAAGGGAATGATGATTTTGTGATTTATTGTGATGCATCAAAGCAAGGTCTTGGTTGTGTATTAATGCAACGAACGAAGGTGATTGCTTATGCGTCTAGACAATTGAAGATTCACGAACAAAATTATACGACGCATGATTTGGAATTAGGCGCGGTTATTTTTGCATTAAAGACTTGGAGGCACTACTTATATGGGGTCAAAAGTATTATATATACCGACCACAAAAGTCTTCAACACATATTTAATCAGAAACAACTGAATATGAGGCAGCGTAGGTGGATTGAATTATTGAATGATTATGACTTTGAGATTCGTTACCACCCGGGGAAGGCAAATGTGGTAGCCGATGCCTTGAGCAGGAAGGACAGAGAACCCATTCGAGTAAAATCTATGAATATAATGATTCATAATAACATTACTACTCAAATAAAGGAGGCGCAACAAGGAGTTTTAAAAGAGGGAAATTTAAAGGATGAAATACCCAAAGGATCGGAGAAGCATCTTAATATTCGGGAAGATGGAACCCGGTATAGGGCTGAAAGGATTTGGGTACCAAAATTTGGAGATATGAGAGAAATGGTACTTAGAGAAGCTCATAAAACCAGATACTCAATACATCCTGGAACGGGGAAGATGTACAAGGATCTCAAGAAACATTTTTGGTGGCCGGGTATGAAAGCCGATGTTGCTAAATACGTAGGAGAATGTTTGACGTGTTCTAAGGTCAAAGCTGAGCATCAGAAACCATCAGGTCTACTTCAACAACCCGAAATCCCGGAATGGAAATGGGAAAACATTACCATGGATTTCATCACTAAATTGCCAAGGACTGCAAGTAGTTTTGATACTATTTGGGTAATAGTTGATCGTCTCACCAAATCAGCACACTTCCTGCCAATAAGAGAAGATGACAAGATGGAGAAGTTAGCACGACTGTATTTGAAGGAAGTCGTCTCCAGACATGGAATACCAATCTCTATTATCTCTGATAGGGATGGCAGATTTATTTCAAGATTCTGGCAGACATTACAGCAAGCATTAGGAACTCGTCTAGACATGAGTACTGCCTATCATCCACAAACTGATGGGCAGAGCGAAAGGACGATACAAACACTTGAAGACATGCTACGAGCATGTGTTATTGATTTCGGAAACAGTTGGGATCGACATCTACCATTAGCAGAATTTTCCTACAACAACAGCTACCATTCAAGCATTGAGATGGCACCGTTTGAAGCACTTTATGGTAGAAAGTGCAGGTCTCCGATTTGTTGGAGTGAAGTGGGGGATAGACAGATTACGGGTCCGGAGATTATACAAGAAACTACCGAGAAGATCATCCAAATTAAACAACGGTTGAAAACCGCCCAAAGTCGACAAAAGAGCTACGCTGACATTAAAAGAAAAGATATAGAATTTGAAATTGGAGAGATGGTCATGCTTAAAGTTGCACCTTGGAAAGGCGTTGTTCGATTTGGTAAACGAGGGAAATTAAATCCAAGGTATATTGGACCATTCAAGATTATTGATCGTGTCGGACCAGTAGCTTACCGACTTGAGTTACCTCAACAACTCGCGAATGTACATAACACTTTCCACGTCTCGAATTTGAAGAAATGTTTTGCTAAAGAAGATCTCACTATTCCATTAGATGAAATCCAAATCAACGAAAAACTTCAATTCATCGAAGAACCCGTCGAAATAATGGATCGTGAGGTTAAAAGACTTAAGCAAAAAAAGATACCAATTGTTAAGGTTCGATGGAATGCTCGTAGAGGACCCGAGTTCACCTGGGAGCGTGAAGATCTGATGAAGAAGAAATACCCGCATCTATTTCCAGAAGATTCGTCAACACCTTCAACAGCTTAAAATTTCGGGACGAAATTTATTTAACGGGTAGGTACTGTAGTGACCCGAACTTTTCCATGTTTATATATATATTAAATGCGATTGATATTTACATGATTAAATGTTTCCAACATGTTAAGCAATCAAACTTGTTAAGACTTGATTAATTGAAATATGTTTCATATAGACAATTGACCACCCAAGTTGACCGGTGATTCACGAACGTTAAAACTTGTAAAAACTATATGATGACATATATATGGATATATATATATATATTTAACATGATACTATGATAAGTAAACATATCATTAAGTATATTAACAATGAACTACATATGTAAAAACAAGACTACTAACTTAATGATTTTTAAACGAGACATATATGTAACGATTATCGTTGTAAAGACATTTAATGTATATATATCATATTAAGAGATATTCATACATGATAATATCATGATAATATAATAATTTAAAATCTCATTTGATATTATAAACATTGGGTTAACAACATTTAACAAGATCGTTAACCTAAAGGTTTCAAAACAACACTTACATGTAACGACTAACGATGACTTAACGACTCAGTTAAAATGTATATACATGTAGTGTTTTAATATGTATTTATACACTTTTGAAAGACTTAAATACACTTATCAAAATACTTCTACTTAACAAAAATGCTTACAATTACATCCTCGTTCAGTTTCATCAACAATTCTACTCGTATGCACCCGTATTCGTACTCGTACAATACACAGCTTTTAGATGTATGTACTATTGGTATATACACTCCAATGATCAGCTCTTAGCAGCCCATGTGAGTCACCTAACACATGTCGGAACCATCATTTGGCAACTAGCATGAAATATCTCATAAAATTACAAAAATATGAGTAATCATTCATGACTTATTTACATGAAAACAAAATTACATATCCTTTATATCTAATCCATACACCAACGACCAAAAACACCTACAAACACTTTCATTCATCAATTTTCTTCATCTAATTTATTTCTCTCAAGTTCTATCTTCAAGTTCTAAGTGTTCTTCATATATTCTACAAGTTCTAGTTACATAAAATCAAGAATACTTTCAAGTTTGCTAGCTCACTTCCAATCTTGTAAGGTGATCATCCAACCTCAAGAAATCTTTGTTTCTTACAGTAGGTTATCATTCTAATACAAGGTAATAATCATATTCAAACTTTGGTTCAAATTCTATAACTATAACAATCTTATTTCAAGTGATGATCTTACTTGAACTTGTTTTCGTGTCATGATTCTGCTTCAAGAACTTCGAGCCATCCAAGGATCCGTTGAAGCTAGATCCATTTTTCTCTTTTCCAGTAGGTTTATCCAAGGAACTTAAGGTAGTAATGATGTTCATAACATCATTCAATTCATACATATAAAGCTATCTTATTCGAAGGTTTAAACTTGTAATCACTAGAACATAGTTTAGTTAATTCTAAACTTGTTCGCAAACAAAAGTTAATCCTTCTAACTTGACTTTTAAAATCAACTAAACACATGTTCTATATCTATATGATATGATAACTTAATGATTTAAAACCTGGAGACACGAAAAACACCGTAAAACCGGATTTACGCCGTCGTAGTAACACCGCTGGCTGTTTTGGGTTAGTTAATTAAAAACTATGATAAACTTTGATTTAAAAGTTGGTATTCTGAGAAAATGATTTTTATTATGAACATGAAACTATATCCAAAAATTATGGTTAAACTCAAAGTGGAAGTATGTTTTCTAAAATGGTCATCTAGACGTCGTTCTTTCGACTGAATTGACTACCTTTACAAAAATGACTTGTAACTTATTTTTCCGACTATAAACCTATACTTTTTATGTTTAGATTCATAAAATAAAGTTCAATATGAAACCATAGCAATTTGATTCACTCAAAACGGATTTAAAATGAAGAAGTTATGGGTAAAACAAGATTGGATAATTTTTCTCATTTTAGCTACGTGAAAATTGGTAACAAATCTATTCCAACCATAACTTAATCAACTTGTATTGTATATTATGTAATCTTGAGATACCATAGACACGTATACAATGTTTCGACCTATCATGTCGACACATCTATATATATTTCGGAACAACCATAGACACTCTATATGTGAATGTTGGAGTTAGCTATACAGGGTTGAGGTTGATTCCAAAATATATATAGTTTGAGTTGTGATCAATACTGAGATACGTATACACTGGGTCGTGGATTGATTCAAGATAATATTTATCGATTTATTTCTGTACATCTAACTGTGGACAACTAGTTGTAGGTTACTAACGAGGACAGCTGACTTAATAAACTTAAAACATCAAAATATATTAAAAGTGTTGTAAATATATTTTGAACATACTTTAATATATATGTATATATTGTTATAGGTTCGTGAATCAACAGTGGCCAAGTCTTACTTCCCGACGAAGTAAAAATCTGTGAAAGTGAGTTATAGTCCCACTTTTAAAATCTAATATTTTTGGGATGAGAATACATGCAGGTTTTATAAATGATTTACAAAATAGACACAAGTACGTGAAACTACATTCTATGGTTGAATTATCGAAATCGAATATGCCCCTTTTTATTAAGTCTGGTAATCTAAGAATTAGGGAACAGACACCCTAATTGACGCGAATCCTAAAGATAGATCTATTGGGCCTAACAAACCCCATCCAAAGTACCGGATGCTTTAGTACTTCGAAATTTATATCATATCCGAAGGGTGTCCCGGAATGATGGGGATATTCTTATATATGCATCTTGTTATTGTCGGTTACCAGGTGTTCACCATATGAATGATTTTTATCTCTATATATGGGATGTGTATTGAAATATGAAATCTTGTGGTCTATTGTTACGATTTGATATATATAGGTTAAACCTATAACTCACCAACATTTTTGTTGACGTTTAAAGCATGTTTATTCTCAGGTGAATATTAAGAGCTTCCGCTGTTGCATACTAAAATAAGGACAAGATTTGGAGTCCATGTTTGTATGATATTGTGTAAAAACTGCATTCAAGAAACTGATTTCGATGTAACATATTTGTATTGTAAACCATTATGAAATGGTCGTGTGTAAACAGGATATTTTAGATTATCATTATTTGATAATCTACGTAAAGCTTTTTAAACCTTTATTTATGAAATAAAGGTTATGGTTTGTTTTAAAAATGAATGCAGTCTTTGAAAAACGTCTCATATAGAGGTCAAAACCTCGCAACGAAATCAATTAATATGGAACGTTTTTAATCAATAAGAACGGGACATTTCAAATTGTTCCTAGCTAACTGATTACATTCTATTTATCGCAATTTAATTATCCCAATTTACATTCTCGCAATTTTATTTATCGTCATTTAATTTCTGTTATTTATTTTTACGCACTTTAAATATCGGAACACGTATACAAGATTTTGACATATCATATCAACGCATCTATATATATTATTTGGAATAACCATAGACACTCTATATGCAGTAATGCGGGAGTTAGCTATACAGGGTTGAGGTTGATTCTATAATAATATATATAGTTTGAGTTGTGATCGAGTCTGAGACATGTACAGGAGTCACGATACGTATTAATTAATTCGAGTATTATATATTAAACTATATATGAATTATTGAACTGTCAAGTATGGACTATCGACTGTGGACTAATAACATTGGACAATTAAAATGAATTAAAATATTGATTATAACATATGAAACTAAACAATTCTTCAAGTTTGCCACTTGATTTCATCTTAAACCTCATTGGTATCTTGACGATTACAATCCGCGTTCAAACCTTTCATGATTCTTGAAAATACCTCAATCGAGAGGTTGAACTAACCGCACTTCGTCTACGGAAGGAAAGATTTATGCATATGGTTATGCACCTGAAAATACTCGAAACCTGAGTAAACGTTTAATACGTATCTGTGCTAGCTTCTTTGGCGTTATTATTACCGAAAATAATCTTGCAATTCCTGTTCGAGATAGCTAATTTTATCACAGCTCCAGCAAATCAACTTCGACTTTTCGTTCAAAACAACCTTATTATAATCTTGATATATATGCGTGCTCTTTTGTTGTTACCGGAGAACCTTTTATATTCCACCATATTACCAACAGATGTACCAGCAACCTCGTTGCTCCTTGGCTTAAATCTCTCCAACAAATCACTATATTTATCTATTGAAGTCTCATCATGTACTCATCTACATCTTGTAACAAGAATTGCCATACCAATTACCGGGAATCAGCAAATCTGTATTGTGAATCTCTTAACGTTTCCACATCAACAGTTATATGTATCCATATAACATTTATTTCTTAGAACTGTGATCTTTCATTCTGAACTTCTGAAAAGCATCCAGTCTACGAATCAATACTTCAAAGTTTGAAAAAGCTGAATGAAGCAGCAAAAACTGTAAATGAACTTAACAGTCAAAAGTTTGATGATAAAGAAGGATACGTTGGAAAAGCTCAGAAAAGTTAGAACAGGAAAGCGGATTGAGCTAACTACGAAGGAGTCTCTGAACAAATCACGAGGATTAAACTTGTACATTAAGAATCTTGATGATTCTGTTTCTGATAAAATCTTTAGCGAATACCTTGCTTCTGACTCCAAACTCTTGCGGACAAATTTTCTTCACCACCCTTCGATATTAGAAATTTCAAGATATCATCGTATCTTTCATTATAAATATCCTCCATATTTCTGAAGATATTTTCATAACTATGCTATCTAAAATCATTAATCTGTTAGTGCTATCAGTGTTACATCATATAGAAACTGTTAGTTCCTATATTCTGTAAACTTTCGAGATTAAAATATGAATGTTATTGAAGTAATGTTAGGAACTGATGCATGAATTAGTATATAATATAATGACACTTGATCGACGTGATTATATTACAGTAAGTTATGCCGAGTTTCTAAATGGAACATGATGATTCACAGATTATAACGTCATCATGTGTCATGTTACATAACTCTTTCATTCTGATTAACTTCTGAACATATCAAGATAATATATTCTTGATAGTTCTATTCTCAGTGATTCTGATAATTTGACAAATCAAATCGTGCTATTACATTCTTTCTCGCTTAGAACATTAAGTTCATTCGAAACTCCATACTTACGAATTCTGGACCATTACTCGCTTTACTGGAAGTTGAGAAGAGAATAAAAAGGGCAAAGAGCTCCGAATTATAAGAGAAAATATTAAGTCCAATAACAACACGAAGGTTACAAACCGTGGATATTAATACGTATAGCAATATAAAGACACGGTATAATTAAGAATAGTATCACTTGAAGATAATAGCAAAAGTAAACAGATTTTTCTGGTGGAAGATTGAAAAAAAATGGATGACAAAAATGATAATTAGGAAAATATCAAGGATTAGAACGGGATTAAACATTTTCATAATCTTTTGGATGTATGAACTAAGAAAGAAAGTATAGGAATGGTGAGAATAATGGAACAGAAGAGTTTAATTTATAGTGGGAATATCAGATAGAGTAATCGAGGCAAGATGACCGCATTTAATTAAAGAGATTTTAAATCCCTTAAATCTCGAAGAATCAGATCTTATAGGTTTCGAAGATTTTCCTTAATCCCTTGAATTCTGGAATTCAACTCTGACTCTGACAAAAGTTAAGATGAATCTTTACTTACCTATTTCACTAATTGGTAATAGGTTCATTCGTACTCTTTGAATAATCGAATTATTTTTATCCATATTACTCAATGATGATAAAACTCAATTCATCAACTCATATTCGTTATGAAAACATTTTTATTGTTAGCCACGACCATCTCACTTAAATTTCGGGATGAAATTTCTTTAACGGGTAGGTACTGTGATGACCCGGAAATTTCCGATCAAATTTAAAGTTAATCTGTAAATAATTCGACACGATAAGCGAAGTCTGTAATGTTGAGTCTTAAAAATTTTAAACTGTTTCATGACTACATTTACCCTTCGACGATTCCCGACGATTCACGAACAATTAATTGTAAATAGATATGTGTGTATGTATATATAAATAATAATTCGAAATATAATTTGAAGTATTATATGTTGTTATTATTAAAAATTAATAAAATAAAATAGGATATTATAATAATTATTATTTAAAATATATCTCTCTATATAAATAAAGTATATTAAAAATAAATATTAAATGATTGTAATACTCGTTTGATATTTCGATTGATATTAAGCAAGTTAAATTCGAACTTATGTGATTTTAAAATAAATGATGATCCGAAAATTAGTTCTATAAATTTTAGGCTCATTAAAAATATATTTAGGAACTATTTGTTGAATTTTAAAACTTTTTATATTTTACTTGGGGTTGGGAGTGAACAATTAATGTAATTTTTATTTAATAGTTAATGACCGAATTTTATACCATAGTGATCAGAATAAATAAATGGACTTAATTTAAAATTTGGGATTTTTAGGAACACTTTTGTATATTAACTGTTTAGCAATGGACTCGATATAAAGCTCCGTAAATTAAGTAAATTAAGATGTCGACAGAATCAAACAAATGTATGATGGCTTTTCTGTACATAACTTTAACATGTGATTTAATCATTATATCATAATTGGATTATTTTACTGCATGCATTTGTATTTGTATGTATGTCTATATGTTAGCTGCTTATATTTACTTGGAAAGCACAAACCAAACTTTCACAAAACTACACTCGTACAAGGACAACCAACCATCACTCTCATTTAATTCTTTATATTTTTATATCCACACCCACTAGTAAATTCATATCTAGGTACATATACATATAGATACATGAATGAATGAGATGAACTATCACCACCTCAATATTTCCATCGAGCACCATCATTAACCATGACCACCTTTCGAGTCACCATACTACCATCTAACCATCACCTTTAATCCCTACGCGCTTCTACTTGATTTGTTGTTCGAACCTCATTCAAACCAAAACCCAGTTGGGTGTTCTTACTACTCGAACCATTGTTATTGCTCAACAAGGAAACCACCTTGTGTTTCCACTTCGGGCTCTTCAATCACCAACACAAACCACACACTTATGTATATTTCTCCTTCTTACTCTTGGAACCCGATCACGACTTATGTTCTTGTTTTGATCAAACGACCATCGCCAACAATTCCTGCTACTTCTCTTTTGCTCTTTGTTTTCTCCTCGTCGAATACTAACCCAACACAACAAACCATGACCAACATCGAATATCATCATCACCACCTATTAGTCGACTGCTACTTGTTACTCGTTACTTTTTCCGTGTGATAACCGCCACCTTCACAAATCACCATCCACCTTTAAAACCACGAAGACGATTTCTTGTTGCTACTGCTCGGTTCCATCTCCACCACGAAACCAAAACTCACATGAATGTTACAGCTTTTCGAAAGCTAGAGCACCATCAAAACAAAAACCCATTTGCTACTCTTTTCTTTCTTTCTGTGAAACAAACAAGCTGAATAGCTCTTTTATTTGAACAACTATCGACACCCAAAAATAACCTCACTCGGCTCACTTGTGCAATCGAAACAACAATCATACAACCCAAATTAGATCACCCTTTAATGGCTATTGTTTGATCGTTGTTGCAGCCAAGGAACCACCCTACCACCACCATAACAGGTCTTTGATGTACCACCATATATCACCATCTTTGTTAATTCTTTTCACAACAAACAACAACAACACAGACTACCCTCACATACTGTTGTCGTCTTTTTAACTCCTGTTATGAGCTGAACAACCATCAAAACCTTCACCAAACCTAAACTAATTGAACCCCTGCTGCTGCACATTTTCCTTCTGTTTACCTGTTGGAAACAAGACCACTACAACCTATTGAACATCATCAACACAGACCCATACAACCATCACTATTACTTCTAGACCTACAACTTCTGATATTAAGAATCTGTTTCTATTCCCTGTTCAAAAACCGCCATGAACACCACTATCAATATTTAGTCGATTACATATTACTGCTTCCCTATTAATGTTCGATCAGTTAATATGCTGCTGTAATTCTCTGCTATTCACTACTGCTGCTAATAATAACCCAAATTTACAAACAAGTCATTGATTATAGTCGATTACTACCAAGCCCTTCAAGAACCCCATTCAATACAATGTGTGTTCAATTCATTAAAAAAAATAATACAGAATATATATAGAAGGATGAAGGAATTAAGAGAAAATCAAGGAATCAATTATCTATTGCACCAAATAATGAACCAATCACCTGATCGTTTGATAAAGGATGATGATTAACGATAATGAATAATCGATGACCTGCTATTCACCGATGATTACTGCTTAATCGATTTATAATATTGATGATAATTGTTGATCGATTGAAGGATGATGATATTTTTTTTCTTCTCTCTGCGTTTTGCTCTTGCTAATCTCGATCTGATTGGGAGCCGCCAACAAACGCGAACTTCTTTTTATTTAGGTATAAATATAATAATAATAATAATAATAATAATAATAATAATAATAATAATAATAATAATAATAATTATTATTATTATTATTATTATTATTATTATTATTATTATTATTATTATTATTATTATTATTATTATTATTATTATTATTATTATTATTATTATTACATGGACATATATAAATATATATACTCGATCAATATTAATATAAAGAAAACAATTATAAATTAAATGTAGGATGAAACTTTTGATCTAAACTTTAATAAGTATATGGATACGATATAAAAGGGTTATACGTGCACGAGTGTGCATATGTATGAACTAATTTGTATAAGTATATATATCACTTAATAAGATTGAGAAAACACTATAAGTATTGTACTTATAAATTGTAAACATGAATTATAAATATAAATAATATATATTTAAATAATCATATTTGTGTATATATATAGTTAAAATTTAAAAGGTAATGATAATATGATTATGATAAATAGTATTATTATTATTATTATTATTATTATTATTATTATTATTATTATTATTATTATTATGATTATTATTATTATTATTATTATTATTATTATTATTATTATTTTTATAAACAAATGATATTTCAATAAATATATTTTTACATATATCCTAACTATATTAATGATTACATATTGATTTAAATAAAATGTTATTATTATTAATTAAGTTATATATAATAGATAAATATATTTTAATATAATCATATATATATGAATATTAATTATTTATCAAAAATATATAAAATAGTTATAATTAAACTATTTATTAAAATAACATACAAATTATTAAGTATATTAATATTGATATATAAAAACTTGTTTAATTGTTATTATATGTTTTAATATATACAATTGATATAGGTTCGTGAATCCAAGGCCAACCCTGCATTATTCAGTTTCGTCGTATGAATATTTTTACTACAAAATATTGGATTGTGAGTTTCATTTGCCTTTTACCCTTTATATTTTTTGGGCTAAGAATACATGCGCAATTTTTATAAATGTTTTACGAAATAAACACAAGTAATTGAAACTACATTATATGGGTGAATGATCGAAGCCGAATATGCCCCTTTTGCTTGGTAACCTAAGAATTAGTAAATCGAACTACTAATTGACGCGAATCGTAAAGATAGATCTATGGGCCCAACAAGCCCCATCTAAATTCAAAATTTATATCATGTCCGAAGGAGGATCCCGAAATGATGGGGATATTCTTATATGCATATTGTGAATGTCGGTTACCAGGTGTGTTCAATCCATATGAATGATATTTTTGTCTCTATGCATGGGACGTATATTTATGAGAACTGGAAATGAAATTCTTGTGGTCTATTAAAATGATGGAAATGATTATTTATGCTAAACTAATGAACTCACCAACCTTTTGGTTGACACTTTAAAGCATGTTTATTCTCAGGTGTTAAAGAAATCTTCCGCTGTGCAATTGCTCATTTTAAAGATATTACTTGGAGTTATTCATGACATATTTCAAAAGACTTTGCATTCGAGTCATTGAGTTCATCAAGATTATTATTAATTCAATTATAATTAGATATATTATAAAGTGGTATGCATGTCGTCAACTTTCGATGTAACGAAAGATTGTCTTTTCAAAAACGATTATAATGTTTGTAAAATGTATCATATAGAGGTCAAGTACCTCGCGATGTAATCAACTGTTGTGAATCGTTTATAATCGATATGGACTTCATCTGGATGGATTAGGACGGGGTATGACAGTTGACCTGTAGAGACCCGTCCTAATCCATCTGGACAAATACAATACATTTGGTTACATCGCGAGGTATTTGACCTCTATATGATACATTTTACAAACATTGAATTCGTTTTTAAAAGACAAACTTTCATTACATCGAAAGTTGACGGCATGCATACCATTTCATAATATATCTAACTATAATTGACTTAATAATAATCTTGATGAACTCGACGACTCGAATGCAACGTCTTTTGAAATATGTCATGAATGACTCCAAGTAATATCTCTAATATGAACAAATGCACAGCGGAAGATTTCTTTCATACTTGAGAATAAACATGCTTTAAAGTGTCAACCAAAAGGTTGGTGAGTTCATTAGTTTATCATAATCGATCATTTTCATCATTTTAATAGACCACAAG
Source organism: Rutidosis leptorrhynchoides (assembly GCF_046630445.1). NCBI lineage: Eukaryota > Viridiplantae > Streptophyta > Magnoliopsida > Asterales > Asteraceae > Rutidosis > Rutidosis leptorrhynchoides. Next base: position 247,773,318 of record NC_092337.1, read on the forward strand.
ATTTTCATTTCCATTTCTCATAAATATACGTCCCATGCATAGAGACAAAAATCATTCATATTGTGAACACCTGGTAACCGACATTAACATGATGCATATAAGAATATCCCCTATCATTTCGGGAAATCCTTCGGACATGATAAAAACGAATTCGAAGTACTAAAGCATCCGGTACTTTGGATGGGGTTCGTTAGGCCCAATAGATCTATCTTTAGGATTCGCGTCAATTAGTAGATCGGTTTACTAATTCTTAGGTTACCAAGCAAAAAGGGCATATTCGGCTTCGATCATTCACCCATATAATGTAGTTTCAATTACTTGTGTCTATTTCGTAAAACATTTATAAAAACGCATGTATTCTTAGTCCCAAAAATATATATATTGCAAAAGCATTTAAAAAGGGAGTAATGAAACTCACAAGACGATATTTTGTAGTAAAAATATGCATACGACGATTCTGAACAATACAGGGTTGACCTCGGATTCACGAACCTATATCATTTGTATATATATTAAAATATATAATCGTAATTGAACAAGTTTATATATTATACCTTAAATTATATATTATATATTTAATTTGTATATATATATTCAAAATGTTTAATATTAATATAGTTATATTAATATATATATGGTTAGTACTTTAATAAAAATCTTATCTATGAATATTTATATAAATATTGTTAATATGATTAAAACGTACTTGTAACCTTAATAATATCTTTAAAACTTTTATTTTCATAAACGTAGTGATATATATATATATATATATATATATATATATATATATATATATATATATATATATATAATACTGATAATAATGATAGTTTTAATGAAGACAAAATAATAATTTTAGTAAAAATAATCATAATGATGGTAATAATAATAATATTAATAATGATAATCATGTTAATAATAATAATGATAATATTACTTGTACTAGTAGTAAAATGATAAAATTTATACTCTGAATGATAATATTAATATTAGTAATAATACTAAAAATCTTATTTGTAACTATAGTCATAATAATACTAATAAATGGAGTTTCCATCATAATACTTATACTAGTAATATTAATCTTAATAATTATAATTATAATTCTAATAATAATAACAATAAAAATAGTAATAATAATATGTATTTGTAATATGCTTAATCATACTTCTATATTATTTTCATAATATTAACATTCTTTAAATCACATACTTAACTTAAATCTTATCATTTTAGTAAGGTAACATTAATATTAATATAATAATAATAATAATAATAATAATAATAATAATAATAATAATAATAATAATAATAATAATAATAATAATAATAATAATAATAATAATAATAATAATAATAATAATAATAATAATAATGAGTAATAAGTAAACTACCTCAATGAAGTAGCCCCTTAAAAAAAAGCCAAAGTCCGGGTTTGAACCCGCGACATCCCGCTAACACGATAATGAAATGTCCCGTTCTTATTGATTAAAAACTTTCCATATTAATTGATTTCGTTGCGAGGTTTTGAACTCTATATGAGACGTTTTTCAAAGACTGCATTCATTTTAAAACAAACCATAACCTTTATTTCATAAATAAAGGTTTAAAAAGCTTTATGTAGATTATCAAATAATGATAATCTAAAATATCCTGTTTACACACGACCATTACATAATGGTTTACAATACAAATATGTTACATCGAAATCAGTTTCTTGAATGCAGTTTTTACACAATATCATACAAACATGGACTCCAAATCTTGTCCTTATTTTAGTATGCAACAGCGGAAGCTCTTAGTATTCACCTGAGAATAAACATGCTTTAAACGTCAACAAAAATGTTGGTGAGTTATAGGTTTAACCTATATATATATCAAATCGTAACAATAGACCACAAGATTTCATATTTCAATACACATCCCATACATAGAGATAAAAATCATTCATATGGTGAACACCTGGTAACCGACATTAACAAGATGCATATATAAGAATATCCCCATCATTCCGGGACACCCTTCGAATATGATATAAATTTCGAAGTACTAAAGCATCCGGTACTTTGGATGGGGTTTGTTAGGCCTAATAGATCTATCTTTAGGATTCGCGTCAATTAGGGTGTCTGTTCCCTAATTCTTAGATTACCATACTTAATAAAAAGGGGCATATTCGATTTCGATAATTCAACCATAGAATGTAGTTTCACGTACTTGTGTCTATTTTGTAAATCATTTATAAAACCTGCATGTATTCTCATCCCAAAAATATTAGATTTTAAAAGTGGGACTATAACTCACTTTCACAGATTTGTACTTCGTCGGGAAGTAAGACTTGGCCACTGGTTGATTCACGAACCTATAACAATATATACATATATATCAAAGTATGTTCAAAATATATTTACAACACTTTTGATATATTTTGATGTTTTAAGTTTATTAAGTCAGCTGTCCTCGTTAGTAACCTACAACTAGTTGTCCACAGTTAGATGTACAGAAATAAATCGATAAATATTATCTTGAATCAATCCACGACCCAGTGTATACGTATCTCAGTATTGATCACAACTCAAACTATATATATTTTGGAATCAACCTCAACCCTGTATAGCTAACTCCAACATTCACATATAGAGTGTCTATGGTTGTTCCGAAATATATATAGATGTGTCGACATTATACGTGTCTATGGTATCTCAAGATTATATAATATACAATACAAGTTGATTAAGTTATGGTTGGAATAGATTTGTTACCAATTTTCACGTAGCTAAAATGAGAAAAATTATCCAATCTTGTTTTACCCATAACTTCTTCATTTTAAATCCGTTTTGAGTGAATCAAATTGCTATGGTTTCATATTGAACTCTATTTTATGAATCTAAATAGAAAAAGTATAGGTTTATATTCAGAAAAATAAGTTACAAGTCGTTTTTGTAAAGATAGTCATTTCAGTCGAAAGAACGACGTCTAGATGACCATTTTAGAAAACATACTTCCACTTTGAGTTTAACCATAATTTTTGAATATAGTTTCATATTCATAATAAAAATCATTTTCTCAGAATAACTACTTTTAAATCAAAGTTTATCATAGTTTTTAATTAACTAACCCAAAACAGCCCGCGGTGTTACTACGACGGCGTAAATCCGGTTTTACGGTGTTTTTCGTGTTTCCAGGTTTTAAATCATTAAGTTAGCATATCATATAGATATAGAACATGTTTTTAGTTGATTTTAAAAGTCAAGTTAGAAGGGTTAACTTTTGTTTGCGAACAAGTTTAGAATTAACTAAACTATGTTCTAGTGATTACAAGTTTAAACCTTCGAATAAGATAGATTTATATGTATGAATCGAATGATGTTATGAACATCATTACTACCTTAAGTTCCTTGGATAAACCTACTAGAAAAGAGAAAAATGGATCTAGCTTCAACGGATCCTTGGATGGCTCGAAGTTCTTGAAGCAGAATCATGACACGAAAACAAGTTCAAGTAAGATCATCACTTGAAATAAGATTGTTATAGTTATAGAAATTGAACCAAAGTTTGAATATGATTATTACCTTGTATTAGAATGATAACCTACCGTAAGAAACAAAGATTTCTTGAGGTTGGATGATCACCTTACAAGATTGGAAGTGAGCTAGCAAACTTGAAAGTATTCTTGATTTTATGTAACTAGAACTTGTAGAATTTATGAAGAACACTTAGAACTTGAAGATAGAACTTGAGAGAGATCAATTAGATGAAGAAAATTGAAGAATGAAAGTGTTTGTAGGTGTTTTTGGTCATTGGTGTATGGATTAGATATAAAGGATATGTAATTTTGTTTTCATGTAAATAAGTCATGAATGATTACTCATATTTTTGTAATTTTATGAGATATTTCATGCTAGTTTCCAAATGATGGTTCCCACATGTGTTAGGTGACTCACATGGGCTGCTAAGAGCTGATCATTGGAGTGTATATACCAATAGTACATACATCTAAAAGCTGTGTATTGTACGAGTACGAATACGGGTGCATACGAGTAGAATTGTTGATGAAACTGAACGAGGATGTAATTGTAAGCATTTTTGTTAAGTAGAAGTATTTTGATAAGTTTATTGAAGTCTTTAAAAAGTGTATAAATACATATTAAAACTCTCCATGTATATACATTTTAACTGAGTCGTTAAGTCATCGTTAGTCGTTACATGTAAGTGTTGTTTTGAAACCTTTAGGTTAACGATCTTGTTAAATGTTGTTAACCCAATGTTTATAATATCAAATGAGATTTTAAATTATTATATTATCATGATATTATCATGTATGAATATCTCTTAATATGATATATATACATTAAATATCTTTACAACGATAATCGTTACATATATGTCTCGTTTAAAATCATTAAGTTAGTAGTCTTGTTTTTACATATGTAGTTCATTGTTAATATACTTAATGATATATTTACTTATCGTAGTATCATGTTAACTATATATATATCCATATATATGTCATCATATAGTTTTTACAAGTTTTAACGTTCGTGAATCACCGGTCAACTTGGGTGGTCAATTGTCTATATGAAACATATTTCAATTAATCAAGTCTTAACAAGTTTGATTGCTTAACATGTTGGAAACATTTACTCATGTAAATATCAATCTCAATTAATATATATAAGCATGGAAAAGTTCGGGTCACAACAGTACCTACCCGTTAAATAAATTTCGTCCCGAAATTTTAAGCTGTTGAAGGTGTTGATGAATCTTCTGGAAATAGATGCGGGTATTTCTTCTTCATCTGATCTTCACGCTCCCAGGTGAACTTGGGTCCTCTACGAGCATTCCATTGAACCTTAATAATTGGTATCTTGTTTTGCTTAAGTCTTTTAACCTCACGATCCATTATTTCGATGGGTTCTTCGATGAATTGGAGTTTTTCGTTGATTTGGATTTCATCTAACGAAATAGTGAGATCTTCTTTAGCAAAACATTTCTTCAAATTCGAGACGTAGAAAGTGTTATGTACAGCCGCGAGTTGTTGAGGTAACTCAAGTCGGTAAGCTACTGGTCTGACACGATCAATAATCTTGAATGGTCCAATATACCTTGGATTTAATTTCCCTCATTTACCAAATCGAACAACGCCTTTCCAAGGTGCAACTTTAAGCATGACCATCTCTCCAATTTCAAATTCTATATCTTTTCTTTTAATGTCAGCGTAGCTCTTTTGTCGACTTTGGGCGGTTTTCAACCGCTCGGTAGTTTCTTGTATAATCTCCGGACCCGTAATCTGTCTATCCCCCACTTTACTCCAACAAATCGGAGACCTGCACTTTCTACCATAAAGTGCTTCAAACGGCACCATCTCAATGCTTGAATGGTAGCTGTTGTTGTAGGAAAATTCTGCTAACGGTAGATGTCAATCCCAACTGTTTCCGAAATCAATAACACATGCTCGTAGTATGTCTTCAAGCGTTTGTATCGTCCTTTCGCTCTGCCCATCAGTTTGTGGATGATAGGCAGTACTCATGTCTAGACGAGTTCCTAATGCTTGCTGTAATGTCTGCCAGAATCTTGAAATAAATCTGCCATCCCTATCAGAGATAATAGAGATTGGTATTCCATGTCTGGAGATGACTTCCTTCAAATACAGTCGAGCTAACTTCTCCATCTTGTCATCTTCTCTTATTGGCAGGAAGTGTGCTGATTTGGTGAGACGATCAACTATTACCCAAATAGTATCAAAACCACTTGCAGTCCTTGGCAATTTAGTGATGAAATCCATGGTAATGTTTTCCCATTTCCATTCTGGGATTTCGGGTTGTTGAAGTAGACCTGATGGTTTCTGATGCTCAGCTTTGACCTTAGAACACGTCAAACATTCTCCTACGTATTTAGCAACATCGGCTTTCATACCCGGCCACCAAAAATGTTTCTTGAGATCCTTGTACATCTTCCCCGTTCCAGGATGTATTGAGTATCTGGTTTTATGAGCTTCTCTAAGTACCATTTCTCTCATATCTCCAAATTTTGGTACCCAAATCCTTTCAGCCCTATACCGGGTTCCGTCTTCCCGAATATTAAGATGCTTCTCCGATCCTTTGGGTATTTCATCCTTTAAATTTCCCTCTTTTAAAAATCCTTGTTGCGCCTCCTTTATTTGAGTAGTAAGGTTATTATGAATCATTATATTCATAGATTTTACTCGAATGGGTTCTCTGTCCTTCCTGCTCAAGGCATCGGCTACCACATTTGCCTTCCCCGGGTGGTAACGAATCTCAAAGTCGTAATCATTCAACAATTCAATCCACCTACGCTGCCTCATATTCAGTTGTTTCTGATTAAATATGTGTTGAAGACTTTTGTGGTCGGTATATATAATACTTTTGACCCCATATAAGTAGTGGCTCCAAGTTTTTAATGCAAAAACAACCACGCCTAATTCCAAATCATGCGTCGTATAATTTTGTTCGTGAATCTTCAATTGTCTAGACGCATAAGCAATCACCTTTGTTCGTTGCATTAATACACAACCGAGACCTTGCTTTGATGCGTCACAATAAATCACAAAATCATCATTCCCTTCAGGCAATGACAATATAGGTGCCATAGTTAGCTTTTTCTTCAATAACTGAAACGCTTTCTCTTGTTCATCATTCCATTCAAATTTCTTCCCTTTATGCGTTAATGCAGTCAAGGGTTTTGCTATTCTGGAAAAGTCTTGGATGAACCTTTTGTAGTAACCAGCTAGTCCTAAAAACTGGCGTATGTGTTTCGGAGTTTTCGGGGTTTCCCACTTTTCAACAGTTTCTATCTTTGCCGGATCTACCTTAATACCTTCTTTGTTCACTATGTGACCGAGGAATTGAACTTCTTCCAACCAAAATGCACACTTTGAAAACTTAGCGTACAATTCTTCCTTCCTCAATACTTCTAACACCTTTCTCAAATGTTCACCTTGTTCTTGGTCATTCTTTGAGTAAATAAGTATGTCATCAATGAAAACAATGACAAACTTGTCAAGGTATGGTCTACACACTCGGTTCATAAGGTCCATGAACACAGCTGGTGCATTAGTTAAACCAAATGGCATGACCATAAACTCGTAATGATCGTAACGTGTTCTGAAAGCAGTCTTTGGAATATCATCTTCTTTCACCCGCATTTGATGATACCCGGAACGTAAGTCAATCTTTGAATAAACAGACGAGCCTTGTAGTTGATCAAATAAGTCGTCGATTCTCGGTAGTGGGTAGCGGTTCTTGATGGTAAGTTTGTTCAACTCTCGGTAGTCGATACACAACCTGAATGTACCATCCTTCTTCTTGACAAACAAAACAGGAGCACCCCACGGTGATGTGCTTGGTCGAATGAAACCACGCTCTAAAAGTTCTTGTAATTGGCTTTGCAGTTCTTTCATCTCGCTGGGTGCGAGTCTGTAAGGAGCACGAGCTATTGGTGCAGCTCCTGGTACAAGATCTATTTGAAATTCAACGGATCGATGTGGGGGTAATCCCGGTAATTCTTTCGGAAATACATCGGGAAATTCTTTTGCAATGGGAACATCATTGATGCTCTTTTCTTAAGTTTGTACTTTCTCGACGTGTGCTAGAACAGCATAGCAACCTTTTCTTATTAGTTTTTGTGCCTTCAAATTACTAATAAGATGTAGCTTCGTGTTGCCCTTTTCTCTGTACACCATTAAGGGTTTTCCTTTTTCTCGTATAATGTGGATTGCATTTTTGTAACAAACGATCTCTGCTTTCACTTCTTTCAACCAGTCCATACCGATTATCACATCAAAACTCCCTAACTCTACTGGTATCAAATCAATCTTAAATGTTTCGCTAACCAGTTTAATTTCTCTATTCCTACATATATTATCTGCTGAAATTAATTTACCATTTGCTAATTCGAGTAAAAATTTACTATCCAAAGGCGTCAATGGATAACTTAATTTAGCACAAAAATCTCTACTCATATAGCTTCTATCCGCACCCGAATCAAATAAAACGTAAGCAGATTTATTGTCAATAAGAAACGTACCAGTAACAAGCTCCGGGTCTTCCTGTGCCTCTGCCGCATTAATATTGAAAACTCTTCCGCGGCCTTGTCCATTCGTGTTCTCCTAGTTCGGGCAATTTCTAATAATGTGGCCCGGTTTTCCACATTTATAACAAACTACATTTGCATAACTTGCTCCGACACTACTTGCTCCGCCATTACTCGTCCCGACACCATTTGTTCCTTTCGTTCTGTTAACCCCTGGTCCGTAGACCTCACCCTTCGCCGCGCTATGACCATTTGTTTTACACTTGTTGCAAAATTTGGTGAAGAACCCCAATTGATACTTTTCACACCTTTGGCATAGCTGCTTCTGATTGTTGTTGTTGTTGCGGTTGTTATTATTGTTGGGATGATTGTTGTAGTTGCTGTTGTTGTTGTTGTTGTTGTTGTTGTTGTTGGGCCATTTGTTGTAGTTGCGATTGATGTTGCGATTGTTGGGATAATTGTTGCGATTATTGTTGTAATTGCTGTTGTTGTTGTATTGGTGATTCTTATCACCGTTTTCCTCCCACTTTCTTTTGACTTGCTTCACATTGGCCTCTTCAGCAATCTGTTCTTTAATTCTTTCTTCAATCTGGTTCACTAGTTTGTGAGCCATTCTACATGCCTGTTGTATGGAGGCGGGCTCGTGTGAACTTATATCTTCTTGGATTCTTTCCGGTAATCCTTTCACAAACGCGTCGATCTTCTCTTCCTCATCTTCGAACGCTCCCGGACACAATAGGCATAATTCTGTGAATCGTCTTTCATACGTGATAATATCAAATCCTTGGGTTCGTAACCCTCTAAGTTCTGTCTTGAGCTTATTGACCTCGGTTCTGGGACGGTACTTCTCGTTCATCAAGTGCTTGAATGCTGACCACGGTAGTGCGTAAGCATCATCTTGTCCCACTTGCTCTAGATAGGTATTCCACCATGTTAACGCATAACCTGTGAAGGTATGCGTAGCATACTTCACTTTGTCCTCTTAAGTACACTTACTTATGGAAAACACCGATTCGACCTTCTTGGTCCACCGTTTCAATCCGATCGGTCCTTCGGTTCCATCAAATTCCAAAGGTTTGAAGGCAGTGAATTCTTTGTAGGTGCATCCTATACGATTTCCTGTACTGCTAGATCCAAGGTTATTGTTGGTATGTAGCGCAGCCTGTACTGCGGCTATGTTTGAAGATAGAAAGGTACGGAATTCCTCTTCATTCATATTCACGATGTGTCGAGAAGTCGGTGCCATTTCCTTCAAAATAGTCAAATGGAACAAGTTAATCATACAGAATATTAAGAGTAGTTAATAGTATTTCGTAGCATAATATGAACTCATTTATAAAAGCTTTTTCTTCATATTAGCGTTTTATAAGTTTAAATTCGGGTAGTACCTACCCGTTAAGTTCATACTTAGTAGCTAATATACAATTCAACTACTACAATTCTATATGAAAAACTGATTATAATAATATTTCGCGTTCAAACTTTTACACAATATTTTACAAACTTACAATACCGCTTATTTTACATATAGCATGAAATATAGCACACAATAAATTTGATACAAGATGGTTGTGAAGATAATTCTAGCTAGTACACAAGTCGTTCAGCAAAGGCAATAAAGACACGTAATTCATACGTCCAGAAACAAGTCATGCATTCTGGTTTTACTAGGATTACTTATCATCCTTGGTCTTGTGGAACATAACCGTTATGGCCGTTGATAAGACAGCGTGTTGTAACGTCGTCAAATGGACGAGTGTTACGTAATGTCCAACAGTCCCGTAACAATCTAAAAACCTCATTTCTTACCCCATTTACCGACTCCGTCACTTGTGGGAACGTTTTGTTTAATAGTTGTAGCCCGATGTTCTTGTTCTCACTTTGGTGAGAAGCGAACATTACTAATCCGTAAGCATAACATGCTTCTTTATGTTGCATGTTAGCCGCTTTTTCTAAATCACGAAGTCCAATATTCGGATATATTGAGTCAAAATAATTTCTTAACCCATTGTGTAAAATAGCATTTGGGTTCCCCGCAATATATGCGTCAAAGTAAACACATCGTAACTTATGAATTTCCCAATGTGATATCCCCCATCTTTCGAACGAAAGCCTTTTATAAACCAAGGCATTCTTGGAACGTTCTTCGAATGTCTTACAAACTGATCTCGCCTTAAATAGTTGTGCCAAAGAATTCTGACCGACTCTAGACAAGATTTCATCAATCATGTCTCCGGGTAGGTCTCTTAAAATATTGGGTTGTCTATCCATTTTATGTTTTTATACTGTAAAATAGACAAGAGTTAGATTCATAAAAAAACAAAATACTTATTAATACAAGTAATTTTTACATATATCATAAAGCATAAGCACACTATATTACATATATTACACCACACGAATACAACTATCTTATTCCGACTCGCTTGTTTCTTCTTCTTCGGTTTTGGTTCATTTTGCCAAGTTTCCAGGGATATATGATGTTCCCCTAATACGAGCCGTCGTTTTCCACATTGGTTTAGAAAAACCTGGTGGTTTAGAGGTTCCCGGGTCATTGTTACAACTTAAGGACTTCGGGGGTTGACGATACATATAAAGTTCATCGGGGTTGGAATTAGATTTCTCTATTTTTATGCCCTTTCCCTTATTATTTTCTTTTGCCTTTTTAAATTCAGTTAAGGTAATTTCTATAACATCATCGGAATTCTCGTCGGAATCCTATTCATCGGAGAATTGGTAATCCTCCCAATATTTTGCTTCCTTGGCGGAAACACCATTGACCATAGTTAACCTTGGTTGGTTGGTTGAGGATTTTATTTTACTTAACCGTTTTATTATTTCCCCCACCGGTTCTATTTCTTCATCCGGTTCCGATTCTTCTTCCGGTTTCGATTCTTCTTCCGGTTCCGACTCTTCTTCCGGTTCCTCTTCGGGAACTTGTGAATCAGTCCACGAATCATTCCAATTTACATTTGACTCTTCATTATTATTAGGTGAGTCAATGGAACTTGTTCTAGAGGTAGACATCTATCACATAATATCAAATGCGTTAAGAGATTAATATATCATATAATATTCACATGTTAAAAATATATAGTTTCCAACAAAATTTGTTAAGCAATCATTTTTCAAGTAAACACGGTCGAAGTCCAGACTCACTAATGCATCCTAACAAACTCGATAAGACACACTAATGCAAAATTCTAGTTCTCTAAGACCAACGCTCGGATACCAACTGAAATGTCCCGTTCTTATTGATTAAAAACGTTCCATATTAATTGATTTCGTTGCGAGGTTTTGACCTCTATATGAGACGTTTTTCAAAGACTGCATTCATTTTAAAACAAACCATAACCTTTATTTCATAAATAAAGGTTTAAAAAGCTTTATGTAGATTATCAAATAATGATAATCTAAAATATCCTGTTTACACACGACCATTACATAATGGTTTACAATACAAATATGTTATATCGAAATCAGTTTCTTGAATGCAGTTTTTACACAATATCATACAAACATGGACTCCAAATCTTGTCCTTATTTTAGTATGCAACAGCGGAAGCTCTTAGTATTCACCTGAGAATAAACATGCTTTAAACGTCAACAAAAATGTTGGTGAGTTATAGGTTTAACCTATATATATCAAATCGTAACAATAGACCACAAGATTTCATATTTCAATACACATCCCATACATAGAGATAAAAATCATTCATATGGTGAACACCTGGTAACCGACATTAACAAGATGCATATATAAGAATATCCCCATCATTCCGGGACACCCTTCGGATATGATATAAATTTCGAAGTACTAAAGCATCCGGTACTTTGGATGGGGTTTGTTAGGCCCAATAGATCTATCTTTAGGATTCGCGTCAATTAGGGTGTCTGTTCCCTAATTCTTAGATTACCAGACTTAATAAAAAGGGGCATATTCGATTTCGATAATTCAACCATAGAATGTAGTTTCACGTACTTGTGTCTATTTTGTAAATCATTTATAAAACCTGCATGTATTCTCATCCCAAAAATATTAGATTTTAAAAGTGGGACTATAACTCACTTTCACAGATTTTTACTTCGTCGGGAAGTAAGACTTGGCCACTGGTTGATTCACGAACCTATAATCAATATATACATATATATCAAAGTATGTTCAAAATATATTTACAACACTTTTAATATATTTTGATGTTTTAAGTTTATTAAGTCAGCTGTCCTCGTTAGTAACCTACAACTAGTTGTCCACAGTTAGATGTACAAAAATAAATCGATAAATATTATCTTGAATCAATCCACGACCCAGTGTATACGTATCTCAGTATTGATCACAACTCAAACTATATATATTTTGGAATCAACCTCAACCCTGTATAGCTAAATCCAACATTCACATATAGAGTGTCTATGGTTGTTCCGAAATATATATAGATGTGTCGACATGATAGGTCGAAACATTGTATACATGTCTATGGTATCTCAAGATTACATAATATACAATACAAGTTGATTAAGTTATGGTTGGAATATATTTGTTACCAATTTTCACGTAGCTAAAATGAGAAAAATTATCCAATCTTGTTTTACCCATAACTTCTTCATTTTAAATCCGTTTTGAGTGAATCAAATTGCTATGGTTTCATATTGAACTATATTTTATGAATCTTAACAGAAAAAGTATAGGTTTATAGTCAGAAAAATAAGTTACAAGTCGTTTTTGTAAAGGTAGTCATTTCAGTCGAAAGAACGACGTCTAGATGACCATTTTAGAAAACATACTTCCACTTTGAGTTTAACCATAATTTTTGGATATAGTTTCATGTTCATAATAAAAATCATTTTCTCAGAATAACAACTTTTAAATCAAAGTTTATCATAGTTTTTAATTAACTAACCCAAAACAGCCCGCGGTGTTACTACGACGGCGTAAATCCGGTTTTACGGTGTTTTTCGTGTTTCCAGGTTTTAAATCATTAAGTTAGCATATCATATAGATATAGAACATGTGTTTAGTTGATTTTAAAAGTCAAGTTAAAAGGATTAACTTTTGTTTGCGAACAAGTTTAGAATTAACTAAACTATGTTCTAGTGATTACAAGTTTAAACCTTCGAATAAGATAGCTTTATATGTATGAATCGAATGATGTTATGAACATCATTACTACCTTAAGTTCCTTGGATAAATCTACTGGAAAAGAGAAAAATGGATCTAGCTTCAACGGATCCTTGGATGGCTAGAAGTTCTTGAAGCAGAATCATGACACGAAAACAAGTTCAAGTAAGATCATCACTTGAAATAAGATTGTTATAGTTATAGAAATTGAACCAAAGTTTGAATATGATTATTACCTTGTATTAGAATGATAACCTACTATAAGAAACAAAGATTTCTTGAGGTTGGATGATCATCTTACAAGATTGGAAGTGAGCTAGCAAACTTGAAAGTATTCTTGATTGTATGTAACTAGAACTTGTAGAATTTATGAAGAACACTTAGAACTTGAAGATAGAACTTGAGAGAGATCAATTAGATGAATAAAATTGAAGAATGAAAGTGTTTGTAGGTGTTTTTGGTCATTGGTGTATGGATTAGATATAAAGGATATGTAATTTTGTTTTCATGTAAATAAGTCATGAATGATTACTCATATTTTTGTAATTTTATGAGATATTTCATGCTAGTTTCCAAATGATGGTTCCCACATGTGTTAGGTGACTCACATGGGCTGCTAAGAGCTGATCATTGGAGTGTATATACCAATAGTACATACATCTAAAAGCTGTGTATTGTACGAGTACGAATACGGGTGCATACGAGTAGAATTGTTGATGAAACTGAACGAGAATGTAATTGTAAGCATTTTTGTTAAGTAGAAGTATTTTGATAAGTGTATTGAAGTCTTTAAAAAGTGTATAAATACATATTAAAACACTACATGTATATACATTTTAACTGAGTCGTTAAGTCATCGTTAGTCGTTACATGTAAGTGTTGTTTTGAAACCTTTAGGTTAACGATCTTGTTAAATGTTGTTAACCCAATGTTTATAATATCAAATGAGATTTTAAATTATTATATTATCATGATATTATCATGTATGAATATCTCTTAATATGATATATATACATTAAATGTCTTTACAACGATAATCGTTACATATATGTCTCGTTTAAAAATCATTAAGTTAGTAGTCTTGTTTTTACATATGTAGTTCATTGTTAATATACTTAATGATATGTTTACTTATCGTAGTATCATGCTAACTATATATATATCTATATATATGTCATCATATAGTTTTTACAAGTTTTAACGTTCGTGAATCACCGGTCAACTTGGGTGGTCAATTGTCTATATGAAACATATTTCAATTAATCAAGTCTTAACAAGTTTGATTGCTTAACATGTTGGAAACATTTACTCATGTAAATATCAATCTCAATTAATATATATAAACATGGAAAAGTTCGGGTCACTACAGATAATATCCTTAGCCATTATGCTAACTTAACTCTATTCAACCATTTTATCATTATCAAACCATCATCATCTTTTTCAATACCTAATCATGATATCATTACCATTATTATTTTCGTTATCACCATTTATCATTTTCATATTATTATTTAAGTTTGGAAGGATTGGCATATTAATATCCCGCTTCAATTTAGGAAGTCGATTAAATGAGCTGTAATCCAAACAAAAATGCAAACAACTCATCAAATTTTTATTCATTGTTAAAATATCTCGGCCCACCAAAACATGTAAACAATCTCGTCACCTTTTTTTTTTAATTACCACGAAATAGAAAGTGGAGTTTTTGCAAGTGGAGTCTTGCAAGATAGCTTTTTGTTATTCTTGCACGTGAGGTTGAAGGAGAATTTTGAATTTGACTGACTCCCTAAATTCCTACCGAAACCACGTAAGTATATAGTAGTATATACTATGGGTTTGAATGGTGGCGGTAAAAAAAAAAATTGGTGGGTTGAGATGGTGGTGTTGTTCCGGTTGATGGTGGTGGCGTATAGGAGATGATAAGGTGGCCGGAGGTGAACAAAAGTGGTGATGTGGATGTGGGTTTTAGATGGCGGGTTCACGATGGTGATTTACAAAGAAGAGAGGGTTAAGTGGTGGTGGTTGTATATGGTTGAAGATGGGTGTGGGTCGACTAACTGGATTCATACCCGTTTCCCACAACAACCATTTCTTGTTAAAACATCACTACTATCCCTTTAAATCTACAATTAACACCGGCCACCTCTTGTAATTACCTCACGACCACCCTCGTCACCCCTTGGATCACTACAAACCAACCACCACCTTTGGCTTCTACAATCACCATCAGGTCGAGATAATCCAATGTTTTACTAATAAGGTATTAAGCTGGATCCAGCAAAGATTGAAACCGTTGAAAAGTGGGAAACCCCGAAAACTCCACCACCAGGTCGAGATAATCCAATGTTTTACTACAGAAGGTTCATCCAAGACTTTTCCAGAATAGCAAAACCCTTGACTGTATTAATGCATAAAGGGAAGAAATTTGAATGGAAGGATGAACAAGAGAAAGCGTTTCAGTTATTGAATAAAAAGTTAACTACGGCACCTATATTGTCATTACCTGAAGGGAATAATGATTTTGTGACATATTGTGACGCCTCAACGCAAGGTCTCGATTGTGTATTAATGCAACGAACGAAAGTAATTGCTTATGCGTCTAGACAATTGAAGATTCACGAACAAAATTATACGACGCATGATTTGGAATTAGGCGCGGTTGTTTTTGCATTAAAGACTTGGAGGTACTACTTATATGGGGTCAAAAGTATTATATATACCAACCACAAAAGTCTTCAACACATATTTAATAAGAAACAACTGAATATGAGGCAGCGTAGGTGGATTGAATTGTTGAATGATTACGACTTTGAGATTCGTTACCACTCAGGGAAGGCAAATGTGGTAGCCGACGCCTTGAGCAGGAAGGGCAGAGAACCCATTCGAGTAAAATCTATGAATATAATGATTCACAATAACCTTACTACTCAAATAAAGGAGGCGCAACAAAGAGTTTTAAAAGAGGGAAATTTAAAGGATGAAATACCCAAAGGATCGGAGAAGCATCTTAATATTCGGGAAGACGGAACCTGGTATAGGGCTGAAAGGATTTGGGTACCAAAAATTGGAAATATGAGAGAAATGGTACTTAGAGAAGCTCATAAAACCAGATATTCAATACATCCTGAAACGAGGAAGATGTACAAGGATCTCAAGAAACATTTTTGGTGGCCGGGTATGAAAGACGATGTTGCTAAATACGTAGGAGAATATTTGACGTGTTCTAAGGTCAAAGCTGAGCATCAGAAACCATCAGGTCTACTTCAACAACCCAAAATACCGGAATGGAAATGGGAAAACATTACCATGGATTTCATCACTAAATTGCCAAGGACTGCAAGTGGTTTTGATACTATTTGGGTAATAGTTGATCGTCTCACCAAATCAGCACACTTCCTGCCAATAAGACAAGATGACAAGATGGAGAAGTTAGCACGACTGTATTTGAAGGAAGTCGTCTCCGGACATGGAATACCAATCTCTATTATCTCTGATAGGGATGGCAGATTTATTTCAAGATTCTGGCAGACATTACAGCAAGCATTAAGAACTCTTCTAGACATGAGTACTGCCTATAATCCACAAACTGATGGGCAGAGCAAAAGGACGATACAAACGCTTGAAGACATGCTACGAGCATGTGTTATTGATTTCAGAAATAGTTGGGATCAACATCTACCGTTAGCATAATTTTCCTACAACAACAGCTACCATTCAAGCATTGAGATGGCGCCATTTGAAGCACTTTATGGTAGAATCTTGAATATACATTTTAAAACATTACATGTTAAAACACTACTTGTACATTTTAAAACACTACAGCAAGCATTTGAAGCACTTTAATACTAATGTTAACACTACTTGTACATATTAAAACACTACATGTATATACATTTTAACTGAGTCGTTAAGTCATCGTTAGTCGTTACATGTAAATGTGGATTTGAAACCTTTAAGTTAACGATCTTGTTAAATGTTGTTAACCCAATGTTTATTATATCTAATGAGATGTTAAATTATTATATTATCATGATATTATGATATATTAATATATCTTAACATGATATATATACATTTAAATGTCGATATAACGATAATCGTTACATATATGTCTCGTTTCGAAATCATTAACTTAGTAGTCTTGTTTTTACATATGTAGCTCATTGTTAATACACTTAATGACATGTTTACTTATCATTTATCATGATTAAACATAGTGTATCAATATCTTAATATGATTCATATGTATTTAGTAAGAAGTTGTTATAACGATAATCGTTATATATATCGTTTCGAGTTTCTTAATTCAATAAACTCAATTTTATGTATATAACTCATTGTTAAAATACCTAATGAGATACTTACTTATCATAATATCATGTTAACTATATATATAATCATATATATGTCATCATATAGTTTTTACAAGTTTTAACGTTCGTGAATCACCGGTCAACTTGGGTGGTCAAATGTCTATATGAAACCTATTTCAATTAATCAAGTCTTAACAAGTTTAATTGCTTAACTTGTTGGAAACACTTAATCATGTAAATAACAATTTCATTTAATATATATATATAAACATGGAAAAGTTCGGGTCACTACAGTACCTACCCGTTAAATAAATTTCGTCCCAAAATTTTAAGCAGTTGGAGGTGTTGACGTATCTTCTGGAAATAAATGCGGGTATTTCTTCTTCATCTGATCTTCTCGTTCCCAGGTGAACTCGGGTCCTCTATGAGCATTCCATCGAACCTTAACAATTGGTATCTTGTTTTGCTTATGTCTTTTAACCTCACGATCCATTATTTCGACGGGTTCGTCGATGAATTGAAGTTTTTCGTTGATTTGGATTTCATCTAACGGAATAGTGAGATCTTCTTTAGCAAAACATTTCTTTTATGTACAGCCGCAAGTTGTTGAGGTAACTCAAGTCGGTAATCTACTGGTCCGACACGATCAATAATCTTGAATGGTCCAATATAACTTGGATTTAATTTCCCTCGTTTACCAAATCGAACAACGCCTTTCCAAGGTGCAACTTTAAGCATGACCATCTCTCCAATTTCAAATTCTATATCTTTTCTTTTAATGTCAGCGTAGCTCTTTTGTCGACTTTGGGCGGTTTTCAACCGTTGTTGAATTTGGATGATCTTCTCGATAGTTTCTTGTATTATCTCCGGACCCGTAATCTGTCTATCCCCCACTTCACTCCAATAAATCGGATACCTGCGCTTTCTATCATAAAGTGCTTCAAATTGCGCCATCTCAATGCTTGAATGGTAGCTGTTGTTGTAAGAAAATTCTGCTAACGGTAGATGTCGATCCCAACTGTTTCCGAAATCAATAACACATGCTCGTAGCATGTCGTCAAGTGTTTGTATCGTCCTTTTGCTCTGCCCATCAGTTTGTGGATGATAGGCAGTAATCTTGTCTAGACGAGTTCCTAACGCTTGCTGTAATGTCTGCCAGAATCTTGAAATAAATCTGCCATCCCTTGAATACCAATCTACAAAATCCTAGCTAACTATTCCTAGCTAACTGTTAATTCCTTATTACATTTTATTATCGCAATTTATTTATCGCAGTTTATTTTTCGCAATTTATATTCTCGCAATTTTATTTATCGTCATTTAATTTCTGTTATTTATTTTACGCACTTTATTTATCGTCATTTAAATACTGTTATCTACACATTTTAAATATCGGGACACGTATACAAGGTTTTGACATATCATATCGACGCATCTATATATATTATTTGAAATAACCATAGACACTCTATACGCAGTAATGCGAGAGTTAGCTATACAGGGTTGAGGTTGATTCTATAATAATATATATACTTTGAGTTGTGATCGAGTCTGAGACATGTACACGGGTCACGATATGTATTAATTAATTCGAATATTATATATTGAACTATATATGAATTATTGGAATGTTAACTGTGGACTATCGACTTTGGACTAATGACATTGGACAATTAAAATGAATTAAAATATTGATTATAACATATGAAACTAAACATCTATTCAAGTTTGCCACTTGATTTCATCTTAAACCTCATTTGTATCTTGATGATTACAATCTGCGTTCAAACTTTTCATGATTCATGAAAACACCTTAATCGGGAGAATGGACCAACTGCATCTCATCTACGGAAGGAAAGATTTATGCATATAGTTATGCACCTGATAACACTCAGAACCCGAGTAAGCGTTTAAAACATATCTGTGCTAGCTCCTTTGGCATTGTTATTACCGAAAATAACTTTGCAATTTCTTTTCAAATTAGCCAATTTTGTCACAGCTCCAACAAATCAACTTCGATTTTCTTTCGGATTAGCCTTACTATAACCTTGATATATATGATGCCCTTTTCGTCATCGTTACTGGAGAACCTTTTATATTCCACCATAGTACCATCAGCGTTTAATCATCTAAAAACACAATTCTCCTGAAACCACTTCGGATTGATAACCGATGATTCAAATATCGTAGCATTAAATGCAAAGGAAACAGAAAAATTGTAGATGGTCTAAACGGCCAAAAGTTTGATGATAAAGAAGGAAGTGTTAGGAACGCTCGATAGAAAATTTGGTACTGAAAAACAGATTGAGCAAACCATGAAAGAGACCAAGGCTAAATACAAAGACGATACCATATATTCAAAGGAACCAGGTAATTCTGGATCCAATGAAATCTTCAACGAATATCTTTCTCTGTACTCATGTTAAAATCTTGCGAAAAATCTTTCTTCATCAACTATCGAACTTAGAAATTCCAAAATATCATCTTAAATATCTTCGATATTTCTAAAGATATTTTCATAAATATCCTCGTCCGAAATTATTTATCTCTTTGTGCTATCTATATTACATCATAAAGGAAACTACTTTAGTTTCTAAATTTCTTTAAACATTCGAGTTTGAATTATGAATGATTTTGAAGTAGTGTTGGAAATTGATGCATGAGTTAGTATAATATAATGACACTTGATCAACGTGATTATATTACAGTAAGTCATGTTGAGTTTCTAATGGAACGTGATGATTTAAGACAACACGTCCAACCCTCCCTTTGTCATCCCATTACTGGTTTAAACTCAAATTAAAATCATGTATCCTATTTCATTTGCTCTTCTTCTTCTTTTAACGTCATCATCTTCTTTAATTATCATTATTAATTATACCGCCATCATCATCATCGAACATCATCGTCTTTATTATCATCATCAACTCATCTTATACAGTTCAACATCATCATCATCGAATTATAAACAATTCGTGGATTTTGTGATTTGTTCTAATCGAAACAGAAAGGCGAGTAGTTGGAACATCACGAAGAAAAAAATAATAATAAAAGTATGCAGCAGTCGTAGCATCTTCACCATCATCATCGTGACTTTGAAATATAAGTGTATGGGTTGATCTGCAGAGACAAACACGAGTAGCAGCAACAATCAAAAGGACCTCGGTTCAGCAGAAAATGTAAACATCAACAGTAGAAACAAACAGTGGTTATTCGAGGGTTGGTTATGGTGATGATTTGCATCGAAACAGAAATAGAAGTAGCAGTACAGGCTGCTGTTATGACAGCAAAACTAGCGACTGAAGCAGCTACAATAGCGTTTTGTAGGTTGTTTCTATGGGTTTTAATCGAACAAGAACGCAAGTATCAACAATCGAAAGCTTTTGGGTTCTTGGTTTCATTGGAAGTGGAAATAAATAGTAGGTTATAGTGGCTCATAGTGGTGGTTGTTCGATAGGTGAGAGTTGGCAAGGGTTTCGGTGAAGAGAGGGAGAGGGATAGGGTGGTGTTCTTGAAGATGGGGTGGCGGATTTGAATGTGACAGGAGGTGGTATTGTTTGCCGATTCATGGTTGTAAAACATGGAAACAACAACCGTATGTAGCTGTTGTTTGGGACGATTCTCGGACAGTTTACCATTGCAGAAAAACCGAAAGTATTAGTCATAAAAAGTGAGCCACGAGTGATGGGTTTCACGATGTAAAGTGAGTGTGGGTGTCAATGATGATGTGAGGGTGTAGCGACGGTTGAGGTGGTGAAAGTTCAAAGGAGGTGATTTCTTCGGTTTAACATAGAATAGAAACTAGAATCATCAATTAGATATATATATATTTTTTAAACTATGGAACCAAAGATTACCATTTAATTTAGAGGGTGTCAGTGATATGCGATGTATGCATGTAAATATGTAAAATGTAAAATGTCTGTGTAGTATATTAAAGGTAGGTAAATAAAGTTATTGATTGGTGATAATGCATACAGAAAGTAACAATAGTTTAAAGTTGGTGTTGATAGATAGCATAAAGATGTCTTGCATTCGAACGTATATGTGTGTAACTTTCATTCTAATAACTCATAAATATAATATAATGAAAGTTATAATATAATTGAATAATAATAAAATCATGAATGGGAAAGATGATTTGAAAGGAAACGAAATTAGTTAGTGGGTAAATGAATTTGGTCATGTATTTGGAAAAAGATGAAGGATAGAGACAAATTGAAAAGTGGTGGTGGGTCTTGAGAAAGGTGATAAGTTATTCATATGCATCCATGTATATATGGTGGTATATATATATATATATATATATATATATATATATATATATATATATATATATATATATATTAGATATGCTAGTTAATGTTGAGACTTAGGACACCGGTCTCTTAATGCCTTACAATATAAATTGAATTTAAGAAACTTCTATTTACATTAATATGCAAACAGAGAATAACAAGTAAACCAAATAGGACTACCTTTTTTTTAACCATACTTTTATTCAACAATAATAAGCTTATAAATAGCCAAAACAAGACCATTACTCTTATTCACTAAACATAAATATTAGTAAATTAAAGTACTCTTTCAAACTACCAAATAATTTATCTAACCTCTAATAAATTGTGGCGTAGCAAATATTAAATACTAATACTTAATAACCATAATTAGAATAAAATATTTAACCTAACCATTTTAGTGAGCATGAATATTAATGGTAACATGATATTATTGTTGTTAAAATGAATTAAAATATTGATTATAACATATAAAACTAAACAATTCTTCAAGTTGCCACTTGATTTCATCTTAAACTTTATTTGTATCTTGACGATTACAATCTGCGTTCAAAAATCTTTCATGATTCTTGAAAACACCTCAATCAAAAGGATGAACCAACTGCACTTCATCCATGGAAGAAAAGATTTATGCATATAGTTATGTACCTGAAAGATACTCGGAACCTGAGTAAACGTTTAACACGCATCTGTGCTAGCTCCTTCGGCATTGTTATTACCTAAAATAACCATGAAATTCCTTTTCAAAGTAGCCAATTATGTCACAGCTTCAGCAAACCAATTTCAACTTTTCATTTGAATAAACCTTATTATAACTTTGATATATAAGTTTACCTTTCGTTATCGTTACCGGGGAACTGTTTATTCCATCACATTAGAAGTAAACTTACCAGCAACTCCATTGATCTTTGACTTTCTGAAAAATCTTTATACTCATTGAAACTCTATCATATACTCATTCACATCTTATAACGAGAATTGCCATTCTAATTATCGAGAATTTGCAATCAGTACTTTGAAAACTCACAGCATATATAAATCAAAAGTTATATGTATAACATTTATCTCTTAGAATTATGGTCTGTCATTCTGAAATTCTGAACAGCACTCAGTCTACAAATCAATACTCTGAATGTTAAAAAAGCTGAATGAAGCAGCAGAAACTGTAGACAACTGTAAACGACCTTAATCGTCGGAAGTTTAATAATAAATAATAGTATGTTGGAAAAGCTCAGAAAAATTGGAACTGAAAAATGGATTGAGCTAACCACGAAGGAGACCAAGGACAAATACAAGGACCATAACCTATATTCAAAGAATCCAGATGATTCTGTATCCGATGAAATCTTTAGAGAATATCCTACTCCGAAGTCATGTTAAAATCTTGGGGAAAATTTTTCTTCATCAACCTTCGAACTTAGAAATTCCAAAATATCATCATAAATATCTTCGATATTTCTGAGGATATTTTCATAAATATTCTTGTCTGAAATTATATACCTCTTCGTGTTTTCTGTATTTCATTATGTTGGAAACTTCTATAAAATCTAAGTATAAATTAGGAATGAATTCTGGAGAAGTGTTGGAAATTGAAGCATGAGTTAGTATAATATAATGCGCTTGGCCAATGTGATTATAAGTCATGCTGAGTTTCTAATGAAACGCGATGATGATTCACAGTAGATCATACCATCATCATGTGTCATGTTACATAACTCTTTCATTCTACTTAACCTCTGAACATATCAAGAAAATATATTCTTGATACTTCCATCCTCAGGGATTCTGGTAATTTGACAAATCAAATCGTGCTAATACATTCCTTTCTGCTTAGAATATTATAATCATTCAAAACTTTACACCTACGAATTCTGAACCAATATTCGCTTGTTTAGAGTCAAGAAGAGGAAACAAAAGAATGAAGCTCCGAAATATAAGCACGACAACAACAATAGAGATTAGAAACCGTGTATATCAATGCGTATAGCAACATAAAGACACGGGAGAATTAAAAACACTATAACCCTAAGGTAATTATAGAAGTAGACAGATTTCTCTGGTGGTAAATGAAAAAGAAGAATGACGGTAAATATGGTTAATATAATAGCAAGGATCAATACATGATTAAGCATTTTTACAATCTTTTGGATGTATGAATTAAGAAAGAAAGTATAGGAATGGTGAAAATTAATGGAACGGAGAAAGTAAATTTATAATGGAAATATCCGACAGAGCAATCGAGGCAGATTACCGTATTTAATTAAAGAGATCTTAATTTCCTTTATTCGCTGTAATGACCCGGAATTTTCCGACCAAATTATACTTATGAGATTAATATTTACATAAATTAAACCATACCAACATGATAAGAAATCCAAATTGTTGAGACTTGTGTTTTTGAAAAGAGTTTTACACAACGTTTGACCGTCCAATATGACCGATGATATCACGAACTATATAACATACGATAATTATACGTTTGTGTATATATATGTATTTATATATATTTAACATGATCTAAGGATGGTTTAACATCTCATTGTGTACTAATGACAATGAGTTATAAGTATATTTTGAAACTACTAACTTAAGTTTTCAAAACGATAACTATACGTAACATTCTTTGATATATATACTTATAATCTATAATGCTTATACATGTATCGTATATATAATGTATTTAATCACTTTTTAAGGACTTAAATACATAAAACAATATACGTATATTCACAAAAGATAGCTATATTTGAATTCTCATTCCGTTTCCTCAAGATTTCTATACGTATATCTAGGGTATATGTACCCGTATCATACCCAGCTTCTATACGTATTTACTATTGGTATATACACATCAAATCAACATCCTAATCAACATTATTACTGCCCTAGATATGAGGTAACTAGGATTTGTCAAGTAGTATGAATTATTAGTAAGAAAACAAAATTAGGAATCCTTTTCTTTCTTTATAAACTAAAAACGTTTTTATAAATGAACACCATTTCTTCACTCCATTTTCTCATACCTACACCCTCATTTCTCTCTCAAAATACTCCTAACTTCATACTTGATCATCTCCAAGCATTTTCCCCATCATTTAGCTTCAATTATAAGCCTTAAACACCATAAGAAAACTCTTTCAAGAACATATCAAAATACCCACCCATTTGAAGAAGTTTACTTCCAACCTTTTGATCTAACTCCACCACTCTTTGATTCCAAGATTATTTCTGATCTTTTGCAGTAACTTTGTCCAAGTAACTTGAGGTAGTAACCTTGTTCATAATCTTATTCAATTCATATTCATATAGCTATCTTATTTTGTGGTATAAAATTTTAACAACAAGAACATAGTTTGAATGATTTCAAAATTGTTCGCAAACTAAATAGATCCTTCTAACTTGACTTTTAAAACACTTCAAGACCTGTAATATATCATAATGATATGCTAACCTAATAAGATATAACTTGGTTTTACAAAGAACATCTTAAAAACTGAATCTATGTCGTCGGAGTGCAACCGGGGGCTGTTTTGGGTTGGATAATTAAAAACCATCTTGACTTTGAATTGGAAGTTCATGTTATGGAAAAATGATATTTATTATGAATATGTTAACACATAAAAATTTCATGGTTTAACTCAAAGTGTAAGTATTTTTAGAAAAATGATCATTAAATGTTGTTTTTATGATGGAAAATGATCACTTTCATAAGTTTCACCAAAGTTTAACCTATAACCTATGATTTCAAATACAAACTAAGGTATTTTCAGCTCATATTCTTAAAATTTGACTCGATCCAAGGAAGTGGCAAGTTGAACGAACAAAAACGGAGTTGTAATGAAGAAACTACGACTAAAACAAGATTGGGTATCCGAAGCTAGTTTATCTACGAAAATATTTGGAGAAAAAGTAAATTAATCATATCTTTTCTAATTAATATGATATTTTATATATAATTACATATGATTTGATTTTATATATTTCAGGACCACCCGTAAACAACACGAGAAGATTAATCATAAGACCTCATGATTGTACGCAACACGTCATTTGACAACACGGTACTTTATGTACGCAACACGTCATTTGAAAACATGGTACCATGGGTCGAGATTAATTCTGATCAATACGAATATGATGGGGTCTTTATTTATTTTATTTAAGCAACTAATTGTGGACCACTAACATCGGACTGCTAACTACGGACTAAGAAAATATAAAAAGTGATAAAAGTATATATATATATATGTATATATATATATATATATATATATATATATATATATATATATATATATATATATATATATATATATGTAACGATTACTTAAAAAGAAAATATGTTGATATATTATATATATGGTTAGGTTCGTGATATCTATCGGAGACCAAGTCGAATTAAATACCTTCAAGGCAAAAGTGAGTTTCATTTGCTCCCTTTTTAATTACTTTTGCAATATATATTTTTGGGCTGAGAATACATGCGCTGCTTTTATAAATGTTTACAAAATAGACACAAGTACTTAAAAATATATTCTACGTTGAGTTGTACCACTGGCATATTTCCCTGTAGCTTGGTAACTACTATTTACATGGGTATTGTAAACGCGAATCCTGTTGATAGATCTATCGGGCCTGACAACCCCAACCGGACTGGACGACCAGTATTCAACGGTTGCACAATACTTCATTTTGGTGACTACACTTGGTACGGTGTAGTGAGATTTCATAATAAAGGGAATATGCGACGTTGATTAAATGTTAAGTATGGTTACCAAGTGCTCAACCACTTAGAATGCTTTACATACACTTGCGAGTGTATTATGTTTATGATTATGAAATCTTGTGGTCTATTAACATATTGAAATGATTGTTATGATAAACCTATGAACTCACCAACCTTTTGGTTGACACTTTAAAGCATGTTTATTCTCAGGTACGAATTAAGCATTCCGCTGTGCATTTGCTCAATATAAGGACATTACTTGGAGCCGATCATCGCAATGAGACCAAATGTTGATGACTTCATCCAAGTGGATTAGGACGGGTCCTTTCAGTTGGTATCAGAGCGGTGGTCGTAGCGAACCAGGTCTTGCATTAGTGTATCTAACTAGTAGTTGTTAGGATGCATTAATGAGTCTGGACTTCGACCGTGTCTACATGTCAAAAGTTTTGCTTATCATTTCTAGTCGGAAATCATCTGCTTATCATCCTTAGGAAATTACCTGCTTATCATTCATAAGTCTAGACACGTTTTACTGCATTTACTGCATTGATAGTGTATAGACGAATTCTTATCTTAGCATATCTGTTATTGCGAACTTTGACTGATATCTTTTCAAAGATTCTCCGTAATTTACGGGATTTTGGTATTATATATACATATGTAAATTATGTATTGAAGAGTACCAAATCTAACTCCTATAATCTATTCCATACCAAAAATTCATTTTCCCCATTATACAAGATGGATTCCGCATCTAGTTCGAGTTCTTCAGATTCCGACAGTTATGCCGATATGGATTTCCATTCGGGCTCCGAAAGCAGCGTCACCGGAATGGATCAACCAATTTCCCATCATCTATTCTGGATGAATTGGGGATGGGTTCATAATATACTAAATCACTGGAGACAAGAAGAAGGTGATCCATTCCATCCACCAAATTGCCCTCTTAGCGATGAACCTGAAGCACTTACCAGCGAACCTATTCGAAACACCATTTTCTCTCTCATTTCTAGAGTATCTCGTCACGATTATATACTATCCCATATTACAAATCTTGTTCATTCGCTCGCTCCAACTGCCAATCATCCCGGTGTACTAGCAGAAGTTAACGAACTTCGCGCTCGCGTGACGGGTTTGGAGAACATGGTGCGAAGGTTGCAAACACCAGCAGCAGCACCAGCAGCATAATCGGCACCACCATCAATAACATCAACAATACCATCATCACCACTAACAAACAACAACCGCATCACATGTCTCGACATCATAATCTGTCCCACAAACATCAACATCATACGCACCATAGATACCAAGGAGTACCAACAATAATGAACGATGAAGTATTGATCCATAACTTCATTGATATTCTGCGAAGAATATGTGGTTTCAAAAAGTTTTAGAGATTTCTCATTCTAGCTCAAACCGAAAAGCAAATGAGATTTATATCATATTAACTCATTAAATTCATGATTTCATCTGAAGAAAATATATATGTATATATGTTTTCATAAAGATTGTAATTAAAAGTTCTTTTGTACAAAATATTAATGGTGAATTTTTTTTTGAACGGGTAGGTAATACCCGAGGAATAATTAGATTTCATCTTAATAAGTTACATTGTACATTCGTCGAAGCTGATTCAACAGTCATTTACTATCCTACTTACAACCACCGATATACGTATCCGTTCACCGTAGAATAACCATTTTCATTCAATTTCATATTTGGATTTTGACTTTCCAGAATCCAACAAGTGGAATATGAAGAAAACATATGACAAAATAAAATCTGTTAGAAACAAACAAATTAACTATGAAAATTTTTGTTAAGAATCCACGCTAACTGTTCCAGCAAACTGTTCCTAGCTAACTGATTACATTTTATTTATCGCAGTTTATTTATCGCAATTTAATTATCGCACTTTTATTTATCGTCATTTAATTTCTGTAATTATTTTACGCACTTTAAATATCGGGACACGTATACAATGTTTTGACATATCATATCGACGCATATATATATATTATTTGGAATCACCATAGATACTCTATATGCAGTAATGATCGAGTTCTCTATACAGGGTTGAGGTTGATTCTACAATAATATATATAGTTTGAGTTGTGATCGAGTCTGAGACGTATACGGGTCACGACACGTATTAATTAATTCGTATATTATATATTAAACTATATATGAATTATTGGACTGTTACTGTGAACTATCGACTGTGGACTAATGACATTGGACAATTAAAATGAATTAAAATATTGATTATAACATATGAAACTAAATATTTCTTCAAGACTGCCACTTGATTTCATCTTAAACCTCATTGTATCTCGACGATTACAATCAGCGTTCAAATCTATCATGATTCTTAAAAACACCTCAATCGAGAGGATAAACCAACCGCACTTCATCTACTGAAGAAAAGATTGATGCATATAGTTATGCACCTGAAAAACCCTCAGAAACTGAGTAAACGTTTGACAAGTATCTGTTCTAGTTCCTTTGACATTGTTATTACCGAAGATCATTTTGCAATCCCTTTCCAAAGTAGCTAATTTTGTCACAGCTCCAGCAAGTCAACTCTGACTTTTCATTCGAAACAACTTTATTATAACCGCGATATATATGCGTACTCTTTATTGTTACTGGGGAACCTTTTATATTCCACAATATTACCATCAACGATTAATCATTCTAAAAAACACAATTCTCCTGAAACTACCTCGGTTTGATAACCGATGACCCAGATCAGTTAACTTTGAAAATGCTGACGAAGCAGCATGTTGTCGATGATCTTAATGGCCAAAAGTTTGATGATAAAGAAAGGAGTGTTAGGAACGCTCGATAGAAAATTTAGTACCGAAAAGCGGATTATGCAAACTATGAAGAAAGCCGTGGACAAATCACAAAGAATAAGTTTGCCTTCAAAGAATCTAAATGATTCTGTGCCTGCTGAAATCGTTAGCAAACATCTTATTTCTCATTCTAAACCTTCACAGACAAATCTTCTTCATCATCCATTGATATTAGAAATTCTAAGATATTCTCGTATGTTCTATTATAAATATCCTCCATATTTCTGGCAATATTTTCACAACTATTCTTATCTGAGATCATTTATCTCTCCGTAATATCTGCAACATAAAAGAAACTATGTTAGTTTCTAAATTCTGAAACCTTCGAGTTTAAAATATGAATGTTTTGAAGTAGTGTTGGGAACTGAAGCATGGATTAGTATAATATAATGACACTTGATCAACGTCATTATATTACAGTAAGTCATACTGAGTTTCTAATGAAGCATGATGATTCACAGTACCGTCATCATGTGCCATTTACACGACTCTTACATTCTATCTAATCTCTAAACATATCAAGAGAATATTTTTCTGGATGACTCGGTCTTCTCCAGGGTATTCTGGTAATTTAAAAAATCAAAATCGTTCTATTACCATTTTCTTCTTAGAGCATTAGCTATGTTCATTCTGAATTTCATATCTACGAATTCCGGACCATTACTCGCTTGACTCGAAGTCGGGAAGAGAAAATGAAAGCATGAAGCTCCGAAAAATAATGAAGAATATAAACTCCGATAATAACCCCGAAATTACAAACCGTGTATATCGATGCAGATAGCAATATAGAGACACGGGAGAATTAGAAACACTATAAAGACAAGAGTATAGTAGAAGTAAATAGATTCTTCTGGTGGTAGATGAAAAAGAAGAATGACAGATATAAAAGTTAGGAGTATATTAAGAATCAGGACTGGATGGAGCATATTGATGAATGCTTTAAAGTAAGAATCAAGGGAGAAAGAATAGAAGGTGTGAGTCGTGGAAAATAAGGAAACGAAGGGGTGAATTTATAGTGAAATATCCAACAGAGCAATCGAAACAGATTATTGCATATAATCAAAGAAGATCCTGATTTCCTTAATCACCAAAGAACCAAATCTTATTACGTAAGATTCTCTTTAAATCCCTTAAATCCCGGAAATCAATCATAACTACGTCATCGGTTAAGACGAATATATTTTACTCATCTCACTCTTTTACGATAGTCTCATTTATATTCTTCGCATAATCGAATCGTTTTATCTACATTACTCAATGATGATAAAACTCCATTATCACCTTATATTTGTCATGAAAACCTTCTTATTGTTATCCATAACAACCTCTATCAAATTTCGCGGACGAAATTTCTTTAACGGGTAGGTACTGTAATGACCCGGAATTTTCCGACCAAATTATACTTATGAGATTAATATTTACATAAATTAAACCATACCAACATGATAAGAAATCCAAATTGTTGAGACTTGTGTTTTTGAAAAGAGTTTTACACAACGTTTGACCGTCCAATATGACCG
Organism: Rutidosis leptorrhynchoides; assembly: GCF_046630445.1. Lineage (NCBI taxonomy): Eukaryota > Viridiplantae > Streptophyta > Magnoliopsida > Asterales > Asteraceae > Rutidosis > Rutidosis leptorrhynchoides. Next base: position 247,804,213 of record NC_092337.1, read on the forward strand.
ATGATATCACGAACTATATAACATACGATAATTATACGTTTGTGTATATATATGTATTTATATATATTTAACATGATCTAAGGATGGTTTAACATCTCATTGTGTACTAATGACAATGAGTTATAAGTATATTTTCAAACTACTAACTTAAGTTTTCAAAACGATAACTATACGTAACATTCTTTGATATATATACTTATAATCTATAATGCTTATACATGTATCGTATATATAATGTATTTAATCACTTTTTAAGGACTTAAATACATAAAACAATATAAATATATTCATAAAAGATAGCTATATTTGAATTCTCATTCCGTTTCCTCAAGATTTCTATACGTATATCTAGGGTATATGTACCCGTATCATACCCAGCTTCTATACCTATTTACTATTGGTATATACACATCAAATCAACATCCTAATCAACATTATTACTGCCCTAGATATGAGGTAACTAGGATTTGTCAAGTAGTATGAATTATTAGTAAGAAAACAAAATTAGGAATCCTTTTCTTTCTTTATAACCTAAAAACGTTTTTATAAATGAACACCATTTCTTCACTCCATTTTCTCATACCTACACCCTCATTTCTCTCTAAAAATACTCCTAAATTCATACTTGATCATCTCCAAGCATTTTCCCCATCATTTAGCTTCAATTATAAGCCTTAAACACCATAAGAAAACTCTTTCAAGAACATATCAAAATACCCACCCATTTGAAGAAGTTTACTTCCAACCTTTTGATCTAACTCCACCACTCTTTGATTCCAAGATTATTTCTTATCTTTTGCAGTAACTTTGTCCAAGTAACTTGAGGTAGTAACCTTGTTCATAATCTTATTCAATTCATATTCATATAGCTATCTTATTTTGTGGTATAAAATTTTAACAACAAGAACATAGTTTGAATGATTTCAAACTTGTTCGCAAACTAAATAGATCCTTCTAACTTGACTTTTAAAACACTTCAAGACCTGTAATATATCATAATGATATGCTAACCTAATAAGATATAACTTGGTTTTACAAAGAACATCTTAAAAACTGAATCTATGTCGTCGGAGTGCAACCGGGGGCTGTTTTGGGTTGGATAATTAAAAACCATCTTGAACTTTCAATTGGAAGTTCATGTTATGGAAAAATGATATTTCTTATGAATATGTTAACACATAAAAATTTCATGGTTTAACTCAAAGTGTAAGTATTTTTAGAAAAATGATCATTAAATGTTGTTTTTATAATGGAAAATGATCACTTTCATAAGTTTCACCAAAGTTTGACCTATAACCTATGATTTAAAATACAAACTAAGGTATTTTCAGTTCATATTCTTAAAATTTGACTCGATCCAAGGAAGTGGCAAGTTGAACGAACAAAAACGGAGTTGTAATGAAGAAACTACGACTAAAACAAGATTGGGTATCCGAAGCTAGTTTAGCTACGAAAATATTTGGAGAAAAAGTAAATTAATCATATCTTTTCTAATTAATATGATATTTTATATATAATTACATATGATTTGATTTTATATATTTCAGGACCACCCGTAAACAACACGAGAAGATTAATCATAAGACCTCATGATTGTACGCAACACGTCATTTGACAACACGGTACTTTATGTACGCAACACGTCATTTGAAAACATGGTACCATGGGTCGAGATTAATTCTGATCAATACGAATACGATGGGGTCTTTATTTATTTTATTTAAGCAACTAATTGTGGACCACTAACATCGGACTGCTAACTACGGAATAAGAAAATATAAAAAGTAATAAAAGTATATATATATATATATATATATATATATATATATATATATATATATATATATATATATATATATATATATATATATATATATATATATATATGTAACGATTACTTAAAAAGAAAATATGTTGATATATTATATATATGGTTAGGTTCGTGATATCTATCGGAGACCAAGTCGAATTAAATACCTTCAAGGCAAAAGTGAGTTTCATTTGCTCCCTTTTTAATTGCTTTTGCAATATATATTTTTGGGCTGAGAATACATGCGCTGCTTTTATAAATGTTTACAAAATAGACACAAGTACTTAAAAATATATTCTACGTTGAGTTGTACCACTGGCATATTTCCCTGTAGCTTGGTAACTACTATTTACATGGGTATTGTAAACGCGAATCCTGTTGATAGATCTATCGGGCCTGACAACCCCAACCGGACTGGACGACCAGTATTCAACGGTTGCACAATACTTCATTTTGGTGACTACAGTTGGTACGGTGTAGTGAGATTTCATAATAAAGGGAATATGCGACGTTGATTAAATGTTAAGTATGGTTACCAAGTGCTCAACCACTTAGAATGCTTTACATACACTTGCGAGTGTATTATGTTTATGATTATGAAATCTTGTGGTCTATTAACATATTGAAATGATTGTTATGATAAACCTATGAACTCACCAACCTTTTGGTTGATACTTTAAAGCATGTTTATTCTCAGGTACGAATTAAGCCTTTCGATGTGCATTTGCTCAATATAAGGACATTACTTGGAGCCGATCATCGCAATGGGACCAAATGTTGATGACTTCGTCCAGGTGGATTAGGACGGGTCCTTTCATTCGCCGAAGAATCAAATCTTATAGATTACGAAGATTTCCTTTTAAATTCCTTAAATTCCAGAAATCCGCCGTGACTACGTCAAAAGTTAAATCTCTATCTCAATCTTTTGTGACAGCTTCACTCGTACGCTTCACATAATTGAATTGTTTTATCTATATTAGTCAATAATGATAAAACTCTATTTAACAACTCATATTCGTCATGAAAACCTTTTTATTGTTAGCCATGACCACCTCACTCAAATTTCGGGACGAAATTTCTTTAACGGGTAGGTTCTGTGACGACCCGAAAATTTCCAATCAAATTTAAACTTAATCTTTATATGATCTCGACACGATAAGCAAAGTTTATAAAGTTGAGTCTTAAAATTTTTGAACTGTTTCATGAAATCAATTGATCTTCGACTGTTCCCAACGACTCACGATACGATTAATTAAATAGATATGCAATTATTAAAATATATATAATGATATGAAATATTGTATATGGTAACTGTTGGAATTATTTATGTAAAATAATTATTACCTATGTATATAAATAAAATATACAGAATGTATAAATAGGGTTTCGAAGTTATTTAATAAACGAAAGTAACGTTCAATTGTCATTTGATTGACAATAAACGGGTAAAAAGAAATTTATATGATTTTAAAATAAACGGTGATCCGAAAATGAGTTATATAATTTATAGGCCTATTAAATATATATTTAGCAGTTATTTGTTAAGTTTTACACTTAACATATTTTACTTGGGGTTGGGAGCTAATAATTAATTTAAATTTTATTTAATAATTGTAAATAGTTAACGATCAATTTGTATACCATAATGACGGAAATAAATAAAGAAACTTAATATAAAAATTTGGGATTTTTAGGGACACTTTTATATTTTAACTGTTTAGCAATGGACACGATATAATATCCGTATGAAATTGATGTCAACAATATAAGAACAAACTAAAGGCTGCTAATCACTTCAAATACTATTTTGTACTGTACGTTCCGTTTCATATCATGATCTTCAATAGATATAAAGTTTATTATTTTATTATTATTATTACTTTATGTGTTAAATAAGTCCATGAGAATATTTGGACAAATCTTGCAAATTGAAATTGATTGAATTACTATGCGTTGTTGATTCTTAAGTGCAGTATTATATTACTTATTATTATTAATTCTATAGTTTTATAACTTATATCTTATATATATATATATATATATATATATATATATATATATATATATATATATATATATATATATATATATATATATATATATATATATATATGTGTGTGTGTGTGTGTGTGTGTGTGTATGTATGTATGTATGAAGATAGATATGGATATATTTACACCCTTCATCTCCTGCAACCATCATCATCACGGTTACAACTTCCGGCGACCTTCAACCTCTTCACCATTCGATCACCATGAAGATACATCGAACCATGCATATTATTGCTACTTTTAATTCCCACGCAATCACCATTAAACCACCAAGACCAACTGCTTGATCTCCTATATTTCTGTTTTCAATCAACATCTCAAAGGACAAACCCGTTTGAATAACCACACAACCGTCACCATTTAAGACCATCACATAATCCATCATTGTTGCTACACGTTTCTGTTTTAAATCGAGGACATCTTCTACACCATCAAACCCACTAGATGTTCCCTGTGTTTCAGTTCAAAACAAACGACAACAACTATGGAGTTTCTACGGTTGAACTATTGTAGCTACTATAGAGTTTTGGTGAAACGCCCCGTCCTAATCCATCTGGACGAAGTCATCAACATTTGATCCCAGAGCGATGATCGACTCCAAGTAATGTCCTTAAAATGATCAAATGCACAGCGGAAGATTTATTTCATACCTGAGAATAAACGTGCTTTCAAGTGTCAACCAAAAGGTTGGTGAGTTCATAGCTTTATCCTAAAACAATAAAATTCATCATTTTGATAGACCACAAGATTTAAATCCTACATGGTACAAATGGGACCGAATGCTATACCCACCTGTAATGCACATGCGATATCTTTTAAATACAGTACACCTTTCTCGTATACGAAACCACTTTTCATAAATCTTAGTAACTGTACCCATATCTCGTGCACAAAAACTAATACACATAACCTGTGTAAAAAAATCATTCTCTCGATACATAACATTCACATCAATTTGTGGCAATTATCCTGTCCACATAATTCAATGGTGGCAATTATCATGTCCACATAATTCAATGGTGGCAATTATCATGTCCACATATTTCAACGGTGGCAATTATCATGTCCACATAATTTAATGGTGGCAATTATCATGTCCACATAATTCATTGGTGGCAATTATCATGTCCACATAATTCATTCGAGGAATGTTTTGCTTGTGTCTATCTCGTCAAACATTTATAAAAGCATTTCATGTATTCGCAGTTCAAAATATATTTCAAAAGCATTTAATAAAACAGTTGTAAAAGCAGCGCATGTATTCTCAGTCCCAAAAATGTAAAGAGTAAAAGGGTGCAAATGAAATTCACCAAATGTATTTTGTAGTAAAAATACATATGACTATATTGAACAATGCAGGGTCGGCCTTTGATTCACGAACCTATATCAATTGTATATTTATTAATATATACACAATTGTAATCGAACGATATATTTATAAATTTATTAGTTGTATACTTTTTATATTAATAATATATATATTTCATATATTCATTTTGTTATATAAAATATTAATTTTCGTTATGTTATACGTATTAAATATATTTTTAACACACATATATATATATCATTTGTTTGTTAATAATAGTATTATAATAAAACCGAAATAATATTATTAGTGGTAAAAATGATAGTAATTATAATACTTAATATTAATGAGATAAAAATATTAATAATTCTATTAATGATAATAAGAATGATATTAATAATTATATTTGTAAAATATTAATTTTTCTGCTAATAGTAGTTATGTTACCAATTTTAGTAATTTACATAATAATATTCGTGATAATACAATAATAACATTTTTTATTAATATTAACAATTCTTATTGTTTGTAAAAATTTACTAATACTAATATTTATGAAAATAATAATAATTTGTATTATTTTCATAGTGATAATATTCTTAACCATAATCTTAATGATGATATTAATACTAAAATGATAAAATTACCATTAATAATAACAATGTTATTAATACTTTTAATAATATTATTGATAATGATTATAATATACTTGTACCTATATTAATAATAATTATTATTATTATAACACAAATAATAACAATAATGATAATATTACAAATTAGTTTAATGATAATGATAATTATATCAATAACAAAAATGCTAATAATATTACCTATGTTATTAATTATAATAATAATATTAATACTAATAATTATAAGTTCTTACCAATTTCTAATATTAATAATAGTCTTTTCATAAGTTTTTACATAATAATAACAACAATTCATAGTAGCAGCAATAATAATAATAATAATAATAATAATAATAATAATAATAATAATAATAATAATAATAATAATAATAACAATAATAATAATAATAATAATAATAATAATAATAATAATAATAATAATAATAATACTAATAATAATAATAATAATAATAATAATAATAATAATAATAAAAATAATAAGTACCTCATGAAGCTAATTCCATAAAAAAAAATATTGGCAGAAACAAGGTTCGAACCAGGATTACCAGCATACCAGTCCATCCCCCAACACCACTAAACCATTTCTGTTTTTCTAATTATTATTACCATTAAACTTTAATTAAACTGTTTCCATCCATCTGCTATTCCATCTCCTTCATACCCAAAATTAAATCGATCCAATACCAATCCTATCTTTTATTAAAACTTGTATTCAAACGTGCGTTATCTGTTTAGTTGTTTTGATTTAATCAGAGAACTAAAAATAATAATAATAATAATAATAATAATAATAATAATAATAATAATAATAATAATAATAATAATAATAATAATAATAATAATAATAATAATAAGTCTGTTGAGAACGATGAAGAACTCAGATTCCAAATTCGAATTTTAAGGAAGTTTTAGACAGAGATTAAAACATGAAAAAGTTTGTATTTATATCCGAGAAACTTTCTGTAATCCTAATTTAACTGGAAATCTCAAAACAAGTTGGAATTTTAATGAAGAACAAACTTTGACTTTTTGAATTTTGAAGCTTTGACTCAGAAATTCGATCTTGATAAGAAAAAGTGGATCCTGAAACTTTCCAGATAGTTTATTTGAAATGTTTCTAACATAACAACATTTATACAATTTAAAGTTTCATTCGAATTCGAAGCTTTTGAAGAATTCATCAAGAACGGAGCTTTTTAAACTTAAAAAAAAAATTGTTCTCCATTCTTGAATTGCAGAAGTGTATGTATATGTAATGTGAGTAATTACGTAATTCAATAGTTTAACTGATCCTGATTGATTCACATAGTATTATGAAATCGACCTTTAATAGATTGAAGACAAGGAAACTCGTTCACAGAACAAATAAAATAAAATAAAATAGAAAGAGACGTTCAAACAAATTTGTATCTATCTGGATGATATAATCGACTGGTAATCTAAAATTGAGACAGAAGTACCAATCTAACATAGTTAATTACAGATCTTATTCAATTTAAATTAATAATTAATATATATATTAATAATAATATTATTATTATATTATAATAATAATATTAATTACAGAAATAATAAAAATAATATCTTTTGATAGAAATACTAATAATAAATTTGAAGATAACCTGATAAAATTAATAATAACAAAAAGAAAATTTTAATAAAATAATAAGTATAATAATAATTAATAATAATAATAATAATACTAACTATTAATAATTATGTCAATAATACATAAAAATAAAAACACTACTAATAATAATAATAGATTTACTAATTTTATAAATGATAAAAGCAATGGTTCGTATAAAAAAATATAAGGATAATGATAATAATTTATAATAATTGAAACGACCCGTCCTAATCCATCCGGACGAAGTCCATCTTGATTATAAACGATTCACAATAGTTGATTACATCGCGAGGTACTTGACCTCTATATGATACATTTTACAAACATTGCATTCGTTTTTAAAAGACAAACTTTCATTACATCTAAAGTTGACAAACATGCAACCCATTTCATAATATATCAAACTATAATTGACTTAATATTAATCTTGATGAACTCAACGACTCGAATGCAACGTCTTTTGAAATATGTCATGAATGACTCCAAGTAATATCTTTAAAATGAGCAAATGCACAGCGGAAGATTTCTTTCGTACCTGAGAATAAACGTGCTTTCAAGTGTCAACTAAAAGGTTGGTGTGTTCATTAGTTTATCATAAATAATCATTTCTTAACTTTTAATAGACCACAAGATTTCATATTTCCATTTCTCATAAACATACGTCCCATACATAGAGACAAAATAATCATTTATATGGATTGAACACCTGGTAACCGACATTCACAATATGCATATAAGAATATCCCCATCATTCCGGGATCCTCCTTCGGACATGATATAAATTTCGAAGTACTAAAGCATCCGGTACTTTGGATGGGGCTTGTTGGGCCCGATAGATCTATCTTTAGAGTTCGCGTCAATTAGGGTGTATGTTCCCTAATTCTTAGATTACCAGACTTAATAAAAAGGGACATATTCGATTTCGATCATTCAACCATATAATGTAGTTTCGATTACTTGTGTCTATTTCGTAAAATATTTATAAAAGCGCATGCATTCTCAGTCCCAAAAATATATATTGCCAAAGCATTTAAAAGGGGAGTAATGAAAACTCACCTAATGTATTTTGTAGTAAAAATACATATGACTATATTGAACAATGCAGGGTTGGCCTTGGATTCACGAACCTATATCATTTGTACATTTATTAATATTCATATTTGTAATTGAACACATACATATATAAATGTATTAGTTATATCATTTTTATGTTAATAATATATATATGTCTTATATGCTTATCTTGTATATAACAATATTAAATTCTGTTATGTTATATGTGTTAAATATATATATTTATGTATGTAATTTATTTGTTTATATATTTTCATTTAATATATACAAATGTTAATATAGTTAAGTTATATGTACCAAATATATTTACGTATATAAAATCTTTATTTTTATACTTATAACTTTAAGTATGTTATTAAAACTTTTAATTTAGTAATCATAATTATTAAAAAAATATTGATATAGATATTATTGGTAGTAATAATAATAGTAATCTTAATGATATTAACATAATATTAATTTTTAATAGAAATAAATGATAACATTTATAATAATGTTTATGCTACTAGTAATAATAATTCTTAATAAAATGATCACTAATACTAATAATAATAATATCAACAATATTGATAAAAGTGATAATTATAATGATACTAATTATAATAGTTATTATCATAGTAGTAATAAATGATAATTTTTATCCTAATACTTATATTTGTAATAATAATAATAATTATCATACTAATAATAATGATAATGATAATTATAATAATGATGATCTTAATAATAATAATAATATTACTAATAATTTTATAAATGGTACTAATATTAACCTAAATGAAAATAATAATAATTTGAATCATTTGCTTAATAGTATATATGTTCTAAGATTTCTATATTCGAAATCTTCTTGTTAAATTTCAAATTTAATGATTAAAGCTTCCATAACATAATTTCGTAATCCTAATCATCAAGATGTTAATAATACTTAAAATGATAAAATTAATAATAGGAACATTAATAACACTTGTAAATACCTTAGTTAATAATAATAATTAATATTACTAATAACTACAACATAACAATAATAATAATAATAAGAATAATAATAATAATAATGGAATCAAAAGTAAGAGTGTATACCTTTTTAAAACTTTTAAAAAGAAAAGCCCAAGACGGGACTCGAACCCATAACCTCCCGCTCACTCCCCTACATGCTGAACCATTCCTTTGTTACTCATTATCTGATTTATACACCGTATTTATTTATTTAACTCAACCAGTGTGTTCTACCCTATTCTTCTTCTACATCTACTCGACTGAACACAAAGCCAAACAACAAATTCACTTAATTCAAACATGTATGGATTCTTCAATAAGCATTTAAATGATTATGGATAATTGATTGAATTAATAGGAAAAGAAAAGAAAAATAAATTAAAATAAAACAGAATCCAATCTGCTGTTCGTCGAAGTACAAAAAAAAAAAAACAAAAATTGATTTTGTAAATGAGAAGGATTTGGACAAAGTTTATAACACGAAGTGTACTTCAAATCAATCCTACAAACTATTGGAACTGTCAATTTAACTCGAAACATCAAATACAACTCGAATTTAACCAAGAACAAATCTGTTGACTTTTTGGAACTCAAACTTTGACTCGACAATTAAAGCTCGATATAACGAATTTAATCTTGAAATTTTGAAGAAAGTTTGAGTAAAACATTCCTAACAACTTTGTATTTTTACATTTTTGAATATGACTCAAATTCGAGTTTTGAAAAAAATAAAAATAAATAAATAAATAAATAAAAGAGCTGAGTGTATCGAGCTTATCTATCTGTTGTGTTTTTCCTTTACAACTAGTAGTAATTTGACAATATAAAATGAGCTTGTGATCAATTGATAAAGCAACAAATAATTCACTAAAAAAAATATAGGGTTAATGATAGATGACAAAGGTCACGAGCTAAATAGGGGGAAGAAATAATGAATACTGATAATTGGTTTTACCTAGTTTATGTCTTTCTTTTTTTTTTAATTAATCTATATTCTATATTTAAATAATATTAATAATCAATAATTATAATAATAATTATATTATTAATAAAAATATCAAAATAATGTTAATCGAAATAATACAAATAACATTATTAATGATAATAACTTGTGTCTTAATAAAAATGAAAATAATAAATTTTAAAAATAATGATCGTTAATGATAAATGGTAGTAATAACACCTATTAATAATACCAATAATAAAATATAACAAACTTACATGTTTTAAATTTGTGTATCTATATATCTTATGTTATAATAATGTTAATAATACATATATCAATGTTAATATTTAATGATAAAGGTGAAAGTAATAATAATAGTATTAGTATTGCATTTACAATTTGATTTTAATATTACATATTATGTATTATTTAATACTTATTTAATAATATATATTTAATATTTATACATTTTATCGATATGCATATTATAATATTTATGTTCATACATCATATACATATTCAATTTACTATATATAATTATGTTTTATATGTCCAGTTTTATTACTTAGATGAATGTATTAATTATATACATTAAAATAATTAAGCTCTAAGTATAACTTTATTCATTTAATACTTTGTTAATCGTTGATAAATTATGTATATTCAACCTACTCTCTATATTTGAATAAATAGTTTTAAATAAAAAGTTTAAATAATCTTTCTAAATCACATAATAGTTCATATATATAATTATAATATATAATTTATTTACATGTATAGTTATATCTATATACACTTCTATTTACAATAAAATGGTTGGTGAATCGTTGAGGATGGTCAAAGGTTGAAATGAATACATGAACATAGTTACAAAAATTTTTAGACTCAACATTACAGACTTTGCTTATCGTGTCGAAACCATATAAAGATTAAGTTTAAATTTGGTCAGAAATTTCTGGGTCATCACAGTACCTACCCGTTAAAGAAATTTCGTCCCGAAATTTGAGTGTGGTCGTCATTGCTAAAAATAAAAATATTTTCATGACGGATATGAGTCAATAATTAAAGTTTTATCACCATCAGGTGATTTGAATAAAACAACTCAATTATTCGAAGCGTACGAGTGAAATTATCACAAAAGATTGAAATAAGGTAATAGATATTCGTCTTTATTTTTAATGTAGTCATGGTTGAATTTAGAAGATATGGTGCGTCATAGCTTTTGACGTAGAGGGTTGAATTCTGGAATTCAAGGGATTTATAGAAAATCTTAGAAATCTGAAAGATTTGATTTCTTCGGCAAATAAGGAAATTAAGAGCTCTTATAATTAAATACGGTGATCTGCCCCGATCACTCTGTCTGATATTCCCATTATAAATTAAACTTTTTCCATTCCATTATTCGCACCATTCCTATACTTTCCTTCTTGTTTCATATATCCAAAAGATTCTGAAAATGCTTAATCCAGTTCTGATCCTTGTCCTCATTCTTACTATCACAACAATCATTCTCCTTTTCCAACTTCCACCGGAGGAATCTGTTTTCTTTTACTTCACACTTGGGGTTATAGTGTTTTTAATTCTCCCGTGTCTTTATGTTGCGATAAATATTGACATACACGGTTTGTGATTTATGTGTTGTTATCGGGTTTTATATCCTCCCTTATATTTCGATGTCCCTATTTCTATTTCCTATAATCATTGTCATCCATAGTTACTACTCCCTCCTAGTTGTTGCGATTTATACTCCAATTTCTATTTCGGAGCTTTGCCCCTTTTGTTTCTTCTTCTTGCGATTGGGCATCTCTTGTAATGGTCCAGAATTCGCGGATAGAAGTTTCAGAATGAACATTGTTAATGTTCTAAGAATGGAATGGTAATGACACGATCTTGATTTGTTAAATTACCAGAATATCCTAGAAAAATAGATTTATCGAGAAAATATGTTCTCGATATGCTTGGAGACTAGATAGAATGTAAGAGTCATGTACATGGCACATGATGATGTTAGAGTCTGTGAATCATCACGTTTCATTAGAAACTCAGCATGACCTACTGTAATATAATCACGTTGATCAGGTGTCATTATATTATACTAACTCATGCATCAGTTCCCAACATTACTTCAATAACATTCATATTTTTAAGCTTGAAAGTTTACAGAATATAGAATTAACAGTTTCTATATGATGTAACACTGATATCAGGAAGAGATTAATAATTTCAGATAAGAATAATTATGAAAATATCTTCAGAAATGTGGAGGATATTTATAATGAAAGCTACGATGATAACTTAGAATTTCTAATATCAATGGATGATGAAGAAGATTTATCCGTAAGGCTTTAGATTCGGAAGCAAGGTATTCGCTAAAAATTTCATCAGAAACAGAATCATTTGGATTCTTTGAAGTCAAACTTATTCTTTGTGATTTGTCCATGGCTTCCTTCATAGTTTCGCAAAATCCGCCTTTCGGTAATAGATTTTCTATTGAATGTTTCCAATATAATGATACACAGGAAACACGAAGAGGTATATAATTTCGGATGAGAATATTTATGAAAATATCCTCAGAAATATCGAAGATATTGATGATGATATTTTGAAATTTCTAAGTTCAATGGTTGATGGAGAAAGATTTTCCACAAGATTTTTAACATGACATCGGAGCAAGATATTCTTTGAAGGTTTCATCGGATCCAGAATTACCTGGATTATTTGAATAATTGGTATGGTCCTTGTATTTATCCTCGGTCTCATTCGTGGTTAGCTCAATCCGTTTTCCAGTTCCAACTTTTCTGAACTTTTCCAACATACTATTCTTTATCATCAAACTTTCGATGATTATGGTCGTTTACGGTTGTCTATGGTTTCTGCTGCTTTATTCAGCTTTTTCAACATTCAAAGTATTGATTTGTGACTGAGTGCTTTTCAGTATTCCAGAAGGAGAGATCATAATTCTAAGAGATAACTGTCATAAATATAACTGTTGATGTAGATATGCTGTGACTTTTCAAAGTACTGATTGCTGATTCCCGGTAATTGGTATGGCAGTTCTCGTTACAAGATGCGGATGAGTATATGATAGGGTTTCAATGAAAAAATATAATGATTTGTCAGAGAGATTTAAGCCAAGAAGTAACGAGGTTGCTGGTACATTTGCTGGTAATATGGTGGAATATAATAGAATTCTCCGGTATCAAAATGGTAATCGTATATATCAGGATTATAGTAAGGCTACTTCGAATGAAAAGTCGAAGTTGACTTGCTGGAGCTGTGACAAAATTGGCTACCTTGAAAAGGGATCGCAAAAATTATTTTTGCTAATAAATGCCAAAGGATCTGATGCGGCTACGTGTTAAACTTTTACTCAGTTGCCGAGAGTTTCTCAGGTGCATAACTATATGCATAAATCTTTCCTTCCGTAGATGAAGTGCGGTTGGTTCATCCTCTCGATTGAAATGTTTTCGAGAATCTTGAAAGGTTTGAACGCAGATTGAAATCATCAAGATACAAATGAGGTTTAAAATGAGATCAAGTGGAAAACTTGAAGAAATGTTTAGTTTCATATGTTATAGTAAATATTTTAATTCATTTTAACTATCCATTGTTGGTAGTCCACAGTTAGCAATTCAATAATTCATGTATAGTTTAATATATAGTATTCGAATTAATTAATACGTAACGTGACCCGTATTCGTCTCAGACTCGATCACAACTCAAAGTATATATATTATTATAGAATCAACCTCAACCCTGTATAGCCAACTCCCGCATTACTGCATATAGAGTGTCTATGGTTATTACAAATAATATATATAGATGCGTCGATATGATATGTCAAAACTTTGTATACATGTCCCGATATTTAAAGTGCGCAAAATAAATACAGAAACTAAATGACGATAAATTAAATGCGTAAAGTAAATAACAGAAATTAAATGACGATAAATAAAATTGCGAGAATGTAAATTGCGATAATTAAATTAGAATAAATAAAGTGTAATCAGTTAGCTGGGAACAATTAGCTAGGAACAGTTAGCGTGGATTCTTAACAAAATTTCATATTATTAATTAGTCTGTTTCTAATCAATTTTTATTGTGTCCATTATTTCTTCATTATGCCACTTGTTGAATTCTGATAGGTCAAAATCCAAATATGAAATTTAATAAAAATGGTTATTCTGCGGTAAACGGATACGTATATCTGTCGATGTAACTAGGATAGTAAATGACTGTTGAATCATCTTTGAAGAATGCACAGTGTAACTTATTAATGTGAAATTTAAATATTACTCGGGTATTACCTACCCGTTAAAATATTTTCACCATTAACAGTTTGTACAAAAGAATTTTTAATTACAATCTTTATGAAAATATATTTATATATATACTTTCTTCAGATATAATCATGGATTTAATGAGTTAATATGATATTAAACTCATTTGATTTACGTTAGAACAAGAATATATAATCTCTAAAACATTAAAGATTACATATTCGCCATGTTGAACGAAGATAAATGATGCAGAACGTCATGTGGAACGATGATTATGCTCGGGGTACCGATTGTGATGTTGAGGCGTGTGTTGTTGTGGTTTGTGTTATTGCTGGTGGTACAGTTGATGCAGTTGATGTTGTTGAAGATGGTACATTTTGCACCATATTTTCCAAGGCTACAACTCTGGCGCGAAACTCATTGACTTTATTACTCCGGGATGTTTGTCGGTATGAACGAGCGAATGAATGAGGTTTTGAATCTGACTTGTGATATAGTCGTGGCAAGATACTCTGGAAATGAGAGAGAAAATTCATGTTACCAACAGGTTCGCCGGTAAGTGCTTCAGGTTCTTCACCAAGAGTGCAGGTTGGTGAGTGAAAAGGATCGCCTTCTTCTCGTCTCCATTGATTTAGTTGACTACAAAACCATCAGATGAATCGGGAATGGCTGATTGGTTGATTCATTCTGGTGACACTGCTTTCGGAGCTTAAGTGAAACTACATATCGGAATAGCTGTCGGAATAACAATCAGAATAGTTATCGAAATCTAAGGGACTCGAAATGGTTGAGGGATTCATCTCGTACGATCAGATGAAGAATTTTCGATAAGAAATAGATTATAGGATGTAGATTAGGAACCTGCAATACATAATTTACATATGCATATGTAATACTAAAATCTCATAAGTTACGGAGGAATCTACGGAAGCTGTCTAGTAAAGATAACAATAACAGATACGCTAAGATATGAATTAGTAGATACGCTAAGATATGAATTTTGTCTATACACTATTCATGCAGTCATTGCAATAAGATGTGTCTAGACTAAGAATAATAAGCAGGTAATTTACTAATGATGATAAACAAATGATTTCTAACAAAAATGATAAGCAAAACTTTTGACATGCAGAAACGGTCGAAGTCCAGACTCACTAATGCATCCTAATGACTTATCAGTTAGACACACTAATGCAGACCCGGTTCACTAAGACCACCGCTCTGATACCAACTGAAACGACCCATCCGAATCCATCCAGATGAAGTCCATCTCGATTATAAACGATTCACAATAGTTGATTACATCGCGAGGTACTTGACCTCTATATGATACATTTTACAAACATTGCATTCGTTTTTAAAAGACAAACTTTCATTACATCTAAAGTTGACAAGCATGCAACCCATTTCATAATATATCAAACTATAATTGACTTAATATTAATCTTGATGAACTCAACGACTCGAATGCAACGTCTTTTGAAATATGTCATGAATGACTCCAAGTAATATCTTTAAAATGAGCAAATGCACAGCGGAAGATTTCGTTCGTACCTGAGAATAAACATGCTTTCAAGTGTCCACCAAAAGGTTGGTGAGTTCATTAGTTTATCATAAATAATCATTTCATAACTTTTAATAGACCACAAGATTTCATATTTCCATTTCTCATAAACATACGTCCCATACATAGAGACAAAATAATCATTCATATGGATTGAACACCTGGTAACCGACATTCATAATATGCATATAAGAATATCCCCATCATTCCGGAATCCTCCTTCGGACATGATATAAATTTCGAAGTACTAAAGCATCCGGTACTTTGGATGGGGCTTGTTGGGCCCGATAGATCTATCTTTAGAGTTCGCGTCAATTAGGGTGTATGTTCCCTAATTCTTAGATTACCAGACTTAATAAAAAGGGGCATATTCGATTTCGATCATTCAACCATATAATGTAGTTTCGATTACTTGTGTCTATTTTGTAAAACATTTATAAAAGCGCATGCATTCTCAGTCCCAAAAATATATATTGCAAAACCAATTAAAAGGGGAGTAATGAAAACTCACCTAATGTATTTTGTAGTAAAAATACATATGACTATATTGAACAATGCAGGGTTGGCCTTGGATTCACGAACCTATATCATTTGTACATTTATTAATATTCATATTTGTAATTGAACACATACA
Organism: Rutidosis leptorrhynchoides; assembly: GCF_046630445.1. Taxonomy (NCBI): domain Eukaryota; kingdom Viridiplantae; phylum Streptophyta; class Magnoliopsida; order Asterales; family Asteraceae; genus Rutidosis; species Rutidosis leptorrhynchoides. The sequence goes on from NC_092337.1 coordinate 247,821,162, forward strand.
TATATAAATGTATTAGTTATATCATTTCTATGTTAATAATATATATATGTCTTATATGCTTATCTTGTATATAACAATATTAAATTCTGTTATGTTATATGTGTTAAATATATATATTTATGTATGTAATTTATTTGTTTATATATTTTCATATAATATATACAAATGTTAATATAGTTAAGTTATATGTACCAAATATATTTACGTATATAAAATCTTTATTTTTATACTTATAACTTTAAGTATGTTATTAAAACTTTTAGTTTAGTAATCATAATTATTAAAAAAATATTGATATAGATATTACTGGTAGTAATAATAATAGTAATCTTAATGATATTAACATAATATTAATTTTTAATAGAAATGATAATAATGATAACATTTATAATAATGTTTATGCTACTAGTAATAATAATTCTTAATAAAATGATCACTAATACTAATAATAATAATATCAAAAATTTTTATAAAAGTGATAATAATAATGATACTAATTATAATAGTTATTATCATAGTAGTAATAAATGATAATTTTTATCCTAATACTTATATTTGTAATAATAATAATAATTATCATACTAATAATAATGAAAATGATAATTATAATAATGATGATCTTAATAATAATAATAATATTACTAATAATTTTATAAACGGTACTACTATTAACCTATATGAAAATAATAATAATTTGAATCATTTGCTTAATAGTATATATGTTCTATGGTTTCTATATTCGAAATCTTCGTGTTAAATTTCAAATCTAATGATTAAAGCTTCCATAACATAATTTCGTAATCCTAATCATCAAGATGTTAATAATACTTAAAATGATAAAATTAATAATAGGAACATTAATAACACTTGTAAATACCTTAGTTAATAATAATAATTAATAATACTAATAACTACAACATAACAATAATAATAATAATAATAAGAATAATAATAATAATAATAATAATAATAATGGAATCAAAAGTAAGAGTGTATACCTTTTTAAAACTTTTAAAAAGAAAAGCCCGAGACGGGACTCGAACCCACGACCTCCCGCTCACTCTCCTACATGCTGAACCATTCCTCTATTACTCATTATCTGATTTATACACCGTATTTATTTATTTAACTCAACCAGTGTGTTCTACCCTATTCTTCTTCTACCTCTACTCGACTGAACACAAAGCTAAACAACAAATTCACTTAATTCAAACATGTATGGATTCTTCAATAAGCATTTAAATGATTATGGATAATTGATTGAATTAATAGGAAAAGAAAAGAAAAAAAATTAAAATAAAACAGAATCCAATCTGCTGTTCGTCGAAGTACAAAAAAAAAAAAAAAAAAAAAAAAAAACAAAAATTGATTTTGTAAATGAGAAGGATTTGGACAAAGTTTATAACACGAAGTGTACTTCAAATCAATCCTACAAACTATTGGAACTGTCAATTTAACTCGAAACATCAAATACAACTCGAATTTAACCAAGAACAAATCTGTTGACTTTTTGGAACTCAAACTTTGACTCGACAATTAAAGCTCGATATAACGAATTTAATCTTGAAATTTTGAAAAAAGTTTGAGTAAAACATTCCTAACAACTTTGTATTTTTACATTTTTGAATATGACTCAAATTCGAGTTTTGAAAAAAAATAAAAATAAATAAATAAATAAATAAAATAGCTGAGTGTATCGAGCTTATCTATATGTTGTGTTTTTCCTTTACAACTAGTAGTAATTTGACAATATAAAATGAGCTTGTGATCAATTGATAAAGCAACAAATAATTCGCTAAAAAAAATATAGGGTTAATGATTGATGACAAAGGTCAAGAGCTAAATAGGGGGAAGAAATAATGAATACTGATAATTGGTTTTACCTAATTTATGTCTTTCTTTCTTTTCTTTTTTTAATTAATCTATATTCTATATTTAAATAATATTAATAATCAATAATTATATTAATAATTATATTATTAATAAAAATATCAAAATAATGTTAATCGAAATAATACAAATAACATTATTAATGATAATAACTTGTGTCTTAATAAAAATGAAAATAATAAATTTTAAAAATAATGATCGTTAAGGATAAATGGTAGTAATAACACCTATTAATAATACCAATAATAAAATATAACAAACTTACATGTTTTAAATTTGTGTATCTATATATCTTATGTTATAATAATGTTAATAATACATATATCAATGTTAATATTTAATGATAAAGGTGAAAGTAATAATAATAGTATTAGTATATCATTTACAATTTGATTTTAATATTACATATTATGTATTATTTAATACTTATTTAATAATATATATTTAATATTTATACATTTTATCGATATACATATTATAATATTTATGTTCATACATCATATACATATTCAATTTACTATATATAATTATGTTTTATATGTCCAGTTTTATTACTTAGATGAATGTATTAATTATATACATTAAAATAATTAAGCTCGAAGTATAACTTTATTCATTTAATAGTTTGTTAATCGTTGATAAATTATGTATATTCAACCTACTCTCTATATTTGAATAAATAGTTTTAAATAAAAAGTTTAAATATTCTTTCTAAATCACATAATAGTTCATATATATAATTATAATATATAATAATATATAATTTATTTACATGTATAGTTATATCTGTATACACTTCTATTTACAATAAATGGTTCGTGAATCGTTGAAGATGGTCAAAGGTTGAAATGAATACATGAACATAGTTACAGACTTTGCTTATCATGTCGAAACCATATAAAGATTAAGTTTAAATTTGGTCGGAAATTCTCGGGTCATCACAATAATAATTCTTAATAATAATATCTAATAATAATAATAATCATAATCATAATATATAAGATTAAAATTTTATTATTGGTTATAATGATTTTAACAATGATATCAATAATTTTATTGATAACACTATTTATAATAATATTAATATTATTAATGATAATAAAATTTTACATATCCAATTTCATTTATATTAGTAATATTAATAATGCAGATATTAATATAAATATTAACATTAATAAGATTAATGATTTTAATATATCATTTATATTTAGACTTATAATTACATGAACTATATTAACTTTACATTTTTATTACATGTGTATTATTTATTCTAAGTAGTAACATATATACAATTATGTTTTAAGCATTAAGCAGATAGTTATATTAATTATACGTATTGAATCAAATAATATCTGAGTATAACATTTACTTACTTTGTATCATATTTTACATATTATTTCTAATATTTAAATTATATATTTTTTAATTTCCATTTATTAGATATACTTACATTTATAAATATATATAAATATTTATTTACAAACAATTGTTCGTGAATCGTCGGGGATAGTCAACAAGTAATGGAATATATGAACACAGTTCAATATTGTTAAGACTTCAAAATAACCGTCTTTGCTTATCGTGTCGAGATCTTATAAAGATTAAGTTAAAATTTGGTCTGAAATTTCCGGGTCGTCATAGTACCTACCCGTTAAAGAAATTTCGTCCCGAAATTTGAGTGAGGCGGTCATGGTTAACAATAAAAATGTTTTCATGACGAATATGAGCTGATAAATAGATTTTTATCATCATTGAGTAATGTGGATAAAACAATTCGATTATTCGAAGAGTATGAATGAAGCTATCACTAAATAGTAAAATGAGAAAGAAATGTTTCATCATAATTTTTGACTAGTCATGGTTGAATTCCGGAATTCAAGGGATTTAAAGAAAATCTTCGAAATTCGAAAGATTTGATTCTTCAGCGAATAAGGAAATTAAGATCTCTATAATTAAATACGGTGACCTGCCTCGATTACTCTGTCTGATATTCCCATTATAAATTAAACTTTTGCTGTTCCATTATTTTCACCATTCCTATACATTCTTTCTTAGTTCATACATCCAAAAGATTGTGAAAATGCTTAATCCCGTTCCAATCCTTGATATTTTTCTAATTATCATTTCTGTCATCCTTCTTTTCAATCTTCCACCAGAAAAATCTGTTTACTTCTACTATTACCTTGGGGTGATACTAATCTTAATTATACAGTGTTTTTATGTTGCGATACGCTTTGATATACATGGTTTGTAATTTCTATGTGGTTATCAAGTTTTATATCTTCCCTTATGTTTTGGAGCTCTTTGCCTTTTTCTTCTCTTCTCGACTTTAACTCGAGCGAATAATGGTCCAGAATTTGTAGGTATGGAGTTTCGAATTATCATAATATACAAGGTAAAAAGGAAAGGTAGTAGCACGATTTGATTTGTCAAATTACCAGAATTACTGAGGATAGAACTATCAAGAATATATTTTCTTGATATGTTCAGAATTAAGTAGAATGAAAGGGTTATGTAACATGGCACGTGATGACGTTATGATTCTGTGAATCATCACGTTCCATTTAGAAACTCAGCATGACTTACTGTAATATAATCACGTTGATCAAGTGTCATTATATTATACTAACTCATGCATCACTTCCCAACATTATTTCAATAACATTCATATTTTAAGCTCAAAAGTTTACAGAATATAGAAACTAATAGTTTCTCATATGATGTAACACTGATAGCTCAAAGAGATAAATGATTTCAGATAAGATTAGTTATGAAAATATATTCAGAAATATCGAGGATATTTATAATGAAAGATACGATAATATCTCGGAATATCTAAGATCAGAGGATGATAGAAACTATTGTCCGCAAGGGTTTAGAGTAAAGAGCAATATATTCGCTAAAGACTTTAGCAGGCATTGAATCATTTGGATTCTTTGAAGTCAAATTTATTCTTTGTGATTTGTCCACGGCTTCCTTCATAATTTCGCATAATCTGCTTTTCGGTACTAAATTTTGTATTGAATGTTTCCAATATACCATTCTTTATTATCAAACTTTCGATGGTTAAGGTCGTGTACAGTTTGTGCTGCTGTATTCAGCTTTTTCAGAATTTGTGGTATTGATTTGTAGACTGGGTGCTTTTCAGAATGGAAGATCATTATTCTAAGAGATAAATGTTATACATATAACTGTTGATGTAGATATGCTGTGAGTTTTCAAAGTACTGATTGCCGATTCCTCTACATTTACTGCTACCATATCTGAATCATTAGTTATCGATCCGAGGTGATTTCAAGAGAATTGTGTTTTTAGATGATTAAATGCTGAAGGTAATATGGTGGAATATAAAAGGTTCCCCAGTAATAATAAAAGAGCATACATATAATTCAAGGTGATAATAAGGTTGTTTCGAACGAAAAGTCGAAGTTGTTTTGCTGGAGCTGTGACAAAATTGGCTAATTTGGAAAAGAATTGCAAAGTCATTTTCGGTAATAACAACGTCAAAGGAGCTAGCACAGATATGTTTTAAACGTTTATTCAGGTTCCAAGAGTTTTTCAGGTACATAACTATATGTATCAATCTCTTCTTCCGTAGATGAAGTGCGGTTGGTTCATCTTCTCGATTGAGGTGTCTTCAAGAATCATGAAGGTTTGAACGCAGATTGTAATCGTCAAGATACAAATGAGGTTTAAGACGAAATCAAGTGGCAAACTTGAAGAATTGTTTAGTTTCATATGTTATAATCAATATTTTAATTCATTTTAATTGTCCATTGTCGGTAGTCCACAGTTGATAGTCCACAGTTGGCAGTCCAATAATTCATATATAGTTTAATATATAATATTCGAATTAATTAGTACATATCGTGACCCGTGTACATGTCTCAGACTCGATCACAACTCAAACTATATATATTATTGTAGAATCAACCTCAACCCTGTATAGCTAACTCCCGCATTACTGCATATAGAGTGTCTATGGTTATTCCAAATAATATATATAGATGCGTCGATATGATATGTCAAAACCTTGTATACGTGTCCCGATATTTAAAGTGCGTAAAATAAATAACAGAAATTAAATAACGATAAATAAAGTGCGTAAAGTAAATAACAGAAATTAAATGACGATAAATAAAATTGCGAGAATTAAAATTGCGATAATTAAAATGCGATAAATAAATTGCGATAAATAAATTGCGATAATTAAATTGCGATAAATAAAATAAATTCAGTTAGCTAGGAACAGTTAGCGTGAATTCTTAACAAAATTTCTCATAATTAATTTATTTGTTTCTAACAAATTTTATTTTGTCAAATGTTTTCTTCACTATGCCACTTGTTGGATTCTGATAAATCAAAATCCAAATATGAAATTGGATGAAAATTTAATATTTTGTGGTGTACGGATAAAAGAGCAACGCAAAGTTAAATCTTATTAGTAACCTGAAGGCACAAAAACTAATAAGAAAAGGCTACTATGCTGTGCTAGCACACATCGAGAAAGTCAATTCCGAAGAAAAGAACATCAATGATATTCCCGTCGCAAATGAATTTCCCGATGTATTTCCGAAATAATTACCGGGACTCCCTCCACACCGATCCGTTGAATTTCAAATAAACATTGTACCGGGAGCTGCACCAATAGCTCGTGCTTCATACAGACTCGCACCTAGCGAAATGAAGCAACTTCAGAGCCAATTACAAGAACTTTTAGAGCGTGGTTTCATTCGACCAAGCACATCACCGTGGGGAGCTCCTGTTTTGTTTGTCAAGAAGAAAGATGGTACATTCAGGTTGTGTATCGACTACCGAGAGTTGAACAAACTTACCATCAAGAACCGCTACCCACTACCGAGAATCGATGACTTATTTGATCAACTACAAGGCTCGTCTGTTTATTCGAAGATCGATTTACGTTCTGGATATCATCAAATGCGGGTGAAGGAGGATGATATTCCAAAGACTGCTTTTAGGACACGTTATGGTCATTACGAGTTTATTTCAAAGATGGGTGTGGGTCGACTACCTGGATTCACACCCGTTTCCCACAACAACCATTTCTTGTTAAAACATCACTACTATCCCTTTAAATCTACAATTAACATCGGGCACCTCTTGCAATTACCTCACAACCACCCTCGTCACCCCTTGGATCACTACAAACCAACCACCACCTTCGGCTTCTACAATCACCATCAGGTCGAGATAATCTAATGTTTTACTAATAAGGTATTCAGGTGGATCCAGCAAAGATTGAAAGCGTTGAAAAGTGGGAAACCCCGAAAACTCTGAAACACATACGCTAATTTTTAGGACTAGCTGGTTACTACAGAAGGTTCATCCAAGACTTTTCTAGAATAGCAAAACCCTTGACTGTATTAACGCATAAAGGGAAGAAATTTGAATGGAAGGAAGAACAACAGAAAGCGTTTCAGTTATTGAAGAAAAATTTAACTACGGCACCTATATTGTCATTACCTGAAGGGAATGATGATTTTGTGATATATTGTGACGCCTCAAAGCAAGGTCTCGGTTGTGTATTAATGCAACGAACGAATGTAATTGCTTATGCGTCTAGACAATTGAAGATTCACGAACAAAATTATACGACGCATGATTTGGAATTAGGCGCGGTTGTTTTTGCATTAAAGACTTGGAGGCACTACTTATATGGGGTCAAAAGTATTATATATACCGACCACAAAAGTCTTCAACACATATTTAATCAGAAACAACTGAATATGAGGCAGCGTAGGTGGATTGAATTGTTGAATGATTACGACTTTGAGATTCGTTACCACCCGGGGAAGAAAAATGTGGTAGCCGACGCCTTGAGCAAGAAGGACAGAGAACCCATTCGAGTAAAATCTATGAATATAATGATTCACAATAATCTTACTACTCAAATAAAGGATGCGCAATAAAGAGTTTTAAAAGAGGGAAATTTAAAGGATGAAATACCCAAAGGATCGGAGAAGTATCTTAATATTTGGGAAGACGGAACCCGGTATAGGGCTGAAAGGATTTGGGTACCAAAAATTGGAGATATGAGATAAATGGTACTTAGAGAAGCTCATAAAACCAGATACTTAATACATCCTGGAACGCGGAAGATGTACAAGGATCTCAAGAAACATTTGTGGTGGCCGGGTATGAAAGCCGATGTTGCTAAATACGTAGGAGAATGTTTGACGTGTTCTAAGGTCAAAGATGAGCATCAGAAACCATCTGGTCTACTTAACAACCCGAAATCCCGGAATGGAAATGGGAAAACATTACCATAGATTTCATCACTAAATTGCCAAGGATTACAAGTGGTTTTGATACTATTTGGGTAATAGTTGATCGTCTCACCAAATCAGCACTTCCTGCCAATAAGAGAAGATGACAAGATGGAGAAGTTAGCACGATTGTATTTGAAGGAAGTCGTCTCCAGACATGGAATACCAATCTCTATTATCTCTGATAGGGATGGCAGATTTATTTCAAGATTCTGGCAGACATTACAGCAAGCATTAGGAACTCGTCTAGACATGAGTACTGCCTATCATCCACAAACTGATGGGCAGAGCGAAAGGACGATACAAACGCTTGAAGACATGCTACGAGCATGTGTTATTGATTTCGGAAACAGTTGGGATCGACATCTACCATTAGCAGAATTTTCCTACAACAACAGCTACCATTCAAGCATTGAGATGACGCCGTTTGAAGCACTTTATGGTAGAAAGTGAAAGCATTTAAAAAGGGAGTAATGAAACTCACAGTACGATATTTTGTAGTAAAAATATGCATACGATGATTCTGAACAATACATGGTTGACCTCGGATTCACGAACCTATATCATTTGTATATATATTAAAATGTATAATCGTAATTGAACAAGTTTATATATTATACCTTAAATTATATATTATATATTTAATTTGTGTATATATATATTCAAAATGTTTAATATTAATATAGTTATATTAATATATATATATGGTTAGTACTTTAATAAAAATCTTATCTATGAATATTTATATAAATATTGTTAATATGATTAAAACGTACTTGTAACCTTAATAATATCTTTAAAACTTTTATTTTCATAAACGTAGTGATATATATATATATATATATATATATATATATATATATATATATATATATATATATATATATATATATATATATATATATATATATATATAATACTGATAATTAAAATTGTGTGATAGATGTCTACCTCTAGTACAAATCCCATTGATTCACCTAATAATAATGAAGAGTCGAATATATTTTGGAAAGATTCACTGTCACACCCCCAAAATAGGGCCTAGGGTATTTGTGACTAATTATATCAAATCACAGTTGTATATACGAGAACGACTCTATATGAGACGTTTTGAATAAAACATTTATTAATAAAACAGCGGAAGCATTAAAAGTTTTACATCAAATTTAAACTGAAATAATAATAATAGTCTTAATGCAAAGTAAATGTAATGAAATGAAGACTCCACGTAGCAGCATTCAATTCATCAGGTAGCAATCATGGCAATCATCTTATTCGTCACCTGAGACAAAACATGCTTAAAGTGTCAACCAAAAAGGTTGGTGAGTTCATTAGTTTATCAAAATCAATCATTTCCGTTATAATAATAGGCCACAAGATTTCAGTTTCATAAATATCCGTACACTATCAAGTGTATAAAAGCATTCTATAAGTTGTAGGCACCCGGTAACAAGCCTTAACGTTCATGTTTTACCCTCTGAAAGTACACCGAATCAGGTGTGTTATATAAACCTCGAAGTACTAAAGCATCCCATAGTCAGGATAGGGTTATCAGGCCCAATAGATCTATCTTTAGGATTCGCGCCTACCGTACATAGACAGGTAGTTTAATGTTACCAAGCTAAGGGTATATTTCTGGTTTAAACCCACATAGAATTAGTTTTAGTAATTGTGCCTATTTCGTAAAACATTTATAAAACAACGCATGTATTCTCAGCCCAAAAATATATATAAAAAGGGAGTAATGAAACTCACCTTAAATAGCAGTTGAAGTATTCCACGCAAGAAAGGAAAGTAAAGCAAGTAAGTGATCGAGATATCAACTAGAAGTAGTTCTTAAGAGAGAAATGAGAGATTAAGGTGTAAGTTTGAAATGAGAAATGTATGTGGTATTTATAGTTGAAAATGTTAGGTAAAAAAAAATTAAAATAAAATAAGTAAATCTTAAAAGTTAAAATAAGAAAAAGTATTTTGTATTTTTATTAAAAGTAAATCTTAAAAGTTAAAATAAGAAAAAGTAGTTTGTATTTTTATTAAAAGTAAAATCTTAAAAGTTAAAATAAGAAAAAGTAGTTTGTATTTTTATTAAAAGTAAAATCTTAAAAGTTAAAATAAGAAAAAGTATTTTGTATTTTTATTAAAAGTAAATCTTAAAAGTTAAAATAAGAAAAAGTATTTTGTATTTTTATTAAAAGTAAAATCTTAAAAGTTAAAATAAGAAAAAGTAGTTTGTATTTTTATTAAAAGTAAAATCTTAAAAGTTAAAATAAGAAAAAGTAGTTTGTATTTTTATTTAACGTAAATCTTAAAAGTTAAAATAAGAAAAAGTAGTTTGTATTTTTATTAAAAGTAAATCTTAAAAGTTAAAATAAGAAAAAGTAGTTTGTATTTTTATTAAAAGTAAAATCTTAAAAGTTAAAATAAGAAAAAGTATTTTGTATTTTTATTAAAAGTAAATCTTAAAAGTTAAAATAAGAAAAAGTAGTTTGTATTTTTATTAAAAGTAAAATCTTAAAAGTTAAAATAAGAAAAAGTAGTTTGTATTTTTATTAAAAGTAAAATCTTAAAAGTTTAAATAAGAAAAAGTAGTTTGTATTTTTATTAAAAGTAAATCTTAAAAGTTAAAATAAGAAAAAGTAGTTTGTATTTTTATTAAAAGTAAATCTTAAAAGTTAAAATAAGAAAAAGTAGTTTCTATTTTTATTAAAAGTAAATCTTAAAAGTTAAAATAAGAAAAAGTAGTTTCTATTTTTATTAAAAGTAAATCTTAAAAGTTAAAATAAGAAAAAGTAGTTTGTATTTTTATTAAAAGTAAATCTTAAAAGAAAAGTAGTTTGTATTTTTATTAAAAGTAAATCTTAAAAGAAAAAGTAGTTTGTATTTTTGTATTTATTTATTAAAAGTAAATATAGTTTTTATTTTTATTTTGTATAAAATTCTAAAATAAAATTTGTTTAATATATTTCTAAACATTTTATTTCTATATTTGTTTAATTATTAAATACGAATTTTATATAAAAATTATTATTATATTTAGTTTTTATAAAAATTAAAATTTATGATTATTAATTTATAGTTTTTATTAGTTTTATAAATGTTATAATATTATTTATTATTTAGTTAATTATATATTCTATTAACTAAATAACAAAAGTAATATAAATATTATATATATATATTCATTGATGTAATTATGTTATATTATATATCATAATGTTATTTATAATATTTATAATTATATTATTTATTTTAAGCGTACGTTTATTCGGTCAACGTTAAATTTATTCGTAAATAACAACTCTAGGTATTTTAGTGAAATCGGAAGTCGAAAAGTGAGGGTTGTTATAGTACCTACCCGTTAAAAGAAATTTCGTCCCGAAATTTAGTTTTTGCCATCAACCGGCGTTGTTCGTACCTAGACGAGGATATTTACGTTTTATCTGGTCTTCACGTTCCCAGGTAGGTTCGGGGCCTTTCGTGAATTCCAACGGATAGAATATTATTCTGTTTCATGCATTTAAATAATACGAACCCTAATTTCTTACAGGTTCTTCTATAAAGTGCATTTTATCATTAATGCGGAGGTTATCTAAAGGATTAATAAGAGTGTCATTTGACTAGGTTATCCTCAAAAGGGATGATGGTGTTATACGAGCATTTTAGTAAACTGAACACATAAAATGTGTTATGAATAGTATTGAGCTTATTTAAAACTTTGAGTGTTTATGTCACAATATTAGGGTAGAAAAAAACAGAGAGTAGTTCATGAAAATTATAGTCATGAAGTTTGATAGAGATCATCATTGTTTACAATAAGAATATTGTAATGATGAATATAAGTTGAAAAAAATAAAGTTTTATCACTACTGAATAATATGGATAAAATGATTTGATTATAGGAAGCGTATAAACGAAGCTATTGTAAAAGAGTGAATGAGAAATTAAATGTTCGCCTTAACTTTTGACGTAGTCACGATTGATTTCCGGAATTCAAGGGATTAAAGGAAATCTTCGTAATCCATAAGATTTGATTTTCCGGTAATTAAGGAATTTGAAATTTTCTTTGATTAAATGAGGTGAATTGCTTCAATTGCTGTGTTTGGAATTTTGCTATAAATTAGCTTCTTCCGTTTCATTATCTTCACCACTTCTATACTGTCTTCCTCAATTCATACTTCCAAAGATTGTGAGAATGCTCCATCCAGTTCTTATCCTGGATATTTTTCTGACTATCATTTCAGTCATTCTTCTTTTTCATTTACCACCAGAGGAATTTGTTTTCTTCTACTATTACCTTGTGGGTTATAGTGTTTTTAATTCTCCCATGTCTTTACGTTGCAATACGTATTGATATACACGGTTTGTAATTTCGGTATCGTTATCGGGCTACATATTTTCGCTTATATGTCGGAGCTCTTTGCCTTTTTATTCTCCTCTCGATTCTAAGTAAAGCGAGTAATGGTCCAGAATTTGTAGGTATGAAGTTTCGAATGGACCTATTGTTCTAAGCGTAATATCACGATTTGATTTGGTAAATTACCAGAATTACCGAGGATAGAACTATCAAAAATATATTTTCTTGATATGTTCAGAGATTAAGTAGAATGTAAGAGTCGTGTAACATGGCAAATGATGATTATAAAGTCTATGAATCATCATCTTCCATTAAAAATTTAGCATGACTTACTGTAATATAATCACGTTGGCCTGACGTCATTATATTATACTAACTCATGCTTCAATTCTCAACACTACTTCAAATCATTCAAAATTTGAATTTAAATTTTACAGAATATAGAAACTTAAACATTTTTCCTTTATGATGTAATAAAGATATTGCAAAGAGATAATTAATTGCGGACAAGAATCGTTATGAAGATATCTTTAGAAATATCGAGGATATTTATAACGAAAGATACGATGATATTTTAGAATTTCTAAAATCGATGGATAATGAAGAAATTCTTCTGTAAGGATTTAGAATGCGTAAAAAGATCTTCTGTGATTTCCTTCAGAAATCGAATCATCTAGATTCTTTGGTTATATGTTTAGTCCTTGGGATTTGTCCTTGGTCTCCTTCATGTTTTGCTCAATCCATCTTTCAATACCAGATTTTCTTTTGAGCTTTTCCAACACACAATTCTTTATTATCAAGCTTCTGATCATTAAGGCCATCTACAGCTTTTGCTGCTTCATCAGCATTCTCAAGGTTAACTGATCTGAATCATTGATTATCAATCCGATATGTTTTCAAGGATTTTGAAGAATGTACAATGTAATATATTAATGTGAATGTTAGATATTTCTTGGGTATTACCTACCCGTTAAAATATTTTCACAATCAACAATTTGTACAAAAGAATTTTTAAATACAATCTTTATGAAAATATACATACATATATATTTTCTTCAGATGTAATTATGGATTTAATAAGTTAATATAATATTAAACTCATTTGATTTACGGTTGAAACGAGAATAAATAATCTCCAAAACTTTAGAGATTACATAATCGTCGCGGAATATTTCTTTAATGAAGTTATGAATCAATACTTCATCGTTCATTGTTATTAATATACCTCAGTATATAATGTTGATGCTCGTGGATTTCTTGTGAAATTCATAAGGCACAAATGATGTTTTCGAGAAATTTTCGAGTACATCGAAAATAGGAGTGTAATATCACACATGCATTTGAATAATACACTTAGTTTATTATGAAATGGAGTTTATTGTACTGAAGCAGTGATTAATGATTGTTAAGTCATTAACGAAGGATGTACATCATAGCGTATTAGTGATATGAATTAACCGAGTAGTACATACTAGTTAAGATTCACACGTAATAGTTTAGTACGAAAAGATTTATTATTGTTCCAAACCATATATATATAAAGTATACATATATAATTCTTCAGGAAGAATGAGTCAATACATCTTAACTCATTATTACTAATATTCCTTAGTATCTATGGGTGTATGATGTCGATGTTTGAGGTACCGATTATGATGTTGAGACGTGGGATGCTGATGTTGTTGTTGGTGAAGCTGATGCTGTTGGTGGTGATGCTGATAGTACTGGTGGTGCTGGTGCTGCTGTTGGTGCTGCTTGTGGTACTTGGTTAGTAAGTGTGAGCCTAGCTACCAAATCGCGCACTATTTCCTCCAGGGTTTCTACTTTACGCTCGAGTCTATGGATTTGTTCTACCCATTCCTCTGTAAGGTTTGTCAATTCTTGATATTTTGTTCGAAGTCTTCTAACTTCTTCTAATAACCCTTTCTGGTTAGAATTCGGGAGTAGAGGACGAATATTGTCGTTGGTTACATCGAGTCGACCTTCGAGGCAGAAAATCCTTGCGAAAAGAGTGAAAACGGTATTGCGAACAGGTTCACCGATAAGTGGATCGAGTACTCCGACGTTTGGTGGTAAGTTTGGCTCGTGATAAGGAGTACCTTCTTCATTTCTCCATAGGGTGAGTATTTCGCGAACCCATATATATATATATATATATATATATATATATATATATATATATATATATATATATATATATATATATATACACACATATATATATATATAATTGATCGGTGGGTGTGCTCCTGTCACGCTATCTTTGGAGCTAGAAGAACTTGAGGAATCAAGTGAGAAATCCATAATATGTGTTTGGAATAGGGTTTGATATGAAATGGGTGTTGAATATTGAATGATATATTCATCTCCTTGAATACGTATATATAGCAGAAAGATTTCCGTAATTTACGGAGGAAATTTAGGAAAAGTGTTAGACAAGGTCTATTGGGAATAGATATGCTAAGATATGATTTGTCTATACTCCAATAATGGCAGTATGACGTGTCGAGATTATAAAATGATAAGTATGTAATCTAATAATCTTTCGATTAAAGACTTTCAATTCGTATACTGTGATAACCCAATGACATTTTCCGGTTCGCAAACCGATGCATAAAGGCATAAGGCATATAGGTACGTGATATAACAGGGAGTTATATACGTTTGAGTATGAATTATAGGAGTTTCAAAAATCTTGGATAATATTTCATGTAATACATATGTAATACACAAAACCAGGATAGATGACTAAGTGAGTTGTTCTTAATAAGTTCACTACTTATTAAGTGCGTAAGTGACTAAGTGTTGTATGATCACTATAGTCAGTTTTGATATTGTGCACCATACCCAAACATCTATGCCACCGCCGAGTCACTTGAATGATCAATTGTTACCGGTTGGCCCAGGAATTCTCGACCAAAATCTAAGTTTGGCATTCGAAATCCACAAGCGTCCCATAGTGGTACCAAGGATCACCCTAGGCCTTAAGTAGCGTTGACGTTCGAGTAATTTCACATTATCGTGTATGTTATAATCTTAAGATTTAAGTATAGTTTCTAATGTATAGTGTAGCATTTATCAATTAAAGGCAACAATTAAAGGCACTATGGTCAAGGAAAGTTGTAGTCCTACATTGCTAAGGTACCTAATTGTATAAGGCACACATAAAATGCAATCCTGGTTCTCTACAACAACCTGCTCTGATACCAATCTGTCACACCCCCAAAATAGGGCCTAGGGTATTTGTGACTAATTATATCAAATCACAGTTGTATATACGAGAACGACTCTATATGAGACGTTTTGAATAAAACATTTATTAATAAAACAGCGGAAGCATTAAAAGTTTTACATCAAATTTAAACTGAAATAATAATAATAGTCTTAATGCAAAGTAAATGTAATGAAATGAAGACTCCACGTAGCAGCATTCAATTCATCAAGTAGCAATCATGGCAATCATCTTATTCGTCACCTGAGACAAAACATGCTTAAAGTGTCAACCAAAAAGGTTGGTGAGTTCATTAGTTTATCAAAATCAATCATTTCCGTTATAATAATAGGCCACAAGATTTCAGTTTCATAAATATCCGTACACTAGCAAGTGTATAAAAGCATTCTATAAGTTGTAGGAACCCGGTAACAAGCCTTAACGTTCATGTTTTACCCTCTGAAAGTACACCGAATCAGGTGTGTTATATAAACCTCGAAGTACTAAAGCATCCCATAGTCAGGATAGGGTTGTCAGGCCCAATAGATCTATCTTTAGGATTCGCGCCTACCGTACATAGACAGGTAGTTTAATGTTACCAAGCTAAGGGTATATTTCTGGTTTAAACCCACATAGAATTAGTTTTAGTAATTGTGCCTATTTCGTAAAACATTTATAAAACAACTCATGTATTATCAGCCCACAAATATATATAAAAAGGGAGTAATGAAACTCACCTTAAATAGCAGTTGAAGTATTCCACGCAAGAAAGGAAAGTAAAGCAAGTAAGTGATCGAGATATCAACTAGAAGTAGTTCTTAAGAGAGAAATGAGAGATTAAGGTGTAAGTTTGAAATGAGAAATGTATGTGGTATTTATAGTTGAAAATGTTAGGTAAAAAAAAATTAAAATAAAATAAGTAAATCTTAAAAGTTAAAATAAGAAAAAGTATTTTGTATTTTTATTAAAAATAAATCTTAAAAGTTAAAATAAGAAAAAGTAGTTTGTATTTTTATTAAAAGTAAAATCTTAAAAGTTAAAATAAGAAAAAGTAGTTTGTATTTTTATTAAAAGTAAAATCTTAAAAGTTAAAATAAGAAAAAGTATTTTGTATTTTTATTAAAAGTAAATCTTAAAAGTTAAAATAAGAAAAAGTAGTTTGTATTTTTATTAAAAGTAAAATCTTAAAAGTTAAAATAAGAAAAAGTAGTTTGTATTTTTATTAAAAGTAAAATCTTAAAAGTTAAAATAAGAAAAAGTAGTTTGTATTTTTATTAAACGTAAATCTTAAAATTTAAAATAAGAAAAAGTAGTTTGTATTTTTATTAAAAGTAAATCTTAAAAGTTAAAATAAGAAAAAGTAGTTTGTATTTTTATTAAAAGTAAAATCTTAAAAGTTAAAATAAGAAAAAGTATTTTGTATTTTTATTAAAAGTAAATCTTAAAAGTTAAAATAAGAAAAAGTAGTTTGTATTTTTACTAAAAGTAAAATCTTAAAAGTTAAAATAAGAAAAAGTAGTTTGTATTTTTATTAAAAGTAAAATCTTAAAAGTTAAAATAAGAAAAAGTAGTTTGTATTTTTATTAAAAGTAAATCTTAAAAGTTAAAATAAGAAAAAGTAGTTTGTATTTTTATTAAAAGTAAATCTTAAAAGTTAAAATAAGAAAAAGTAGTTTTATTTTTATTAAAAGTAAATCTTAAAAGTTAAAATAAGAAAAAATAGTTTGTATTTTTATTAAAAGTAAATCTTAAAAGTTAAAATAAGAAAAAGTAGTTTGTATTTTTATTAAAAGTAAATCTTAAAAGAAAAGTAGTTTGTATTTTTATTAAAAGTAAATCTTAAAAGAAAAAGTAGTTTGTATTTTTGTATTTATTTATTAAAAGTAGATATAGTTTTTATTTTTATTTTGTATAAAATTCTAAAAAAAAATTTGTTTAATATATTTCTAAACATTTTATTTCTATATTTGTTTAATTATTAAATACGAATTTTATATAAAAATTATTATTATATTTAGTTTTTATAAAAATTAAAATTTATGATTATTAATTTATAGTTTTTATTAGTTTTATAAATGTTATAATATTATTTATTATTTAGTTAATTATAGATTCTATTAACTAAATAACAAAAGTAATATAAATATTATATATATATATTCATTGATGTAATTATGTTATATTATATATCATAATCTTATTTATAATATTTATAATTATATTATTTATTTTAAGTGTACGTTTATTCGGTCAACGTTAAATTTATTCGTAAATAACAACTCTAGGTATTTTAGTGAAATCGGAAGTCGAAAAGTGAGGGTTGTTATATTCACAAATTCCCGAAGAGGAACCGGAAGAAGAGAAACCGAAAGAGGAGGAACCGGAAGAGGAGGAACCGGAAGAAGAGGAACCAGAAGAGGAGGAATCGGAAGAGGAGGAATCGGAAGAGGAGGAACCAGAAGAAGAAGAGGTTCTGGAGGAAGAAATATTGATACCTATAGTAAATCGATTAAATAAAAGAAAATCCTCAACCAACGGACCAAAGTTAATAATGGTCAATGGTGTTTCCGCCGAGGAAGCAAAATACTGGGAAGATTATCAATTTTCTGATGAATCGGATCCCGATGAGGATTCTGATGATGTTATAGAAATTACCTCGACCCAATTTAATAAAGCGAAAGAAAATAATAAGGGAAAAGGTATAAAAATAGAGAAACCCGATTCCAACCCCGATGAACTTTATATGTATCGACAACATCCGTATTTCTTAAAATGTAACAATGACCCGGGAACCTCTAAACCACCAGGTTTTTCTAAACCATTATATAAAACGACGGCTCGTATTAGAGGAACACCATATATTCCTAGAAAATTAGGAAAACGAACCAAGTTCGAAGAAGAAGAAACCAGTGATTCAGATTAGAGGGTTGTAATCATGTTGTGTATTATATGTATTGTAGTGTGCTTGTATTTTTTTTGTTCTATGTAAAATTGCTTGTATTGTTTGTTAATTATCTTTTACGAATCTAATTCTTGATTTTACAGTATAAAAATAAAATGGATGTTAAGGGTAGACAACTGAATATTTTAGAAGACCTACCAGAGGATATGATTAAGGAAATCTTGTCTAGAGTCGGTCAGAATTCATCAGTACATTTAGTTATGGCGAAATTAACTTGTCAAACATTTGAAACACTTTCCAGAAATGCCTTAGTTTATAAAAGGCTTTCCTTTGATAGGTGGGGTATATCACATTGGGGAGACCGTAAGTTACGCCGTGTTTTCTTTAAAGCGTTAAATGCGGGGAACCCAAATGCAATTTTACGCTACCGGTTAAGAACCTATTTTGACTCAACATATCCCAATATAGGATTTTGTGAATTAGAAAGAGCTTCTAACATGCAACATAAAGAAGCATGTTATGCTTACGGGTTAGTGATGTTCGCTTCTTACCAAAGTGAGAAAAAGAATATCGGATTGTAACTTTTAAATAAAACCTTCCCACAAGTGACGGATTCGGTAGTTGGGGTGAGAAACAAGGTTTTTAGATTATTACGGGGCTGTTGGACATTACGAAACCCTCGTCCTTTTGACGACGTTACAACATGCTGCCTAGCCAATGGTCATAACAGTTATTTTCCACAAGACCAAGGATGGGAAGTCGTCTTAGTAAAACCAGAATGCATGACTTGTTTCTGGACTTATGAATTACGTGTCTTTATTTCCTTTGCTGAACAACTTGCGTATTAACTAGATTTATCTTCAAAACTGTCCTGTATCATAGTGTACTATATTTCATGTTATATGTAATATAGCAAAGTTGTAAGTTTGAAGAATATTTGTATGTGATATATTATTATAATCAGTTTTTCATATGGAATTGTAGTAGTTGAATTGTATATTAGCTACTAAGTATGAATTAACGGGTAGGTAGTACCCGAATTTCAACTTATAAAACGCTAATATGAAGAAAAAGCTTTTATAAATGAGTTCATATTATGCTACGAAATACTATTGACTACTCTTAATATTCTGTATGATTAACTCGATTCAGTTGTCTATTTTGAAGGAAATGGCACCGACTACTCGACACACCATGAATATGAACGAAGAGGAATTTCGTACCTTTCTTGCTGCAAACATAGCCGCAGTTCAGGCTGCGCTACATACCAACAATAACGCTGAATCTAGTAATGCAGCTAACGGCGCAAGAAATCATGTAGGATGAACTTACAAAGAATTCACTGCCTGCAAACCTTTGGAATTTGATGGAACCGAAGGACCAATTGGATTGAAACGGTAGACCGAGAAAGTCGAATCGGTGTTTTCCATAAGTAAGTGTACTGAAGAGGACAAAGTTAAGTATGCTATGCATACCTTCACAGGTACTGCGTTAACATGGTGGAACACCTATCTTGAACAGGTAGGACAAAATGCTGCTTACGCACTACCGTGGTCGGCATTCAAGCAATTGATGAACGAGCAGTATCGTCCTAGAAATGAAGTCAATAAACTCAAGGCAGAACTTAGAGAGTTACGAACACAAGGGTTCGATGTTACCACATATGAACGACGATTCACAGAATTGTGCCTATTGTGTCCGGGAGCATTCGAAGATGAAAAAGAGAAGATCGACGCGTTTGTAAAAGGGTTACCAGTAAGGATTCAAGAAGATGTAAGTTCACACGAGCCCGCTTCTATACAGAAGGCAAGTCGAATGGCTCATAAACTCATAAATCAGATTGAGGGAAGAATTAAAGAGCAGGCGGCCGAAGAAGCCAACACGAAACAACTCAAGAGGAAGTGGGAAGAAAATGGTAACAAGAGTCACCTGTACAACAACAATAACAATTACAACCACAATCGCAACAACTATCCCAACAACCGCAACAACAATCGCAACAATAACCGCAATCCTAACAATAACTACAACAAACATCCCAACAACAACAACAAAAACAACTACAACAACCGTTTCAACAACAATAACAATCCCAACAACAACCTCAATAACAACAACGGCAACAAAAACCAAAAACAGCCATGTCATAGGTGTGAAGAAAATCACCAGGGGTTTTGCACGACATTTTGCAACAGGTGTAAAAAAAATGGTCATAGCGCGACAAAGTGTGAGGTCTACGGACCAAAGTTTAATAGAACTAAGGGAGCAAATAATGCAGGAACAAGTAATGCCGAAACGAATAGTGTCGGAGCAAGTAATACCAACACTGTTTATTATAAATGTGGAAAATCGGGCCACATTATTAGAAATTGCCCGAATCAGGGGAATACTAATGGGCAGGGCCGTGGAAGAGTTTTCAATATTAATGCGGCAAAAGCACATGAAGACCCGGAGCTTGGTTACGGGTACGTTTCTTATTGACGATAAATCTGCTTATGTTTTATTTGATTCGGGTACGGATAGAAGCTATATGAGTAGAGAATTTTGTCAAAACCCGTCCTTATCCCCCTGGACGAAGTCATCATCATCTGGTCCCATTGCGAGGTACTGACCTAAATATGCCATGAATGACTCCAAATAATATTTTTCAATTGAGCAAATGCACAGCGGAAGACTTAATTCGTACAATACTGTATTTTGTAGTAAAAATACATATGACGACATTGAACAAGTGTAGGGTTGGCCTCGGATTCACGAACCTTTGTGTACTAGGCTTGAAGAAAAAAAAAATAAATGTCCTTGCCAAGGCTTGACCCCGCGATGTCCCGCTAACCCAAAAACACTCCCAAATATCTGTATTCTTCTTCCTTCTTCAAATTAATCGACTGAATCATTATCTAACCCTAGTATCATTATCGTCTTCTTATTTATTTATCATCATATAATCATCCTTAATGAATCGTCATTACCATCTAATCCTATTCATAGTCATCTTTATTAATCATCATATTATCGAGCATCATTTATCTATATCATCATCGAACATCGTTTAACATCATCATCATTTAACATCACACATCATCATCATTTTACATGTGTCATTCTATACATCATGTGCTAGTATCATAATCAAAATCACTTAACTTTCTAGTGATCTGAGAGTCTCGGCCCAACTGATATACTTGCGGCCCATCAGAAAATCTAACCACTAATCGGCCCAACAACAAATTTATCTAAACCCATCTAGTATATTTGGCCCCATGAATGAACACTATCCAAAATGAATTCTTACAAAAACTCGGTCCAAATTACGTAAGTAGGAACAAGGCTTAATAACAAAATAGAAGCCAAAGGTAAGTCTCATTTTTCTTTACCTTTCTCTAGCAAAGATGTAGTACTTGAAGTAAAATATATAGAACTATATCCAAGATATTCTTATGTAATTCAAGTTGGCCACTTATCATTTTGTCCCCATTTTGCAAAAAGTATACGGCCTCTTTCTTCTTAATGGGGTCGGCCACTATGCAAAAACAAATAATTCATTTACTTAAACATGGTTTAATCCATAAATTAAGGGGAGGTGGGCTTCAGTTTATATTTGAGAATAGGATTTGGTATAGTAGCGTCCAAAATAATCATGGAGGGGCCTTCTTCATATTTGTCTTTATAATACGTCATTTCCACTAGCAACAAGTCCACTTAATTTGATTATATGTATCGTTAAAACTAGCTGGAAAGGTATACCTATATGTGGGTTTCGAAAATGGGTATGTTCGGTTGTTATCATTGTATCATCATTAGAGATTTTCATCACTTTTTCATCACTTCACCCAATCATCATAATCGTTGTTTAACAGAAGGAAGTAAGGAGACATCAAGTAACAGGAATAGTAATATAAAAGAACAAAATTACGTGGATCGTGACCCCTTTACACGAAACACATAATTATTTTCCTTAGTACATTAAAATACGTGAATCGTGTAGTTTACTAAGCATAACGTGTATTTATTGCCACGTTGCTACAGACGATTAAACAGGAAACAACACGCAGTTGCAACAGTTTGAAAACAAATCGGCAGATGATGGTGGCGTATGGTTGTTTGGGATGGCGATAGTGGTGATTGATTAGTACTCAAAAGAATTGTGTTTGGGTTCGTTAAACAAAAACAAGAAGAAGAATAGAAAAAAAAAAATGGTTTCTATAGTTGTGTAGTATTTGGAGATGGTGATCGAAGGCGATCTCCGGTGGTTGTGTGGTCATGAAAAAGGTTGTGACGATTGTAAGGTGTCGATGATTAAGTCACAGCCAGGAAGCATAGAATTTGGTTGAAATGAAGAGAAGAACAATCACAATCATTGATGGATTCTGTTAGTTCATTAAACATGATTAGGGTTCATGAATGGTGGTCGTGGTTTGTGGTGGTTTGTACAAACCGATATAATAACGACAGGTACAGCCGTAGTAAGGGTGTTGCATGGTGATCAGGTAGTTGGAGATCGATTATATGAGGAAGGTGATGGTGAAGTTCGATCGTAAGAAGAAGAAAGAGAAGAACCAAAAGAGTGTAGTTATGTTATTACATTTGTTCATGCATATAATAGAGATAGAGACTTAGATGATGGAACGTTCAATAGCAAAAGCGATACCAGTTACATTTGATTGCCAATTTGCAATAGTAATGACAAATGATAGGTGTAGTTATGTTAGACAAAAATTAGATAAGTTTAATTTTATAATTGCTAAAGGTTAAATATAAAGTGGATACAGAAACTTTCCATCACAATTTCAATATCACGAATCTTAAATCACAATTCTATTATCACGGATAGATTATTATTTGTTATTTAGTTATCTACAGTTTCCACGGACTGCAAAATAGTACTCCGTTGTTAGATCAGTGGCGGATAAAAAGTCTCCAGAAAAATCTCAAAATTATATATTAACTATATTTATTTATTTTGGTCATTATGGTATAACATTTAATCATTAATTTATTAAATAAAACATACATCAACTATCCCTCTCATTTATGGGTGAATTGTAAAAAGTGTTAAAATTAAATAATTAGATCCTAAATGTATTTTTAGTAAGCCTAAAATTTATAGAACTCATTTTCGTATCACTGTTTATTTTAAAATTACATATGTTTGAATTGAACTTGTTTAATATCAATCGGAACATCAAACGAGTATTACAATCCTTTAATATTTATTTTTAATATACTTTATTTATATAAAGATATGTTTTAAATAATAATTATTAATTATTATAATATTCTATTTCTAATTTTATTAATTTTTATAATAATAACATTTAATATTTCAATTTATATTTCGAATTATTATTTATATTTATACACTCAAATCTATTTACAATTTAATTGTTCGTGAATCGTCGAGAATAGTCGAAAATCAAATGCATCAATGTAAACAGTTCCAAAATTTTTTTAAGACTCAATATTACAGACTTTGCTTATCGTGTCGAGTTCATATTGAGATTAAGTTTAAATTTAGTCAGAAATCTCCGAGTCGTCACAGTACCTACCCATTAAAGAAATTTCGTCCCGAAATTTGACTGTGGTGGTTATGGCTAACAATAAAAATGTTTTCATGATAGATATGAGCTGAATAATAGAGTTTTATCATTATTGATTAATATAAATAAAACGTTTCGATTATTCGAAGCGTATGAGTGAAGCTATCACAAAAGATTGAGATAAGGTAATAGATATTCGTCTCTACTTTTTGACGTAGTCATGGTTGAATTCCGGAATTCAAGGGATTTAAAGAAATCTTCTAATCAGAAGAAAATGAAATAGCACCATTTATTAGCAAATCTTTGGAATTACGGAAGAACAGAAATATCAAGGAAATATTTCCGTGATATGCTTAGAGATTAAGTAGAATGAAAGAGTCGTGTAACGTGGCACATGATGACGTTATGATTTGCTGTGAACCATCATCACGTTCCATTAGAAATTCAGCATGATTTACTGTAATATAATCACGTTGGCCAAGCGCCATTATATTATACTAACTCATGCTTCAATTTCCAACACTTCTCTACAATTCCTTCATAATTTATACTTAGATTTTACAGAAGTTTTCAATATAATGGAATATTGAAAACACGAATAGGTAGATAATTTCGGATAGGAATATTTATGAAAATATCCTCAAAAATATCGAAGATATTTATGATGATATTTTGGAATTTCTAAGTTCGAAGATTAATGGTGAAAATTTTTCGCACAATTTTAACGTGGGTGCAGAGCAAAATATTCTCTAAAGATTTCATCGGATCCAGATTTACCTGGATTCTTTGAATATAGGGTTTGGTCCTTGTATTTGTTCTTTGTTTCCTTCATAGTTTTGCATAATCCCCTTTCAAGTATCAATTTCCTATTGAGTGTTTCCAACACTCTATTCTTTATCATCAAACTTTTGACCATTAAAATCATCTACAGTTTTGCTGCTTTATCAGCATTCAAAGTCATCATAACCGAATCATTGGCTATCAATCCGAGGTGGGTTCAAGAGAATTGTGTTTTTAGATGATTAAATGCTGATGGAAATATGGTGGAATATAAAAGGTTCCCCACTAACAATAAAGAGTACACATATATATCAAGGTTATAATAAGGTTGTTTCGGATGAAAAGTCGGAGTCGACTTGCTGGAGCTGTGACAAAATTTGTTACTTTGAAAGGGATTAACAAATTATTTTGGGTAATAATAACACTAAATGAATTAGCACAGCTACGTGTTAATCGTTTACTCAGTTTCTGAGGGTTTTTCATGTGCATAACTATATGCATCAATCTTTTCTTCCGTATATGAAGTGCGGCTGGTTCATCCTCTCGATCGAGGTGTTTTCAAGAATCATGAAAGGTTTGAGCGCAGATTGTAATTGTCAAGATACAATTAAGGTTTAAGATGAAATCAAGTGGCAAACTTGAAGAATTGTTTAGTTTCATATGTTATAATCAATATTTTAATTCTTTTTAATTGTCCAATGTTATTAGTCCACAGTCGATAGTCCACAGGTAACAGTCCAGTAATTCATATATAGTTTAATATATTATATTAGAATTTATTAATACGTGTCGTGACCCGTATACGTCTCAGACTCGATCACAACTCAAACTATATATATTATTATAGAATCAACCTCAACCCTGTATAGAGAACTCGATCATTACTGCATATAGAGTGTCTATGGTTATTCCAAATAATATATATAGATGCGTCGATATGATATGTCAAAACCTTGTATACGTGTCCCGATATTTAAAGTGCGTAAAATAAATAACAGAAATTAAATGACGATAAATAAAATTACGATAAATAAATGTAATCTGTTAGCTAGGAACAGTTAGCTGGAACAGTTAGCGTGAATTCTTAACAAAATTTTCTCATAGTTAATTTGTTTGTTTCTAACAAATTTTATTTTGTCAAATGTTTTCTTCATTATGCCACTTGTTGGATTCTGAGAAGTCAAAATCCAAATATGAAATTGAAAGAAAATGGTTATTTTGTGGTGAACAGATTCGTATATCGGTGTAAGTAGGATAGTAAATGACTATAGAATCAGATTCAAAGAATGTACAGTGTAACTTATTAATGTGAAATCAAAATATTCTTCTGGTATTACCTACCTGTTAAATTATTTTCACAATTAACAGTTTGTACGAATGAATTTTTAATTACAATCTTTATGAAAACATATTTACATATATATTTTCTTCAGATATAATCATGGATTTAATGAGTTAATATGATATTAAGCTCATATTATTTTCGGTTTGAGCCAGAATATGTAATCTCTAAAACTATTAGGAACCACATATTCTTCGCAGAATATCAATGAAGTTATGGATCAATACTTCATCTTTCATTGTTGTTGGTACTCCTTGGTATATATGGTGCGTATGATGTTGATGTTTGTGGTAAAGATTTTGATATTGAGATGTGAGATGCAGATATTGATGTTGGTGGTGGTGATGGTACTGTTGATGTTGTGGATGGTGGTACTGGTTATGCTGCTGGTGCTGCTGCTGGTGTTTGTAACCTTCGCACCATATTCTCTAAAGCCACTACCCGAGCGCGAAGCTCGTTGACTTCTTCTATTATATCGGGGTGACTGTCGGTTCGGACGAGTGGATAAATAAGATCTAGAATTTGGTATAGTATATGATCGTGACGAGATACTCGGGAAATGAGAGAGAGAATGGTGTTTCGGACAGGTTCGCCGATAAGTGCTTCAGGTTCTTCACCCAGAGGTGAATTCGGTTGGTGAAAGGGATCACCTTCTACATGCCTCCAATGATTAAGTAGGCTACGAACCCATCCCCAATTCATCCAGAATTGGTGATGACTAACTGGTTGATCCATTCCGGTTACACTGTCTTCGGAGCTTGAGTCGAAATCCATATCGAAATAGCTGTGGGAATCTAAGGAATTTAAACTAGTTGCGAGTTCCGTCTTGTACGGTAAGATAAATGATTTTCGATACGAGATGATTTTTGGATATCGGATGATATTCTAATTACATTGAATACATGTATATATTACAGAAGATCCCGTAAATTACGGAGGGAATTAAGGAAACGTATCAGACAAGATTTAATGTGATTGGATATGAATTTGTCTGTACATCATCTATGCAATAATTGCAATAAGATGTGTCGAGACTGAAAACAATGGGTACATATATTTCGACAATGAATGATAAGCAAAACTTTTAACGTGCAGACCAGGTTCAAGTCCAGACTTACTAATATAACCTAACAACTACTAGGTCGAAGTCCAGACTCACTAATGCATCCTAACAACTACTA
Source organism: Rutidosis leptorrhynchoides (assembly GCF_046630445.1). NCBI lineage: Eukaryota > Viridiplantae > Streptophyta > Magnoliopsida > Asterales > Asteraceae > Rutidosis > Rutidosis leptorrhynchoides. The sequence continues at coordinate 247,848,646 of NC_092337.1, forward strand.
GTTAGACACACTAATGCAAGACCTGGTTCGCTACGACCACCGCTCTGATACCAAATGTCAAAACCCGTCCTTATCCCCCTGGACGAAGTCATCATCATCTGGTCCCATTGCGAGGTACTGACCTAAATATGCCATGAATGACTCCAAATAATATTTTTCAATTGAGCAAATGCACAGCGGAAGACTTAATTCGTACAATACTGTATTTTGTAGTAAAAATACATATGACGACATTGAACAAGTGTAGGGTTGGCCTCGGATTCACGAACCTTTGTGTACTAGGCTTGAAGAAAAAAAAAATAAATGTCCTTGCCAAGGCTTGACCCCGCGATGTCCTGCTAACCCAAAAACACTCCCAAATATCTGTATTCTTCTTCCTTCTTCAAATTAATCGACTGAATCATTATCTAACCCTAGTATCATTATCGTCTTCTTATTTATTTATCATCATATAATCATCCTTAATGAATCGTCATTACCATCTAATCCTATTCATAGTCATCTTTATTAATCATCATATTATCGAGCATCATTTATCTATATCATCATCGAACATCGTTTAACATCATCATCATTTAACATCACACATCATCATCATTTTACATGTGTCATTCTATACATCATGTGCTAGTATTATAATCAAAATCACTTAACTTTCTAGTGATCTGAGAGTCTCGGCCCAACTGATATACTTGCGGCCCATCAGAAAATCTAACCACTAATCGGCCCAACAACAAATTTATCTAAACCCATCTAGTATATTTGGCCCCATGAATGAACACTATCCAAAATGAATTCTTACAAAAACTCGGTCCAAATTACGTAAGTAGGAACAAGGCTTAATAACAAAATAGAAGCCAAAGGTAAGTCTCGTTTTTCTTTACCTTTCTCTAGCAAAGATGTAGTACTTGAAGTAAAATATATAGAACTATATCCAAGATATTCTTATGTAATTCAAGTTGGCCACTTATCATTTTGTCCCCCTTTTGCAAAAAGTATACGGCCTCTTTCTTCTTAATGGGGTCGGCCACTATGCAAAAACAAATAATTCATTTACTTAAACATAGTTTAATCCATAAATTAAGGGGAGGTGGGCTTCAGTTTATATTTGAGAATAGGATTTGGTATAGTAGCGTCCAAAATAATCATGGAGGGGCCTTCTTCATATTTGTCTTTATAATACGTCATTTCCACTAGCAACAAGTCCACTTAATTTGATTATATGTATCGTTAAAACTAGCTGGAAAGGTATACCTATATGTGGGTTTCGAAAATGGGTATGTTCGGTTGTTATCATTGTATCATCATTAGAGATTTTCATCACTTTTTCATCACTTCACCCAATCATCATAATCGTTGTTTAACAGAAGGAAGTAAGGAGACATCAAGTAACAGGAATAGTAATATAAAAGAACAAAATTACGTGGATCGTGACCCCTTTACACGAAACACATAATTATTTTCCTTAGTACATTAAAATACGTGAATCGTGTAGTTTACTAAGCATAACGTGTATTTATTGCCACGTTGCTACAGACGATTAAACAGGAAACAACACGCAGTTGCAACAGTTTGAAAACAAATCGGCAGATGATGGTGGCGTATGGTTGTTTGGGATGGCGATAGTGGTGATTGATTAGTACTCAAAAGAATTGTGTTTGGGTTAGTTAAACAAAAACAAGAAGAAGAATAGAAAAAAAAAATGGTTTCTATAGTTGTGTAGTATTTGGAGATGGTGATCGAAGGCGATCTCCGGTGGTTGTGTGGTCATGAAAAAGGTTGTGACGATTGTAAGGTGTCGATGATTAAGTCACAGCCAGGAAGCATAGAATTTGGTTGAAATGAAGAGAAGAACAATCACAATCATTGATGGATTCTGTTAGTTCATTAAACATGATTAGGGTTCATGAATGGTGGTCGTGGTTTGTGGTGGTTTGTACAAACCGATATAATAACGACAGGTACAGCCGTAGTAAGGGTGTTGCATGGTGATCAGGTAGTTGGAGATCGATTATATGAGGAAGGTGATGGTGAAGTTCGATCGTAAGAAGAAGAAAGAGAAGAACCAAAAGAGTGTAGTTATGTTATTACATTTGTTCATGCATATAATAGAGATAGAGACTTAGATGATGGAACGTTCAATAGCAAAAGCGATACCAGTTACATTTGATTGCCAATTTGCAATAGTAATGACAAATGATAGGTGTAGTTATGTTAGACAAAAATTAGATAAGTTTAATTTTATAATTGCTAAAGGTTAAATATAAAGTGGATACAGAAACTTTCCATCACAATTTCAATATCACGAATCTTAAATCACAATTCTATTATCACGGATAGATTATTATTTGTTATTTAGTTATCTACAGTTTCCACGGACTGCAAAATAGTACTCCGTTGTTAGATCAGTGGCGGATAAAAAGTCTCCAGAAAAATCTCAAAATTATATATTAACTATATTTATTTATTTTGGTCATTATGGTATAACATTTAATCATTAATTTATTAAATAAAACATACATCAACTATCCCTCTCATTTATGGGTGAATTGTAAAAAGTGTTAAAATTAAATAATTAGATCCTAAATGTATTTTTAGTAAGCCTAAAATTTATAGAACTCATTTTCGTATCACTGTTTATTTTAAAATTACATATGTTTGAATTGAACTTGTTTAATATCAATCGGAACATCAAACGAGTATTACAATCCTTTAATATTTATTTTTAATATACTTTATTTATATAAAGATATGTTTTAAATAATAATTATTAATTATTATAATATTCTATTTCTAATTTTATTAATTTTTATAAAAATAACATTTAATATTTCAATTTATATTTCGAATTATTATTTATATTTATACACTCAAATCTATTTACAATTTAATTGTTCGTGAATCGTCGAGAATAGTCGAAAATCAAATGCATCAATGTAAACAGTTCCAAAATTTTTTTAAGACTCAATATTACAGACTTTGCTTATCGTGTCGAGTTCATATTGAGATTAAGTTTAAATTTAGTCAGAAATCTCCGGGTCGTCACAAATTTTGTGCTAAATTAAGTTGCCCATTGATGCCTTTGGATAGTAAAATTTTAATCTATTTAGCAAATGGTAAATTAATTTCAGCAGATAATATATGTCGGAATCGAGAAATTAAACTGGTTAGCGAAACATTTAAGATTGACTTGATACCAGTAGAGTTAGGGAGTTTTGATGTGATAATCGGTATGGACTGGTTGAAAGAAGTGAAAGCAGAGATCGTTTGTTACAAAAATGCAATTCGCATTATACGAGGAAAAGGAAAACCCTTAATGGTGTACGGAGAAAAGAGCAACGCAAAGTTAAATCTTATTAGTAACCTGAAGGCACAAAAACTAATAAGAAAAGGTTGCTATGCTGTGCTAGCACACATCGAGAAAGTCAATTCCGAAGAAAAGAACATCAATGATATTCCCGTCTCAAAATAATTTCTCGATGTATTTCCGAATGAATTACCGGGACTACCTCCACACCGATCCGTTGAATTTCAAATAAACCTTGTACCGAGAGCTGCACCAATAGCTCGTGCTCCATACAAACTCACACCTAGCGATATGAAGGAACTTCAGAGCCAATTACAAGAACTTTTAGAGCGTGGTTTCATTCGACCAAGCACATCACCGTGGGGAGCTCCTGTTTTGTTTGTCAAGAAGAAAGATGGTACATTCAGATTGTGTATCGACTACCGAGAGTTGAACAAACTTACCATCAAGAACTGCTACCCACTATCGAGAATCGACGACTTATTTGATCAACTACAAGGCTCGTGTGTTTATTCAAAGATCGATATACGTTCTGGATATCATCAAATGTGGGTGAAGGAGGATGATATTCCAAAGACTTCTTTTAGGACGCGTTACGGTCATTACGAGTTTATGGTTATGCCATTTGGATTGACTAACACACCAGCTATGTTCATGGACCTCATGAACCGAGTGTGTGGGCCATATATTAACAAGTTTGTCATTTTTTTCATCGATGACATACTTATTTACTCGAAGAATGATCAAGAGCACGAAGAACACTTGAGAAAAGTGCTAGAGTTGTTAAGGAAAGAAAAACTGTACGCTAAGTTTTAAAAGTGTGCATTTTGGTTGGAAGAAGTTCAATTCCTCGGTCACATAGTGAACAAAGAAGGTATTCAGGTGGATCCAGCAAAGATTGAAACCATTGAAAAGTGGGAAACCTCGAAAACTCCGAAACACATACGTCAGTTTTTAGGACTAGCTGGTTACTACAGAAGGTTCATCCAAGACTTTTCCAGAATAGCAAAACCCTTGACTGTCTTAACGCATAAAGGGAAGAAATTTGAATGGAAGGATGAACAAGAGAAAGCGTTTCAGTTATTGAAGAAAAAGTTAACTACGGCACATATATTGTCATTACCTGAAGGGAATGATGATTTTGTGATATATTGTGATGCCTCAAAGCAATGTCTTGGTTGTGTATTAATGCAACAAACGAAAGTAATTGCTTATGCGTCTAGACTATTGAAGATTCACGAACAAAATTATACGACGCATGATTTGGAATTAGGCGCGGTTGTTTTTGCATTAAAGACTTGGAGGCACTACTTATATGGGGTCAAAAGTAGTATATATACCGACCACAAAAGTCTTCAACACATATTTAATCAGAAACAACTGAATATGAGGCAGCGTAGGTGGATTGAATTGTTGAATGATTACGACTTTGAGATTCGTTACCACCCGGGGAAGGCAAATGTGGTAGCCGACGCCTTGAGCAGGAAGGACAGAGAACCCATTCGAGTAAAATCTATGAATATAATGATTCACAATAACCTTACTACTCAAATAAAGGAGGCGCAACAAAGAGTTTTAAAAGAGGGAAATTTAAAGGATGAAATACCCAAACGATCGGAGAAGCATCTTAATATTCGGGAAGACAGAATCCGTTATAGGGCTGAAAGGATTTGGGTACTAAAAATTGGAGATATGAGAGAAATGGTGCTTAGAGAAGCTCATAAAACCAGATACTCAATACTTCCTAGAACGGGAAAGATGTACAAGGATCCCAAGAAACATTTTTGGTGGCCGGGTATGAAAGCCGATGTTGCTAAATACGTAGGAGAATGTTTGACGTGTTCTAAGGTCAAAGTTGAGCATCAGAAACCATCAGGTCTACTTCAACAACCCAAAATCCCGGAATGGAAATGGGAAAACATTACCATGGATTTCATCACTAAATTGCCAAGGACTGCAAGTGGTTTTGATACTATTTGGGTAATAGTTGATCGTCTCACCAAATCAGCACACTTCCTGCCAATAAGAGAAGATGACAAGATGGAGAAGTTAGCACGACTGTATTTGAAGGAAGTCGTCTCCAGACATGGAATACCAATCTCTATTATCTCTGATAGGGATGGCAGATTTATTTCAAGATTCTGGCAGACATTACAACAAGCATTAGGAACTCGTCTAGACATGAGTACTGCCTATCATCCACAAACTGATGGGCAGAGTGAAAGGATGATATAAATGCTTGAAGACATGCTACAAGCATGTGTTATTGATTTCGGAAATAGTTGAGATCGACATCTACCGTTAGCAGAATTTTCCTACAACAACAGCTACCATTCAAGCATTGAGATTGCGCCGTTTGAAGCACTTTATGGTAGAAAGTGCAGGTCTCCGATTTGTTGGAGTGAAGTGGGGGATAGACAGATTACGGGTCCGGAGATAATACAAGAAACTACCGAGAAGATCATCCAAATTCAACAATGGTTGAAAACCGCCCAAAGTCGACAAAAGAGCTACGCTGACATTAAAAGAAAATATATAGAATTTGAAATTGGAGAGATGATCATGCTTAAAGTTTCACCTTGGAAAGGCGTTGTTCGATTTGGTAAACGAGGGAAATTAAATCCAAGGTATATTGGACCATTCAAGATTATTGATCGTGTCGGACCAGTAGCTTACCGACTTGAGTTACCTTAACAACTTGCGGCTGTACATAACACTTTCCACGTCTCGAATTTGAAGAAATGTTTTGCTAAAGAGGATCTCACTATTCCGTTAGATGAAATCCAAATCAACGAAAAACTTCAATTCATCGAAGAACCCGTCGAAATAATGGATCGTGAGGTTAAAAGACTTAAGCAAAACAAGATACCAATTGTTAAGGTTCAATGGAATGCTCGTAGAGGACCCGAGTTCACCTGGGAAAGAGAAGATCAGATGAAGAAGAAATACCCGCATTTATTTCCAGAAGATACGTCAACACCTCCAACTGCTTAAAATTTCGGGACGAAATTTATTTAACGGGTAGGTACTGTAGTGACCCGAACTTTTCCATGTTTATATATATATTAAATGAAATTGTTATTTACATGATTAAGTGTTTCCAATATTTTAAGCAATCAAACTTGTTAAGACTTGATTAATTGAAATAGGTTTCATATAGACATTTGACCACCCAAGTTGACCGGTGATTCACGAACGTTAAAACTTGTAAAAACTATATGATGACATATATATGATTATATATATAGTTAACATGATATTATGATAAGTAAGTATCTCATTAGGTATTTTAACAATGAGTTATATACATAAAATTGAGTTTATTGAATTAAGAAACTCGAAACGATATATATAACGATTATCGTTATAACAACTTCTTACTAAATACATATGAATCATATTAAGATATTGATACACTATGTTTAATCATTATAAATGATAAGTAAACATGTCATTAAGGGTATTAACAATGTACTACATATGTAAAAACAAGACTACTAACTTAATGATTTCGAAACGAGACATATATGTAACGATTATCGTTGTATCGACATTTAAATGTATATATATCATATTAAGATATATTAATATATCATAATATCATAATAATATAATAATTTAACATCTCATTAGATATAATAAACATTGGGTTAACAACATTTAACAATATCGTTAACTTAAAGGTTTCAAATCAACATTTACATGTAATGATTAACGATGACTTAACGACTCAGTTAAAATGTATATACATGTAGTGTTTTAATATGTATTCATACACTTTTGAAAGACTTCAAGACACTTATCAAAATACTTCTACTTAACAAAAATGCTTACAATTACATCCTCGTTCAGTTTCATCAACAATTCTACTCGTATGCACCCGTATTCGTACTCGTACAATACACAGCTTTTAGATGTATGTACTATTTGTATATATACTCCAATGATCAGCTCTTAGCAGCCCATGTGAGTCACCTAACACATGTGGGAACCATCATTTGGCAACTAGCATGAAATATCTCATAAAAGTACAAAAATATGAGTAATCATTCATGACTTATTTACATGTAAACAAAATAACACATCCTTTATATCTAATCCATATACCAACGACCAAAAACACCTACAAACACTTTCATTTTTCAATTTTCTTCATCTATTTAATCTCTCTCAAGTTCTATCTTCAAGTTCTAAGTGTTCTTCATAAATTCTACAAGTTCTAGTTTCATAAAATCAAGAATACTTCCAAGTTTGCTAGCTTACTTCCAATCTTGTAGAGTGATCATCCTGTAGTGACCTGAACTTTTACATGTTTATATATATTAATTGAAATTGATATTTACATGATTAAATGTTTCCAACATGTTAAGCAATCAAACTTGTTAAGACTTGATTAATTGAAATATGTTTCATATAGACAATTGACCACCCAAGTTGACCGGTGATTCACGAACGTTAAAACTTGTAAAAACTATATGATGACATATATATGGATATATATATAGTTAACATGATACTATGATAAGTAAACATATCATTAAGTATATTAACAATGAACTTCATATGTAAAAACAAGACTACTAACTTAATGATTTTTAAACGAGACATATATGTAACGATTATCGTTGTAAAGACATTTAATGTATATATATATCATATTAAGAGATATTCATACATGATAATATCATGATAATATAATAATTTAAAATCTCATTTGATATTATAAACATTGGGTTAACAACATTTAACAAGATCGTTAACCTAAAGGTTTCAAAACAACACTTACATGTAACGACTAACGATGACTTAACGACTCAGTTAAAATGTATATACATGTAGTGTTTTAATATGTATTTATACATTTTTGAAAGACTTCAATACACTTATCAAAATACTTCTACTTAACAAAAATGCTTACAATTGCATCCTCGTTCAGTTTCATCAACAATTCTACTCGTATGCACCCGTATTCGTACTCGTACAATACACAGCTTTTAGATGTATGTACTATTGGTATATACACTCCAATGATCAGCTCTTAGCAGCCCATGTGAGTCACCTAACACATGTGGGAACCATCATTTGGCAACTAGCATGAAATATCTCATAAAATTACAAAAATATGAGTAATCATTCATGACTTATTTACATGAAAACAAAATTACATATCCTTTATATCTAATCCATACACCCTCGACCAAAAACACCTACAAACACTTTCATTCTTCAATTTTCTTCATCTAATTGATCTCTCTCAAGTTCTATCTTCAAGTTCTAAGTGTTCTTCATAAATTCTACAAGTTCTAGTTACATAAAATCAAGAATACTTTCAAGTTTGCTAGCTCACTTCCAATCTTGTAAGTTGATCATCCAACCTCAAGAAATCTTTGTTTCTTACAGTAGATTATCACTCTAATACAAGGTAATAATCATATTCAAACTTTGGTTCAATTTCTATAACTATAACAATCTTATTTCAAGTGATGATCTTACTTGAACTTGTTTTCGTGTCATGATTCTGCTTCAAGAACTTCGAGCCATCCAAGGATCCGTTGAAGCTAGATCCATTTTTATCTTTTCCATTAGGTTTATCCAAGGAACTTAAGGTAGTAATAACGTTCATAACATCATTCGATTCATACATATAAAGCTATCTTATTCGAAGGTTTAAACTTGTAATCACTAGAAAATAGTTTAGTTAATTCTAAACTTGTTCGCAAACAAAAGTTAATTCTTCTAACTTGACTTTTAAAATCAACTAAACATATGTTCTATATCTATATGATATGCTAACTTAATGATTTAAAACCTGGAAACACGAAAAACACCGTAAAACTGGATTTACGCCGTCGTAGTAACACCGCGGGCTGTTTTGGGTTAGTTAATTAAAAACTATGATAAACTTTGATTTAAAAGTTGTTATTCTGAGAAAATGATTTTTATTATGAACATGAAACTATATCCAAAAATTATGGTTAAACTCAAAGTGGAAGTATGTTTTCTAAAATGGTCATCTAGTCGTCGTTCTTTCGACTGAAATGACTACCTTTACAAAAACGACTTGTAACTTATTTTTCCGACTATAAACCTATACTTTTTCTATTTAGATTCATAAAATAGAGTTCAATATGAAACCATAGCAATTTGATTCACTTAAAACGGATTTAAAATGAAGAAGTTATGGGTAAAACAAGATTGGATAATTTTCCTCATTTTAGCTACGTGAAAATTGGTAACAAATCTATTCCAACCATAACTTAATCAACTTGTATTGTATATTATGTAATCTTGAGATACCATAGACACGTATACAATGTTTCGACCTATCATGTCGACACATCTATATATATTTCGGAACAACCATAGACACTCTATATGTGAATGTTGGAGTTAGCTATACAGGGTTGAGGTTGATTCCAAAATATATCTAGTTTGAGTTGTGATCAATACTGAGATACGTATACACTGGGTCGTGGATTGATTCGAGATAATATTTATCGATTTATTTCTGTACATCTAACTGTGGACAACTAGCTGTAGGTTACTAACGAGGACAGCTGACTTAATAAACTTAAAACATCAAAATATATTAAAAGTGTTGTAAATATATTTTGAACATACTTTGATATATATGTATATATTGTTATAGGTTCGTGAATCAACCAGTGGCCAAGTCTTACTTTCCGACGAAGTAAAAATCTGTGAAAGTGAGTAATAGTCCCACTTTTAAAATCTAATATTTTTGGGATGAGAATACATGAAGGTTTTATAAATGATTTACAAAATAGACACAAGTACGTGAAACTACATTCTATGGTTTAATTATCGAAATCGAATATGCCCCTTTTTATTAAGTCTGGTAATCTAAGAATTAGGGAACAGACACCCTAATTGACGCGAATCCTAAAGATAGATCTATTGGGCCTAACAAACCCCATCCAAAGTACCGGATGCTTTAGTACTTCGAAATTTATATCATATCCGAAGGGTGTTCCGGAATGATGGGGATATTCTTATATATGCATCTTGTTAATGTCGATTACCAGGTGTTCACCATATGATTTTTTTATCTCTATGTATGGGATGTGTATTGAAATATGAAATCTTGTGGTCTATTATTATGATTTGATATATATAGGTTAAACCTATAACTCACCAACATTTTTGTTGACGTTTTAAGCATGTTTATTCTCAAGTGATTATTAAGAGCTTCCGCTGTTGCATACTTAAATAAGGACGAGATTTGGAGTCCATGCTTGTATGATATTGTGTAAAAACTGCATTCAAGAAACTTATTTTGTTGTAACATATTTGTATTGTAAACCATTATGTAATGGTCGTGTGTAAACAGGATATTTTAGATTATCATTATTTGATAATCTACGTAAAGCTTTTTAAACCTTTATTGATGAAATAAAGGTTATGGTTTGTTTTAAAATGAATGCAGTCTTTGAAAAACGTCTCATATAGAGGTCAAAAACTCGCAACGAAATCAATTAATATGGAACGTTTTTAATCAATAAGAACGGGACATTTCAGTTGGTATCCGAGCGTTGGTCTTAGAGAACCAGAATTTTGCATTAGTGTGTCTTATCGAGTTTGTTAGGATGCATTAGTGAGTCTGGACTTCGACCGTGTTTACTTGAAAAATGATTGCTTAAAAATTTTTGTTGGAAACTATATATTTTTAACATGTGAATATTATGTGATATATTAATCTCTTAACGCATTTGATATTATGTGATAGATGTCTACCTCTAGAACAAGTCCCATTGACTCACCTAATAATAATGAAGAGTCAAATGTAAGTTGGAATGATTCGTGGACTGATTCACAAGTTCCCGAAGAGGAACCGGAAGAAGAGTCGAAACCGGAAGAAGAATCGGAACCGGAAGAAGAATCGGAACCGGATGAAGAAATAGAACCGGTGGGGGAAATAATAAAACGGTTAAGTAAAAGAAAATCCTCAAACAACCGACCAAGGTTAATTATGGTCAATGGTGTTTCCGCCAAGGAAGCAAAATATTGGGAGGATTACCAATTCTCCGATGAATCGGATTCCGACGAGAATTCCGATGATGTTATAGAAATTACCCCAACTGAATTTAAAAAGGCAAAAGAAAATAATAAGGGAAAGGGCATAAAAATAGAGAAATCTAATTCCAACCCCGATGAACTTTATATGTATCGTCAACCCTCGAAGTCCTTAAGTTGTAACAATGACCCGGGAACATCTAAACCACCAGGTTTTTCTAAACCAATGTGGAAAACGACGGCTCGTATTAGGGGAACATCATATATCCCTAGAAACTTGGCAAAACGAACCAAAACCGAAGAAGAAGAAATAAGCGAGTCGGAATAAGATAGTTGTATTCGTGTGGTGTAATATATGTAATATAGTGTGCTTATGCTTTATGATATATGTAAAAATTGGTTGTATTAATAAGTATTTTTTTTATGAATCTAACTCTTGTCTATTTTACAGTATAAAAACACAAAATGGATAGACAACCCAATATTTTAAGAGACCTACCCGGAGACATGATTGATGAAATCTTGTCTAGAGTCGGTCAGAATTCTTCGGCACAACTATTTAAGGCGAGATCAGTTTGTAAGACATTCGAAGAACGTTCCAAGAATGCCTTGGTTTATAAAAGGCTTTCGTTCGAAAGATGGGGGATATCACATTGGGAAATCCATAAGTTACGATGTGTTTACTTTGACGCATATATTGCGGGGAACCCAAATGCTATTTTACGCAATGGGTTAAGAAATTATTTTGACTCAATATATCCGAATATTGGACTTCGTGATTTAGAAAAAGTGGCTAACATGCAACATAAAGAAGCATGTTATGCTTACGGATTAGTAATGTTCGCTTCTCACCAAAGTGAGAACAAGAACATCGGGCTACAACTATTAAACAAAACGTTCCCACAAGTGACGGAGTCGGTAATTGGGGTAAGAAATGAGGTTTTTAGATTGTTACGGGACTGTTGGACATTACGTAACCCTCGTCCCTTTGACGATGTTACAACACGATGTCTTATCAACGGCCATAACGGTTATGTTCCACAAGACCAAGGATGGGAAGTAATCCTAGTAAAACCAGAATGCATGACTTGTTTTTAGACGTATGAATTACGTGTCTTTATTGCCTTTGCTGAACGACTTGTGTACTACCTAGAATTATCTTCACAACCATCTTGTATCAAATTTATTGTGTGCTATATTTCATGCTATATGTAAAATAAGCGGTATTGTAAGTTTGTAAAATATTGTGTAAAAGTTTGAACGCGAAATATTATTATAATCAGTTTTTCATATAGAATTGTAGTTGTTGAATTGTATATTAGCTACTAAGTATGAACTTAACGGGTAGGTACTACCCGAATTTAAACTTATAAAACGCTAATATGAAGAAAAAACTTTTATAAATGAGTTCATATTATGCTACAAAATACTATTAACTACTCTTAATATTTTGTATGATTAACTTGTTCCATTTGACTATTTTGAAGGAAATGGCACCGACTACTCGACACACCGTGAATATGAATGAAGAGGAATTCCGTACTTTTCTAGCTTCAAACATAGCCGCAGTAAAGGCTGCTCTACATACCAACAATAACCTTGGATCTAGCAGTACAGGAAATCGTGTAGGATGCACCTACAAAGAATTCACTGCCTGCAAACCTTTGGAATTTGATGGAACCGAAGGACCGATCGGATTGAAACGGTGGACCGAGAAGGTCGAATCGGTGTTTGCCATAAGTAAGTGTACTGAAGAGGACAAAGTGAAGTACGCTACGCATACCTTCACAGGTTCTGCGTTAACATGGTGGAATACCTATCTAGAGCAAGTGGGACAAGACGATGCGTACGCACTACCGTGGTCAGCATTCAAGCACTTGATGAACGAGAAGTATCGTCCCAGAACCGAGGTCAATAAGCTCAATACAGAACTTAGAGGGTTACGAACCCAAGGATTTGATATTACCACGTACGAAAGACGATTCACAGAATTGTGCCTATTGTGTCCGGGAGCATTCGAAGATGAGGAAGAGAAGATCGACGCGTTTGTGAAAGGATTACCGGAAAGAATCCAAGAAGATATAAGTTCACACGAGCCCGCCTCCATACAACAGGCATGTAGAATGGCTCACAAACTAGTGAACCAGATTGAAGAAAGAATTAAAGAACAGACTGCTGAAGAGGCCAATGTGAAGCAAGTCAAAAGAAAGTGGGAGGAAAACGGTGATAAGAATCACCAATACAACAACAACAGCAATTACAACAATAATCGCAACAATTATCCCAACAATCGCAACATCAATCGCAACTACAACAAACGGCCCAACAACAACAACAATAACCACAGCAACTACAACAATCATCCCAACAACAATAATAACCGCAACAACAACAACAATCAGAAGCAGCTATGCGAAAGGTGTGAAAAGTATCACTCGGGGTTCTGCACCAAATTTTGCAACAAGTGTAAAAGAAATGGTCATAGTGCGGCAAAGTGTGAGGTCTACGGGCCAGGGGTTAATAGAACGAAAGGAACAAATGGTGTCGGAACGAGTAATGGCGGAGCAAGTAGTGTTAGAGCAAGTTATGCCAATGTAGTTTGTTATAAATGTTGAAAACCGGGCCACATTATTAGAAATTACCCGAACCAGAAGAACACGAATGGACAAGGCCGCGGAAGAGTTTTCAATATTAATGCGGCAGAGCCACAGGAAGACCCGGAGCTTGTTACGGGTAAGTTTCTTATTGACAACAAATCTGCTTACGTTTTATTTGATTCGGGTGCGGATAGAAGCTATATGAGTAGAGATTTTTGTGCTAAATTAAGTTGTCCATTGACGCCTTTGGATAATAAATTTTTACTCGAATTAGCAAATGGTAAATTAATTTCAGCAGATAATATATGTCGGAATCGAGAAATTAAACTGGTTAGCGAAACATTTAAGATTGATTTGATACCAGTAGAGTTAGGGAGTTTTGATGTGATAATTGGTAAGGACTGGTTGAAAGAAGTGAAAGCAGAGATCGTTTGTTACAAAAATGCAATTCGCATTATACGAGAAAAAGGAAAACCCTTAATGGTGTACGGAGAAAAGGGCAACACGAAGCTACATCTTATTAGTAATTTGAAGGCACAAAAACTAATAAGAAAAGGTTGCTATGCTGTTCTAGCACACGTCGAGAAAGTACAAACTGAAGAAAAGAGCATCAATGATGTTCCCATTGCAAAAGAATTTCCCGATGTATTTCCGAAAGAATTACCGGGATTACCCCCACATCGATCCGTTGAATTTCAAATAGATCTTGTACCAGGAGCTGCACCAATAGCTCGTGCTCCTTACAGACTCGCACCCAGCGAGATGAAAGAACTGCAAAGCCAATTACAAGAACTTTTAGAGCGTGGTTTCATTCGACCAAGCACATCACCGTGGGGAGCTCCTGTTTTGTTTGTCAAGAAGAAAGATGGTACATTCAGGTTGTGTATCGACTAATGAGAGTTGAACAAACTTACCATCAAGAACCGCTACCCACTACCGAGAATCGACGACTTATTTGATCAACTACAAGGCTCGTCTGTTTATTCAAAGATTGACTTACGTTCCGGGTATCATCAAATGCGGGTGAAAGAAGATGATATTGCAAAGACTTCTTTCAGAACACGTTACGGTCATTACGAGTTTATGGTCATGCCGTTTGGTTTAACTAATGCACCAGCTGTGTTCATGGACCTTATGAACCGAGTGTGTGGACCATACCTTGACAAGTTTGTCATTGTTTTCATTGATGACATACTTATTTACTCAAAGAATGACCAAGAACACGGTGAACATTTGAGAAAAGTGCTAGAAGTATTGAGGAAAGAAAAACTGTACGCTAAGTTTTCAAAGTGTGCATTTTGGTTGGAAGAAGTTCAATTCCTCGGTCACATAGTGAACAAAGAAGGTATTAAGGTGGATCCGGCAAAGATAGAAACTGTTGAAAAGTGGGAAACCCCGAAAACTCCGAAACACATACGCCAGTTTTTAGGACTAGCTGGTTACTACAGAAGGTTCATCCAAGACTTTTCCAGAATAGCAAAACCCTTGACTGCATTAACGCATAAAGGGAAGAAATTTGAATGGAATGATGAACAAGAGAAAGCGTTTTAGTTATTGAAGAAAAAGCTAACTACGGCACCTATATTGTCATTGCCTGAAGGGAATGATGATTTTGTGATTTATTGTGACGCATCAAAGCAAGGTCTCGGTTGTGTATTAATGCAACGAACGAAGGTGATTTCTTATGCATCTAGACAATTGAAGATTCACGAACAAAATTATACGACGCATGATTTGGAATTAGGCGCGGTTGTTTTTGCATTAAACACTTAGAGGCACTACTTATATGGGGTCAAAAGTATTATATATACCGACCACAAAAGTCTTCAACACATATTTAATCAGAAACAACTGAATATGAGGCAGCGTAGGTGGATTGAATTATTGAATGATTACGACTTTGAGATTCGTTACCACCCGAGGAAGGCAAATGTGGTAGCCGATGCCTTGAGCAGGAAGGACAGAGAACCCATTCGAGTAAAATCTATGAATATAATGATTCATAATAACCTTACTACTCAAATAAAGGAGGCGCAACAAGGAGTTTTAAAAGAGGAAAATTTAAAGGATGAAATACCTAAAGGATCGGAGAAGCATATTAATATTCGGGAAGACAGAACCCGGTTTAGGGCTGAAAGGATTTGGGTACCAAAATTTGGAGATATGAGAGAAATGGTACTTAGAGAAGCTCATAAAACCAGATACTCAATACATCCTAGAACGGGGAAGATGTACAAGGATCTCAAGAAACATTTTTGGTGGCCGGGTATAAAAGCCGATGTTGCTAAATACGTAAAAGAATGTTTGACATGTTCTAAGGTCAAAGCTGAGCATCAGAAACCATCAGGTCTACTTCAACAACCCGAAATCCCGGAATGGAAATGGGAAAACATTACCATGGATTTCATCACTAAATTGCCAAGGACTGCAAGTGGTTTTGATACTATTTGGGTAATAGTTGATCGTCTCACCAAATCAGCACATTTCCTGCCAATAAGAGAAGATGACAAGATGGAGAAGTTAGCACGACTGTATTTGAAGGAAGTCGTCTCCAGAGATGGAATACCAATCTCTATTATCTCTGATAGGGATGGCAGATTTATTTCAAGATTCTGGCAGACATTACAGCAAGCATTAGGAACTCGTCTAGACATGAGTACTGCCTATCATCCACAAACTGATGGGCAGAGCAAAAGGACGATACAAACGCTTGAAGACATGCTACGAGCATGTGTTATTGATTTCGGAAATAGTTGGGATCGACATCTACCGTTAGCAGAATTTTCCTACAAAAACAGCTACGATTCAAGTATTGAGATGGCGCCGTTTGAAGCACTTTATGGTAGAAAGTGCAGGTCTCTGATTTTTTGGAGTGAAGTGGGGGATAGACAGATTACGGGTCCGGAGATTATACAAGAAACTACCGAGAAGGTCATCCAAATTCAACAACGGTTGAAAACCGCCCAAAGTCGACAAAAGAGCTACGCTGACATTAAAAGAAAAGATATAGAATTTGAAATTGGAGAGATGGTCATGCTTAAAGTTTCACCTTGGAAAGGCGTTGTTCGATTTGGTAAACGAGGGAAATTAAATCCAAGGTATATTGGACCATTCAAGATTATTGATCGTGTCGGACCAGTAGCTTACTGACTTAAGTTACCTCAACAACTCGCGGCTGTACATAACACTTTCCATGTCTTGAATTTGAAGAAATGTTTTGCTAAAGAAGATCTCACTATTCCGTTAGATGAAATCCAAATCAACGAAAAACTTCAATTCATCGAAGAACCCGTCGAAATAATGGATCGTGAGGTTAAAAGACTTAAGCAAAACAAGATACCAATTGTTAAGGTTTGATGGAATGCTCGTAGAGGACCCGAGTACACCTGGGAGCATGACGATCAGATGAAGAAGAAATACCCGCATCTATTTCCAGAAGATTCGTCAACACCTTCAACAGCTTAAAATTTCGGGACGAAATTTATTTAACGGGTAGGTACTGTAGTGACCCGAACTTTTCCATGTTTATATATATTAATTGAGATTGATATTTACATGATTAAATGTTTCCAACATGTTAAGCAATCAAACTTGTTAAGACTTGATTAAATGAAATATGTTTCATATAGACAATTGACCACCCAAGTTGACCGGTGATTCACGAACGTTAAAACTTGTAAAAACTATATGATGACATGATACTATATATAGTTAACATGATACTATGATAAGTAAACATATCATTAAGTATATTAACAATGAACTACATATGTAAAAATAAGACTACTAACTTAATGATTTTTAAACGAGACATATATGTAACGATTATCGTTGTAAACACATTTAATGTATATATATCATATTAAGAGATATTCATACATGATAATATCATGATAATATAATAATTTAAAATCTCATTTGATATTATAAACATTGGGTTAACAACATTTAACAAGATCGTTAACCTAAAGGTTTCAAAACAACACTTACATGTAACGACTAACGATGACTTAACGACTCAGTTAAAATGTATATACATGTAGTGTTTTAATATGTATTTATACACTTTTGAAAGACTTCAATACACTTATCAAAATACTTCTATTTAACAAAAATGCTTACAATTACATCCTCGTTCAGTTTCATCAATAATTCTACTCGTATGCACCCGTATTCGTACTCGTACAATACACAGCTTTTAGATGTATGTACTATTGGTATATACACTCCAATGATTAGCTCTTAGCAGCCCATGTGAGTCACCTAACACATGTGGGAACCATCATTTGGCAACTAGCATGAAATATCTCATAAAATTACAAAAATATGAGTAATCATTCATGACTTATTTACATGAAAACAAAATTACATATCCTTTATATCTAATCCATACACCAACGACCAAAAATACCTAAAAACACTTTCATTCTTCAATTTTCTTCATCTAATTGATCTCTCTCAAGTTCTATCTTCAAGTTCTAAGTGTTCTTCATAAATTCTACAAGTTCTAGTTACATAAAATCAAGAATACTTTCAAGTTTGCTAGCTCACTTCCAATCTTGTAAGGTGATCATCCAACCTCAAGAAATCTTTGTTTCTTACAGTAGGTTATCATTCTAATACAAGGTAATAATCATATTCAAACTTTGGTTCAATTTCTATAACTATAACAATCTTATTTCAAGTGATGATCTTACTTGAACTTGTTTTCGTGTCATGATTCTGCTTCAAGAACTTCGAGCCATCCAAGGATCCGTTGAAGCTAGATCCATTTTTCTCTTTTCCGGTAGGTTTATCCAAGGAACTTAAGGTAGTAATGACGTTCATAACATCATTCGATTCATACATATAAAGCTATCTTATTCGAAGGTTTAAACTTGTAATCACTAGAACATAGTTTAGTTAATTCTAAACTTGTTCGCAAACAAAAGTTAATCCTTCTAACTTGACTTTTAAAATCAACTAAACACATGTTCTATATCTATATGATATGCTAACTTAATGATTTAAAACCTGGAAACACGAAAAACACCGTAAAACCGGATTTACGCCGTCGTAGTAACACCGCGGGCTGTTTTGGGTTAGTTAATTAATAACTATGACAAACTTTGATTTAAAAGTTGTTATTCTGAGAAAATGATTTTTATTATGAACATGAAACTATATCCAAAAATTATGGTTAAACTCAAAGTGGAAGTATGTTTTCTAAAATGGTCATCGTCGTTCTTTCGACTGAAATGACTACCTTTACCAAAACGACTTGTAACTTATTTTTCCGACTATAAACCTATACTTTTTCTATTTAGATTCATAAAATAGAGTTCAATATGAAACCATAGCAATTTGATTCACTCAAAACGGATTTAAAATAAAGAAGTTATGGGTAAAACAAGATTGGATAATTTTTCTCATTTTAGCTACGTGAAAATTGGTAACAAATCTATTCCAACCATAACTTAATCAACTTGTATTGTATATTATGTAATCTTGAGATACCATAGACACGTATACAATGTTTCGACCTATCATGTCGATACATCTATATATATTTCGGAACAACCATAGACAATCTATATGTGAATGTTGGAGTTAGCTATACAGGGTTGAGGTTGATTCCAAAATATATATAGTTTGAGTTGTGATCAATACTGAGATATGTATACACTGGGTCGTGGATTGATTCAAGATAATTTTATCGATTTATTTCTGTACATCTAACTGTGGACAACTAGTTGTAGGTTACTAACGAGGACAGCTGACTTAATAAACTTAAAACATCAAAATATATTAAAAGTGTTGTAAATATATTTTGAACATACTTTGATATATATGTATATATTGTTATAGGTTCGTGAATCAACCAGTGGCCAAGTCTTACTTCCTGACGAAGTAAAAATCTGTGAAAGTGAGTTATAGTCCCACTTTTAAAATCTAATATTTTTGGGATGAGAATACATGCAGGTTTTATAAATGATTTACAAAATAGACACAAGTACGTGAAACTACATTCTATGGTTGAATTATCGAAATCGAATATGCCCCTTTTTATTAAGTCTGGTAATCTAAGAATTAGGGAACAGACACCCTAATTGACGCGAATCCTAAAGATAGATCTATTGGGCCTAACAAACCCCATCCAAAGTACCGGATGCTTTAGTACTTCGAAATTTATATCATATCCGAAGGGTGTCCCGGAATGATGGGGATATTCTTATATATGCATCTTGTTAATGTCGATTACCAGGTGTTCACCATATGATTTTTTATCTCTATGTATGGGATGTGTATTGAAATATGAAATCTTGTGGTCTATTATTATGATTTGATATATATAGGTTAAACCTATAACTCACCAACATTTTTGTTGACGTTTTAAGCATGTTTATTCTCAGGTGATTATTAAGAGCTTCCGTTGTTGCATACTTAAATAAGGACGAGATTTGGAGTCCATGCTTGTATGATATTGTGTAAAAACTGCATTCAAGAAACTTATTTTGTTGTAACATATTTGTATTGTAAACCATTATGTAATGGTCGTGTGTAAACAGGATATTTTAGATTATCATTATTTGATAATCTACGTAAAGCTTTTTAAACCTTTATTGATGAAATAAAGGTTATGGTTTGTTTTAAAATGAATGCAGTCTTTGAAAAACGTCTCATATAGAGGTCAAAACCTCGCAACGAAATCAATTAATATGGAACGTTTTTAATCAATAAGAACGGGACATTTCACATCCAACCTCAATAAATCTTTCTTATTTACAGTAAGATATCTTTCTAATACAAGGTAATACTCATATTCAAACTTTGATTCAATTTCTATAACTATAACAATCTTATTTCGAGTGGAAATCTTACTTGAACTTGTTTTCGTGTCATGATTCTACTTCAAGAACTTTCAAGCCATCCAAGATTCTTTGAAGCTAGATCCATTTGACTCTTTTCCAGTAGGTTTATCCACAAAACTTGAGGTAGTAATGATGTTCATAACATCATTCGATTCATACATATAAAGCTATCTTATTCGAAGGTTTAAACTTGAAATCACTAGAACATAGTTTAGTTAATTCTAAACTTGTTCGCAAACAAAAGTTAATCCTTCTAACATGACTTTTAAAATCAACTAAACACATATTCTATATCTATATGATATGCTAACTTAATGATTTAAAACCTGAAAACACGAAAAACACTGTAAAACCGGACATACGCCGTCGTAGTAACACCGCGGGATGTTTTGGGTTTGATAATTAAAAACTATGATAAACTTTGATTTAAAAGTTGTTATTCTGGAAAAATGATTTTTCTTATGAACATGAAACTATATACAAAAATCATGGTTAAACTCAAAGTGGAAGTATGTTTTTCAAAATGGTCATCAAGACGTCGTTCTTTCGACTGAAATGACTACCTCTTACAAAAATGACTTGTAACTTATATTTCTGACTATAAACCTATAATTTTTCTGTTTAGATTCATAAAATAGAGTTCAATATGAAACCATAGCAATTTGGTTCATTCAAAACGGATTTAAAATGAAGAAGTTATGGGTAAAACAAGATTGGATATTTTTTGATTTTTGTAGCTACGGGAAATATTAACAATTCTATACAAATCATATCCTAGCTAACTTATATTGTATTATACATGTATTCTAATCTATTATGCAATCTTGGGATACCATAGACACGTATACAAATGTTTTGACATATCATATCGACCCATGTATATATATATATTATTTGGAACATCTATAGACACTCTATATGCAGTAATGTTGGAGTTAGCTATACAGGGTTGAGGTTGATTCCAAAAATATATATACTTTGAGTTGTGATCTAGCCTGAGACGTGTATACACTGGGTCGTGGATTGATTCAAGATAATATATATCAATTTATTTCTGTACATCTAACTGTGGACAACTAGTTGTAGGTTACTAACGAGGACAGCTGACTTAACAAACTTAAAACATCAAAATGTATTAAAAGTGTTGTAAATATATTTTGAACATGCTTTGATATATATGTACATATTTGTTATAGGTTCGTGAATCGACCAGTGGTCAAGTCTTACTTCCCGACGAAGTAAAAATCTGTGAAAGTGAGTTATAGTCCCACTTTTAAAATCTAATATTTTGGGATGAGAATACATGCAGTTTTATGAATGTTTTATGTAATAGACACAAGTAATTGAAACTACATTATATGGGTGAATGATCGAAGCCGAATATGCCCCTTTTGCTTGGTAACCTAAGAATTAGTAAACCGATCTACTAGTTGACGCGAATCCTAAAGATAGATCTATTGGGCCTAACGAACCCCATCCAAAGTACCGGATACTTTAGTACTTCGAATTCATTTTTATCATGTCCGAATGATTTCCCAGAATAGTAGGGGATATTCTTATATTCATCTTGTTAATGTCGGTTACCAGATGTTCACCATATGAATGAATTTTATCTCTATGTATGGGATGTATTGAAATATGAAATCTTGTGGTCTATTATTATGATTTGATAATATATAGGTTAAACCTATAACTCACCAACATTTTTTTTTGACGTTTTAAATATGTTTATTCTCAGATGATTATTAAGAGCTTCCGCTGTTGCATACTAAAATAAGGACAAGATTTGGAGTCCATGCTTGTATGATATTATATAAAAACTGCATTCAAGAAACTTATTTTTGATGTAATATGTTCTTATTGTAAACCATTATGTAATGGTCGTGTGTAAACGGTATATTTTAGATTATCATTATTTTGATAATCTACGTAATGCTTTTTAAACCTTTATCGATAAAATAAAGGTTATGGTTGTTTTAAAAATGAATGCAGTCTTTGAAAAACGTCTCATATAGAGGTCAAAACCTCGCGACGAAATCAATTAATATGGAACGTTTATAATCAATATGAACGGGACATTTCAGTTGGTATCAATTGATTTCCTCGCGAGGTTTTGGCCTCTATATAAGACGTTTTTCAAAGACTGCGTTCATTTTTAAAACAACCATAACCTTTATTTTATCGATAAAGGTTTAAAAAACATTACGTAGATTATCAAAATAATGATAATCTAAAAATATACCGTTTACACACGACCATTACATAATGGTTTACAATAAGAACATATTACATCAAAAATAAGTTTCTTGAATGCAGTTTTTATATAATATCATACAAGCATGGACTCTAAATCTTGTCCTTATTTTAGTATGCAACATCGGAAGCTCTTAATAATCACCTGAGAATAAACATGCTTAAAACGTCAACAAAAAATGTTGGTGAGTTATAGGTTTAACCTATATATTATCAAATCATAATAATAGACCACAAGATTTCATATTTCAATACATCCCATACATAGAGATAAAATTCATTCATATGGTGAACACCTGGTAACCGACATTAACAAGATGCATATAAGAATATCCCCTATCATTTCGGGAAATCCTTCGGACATGATAAAAACGAATTCGAAGTACTAAAGCATCTGATACTTTGGATGGGGTTCGTTAGGCCCAATAGATCTGTCTTTAGGATTCACGTCAACTAGTAGATCGGTTTACTAATTCTTAGGTTACCAAGAAAAAGGGGCATATTCGGCTTCGATCAT
The DNA here is from genome assembly GCF_046630445.1 of Rutidosis leptorrhynchoides. NCBI lineage: Eukaryota > Viridiplantae > Streptophyta > Magnoliopsida > Asterales > Asteraceae > Rutidosis > Rutidosis leptorrhynchoides. The sequence continues at coordinate 247,872,205 of NC_092337.1, forward strand.
TCACCCATATAATTTAGTTTCAATTACTTGTGTCTATTTCGTAAAACATTCATAAAACTGCATGTATTCTCATCCCAAAATATTAGATTTTAAAAGTGGGACTATAACTCACTTTCACATATTTTTACTTCGTTGAGAAGTAAGACTTGGCCACTGGTCGATTCACGAACCTATAATAAATATGTACATATATATCAAAGTATGTTCAAAATATATTTACAACACTTTTAATACATTTTGATGTTTTAAGTTTATTAAGTCAGCTGTCCTCGTTAGTAACCTACAACTAGTTGTCCACAGTTAGATGTACAAAAATTAATCGATATATATTATCTTGAATCAATCCACGACCCAATGTATACACGTCTCAGGCTAGATCACAACTCAAAGTATATATATTTTTGGAATCAACCTCAACCCTGTATAGCTAACTCCAACATTACTACATATAGAGTGTCTATGGTTGTTCCAAATAATATATATACATGGGTCGATATGATATGTCAAAACATTTGCATACGTGTCTATGGTATCCCAAGATTACATAATATATTAGAATACATATATAATACAATATAAGTTAGCTAGGATATGATTTGTATAGAATTGTTAATATTTCCCGTAGCTACAAAAATCAAAAAATATCCAATCTTGTTTTACCCATAACTTCTTCATTTTAAATCTGTTTTGAGTGAATCAAATTGATATGGTTTCATATTAAACTCTATTTTATGAATCTATACATAAAAATTATAGGTTTATAGTCGAAAATATAAGTTACAAGTCATTTTTGTAAGAGGTAGTCATTTCAGTCGAAAGAATGACGTCTTGATGACCATTTTGAAAAACATACTTCCACTTTGAGTTTCACCATGATTTTTGGATATAGTTTCATGTTCATAAGAAAAATCATTTTCCCAGAAGAAAAACTTTTAAATCAAAGTTTATCATAGTTTTTAATTATCAAACCCAAAACAGCCCGCGGTGTTACTACGACGGCGTATGTCCGATTTTACGGTGTTTTCGTGTTTCCAGGTTTTAAATCATTAAGTTAGCATATCATATAGATATAGAACATGTGTTTAGTTTATTTTAAAAGTCAAGTTAGAACGATTAACTTTTGTTTGCGAACAAGTTTAGAATTAACTAAACTATGTTCTAGTGATTTCAAGTTTAAACCTTCGAATAAGATAGCTTTATATGTATGAATCGAATGATGTTATGAACATCATTACTACCTCAAGTTTTGTGGATAAACCTACTGGAAAAGAGACAAATGGATCTAGCTTCAAAGGATCTTGGATGGCTTGAAAGTTCTTGAAGTAGAATCATGACAAGAAAACAAGTTCAAGTAAGATTTCCACTCGAAATAAGATTGTTATAGTTATAGAAATTGAATCAAAGATTGTATATGAGTATTATCTTGTATTAGAAAGATATCTTACTGTAAATAAGAAAGATTTCTTGAGGTTGGATGATCACTCTACAAGATTGAAAGTAAGCTAGCAAACTTGGAAGTATTCTTGATTTTATGAAACTAGAACTTGTAGAATTTATGAAGAACACTTAGAAGTTGAAGATAGAACTTGAGAGAGATCAATTAGATGAAGAAAATTGAAGAATGAAAGTGTTTTTAGGTGTTTTTGGTCGTTGGTATATGGATTAGATATAAAGGATGTGTAATTTTGTTTACTTGTAAATAAGTCATGAATGATTACTCATATTTTTGTAATTTTATGAGATATTTCATGCTTGTTGCCAAATGATGGTTCCCACATTTGTTAGGTGACTCACATGGGCTGCTAAGAGCTGATCACTGGAGTGTATATACTAATAGTACATACATCTAAAAGCTGTGTATTGTACGAGTACGAATACGGGTGCATACGAGTAGAATTGTTGATGAAACTGAACAAGGATGTAATTGTAAGTATTTTTGTTAAGTAGAAGTATTTTGATAAGTGTCTTGAAGTCTTTCAAAAGTTTATGAATACATATTAAAACACTAAATGTATATACATTTTAACTGATTCGTTAAGTCATCGTTAGTCGTTACATGTAAAAGTTGATTTGAAACCTTTAAGTTAACGATCTTGTTAAATGTTGTTAACCCAATGTTTATTATATCTAATGAGATGTTAAATTATTATACAATATTTATATGCGTGAGTTCATTTGAATCCCTTTTACTCTTTACATTTTTGGGCTGAGAATACATGCAAATGCTTTATTAACTGTTTTACAATATTTATATGCGTGAGTTCATTTGATTCCCTTTTACTCTTTACATTTTTGGGACTGAGAATACATGCGCTGTTTTTACAACTGCTTTATTAAATGCTTTTGAAATATATTTTTGAACTGCGAATACATGAAATGCTTTTATAAATGTTTGACGAGATAGACACAAGCAAAACATTCCTCGAATGAATTATTATGCAGACAGAAGTTCTGCGGATTATTGTTAAATTATGTGGACATGATAATTGCCACCGTTGAATTATGTGGACATGATAATTGCCACCGTTGAATTATGTGGACATGATAATTGCCACCGTTGAATTATGTGGACATGATAATTGCCACCATTGAATTATGTGGACATGATAATTGCCACCAATTGATATGAATGTTATGTATTGAGAGAATAATTTTTATACACAGGTTATGTGTATTAGTTTTTGTGCACAAGATATGTGTACGGTTACTAAGATTTATGAAAGATGATTTCGTACACGAGAAAGGTGTACTGTATTTAAAAGATATCGCATGTACATTACAGGTGGGTATAGGATTCGGGCCCATTTGTACCATGCAGCATTTAAATCTTGTGGTCTATCAAAATGATGAATTTTATTGTTTTATGATAAACCTATGAACTCACCAACCTTTTGGTTGACACTTGAAAACATGTTTATTCTCAGGTATGAAAGAAATCTTCCGCTGTGCATTAGCTCATTTTAAAGATATTGCTTGGAGTCATTCATGACATATTTCAAAAGACGTTGCATTCGAGTCGTTGAAGTTCATTAGAGATTATTATTAAGTAAATGACAGATTAGGTCATTTATAGTTTGGATATTATGAAATGGCATGCATACCTGTCAACTTTTGATGAAATGAAAGTTTGTCTTTTAAAAACGAATGCAATGTTTGCAAAATGTATCATATAGAGGTCAAATACCTCACAACAGTTGATTACATCGCGAGGTACTCGACATCTCTATGATACATTTTACAAACATTGCATTCGTTTTTGAAAAGACAATCTTTCATTTACATCGAAAGTTGACAGCATGCATACCATTTCATAATATATCTAACTATAATTGTCTTAATAATAATCTTGATGAACTCAATGACTCGAATGCAACGTCTTTTGAAATATGTCATGAATGACTCCAAGTAATATCTTTAAAATAAGCAATTTCACAGCGGAAGACTTCTTTCATGCCTGAGAATAAACATGCTTTAAAGTGTCAACCAAAAGGTTGGTGAGTTCATTAGTTTAACATAAATAAGCATTTCCATCATTTTAATAGACCACAAGATTTTCTTTTTTCAATTCTCATAAATATATGTCCCATGCATAGAGACAAAAATATCATTCATATGGATTGAACATCTGGTAACCGACATTAACAAGATGTATATAAGAATATCCCCTATCATTCCGGGAAATCCATCGGACATGATATAAAAACTCGAAGTACTAAAGCATCTGGTACTTTGGATGAGGTTCCTTAGGCCCAATAGATCTATCTTTAGGATTCGCGTCAATTAGTAGATCGGTTTACTAATTCTTAGGTTACCAAGCAAAAGGGGCATATTCGATTTCGATCATTCAATCATATAATGTAGTTTCAATTACTTGTGTCTATTTCGTAAAATAGTTATAAAAGCAGCGCATGTATTCTCAGTCCCAAAAATATATATTGCAAAAGCATTTAAAAAGGGAGCAAATGAAACTCACCTAATGTATTTTGTAGTAAAAATACATACGACGACATTGAACAAATGTAAGGGTTGGCCTTTGATTCACGAACCTATATCATTCGTATATATATTAAAACATATACTCGTAATCGAATAATTATAACTTTATGTAATTAATTTGTATATATATTTGATAGTGACTATTATCAATTTAGTTATATATATATATATATATATATATATATATATATATATATATATATATATATATATATATATATATATATAAATTAAAAATACTTGATTTATTATATATGGACATTTATATAAAGGTTGTTAATCTAATTAATTTACATATATATGTAATGTACTTTTAAGTATAATTTTTACATAGATAATAATGTTTGATATATATAAAAAGTTGTATTTAATTATATTGATAATAACATTACTACTAATGATATTCATATTAATAATATTTTTGTTAATAATAATACTAATATTACTAAAAAAATGGTACTAATGCTAATCTTAATGAAAATAATAATAATTTGTGTTATTTTCATATCATAATAACACTAATAATAATAGTCATAATCATAATGATAATACTTGTATCGATTTTAATCATATTAATAATACTAATACTACCTAATAATATTACTAGTAATGAAAATAATTTTTAGTAATAATCAATAAGAATATCATCATTATACATATAAATACGATAATAATCATAAATGGTAATTATTACTTTTATTAGTAAAAATAATAATACAAATAACTTTAACACTAGTAACAATAATAATAACAATAACAACAACAACAACAACAATAATAATAATAATAATAATAATAATAATAATAATAATAATAATAATAATAATAATAATAATAATAATAATAATAATAATAATAATAATAATAATAAAAATGAAATATAAAAGTGTATACCCTTTAAAAGCTTTTCCTAAAAAGAATTGCCTCAGACCGAGTTCGAACTCAAGACCTCTCGCTCAACCGCAATGCCCCTAACCATCCAAGCTAACATGTTTTTTTTTCTGTTTTAATTTGCTAATCAAATCCATTTAACCAGTATCATATTCTTCCCCCCCCCCTTTTTTTTTGAAAAAAAATTGCTAGAGACTGGGTTCGAACCTGCAACCTCTCGCTACCCAAAACTCGCCCAAACCACTGCTCCACTACTTACAATTCTGTTTTAAATCCGAAACTAATTTATTCAACCCATTATTTGTTTTCTCCTTCTTCTTCAAACTTCAAAACCCGGAACTATTCATCAACATCAAAAATCTTAATCTTATTCCCATCATCTTAATCATATTAATCTATCGTCACTCTTGAAATCAAGGTTATCATAACATCATTCATAAATCACAATCATATCTGTGATCATGAATTTAAATCATCACTATCAAACTATTTAAACGTGCATCATCATCACAATATACGCTTATATCATCTTCATTCTTCGACTATATTTTATCTTATTCATCACTTATGCACGTTCATCATTATGATTCTCTGGTGTCATGAATGGTTGCACGAAGTCAGGAAGTAAGCAAAAAAATAAAATTTCAATTACAGAAGTTTGCAACCACTGGACGTTATGAATCAATTGGGTTTTATATGGCCCATCAATTTATGTGAGAGTAATGATTTTTGACACGAAATGATACCAACTCTAATGACCCATCCTAATCCATCCGGACGAAGTCCATATCGATTACAAATGATTCACAACAGTTGATTTCATTCGCGAGGTATTTGACCTCTATATGATACATTTTACAAACATTGCATTCGTTTTTAAAAGACAAACTTTCATTTCATCGAAAGTTGATGGCTTGCATACCATTTCATAATATATCCAACTAAAATTTACTTATTAATAGTCTTGATGAACTCGATGACTCGAATGCAATGTCTTTTGAAATATGTCATGAATGACTACAAGTAATATCTCTAATATGAGTAAATGCACAGCGGAAGATTTCTTTCGTACCTGAGAATAAACATGCTTTAAAGTATCAACCAAAAGGTTGGTGAGTTCATTAGTTTATCATAATCGATCATTTTCATCATTTTAATAGACCACAAGAATTTCATTTCCATTTCTCATAAATATACGTCCCATGCATAGAGACAAAAATCATTCATATGGATTGAACACCTGGTAGCCGACATTAACTAGATGCATATAAGAATATCCCCTATCACTCCGGGAAATCCTTCGGACATGATATAAAACAACATCGAAGTACTAAAGCATCCGGTACGTTGGATGGGGTTCGTCGGGCCCATAGATCTATCTTTAGGATTCGCGTCAATTAGTAGATCGGTTTACTAATTCTTAGGTTACCAAGCAAAAAGGGCATATTCGGCTTCGATCATTCATCCATATAATGTAGTTTCGATTACTTGTGTCTATTTCGTAAAACATTTATAAAAATTGCGCTTGTATTCTCAGCCCAAAAATATAAAGGGTAAAAAGGCAAATGAAACTCACCACACTGTATTTTGTAGTAAAAAATACCTATGACATCATTGAACAAGTAGGGTTGGCCTCGGATTCACGAATCTATATCAAGTATATATATATATTAACACATATAATGGTAATCAAATAAATTTATGTATTATTAGTAAATAAATTGTTATTTTAATTATGGTTTTCATTAATAACCTTGTTAATTACATTTATTAAAAAATATATATATATATATATATATATATATATATATATATATATAGTTACATTATATGTAGTAACTAATAGTTATTTGATAAAATAATTTTGATAATAATAAATAAAAAGTTGTTTCATCCTATAATAATAATAATAATAATAATAATAATAATAATAATAATAATAATAATAATAATAATAATAATAATAATAATAATAATAATAATAATAGTTATATTAATAAAAATGATTATTTTTATAAAAATGATACTTTTAGTGATAATGAATGCTATTAATAATAATTATAAAAATAATGATTTTACTAATAACAATAATTAATACTAATAGTTATATTAATAACTATAATGGTAATAATATAATGCTACTAATAATAATATCCATAAAATAACAATGATCTTCCTAATATTAATAATAATACTAATACTCAGTAATAATAATAATAATAATAATAATAATAATAATAATAATAATAATAATAATAATAACAATAATAATAATAATAATAATAATAATAATAGTAATGATAATAATATTAATATCTATAAAAATAACATTAGTGATAATACTACCTTTGAAGAATAGTTTCAAAAATGAAAATGTCACATCCCGGGCTCGAACTCACGACCTCTCGTTCAATCCTAACACTCTCTAACCATTCCTTTATTCATGCATTTCTGATCTATACCCATTAATAAATTTATTTATCCTATATATCTGTTGGCTTCTTCATCATCCTACACATTACCACAATTATCATCTAACCACCATTTAATATCCATCGTAGCAGCAGCCCAGTAGAAATTTTGGATCACGGCCCAACAAATATTCGCCCCAACTGCCTCACAAGCTCAAAATCCTTTTAATTGTGGCAGCTTATATTGTTGATAAAAAAATATGCCATGGCCTGGTTTCCTATATGTATCTATCGAATGGGTTTTTTTTTCTCTAAACTATTATTTAAAACACCAACATGTTACCATGTCATAATGTTCGAGACCCACATTAATTAAAGAAATCAATCCCGTTGAGCTGTACTGAATGGACATGTAACCTAATTTTATTTCTTAAATTCTATCGGTGGAGTCCACTAGCTATCTCAATCAATCGAGCATTAGTTCACTTTGTAAAAGAAGTTTTATTAACAATAAACAATTTCAATGCTTTAGCAATTGTCGGCCAGAAAATAAAGTATTACTACTTGAGTATAAAAGGTAGGTTTATGGAGCATTTTTTTATGAACTCAACAAGTAGACGAGAGGAAAAAAAATAAGATGGTAATGGTTGTCGTGTTGATCAGAAGTGAAAGAAAGAAGATAAATAAATAAATAGTGGTGGTTTAGAGTGGTGGTTTAATTGTGTTTTGAGGTGGTACCTTGAATTAATAATCCGAAGCAGAAGTAACGAGTAGCGATGGCAAAGGTGGTGGTGATTGCTCGATCATAACAGTAGCATAGAAAAAAATGCTACAGCAGTAAGTAGTGATCACATATGGTGATTGTCTCATGGGTTCGGTGGTTACTTGAATTAAAAACAGAAATATAGAGAACGTAAGTGTAGCAGCTCGAAGGTGATGAGGGTTGTTCTTTTGTTAAGCCGAAGGTATTATGTTCAGAGATGGTGGTCTCAAGGTGATGTTAATGGTTCATGATTTATATTTTTTTGGCTAACCTCATGAACTAAAATCAAAACTAGTTTAGTAGTAGAGAGGAAGTAATTAAAGAAGGTGATGGTATTTGTTGTATGATTGAATAAGATGTTGATACATAACAGAATTTGCCATTTAGTCGACAGGAAAATATTCACTCTGTAATATAAAATAGAAAAATCGAATTGTAAATTCAATACTTTGGTACGATTTATTCTTCTTGTCTAATAAGTTAAGAGATATAAACAAATTCGTTAACAGTAAGTTAGATACATGAAATCGATTCCAATCGTGACAGCATCATTATTCCACCTCAACTGCTTTTATGTTTTATCTTTGTTTTAATATAGTGCTCCTTTTTGGGTTAGTCCACCATGCACCAATTTAGTATTAATTTTCGATGGATATCACTAGGTGGAAAGCAAGTTGTTGACATAAAGGTAATTTATGGTGGATGTATTACAATATATGCGATAAATATTTGTTCTTTCATTTTATAATTAATAGTTAATAAATATATTAATAATAATAATATTGTTAATATTGTGAATCATGTTAAAAATATAATAGTAATAATAATATTAGTATTGATACAACAACTATATTTTTAACTTGTAATTATTTACATATATATAATTTATTATAAATTTCTACATATAACATTTATTACATTTATGTATAAAAATCATAAGTTCGAATTAACTGATTAAATATCAATCGAAGCGACATGCGAGTATTAATCATCTAATATTTATTTTAATATACTGTATATATATATAGTAATATCATATATTATTTTATTTACACAAATGAATTGAATCATATAAGTTTCTATTTCAAATGAATATATATATATATATATATATATATATATATATATATATATATATATATATATATATATATATATATATATATATATATATAATGTATTTATTTACAGATAATGGTTCGTGAATCGTCGGGAATAGTCGAATGTCAAATATATACATGAACACAGTTCAACATTTTTTTTTTAAGATTCAATTAAATAGCCTTTGCTTCTCGTGTCGAAATCAAATATAGATCAAGTTTAAATTTGGTCGAAAATTCCCGGGTCGTCACAGTACCTACCCGTTAAAAAATTTCGTCCCGAAATTTGAGTGAGGTGGTCATGGCTAACAATAAAAATGTTTTCATAACTCATATGAGCTGATAAATAGAGTTTTATTTCTATAGAGTAATAAAGATAAAATAATCCGATTATTCGAAGAGTATGAGTAAACCTATCACAAGAGTTTGAGATAAAGATTTAACTTTTAACGTAGTCACTGTTGAATTTAGAAAATAAGGCGCGTCTTAATTTTTGACGTTGCCTTGGTTGAATTCCGGAATTCAAGGGATTTAAAGAAAATCTTCGAAATCTAAAAGATTTGATCCTTCGGTGAATAAGGAAATTAAGATCTCTATAATTAAATGCGGTCATCTGTCTCGATTGATTTGTCTGGTATTTCCACTATAAATGAACTTCTTTCGTTCCATTATTTTCCACCACTCCTATTTTCTATACTTTAATTCATTCTTCCAGATCATCAGTCAATATGCTTCTTCTAGTTGGTATCAGTTACTAAAAATGTTAGATTTCTTTCATTTGCTCCCTTTTTACTCATTACATTTTTGGGCTGAGAATACATGCAATGTTTAAATAACTGTTTTTGTAATATTTATATGCGTGAGTTCATTTGATTCCCTTTTACTCTTTACATTTTTGGGACTGAGAATACATGCGCTATTTTTATAACTGCTTTATTAAATGCTTTTGAAATATATTTTGAACTGTGAATACATGCAATGCTTTTATAAATGTTTGATGAGATAGATACAAGCAAAACATTCCTCGAATGAATTATTATGCAGACAGAAGTTCTGCGGATTATTATTGAATTATGTGGACATGATAATTGCCACCATTGAATTATGTGGACATGATAATTGCCACGATTGAATTATGTGGACATGATAATTACCACCAATTGAAGTGAATGTTATGTATCGAGAGAATGATTTTATACACAGGTTATGTGTATGTTATTTTTTGTCACAAGATATGTGTACGGTTACTAAGATTTATGAAAGATGATTTCGTACATGAGAAATGTGTACTGTATTTAAAAGATATCGCATGTACATTACATGTGGGTATAGGATTCGGGCCCATTTGTACCATGCAGGATTTAAATCTTGTGGTCTATCAAAATGATGAATTTTATTATTTTATGATAAACTTATGAACTCACCAACCTTTTGGTTGACACTTTAAAGCATATTTATTCTCAGGTATGAAAGAAATCTTCCGCTGTGCATTTTCTCATATTACATAGAGTCGTTCATGGCACATAGAGGTCAGAACCACGCAATGGGACCAACTGTTGAAGACTTCGTCCAGATGGATTGGGACGGGACATTTCTCGAACTAGTATTTACAAATATATCAATCATAATTGTTATTAAGACATGTTTATATAATTAATGTTCCCTAACTTCCGGTAAGTGGTTTTAAAAATATTCATAAATTTAATTGATACGCCTTAGCTCTAATACCAACTCTAACGACCCGTCCTAATCCATCCGGACGAAGTCCATATCGATTATAAACGATTCATAATAGTTGATTACATCGTAAGGTACTTGACCTCTATATGATACATTTTACAAACATTGCATTCGTTTTTAAAAGACAAACTTGCTTTACATCGAAAGTTGACGGCAGGCATATCATTTCATAATATATCCAACTATAATAGACTTAATAATAATCTTGATGAACTCAATGACTCGAATGCAACGTCTTTTGAAATATGTCATGAATGACTCTAAGTAATATCTCTAAAATGAGCAAATGCACAGCGGAAGATTTCTTTCACACCTGAGAATAAACATACTTTAAAGTGTCAACCAAAAAGTTGGTGAGTTCATTAGTTTATCATAAACATTCATTTCCATCAATTTAATAGACTACAAGATTTTCAATTTCAGTTTTCATAAATAAACGTCCCTTGCATAGAGACAAAAATATCATTCATATGGATTGAATACCTGGTAATCGACATTAACACGATGCATATAAGAATATCCCCTATCATTTCGGAAAATCCTTCGGACATGATAAAACAACATCGAAGTACTAAAGCATCCAGTACTTTGGATGGGGTTCGCTAGGCCCAATAGATCTATCTTTAGGATTCGCGTCAATTAGTAGATCGGTTTACTAATTCTTAGGTTACCAAGCAAAAGGGGCATATTCGGCTTCGATCATTCAACCATATAATGTAGTTTCGATTACTTGTGTCTATTTCGTAAAACATTTATAAAAGCAGCGCATGTATTCTCGGTCCCAAAAATATATATTGCAAAAGCATTTAAAAAGGAAGTAAATGAAACTCACGCTACTGTATTTTGTAGTAAAAATACATATGACGACATTGAACAATGCAGGGTTGGCCTCGGATTCACGAACCTATATCATTTGTATATTCATTAATACATATAATCGTAATCGAACAATTTCATATATTAATATTATATATATTATTTATTTAATTTGTATATACATTTGAAATTGATTATTATTTATATAGTTATATATATTATAAATATCTAGTTTGTTTTATATAATTATTTATATAAAATTTGTTAGATATATTTTATTCATACTTATATGTAATATTACTTATATGTATAATTTTATATACTTATGCCTTGCAAAAAAAAAAATAATTTTATATACTTATATATTATAGTAATTAAAAGTTGTATTTGATGATAATATTAATAAGAACATTACTTATAATAATAATTATAATATGAGTCATAGTAATAATAATAATAGTGATATTAATAATAGTACTAATGATAAAATAATAATAATAACTGTGTTAATAATAATCAGTTTTATCATAATGTTCGCGTTACATTTTCTATCTTCATAACTACGGTTCTTAAAACTTAATTTCATAACCATTTTCAAAATTTTTACCATATCAACTTTTATTAAAATTTTATAATATAAATGATATTAGTATGTTCCAAATCATGTTAATAATAATACTAACAATAATAATAATACTATTAGTAATAATATTATTAATTATAATACTTATACTAATGCTAACGATAATGATAATACTCTTAATTTGATTAATAATAATGATATTTCTAAACATTATAAATAATGGCAATTATCATTATCATAATAATAATAACAATGATGGTAATAATAATATTAGTCATGTTAAAAATACTCATATTATTAATTTTTAGTGATAATAATAGTTAACACAATAATAATAACATAAAGGATAATAATAACAATAATAATAATAATAATAATAACAATAAAAAATAAAAATGTTAGAGAGAATACCTTAGTGTACCAGCTCCTAAAAAAAATAATAAACTGTCAGGGCCGGGACTCGAACCCGTGACCTCTCGCTCATCATACACCCTTCTAAACCATCCAGTCCATCTCGTTTTTCTGATTAACATCCGACCACATATAATTTAACCCGTAACATTTAACTTCCCTTTTACTTTCTCCTCAACTTCGAAATTAAATCAATTCCAGGATCAACCCATAATTAAGTAAACACTAAATGGGTTTTAGGATTTGTAAAAGACACAGAAACACTGAATGAGTAATTGGGTTAATTAAAATAGACACGAAGAAAATATATATATATATATATATATATATATATATATATATATATATATATATATATATATATATATATATATATATATATATATATATATATATATAACCTGCTGCAGTTCGCGAATAGGATGAACAACCCAACATTTGATTTCGAAATTTAGGACATTTTAGACCAAGTTTATAACACGAAAAATGAAATTTCCCGTTCTTATTGATTAAAAACGTTCCATATTAATTGATTTCGTTGCGAGGTTTTGACCTCTATATGAGACGTTTTTCAAAGACTGCATTCATTTTAAAACAAACCATAACCTTTATTTCATCAATAAAGGTTTAAAAAGCTTTACGTAGATTATCAAATAATGATAATCTAAATTATCCTGTTTACACACGACCATTACATAATGGTTTACAATACAAATATGTTACAACAAAATAAGTTTCTTGAATGCAGTTTTTACACAATATCATACAAGCATGGACTCCAAATCTCGTCCTTATTTAAGTATGCGACAGCGGAAGCTCTTAATAATCACCTGAGAATAAACATGCTTAAAATGTCAACAAAAATGTTGGTGAGTTATAGGTTTAACCTATATATATCAAATCGTAACAATAGACCACAAGATTTCATATTTCAATACACATCCCATACATAGAGATAAAAATCATTCATATGGTGAACACCTGGTAACCGACATTAACAAGATGCATATATAAGAATATCCCCATCATTCCGGGACACCCTTCGGATATGATATAAATTTCGAAGTACTAAAGCATCCGGTACTTTGGATGGGGTTTGTTAGGCCCAATAGATCTATCTTTAGGATTCGCGTCAATTAGGGTGTCTGTTCCCTAATTCTTAGATTACCAGACTTAATAAAAAGGGGCATATTCGATTTCGATAATTCAACCATAGAATGTAGTTTCACGTACTTGTGTCTATTTTGTAAATCATTTATAAAACCTGCATGTATTCTCATCCCAAAAATATTAGATTTTAAAAGTGGGACTATAACTCACTTTCACAGATTTTTACTTCGTCGGGAAGTAAGACTTGGCCACTGGTTGATTCACGAACCTATAACAATATATACATATATATCAAAGTATGTTCAAAATATATTTACAACACTTTTAGTATATTTTGATGTTTTAAGTTTATTAAGTCAGCTGTCCTCGTTAGTAACCTACAACTAGTTGTCCATAGTTAGATGTACAGAAATAAATCGATAAATATTATCTTGAATCAATCCACGACCCAGTGTATACGTATCTCAGTATTGATCACAACTCAAACTATATATATTTTGGAATCAACCTCAATCCTGTATAGCTAACTCCAACATTCACATATAGAGTGTCTATGGTTGTTCCGAAATATATATAGATGTGTCGACATGATAGGTCGAAACATTGTATACGTGTCTATGGTATCTCAAGATTACATAATATACAATACAAGTTGATTAAGTTATGGTTGGAATAGATTTGTTACCAATTTTCACGTAGCTAAAATGAGAAAAATTATCCAATCTTGTTTTACCCATAACTTCTTCATTTTAAATCCGTTTTGAGTGAATCAAATTGCTATGGTTTCATATTGAACTCTATTTTATGAATCTAAACAGAAAAAGTATAGGTTTATAGTCGGAAAAATAAGTTACAAGTCGTTTTTGTAAAGGTAGTCATTTCAGTCGAAAGAACGACGTCTAGATGACCATTTTAGAAAACATACTTCCACTTTGAGTTTAACCATAATTTTTGGATATAGTTTCATGTTCATAATAAAAATCATTTGCTCAGAATAACAACTTTTAAATCAAAGTTTATCATAGTTTTTAATTAACTAACCCAAAATAGCCCGCGGTGTTACTACGACGGCGTAAATCCGGTTTTACAGTGTTTTTCGTGTTTCCAGGTTTTAAATCATTAAGTTAGCATATCATATAGATATAGAACATGTGTATAGTTGATTTTAAAAGTCAAGTTATAAGGATTAACTTTTATTTGCGAACAAGTTTAGAATTAACTAAACTATGTTCTAGTGATTACGAGTTTAAACCTTCGAATAAGATAGTTTTATATATATGAATCGAATGATGTTATGAACATCATTACTACCTCAAGTTTAGTAGGTAAACCTACTGGAAGTGACAAGAAATGATCTAGCTTCAAAGGATCTTGGATGGCTTGAAAGTTCTTGAAGTAGGATCATGACACAAAAACAAGTTCAAGTAAGATTTTTACTCGAATTAAGATAGTTTATAGTTATAGAAATTGAACCAAAGTTTGAATATAATTATTACCTTGTATTAGAATGATAACCTACTGTAAAAAACAAAGATTTCTTGAGGTTGGATGATCACCTTACAAGATTGGAAGTGAGCTAGCAAACTTGAAAGTATTCTTGATTTTATGTAACTAGAACTTGTAGAATATATGAAGAACACTTAGAACTTGAACATAGAACTTGAGAGAGATCAATTAGATGAAGAAAATTGAAGAATGAAAGTGTTTGTAGGTGTTTTTGGTCGTTGGTGTATGGATTAGATATAAAGGATATGTAATTTTGTTTTCATGTAAATAAGTCATGAATGATTACTCATATTTTTGTAATTTTATGAGATATTTCATGCTAGTTGCCAAATGATGGTTCCCACATGTGTTAGGTGACTCACATGGGCTGCTAAGAGCTGATCATTGGAGTGTATATACCAATAGTACATACATCTAAAAGCTGTGTATTGTACGAGTACGAATACGGGTGCATACGAGTAGAATTGTTGATGAAACTGAACGAGGATGTAATTGTAAGCATTTTTGTTAAGTAGAAGTATTTTGATAAGTGTATTGAAATCTTTCAAAAGTGTATAAATACATATTAAAACACTACATGTATATACATTTTAACTGAGTCGTTAAGTCATCGTTAGTCGTTACATGTAAGTGTTGTTTTGAAACCTTTAGGTTAACGATCTTGTTAAATGTTGTTAACCCAATGTTTATAATATCAAATGAGATTTTAAATTATTATATTATCATGATATTATCATGTATGAATATCTCTTAATATGATATATATACATTAAATGTCTTTACAACGATAATCGTTACATATATGTCTCGTTTAAAAATCATTAAGTTAGTAGTCTTATTTTTACATATGTAGTTCATTGTTAATATACTTAATGATATGTTTACTTATCATAGTATCATGTTAACTATATATATATATCCATATATATGTCATCATATAGTTTTTACAAGTTTTAACGTTCGTGAATCACCGGTCAACTTGGGTGGTCAATTGTCTATATGAAACATATTTCAATTAATCAAGTCTTAACAAGTTTGATTGCTTAACATGTTGGAAACATTTAATCATGTAAATATCAATCTCAATTAATATATATAAACATGGAAAAGTTCGGGTCACTACAGTACCTACCCGTTAAATAAATTTCGTCCCGAAATTTTAAGCTGTTGAAGGTGTTGACGAATCTTCTGGAAATAGATGTGGGTATTTCTTCTTCATCTGATCTTCACGCTCCCAGGTAAACTCGGGTCCTCTACGAGCATTCCATCGAACCTTAATAATTGGTATCTTGTTTTGCTTAAGTCTTTTAACCTCACGATCCATTATTTCGACGGGTTCTTCGATGAGTTGAAGTTTTTCGTTGATTTGGATTTCATCTAACGGAATAGTGAGATCTTCTTTAGCAAAACATTTCTTCAAATTCGAGACGTGGAAAGTGTTATGTACAGCCGCGAGTTGTTGAGGTAACTCAAGTCGGTAAGCTACTAGTCCGACACGATCAATAATCTTGAATGGTCCAATATACCTTGGATTTAATTTCCCTCGTTTACCAAATCGAACAACGCCTTTCCAAGGTGCAACTTTAAGCATGACCATCTCTCCAATTTCAAATTCTGTATCTTTTCTTTTATTGTCAGCGTAGCTCTTTTGTCGACTTTGGGCGGTTTTCAACCGTTGTTGAATTTGGATGATCTTCTCGGTAGTTTCTTGTATAATCTCCGGACCCGTAATCTATCTATCCCCCACTTCACTCCAACAAATCGGAGACCTGCATTTTCTACCATAAAGTGCTTCAAACGGCGCCATCTCAATGCTTGAATGGTAGCTGTTGTTGTAGGAAAATTCTGCTAACGGTAGATGTCGATCCCAACTGTTTCCGAAATCAATAACACATGCTCGTAGCATGTCTTCAAGCGTTTGTATCGTCCTTTCGCTCTGCCCATCAGTTTGTGGATGATAGGCAGTACTCATGTCTAGACGAGTTCCTAATGCTTGCTGTAATGTCTGCCAGAATCTTGAAATAAATCTGCCATCCCTATCAGAGATAATAGAGATTGGTATTCCATGTCTGGAGACGACTTCCTTCAAATACAATCGTGCTAACTTCTCCATCTTGTCATCTTCTCTTATTGGCAGGAAGTGTGCTGATTTGGTGAGACGATCAACTATTACCCAAATAGTATCAAAACCACTTGCAGTCCTTGGCAATTTAGTGATGAAATCCATGGTAATGTTTTCCCATTTCCATTCCGGGATTTCGGGTTGTTGAAGTAGACCTGATGGTTTCTGATGTTCCGCTTTGACCTTAGAACACGTCAAACATTCTCCTACGTATTTAGCAACATCGGCTTTCATACCCGGCCACCAAAAATGTTTCTTGAGATCCTTGTACATCTTCCCCGTTCCAGGATGTATTGAGTATCTGGTTTTATGAGCTTCTCTAAGTACCATATCTCTCATATTACGAAATTTTGGTACCCAAATCCTTTCAGCCCTATACCGGGTTCCGTCTTCCCAAATATTAAGATGCTTCTCCGATCCTTTGGGTATTTCATCCTTTAAATTTCCCTCTTTTAAAACTCCTTGTTGCGCCTCCTTTATTTGAGTAGTAAGGTTATTATGAATCATTATATTCATAGATTTTACTCGAATGGGTTCTCTGTCCTTCCTGCTCAAGGCATCGGCTACCACATTTGCCTTCCCCGGGTGGTAACGAATCTCAAAGTCGTAATCATTCAATAATTCAATCCACCTACGCTGCCTCATATTCAGTTGTTTCTGATTAAATATGTGTTGAAGACTTTTGTGGTCGGTATATATAATACTTTTGACCCCATATAAGTAGTGCCTCCAAGTCTTTAATGCAAAAACAACCGCGCCTAATTCCAAATCATGCGTCGTATAATTTTGTTCGTGAATCTTCAATTGTCTAGACGCATAAGCAATCACCTTCGTTCGTTGCATTAATACACAACCGAGACCTTGCTTTGATGCGTCACAATAAATCACAAAATCATCATTCCCTTCAGGCAATGATAATATAGGTGCCGTAGTTAGCTTTTTCTTCAATAGCTGAAACGCTTTCTCTTGTTCATCATTCCATTCAAATTTCTTCCCTTTATGCGTTAATGCAGTCAAGGGTTTTGCTATTCTGGAAAAGTCTTGGATGAACCTTCTGTAGTAACCAGCTAGTCCTAAAAACTGGCGTATGTGTTTCGGAGTTTTCGGGGTTTCCCACTTTTCAACAGTTTCTATCTTTCCCGGATCCACCTTAATACCTTCTTTGTTCACTATGTGACCGAGGAATTGAACTTCTTCCAACCAAAATGCACACTTTGAAAACTTAGCGTACAATTCTTCCTTCCTCAATACTTCTAACACCTTTCTCAAATGTTCACCGTGTTCTTGGTCATTCTTTGAGTAAATAAGTATGTCATCAATGAAAACAATGACAAACTTGTCAAGGTATGGTCCACACACTCGGTTCATAAGGTCCATGAACATAGCTAGTGCATTAGTTAAATCAAACGGCATGACCATAAACTCGTAATGACCGTAACGTGTTCTGAAAGCAGTCTTTGGAATATCATCTTCTTTCACCCGCATTTGATGATACCCGGAACGTAAGTAAATCTTTGAATAAACAGACGAGCCTTGTAGTTGATCAAATAAGTCGTCGATTCTCGGTAGTGGGTAGCGGTTCTTGATGGTAAGTTTGTTCAACTCTCGGTAGTCGATACACAACCTGAATGTACCATCTTTCTTCTTGACAAACAAAACAGGAGCTCCCCACGGTGATGTGCTTGGTCGAATGAAACCACGCTCTAAAAGTTCTTGTAATTGGCTTTGCAGTTCTTTCATCTCGCTGGGTGCGAGTCTGTGAGGAGCACGAGCTATTGGTGCAGCTCCTGGTACAAGATCTATTTGAAATTCAACGGATCGATGTGGGGGTAATCCCGGTAATTCTTTCGGAAATACATCGGAAAATTCTTTTGCAATGGGAACATCATTGATGCTCTTTTCTTCAGTTTGTACTTTCTCGACGTGTGCTAGAACAGCATAACAACCTTTTCTTATTAGTTTTTGTGCCTTCAAATTACTAATAAGATGTAGCTTCGTGTTGCCCTTTTCTCCGTACACCATTAAGGGTTTTCCTTTTTCTCATATAATACGAATTGAATTTTTGTAACAAACGATCTCTGCTTTCACTTCTTTTAACCAGTCCATACCGATTATCACATCAAAACTCCCTAACTCTACTGGTATCAAATCAATCTTAAATGTTTCGCTAACCAGTTTAATTTCTCGATTCCGACATATATTATCTGCTGAAATTAATTTACCATTTACTAATTCGAGTAAAAATTTACTATCCAAAGGCGTCAATGGACAACTTAATTTTGCACAAAAATCTCTACTCATATAGCTTCTATCCGCACCCGAATCAAATAAAACGTAAGCAGATTTATTATCAATAAGAAACGTACCCGTAACAAGCTCCGGGTCTTCCTGTGCCTCTGCCGCATTAATATTGAAAACTCTTCCGCGGCCTTGTCCATTCGTGTTCTCCTGGTTCGGGCAATTTCTAATAATGTGGCCCGGTTTTCCACATTTATAACAAACTACATTGGCATAACTTGCTCCGACACTACTTGCTCCGCCATTACTCGTTCCGACACCATTTGTTCCTTTCGTTCTGTTAACCCCTGGTCCGTAGACATCACACTTCGCCGCGCTATGACCATTTCTTTTACACTTGTTGCAAAATTTGGTGCAGAACCCCGAGTGATACTTTTCACACCTTTGGCATAGCTGCTTCTGATTGTTGTTGTTGTTGCGGTTATTATTGCTGTTAAGATGATTGTTGTGGTTGCTGTTGTTGTTGTTGTTGTTGTTGTTGGGCCGTTTGTTGTAGTTGCGATTGATGTTGCGATTGTTAGGATAGTTGTTGCGATTATTGTTATAATTGCTGTTGTTGTTATATTGGTGATTCTTATCACCATTTTCCTCCCACTTTCTTTTGACTTGCTTCACATTGGCCTCTTCAGCAGTCTGTTCTTTAATTCTTTCTTCAATCTGGTTCACTAGTTTGTGAGCCATTCTACATGCCTGTTGTATGGAGGCGGGCTCGTGTGAACTTATATCTTCTTGGATTCTTTCCGGTAATCCTTTCACAAACGCATCGATCTTCTCTTCCTCATCTTCGAATGCTCCCGGACACAATAGGCACAATTCTGTGAATCATCTTTCGTACGTGGTAATATCAAATCCTTGGGTTCGTAACCCTCTAAGTTCTGTCTTGAGCTTATTGACCTCGGTTCTGGGACGGTACTTCTCGTTCATCAAGTGCTTGAATGCTGACCACGGTAGTGCGTACGCATCGTCTTGTCCCACTTGCTCTAGATAGGTATTCCACCATGTTAACGCAGAACCTGTGAAGGTATGCGTAGCGTACTTTACTTTGTCCTCTTCAGTACACTTACTTATAGCAAACACCGATTCGACCTTCTCGGTCCACCATTTCAATCCGATCGGTCCTTCGGTTCCATCAAATTCCAAAGGTTTGCAGGCAGTGAATTCTTTGTAGGTGCATCCTACACGATTTTCTGTACTGCTAGATCCAAGGTTATTGTTGGTATGTAGCGCAGCCTGTACCGCGGCTATGTTTGAAGCTAGAAAAGTACGGAATTCCTCTTCATTCATATTCACGGTGTGTCGAGTAGTCGGTGCCATTTCCTTCAAAATAGTCAAATGGAACAAGTTAATCATACAGAATATCAAGAGTAGTTAATAGTATTTCGTAGCATAATATGAACTCATTTATAAAAGCTTTTTCTTCATATTAGCTTTTTATAAGTTTAAATTCGGGTAGTACCTACCCGTTAAGTTCATACTTAGTAGCTAATATACAATTCAACTACTACAATTCTATATGAAAAACTGATTATAATAATATTTCGCGTTTAAACTTTTATACAATATTTTAAAAACTTACAATACCGCTTATTTTACATAAAGCATGAAATATAGCACACAATAACTTTGATACAAGATAGTTGTGAAGATAATTCTAGCTAGTACACAAGTCGTTCAGCAAAGGCAAAAAAGACACATAATTCATACGTCCAGAAACAAGTCATGCATTCTGGTTTTACTAGGACTACTTCCCATCCTTGGTCTTGTGGAACATAACCGTTATGGCCGTTGATATGACAGCGTGTTGTAACGTCGTCAAAGGGATGAGGGTTACGTAATGTCCAACAGTCCCGTAACAATCTAAAAACCTCATTTCTTACCCCAATTACCGACTCCGTCACTTGTAGGAACGTTTTGTTTAATAGTTGTAGGCTGATGTTCTTGTCCTCACTTTGGTGAGAAGCGAACATTACTAATCCATAAGCATAACATGTTTCTTTATGTTGCATGTTAGCCGCTTTTTCTAAATCACGAAGTCCAATATTCGGATATATTGAGTCAAAATAATTTCTTAACCCATTGCGTAAAATAGCATTTGGGTTCCCCGCAATATATGCGTCAAAGTAAACACATCGTAACTTATGGATTTCCCAATGTGATATCCCCCATCTTTCGAACGAAAGCCTTTTATAAACCAAGGCATTCTTGGAACGTTCTTCGAATGTCTTACAAACTGATCTCGCCTTAAATAGTTGTGCCGAAGAATTCTGACCGACTCTAGACAAGATTTCATCAATCATGTCTCCGGGTAGGTCTCTTAAAATATTGGGTTGTCTATCCATTTTGTGTTTTTATACTGTAAAATAGACAAGAGTTAGATTCATAAAAAAAATACTTATTAATACAAGCAATTTTTACATATATCATAAAGCATAAGCACACTATATTACATATATTACACCACACGAATACAACTATCTTATTCCGACTCGCTTGTTTCTTCTTCTTTGGTTTTGGTTCGTTTTGCCAAGTTTCTAGGTATATATGATGTTCCCCTAATACGAGCCGTCGTTATCCACATTGGTTTAGAAAAAACTGGTGGTTTAGAGGTTCCCGGGTCATTATTACAACTTAAGGACTTCGGGGGTTGACGATACATATAAAGTTCATCGGGGTTGGAATTAGATTTCTCTATTTTTATGCCCTTTCCCTTATTATTTTCTTTTGCCCTTTTAAATTCAGTTGGGGTAATTTCTATAACATCATCGGAATTCTCGTCGGAATCCGATTAATCGGAGAATTGGTAATCCTCCCAATATTTTGCTTCCTTGGCGGAAACACCATTGACCATAATTAACCTTGGTCGGTTGGTTGAGGATTTTCTTTTACTTAACCATTTTATTATTTCCCCCACCGGTTCTATTTCTTCATCCAGTTCCGATTCTTCTTCCGGTTCCGATTCTTCTTCCAGTTCCGACACTTCTTCCGGTTCCTCTTCGGGAACTTGTGAATCAGTCCACGAATCATTCCAATTTACATTTGACTCTTCATTATTATTAGGTGAGTCAATGGGACTTGTTCTAGAGGTAGACATCTATCACATAATATCAAACGCGTTAAGAGATTAATATATCACATAATATTCACATGTTAAAAATATATAGTTTCCAACAAAATTTGTTAAGCAATCATTTTTCAAGTAAACACGGTCGAAGTCCAGACTCACTAATGCATCCTAACAAACTAGATAAGACACACTAATGCAAAATTCTGGTTCTCTAAGACCAACGCTCTGATACCAACTGAAATGTCCCGTTCTTATTGATTAAAAACGTTCCATATTAATTGATTTCGTTGCGAGGTTTTGACCTCTATATGAGACGTTTTTCAAAGACTGCATTCATTTTAAAACAAACCATAACCTTTATTTCATCAATAAAGGTTTAAAAAGCTTTACGTAGATTATCAAATAATGATAATCTAAATTATCCTGTTTACACACGACCATTACATAATGGTTTACAATACAAATATGTTACAACAAAATAAGTTTCTTGAATGCAGTTTTTACACAATATCATACAAGCATGGACTCCAAATCTCGTCCTTATTTAAGTATGCGACAGCGGAAGCTCTTAATAATCACCTGAGAATAAACATGCTTAAAATGTCAACAAAAATGTTGGTGAGTTATAGGTTTAACCTATATATATCAAATCGTAACAATAGACCACAAGATTTCATATTTCAATACACATCCCATACATAGAGATAAAAATCATTCATATGGTGAACACCTGGTAACCGACATTAACAAGATGCATATATAAGAATATCCCCATCATTCCGGGACACCCTTCGGATATGATATAAATTTCGAAGTACTAAAGCATCCGGTACTTTAGATGGGGTTTGTTAGGCCCAATAGATCTATCTTTAGGATTCGCGTCAATTAGGGTGTCTGTTCCCTAATTCTTAGATTACCAGACTTAATAAAAAGGGGCATATTCGATTTCGATAATTCAACCATAGAATGTAGTTTCACGTACTTGTGTCTATTTTGTAAATCATTTATAAAACCTGCATGTATTCTCATCCCAAAAATATTAGATTTTAAAAGTGGGACTATAACTCACTTTCACAGATTTTTACTTCGTCGGGAAGTAAGACTTGGCCACTGGTTGATTCACGAACCTATAACAATATATACATATATATCAAAGTATGTTCAAAATATATTTACAACACTTTTAGTATATTTTGATGTTTTAAGTTTATTAAGTCAGCTGTCCTCGTTAGTAACCTACAACTAGTTGTCCACAGTTAGATGTACAGAAATAAATCGATAAATATTATCTTGAATCAATCCACGACCCAGTGTATACGTATCTCAGTATTGATCACAACTCAAACTATATATATTTTGGAATCAATCTCAACCCTGTATAGCTAACTCCAACATTCACATATAGAGTGTCTATGGTTGTTCCGAAATATATATAGATGTGTCGACATGATCGGTCGAAACATTGTATACGTGTCTATGGTATCTCAAGATTACATAATATACAATACAAGTTGATTAAGTTATGGTTGGAATAGATTTGTTACCAATTTTCACGTAGCTAAAATGAGAAAAATTATCCAATCTTGTTTTACCCATAACTTCTTCATTTTAAATCCGTTTTGAGTGAATCAAATTGCTATGGTTTAATATTGAACTCTATTTTATGAATCTAAACAGAAAAAGTATAGTTTTATAGTCGGAAAAATAAGTTACAAGTCGTTTTTGTAAAGGTAGTCATTTCAGTCGAAAGAACGACGTCTAGATGACCATTTTAGAAAACATACTTCCACTTTGAGTTTAACCATAATTTTTGGATATAGTTTCATGTTCATAATAAAAATCATTTGCTCAGAATAACAACTTTTAAATCAAAGTTTATCATAGTTTTTAATTAACTAACCCAAAACAGCCCGCGGTGTTACTACGACGGCGTAAATCCGGTTTTACAGTGTTTTTCGTGTTTCCAGGTTTTAAATCATTAAGTTAGCATATCATATAGATATAGAACATGTGTATAGTTGATTTTAAAAGTCAAGTTAGAAGGATTAACTTTTATTTGCGAACAAGTTTAGAATTAACTAAACTATGTTCTAGTGATTACGAGTTTAAACCTTCGAATAAGATAGTTTTATATATATGAATCGAATGATGTTATGAACATCATTAATACCTCAAGTTTAGTAGGTAAACCTACTGGAAGTGACAAGAAATGATCTAGCTTCAAAGGATCTTGGATGGCTTGAAAGTTCTTGAAGTAGGATCATGACACAAAAACAAGTTCAAGTAAGATTTTTACTCGAATTAAGATAGTTTATAGTTATAGAAATTGAACCAAAGTTTGAATATAATTATTACCTTGTATTAGAATTATAACCTACTGTAAGAAACAAAGATTTCTTGAGGTTGGATGATCACCTTACAAGATTTGAAGTGAGCTAGCAAACTTGAAAGTATTCTTGATTTTATGTAACTAGAACTTGTAGAATATATGAAGAACACTTAGAACTTGAAGATAGAACTTGAGAGAGATAAATTAGATGAAGAAAATTGAAGAATGAAAGTGCTTGTAGGTGTTTTTGGTCGTTGGTGTATGGATTAGATATAAAGGATATGTAATTTTGTTTTCATGTAAATAAGTCATGAATGATTACTCATATTTTTGTAATTTTATGAGATATTTCATGCTAGTTGCCAAATGATGGTTCCCACATGTGTTAGGTGACTCACATGGGCTGCTAAGAGTTGATCATTGGAGTGTATATACCAATAGTACATACATCTAAAAGCTGTGTATTGTACGAGTATGAATACGGGTGCATACGAGTAGAATTGTTGATGAAACTGAACGAGGATGTAATTGTAAGCATTTTTGTTAAGTAGAAGTATTTTGATAAGTGTATTGAAGTCTTTCAAAAGTGTATAAATACATATTAAAACACTACATGTATATACATTTTAACTGAGTCGTTAAGTCATCGTTAGTCGTTACATGTAAGTGTTGTTTTGAAACCTTTAGGTTAACGATCTTGTTAAATGTTGTTAACCCAATGTTTATAATATCAAATGAGATTTTAAATTATTATATTATCATGATATTATCATGTATGAATATCTCTTAATATGATATATATACATTAAATGTCTTTACAACGATAATCGTTACATATATGTCTCGTTTAAAAATCATTAAGTTAGTAGTCTTATTTTTACATATGTAGTTCATTGTTAATATACTTAATGATATGTTTACTTATCATAGTATCATGTTAACTATATATATATATATCCATATATATGTCATCATATAGTTTTTACAAGTTTTAACGTTCGTGAATCACCGGTCAACTTGGGTGGTCAATTGTCTATATGAAACATATATTTCAATTAATCAAGTCTTAACAAGTTTGATTGCTTAACATGTTGGAAACATTTAATCATGTAAATATCAATCTCAATTAATATATATAAACATGGAAAAGTTCGGGTCACTACAAAAAAGATTCACAAACCTTATTAGAAACTTCCTGATTCATTAATTTGAATTGAAACCTCAACATGGTTACGAATTTTAGTTTGAACAAAAAGTTTGACTTTTGATAAACAAACTTTGACTTGAAAATTAGAAATGGATAAAAGGAATTGAGACTTGAAAATTTACAGAGAGTTCGAGTACGAGATGCCTAACAATCCTGCATTAATGGATTTTGAGATTGATTTTGAATTCAAGTTTTGGTAAAAAATAAAAATGGAACGACATAGTGCCGCTCTTTTATCTGTATTTCTGTTTTTTTTTATTCCATACATGCAATGATATATAAAGCAAACAGATAATTAAAGTAGATGTACTGGTTCATCACGGATATAACAGAAAGCAGAAACAACTAAATCTGATATATATATATATATATATATATATATATATATATATATATATATATATATATATATCCTACGCGTATTATCTGTTTTATATAATATAATTAATAAATATTAATAACTAATTAACATATTAATAATAATAATAATACTAATTTATAATAATAATATTGTTTAATAAAAATAGGAAACACTAATAATAATAATAATAATAGAAATACTAATATTATAGATGATAAAAAAAATAGATTGTAATATATTCTAATAACTAAAATCATGATAATGATAATTATTTATAATAATAATAATTCTTAATAAGTATAAAATCTAATAACAAATAATAATAATATTGATTTTAATGCTAATATTAATATACATATTAATGAATATAATAATAATAATAACATGTCAATTATATTATAACTTGTAATTCTATATATGTATTTGTATATATATTTATATGTATACACTGTATTTAATTTATCTGTTTTTATTTATATATATAACTGTAGACATATATGTATTATATTTAGTCTCATTAGTTATATAGTAAAACAATAATAATATTAATACTTCTTAATATTATAAATAATAGTAATAGCACTTTATAATAATGTAATGGTAATAATAATTATATTATTAATAATAATAATATCTTTAAGTTTTATAGTAATAATATTATTAGTAATAATGATAATATTATAATAATTCAAATTTATCGCACTTCATGTCTATATATATTACCACTAATACTTCTTATAGTAATGAGAATAATATTATTGTTGTATAAATTTTTAATATACTAATTTTACATGTTATCGTTTATAATTTGTATTATGTAATAACTTATATTGGATAGTAATTTATATATATATATATATATATATATATATATATATATATATATATATATATATATATATAATAAATATTAATAGAAATATAATATCATGTATCTTATTTTACATATATATTTCTATTGGTTAAATTATATTTTATAATTTCAAGTTAATATATATATATATATATATATATATATATATATATATATATACTTACATTTATATATACATATTTATTTGCAAACAATTGTTCGTGAATCGTCGGGAATAGTCAAAAGGTTAAATGAATTCATGAACATCTTCAAGTTGCCACTTGATTACATCTTAAACCTCGTTTATATTTCGACAATTATAATCTGCGATCAAACCTTTCATAATTCTTGAAAACACCTCAATCGAAAGGATGAACCAACCACACTTCATCTACGGAAGAAAAGATTGATGCACATAGTTATGCACCTGAAAACACTCGGAATCTGAGTAAATGTTTAAAACGTATCTGTGCTAACTCTTTGGGAGTTGTTATTACCAAAAATAACTTTGCAATTCCTTTTCAAATTAGCCAATTTTGTCACAGCTCCAGCAAGTCAACTTCAAATTTTCATTCGAATAAACCTTATTATAAAGATTACCCCTTCATCATTGTTACCGGGGAACCCTTCATATCTCGCCACATCAGCAGTAAACTTATCTAAAACTTCATTAACCTTCAACTTAAGCCTCTCCGAAAAGACATTATACTTATTCATTGAAACCCCATCATGTACTCACCTACATCCTGTAACAATAATTGCCATACCAATTGCCGGGAATCAGTAATCAGTATTTTTCAAATCTCGTAGCATTTCTACATCAAAAGTTATATGTATACATATAACAATTATCTCCTAGAATTACGATTTTCAATTCGGAAATTTTGAAAAGGCACGCAGTTTACGAATCGATACTCTGAATGTTGAAAAAGCTGAATGAAGCAGCAGAAACTGTAGGCAACCGTAAACGACCTTAGTCGTCGGAAGTTCGATGATAAAGAATAATATATAGGAAAAGCTCAGAAACGTTGGAACTGGAAAACGGATAGAGTTAAACATGAAGGAGACCAAGGACAAATACAAGGACCATACCCTATATTCAAAGAATCCAGATAATTCTGGATCCGTTGGAATCTTTAGAGAATATCTTGCTCCGAAGTCATGTTAAAATCTTGCGGAAATATTTTCTCCATCAACCATCGAACTTAGAAATTCCAAAATATCATCATCAATATCTTCGATATTTCTGAGGATATTTTCATAAATATTCTCGTCCGAAATTATATACCTCTTCGTGCTTCCTGTGTATCATTATATTGGAAACATTCAATAGAAAATTTAGTACCGAAAAGCAGATTATGCGAAACTATGAAGAAAGCCGTGGATAAATCACAAAGAATAAGTTTGACTTCAAAAAAAAAAAAATATCCAAATGATTCAATGCCTGCTAAAGTCTTTAGCGAATATCTTGCTCTTTACTCTAAACCTTTGCGGACAATAGTTTCTATCATCCTCTGATCTTAGATATTCCGAGATATTACCGTATCTTTCATTATAAATATCCTCGATATTTCTGAATATATTTTCATAACTAATCTTATCTGAAGTTATTAATCTCTTCGTGCTATCAATATTACATCATCTAAAAATTGTTAGTTTCTGAAATGTCCCGTTCTTATTGATTAAAAACGTTCCATATTAATTGATTTCGTTGCGAGGTTTTGACCTCTATATGAGACGTTTTTCAAAGACTGCATTCATTTTTAAACAAACCATAACCTTTATTTCATCAATAAAGGTTTAAAAAGCTTTACGTAGATTATCAAATAATGATAATCTAAAATATCCTGTTTACACACGACCATTACATAATGGTTTACAATACAAATATGTTACAACAAAATAAGTTTCTTGAATGCAGTTTTTACACAATATCATACAAGCATGGACTCCAAATCTTGTCCTTATTTAAGTATGCGACAGCGGAAGCTCTTAATAATCACCTGAGAATAAACATGCTTAAAACGTCAACAAAAATGTTGGTGAGTTATAGGTTTAACCTACATATATCAAATCGTAACAATAGACCACAAGATTTCATATTTCAATACACATCCCATACATAGAGATAAAAATCATTCATATGGTGAACACCTGGTAACCGACAATAACAAGATGCATATATAAGAATATCCCCATCATTCCGGGACACCCTTCGGATATGATATAAATTTCGAAGTACTAAAGCATCTGGTACTTTGGATGGGGTTTGTTAGGCCCAATAGATCTATCTTTAGGATTCGCGTCAATTAGGGTGTCTGTTCCCTAATTCTTAGATTACCAGACTTAATAAAAAGGGGCATATTCGATTTCGATAATTCAACCATAGAATGTAGTTTCACGTACTTGTGTCTATTTTGTAAATCATTTATAAAACCTGCATGTATTCTCATCCCAAAAATATTAGATTTTAAAAGTGGGACTATAACTCACTTTCACAGATTTTTACTTCGTCGGGAAGTAAGACTTGGCCACTGGTTGATTCACGAACCTATAACAATATATACATATATATCAAAGTATGTTCAAAATATATTTACAACACTTTTAATATATTTTGATGTTTTAAGTTTATTAAGTCAGCTGTCCTCGTTAGTAACCTACAACTAGTTGTCGACAGTTAGATGTACAGAAATAAATCGATAAATATTATCTTGAATCAATCCACGACCCAGTGTATACGTATCTCAGTATTGATCACAACTCAAACTATATATATTTTGGAATCAACCTCAACCCTGTATAGCTAACTCCAACATTCACATATAGAGTGTCTATGGTTGTTCCGAAATATATATAGATGTGTCGACATGATAGGTCGAAACATTATATACGTGTCTATGGTATCTCAAGATTACATAATATATAATACAAGTTGATTAAGTTATGGTTGGAATAGATTTGTTACCAATTTTCACGTAGCTAAAATGAGAAAAATTATCCAATCTTGTTTTACCCATAACTTCTTCATTTTAAATCCGTTTTGAGTGAATCGAATTGCTATGGTTTCATATTGAACTCTATTTTATGAATCTAAACAAAAAAAGTATAGGTTTCTAGTCGGAAAAATAAGTTACAAGTCGTTTTTGTAAAGGTAGTCATTTCAGTCGAAAGAACGACGTCTAGATGACCATTTTAGAAAACATACTTCCACTTTGAGTTTAACCATAATTTTTGGATATAGTTTCATGTTCATAATAAAAATCATTTTCTCAGAATAACAACTTTTAAATCAAAGTTTATCATAGTTTTTAATTAACTAATCCAAAACAGCCCGCGGTGTTACTACGACGGCGTAAATCCGGTTTTACGGTGTTTTTCGTGTTTCCAGGTTTTAAATCATTAAGTTAGCATATCATATAGATATAGAACATGTGTTTAGTTGATTTTAAAAGTCAAGTTAGAAGGATTAACTTTTGTTTGCGAACAAGTTTAGAATTAACTAAACTATGTTCTAGTGATTACAAGTTTAAACCTTCGAATAAGATAGCTTTATATGTATGAATCGAATGATGTTATGAACATCATTACTACCTTAAGTTCCTTGGATGAACCTACTGGAAAAGAGAAAAAATGGATCTAGCTTCAATGGATCCTTGGATGGCTCAAAGTTCTTGAAGAAAAATCATGACACGAAAACAAGTTCAAGTAAGATCATCACTTGAAATAAGATTGTTATAGTTATAGAAATTGAACCAAAGTTTGAATATGATTATTACCTTGTATTAGAATGATAACCTACTGTAAGAAACAAAGATTTCTTGAGGTTGGATGATCACCTTACAAGATTGGAAGTGAGCTAGCAAACTTGAAAGTATTCTTGATTTTATGAAACTAGAACTTTTGGAATTTATGAAGAACACTTAGAACTTGAAGATAGAACTTGAGAGAGTTCAATTAGATGAAGAAAATTGAAGAATGAAAGTGTTTGTAGGTGTTTTTGGTCGTTGGTGTATGGATTAGATATAAAGGATATGTAATTTTGTTTTCATGTAAATAAGTCATGAATGATTACTCATATTTTTGTAATCTTATGAGATATTTCATGCTAGTTGCCAAATGATGGTTCCCACATGTGTTAGGTGACTCACATGGGCTGCTAAGAGCTGATCATTGGAGTGTATATACCAATAGTACATACATCTAAAAGCTGTGTATTTCACGAGTACGAATACGGGTGCATACGAGTAGAATTGTTGATGAAACTGAACGAGAATGTAATTGTAAGCATTTTTGTTAAGTAGAAGTATTTTGATAAGTGTATTGAAGTCTTTCAAAAGTGTATAAATACATATTAAAACACTACATGTATATACATTTTAACTGAGTCGTTAAGTCATCGTTAGTCGTTACATGTAAGTGTTGTTTTGAAACCTTTAGGTTAACGATCTTGTTAAATGTTGTTAACCCAATGTTTATAATATCAAAAGAGATTTTAAATTATTATATTATCATGATATTATGATGTATGAATATCTCTTAATATGATATATATATACATTAAATGTCGTTACAACGATAAACGTTACATATATGTCTCGTTTCAAAATCATTAAGTTAGTAGTCTTGTTTTTACATATGTAGTTCATTGTTAATATAATTAATGATATGTTTACTTATCATAATATCATGTTAACTATATATATAACCATATATATGTCATCATATAGTTTTTTACAAGTTTTAACGTTCGTGAATCACCGGTCAACTTGGGTGGTCAATTGTCTATATGAAACCTATTTCAATTAATCAAGTCTTAACAAGTTTGATTGCTTAACATGTTGGAAACATTTAATCATGTAAACATCAATCTCAATTAATATATATAAACATGGAAAAGTTCGGGTCACTACAGTACCTACCCGTTAAATAAATTTCGTCCCGAAATTTTAAGCTGTTGAAGGTGTTGACGAATCTTCTGGAAATAGATGCGGGTATTTCTTCTTCATCTGATCTTCACGCTCCCAGGTGAACTCGGGTCCTCTACGAGCATTCCATCGAACCTTAACAATTGGTATCTTGTTTTGCTTAAGTCTTTTAACCTCACGATCCATTATTTCGACGGGTTCTTCGATGAATTGGAGTTTTTCGTTGATTTGGATTTCATCTAACGGAATAGTGAGATCTTCTTTAGCAAAACATTTCTTCAAATTCGAGACGTGGAAAGTGTTATGTACAGCCGCGAGTTGTTGAGGTAACTCAAGTCGGTAAGCTACTGGTCCGACACGATCAATAATCTTGAATGGTCCAATATACCTTGGATTTAATTTCCCTCGTTTACCAAATCGAACAACGCCTTTCCAAGGTGAAACTTTAAGCATGACCATCTCTCCAATTTCAAATTCTATATCTTTTCTTTTAATGTCAGCGTAGCTCTTTTGTCGACTTTGGGCGGTTTTCAACCGTTGTTGAATTTGGATGATCTTCTCGGTAGTTTCTTGTATAATCTCAGGACCCGTAATCTGTCTATCCCCCACCTCACTCCAACAAATCGGAGACCTGCACTTTCTACCATAAAGTGCTTCAAACGGCGCCATCTCAATGCTTGAATGGTAGCTGTTGTTGTAGGAAAATTCTGCTAACGGTAGATGTCGATCCCAACTGTTTCCGAAATCAATAACACATGCTCGTAGCATGTCTTCAAGCGTTTGTATCGTCCTTTTGCTCTGCCCATCAGTTTGTGGATGATAGGCAGTACTCATGTCTAGACGAGTTCCTAATGCTTGCTGTAATGTCTGCCAGAATCTTGAAATAAATCTGCCATCCCTATCAGAGATAATAGAGATTGGTATTCCATGTCTGGAGACGACTTCCTTCCAATACAGTCGTGCTAACTTCTCCATCTTGTCATCTTCTCTTAATTGTAGGAAGTGTGCTGATTTGGTGAGACGATCAACTATTACCCAAATAGTATCAAAACCACTTGCAGTCCTTGGCAATTTAGTGATGAAATCCATGGTAATGTTTTCCCATTTCCATTCCGGGATTTCGGGTTGTTGAAGTAGACCTGATGGTTTCTGATGCTCAGCTTTGACCTTAGAACACGTCAAACATTCTCCTACGTATTTAGCAACATCGGCTTTCATACCCGGCCACCAAAAATGTTTCTTGAGATCCTTGTACATCTTCCCCGTTCCAGGATGTATTGAGTATCTGGTTTTATGAGCTTCTCTAAGTACCATTTCTCTCATATCTCCAAATTTTGGTACCCAAATCCTTTCAGCCCTATACCGGGTTCCGTCTTCCCGAATATTAAGATGCTTCTCCGATCCTTTGGGTATTTCATCCTTTAAATTTCCCTCTTTTAAAACTCCTTGTTGCGCCTCCTTTATTTGAGTAGTAATGTTATTATGAATCATTATATTCATAGATTTTACTCGAATGGGTTCTCTATCCTTCCTGCTCAAGGCATCGGCTACCACATTTGTCTTACCCGGGTGGTAACGAATCTCAAAATCGTAATCATTCAATAATTCAATCCACCTACGCTGCCTCATATTCAGTTGTTTCTGATTAAATATGTGTTGAAGACTTTTGTGGTCGGTATATATAATACTTTTGACCCCATATAAGTAGTGCCTCCAAGTCTTTAATGCAAAAACAACCGCGCCTAATTCCAAATCATGCGTCGTATAATTTTGTTCGTGAATCTTAAATTGTCTAGACGCATAAGCAATCACCTTCGTTCGTTGCATTAATACACAACCGAGACCTTGCTTTGATGCGTCACAATAAATCACAAAATCATCATTCCCTTTAGGCAATGACAATATAGGTGCCGTAGTTAGCTTTTTCTTCAATAACTGAAACGCTTTCTCTTGTTCATCATTCCATTCAAATTTCTTCCCTTTATGCGTTAATGCAGTCAAGGGTTTTGCTATTCTGGAAAAGTCTTGGATGAACCTTCTGTAGTAACCAGCTAGTCCTAAAAACTGGCGTATGTGTTTCGGAGTTTTCGGGGTTTCCCACTTTTCAACAGTTTCTATCTTTGCCGGATCCACCTTAATACCTTCTTTGTTCACTATGTGACCGAGGAATTGAACTTCTTCTAACCAAAATGCACACTTTGAAAACTTAGCGTACAATTCTTCCTTCCTCAATACTTCTAACACCTTTCTCAAATGTTCACCGTGTTCTTGGTCATTCTTTGAGTAAATAAGTATGTCATCAATGAAAACAATGACAAACTTGTCAAGGTATGGTCCACACACTCGGTTCATAAGGTCCATGAACACAGCTGGTGCATTAGTTAAACCAAACGGCATGACCATAAACTCGTAATGACCGTAACGTGTTCTGAAAGCAGTCTTTGGAATATCATCTTCTTTCACCCGCATTTGATGATACCCGGAACGTAAGTCAATCTTTTAATAAACAGACGAGCCTTGTAGTTGATCAAATAAGTCGTCGATTCTCGGTAGTGGGTAGCGGTTCTTGATGGTAAGTTTGTTCAACTCTCGGTAGTCGATACACAACCTGAATGTACCATCTTTCTTCTTGACAAACAAAACAGGAGCTCCCCACGGTGATGTGCTTGGTCGAATGAAACCACGCTCTAAAAGTTCTTGTAATTGGCTTTGCAGTTCTTTCATCTCGCTGGGTGCGAGTCTGTAAGGAGCACGAGCTATTGGTGCAGCTCCTGGTACAAGATCTATTTGAAATTCAACGGATCGATGTGGGGGTAATCCCGGTAATTCTTTCGGAAATACATCGGGAAATTCTTTTGCAATGGGAACATCATTGATGCTCTTTTCTTCAGTTTGTACTTTCTCGACGTGTGCTAGAACAGCATAGCAACCTTTTCTTATTAGTTTTTGTGCCTTCAAATTACTAATAAGATGTAGCTTCGTGTTGCCCTTTTCTCCGTACACCATTAAGGGTTTTCCTTTTTCTCGTATAATGCAAATTGCATTTTTGTAACAAACGATCTCCGCTTTCACTTCTTTCAACCAGTCCATACCGATTATCACATCAAAACTCCCTAACTCTACTGGTATCAAATCAATCTTAAATGTTTCGCTAACCAGTTTAATTTCTCGATTCCGACATATATTATCTGCTGAAATTAATTTACCATTTGCTAATTCGAGTAAAAATTTACTATCCAAAGGCGTCAATGGACAACTTA
Organism: Rutidosis leptorrhynchoides; assembly: GCF_046630445.1. NCBI lineage: Eukaryota > Viridiplantae > Streptophyta > Magnoliopsida > Asterales > Asteraceae > Rutidosis > Rutidosis leptorrhynchoides. The sequence continues at coordinate 247,907,954 of NC_092337.1, forward strand.
ATTTAGCACAAAAATCTCTACTCATATAGCTTCTATCCGCACCCGAATCAAATAAAACGTAAGCAGATTTATTGTCAATAAGAAACGTACCCGTAACAAGCTCCGGGTCTTCCTGTGCCTCTACCGCATTAATATTGAAAACTCTTCCACGGCCTTGTCCATTCGTGTTCTCCTGGTTCGGGCAATTTCTAATAATGTGGCCTGGTTTTCCACATTTATAACAAACTACATTGGCATAACTTGCTCCGACACTACTTGCTCCGCCATTACTCGTTCCGACACCATTTGTTCCTTTCGTTCTATTAACCCCTGGTCCGTAGACCTCACACTTCGCCGCGCTATGACCATTTCTTTTACACTTGTTGCAAAATTTGGTGCAGAACCCCGAGTGATTCTTTTCACACCTTTGGCATAGTTGCTTCTGATTGTTGTTGTTGTTGCGGTTATTATTGTTGTTGGGATGATTGTTGTAGTTGCTGTTGTTGTTGTTGTTGTTGTTGTTGGGCCGTTTGTTGTAGTTGCGATTGATGTTGCGATTGTTGGGATAATTGTTGCGATTATTGTTGTAATTGCTGTTGTTATTGTATTGGTGATTCTTATCACCGTTTTCCTCCCACTTTCTTTTGACTTGCTTCACATTGGCCTCTTCAGCAGTCTGTTCTTTAATTCTTTCTTCAATCTGGTTCACTAGTTTGTGAGCCATTCTACATGCCTGTTGTATGGAGGCGGGCTCGTGTGAACTTATATCTTCTTGGATTCTTTCCGGTAATCCTTTCACAAACGCATCGATCTTCTCTTCCTCATCTTCGAATGCTCCCGGACACAATAGGCACAATTTTGTGAATCGTCTTTCGTACGTGGTAATATCAAATCCTTGGGTTCGTAACCCTCTAAGTTCTGTCTTGAGCTTATTGACCTCGGTTCTGGGACGGTACTTCTCGTTCATCAAGTGCTTGAATGCTGACCACGGTAGTGCGTACGCATCATCTTGTCCCACTTGCTCTAGATAGGTATTCCACCATGTTAACGCAGAACCTGTGAAGGTATGCGTAGCATACTTCACTTTGTCCTCTTCAGTACACTTACTTATGGAAAACACCGATTCAACCTTCTCGGTCCACCGTTTCAATCCGATCGGTCCTTCGGTTCCATCAAATTCCAAAGGTTTGCAGGCAGTGAATTCTTTGTAGGTACATCCTACACGATTTCCTGTACTGCTAGATCCAAGGTTATTGTTGGTATGTAGCGCAGCCTGTACTGCGGCTATGTTTGAAGCTAGAAAAGTACGGAATTCCTCTTCATTCATATTCATGGTGTGTCGAGTAGTCGGTGCCATTTCCTTCAAAATAGTCAAATGGAACAAGTTAATCATACAGAATATTAAGAGTAGTTAATAGTATTTCGTAGCATAATATGAACTCATTTATAAAAGCTTTTTCTTCATATTAGCGTTTTATAAGTTTAAATTCGGGTAGTACCTACCCGTTAAGTTCATACTTAGTAGCTAATATACAATTCAACTACTACAATTCTATATGAAAAACTGATTGTAATAATATTTCGCGTTCAAACTTTTACACAATATTTTACAAACTTACAATACCGCTTATTTTACATATAGCATGAAATATAGCACACAATAAATTTGATACAAGATGGTTGTGAAGATAATTCTAGCTAGTACACAAGTCGTTCAGCAAAGGTAATAAAGACACGTAATTCATACGTCCAGAAACAAGTCATGCATTCTGGTTTTACTAGGATTACTTCCCATCCTTGGTCTTGTGCAACATAACCGTTATGGCCGTTGATAAGACAGCGTGACGTAACGTCGTCAAAGGGACGAGGGTTACGTAATGTCCAACAGTCCCGTAACAATCTAAAAACCTCATTTCTTACCCCAATTACCGACTCCGTCACTTGTGGGAACGTTTTGTTTAATAGTTGTAGCCCGATGTTCTTGTTCTCACTTTGGTGAGAAGCGAACATTACTAATCCGTAAGCATAACATGCTTCTTTATGTTGCATGTTAGCCGCTTTTTCTAAATCACGAAGTCCAATATTCGGATATATTGAGTCAAAATAATTTCTTAACCCGTTGCGTAAAATAGCATTTGGGTTCCCCGCAATATATGCGTCAAAGTAAACACATCGTAACTTATGGGTTTCCCAATGTGATATCCCCCATCTTTCAAACGAAAGTCTCTTATAAACCAAGACATTCTTGGAACGTTCTTCGAATGTCTTACAAACTGATCTCGCCTTAAATAGTTGTGCCGAAGAATTCTGGCCGACTCTAGACAAGATTTCATCAATCATGTCTCCGGGTAGGTCTCTTAAAATATTGGGTTGCCTATCCATTTTGTGTTTTTAAACTGTAAAATAGACAATAGTTAGATTCATAAAAAAAATACTTATTAATACAAGCAATTTTTACATATATCATAAAGCATAAGAACACTATATTCCATATATTACACCACACGAATACAACTATCTTATTCCGACTCGCTCGTTTCTTCTTCTTCGGTTTTGGTTCGTTTTGCCAAGTTTCTAGGGATATATGATGTTCCCCTAATACGAGCCGTCGTTGTCCACATTGGTTTAGAAAAACCTGGTGGTTTAGAGGTTCCCGGGTCATTGTTACAACTTAAGGACTTCGGGGGTTGACGATACATATAAAGTTCATCGGGGTTGGAATTAGATTTCTCTATTTTTATGCCCTTTCCCTTATTATTTTCTTTTGCCTTTTTAAATTCAGTTGGGGTAATTTCTATAACATCATCGGAATTCTCGTCGAAATCCGATTCATCGGAGAATTGGTAATCCTCCTAATATTTTGCTTCCTTGGCGGAAACACCATTGACCATAATTAACTTTGGTCGGTTGGTTGAGGATTTTCTTTTACTTAACCGTTTTATTATTTCCCCCACCGGTTCTATTTCTTCATCCGGTTCCGATTCTTCTTCCGGTTCCGATTCTTCTTCCGGTTCCGACTCTTCTTCCGGTTCCTCTTCGGGAACTTGTGAATCAGTCCACAAATCATTCCAATTTACATTTGACTCTTCATTATTATTAGGTGAGTCAATGGGACTTGTTCTAGAGGTAGACATCTATCACATAATATCAAACACGTTAAGAGATTAATATATCACATAATATTCATATGTTAAAAATATATAGTTTCCAACAAAAATGTTAAGCAATCATTTTTAAAGAAAACACGGTCGAAGTCCAGACTCACTAATGCATCCTAACAAACTCGATAAGACACACTAATGCAAATTTTCTGGTTCTCTAAGACCAACGCTCGGATACCAACTGAAATGTCCCGTTCTTATTGATTAAAAACGTTCCATATTAATTGATTTCGTTGCGAGGTTTTGACCTCTATATGAGACGTTTTTCAAAGACTGCATTCATTTTAAAACAAACCATAACCTTTATTTCATCAATAAAGGTTTAAAAAGCTTTACGTAGATTATCAAATAATGATAATCTAAAATATCCTGTTTACACACTACCATTACATAATGGTTTACAATACAAATATGTTACAACAAAATAAGTTTCTTGAATGCAGTTTTTACACAATATCATACAAGCATGGACTCCAAATCTCGTCCTTATTTAAGTATGCGACAGCGGAAGCTCTTAATAATCACCTGAGAATAAACATGCTTAAAACGTCAACAAAAATGTTGGTGAGTTATAGGTTTAACCTATATATATCAAATCGTAACAATAGACCACAAGATTTCATATTTCAATACACATCCCATACATAGAGATAAAAATCATTCATATGGTGAACACCTGGTAACCGACAATAACAAGATGCATATATAAGAATATCCCCATCATTCCGGGATACCCTTCGGATATGATATAAATTTCGAAGTACTAAAGCATCCGGTACTTTGGATGGGGCTTGTTAGGCCCAATAGATCTATCTTTAGGATTCGCGTCAATTAGGGTATCTGTTCCCTAATTCTTAGATTACCAGACTTAATAAAAAGGGGCATATTCGAGTTCAATGATTCAACCATAGAATGTAGTTTCACGTACGTGTGTCTATTTTGTAAATCATTTATAAAACCTGCATGTATTCTCATCCCAAAAATATTAGATTTTAAAAGTGGGACTATAACTCACTTTCACAGATTTTTACTTCGTCGAGAAGTAAGACTTGGCCACTGGTTGATTCACGAACCTATAACAATGTATACATATATATATCAAAGTATGTTCAAAATATATTTACAACACTTTTAATATATTTTGATGTTTTAAGTTTATTAAGTCAGCTGTCCTCGTTAGTAACCTACAACTAGTTGTCCACAGTTAGATGTACAGAAATAAATCGATAAATATTATCTTGAATCAATCCACGACCCAGTGTATACGTATCTCAGTATTGATCACAACTCAAACTATATATATTTTGGAATCAACCTCAACCCTGTATAGCTAACTCCAACATTCACATATAGAGTGTCTATGGTTGTTCCGAAATATATATAGATGTGTCGATATGATAGGTCGAAACATTGTATACGTGTCTATGGTATCTCAAGATTACATAATATACAATACAAGTTGATTAAGTTATGGTTGGAATAGATTTGTTACCAATTTTCACGTAGCTAAAATGAGAAAAATTATCCAATTTTGTTTTACCCATAACTTCTTCATTTTAAATCCGTTTTGAGTGAATCAAATTGCTATGGTTTCATATTGAACTATATTTTATGAATCTAAACAGAAAAAGTATAGGTTTATAGTCGGAAAAGTAAGTTACAAGTCGTTTTTGTAAAGGTAGTCATTTCAGTCGAAAGAACGACGTCTAGATGACCATTTTATAAAACATACTTCCATTTTGAGTTTAACCATAATTTTTGTATATAGTTTCATGTTCATAATAAAAATCATTTTCTCAGAATAACAACCTTTAAATCAAAGTTTATCATAGTTTTTAATTAACTAACCCAAAACAGCCCGCGGTGTTACTACGACGGCGTAAATCCGGTTTTACGGTGTTTTTCGTGTTTCCAGGTTTTAAATCATTAAGTTAGCATATCATATAGATATAGAACATGTGTTTAGTTGATTTTAAAAGTCAAGTTAGAAGGATTAACTTTTGTTTGCGAACAAGTTTAGAATTAACTAAACTATGTTCTAGTGATTACAAGTTTAAACCTTCGAATAAGATAGCTTTATATGTATGAATCGAATGATGTTATGAACATCATTACTACCTTAAGTTCCTTGGATTAATCTACTGGAAAATAGAAAAATGGATCTAGCTTCAACGGATCCTTGGATGGCTCGAAGTTCTTGAAGCAAAATCATGACACGAAAACAAGTTCAAGTAAGATCATCACTTGAAATAAGATTGTTATAGTTATAGAAATTGAACCAAAGTTTGAATATGATTATTACCTTGTATTAGAATGATAACCTACTGTAAGAAAAAAAGATTTCTTGAGGTTGGATGATCACCTTACAAGATTGGAAGTGAGCTAGCAAACTTGAAAGTATTCTTGATTTTATGTAACTAGAACTTGTAGAATATATGAAGAACACTTAGAACTTGAAGATAGAACTTGAGAGAGATCAATTAGATGAAGAAAATTGAAGAATTAAAGTGTTTGTAGGTGTTTTTAGTCGTTGGTGTATGGATTAGATATAAAGGATATGTAATTTTGTTTTCATGTAAATAAGTCATGAATGATTACTCATATTTTTGTAATTTTATGAGATATTTCATGCTAGTTGCCAAATGATGGTTCCCACATGTGTTAGGTGACTCACATGGGCTTCTAAGAGCTGATCATTGGAGTGTATATACCAATAGTACATACATCTAAAAGCTGTGTATTGTACGAGTACGAATACGGGTGCATACGAGTAGAATTGTTGATGAAACTGAATGAGGATGTAATTGTAAGCATTTTTGTTAAGTAGAAGTATTTTGATAAGTGTATTGAAGTCTTTCAAAAGTGTATAAATACATATTAAAACACTACATGTATATACATTTTAACTGAGTCGTTAAGTCATCGTTAGTCGTTACATGTAAATGTTGTTTTGAAACCTTTAGGTTAACGATCTTGTTAAATGTTGTTAACCCAATGTTTATAATATCAAATGAGATTTTAAATTAATATATTATCATGATATTATCATGTATGAATATCTCTTAATATGATATATATATACATTAAATGTCTTTACAACGATAATCGTTACATATATGTCTCGTTTAAAAATCATTAAGTTAGTAGTCTCGTTTTTACATATGTAGTTCATTGTTAATATATTTAATGATATGTTTACTTATCATAGTATCATGTTAACTATATATATATATATCCATATATATGTCATCATATAGTTTTTACACGTTTTAACGTTCGTGAATCACCGGTCAACTTGGGTGGTCAATTGTCTATATGAAACATATTTCAATTAATCAAGTCTTAACAAGTTTGATTACTTAACATGTTGGAAACATTTAATCATGTAAATATCAATCTCAATTAATACATATAAACATGGAAAAGTTCGGGTCACTACAATTTAGCACAAAAATCTCTACTCAAATAGCTTCTATCCGCACCCGAATCAAATAAAACGTAAGCAGATTTATTGTCAATAAGAAACGTACCCGTAACAAGCTCTGGGTCTTCCTGTACCTCTACCGCATTAATATTGAAAACTCTTCCACGGCCTTGTCCGTTCGTGTTCTCCTGGTTCGGGCAATTTCTAATAATGTCGCCCGAGTTTCCACATTTATAACAAACTACATTGTCATAACTTGCTCTGAAACTACTTGCTCCGCCATTACTCGTTCCGACACCATTTGTTCCTTTTGTTCTATTAACCCCTGGTCCGTAGACCTCACACTTCGCTGTGCTATGACCATTTCTTTTACACTTTTTGCAAAATTTGGTTTAGAACCCCGAGTGATACTTTTCACACCATTGGCATAGCAGCTTCTGATTGTTGTTGTTGTTGCGGTTATTATTGTTGTTGGGATGATTGTTGTAGTTGCTGTTGTTGTTGTTGTTGTTGTTGTTATTGGGCCGTTTGTTGTAGTTGCGATTGATGTTGCGATTGTTGGGATAATTGTTGCGATTATTATTGTAATTGCTGTTGTTGTTGTATTGGTGATTCTTATCACCGTTTTCCTCCCACTTTCTTTTGACTTGCTTCACATTGGCCTCTTCAGCAGTCTGTTCTTTAATTCTTTCTTCAATCTGGTTCACTAGTTTGTGAGCCATTCTACATGCCTGTTGTATGGAGGCGGGCTCGTGTGAACTTATATCTTCTTGGATTCTTTCCAGTAATCCTTTCACAAACGCGTCGATCTTCTCTTCCTCATCTTCGAACGCTCCCGGACAATAGGCACAATTCTGTGAATCGTCTTTCGTACGTGGTAATATCAAATCCTTGGATTCGTAACCCTCTAAGTTCTGTCTTGAGCTTATTGACCTCGGTTCTGGGACGGTACTTCTCGTTCATCAAGTGCTTGAATGCTGACCACGGTAGTGCGTACGCATCGTCTTGTCCCACTTGCTCTAGATAGGTATTCCACCATGTTAACGCGGAACCTGTGAAGGTATGCGTAGCGTACTTCACTTTGTTCTCTTCAGTACACTTACTTATGGCAAACACCGATTCGACCTTCTCGGTCCACCGTTTCAATCCGATCGGTCCTTCGGTTCCATCAAATTCCAAAGGTTTGCAGGCAGTGAATTCTTTGTAGGTGCATCCTACACGATTTCCTGTACTGCTAGATCCAAGGTTATTGTTGGTATGTAGCGCAGCATGTACTGCGGCTATGTTTGAAGCTAGAAAAGTACGAAATTCCTCTTCATTCATATTCACGGTGTGTCGAGTAGTCGTTGCCATTTCCTTCAAAATAGTCAAATGGAACAAGTTAATCATACAGAATATTAAGAGTAGTTAATAGTATTTCGTAGCATAATATGAACTCATTTATAAAAGCTTTTTCTTCATATTAGCGTTTTATAAGTTTAAATTCGGGTAGTACCTACCCGTTAAGTTCATACTTAGTAGCTAATATACAATTCAACTACTACAATTCTATATGAAAAACTGATTATAATAATATTTCACGTTCAAACTTTTACACAATATTTTACAAACTTACAATACCGCTTATTTTACATATAGCATGAAATATAGCACACAATAAATTTGATACAAGATGGTTGTGAAGATAATTCTAGTAGTACACAAGTCGTTCAGCAAAGGCAATAAAGACACGTAATTCATACGTCCAGAAACAAGTCATGCATTCTGGTTTTACTAGGACTACTTCCCATCCTTGGTCTTGTGGAACATAACCGTTATGGCAGTTGATAAGACAGAGTGTTGTAACGTCGTCAAAGGGATGAGGGTTACGTAATGTCTAACAGTCCCGTAACAATCTAAAAACCTCATTTCTTACCCCAATTACCGACTCCGTCACTTGTGGGAACATTTTGTTTAATAGTTGTAGCCCGATGTTCTTGTTCTCACTTTGGTGAGAAGCGAACATTACTAATCCGTAAGCATAACATACTTCTTTATGTTGCATGTTAGCCGCTTTTTCTAAATCACGAAGTCCAATATTCGGATATATTGAGTCAAAATAATTTCTTAACCCATTGCGTAAAATAGCATTTGGGTTCCCCGCAATATATGCGTCAAAGTAAACACATCGTAACTTATGGATTTCCCAATGTGATATCCCCCATCTTTCGAACGAAAGCCTTTTATAAACCAAGGCATTCTTGGAACGTTCTTCGAATATCTTACAAACTGATCTCGCCTTAAATAGTTGTGCCAAAGAATTCTGACCGACTCTAAACAAGATTTCATCAATCATGTCTCCTGGTAGGTCTCTTAAAATATTGGGTTGTCTATCCATTTTGTGTTTTTATACTGTAAAATAGACAAGAGTTAGATTCATAAAAAAAATACTTATTAATACAAACAATTTTTACATATATCATAAAGCATAAGCACACTATATTACATATATTACACCACACGAATACAACTATCTTATTCCGACTCGCTCGTTTCTTGTTCTTCGGTTTTGGTTCGTTTTGCCAAGTTTCTAGGGATATATGATGTTCCCCTAATGCGAGCCGTCGTTTTCCACATTGGTTTAGAAAAACCTGGTGGTTTAGAGGTTCCCGGGTCATTGTTACAACTTAAGGACTTCGGGGGTTGACGATACATATAAAGTTCATCGGAGTTGGAATTAGATTTCTCTATTTTTATGCCCTTTCCCTTATTATTTTCTTTTGCCTTTTTAAATTCAGTTGGGGTAATTTCTATAACATAATCGGAATTCTCGTCGGAATCCGATTCATCGGAGAATTGGAAATCCTCCCAATATTTTGCTTCCTTGGCGGAAACACCATTGACCATAATTAACCTTGGTCGGTTGGTTGAGGATTTTCTTTTACTTAACCGTTTTATTATTTCCCCCACTGGTTCTATTTCTTCATCCGGTTCCAATTCTTCTTCCGGTTCCGATTCTTCTTCCGGTTCCGACTCTTCTTCCGGTTCCTCTTCGGGAACTTGTGAATCAGTCCATGAATCATTCCAATTTACATTTGACTCTTCAATATTATTAGGTGAGTCAATGGGACTTGTTCTAGAGGTAGACATCTATCACATAATATCAAACGCGTTAAGAGATTAATATATCACATAATATCCACATGTTAAAAATATATAGTTTCCAACAAAATTTGTTAAGCAATCATTTTTCAAGTAAACACGGTCGAAGTTCAGACTCACTAATGCATCCTAACAAACTCGATAAGACACACTAATGCAAAATTCTGGTTCTCTAAGACCAACGCTCGGATACCAACTGAAATGTCCCGTTCTTATTGATTAAAAACGTTCCATATTAATTGATTTCGTTGCGAGGTTTTGACCTCTATATGAGACGTTTTTCAAAGACTGCATTCATTTTAAAACAAAACATAACCTTTATTTCATCAACAAAGGTTTAAAAAGCTTTACGTAGATTATCAAATAATGATAATCTAAAATATCCTGTTTACACACGACCATTACATAATGGTTTACAATACAAATATGTTACAACAAAATAAGTTTCTTGAATGCAGTTTTTACACAATATCATACAAGCATAGACTCCAAATCTCGTCCTTATTTAAGTATGCGACAGCGGAAGCTCTTAATAATCACCTGAGAATAAACATGCTTAAAACGTCAACAAAAATGTTGGTGAGCTATAGGTTTAACTTATATATTATCAAATCATAATAATAAACCACAAGATTTCATATTTCAATATACATCCCATACATAGAGATAAAAATTATTCATATGGTGAACACCTGGCAATCGACATTAACAAGATGCATATATAAGAATATCCCCATCATTCCGGGACACCTTTCGGATATGATATAAATTTCGAAGTACTAAAGCATCCGGTACTTTGGATGGGGTTTGTTTGGCCCAATAGATCTATCTTTAGGATTCGCGTCAATTAGGGTGCCTGTTCCCTAATTCTTAGATTACCAGACTTAATAAAAAGGGGCATATTCGATTTCGATAATTCAACCATAGAATGTAGTTTCACGTACTTGTGTCTATTTTGTAAATCATTTATAAAACCTGCATGTATTCTCATCCCAAAAATATTAGATTTTAAAAGTGGGACTATAACTCACTTTCACAGATTTTTACTTCGTCGGGAAGTAAGACTTGGCCACTGGTCGATTCACGAACCTATAACAAATATGTACATATATATCAAAGTATGTTCAAAATATATTTACAACACTTTTAATACATTTTGATGTTTTAAGTTTATTAAGTCAGCTGTCCTCGTTAGTAACCTACAACTAGTTGTCCACAGTTAGATGTACAGAAATAAATCGATATATATTATCTTGAATCAATCCACGACCCAGTGTATACATATCTCAGTATTGATCACAACTCAAACTATATATATTTTGGAATCAACCTCAACCCTGTATAGCTAACTCCAACATTCACATATAGAGTGTCTATGGTTGTTCCGAAATATATATAGATGTGTCGACATGATAGGTCGAAGCATTGTATACGTGTCTATGGTATCTCAAGATTACATAATATACAATACAAGTTGATTAAGTTGTGGTTAGAATAGATTTGTTACCAATTTTCACGTAGCTAAAATGAGAAAAATTATCCAATCTTGTTTTACCCATAACTTCTTCATTTTAAATCCGTTTTGAGTGAATCAAATTGCTATGGTTTCATATTGAAATCTATTTTATGAATCTAAATATAAAAAGTATAGGTTTATAGTCGGAAATATAAGTTACAAGTCATTTTTGTAAAGGTAGTCATTTCAGTCGAAAGAACGACGTCTAGATGACCATTTTAGAAAACATACTTACACTTTGAGTTTAACCATGATTTTTGGATATAGTTTCATGTTCATAAGAAAAATCATTTTACCAGAAGAACAACTTTTAAATCAAAGTTTATCATAGTTTTTAATTAACTAACCCAAAACAGCCCGCGGTGTTACTACGACGGCGTAAATTCGGTTTTACAATGTTTTTCGTGTTTCCAGGTTTTAAATCATTAAGTTAGCATATCATATAGATATAGAACATGTGTTTAGTTGATTTTAAAAGTCAAGTTAGAAGGATTAACTTTTGTTTGCGAACAAGTTTAGAATTAACTAAACTATGTTCTAGTGATTACAAGTTTAAACCTTCGAATAAGATAGCTTTATATGTATGAATCGAATGATGTTATGAACATCATTACTACCTAAAGTTCCTTGGATAAACCTACTGGAAAAGTGAAAAATGGATCTAGCTTCAATGGATCCTTGGATGGCTCGAAGTTCTTGAAGCAGAATCATGACACGAAAACAAGTTCAAGTAAGATCATCACTTGAAATAAGATTGTTATAGTTATAGAAATTTAACCCAAGTTTGAATATGGTTATTACCTTGTATTAGAATGATAACCTACTGTAAGAAACAAAGATTTCTTGAGGTTGGATGATCACCTTACAAGATTGGAAGTGAGCTAGCAAACTTGAAAGTATTCTTGATTTTATGTAACTAGAACTTGTAGAATTTATGAAGAACACTTAGAACTTGAAGATAGAACTTGAGAGAGATCAATTAGATGAAGAAAATTGAAGAATAAAAGTGTTTGTAGGTGTTTTTGGTCATTGGTGTATGGATTAGATATAAAGGATATGTAATTTTGTTTTCATGTAAATAAGTCATGAATGATTACTCATATTTTTGTAATTTTATGAGATATTTCATGCTAGTTGCCAAATGATGGTTCCCACATGTGTTAGGTGACTCACATGGACTGCTAAGAGCTGATCATTGGAGTGTATATACCAATAGTACATACATCTAAAAGCTGTGTATTGTACGAGTACGAATACGGGTGCATACGAGTAGAATTGTTGATGAAACTGAACGAGGATGTAATTGTAAGTATTTTTGTTAAGTAGAAGTATTTTGATAAGTGTATGGAAGTCTTTCAAAAGTGTATAAATACATATTAAAACACTACATGTATATACATTTTAACTGAGTCGTTAAGTCATCGTTAGTCGTTACATGTAAGTGTTGTTTTGAAACCTTTAGGTTAACGATCTTGTTAAATGTTGTTAACCCAATGTTTATAATATCAAATGAGATTTTAAATTATTATATTATCATGATATTATGATGTATGAATATCTCTTAATATGATATATATATACATTAAATGTTGTTACAACGATAATTGTTACATATATGTCTCGTTTCAAAATCATTAAGTTAGTAGTCTTGCTTTTACATATGTAGTTCATTGTTAATATAATTAATGATATGTTTACTTATCATAATATCATGTTAACTATATATATGTCATCATATAGTTTTTACAAGTTTTAACGTTCGTGAATCACCGGTCAACTTGGGTGGTCAATTGTCTATATGAAACCTATTTCAATTAATCAAGTCTTAACAAGTTTGATTGCTTAACATGTTGGAAACATTTAATCATGTAAATATCAATCTCAATTAATATATATAAACATGGAAAAGTTCGGGTCACTACAACTTCTGCAATTCAAGAATGGAGACCAATTTTTTTTTTAAGTTTAAAAAGCTCTGTTCTTGATGAATTCTTCAAAAGCTTCGAATTCGAATGAAACTTTAAATTGTATAAATGTTGTTATGTTAGAAACATTTCAAATAAACAATCTGGAAAGTTTCAGGATCCACTTTTTCTTATCAAGATCGAATTTCTGAGTCAAAGCTTCAAAATTCAAAAAGTCAAAGTTTGTTCTTCATTAAAATTCCAACTTGTTTTGAGATTTCCAGTTAAATTAGGGTTACAGAAAGTTTCTCGGATATAAATACAAACTTGTTCATGTTTTAATCTCTGTCTAAAACTTCCTTAAAATTCAAATTTGGAATTTGAGTTCTTCATCGTTCTCAACAGACTTATTATTATTATTATTATTTTTTTTAGTTCTCTGATTAAATCAAAACAACTAAACAGATAAAGCACGTTTGAATACAAGTTTTAATAAAAGATAGGATTGGTATTGGATCGATTTAATTTTGGGTATGAAGGAGATGGAATAGCAGATGGATGGAAACGGTTTAATTAAAGTTCAATGGTAATAATAATTAGAAAAACAGAAACGGTTTAGTGGTGTTGAGGGATGGACTGGTATGCTGGTAATCCTGGTTCGAACCTTGTTTCTGCCAATATTTTTTTTATGGAATGAGCTTCATGAGGTAGTTATTATTATTTTTTTTTTTATTATTATTATTATTATTATTATTATTATTATTATTATTATTATTATTATTATTATTATTATTATTATTATTATTATTATTATTATTATTATTATTATTATTATTATTATTATTGCTACTATGAATTTTTGTTATTATTATGTAAAAACTTATGAAAAGACTATTATTAATATTAGAAATTGGTAACAACTTATAATTATTAGTATTACTATTATTATTATAATTAATAACATAGGTAATATTATTAGCATTTTTGTTATCGATATAATTATCATTATCATTAAACTAATTTGTAATATTATCATTATTGTTATTATTTGTGTTATAATAATAATAATTATTATTAATATAGGTACAAGTATATTATAATCATTATCAATAATATTATTAAAAGTATTAATAACATTGTTATTATTAATGGTAATTTTATCATTTTAGTATTAATATCATCATTAAAATTATGGTTAAGATTATTATCACTATGAAAATAATACAAATTATTATTATTTTCATAAATATTAGTATTAGTACCTTTTTACAAACAATAAGAATTGTTAATATTAATAAAAAAATGTTATTATTGTATTATCACGAATATTATTATGTAAATTACTAAAATTAGTAACATAACTACTATTAGCAGAAAAATTAATATTTTACAAATATAATTATTAATATCATTCTTATTATCATTAATAGAATTATTAATATTTTTATCTCATTAGTATTAAGTATTATAATTACTATCATTTTTACCACTAATAATATTATTTCGGTTTTATTATAATACTATTATTAACAAACAAATGATATATATATATATGTGTGTTAAAAATATATTTAATACGTATAACATAACGAAAATTAATATTTTATATAACAAAATGAATATATGAAATATATATATTATTAATATAAAAAGTATACAACTAATAAATTTATAAATATATCGTTCGATTACAATTGTGTATATTAATAAATATACAATTGATATAGGTTCGTGAATCAAAGGCCAACCCTGCATTGTTCAATATACAAAATACATTTGGTGAGTTTCATTTACTCCCTTTTACTCTTTACATTTTTGGGACTGAGAATACATGCGCTGCTTTTACAACTGCTTTATTAAATGCTTTTGAAATATATTTTGAACTGCGAATACATGAAATGCTTTTATAAATGTTTGACGAGATAGACACAAGCAAAACATTCCTCGAATAAATTATGTGGACATGATAATTGCCACCATTGAATTATGTGGACATGATAATTGCCTCCATTGAATTATGTGGACATGATAATTGCCACCGTTGAATTATGTGGACTTGATAATTGCCACCATTGAATTATGTAGACATGATAATTGCCACCATTGAATTATGTAGACAGGATAATTGCCACCAATTGATGTGAATGCTATGTATCGAGAGAATGATTTTTATACACAGGTTATGTGTATTAGTTTTAGTGCACGAGATATGGGTACGGTTACTAATATTTATGAAAAGTGGTTTCGTACATGGGAAAGGTGTACTGTATTTAAAAGATATCGCATGTGCATTACAGGTGGGTATAGGATTCGGGCCCATTTGTACCATGCAGGATTTAAATCTTGTGGTCTATCAAAATGATGAATTTTATTGTTTCCAACTGAAATGTCCCGTTCATATTGATTATAAACGTTCCATATTAATTGATTTCGTCGCGAGGTTTTGACCTCTATGTGAGACGTTTTTCAAAGACTGCATTCATTTTTAAAACAACCATAACCTTTATTTTATCAATAAAGGTTTAAAAAGCATTACGTAGATTATCAAAATAATGATAATCTAAAATATACCGTTTACACACGACCATTACATAATGGTTTACAATAAGAACATATTACATCAAAAATAAGTTTCTTGAATGTAGTTTTTATATAATATCATACAAGCATGGACTCCAAATCTTGTCCTTATTTTAGTATGCAACAGCAGAAGCTCTTAATAATCACCTGAGAATAAACATGCTTAAAACGTCAACAAAAAATGTTGGTGAGTTATAGGTTTAACCTATATATTATCAAATCATAATAATAGACCACAAGATTTCATATTTCAATACATCCCATACATAGAGATAAAATTCATTCATATGGTGAACACCTGGTAACCAACATTAACAAGATGCATATAAGAATATCCCCTATCATTTCGAGAAATCCTTCGGACATGATAAAAACGAATTCGAAGTACTAAAGCATCCGGTACTTTGGATGGGGTTCGTTAAGCCCAATGGATCTATCTTTAGGATTCGCGTCAACTAGTAGATCGGTTTACTAATTCTTAGGTTACCAAGCAAAAGGGGCATATTCGGCTTCGATCATTCACCCATATAATGTAGTTTCAATTACTTGTGTCTATTTCGTAAAACATTCATAAAACTGCATGTATTCTCATCCCAAAATATTAGATTTTAAAAGTGGGACTATAACTCACTTTCACAGATTTTTACTTCGTCGGGAAGTAAGACTTGGCCACTGGTCGATTCACGAACCTATAACAAATATGTACATATATATCAAAGTATGTTCAAAATATATTTACAACAGTTTTAATACATTTTGATGTTTTAAGTTTATTAAGTCATCTGTCCTCGTTAGTAACCTACAACTACTTGTCCACAGTTAGATGTACAGAAATAAATCGATATATAATATCTTGAATCAATCGATGACCCAGTGTATACACGTCTCAGGCTAGATCACAACTCAAAGTATATATATTTTTGGAATCAACCTCAACCCTGTATAGCTAACTCCAACATTACTGCATATAGAGTGTCTATGGTTGTTCCAAATAATATATATACATGGGTCGATATGATATGTCAAAATATTTGCATACGTGTCTATGGTATCCCAAGATTACATAATATATTAAAATACATGTATAATAAAATATAAGTTAGCTAGGATATGATTTGTATAGAATTGTTAATATTTCCCGTAGCTACAAAAATAAAAAAATATCCAATCGTGTTTTACCCATAACTTCTTCATTTTAAATCCGTTTTGAGTGAATCAAATTGCTTTGGTTTCATATTGAACTCTATTTTATGAATCTAAATAGAAAAATTATAGGTTTATTGTCAGAAATATAAGTTACCGGTCGTTTTTGTAAGAGGTAGTCATTTCAGTCGAAAGAACGACGTCTTGATGACCATTTTGAAAAACATACTTCCACTTTGAGTTTAACCATGATTTTTGGATATAGTTTCATGTTCATAAGAAAAATCATTTTTCCAGAAGAACAACTTTTAAATCAAAGTTTATCATAGTTTTTAATTATCAAACCCAAAACAGCCCGCGGTGTTACTATGACGGCGTATGTCTGGTTTTACGGTGTTTTTCGTGTTTCCATGTTTTAAATCATTAAGTTATCATATCATATAGATATAGAACATGTGTTTAGTTGATTTTAAAAGTCAAGTTAGAAGGATTAACTTTTATTTGCGAACAAGTTTAGAATTAACTAAACTATGTTCTAGTGATTTCAAGTTTAAACCTTCGAATAAGATAGCTTTATATGTATGAATCGAATGATGTTATGAATATTATTACTACCTCAAGTTTTGTGGATAAACCTACTGGAAAAGAGACAAATGGATCTAGCTTCAAAGGATCTTGGATGGCTTGAAAGTTCTTGAAGTAGAATCATGACACGAAAACAAGTTCAAGTAAGATTTCCACTCGAAATAAGATTGTTATAGTTATAGAAATTGAATCAAAGTTTGAATATGAGTATTACCTTGTATTAGAAATATATCTTACTGTAAATAAGAAAGATTTCTTGAGGTTGGATGATCACTCTACAAGATTGGAAGTAAGCTAGCAAACTTGGAAGTATTCTTGATTTTATGAAACTAGAACTTTTAGAATTTATGAAGAACACTTAGAACATGAAGATAGCACTTGAGAGAGATCAATTAGATGAAGAAAATTGAAGAATGAAAGTGTTTATAGGTGTTTTTGGTCATTGGTATATGGATTAGATATAAAGGATGTGTAATTTGTTTACATGTAAATAAGTCATGAATGATTACTCATATTTTTGTAATTTTATGAGATATTTCATGCTACTTGCCAAATGATGTTTCCAACATGTGTTAGGTGACTCACATGGGCTACTAAGAGCTGATCATTGGAGTGTATATACCAATAGTACATATATCTAAAAGCTGTGTATTGTACGAGTACGAATACGGGTGCATACGAGTAGAATTGTTGATGAAACTGAACGAGGATGTAATTGTAAGCATTTTTGTTAAGTAGAAGTATTTTGATAAGTGTCTTGAAGTCTTTCAAAAGTGTATGAATACATATTAAAACACTACATGGATTGATGGTGTAGCGTGAGGGTACGAAATACTATTATTTTTACTAGGAAATACTACAAAATATGACACAAGTTTTATTAATTTACGGATGGGATATACCTAAACCTTGCTACAACACTATAGGCAGTGTACCTAATCGTAGAGTAGTGTAGTTTTTAGTAAGTCCGGTTCGTTCCACAGGGAGCTGGTGATACTTACTATATTTTTAACAACTATATTTATACAAAATATATATAATTATATAAGTAGTAATATTATTATAAAAGGGGGGTTTTACCGTTTAATGACCGGTTTGTCGATTCTATATTTTAAGCGTAAAGATAAATGACGATAATTAAAGTGCGTAAAATAATGACAATAAATAAAATGACAGTAAATAAAATTGCGAGTAATAAAATGACAGTAAATAAAGATACGATGAGAAATATAATAAAAGAATTATGCTTATTTAAACTTCCGTAATCATGATGTTTGACGTGTTGATTTTAATTTATTACCATGGGTTAATTGTCCTTTGTCCTGGTTTATTTGATACGTCTATCTGGTTTTTGTCCATAATAGTCCATCGGTCATAAATATAAAGTGCGAGTATTCTCGTCAAATTACCCTTATACCCGAAGTCAAATATTCCAACTGATTAAGGATTTAAACTGTGACGCAGTTATCACTTCTGTCAACAATTACACCAGTTATCAATGTATGTAATCCACCCCTGTTTTAATTAGTTTATGAATATTAATTCATCCACTTGATCAGAATGAATAATCAATTACCCAACCCAATTGATTAATTAAATGATTATAACAGATTCCATATGAACGTCACTAAATAGGACAACCATAATCATTATTAATTATTAGGTTAATTAATTTGAAGATAGGTTCGACAGACTCCAATGAGTTGTCACTCAATTAGACAATACCCCCCATCTATTAATAGTCAATAATCCAATTTCCACAAGTGTCGGTCTTTTGCCCAAACCTTAATTATGGTCCAAAGTTCAATAACCCAATTTTAGTAATTAGCCCAACATCATGAGTACTTCATTTTAAATAAGCATAATAACGACTTAGCTACGAGACATTAATTTAAAAAGGAAGAACATAACTTACAATGATTATTTATAGCGTAGCGTTACACGGACAGAGTTTCGACTTACACACTCAAACGATCTCTATCATAAATCTTATTATTATCATAATTTAAACTTAAAATTAAGATTATTGTTATATCTGATTACATTAACATTATGATAGAGAATTATAAATATAGATATTGATATTTGATATAGAAAAGTAAGAAAAAGATAGAAAAAAAATGATCGAAGAAAAAAAAAATCGTCTCTCCCATTCATCGTAATAAGTCGCCTTTTATAGGCAAATTAGAATTGAAATTTTCATTTACGACCCCTGAACTATGCTCAATTAACAACTTTTTATTATTTAATATTATTCTTATTATGAATTATTTAAATATTATATTTTATTCTTGTGCATAGTTGACTCGTAATTTTTACACCGTTGCGTCGAGCGTTGAGAGTTGACTCATGTCCTGGTTCCGGATTTTCAAACGTCCTTTCGTACAATTTTATATCGTGTACTTTGCGTTTTGTAACTTGTACTCTTGTCATTTTTAGACGTTTCTCATCAATAAATTGAACCTTTTGAATTGTATCTTGTACATTTGAGCTTTTTGGACGTTTTGGTCTTTCAAATCTTCGTTTTTGTCTTTAAATCTTCATTTTCAAGCGATTTGCGTCTTTCGTCTTCGCACTTATTTATTTAACTATTACAACTAAAAATAAGGAAATTACATTTAAAAACTTTACATATTGGAACGATATTGCTACTAAATATATGTTCATTTGGAACACTATCAAATATCCCCACACTTGAGCGTTGCTTGTCCTCAAGCAATACAGAACTTGAAATAAAAACATACATGAATCACTTTTTTATTCATCACATTTTGTACATCAGTGATTTTGATATAGCGGTATAAACAATGACAGTAATGATGGTTAAAGGTGGGTGTGTCATCCACAGTTGCCTTGGGTTTAGGTCAACGACACTTGCAATCAAATAGCCGATTTACTTTCGGTTTCCAAAGCAAAGTGCACATTTGAAAGGCGGTTTACAGTCCCACATGACTATAAAAATTTAGATCCTTTAGGAAATAGGATCTTTATGAAAACATTTGATCTTTTGAAAATTCAATCTAGCTTTTACCCTAGATAAGTTTTCTGATTTGATCCACCATTGGTGTTGCAAAATATATTTGTGGATCAATATTTTGGCTAAAAACATTTAGGTTCGTGTAATCCACTGCTATCCCGGTATCGGAAAGCACACATCCAGTTTACTTGTTCCGTATATTACCTTTCGGTAAACTACCGTCCGGTTGTAAAGGAAAGCGATGAACAAGAAACTGTTAAGGCAATGTCCCGTGACATGCAGATGATTATGGTCTTTTAACGTGTCGGATGCTAGAACTATCCTTGGTAGGAGCGATAGTAAAGATCATCCTATGATTTTTCGGTCTGGCACAAGGTCCTGTCTCTGACCATGCTATGCAACCACCGTTCTTACGGTTGACACCCGATTTGGTTCAGGTGACCTAATGAATTCTGATGAATTCTCAGGATTTTACGTTCAATGGTAATGAACGCATTGAAAATGGGTTTTCAGAAAACAAATCGGTTTGTATTTTTGATCAAAATATTTTCTCGTTCGAGCTCGAGTTTAGATATCATTGAATTCCATGAGTTTGAATTCTCAATCTTTAAGGTCAATCTCTAGGATTGAGTAATATCAGTCTTAAAAGCTGATTTTTAATCTTTAAGGAGATTATCCTTTCTGGGGATCTGATTCATTAGTCTTATCAAGCTAATTTGCACGGTGCCCTCCCCATTTTACAAGACAGACCCTCTCATGGTTAGGATAAGTCTGACCACTTGACGACCCTGTTTGATGCTGAGGTCCGTGGATTTCCTGCTAATTTTAGTGATGACTTTTCTAGGTTTTTCGTCAACCTACAGCTGGTCTGGACTACAACTTCATGACCTAAATCAAGAAGCGCGTGTCTTTTTCGGAAGACTTTACTTCCTTCAAATGATGGAATTGATTCATCGTGTAGATCCATCTCTTCTTTTCTTTCATCGGATAAAACAGTTGATTATCGTTCAAAACAAAAGTATTTTCAATTGTTTGTACAAAAATATGTGATATATGTTTTAAATTGAATAACTTGGTACATTCTTCCCACACTTAGTTTCTTTCTTTGCCTTTTTATTTTCTTTTATTTCATTTTAAATGAATTCAAGCGTTTTAGGGTGTTTCTCAATTTATGTCCTTTTCGAGGTAACGATAATTTCGGTATTATCACCTAGTTTTCACTGTTCATAAATATGTATAAACATGATTTTAAATTCATTTAGTTGAAAATTTTTCAAATTTTCACAAAATTTGGCAAATAAACTAAGTGCAAACCCGAGAGAATTTATAACCCTTCCCCACACTTGAGATCATGCAATGCCCTCATTTGCATGAAATCAGACTATAATTATAAATTCATGAGGGTGATTAGTGTAGAAAAGTGATTAAAAATACCCAGTTTGTAAGCATATTATTTTACATCACATTTGATATTTTGCTTCTTGTCGTCAAAATCAGTAGCTATTGCTGAACTTAATGTTAGTCTTTGAAAGTGCGTTGTTCTACCCTGTTTTGTACATAATATAAAATACAAACATATATATACATATTTTTGAAGTTGAGTATATTACCCTACGTTCAAAAATTTATAAAGTCTAATATCTTTTTGGCATACTTTAGATCAATAAAATTAAAAATAATGATAACAAAATTTGCCGTCCCACCCTCGGGTAAAGCAATTTCGGCTTAATGACCTAGTCTTCAACTCACGACGAATTCTAGAAATCATTTTTTCAACTTAATGAATTAAAGTAAATTTTGTTTTTAAATATCACACAAAACTTAAAAGCATATTAATTTCATATAAAACCTAAAAAAAAAATAAAAATTCAGAATGGGGGGAGAAAACTAGTTCTTTAGTGTCTGCTAGCGGAAAAGACCAATCGGATTCCATTCTCGGAACTACACGAGAACAGAACAACTAACTCTCGACAACATTTTCCTTTTAGAACATTTGAATCTCCCCACACTTAGGTAGCTGTGGTGTCGAAATTGTGATTAGCTTCATCGTCAATTTCTCTTGGTCCATAATCAACTTGCATATCTGTGACTTTTTCTTTAAGCCAGTGCCCGGCTTCTTCCGTAATATCCCATAATTCAACTAGCTTCGCCTTTTCTTTAGGCGACAGATTGGATACTAACCGGTTACATAACTTAAAGTTCCCCTTACTTTTAGCATCAATAGCCCGTTTATAAAGTTTCTTCATTGAACTGTTAATAACGGGATCATTTAATTTCGTATCAACAACGGGGTTATTTGTTATTGGGTCGTCATTAGGTGTTACTTCATTTTCCCCACACTTAGGCGTTTTATTATTATTAAGCACTACCGTTGGAGTTGGTAAAACAACATGGTTCTTACCAATCGTTTTTATTGGTTCAACGGTTTTGGTTGGTGGAGGTTTAGATTTTCGAATCATAAAGGTGATCGATTTGTCACCACTTTTAAGTGTCATTCTTCCATTTCCTACATCAAATAACGCCTTGGTGGACGCTAAGAATGGTCGACCTAAAATTAGAGGAATGTTTGGGTCCTCTTCTATGTTAATGACAATGAATTCGACTAGAAAGGTTAAATTGCCTACTTGAACGGGTAGGTTGTCAACAATTCCAACTGGGTGTTTAATGGTTTGATCAAAGAGTCGAACACTCATATCCGTTGGACTTAACTTACCTACACCTAATCTCTTATATAAGGAAAGAGGCATAACACTTACACTTGCACCTAAATCTGCTAGTGCATCATACATGACACAATCACTAAGTAGACAAGGAACAATAAATTCACCCGGATCACCTATTCTAGGAGGAGGTTTTGGTGGAACTGTCTTCACCGGGTTTACTTCTACGGCTTTTGTTTCTTGTACTTTCTTATTCTTTTTCTTCTTCTTCTTTCCAGAGGTATCACAATCTTTATTACCTATTACTTGCTCATACTCAACTCTTTTTCTTGGAAACGGGATGGGTGGTTTATATGGTGCCACCACTGGCTTTACATACTCTGGTGGTGGTGGTGTAACTTCTTCATTTTTATTCTCATCTAAAACCTTCCCATCTTCCGGAGCTGGTTTTTCAGAATTTGTTGAAACCATATTAACATTCTCATTCCGAGGATTTACTTCAGTATTACTCGGTAGCTTTCCTTGTTCCCTCTCACTCATCATGCTAGCAAGAGTACCTACGTGTTTTTCTAGATTCAAAATGGAAGCTTGTTGAGTTCTTAATGACTGATCAAATCTCTCGTTCGTTTGGGTTTGAGTTTCAATAAATTGTGTTTGAGATTCAACTAGCTTGAATACCACGTCTTCCATATTTGACTTTTTCTCTTCGGTTTGTTGTTGTGGTTTATATAAGCCAGGTCTTTGTTGATTGAAAGTGTTGTTTTGAGTTGGTTGGTTATTCGGACCTTGTTGGTTATACCAGTTATTTTCGGGTCCTTTTGGATTGTAAAGAATGTTTTGATTTCGATTGAAGTTTAGCTTTGGCGGTTGATAATTATTTTGATAATTATTTCCAGGCCTTTGGTTCATATAGGAAACATTCTCTCGTTGTTCCAATGTTGGTTCAATGTGACAATCTTTCAATAAGTGTGGTCCACCGCATAGCTCACAACTGATTCGTATTGCGTGAATATCTTTATTCATCTTTTCCATTCGTCTTTCGAAAGCATCTATTTTTGCGGAAACGGAATCAAAGTCATGGCTAGAATCGGCTCTAGCCACTTTAGATGAACGAAAAATATCTTTTTCTTGGTGCCACTCATGCGAGTGGGAGGCTGTGTTATCAATAATTTTGTAAGCTTCAGTTGCGGTTTTCTTCATAATGGAACCACCAGCTGTTATGTCAATGTCTTTTCTTGTAGCAACATTGACACCTTGGTAGAATATTTGTACTATTTGATAAGTATCTAAACCGTGTTGAGGACATCCTCTCAACATCCTTCCGAATCTTGTCCACGCCTCATATAATGTTTCATTTGGATTTTGCGCGAACGTAACAATTTCTCCTTGAAGTCTTACGGCTTTGGATGCCGGAAAGAATCTTTTAAGAAATTTTTCAACTAAGACATCCCATGTGTCAATCGCCCCTTCAGGTAACGATTCTAACCAATCTTTGGCTTCTCCTTTTAAAGTCCAGGGAAATAACATGAGATAGATTTGTTCGTCTTCCACTTCTCGGATTTTGAATAGTGTACAAATTCTTTTAAACGTACGAAGATGTTCGTTCGGATCTTCATTCGGCGCACCACTAAATTGGCATTGGTTAGTCACCATATGTAGGATTTGTCCTTTGATTTCATAATCTGGAGCATTAACTTCTGGCTTAATAATGGCGTGACCTTGGCCCGTGCGTTTAGCTCTCATTCGATCTTCCATACTTAGAGGTTCTAGATTTTCCATGATTGGATTTGTTGTATCCGAATCACTAGAGGATTCTGATTTAATGGTTTGGGGTTCAGGAGGATTGATTAGTGGTTCAGGAATATCCTATAAGTTATAAAAATAAGAAAAACTTATATAAGTTGTCCAATTAATAGACTTTTCTGATTTTTGCCCACGTTTCGAATAGCCAAAAGATGTAGCAGGAAGCCAGGACCCTTTAAATCGGAAGCCCACAACTTGCCACTAACAAATCCAACTATTACTACGAACCAGAAAAATGTCAACGTCTATTAATTTAACCGCTTAAATAATTTTTCTTTCCGTTTGAAATATTAGACAAGAAGTAGAGAAAATTCTAGGTCCTAAAAACTAGAGTGTCGAGAAATAAGAAAGAAATAGATTGCGCGTCGAAAAATGTCGAAAAATAAAAAGGTAGAAAAATAGGCGTCGAAAAACAAAAATAAGAAAGTAGCACGAAAAATGGCGTCGCAAAATTCTAAAACACCTAAATCTTAGTCTAAGGAATAAGCACTTAAGGGATTTTACGGCAAAGCCTCAAAATCTAGAAGTAAAAATAAAAACTACGGCAAAAA
Organism: Rutidosis leptorrhynchoides; assembly: GCF_046630445.1. Lineage (NCBI taxonomy): Eukaryota > Viridiplantae > Streptophyta > Magnoliopsida > Asterales > Asteraceae > Rutidosis > Rutidosis leptorrhynchoides. The sequence goes on from NC_092337.1 coordinate 247,933,378, forward strand.
CTAAACTTAAAACTAAAAGTTGTGACTAGATTCGAAAAATCTAAAGGTAAGAAAATTTAATTTTTTTTTTTTTTTTTTTTTTACTTTTTTTTTTTATATACTTTTCTATTCTTAGAAAATAATGCTTGAAATTGAATTACGCTAATAATATGGTGGTAGGTAAAATATGGAGTGGTAGTAATAATGGAGGCTTAAATAATGAAAATTGTAGATTGCAATCTCAAATTATGGAATGAACGGTGCATCTTTTAGTCAAAAGTGAGGATATTGATCAACTCTTCAGGCCCACTTTGTTGTCCATGCCAACTTTATTGTTTTCTCCTTATTTCCTCGTTGCTAACTCACCTTTATATCTACATAACATCTCTTTATCCTTTATTCTTATATCTATTATTTTAAAAAAAAAAAAAATTTTTTTTTTTTTTTAAATTTTTTTTTTTTTAAATTTTTTTTTTTTTTTTTTTAAAAAAAAACGATTTTTTTTTTATTTTTAAAAACGAATTTTTATTTTCTTAAAAAAAACGTTTTTTTTTTTTACAATTTTTTTTTTTTTCTTTTTTTTAACAACGATTTTTTTTTTTTTTTTTTTTTTTATATCGAACAACAAAGAAAAAAAATCAAAGTGATTGCATTCGTGGGACCCACTTTTTGACTTATATTTCTTTACTTTCTTAGCTACCACCACTAAAATTTGTCCACTATAAAAACAATAATTTTTAATTATATTAATAATTAATTGGAGTAATCAATATTAAAGACCTAATAAACTTGAAATAAATAAAGATAAATATGTTGAAGATGCACCAGATAACAATGGATCATGTAAAGAGATTTATCCACCCTGGCAAAGAAAAAGAGGTTTTGTTCTCTACTTCAAAGATAAGAAGCATCATGAAGAAAATAAAAATAATAAAGAAAAAAAAAAAAAAAAAAAAAAAAAAAAACTCCAGATTTGTGGCTGCAAATTGCCTATGGTGACCCCATTTCTTGAAACCAATCTTCTCCTTTCACTTTCTTACCCACCTTTGTTTTTTTTTTTTTTTTTTTTTTTTATAATAATTCACTATAATTCCAATAATTAATGTGGCTGAAATTTACCTATCATTTTAACGTTTAGACAGTCTTTAGAAATTTAGCTTTCTTTTCCTTTTTTGTAAATATCCAAGCACTTGCATCTCCAAAAATATCTTTCATAAAATTAAAGCTTTTAGAAAATTAAAAGAATTATATCAAAGTGATCACATGATGATTTAATCAAAAGGTAGAGAAAATAAAATCCCTTTTTGTCTTCAAATATCAACTTTTCCCCCTTAATTTGAGCGATTATATCTAAAAAGTGAGGAAAGACACTTTTAAAGATTCTTGATTGATATACCCTTGTCAAATTTTAATTAAAGTTTCCAACTTTTTAGTGTTTTTACCCATAAAAAAAAATGATTCTTAAGCCACACGAGTGAAGAAAAATAAAGAAACTAAGGATAAGAGTAAAACTAGTTTGTCCTAAAACAAATTATGTCGACTACTTTTTTTTTTTTTTTATACTTATATATAATTATATTTTTTTTATATATAGATTAAAAATATAGCGTTTCGCGTCCCCGGCAGCGGCGCCAAAAACTTGATGGTGTAGCGTGAGGGTACGAAATACTATTATTTTTACTAGGAAATACTACAAAATATGACACAAGTTTTATTAATTTACGGATGGGATATACCTAAACCTTGCTACAACACTATAGGCAGTGTACCTAATCGTAGAGTAGTGTAGTTTTTAGTAAGTCCGGTTCGTTCCACAGGGAGCTGGTGATACTTACTATATTTTTAACAACTATATTTATACAAAATATATATAATTATATAAGTAGTAATATTATTATAAAAGAGGGGTTTTACCGTTTAATGACCGGTTTGTCGATTCTATATTTTAAGCGTAAAGATAAATGACGATAATTAAAGTGCGTAAAATAATGACAATAAATAAAATGACAGTAAATAAAATTGCGAGTAATAAAATGACAGTAAATAAAGATACGATGAGAAATATAATAAAAGAATTATGCTTATTTAAACTTCCGTAATCATGATGTTTGACGTGTTGATTTTAATTTATTACCATGGGTTAATTGTCCTTTGTCCTGGTTTATTTGATACGTCTATCTGGTTTTTGTCCATAATAGTCCATCGGTCATAAATATAAAGTGCGAGTATTCTCGTCAAATTACCCTTATACCCGAAGTCAAATATTCCAACTGATTAAGGATTTAAACTGTGACGCAGTTATCACTTCTGTCAACAATTACACCAGTTATCAATGTATGTAATCCACCCCTGTTTTAATTAGTTTATGAATATTAATTCATCCACTTGATCAGAATGAATAATCAATTACCCAACCCAATTGATTAATTAAATGATTATAACAGATTCCATATGAACGTCACTAAATAGGACAACCATAATCATTATTAATTATTAGGTTAATTAATTTGAAGATAGGTTCGACAGACTCCAATGAGTTGTCACTCAATTAGACAATACCCCCCATCTATTAATAGTCAATAATCCAATTTCCACAAGTGTCGGTCTTTTGCCCAAACCTTAATTATGGTCCAAAGTTCAATAACCCAATTTTAGTAATTAGCCCAACATCATGAGTACTTCATTTTAAATAAGCATAATAACGACTTAGCTACGAGACATTAATTTAAAAAGGAAGAACATAACTTACAATGATTATTTATAGCGTAGCGTTACACGGACAGAGTTTCGACTTACACACTCAAACGATCTCTATCATAAATCTTATTATTATCATAATTTAAACTTAAAATTAAGATTATTGTTATATCTGATTACATTAACATTATGATAGAGAATTATAAATATAGATATTGATATTTGATATAGAAAAGTAAGAAAAAGATAGAAAAAAAATGATCGAAGAAAAAAAAAATCGTCTCTCCCATTCATCGTAATAAGTCGCCTTTTATAGGCAAATTAGAATTGAAATTTTCATTTACGACCCCTGAACTATGCTCAATTAACAACTTTTTATTATTTAATATTATTCTTATTATGAATTATTTAAATATTATATTTTATTCTTGTGCATAGTTGACTCGTAATTTTTACACCGTTGCGTCGAGCGTTGAGAGTTGACTCATGTCCTGGTTCCGGATTTTCGAACGTCCTTTCGTACAATTTTATATCGTGTACTTTGCGTTTTGTAACTTGTACTCTTGTCATTTTTAGACGTTTCTCATCAATAAATTGAACCTTTTGAATTGTATCTTGTACATTTGAGCTTTTTGGACGTTTTGGTCTTTCAAATCTTCGTTTTTGTCTTTAAATCTTCATTTTCAAGCGATTTGCGTCTTTCGTCTTCGCACTTATTTATTTAACTATTACAACTAAAAATAAGGAAATTACATTTAAAAACTTTACATATTGGAACGATATTGCTACTAAATATATGTTCATTTGGAACACTATCATGGATATACATTTTAACTGAGTCGTTAAGTCATCGTTAGTCGTTACATGTAAATGTTGATTTGAAACCTTTAAGTTAACGATCTAGTTAAATGTTGTTAACCCAATGTTTATTATATCTAATGAGATGTTAAATTATTATATTATCATGATATTATGATATATTAATATATCTTAATATGATATATATACATTTAAATGTCGATACAACGATAATCGTTACATATATGTCTCGTTTCGAAATCATTAAGTTAGTAGTCTTATTTTTACTTATGTAGTTCATTGTTAATACACTTAATGACATGTTTACTTATCATTTATCATGATTAAACATAGTGTGTCAATATCTTAATATGATTCATATGTATTTAGTAAGAAGTTGTTTTAACGATAATCGTTATATATATCGTTTCGAGTTTCTTAATTCAATAAACTCAAGTTTATGTATATAACTCATTGTTAAAATACCTAATGAGATACTTACTTATCATAATATCATGTTAACTATATATATAATCATATATATGTCATCATATAGTTTTTACAAGTTTTAACATTCGTGAATCACCGGTCAACTTGGGTGGTCAAATGTCTATATGAAACCTATTTCAATTAATCAATTCTTAACAAGTTTGATTGGTTAACATGTTGGAAACACTTAATCATGTAAATAACAATTTCATTTAATATATATATAAACATGGAAAAGTTCGGGTCACTACAGTACCTACCCGTTAAATAAATTTCGTCCCAAAATTTTAAGCAGTTGGAGGTGTTGACGTATCTTCTGGAAATAAATGCGGGTATTTCTTCTTCATCCAATCTTCTCATTCCCAGGTGAACTCGGGTCCTCTACGAGCATTCCATCGAACCTTAACAATTGGTATCTTGTTTTGCTTAAGTCTTTTAACCTCACGATATATTATTTCAACGGGTTCTTCGATGAATTGAAGTTTTTCGTTGATTTGGAATTAATCTAACGGAATAGTGAGATCTTCTTTAGCAAAACATTTCTTCAAATTCGAGACGTGGAAAGTGTTATGTACAGCCGCAAGTTGTTGAGGTAACTCAAGTCGGTAGGCTACTGGTCCGACACGATCAATAATCTTGAATGGTCCAATATACCTTGGATTTAATTTCCCTCGTTTTCCAAATCGGACAACGCCTTTCCAAGGTGCAACTTTAAGCATGACCATCTCTCCAATTTCAAATTCTATATCTTTTCTTTTAATGTCAGCGTAGCTCTTTTGTCGACTTTGGGCCGTTTTCAACCGTTGTTGAATTTGGATGATCTTCTCAGTAGTTTCTTGTATTATCTCCGGACCCGTAATCTGTCTATCCCCCACTTCACTCCAACAAATCGGAGACCCGCACTTTCTACCATAAAGTGCTTCAAACGGCGCCATCTCAATGCTTGAATGGTAGCTGTTGTTGTAGGAAAATTCTGTTAACATTAGATGTCGATCCCAACTATTTCCGAAATCAATAACACATGCTCGTAGCATGTCTTTAAGCGTTTGTATCGTTCTTTCGCTCTGCCTATCAGTTTGTGAATGATAGGCAGTACTCATGTCTAGATGAGTTCCTAATGCTTGCTGTAATGTCTGCCAGAATCTTGAAATAAATCTGCCAGCCTTAACAGAGATAATAGAGATTGGTATTCCATGTCTGGAGACGACTTCCTTCAAATACAGTCGTGCTAACTTCTCCATCTTGTCATCTTGTCTTATTGGCAGGAAATGTGCTGATTTGGTGAGACGATCAACTATTACCCAAATAGTATCAAAACCACTTGCAGTCGTTGGCAATTTAGTGATGAAATCCATGGTAATGTTTTCCCATTTCCATTCCGGGATTTCGGGTTGTTGAAGTAGACCTGATGGTTTCTGATGCTCAGCTTTGACCTTAGAACACGTTAAACATTCTCCTACGTATTTAGCAACATCGGCTTTCATACCCGGCTACCAAAAATGTTTCTTGAGATCCTTGTACATCTTCCCCGTTCCAGGATGTATTGAGTATCTGGTTTTATGAGCTTCTCTAAGTACCATTTCTCTCATATCTCCAATTTTTGGTACCCAAATCCTTTCAGCCCTATACCGGGTTCCGTCTTCCCGAATATTAAGATGCTTCTCCGATCCTTTGGGTATTTCATACTTTAAATTTCCCTCTTTTAAAACTCTTTGTTGCGCCTCCTTTATTTGAGTAGTAAGGTTATTGTGAATCATTTTAGTCATAGATTTTACTCGAATGGGTTCTCTGTCCTTCCTGCTCAAAGCGTCGGCTACCACATTTGCCTTCCCCGGGTGGTAATGAATCTCAAAGTCGTAATCATTCAACAATTCAATCCACCTACGCTGCCTCATATTCAGTTGTTTCTGAATAAATATGTGTTGAAGACTTTTGTGGTCGCTATATATAATACTTTTGACCCCATATAAGTAGTGCCTCCAAGTCTTTAATGCAAAAACAACCGCGCCTAATTCCAAATCATGTGTCGTATAATTTTGTTCGTGAATCTTTAATTGTCTAGACGCATAAGCAATTACTTTCGTTCGTTGCATTAATACACAACCGAGACCTTGCTTTGAGGCGTCACAATATATCACAAAATCATCATTCCCTTCAGGTAATGACAATATAGGTGCCGTAGTTAACTTTTTCTTCAATAACTGAAACGCTTTCTCTTGTTCATCCTTCCATTCAAATTTCTTCCCTTTATGCGTTAATACAGTCAAGGGTTTTGCTATTATGGAAAAGACTTGGATGAACCTTCTGTAGTAACCAGCTAGTCCTAAAAACTGGCGTATGTGTTTCGGAGTTTTCGGGGTTTCCCACTTTTCAACGGTTTCAATCTTTGCTGGATCCACCTGAATACATTCTTTGTTCACTATGTGACCGAGGAATTGAACTTCTTCCAACCAAAATGCACACTTTGAAAACTTAGCGTACAGTTTTTCTTTCCTTAACAACTCTAGCACTTTTCTCAAGTGTTCTTCGTGCTCTTGATCATTCTTCGAGTAAATAAGTATGTCACCGATGAAAACAATGACAGACTTGTCAAGATATAGCCCACACACTCGGTTCATGAGGTCCATGAACACAGCTGGTGCATTAGTTAAACCAAACGGCATGACCATAAACTCGTAATGACCGTAACGTGTTCTGAAAGCAGTCTTTGGAATATCATCTTCTTTCACCCGCATTTGATGATACCCGGAACGTAAGTCAATCTTTGAATAGACAGACGAGCCTTGTAGTTGATCAAATAAGTCGTCGATTCTCGGTAGTGGGTAGCGGTTCTTGATGGTAAGTTTGTTCAACTCTCGGTAGTCGATACACAACCTGAATGTACCATCTTTCTTCTTGACAAACAAAACAGGAGCTCCCCACGGAGATGTGCTTGGTCGAATGAAACCACGCTCTAAAAGTTCTTGTAATTGGCTTTGCAGTTCTTTCATCTCGCTGGGTGCGAGTCTGTAAGGAGCACGAGCTATTGGTGCAGCTCCTGGTACAAGATCTATTTGAAATTCAACGGATCGATGTGGGGGTAATCCCGGTAATTCTTTTGGAAATACATCGGGAAATTCTTTTGCGACGGGAACATCATTGATGCTCTTTTCTTCAGTTTGTACTTTATCGATGTGTGCTAGAACAGCATAGCAACCTTTTCTTATTAGTTTTTGTGCCTTCAAATTACTAATAAGATGTAGCTTCGTGTTGCCCTTTTCTCCGTACACCATTAAGGGTTTTCCTTTTTCTCGTATAATGCGAATTGCATTTTTGTAACAAACGATCTCTGCTTTCACTTCTTTCAACCAGACCATACCGATTATCACATCAAAACTCCCTAACTCTACTGGTATCAAGTCAATCTTAAATGTTTCGCTAACCAGTTTAATTTCTCGATTCCGACATATATTATCTGCTGAAATTAATTTACCATTTGCTAATTCGAGTAAAAATTTACTATCCAAAGGCGTCAATGGAAAACTTAATTTAGCACAAAAATCTCTACTCATATAGCTTCTATCCGCACCCGAATCAAATAAAACGTAAGCAGATTTATTGTCAATAAGAAACGTACCCGTAACAAGCTCCGGGTCTTCCTGTGCCTCTGCCGCATTAATATTGAAAACTCTTCCGCGGCCTTGTCCATTCATGTTCTCCTGGTTCGGGCAATTTCTAATAATGTGGCCCGGTTTTCCACATTTATAACAAACTACATTGGCATAACTTGCTCCGACACTACTTGCTCCGCCATTACTCGTTCCGACACCATTTATTCCTTTTGTTCTATTAACCCCTGGTCCATAGACCTCACACTTCGCCGCGCTATGACCATTTCTTTTACACTTGTTGCAAAATTTGGTGCAGAACCCCGAGTGATACTTTTCACACCTTTGGCATAGCTGCTTCTGATTGTTGTTGTTGTTGCGGTTATTATTGTTATTGGGATGATTGTTGTAGTTGCTGTTGTTGTTGTTGTTGTTGTTGTTGTTGTTGTTGTTGTTGTTGTTGTTGTTGTTGTTGTTGTTATTGTTGTTGTTGTTGTTGTTGTTGGGCCGTTTGTTGTAGTTGCGATTGATGTTGCGATTGTTGGGATAATTGTTGCGATTATTGTTGTAATTGCTGTTGTTGTTGTATTGATGATTCTTATCACCGTTTTCCTCCCACTTTCTTTTGACTTGCTTCACATTGGCCTCTTCAGCAGTCTGTTCTTTAATTCTTTCTTCAATCTGGTTCACTAGTTTGTGAGCCATTCTACATGCCTGTTGTATGGAGGCGGGCTCGTGTGAACTTATATCTTCTTGGATTCTTTCCGGTAATCCTTTCACAAACGCGTCGATCTTCTCTTCCTCATCTTCGAATGCTCCCGGACACAATAGGCACAATTCTGTGAATCGTCTTTCGTACGTGGTAATATCAAATCCTTGGGTTCGTAACACTCTAAGTTCTATCTTGAGCTTATTGACCTCGGTTCTGGGACGGTACTTCTCGTTCATCAAGTGCTTGAATGCTGACCACAGTAGTGCGTACGCATCGTCTTGTCCCACTTGCTCTAGATAGGTATTCCACCATGTTAACGCAGAACCTGTGAAGGTATGCGTAGCGTACTTCACTTTGTCCTCTTCAGTACACTTACTTATGGCAAACACCGATTCGACCTTCTCGGTCCAACGTTTCAATCCGATTGGTCCTTCGGTTCCATCAAATTCCAAAGGTTTGCAGGCAGTGAATTCTTTGTAGGTACATCCTACACGATTTCCTGTACTGCTAGATCCAAGGTTATTGTTAGTATGTAGCGCAGCATGTACTGCGGCTATGTTTGAAGCTAGAAAAGTACGGAATTCCTCTTCATTCATATTCACGGTGTGTCGAGTAGTCGGTGCCATTTCCTTCAAAATAGTCAAATGGAACAAGTTAATCATACAGAATATTAAGAGTAGTTAATAGTATTTCGTAGCATAATATGAACTCATTTATAAAAGCTTTTTCTTCATATTAGCGTTTTATAAGTTTAAATTCGGGTAGTACCTACCCGTTAAGTTCATACTTAGTAGCTAATATACAATTCAACTACTACAATTCTATATGAAAAACTGATTATAATAATATTTCGCGTTCAAACTTTTACACAATATTTTACAAACTTACAATACCGCTTATTTTACATATAGCATGAAATATAGCACACAATAAATTTGATACAAGATGGTTGTGAAGATAATTCTAGCTAGTACACAAGTCGTTTAGCAAAGGTAATAAAGACACGTAATTCATACGTCCAGAAACAAGTCATGCATTCTGGTTTTACTAGGATTACTTCCCATCCTTGGTCTTGTGGAACATAACCGTTATGGCCGTTGATAAGACAGCGTGATGTAACATCGTCAAAGGGACGAGGGTTACGTAATGTCCAACAGTCCCGTAACAATCTAAAAACCTCATTTCTTACCCCAATTACCGACTCCGTCACTTGTGGGAACGTTTTGTTTAATAGTTGTAGCCCGATGTTCTTGTTCTCACTTTGGTGAGAAGCGAACATTACTAATCCGTAAGCATAACATGCTTCTTTATGTTGCATGTTAGCCGCTTTTTCTAAATCACGAAGTCCAATATTCGGATATATTGAGTCAAAATAATTTCTTAACCCATTGCGTAAAATAGCATTTGGGTTCCCCGCAATATATGCGTCAAAGTAAACACATCGTAACTTATGGATTTCCCAATGTGATATCCCCCATCTTTCGAACGAAAGCCTTTTATAAACCAAGGCATTCTTGGAACGTTCTTCGAATGTCTTACAAACTGATCTCGCCTTAAATAGTTGTGCCGAAGAATTCTGACCGACTCTAGACAAGATTTCATCAATCATGTCTCCGGGTAGGTCTCTTAAAATATTGGGTTGTCTATCCATTTTGTGTTTTTATACTGTAAAATAGACAAGAGTTAGATTCATAAAAAAAAAATACTTATTAATACAAGCAATTTTTACATATATCATAAAGCATAAGCACACTATATTACATATATTACACCACACGAATACAGCTATCTTATTCCGACTCGCTTGTTTCTTCTTCTTCGGTTTTGGTTCGTTTTGCCAAGTTTCTAGGGATATATGATGGTCCCCTAATACGAGCCGTCGTTATCCACATTGGTTTAGAAAAACCTGGTGGTTTAGAGGTTCCCGGGTCATTGTTACAACTTAAGGACTTCGGGGGTTGACGATACATATAAAGTTCATCGGGGTTAGAATTAGATTTCTCTATTTTTATGCCCTTTCCCTTATTATTTTCTTTTGCCTTTTTAAATTCAGTTGGGGTAATTTCTATAACATCATCGGAATTCTCTTCGGAATCCGATTCATCGGAGAATTGGTAATCCTCCCAATATTTTGCTTCCTTGGCGGAAACACCATTGACCATAATTAACCTTGGTCGGTTGGTTGAGGATTTTTTTTACTTAACCGTTTTATTATTTCCCCCACCGGTTCTATTTCTTCATCCGGTTCCGATTCTTCTTCCGGTTCCGATTCTTCTTCCGGTTCCGACTCTTCTTCCGGTTCCTCTTCGGGAACTTGTGAATCAGTCCACGAATCATTCCAATTTACATTTGACTCTTCATTATTATTAGGTGAGTCAATGGGACTTGTTCTAGAGGTAGACATCTATCACATAATATCAAACGCGTTAAGAGATTAATATATCACATAATATTCACATGTTAAAAATATATAGTTTCCAACAAAATTTGTTAAGCAATCATTTTTCAAGTAAACACGGTCGAAGTCCAGACTCACTAATGCATCCTAACAAACTAGATAAGACACACTAATGCAAAATTCTGGTTCTCTAAGACCAACGCTCTGATACCAACTGAAATGTCCCGTTCTTATTGATTAAAAACGTTCCATATTAATTGATTTCGTTACGAGGTTTTGACCTCTATATGAGACGTTTTTCAAAGACTGCATTCATTTTAAAACAAACCATAACCTTTATTTCATCAATAAAGGTTTAAAAAGCTTTACGTAGATTATCAAATAATGATAATCTAAAATATCCTGTTTACACACTACCATTACATAATGGTTTACAATACAAATATGTTACAACAAAATAAGTTTCTTGAATGCAGTTTTTACACAATATCATACAAGCATGGACTCCAAATCTCGTCCTTATTTAAGTATGCGACAGCGGAAGCTCTTAATAATCACCTGAGAATAAACATGCTTAAAACGTCAACAAAAATGTTGGTGAGTTATAGGTTTAACCTATATATATCAAATCATAATAATAGACCACAAGATTTCATATTTCAAAACACATCGCATACATAGAGATAAAAATCATTCATATGGTGAACACCTGGTAACCGACATTAACAAGATGCATATATAAGAATATCCCCATCATTCCGGGACACCCTTCGGATATGATATAAATTTCGAAGTACTAAAGCATCCGGTACTTTGGATGGGGCTTGTGTCTATTTTGTAAATCATTTATAAAACCTGCATGTATTCTCATCCCAAAAATATTAGATTTTAAAAGTGGGACTATAACTCACTTTCACAGATTTTTACTTCGTCAGGAAGTAAGACTTGGCCACTGGTTGATTCACGAACCTATAACAATATATACATATATATCAAAGTATGTTCAAAATATATTTACAACACTTTTAATATATTTTGATGTTTTAAGTTTATTAAGTCAGCTGTCCTCGTTAGTAACCTACAACTAGTTGTCCACAGTTAGATGTACAGAAATAAATCGATAAATATTATCTTGAATCAATCCACGACCCAGTGTATACGTATCTCAGTATTGATCACAACTCAAACTATATATATTTTGGAATCAACCTCAACCCTGTATAGCTAACTCCAACATTCACATATAGAGTGTCTATGGTTGTTCCGAAATATATATAGATGTGTCGATATGATAGGTCGAAACATTGTATACGTGTCTATGGTATCTCAAGATTACATAATATACAATACAATTTGATTAAGTTATGGTTGGAATAGATTTGTTACCAATTTTCACGTAGCTAAAATGAGAAAAATTATCCAATTTTGTTTTACCCATAACTTCTTCATTTTAAATCCGTTTTGAGTGAATCAAATTGCTATGGTTTCATATTAAACTCTATTTTATGAATATAAACAGAAAAATTATAGTTTTATAGTCGGAAAAGTAAGTTACAAGTCGTTTTTGTAAAGGTAGTCATTTCAGTCGAAAGAACGACGTCTAGATGACCATTTTATAAAACATACTTCCATTTTGAGTTTAACCATAATTTTTGGATATAGTTTCATGTTCATAATAAAAATCATTTTCTCAGAATAACAACCTTTAAATCAAAGTTTATCATAGTTTTTAATTAACTAACCCAAAACAGCCCGCGGTGTTACTACGACGGCGTAAATCCGGTTTTACGGTGTTTTTCGTGTTTCCAGGTTTTAAATCATTAAGTTAGCATATCATATAGATATAGAACATGTGTTTAGTTGATTTTAAAAGTCAAGTTAGAAGGATTAACTTTTGTTTGCGAACAAGTTTAGAATTAACTAAACTATGTTCTAGTGATTACAAGTTTAAACCTTCGAATAAGATAGCTTTATATATATGAATCGAATGATGTTATGAACATCATTACTACCTTAAGTTCCTTGGATTAATCTACTGGAAAATAGAAAAATGGATCTAGCTTCAACGGATCCTTGGATGGCTCGAAGTTCTTGAAGCAGAATCATGACACGAAAACAAGTTCAAGTAAGATCATCACTTGAAATAAGATTGTTATAGTTATAGAAATTGAATCAAAGTTTGAATATGATTATTACCTTGTATTAGAATGATAACCTACTGTAAGAAACAAAGATTTCTTGATGTTGGATGATCACCTTACAAGATTGGAAGTGAGCTAGCAAACTTGAAAGTATTCTTGATTTTATGTAACTAGAACTTGTAGAATATATGAAGAACACTTAGAACTTGAAGATAGAACTTGAGAGAGATCAATTAGATGAAGAAAATTGAAGAATTAAAGTGTTTGTAGGTGTTTTTGGTCGTTGGTGTATGGATTAGATATAAAGGATATGTAATTTTGTTTTCATGTAAATAAGTCATGAATGATTACTCATATTTTTGTAATTTTATGAGATATTTCATGCTAGTTGCCAAATGATGGTTCCCACATGTGTTAGGTGACTCACATGGGCTGCTAAGATCTGATCATTGGAGTGTATATACCAATAGTATATACATCTAAAAGCTTAGTATTGTACGAGTACGAATACGGGTGCATACGAGTAGAATTGTTGATGAAACTGAATGAGGATGTAATTGTAAGCATTTTTGTTAAGTAGAAGTATTTTGATAAGTGTATTGAAGTCTTTCAAAAGTGTATAAATACATATTAAAACACTACATGTATATACATTTTAACTGAGTCGTTAAGTCATCGTTAGTCGTTACATGTAAATGTTGTTTTGAAACCTTTAGGTTAACGATCTTGTTAAATGTTGTTAACCCAATGTTTATAATATCAAATGAGATTTTAAATTATTATATTATCATGATATTATCATGTATGAATATCTCTTAATATGATATATATACATTAAATGTCTTTACAACTATAATCGTTACATATATGTCTCGTTTAAAAATCATTAAGTTAGTAGTCTCGTTTTTACATATGTAGTTCATTGTTAATATACTTAATGATATGTTTACTTATCATAGTATCATGTTAACTATATATATATATCCATATATATGTCATCATATAGTTTTTACACGTTTTAACGTTCGTGAATCACCGGTCAACTTGGGTGGTCAATTGTCTATATGAATCATATTTCAATTAATCAAGTCTTAACAAGTTTGATTGCTTAACATGTTGGAAACATTTAATCATGTAAATATCAATCTCAATTAATACATATAAACATGGAAAAGTTCGGGTCACTACAATTTAGCACAAAAATCTCTACTCAAATAGCTTCTATCCGCACCCGAATCAAATAAAACGTAAGCAGATTTATTGTCAATAAGAAACGTACCCGTAACAAGCTCTGGGTCTTCCTGTACCTCTACCGCATTAATATTGAAAACTCTTCCACGGCCTTGTCCGTTCGTGTTCTCCTGGTTCGGGCAATTTCTAATAATGTCGCCCGAATTTCCACATTTATAACAAACTACATTGTCATAACTTGCTCCGAAACTACTTGCTCCGCCATTACTCGTTCCGACACCATTTGTTCCTTTCGTTCTATTAACCCCTGGTCCGTAGACCTCACACTTCGCTGTGCTATGACCATTTCTTTTACACTTTTTGCAAAATTTGGTTTAGAACCCCGAGTGATACTTTTCACACCTTTGGCATAGCAACTTCTGATTGTTGTTGTTGTTGCGGTTATTATTGTTGTTGGGATGATTGTTGTAGTTGTTGTTGTTGTTGTTGTTGTTGTTATTGGGCCGTTTGTTGTAGTTGCGATTGATGTTGCGATTGTTGGGATAATTGTTGCGATTATTATTGTAATTGCTGTTGTTGTTGTATTGGTGATTCTTATCACCGTTTTCCTCCCACTTTCTTTTGACTTGCTTCACATTGGCCTCTTCAGCAGTCTGTTCTTTAATTCTTTCTTCAATCTGGTTCACTAGTTTGTGAGCCATTCTACATGCCTGTTGTATGGAGGCGGGCTCGTGTGAACTTATATCTTCTTGGATTCTTTCCAGTAATCCTTTCACAAACGCGTCGATCTTCTCTTCCTCATCTTCGAACGCTCCCGGACAATAGGAACAATTCTGTGAATCGTCTTTCGTACGTGGTAATATCAAATCCTTGGATTCGTAACCCTCTAAGTTCTGTCTTGAGCTTATTGACCTCGGTTCTGGGACGGTACTTCTCGTTCATCAAGTGCTTGAATGCTGATCACGGTAGTGCGTACGCATCGTCTTGTCCCACTTGCTCTAGATAGGCATTCCACCATGTTAACGCAGAACCTGTGAAGGTATGCGTAGCGTACTTCACTTTGTCCTCTTCAGTACACTTACTTATGGCAAACACCGATTCGACCTTCTCGGTCCACCGTTTCAATCCGATCGGTCCTTCGGTTCCATCAAATTCCAAAGGTTTGCAGGCAGTGAATTCTTTGTAGGTGCATCCTACACGATTTCCTGTACTGCTAGATCCAAGGTTATTGTTAGTATGTAGCGCAGCATGTACTGCGGCTATGTTTGAAGCTAGAAAAGTACGGAATTCCTCTTCATTCATATTCACGGTGTGTCGAGTAGTCGTTGCCATTTCCTTCAAAATAGTCAAATGGAACAAGTTAATCATACAGAATATTAAGAGTAGTTAATAGTATTTCGTAGCATAATATGAACTCATTTATAAAAGCTTTTTCTTCATATTAGCATTTTATAAGTTTAAATTCGGGTAGTACCTACCCGTTAAGTTCATACTTAGTAGCTAATATACAATTCAACTACTACAATTCTATATGAAAAACTGATTATAATAATATTTCACGTTCAAACTTTTACACAATATTTTACAAACTTACAATACCGCTTATTTTACATATAGCATGAAATATAGCACACAATAAATTTGATACAAGATGGTTGTGAAGATAATTCTAGTAGTACACAAGTCGTTCAGCAAAGGCAATAAAGACACGTAATTCATACGTCCAGAAACAAGTCATGCATTCTGGTTTTACTAGGACTACTTCCCATCCTTGGTCTTGTGGAACATAACCGTTATGGCAGTTGATAAGACAGAGTGTTGTAACGTCGTCAAAGGGATGAGGGTTACGTAATGTCTAACAGTCCCGTACCAATCTAAAAACCTCATTTCTTACCCCAATTACCGACTCCGTCACTTGTGGGAACATTTTGTTTAATAGTTGTAGCCCGATGTTCTTGTTCTCACTTTGGTGAGAAGCGAACATTACTAATCCGTAAGCATAATATACTTCTTTATGTTGCATGTTAGCCGCTTTTTCTAAATCACGAAGTCCAATATTCGGATATATTGAGTCAAAATAATTTCTTAACCCATTGTGTAACGACCCTGGTTTTTCCAACGTTATTTATTAATAATTATTATTATTAATACGTGTGATTAATCGAATGTATGTTATTACATCTACATGTTGCTTTAATTGCCCGTACTCGAACTTTAAATGCCCGAAACGTCTTTGTGACACCCGGAACTTGCACGAATAATATTTTAAGATATTATTTACATTCATGATTAATTTTATTAATCATTTTAATTAACTAAGGTGATAGGTTAATTACTTGGGCTTTATTTGGTTTAACTTGGGATTTATTGAACTTGGGCTTTAATTAATGAAGTGGACTCTTGACTTGGGTTTCCAAGCCCACCCTACTTATATTAGTGGACCTTTAGCCCAACTCTTACAAGTGTAAGTATCACTTAGAACTCAAACTAGTTAGTTACCTTCTTAAGGAATATAGTTGGCTCATTATCCCCATGTAAACCCATTCTTTAACCAACTTTACACCTCTTTACTTGCAATTAACCAACAAACAAAACCATCCACCCTTGAGGACAGCAGGCCACGGCCTTGGGGCTGTTAAGGGAGGCTTTTTGACTTCACATTTTCATTACAACTCATTTGCATTTCTCTCTCAAATTCACACACACAAACTTACTTCCATTTTCTCTCAAATTCTCTCTAATTCTTGTAAGTTAACTTGAAGTTTTTCTTCTTCTTTTTCCTCTTGTATAAACTGATTTCATAGACTTTCATCATCATCATTTGTTGTTCTTTGTTGTTTAAAAGTTACTTGTCTTTGATTTCTTGTCAATTACTAGTTGTTATTTACTTACTTACTTGTTATTCTTTACTAGTTACAAGATCAAACTTTCTAGTTTTGATTCTTCATAATATCTTGTATTTATCAAGAACATCCAAGAACATAATCTATCTAGTTATGTTCTACATATTTTGTTTCAAAAGATTTAAAGTTTATAATCTTTAATTTTTGTTACTTGTGTTCTTGTTTGATGTATGTTACTAGAATACCACCTTCATGGTTGGTTTAGGCTTATCATTCATTTTCTTTATTTTTAGTTGCTTACTACACATTTGAACAAGGACATGAAACCAACAAGAGCTTACACTTTGGTGCAAGTATCATGGATCCAACACTTGGTTGTGATCTTTCTTAGTGTTCATGAACTTGTTCCTAAACTTACATGTAACCTTGGTTCATCAAACACTTACAACACTTGCACTTGAGTTATGATGGACAAACCTTGGTCAAAATGATGTTAACACATCAACGAGTTGTACACTTGAAGCTATACGCATCAAGGATGAGAACCGTGATGAACATCAAGCACCGAGACAACCGGAACTCTTCAAAACTTACTGTTTCTGTCCAAATGTTTCTGACCTACTGCTTCTGGAACAGACCAGTAGACCTGGGCTGTTCTAACCTTGATTTTTAGATAGAACTTTTCGAGTAGATAACTTTTCATATAGGACTCGTCTTAATCCGAGTTACGGTTTAGGATTTACGGCCCTCCGATCGTTACCATGTCCTTTAACGTTGTGCAGAAATTTCTGACCTACTCGCACTTAGACCGTCGCCACGGTCAAACCAAGACGAGTTTGCTTCTGTAAATTTTACCACACTTAAGGGACTCATAGACGGAGCCATGACCACTGGTCTCACCTTAATTCAGTAAGGGTAGAGGCCGTGGTGACTGACCGAAGTCAGCCTTTGTTTTAAACGACTTTCATAAACGAGTCTTACTTGTTACCTTTTGTTTAATGATGATTGATGATGACCCTTATGACCTAAATTACGTACTTGTAAACCTTTTGAGACGACTTATTGACTTAGTGCTATTTGACTTAGGTTGAGGACGTTTGGACCGTTACTTGCACACCACTTTCCGACTACTACCTTACCATTACTACTAATCATTGTGAGTTATAGCATTCCCTTTTTACTTTAACTTATTTTGGGAACTGAGAATACATGCGGATTTTATGTTTTACATACTAGGCACGAGTACTTAAACTTATATATGTGTGGGTTATATAACGGCAGAAACATTCCCTTTAGCTCGGTAACGTTTAATCATTGGTTTTTGAACCGTGAACGCGAATCTTAGATATGGATCCATAGGGTTTGACATCCCCACTCGGGCTAGTAGCGCTAGCATTTAACGAGTGTTTAATACTTCGAGGTTATACGCACTTGCCAAGTGCACTTTAAGGGGGTACATTAAACGTTAAGTTAGTTACCGGGTGCCCACGGTTAAGCATATACTTTTACATACTTTTGAAACGCTCGTTGTAGCACTGAAATCTCGTGGCCTACTTACATTATTGTTATACTTAAACTATAGCTCACCAACCTTTGTGTTGACCTTTTTAAGCATGTATTTTCTCAGGTGCTTGAAGTCGCTTCCGCTATCTTACTAGTCGTGCTGTAGAACCCGCTGCCTAGAGTTGTTATCGCATGACTACTTATGTTGCATTCAAACTTTTTACTTATGAACTTACATTATGTAACGACCATTATGGTCACGTACACTTATTTAATGCTTCTACTTAGCGAAGCATACTTTTGATTTGTAAAACAATTGACGTATGTTATGACGTCACCTTTATTTATGAATGTAAACTCTGTTTTGAAAACGCATATAGTACTTAACCTTGTAATGATCCTGTTGTTGATGGTCCGTACATGATGATTTAGTACGGGGCGTCACATTTGGTATCAGAGCATTGGTTGTAGGGAATTAGGATGCATTAGTGAGTCTAAGACCGACCCGAGTAGGATTCACTAATAGGGCTAATCTACAACTTGTTAGTTTACTTGTTTCCGCTGAACTTGCTGCATGCTGCTGCTTACTGTTACTGCTATATGCCGTATGCTACTACATGATTTCACTACTGCATGCTATTACTTGCTTTCGATTGCATGCTAGTTTCGTACGATTACTGATATTGCCATGCTACTTATTGTTATACATGAATTAAACTGTTGGCCTATTATTTGCTTGCTTTATGACATACTGACATGGAAAATTTATTTTTCCTTGTTCAGATGTCGGACGTTCCACCTACTGACATCCCGAGCGGCTCAGGCCCCGTTGTTCCTCCCACTGCTGCACCTGTTGCTGCTGCTGCTGCTGCTGACATTCCGGCCCCGACACCCACTGGCGACCCCGGCGCCTCTAGTTCTGGAGCTAGCTCTAGTGTGCCTATCCCGGCGTCTTCTTCCAGACCCCTGAGGCAACTGGCTCGCATTGGTGGCATGGAGATCCCCGCGGAGTTCGGGGAAGGACCCTTCCGTAATCACTTTCGCACACCTTGCCGACGCACTGCCGACGGCCGCTTAGCCGTGATTACGCCAGGCCGACACCGACAGATGTTGGCCGCTTTCGGATATGTTGAGCCACCCGCGCCACCACCGCATGATTCAGACGACGGTTCTTCCACCGATGCTTCTTCAGACGACACCTCATCTGACGACTCCAGTGATGAGGAGGATCCCGCTGACCGACCGATTCAGGCACCTTCTACCCCGCCAAAGAAGCGGTATCGCTTCGCTGGCATAATTCCTGGTCGTACTGTCACTGACGCTTATGGTCGGCGTCGTAGGATCACTGCTCGTAAACGGCTGGTGCCGTACCCCGCCGACCCACTGATATTACCGTCTCCACCCAGAGCCGGACCATCCACTTCAGCACCACCGGCTCCACCTGCACCGCCAGCACCACCTGCCCCACCATCTTCCTCTAATGAGGAAATGAGGCGGGAGATTGAGATTCTCCAGACTCGAGTTACTGAGCTCGAGGAGCAGATGGCTCATGTTTTGGACATCTTGTACCCACCATCGCCGTAGGACTTTGTACTAGATTCTGTATTGTAATCTCTTTTGTAATTTCATATTTCACTTATGTAATGTACGAACTTATTGTAATGTATGAACTTATTATCATTAATGAATGGAATTTGTGTTGTTACTTTGTGCGCAAGTGTTCTATTTACATTATCATATCATGGTTTTGTGGTACTTATATATGCTTGCATTACTTAATCAACATGTGTTGTGCTGTTTTCATGTTGGTTGTTATATACTATATTATTATTATTTGCATAATGGATTTTGACTTGAGTCAAAATGTTTGTATAGAACATCATGGCCAACGGGAGATCTATCCCCACCGCGGCACAAATTGAAGAAATGATTAACGAGCGAGTCGCTGCTGCACTAGCTGAAAGACAACCCCAAGTTCCACCACCACCACCTGTCAATCCACCTGTCGTCCGAGATGGGTGTACTTACAAGGAATTCCAAAACTGCAAGCCACACTACTTCAGTGGCACTGAGGGACCCGTCGGTCTCACCAGATGGTTCGAAAAGTTGGAATCGGTATTCAGGGTTAGCAATTGTTCTGAGGCTAACAAAACGAAATTTGCATCTTGCACGCTGTCTGATGGTGCGCTCACATGGTGGAATACCATGGCCCAAGCGAAAGGAATTGATGAGGCGTATGCTACGCCTTGGGAAGAATTTAAATGTGTTATGATCGAGGAATACTGTCCGAGAACCGAGATTCAAAAGATGGAAATCGAATTTATGCAATTGAAGACCGTAGGGAACGACCTTAACAGCTACAACCGTAGGTTTTTGGAATTGGCTCTTATGTGTCCAACCATGGTCACCCCCGAATTTAAGCGTTTGGAGAAATACTTCTCGGGACTTCCTAAGTCCATCAAGGGTAATGTTACCTCATCCAAGCCACCAAGTGTTCCCGAAGCAATGCGCATGGCGCATACTCTCTTAAATCAAATCATCCTTGACGAGCCGGAGAAGGCTAAGTTTGAAACTGTTAGTGGTGAAAAGAGGAAGTGGGACAACAACCACAACAACAACAGGGGTAGGAACTATGATCAAAACCCGGCAAAGCGACATGAAGGGTTTAGGCAAAACAACAACATGCACAACAACAACACCAACCCCAACAACAACAACCGCACCAATCCGAACTACAAAGGAACCCTACCACAATGCAATAGGTGCTACAAGCACCACACTGGGTATTGCAATGTTATCTGTGAGAAGTGCCAACGATCTGGACATGTTGGCAAGGATTGCAAGGTTACCACTTTGAATGTGAAGCCAAACCACAACAACAATGGGCCTAAGAAGTGTTATGAATGTGGAAAGACGGGCCATTTCAGAAACGAGTGTCCTAACAAGCGTAAGGATGGCGGACCACCGCGTGCTAGAGCCTTCAACGTTAATGCAAGGGACGCTCGCGACAACCCCGACTTGGTGACAGGTATATTCAAGATCAACAATCTTTTAGCTTCTGTCCTATTTGATACTGGTGCCGATAGGAGCTATGTGTGTAGACATTTTTGTGATAAGTTAGATTGGTCGTTAGTTCCCTTAAAGGAAAGTTTGCTTGTCGAGGTAGCCAATGGAAAACTTGAAAAGGTTGACCATATTAGTCGTGGAGCTATTATCAACATAGCTGGTGCAGATTTCGAAATTGATTTGATACCTATCAAACTGGGAAGTTTTGACGCGATCGTCGGTATGGATTGGTTGAGCAAGATAAAGGCCGATGTTATCTGTGGAGATAAAGCACTTCGCATACCACAAGGAGATGGTGAACCACTGGTTATCTATGGAGAGAGATGTACCTCGAAGTTGAACCTCATTAGTTGCGTGAAAGCGCAAAAGATTATGAAGAAGGGACGCTTTGCTGTCCTAGCACATGTGAAAGCGGTAGAAACTGAGGTGAAGAACGTGAACGACGTTCGAATTGTGAACGAGTTTTCCGATGTCTTTCCCGAAGAACTGCCTGGATTACCGCCACCGAGGGCAGTAGAGTTTCAGATTGACTTAGTGCCAGGAGCTGCACCTGTAGCTCGCGCACCTTATAGACTCGCACCTTCCGAGATGCAAGAATTACAGAGTCAACTACAAGAGCTATTAGATCGAGGGTTTATCCAACCAAGCTTCTCACCTTGGGGCGCACCTGTGTTGTTTGTAAAGAAGAAGGATGGATCCTTCCGTATGTGTATCGACTACCGTGAACTCAACAAATTGACTATCAAGAATCGATATCCTCTTCCACGAATTGATGATCTTTTTGATCAACTACAAGGATCGAGCGTTTATTCAAAGATCGATTTGCGATCCGGATATCACCAGCTGAGGGTGAAGGAAAGTGACGTGATGAAAACTGCATTCAGGACCCGTTATGGTCATTATGAGTTCCTCGTGATACCATTCGGTTTGACAAATGCACCTGCCGTGTTCATGGATCTCATGAATCGTGTCTGCAAGCCTTACTTGGATAAGTTTGTTATCGTCTTCATAGATGATATCCTCATCTACTCTAAGAGCGAAGAAGAACATGAGCAACACCTTCGGCTAGTGCTTGAACTCTTAAGACAAGAGCAACTTTACGCCAAATTCTCCAAGTGTGAATTTTGGTTGAAGGAAGTACAATTTTTGGGTCATGTTGTAAGCGACCAGGGTATCAAAGTTGATCCCGCCAAGATTGAAGCCATCAGCAAGTGGGAGACCCCCACTACTCCAACGCATATTCGCCAATTTCTAGGTCTCGCCGGTTATTATCGAAGGTTTATCGAAGGATTTTCTCTGATTGCGCGTCCTTTGACCGCACTGACTCACAAGGGCAAGAAGTTCATTTGGGAACCCACACACGAATCAGCATTCCAAACTTTGAAGAAGAAGTTAACCTCCGCACCTATCCTATCACTTCCTGAAGGCAGTGACGACTTTGTTGTTTATTGCGATGCATCGAAGAGTGGTTTTGGTTGTGTACTGATGCAACGATCAAAGGTTATTGCCTATGCCTCCCGCCAATTGAAGATTCACGAGCGAAACTACACTACACATGATCTTGAACTTGGAGCCGTTGTCTTTGCACTCAAATTGTGGAGACATTATCTGTATGGAACTAAGAGCACTATCTTCACCGATCACAAGAGTCTCCAGCACATCTTCGATCAGAAGCAATTGAATATGAGACAGCGTCGATGGATCGAGACGCTCAACGACTACGATTGTGAACTCCGTTATCACCCTGGCAAGGCCAATGTTGTAGCTGACGCTTTAAGCCGAAAGGAGAGGACGGCACCTCTCCGTGTTAGGGCTCTGAACATCACCATCCATTCGAACCTCAACAACCAGATCAGAGTAGCCCAAGTTGAGGCTCTCAAGGAGGAGAACATATCTCACGAGCATTTGAACATACTTGTCTCCCGATTCGAGGTTAGAGAGTCTGGACTCCGATGTTATGCCGGAAGAATTTGGGTACCTTACTATGGAGATCTACGAAGCCTGATACTTGATGAAGCACACAAATCGAGATATTCAATTCACCCCGGTGCAGGTAAGATGTACCACGACCTTAAAGAACAGTATTGGTGGCCGAATCTTAAGAAGGACGTTGCGACTTATGTTGGCAAGTGTTTGACTTGCTCGAAGGTTAAAGCCGAACATCAGAGACCTTCTGGGTTACTTCAACAGCCGGAAATCCCACAATGGAAATGGGAAAGGATCACAATGGATTTCATTACTAAGCTGCCGAAGACGGTGGGCGGATGCGATACTATTTGGGTTATTGTTGACCGCCTCACCAAATCTGCACACTTCCTAGCGATGAAGGAAACTGATACAATGGAAAGACTTGCTCAGCTGTACATCAAAGAGGTTGTATCTCGTCATGGTGTACCTTTATCAATCATCTCCGATCGTGATCCCCGTTTTGCTTCCAGATTTTGGCGTTCTTTGCAAGAAGCCATGGGAACTCGTCTTGACATGAGTACTGCTTATCATCCTCAGACTGACGGGCAAAGTGAGCGAACGATTCAGACCTTGGAGGACATGCTGCGTGCATGTGTCATTGATTTTGGAAAGGCCTGGGAAAGGCATTTGCCACTCGCCGAATTCTCGTACAACAACAGTTATCACTCAAGCATTAATGCTGCACCTTTTGAAGCATTGTATGGTCGTAAGTGCCGATCTCCTATTTGTTGGGCCGAAGTAGGCGAAAAGCAAATCACCGGACCCGAGGTAGTCCACGAAACCACGGAGAAGATTGCTCAGATCCAAGCTAGACTTAAGACTGCCCGTGATCGCCAAAAGAGCTATGCCGATCTTAAACGGAAAGATTTTGAATTTAATGTTGGTGATCGTGTAATGTTGAAGGTTGCACCTTGGAAGGGTGTGATCCGTTTTGGAAAACGTGGAAAGTTGAACCCACGATACATTGGTCCATTCGAGATCTTGGAACGTGTTGGACCAGTTGCATACCGTTTGGATCTACCAGCACAATTGAGCTCAGTTCATCCTACCTTCCACGTGTCAAACTTGAAGAAGTGTCTTGCTGCACCCGAACTCATCATACCATTGGAAGAACTTACTATTGATGACAAACTCCACTTTGTGGAGGAACCTGTTGAGATTATGGATCGTGAGATCAAAACCTTGAAACGCAACAAGATTCCGATTGTACGAGTACGATGGAATGCCAAACGAGGACCTGAGTTTACTTGGGAACGAGAGGATCAAATGATGCGGAAATATCCCCATCTTTTCCCGA
Source organism: Rutidosis leptorrhynchoides (assembly GCF_046630445.1). Lineage (NCBI taxonomy): Eukaryota > Viridiplantae > Streptophyta > Magnoliopsida > Asterales > Asteraceae > Rutidosis > Rutidosis leptorrhynchoides. The sequence goes on from NC_092337.1 coordinate 247,958,047, forward strand.
CTCCTCCATCTACTTCAGCTTAAATTTCGGGACGAAATTTTCTTTAACAGGTGGGTAATGTAACGACCCTGGTTTTTCCAACGTTATTTATTAATAATTATTATTATTAATACGTGTGATTAATCGAATGTATGTTATTACATCTACATGTTGCTTTAATTGCCCGTACTCGAACTTTAAATGCCCGAAACGTCTTTGTGACACCCGGAACTTGCACGAATAATATTTTAAGATATTATTTACATTCATGATTAATTTTATTAATCATTTTAATTAACTAAGGTGATAGGTTAATTACTTGGGCTTTATTTGGTTTAACTTGGGATTTATTGAACTTGGGCTTTAATTAATGAAGTGGACTCTTGACTTGGGTTTCCAAGCCCACCCTACTTATATTAGTGGACCTTTAGCCCAACTCTTACAAGTGTAAGTATCACTTAGAACTCAAACTAGTTAGTTACCTTCTTAAGGAATATAGTTGGCTCATTATCCCCATGTAAACCCATTCTTTAACCAACTTTACACCTCTTTACTTGCAATTAACCAACAAACAAAACCATCCACCCTTGAGGACAGCAGGCCACGGCCTTGGGGCTGTTAAGGGAGGCTTTTTGACTTCACATTTTCATTACAACTCATTTGCATTTCTCTCTCAAATTCACACACACAAACTTACTTCCATTTTCTCTCAAATTCTCTCTAATTCTTGTAAGTTAACTTGAAGTTTTTCTTCTTCTTTTTCCTCTTGTATAAACTGATTTCATAGACTTTCATCATCATCATTTGTTGTTCTTTGTTGTTTAAAAGTTACTTGTCTTTGATTTCTTGTCAATTACTAGTTGTTATTTACTTACTTACTTGTTATTCTTTACTAGTTACAAGATCAAACTTTCTAGTTTTGATTCTTCATAATATCTTGTATTTATCAAGAACATCCAAGAACATAATCTATCTAGTTATGTTCTACATATTTTGTTTCAAAAGATTTAAAGTTTATAATCTTTAATTTTTGTTACTTGTGTTCTTGTTTGATGTATGTTACTAGAATACCACCTTCATGGTTGGTTTAGGCTTATCATTCATTTTCTTTATTTTTAGTTGCTTACTACACATTTGAACAAGGACATGAAACCAACAAGAGCTTACACTTTGGTGCAAGTATCATGGATCCAACACTTGGTTGTGATCTTTCTTAGTGTTCATGAACTTGTTCCTAAACTTACATGTAACCTTGGTTCATCAAACACTTACAACACTTGCACTTGAGTTATGATGGACAAACCTTGGTCAAAATGATGTTAACACATCAACGAGTTGTACACTTGAAGCTATACGCATCAAGGATGAGAACCGTGATGAACATCAAGCACCGAGACAACCGGAACTCTTCAAAACTTACTGTTTCTGTCCAAATGTTTCTGACCTACTGCTTCTGGAACAGACCAGTAGACCTGGGCTGTTCTAACCTTGATTTTTAGATAGAACTTTTCGAGTAGATAACTTTTCATATAGGACTCGTCTTAATCCGAGTTACGGTTTAGGATTTACGGCCCTCCGATCGTTACCATGTCCTTTAACGTTGTGCAGAAATTTCTGACCTACTCGCACTTAGACCGTCGCCACGGTCAAACCAAGACGAGTTTGCTTCTGTAAATTTTACCACACTTAAGGGACTCATAGACGGAGCCATGACCACTGGTCTCACCTTAATTCAGTAAGGGTAGAGGCCGTGGTGACTGACCGAAGTCAGCCTTTGTTTTAAACGACTTTCATAAACGAGTCTTACTTGTTACCTTTTGTTTAATGATGATTGATGATGACCCTTATGACCTAAATTACGTACTTGTAAACCTTTTGAGACGACTTATTGACTTAGTGCTATTTGACTTAGGTTGAGGACGTTTGGACCGTTACTTGCACACCACTTTCCGACTACTACCTTACCATTACTACTAATCATTGTGAGTTATAGCATTCCCTTTTTACTTTAACTTATTTTGGGAACTGAGAATACATGCGGATTTTATGTTTTACATACTAGGCACGAGTACTTAAACTTATATATGTGTGGGTTATATAACGGCAGAAACATTCCCTTTAGCTCGGTAACGTTTAATCATTGGTTTTTGAACCGTGAACGCGAATCTTAGATATGGATCCATAGGGTTTGACATCCCCACTCGGGCTAGTAGCGCTAGCATTTAACGAGTGTTTAATACTTCGAGGTTATACGCACTTGCCAAGTGCACTTTAAGGGGGTACATTAAACGTTAAGTTAGTTACCGGGTGCCCACGGTTAAGCATATACTTTTACATACTTTTGAAACGCTCGTTGTAGCACTGAAATCTCGTGGCCTACTTACATTATTGTTATACTTAAACTATAGCTCACCAACCTTTGTGTTGACCTTTTTAAGCATGTATTTTCTCAGGTGCTTGAAGTCGCTTCCGCTATCTTACTAGTCGTGCTGTAGAACCCGCTGCCTAGAGTTGTTATCGCATGACTACTTATGTTGCATTCAAACTTTTTACTTATGAACTTACATTATGTAACGACCATTATGGTCACGTACACTTATTTAATGCTTCTACTTAGCGAAGCATACTTTTGATTTGTAAAACAATTGACGTATGTTATGACGTCACCTTTATTTATGAATGTAAACTCTGTTTTGAAAACGCATATAGTACTTAACCTTGTAATGATCCTGTTGTTGATGGTCCGTACATGATGATTTAGTACGGGGCGTCACACATTGCGTAAAATAGCATTTGGGTTCCCCGCAATATATGCGTCAAAGTAAACACATCGTAACTTATGGATTTCCCAACGTGATATCCCCCATCTTTCGAACGAAAGCCTTTTATAAACCAAGGCATTCTTGGAACGTTCTTTGAATGTCTTACAACCTGATCTCGCCTTAAATAGTTGTGCCAAAGAATTCTGACCGACTCTAGACAAGATTTCATCAATCATGTCTCCTGGTAGGTCTCTTAAAATATTGGGTTGTCTATCCATTTTGTGTTTTTATACTGTAAAATAGACAAGAGTTAGATTCATAAAAAAAAATACTTATTAATACAAACAATTTTTACATATATCATAAAGCATAAGCACACTATATTACATATATTACACCACACGAATACAACTATCTTATTCCGACTCGCTCGTTTCTTGTTATTCGGTTTTGGTTCGTTTTGCCAAGTTTCTAGGGATATATGATGTTCCCCTAATGCGAGCCGTCGTTTTCCACATTGGTTTAGAAAAACCTGGTGGTTTAGAGGTTCTCGGGTCATTGTTACAACTTAAGGACTTCGGGGGTTGACGATACATATAAAGTTCATCGGGGTTGGAATTAGATTTCTCTATTTTTATGCCCTTTCCATATTATTATATTTTGCCTTTTTAAATTCAGTTGGGGTAATTTCTATAACATAATCGGAATTCTCGTCGGAATCCGATTCATCGGAGAATTGGAAATCCTCCCAATATTTTGCTTCCTTGGCGGAAACACCATTGACCATAATTAACCTTGGTCGGTTGGTTGAGGATTTTCTTTTACTTAACCGTTTTATTATTTCCCCCACTGGTTCTATTTCTTCATCCGGTTCCAATTCTTCTTCCGGTTCCGATTCTTCTTCCGGTTCCGACTCTTCTTCCGGTTCCTCTTCGGGAACTTGTGAATCAGTCCATGAATCATTCCAATTTACATTTGACTCTTCAATATTATTAGGTGAGTCAATGGAACTTGTTCTAGAGGTAGACATCTATCACATAATATCAAACGCGTTAAGAGATTAATATATCACATAATATTCACATGTTAAAAATATATAGTTTCCAACAAAATTTGTTAAGCAATCATTTTTCAAGTAAACACGGTCGAAGTTCAGACTCACTAATGCATTCTAACAAACTCGATAAGACACACTAATGCAAAATTCTGGTTCTCTAAGACCAACGCTCGGATACCAACTGAAATGTCCCGTTCTTATTGATTAAAAACGTTCCATATTAATTGATTTTGTTGCTAGGTTTTGACGTCTATATGAGACGTTTTTCAAAGACTGCATTCATTTTAAAACAAAACATAACCTTTATTTCATCAATAAAGGTTTAAAAAGCTTTACGTAGATTATCAAATAATGATAATCTAAAATATCCTGTTTACACACGACCATTACATAATGGTTTACAATACAAATATGTTACAACAAAATAAGTTTCTTGAATGCAGTTTTTACACAATATCATACAAGCATAGACTCCAAATCTCGTCCTTATTTAAGTATGCGATAGCGGAAGCTCTTAATAATCACTTGAGAATAAACATGCTTAAAACGTCAACAAAAATGTTGGTGAGCTATAGGTTTAACCTATATATTATCAAATCATAATAATAAACCACAAGATTTCATATTTCAATATACATCCCATACATAGAGATAAAAATTATTCATATGGTGAACACCTGGTAATCGACATTAACAAGATGCATATATAAGAATATCCCCATCATTCCGGGACACCTTTCGGATATGATATAAATTTCGAAGTACTAAAGCATCCGGTACTTTGGATGGGGTTTGTTTGGCCCAATAGATCTATCTTTAGGATTCGCATCAATTAGGGTGCCTGTTCCCTAATTCTTAGATTACCAGACTTAATAAAAAGGGGCATATTCGATTTTGATAATTCAACCATAGAATGTAGTTTCACGTACTTGTGTCTATTTTGTAAATCATTTATAAAACCGGCATGTATTCTCATCCCAAAAATATTAGATTTTAAAAGTGGGACTATAACTCACTTTCACAGATTTTTACTTCGTCGGGAAGTAAGACTTGGCCACTGGTCGATTCACGAACCTATAACAAATATGTACATATATATCAAAGTATGTTCAAAATATATTTACAACACTTTTAATACATTTTGATGTTTTAAGTTTATTAAGTCAGCTGTCCTCGTTAGTAACCTACAACTAGTTGTCCACAGTTAGATGTACAGAAATAAATCGATATATATTATCTTGAATCAATCCACGACCCAGTGTATACATATCTCAGTATTGATCACAACTCAAACTATATATATTTTGGAATCAACCTCAACCCTGTATAGCTAACTCCAACATTCACATATAGAGTGTCTATGGTTGTTCCGAAATATATATAGATGTGTCGACATGATAGGTCGAAACATTGTATACGTGTCTATGGTATCTCAAGATTACATAATATACAATACAAGTTGATTAAGTTGTGGTTAGAATAGATTTGTTACCAATTTTCACGTAGCTAAAATGAGAAAAATTATCCAATCTTGTTTTACCCATAACTTCTTCATTTTAAATCCGTTTTGAGTGAATCAAATTGCTATGGTTTCATATTGAAATCTATTTTATGAATCTAAATATAAAAAGTATAGGTTTATAGTCGGAAATATAAGTTACAAGTCATTTTTGTAAAGGTAGTCATTTCAGTCGAAAGAACGACGTCTAGATGACCATTTTAGAAAACATACTTACACTTTGAGTTTAACCATGATTTTTGGATATAGTTTCATGTTCATAAGAAAAATCATTTTACCAGAAGAACAACTTTTAAATCAAAGTTTATCATAGTTTTTAATTAACTAACCCAAAACAGCCCGCGGTGTTACTACGACGGCGTAAATTCGGTTTTACAATGTTTTTCGTGTTTCCAGGTTTTAAATCATTAAGTTAGCATATCATATAGATATAGAACATGTGTTTAGTTGATTTTAAAAGTCAAGTTAGAAGGATTAACTTTTGTTTGCGAACAAGTTTAGAATTAACTAAACTATGTTCTAGTGATTACAAGTTTAAACCTTCGAATAAGATAGCTTTATATGTATGAATCGAATGATGTTATGAACATCATTACTACCTAAAGTTCCTTGGATAAACCTACTGGAAAAGTGAAAAATGGATCTAGCTTCAATGGATCCTTGGATGGCTCGAAGTTCTTGAAGCAGAATCATGACACGAAAACAAGTTCAAGTAAGATCATCACTTGAAATAAGATTGTTATAGTTATAGAAATTTAACCCAAGTTTGAATATGGTTATTACCTTGTATTAGAATGATAACCTACTGTAAGAAACAAAGATTTCTTGAGGTTGGATGATCACCTTACAAGATTGGAAGTGAGCTAGCAAACTTGAAAGTATTCTTGATTTTATGTAACTAGAACTTGTAGAATTTATGAAGAACACTTAGAACTTGAAGATAGAACTTGAGAGAGATCAATTAGATGAAGAAAATTGAAGAATAAAAGTGTTTGTAGGTGTTTTTGGTCATTGGTGTATGGATTAGATATAAAGGATATGTAATTTTGTTTTCATGTAAATAAGTCATGAATGATTACTCATATTTTTGTAATTTTATGAGATATTTCATGCTAGTTGCCAAATGATGGTTCCCACATGTGTTAGGTGACTCACATGCACTGCTAAGAGCTGATCATTGGAGTGTATATACCAATAGTACATACATCTAAAAGCTGTGTATTGTACGAGTACGAATACGGGTGCATACGAGTAGAATTGTTGATGAAACTGAACGAGGATGTAATTGTAAGTATTTTTGTTAAGTAGAAGTATTTTGATAAGTGTATGGAAGTCTTTCAAAAGTGTATAAATACATATTAAAACACTACATGTATATACATTTTAACTGAGTCGTTAAGTCATCGTTAGTCGTTACATGTAAGTGTTGTTTTGAAACCTTTAGGTTAACGATCTTGTTAAATGTTGTTAACCCAATGTTTATAATATCAAATGAGATTTTAAATTATTATATTATCATGATATTATGATGTATGAATATCTCTTAATATGATATATATATACATTAAATGTTGTTACAACGATAATTGTTACATATATGTCTCGTTTCAAAATCATTAAGTTAGTAGTCTTGCTTTTACATATGTAGTTCATTGTTAATATAATTAATGATATGTTTACTTATCATAATATCATGTTAACTATATATATGTCATCATATAGTTTTTACAAGTTTTAACGTTCATGAATCACCGGTCAACTTGGGTGGTCAATTGTCTATATGAAACCTATTTCAATTAATCAAGTCTTAACAAGTTTGATTGCTTAACATGTTGGAAACATTTAATCATGTAAATATCAATCTCAATTAATATATATAAACATGGAAAAGTTCGGGTCACTACAACTTCTGCAATTCAAGAATGGAGACCAATTTTTTTTTTTAAATTTAAAAAGCTCTGTTCTTGATGAATTCTTTAAAAGCTTCGAATTCGAATGAAACTTTAAATTGTATAAATGTTGTTATGTTAGAAACATTTCAAATAAACAATCTGGAAAGTTTCAGGATCCACTTTTTCTTATCAAGATCGAATTTCTGAGTCAAAGCTTCAAAATTCAAAAAGTCAAAGTTTGTTCTTCATTAAAATTCCAACTTGTTTTGAGATTTCCAGTTAAATTAGGGTTACAGAAAGTTTCTCGGATATAAATACAAACTTGTTCATGTTTTAATCTCTGTCTAAAACTTCCTTAAAATTCAAATTTGGAATTTGAGTTCTTCATCGTTCTCAACAGACTTATTATTATTATTTTTTTTTTAGTTCTCTGATTAAATCAAAACAACTAAACAGATAAAGCACGTTTGAATACAAGTTTTAATAAAAGATAGGATTGGTATTGGATCGATTTAATTTTGGGTATGAAGGAGATGGAATAGCAGATGGATGGAAACGGTTTAATTAACGTTCAATGGTAATAATAATTAGAAAAACAGAAACGGTTTAGTGGTGTTGAGGGATGGACTGGTATGCTGGTAATCCTGGTTCGAACCTTGTTTCTGCCAATATTTTTTTTTATGGAATGAGCTTCATGAGGTAGTTATTACTATTTTTATTATTATTATTATTATTATTATTATTATTATTATTATTATTATTATTATTATTATTATTATTATTATTATTATTATTATTATTATTATTGCTACTATGAATTTTTGTTATTATTATGTAAAAACTTATGAAAAGACTATTATTAATATTAGAAATTGGTAACAACTTATAATTATTAGTATTACTATTATTATTATAATTAATAACATAGGTAATATTATTAGCATTTTTGTTATCGATATAATTATCATTATCATTAAACTAATTTGTAATATTATCATTATTGTTATTATTTGTGTTATAATAATAATAATTATTATTAATATAGGTACAAGTATATTATAATCATTATCAATAATATTATTAAAAGTATTAATAACATTGTTATTATTAATGGTAATTTTATCATTTTAGTATTAATATCATCATTAAAATTATGGTTAAGATTATTATCACTATGAAAATAATACAAATTATTATTATTTTCATAAATATTAGTATTAGTACCTTTTTACAAACAATAAGAATTGTTAATATTAATAAAAAATGTTATTATTGTATTATCACGAATATTATTATGTAAATTACTAAAATTAGTAACATAACTACTATTAGCAGAAAAATTAATATTTTACAAATATAATTATTAATATCATTCTTATTATCATTAATAGAATTATTAATATTTTTATCTCATTAGTATTAAGTATTATAATTACTATCATTTTTACCACTAATAATATTATTTCGGTTTTATTATAATACTATTATTAACAAACAAATGATATATATATATATATATATATATATGTGTGTTAAAAATATATTTAATACGTATAACATAACGAAAATTAATATTTTATATAACAAAATGAATATATGAAATATATATATTATTAATATAAAAAGTATACAACTAATAAATTTATAAATATATCGTTCGATTACAATTGTGTATATTAATAAATATATAATTGATATAGGTTCGTGAATCAAAGGCCAACCCTGCATTGTTCAATATACAAAATACATTTGGTGAGTTTCATTTACTCCCTTTTACTCTTTACATTTTTGGGACTGAGAATACATGCGCTGCTTTTACAACTGCTTTATTAAATGCTTTTGAAATATATTTTGAACTGCGAATACATGAAATGCTTTTATAAATGTTTGACGAGATAGACACAAGCAAAACATTCCTCGAATAAATTATGTGGACATGATAATTGCCACCATTGAATTATGTGGACATGATAATTGCCTCCATTGAATTATGTGGACATGATAATTGCCACCGTTGAATTATGTGGACTTGATAATTGCCACCATTGAATTATGTAGACATGATAATTGCCACCATTGAATTATGTAGACAGGATAATTGCCACCAATTGATGTGAATGCTATGTATCGAGAGAATGATTTTTATACACAGGTTATGTGTATTAGTTTTAGTGCACGAGATATGGGTACGGTTACTAAGATTTATGAAAAGTGGTTTCGTACACGGGAAAGGTGTACTGTATTTAAAAGATATCGCATGTGCATTACAGGTGGGTATAGGATTCGGGCCCATTTGTACCATGCAGGATTTAAATCTTGTGGTCTATCAAAATGATGAATTTTATTGTTTCCAACTGAAATGTCCCGTTCATATTGATTATAAACGTTCCATATTAATTGATTTCGTCGCGAGGTTTTGACCTCTATGTGAGATGTTTTTCAAAGACTGCATTCATTTTTAAAACAACCATAACCTTTATTTTATCAATAAAGGTTTAAAAAGCATTACGTAGATTATCAAAATAATGATAATCTAAAATATACCGTTTACACACGACCATTACATAATGGTTTACAATAAGAACATATTACATCAAAAATAAGTTTCTTGAATGTAGTTTTTATATAATATCATACAAGCATGGACTCCAAATCTTGTCCTTATTTTAGTATGCAACAGCAGAAGCTCTTAATAATCACCTGAGAATAAACATGCTTAAAACGTCAACAAAAAATGTTGGGGAGTTATAGGTTTAACCTATATATTATCAAATCATAATAATAGACCACAAGATTTCATATTTCAATACATCCCATACATAGAGATAAAATTCATTCATATGGTGAACACCTGGTAACCAACATTAACAAGATGCATATAAGAATATCCCCTATCATTCCGAGAAATCCTTCGGACATGATAAAAACGAATTCGAAGTACTAAAGCATCCGGTACTTTGGATGGGGTTCGTTAGGCCCAATGGATCTATCTTTAGGATTCGCGTCAACTAGTAGATCGGTTTACTAATTCTTAGGTTACCAAGCAAAAGGGGCATATTCGGCTTCGATCATTCACTCATATAATGTAGTTTCAATTACTTGTGTCTATTTCGTAAAACATTCATAAAACTGCATGTATTCTCATCCCAAAATATTAGATTTTAAAAGTGGGACTATAACTCACTTTCACAGATTTTTACTTCGTCGGGAAGTAAGACTTGGCCACTGGTCGATTCACGAACCTATAACAAATATGTACATATATATCAAAGTATGTTCAAAATATATTTACAACAGTTTTAATACATTTTGATGTTTTAAGTTTATTAAGTCATCTGTCCTCGTTAGTAACCTACAACTACTTGTCCACAGTTAGATGTACAGAAATAAATCGATATATAATATCTTGAATCAATCGATGACCCAGTGTATACACGTCTCAGGCTAGATCACAACTCAAAGTATATATATTTTTGGAATCAACCTCAACCCTGTATAGCTAACTCCAACATTACTGCATATAGAGTGTCTATGGTTGTTCCAAATAATATATATACATGGGTCGATATGATATGTCAAAATATTTGCATACGTGTCTATGGTATCCCAAGATTACATAATATATTAAAATACATGTATAATAAAATATAAGTTAGCTAGGATATGATTTGTATAGAATTGTTAATATTTCCCGTAGCTACAAAAATAAAAAAATATCCAATCGTGTTTTACCCATAACTTCTTCATTTTAAATCCGTTTTGAGTGAATCAAATTGCTATGGTTTCATATTGTATTTTATGAATCTAAATAGAAAAATTATAGGTTTATTGTCAGAAATATAAGTTACCGGTCGTTTTTGTAAGAGGTAGTCATTTCAGTCGAAAGAACGACGTCTTGATGACCATTTTGAAAAACATACTTCCACTTTGAGTTTAACCATGATTTTTGGATATAGTTTCATGTTCATAAGAAAAATCATTTTTCCAGAAGAACAACTTTTAAATCAAAGTTTATCATAGTTTTTAATTATCAAACCTAAAACAGCCCGCGGTGTTACTACGACGGCGTATGGCTGGTTTTACGGTGTTTTTCGTGTTTCCATGTTTTAAATCATTAAGTTATCATATCATATAGATATAGAACATGTGTTTAGTTGATTTTAAAAGTCAAGTTAGAAGGATTAACTTTTATTTGCGAACAAGTTTAGAATTAACTAAACTATGTTCTAGTGATTTCAAGTTTAAACCTTCGAATAAGATAGCTTTATATGTATGAATCGAATGATGTTATGAACATTATTACTACCTCAAGTTTTGTGGATAAACCTACTGGAAAAGAGACAAATGGATCTAGCTTCAAAGGATCTTGGATGGCTTGAAAGTTCTTGAAGTAGAATCATGACACGAAAACAAGTTCAAGTAAGATTTCCACTCGAAATAAGATTGTTATAGTTATAGAAATTGAATCAAAGTTTGAATATGAGTATTACCTTGTATTAGAAATATATCTTACTGTAAATAAGAAAGATTTCTTGAGGTTGGATGATCACTCTACAAGATTGGAAGTAAGCTAGCAAACTTGGAAGTATTCTTGATTTTATGAAACTAGAACTTTTAGAATTTATGAAGAACACTTAGAACTTGAAGATAGCACTTGAGAGAGATCAATTAGATGAAGAAAATTGAAGAATGAAAGTGTTTATAGGTGTTTTTGGTCATTGTTATATGGATTAGATATAAAGGATGTGTAATTTGTTTACATGTAAATAAGTCATGAATGATTACTCATATTTTTGTAATTTTATGAGATATTTCATGCTAGTTGCCAAATGATGGTTCCAACATGTGTTAGGTGACTCACATGGGCTGCTAAAAGCTGATCATTGGAGTGTATATACCAATAGTACATACATCTAAAAGCTGTGTATTGTACGAGTACGAATACGGGTGCATACGAGTAGAATTGTTGATGAAACTGAACGAGGATGTAATTGTAAGAATTTTTGTTAAGTAGAAGTATTTTGATAAGTGTCTTGAAGTCTTTCAAAAGTGTATGAATACATATTAAAACACTACATGGATATACATTTTAACTGAGTCGTTAAGTCATCGTTAGTCGTTACATGTAAATGTTGATTTGAAACCTTTAAGTTAACGATCTAGTTAAATGTTGTTAACCCAATGTTTATTATATCTAATGAGATGTTAAATTATTATATTATCATGATATTATGATATATTAATATATCTTAATATGATATATATACATTTAAATGTCGATACAACGATAATCGTTACATATATGTCTCGTTTCGAAATCATTAAGTTAGTAGTCTTATTTTTACTTATGTAGTTCATTGTTAATACACTTAATGACATGTTTACTTATCATTTATCATGATTAAACATAGTGTGTCAATATCTTAATATGATTCATATGTATTTAGTAAGAAGTTGTTTTAACGATAATCGTTATATATATCGTTTCGAGTTTCTTAATTCAATAAACTCAATTTTATGTATATAACTCATTGTTAAAATACCTAATGAGATACTTACTTATCATAATATCATGTTAACTATATATATAATCATATATATGTCATCATATAGTTTTTACAAGTTTTAACGTTCGTGAATCACCGGTCAACTTGGGTGGTCAAATGTCTATATGAAACCTATTTCAATTAATCAATTCTTAACAAGTTTGATTGCTTAACATGTTGGAAACACTTAATCATGTAAATAACAATTTCATTTAATATATATATAAACATGGAAAAGTTCGGGTCACTACAGTACCTACCCGTTAAATAAATTTCGTCCCAAAATTTTAAGCAGTTGGAGGTGTTGACGTATCTTCTGGAAATAAATGCGGGTATTTCTTCTTTATCTGATCTTCATGCTCCCAAGTGAACTCGGGTCCTCTACGAGCATGCCATCAAACCTTAACAATCGGTATCTTGTTTTGTTTAAGTCTCTTAACCTCACGATCCATTATTTCGACGGGTTCTTCAATGAATTGAAGTTTTTCATTGATTTTGATTTCGTCCAACGGAATAGTGAGATCTTCTTTAGCAAAACATTTCTTCAAATTTGAGACGTGGAAAGTGTTATGTACAGCCGCGAGTTGTTGAGGTAGCTCCAGTTGGTCAGCTACTGGTCCTACACGATGTATAATATTGAATGGTCTAATGTACCTTGGATTCAATTTCCCCTGTTTACCAAATCGAACAACGCCTTTCCAAGGTGAAACCTTAAGCATGACCATTTCTCCAATTTCAAACTCTATATCTTTTCTTTTACTGTCCGCGTAGCTCTTTTTTCGACTCTGGGCGGTTTTCAATCTTTGTTGAATTTGGATGATTTTCTCGGTAGTTTCTTGTATTATCTCCGGACCCGTAATCTATCTATCCCCCACTTCACTCCAACAAATCGGAGACCTGCACTTTCTACCATAAAGTGCTTCAAACGGCGCCATCTCAATGCTTGAATGGTAGCTGTTGTTGTAGGAAAATTCTGCTAACGGTAGATGTCGATCCGAACTATTTCCGAAATCAATAACACAAGCTCGTAGTATGTCTTCAAGCGTTTGTATCGTCCTTTAACTCTGTCCATCAGTTTGTGGATGATAGGTAGTACTCATGCCTAGACGAGTTCCCAATGCTTGCTGTAATGTCTGCCAGAATCTTGAAATAAATCTGCCATCCTTATCAGAGATAATAGAGATTGGTATTCCATGTCTAGAGACAACTTCTTTCAAATACAGTCGTGCTAACTTCTCCATCTTGTCATCTTCTCTTATTGGCAGGAAGTGTGCTGACTTGGTGAGACGATCAACTATTACCCAAATAGTATCATAACCACTTGCAGTCCTTGGCAATTTAGTAATGAAATCCATGGTAATGTTTTCCCATTTCCATTCCGGGATTTCAGGTTGTTGTAGTAGACCTGATGGTTTCTGATGTTCAGATTTGACCTTAGAACACGTCAAACATTCTCCTACATATTTAGCAATATCGGCTTTCATACCTGGCCACCAAAAATGTTTCTTAAGATCCTTGTACATCTTCCCCGTTCCAGGATGTATTGAGTATCTGGTTTTATGAGCTTCTCTAAGTACCATTTCTCTCATATCTCTAAATTTTGGTACCCAAATTCTTTCAGCCCTATATCGGGTTCCGTCTTCCCGAATATTAAGATGCTTCTCCGATCCTTTGGGTATTTCATCCTTTAAATTTCCCTCTTTTAAAACTCCTTGTTGCGCCTCCTTTATTTGAGTAGTAAGGTTAGTGTGAATCATTATATTCATAGATTTTACTCGAATGGGTTCTCTGTCCTTTCTGCTCAAGGCGTCGGCTACCACATTTGCCTTCCCTGGGTGGTAACGAATCTCAAAGTCGTAATCATTCAACAATTCAATCCACCTACGCTGCCTCATATTCAGTTGTTTCTGATTAAATATGTGTTGAAGACTTTTGTGGTCGGTATATATAATACTTTTGACCCCATATAAGTAGTGCCTACAAGTCTTTAATGCAAAAACAACCGTGCCTAATTCCAAATCATTCGTTGTATAATTTTGCTCGTGAATCTTCAATTGTCTAGACGCATAAGCAATCACCTTCGTCCGTTGCATTAATACACAACCAAGACCTTGCTTTGATGCGTCACAATAAATCACAAAATCATCATTCCCTTAAGGCAATGACAATATAGGTGCCGTAGTTAGCTTTTTCTTCAATAAGTGAAACGCCTTCTCTTGTTCATCCTTCCATTCAAATTTCTTCCCTTTATGCGTTAATGCAGTCAAGGGTTTTGCTATTTTGGAGAAATCTTGGATGAATCTTCTGTAGTAACCAGCCAATCCTAAAAATTGACGTATATGCTTCGGAGTTTTTGGGGTTTCCCACTTTTCAACGGTTTCGATCTTTGCCGGGTCCACCTGGATACCTTCTTTGTTCACTATGTGACCGAGGAATTGAACTTCTTCCAACCAAAATGCACACTTTGAAAACTTAGCGTACAGTTTTTCTTTCCTCAATACTTCTAGCACTTTTCTCAAATGTTCTTCGTGCTCTTGATCATTCTTTGAGTAAATAAGTATGTCATCGATGAAAACAATGACAAACTTGTCAAGATATGGCCCACACACTCGGTTCATAAGGTCCATGAACACAGCTGGTGCGTTAGTCAATCCAAATGGCATAACCATAAACTCTTAATGACCATAACGCGTCCTAAAAGCAGTTTTTGGAATATCATCCTCCTTTACTCGCATTTGATGATATCTAAAATGTAAATCGATCTTCGAATAAACCGACGAGCCTTGTTGTTGATCAAATAATTCGTCAATTCTCGGCAGTGGATAACGGTTTTTGATGGTAAGTTTGTTCAACTCTCTGTAGTCAATACACAACCTAAATGTACCATCCTTCTTCTTGACAAACAAAACAGGAGCTCCCCATGGTGATGTGCTTGGTCGAATGAAACCACGTTCTAATAGTTCTTGAAGTTGGCTTTGCAGTTCTTTCATCTCGCTGGGTGCGAGTCTATAAGGAGCACGAGCTATTGGTGCAGCTCCTAGTACAAGATCTATTTGAAATTCAACAGATCGATGTGGAGGTAGTCCTGGTAATTCTTTCAGGAATACATTGGGAAATTCTTTTGCGACGGTAACATCATTGATGCTCTTTTCTTCAGTTTGTACTTTCTCGACGTGTGCTAGAACAGTATAGCAACCTTTTCTTATTAGTTTTTGTGCCTTCAAATTACTAATAAGATGTAGCTTCATGTTGCCCTTTTCTCCGTACACTATTAAGGGTTCTCCTTCTTCTCGTACAATGCGAATTGCATTTTTATAACATACGATCTCTGCTTTCACCTTCTTCAGCCAGTCCATGCCAACTATTACATCAAAACTCCCTAACTCTACTGGTATCAAATCAATCTTAAATATTTCGCTACCCAGTTTAATTTCTCGATTCCGGCATATATTATCTGCTGAAATTAATTTACCGTTTGCTAGTTCGAGTAAAAATTTACTATCCAACGGCGTCAATGGACAACTTAATTTAGCACAAAAATTGTGATGACCCGGGAATTTCCGACCAAATTTAAACTTAATCTTTATATGATTTCGATACGATAAGCAAAACCTGTAATGTTAAATCTCAAAATTTCTGAACTACTTTTATATATTTAATTAACCCTCGACTGTTTTCGACGATTCACGAACCTTTAATGTATATAGAAATGATTATGTATGTAAATAGTAATATATATTAAATTAAATATGTTACTGAACTATTGTAAGGTAACTTAAAATAACTAAAACTTGTTATTTGAATATATAGTGTATATTAACTATAAATGATTTCGAATATAATTTGTCAACGTTATTAAATTATTAAAGACATAACGTTATACTTTGAGTTTAATAGTTTAATATATATATGTAGTTATCTCTTTAATATCTAAAACATAATTGAATATATATATCGTAGTATCTATATAAATTTATACATGAGTTCTATTCATAATTATTATTAAATTGTAAAATATACATATCAAATATTCAATAAATGTTATCATATAATATAGGATATGGTAATATTATATAATTAATAAAATGTAATATATTAATTGTAATTATAAGTTAAACTTATGACTGTTATACTAATATTATTATTACCTCCATTATTATTACTATTAGTAATATTAATATGAATATTAAGGTTAGTATGAATTACATTATTAATTTCAATATAGTAAATAGATATAAAAAAAATCTGATACGAGTAAGTTGTATTATTATTGCTATTAATACTTTTATAATTGTTATTATTATTATCATTTAAAAATCATTTTTTTTATCAAAGACATTACTAGTACTAATAATTATTAAACCTATAGTATTATTAAAGAAATCATTAGTATTATTATTAATTTTACCATATTATTATTATTAATATTAGTATCATCAATATTATCATTTTTATTTCTAATGTTAATATTATTCAATATTAGAATTGGTATAATTAAGTATTATTATGATTCATTATATATAAAAATAAAGATATATATATGAATATGATATACATATAATTAAATATAAGATTTTTACATAAGTCAGTTAGTCAGTTCCAATCGTTGTCTAATTGCTGTGTAAAGTGTTTGCTAAAGATGCCATTTCGATCCAGTTAACAGAAGGAAAACAAACACAGTTTAAAGTTGATTTTTTTTTTATTTTCTCCTCTGACAGAATATTATGCTGTCGAATAAAATCCAACTACAAAATAAGCTTAATTAAACTATTATAGTGGTATTAACAATCGTTACCCTTTATGCAAACCTCAGCAAAAGTAATTCAATTGAAAACAGAATCAATTAAACCAAATTCTTGAAGAAAAACCATCGAACACTCTGTGCATCCAACTTTTCAGTCAAAATTCAATTTTGAATGAATTTTCAAAATCCTTAAATGCAGAATTGTTAGGAATCGTTTATACAATCTATCTGCAAAATTTCAGGTATTAATTTTCAAAATTGGATACGAATTTTTAAAGTCAAAATTTCAAATTAAAAATTCAAAGTATGTTCTTCGATCAAATTCGAATTTGTGTTTGTGTTTCAAGTTCAATCAACAATCTCAATAGTTTTTAGGAAGGATTTGGAAGATAGTTCGTGAATAAATCTTGATCTAAAACCGAATATAAATCGAAAAACATTTTTTTTTCCTTTCAAGCAGCGTACGCTGCTGCAGTTTTTTTTTTGTTTTAATTTTTATTTTATTTTTATTTATTATATTTTTAATAAAAACATCCCTTATCTAGTTTGAATATTGTCTACAAATTATATATGTTCAAAAACCATTCGATTATGGTTATGATTATGCCTCGGTACAAATTTAATTTTCATGAAGAAGATGAAGATATAAGAAAACAGGATATCGGTTAAATAAAAATGGGAAGGGCATAAATCAGGAAAAACTATTATGGAGGATTGGTTAAAGGGGTGTTGGATGACCAAGAGGTCACGGGTTCAAGCCCGGGAGATGCCAGTCTATATTTTTTAGGGAGCTTATTTCTTAAAGGTAGCCATTTTTATTACTATTACTATTACTATTACTATTATTATTATTATTATTATTATTATTATTATTATTATTATTATTATTATTATTATTATTATTATTATTATTATTATTATTATTATTATTATTATGAGTAAAGTTATTATTATTATTAAGAACATGAGACTAGTTAGTAATAATATTTTTTTATTTAATCATTAGTATTATTGTTATTAAATTCATTATCGTTAGTAGTGAATGAATATTTTTATGATTATTATCAAATGAGTATTACCATTATTATTATTACTATAAAAATTATTATCGTTAATATTAAAATGATTGATAAAAGTATTGTTAACATTAACATTAGTATTGGAACTAAAATTATTAATTTTTTTAATATCACTACTATAGTTAATAAGATTATTATGATTGTTATTAACACAGGTATCATTATTAACAAAACCACTCTAATTATTAATATTATCGTTATTAATAAAGTTATTATTGTTATTATTATTAGTAAATCATTAATATCATAACTATCATAAACGATAAAATTAATATTTTTACAAGTATTATTATTAATATCATTGTTATTATCACTAATAGGGTTATTATTAACATATATATATTATTAACATAAAAATAATATAACTAATACATATATATATATATATATATATATATATATATATATATATATATATATATATATATATATATATATGTTTACAAGTATTATTATTAATATCATTGTTATTATCACTAATAGGGTTATTATTCACATATATATATTATTAACATAAAAATAATATAACTAATACATTTATATATATATATATATATATATATATATATATATATATATATATATGTATATGTGTGTGTGTGTGTGTGTGTGTGTGTGTGTGTTCAATTACAACCGTGAATATTAATAAATATACAAATGATATAGGTTCATGAATCCGAGGCCAACCCTACTTTTTGTTCAATGACATCATATGTATTTTTACTACAGAATACAATAGGTGAGTTTCATTTGCCTTTTTACCCTTTATATTTTTGGGCTGAGAATAAATGCGCAACTTTTATAACTGTTTTACGAAATAGATACAAGTAATCGAAACTACATTCTATGGTTGAATTATTAAACCGAATATTCCCCTTTTTAGTCTGGTAATCTAAGAATTAGGGAACAGACACCCTAATTGACGCGAATCCTAAAGATAGATCTATCGGGCCCAACAAGCCGCATCCAAAGTACCGGATGCTTTAGTACTTCGAAATTTATATCATGTCCGAAGGAGGATCCCGGAATGATGGGGATATTCTTATATGCATATTGTGAATGTCGGTTACCAGTTGTTCAATCCATATGAATGATATTTTTGTCTCTATGTATGGGACGTATGTTTATGAGATTTGGAAATATGAAATCTTGTGGTCTATTAAAATTATGAAATGATTATTTATGCTAAACTAATGAACTCACCAACCTTTTGGTTGACACTTGAAAGCATGTTTATTCTCAGGTACGAAAGAAATTTTCCGCTGTGTATTTGATCATTTTAAAGATATTACTTGGAGTCATTCATGACATATTTCAAAAGACGTTGCATTCGAGTCATTAAGTTTATCAAGATCATTATTAAGTCAATTATAGTTGGATATATTATGAAATGGTATGCATGTCTGTCAACTTCAGATGTAATGAAAGATTGTCTTTTCAAAATGAATGCAATGTTTGTAAAATGTATCATATAGAGGTCAAGTACCTCGCTATGTAATCAACTGTTGGAAATCATTTATAACCGATATGGACTTCGTCCGGATGGATTAGGACGGGTCTTCACAAAAATCTCTACTCATATAGCTTCTATCCGCACCCGAATCAAATAAAACGTAAGCAGATTTATTATCAATAAGAAACGTACCCGTAACAAACTCCGGGTCTTCCTGTGCCTCTGCCACATTAATATTGAAAACTCTTCCGCGGCCTTGTCCATTCGTGTTCTCCTGGTTCAGGCAATTTCTAATAATGTGGCCCGGTTTTCCACATTTATAACAAACTACATTGGCATAACTTTCTTCGACACTACTTGCTCCGCCATTACTCATTCCGACACCATTTGTTCCTTTCGTTCTGTTAACCCCTGGTCCGTAGACCTCACACTTCGCTGTGCTATGACCATTTCTTTTACACTTGTTGCAAAATTTGGTCTAGAACCCCGAGTGATACTTTTCACACCTTTGGCATAGTTGCTTCTAATTGTTGTTGTTGTTGCGGTTGTTATTGTTGTTGGGATGATTATTGTAGTTGCTGTTGTTGTTGTTGTTGTTGGGCCGTTTGTTGTAGTTGCGATTGATGTTGCGATTATTGGGATAATTGTTGCGATTATTATTGTAATTGCTGTTGTTGTTGTATTGGTGATTCTTATCACCGTTTTCCTCCCGCTTTCTTTTGACTTGCTTCACATTGGCCTCTTCAGCCGTCTGTTCTTTAATTCTTTCCTCAATCTGGTTCACTAGTTTGTGAGCCATTCTACATGCCTGTTGTATGGAGGCGGGCTCGTGTGAACTTATATCTTATTGGATTCTTTCCGGTAATCCTTTCACAAACGCGTCGATCTTCTCTTCCTCATCTTCGAACGCTCCCGGACACAATAGGCACAATTCTGTGAATCGTCTTTCGTACGTGGTAATATCAAATCCTTGGGTTCG
This sequence comes from Rutidosis leptorrhynchoides, assembly GCF_046630445.1. Taxonomy (NCBI): domain Eukaryota; kingdom Viridiplantae; phylum Streptophyta; class Magnoliopsida; order Asterales; family Asteraceae; genus Rutidosis; species Rutidosis leptorrhynchoides. The sequence continues at coordinate 247,979,057 of NC_092337.1, forward strand.
TAACCCTCTAAGTTCTGTCTTAAGCTTATTGACCTCGGTTCTGGGACGGTACTTCTCGTTCATCAAGTTCTTGAATGCCGACCACGATAGTGCATACGCATCATCTTGTCCCACTTGCTCTAGATAGGTATTCCACCATGTTAACGCAGAACCTATGAAGGTATGCGTAGCGTACTTCACTTTGTCCTCTTCAGTACACTTACTTATGGCAAACACCGATTCGACCTTCTCGGTCCACCGTTTCAATCCGATCGGTCCTTCGGTTCCATCAAATTCTAAAGGTTTGCAGGCAGTGAATTCTTTGTAGGTGCATCCTACACGATTTCCTGTACTGCTAGATCCAAGGTTATTGTTGGTATGTAGCGCAGCCTGTACTGCGGCTATGTTTGAAGCTAGAAAAGTACGGAATTTCTCTTCATTCATATTCACGGTGTGTCGAGTAGTCGGTGCCATTTTCTTCAAAATACTCAAATGAAACAAGTTAATCATACAGAATATTAAGAGTAGTTAATAGTATTTCGTAGCATAATATGAACTCATTTATAAAAGCTTTTTCTTCATATTAGCATTTTATAAGTTTAAATTCGGGTAGTACCTACCCGTTAAGTTCATACTTAGTAGCTAATATACAATTCAACTACTACAATTCTATATGAAAAACTAATTATAATAATATTTCGCGTTCAAACTTTTATACAATATTTTACAAACTTACAATACCGCTTATTTTACATAAAGCATGAAATATAGCACACAATAACTTTGATACAAGATAGTTGTGAAGATAATTCTAGCTAGTACACAAGTCATTCAGCAAAGGCAATAAAGACACGTAATTCATACGTCCAGAAACAAGTCATGCATTCTGGTTTTACTAGGACTACTTCCCATCCTTGGTCTTGTGGAACATAACCATTATGGCCGTTGATAAGACAGCGTGTTGTAACGTCATCAAAGGGACGAGGGTTACGTAATGACCAACAGTCTCGTAATAACCTAAAAACCTCATTTCTTACCCCAATTACCGACTTCATCACTTGTGGGAACGTTTTGTTTAATAGTTGTAGCCCGATGTTCTTTTTCTCACTTTGGTGAGAAGCGAACATTACTAACCCGTAAGCATAGCATGCTTCTTTATGTTGCATGTTAGCCGCTTTTTCTAAATCATGAAGTCCTATATTCGGATACATTGAGTCAAAATAATTTCTTAACCCGTTGCGTAAAATAGCATTTGGGTTCCCCGCAATATATGCGTCAAAGTAAACACATCGTAACTTATGGGTTTCCCAATGTGATATCCCCCATCTTTCAAACGAAAGTCTCTTATAAACCAAGACATTCTTGGAACGTTCTTCGAATGTCTTACAGACTGATTTCGCCTTAAATAGTTGTGCCAAGGAATTCTGACCGACTCTAGACAAGATTTCATCAATCATGTCTCCGGGTAGGTCTCTTAAAATATTGGGTTGTCTATCCATTTTGTGTTTTTAAACTGTAAAATAGACAAGAGTTAGATTCATAAAAAAATTACTTATTAATACAAGCAATTTTTACATATATCATAAAGCATAAGCACACTATATTACATATATTACACCACACGAATACAACTATCTTATTCTGACTCGCTCGTTTCTTCTTCTTCGGTTTTGGTTCGTTTTGCCAAGTTTCTAGGGATATATGATGTTCCCCTAATACGAGCCGTCGTTTTCCACATTGGTTTAGAAAAACATGGTGGTTTAGAGGTTCCCGGGTCATTGTTACAACTTAAGGGCTTCGGGGGTTGACGATACATATAAAGTTCATCGGGGTTGGAATTAGATTTCTCTATTTTTATGCCCTTTCCCTTATTATTTTCTTTTGCCTTTTTAAATTCAGTTGGGGTAATTTCTATAACATCATCGGAATTCTCATCGGAATCCGATTCATCGGAGAATTGGTAATCCTCCCAATATTTTGCTTCCTTGGCGGAAACACCATTGACCATAATTAACCTTGGTCGGTTGGTTGAGGATTTTCTTTTACTTAACCATTTTATTATTTCCCCCACCGGTTCTATTTCTTCCTCCGGTTCCTCCTCTTCCGGTTCTGATTCTTCTTCCGGTTCTGATTCTTCTTCCGGTTCTTCTTCGGGAACTTGTGAATCAGTCCACTATATATTCGACTCTTCGTTATTATTAGGTGAGTCAATGGGATTTGTGCTAGAGGTAGACATCTATCACACAATATCAAACATGTTAAGAGATTAATATATCACATAATATATACATGTTAATAATATATAGTTTCCAACAAAAATGTTAAGCAATCATTTTTAAAGAAAACACGGTCGAAGTCCAGACTCACTAATGCATCCTAACAAACTCGATAAGACACACTAATGCAAATTTTCTGGTTCTCTAAGACCAACGCTCGGATACCAACTGAAATGTCCCGTTCTTATTGATTAAAAACGTTCCATATTAATTGATTTCGTTGCGAGGTTTTGACCTCTATATGAGACGTTTTTCAAAGACTGCATTCATTTTTAAAACAAACCATAACCTTTATTTCATAAATAAAGGTTTAAAAAGCTTTACGTAGATTATCAAATAATGATAATCTAAAATATCCTGTTTACACACGACCATTACATAATGGTTTACAATACAAATATGTTACATCGAAATCAGTTTCTTGAATGCAGTTTTTACACAATATCATACAAACATGGACTCCAAATCTTGTCCTTATTTTAGTATGCAATAGCGGAAGCTCTTAGTATTCACCTGAGAATAAACATGCTTTAAACGTCAACAAAAATGTTGGTGAGTTATAGGTTTAACCTATATATATCAAATCATAACAATAGACCACAAGATTTCATATTTCAATACACATCCCATACATAGAGATAAAAATCATTCATATGGTGAACACCTGGTAACCGACATTAACAAGATGCATATATATAAGAATATCCCCATCATTCCGGGACAACCTTCGGATATGATATAAATTTCGAAGTACTAAAGCATCCGGTACTTTGGATGGGGTTTGTTAGGCCCAATAGATCTATCTTTAGGATTCGCGTCAATTAGGGTGTCTGTTCCCTAATTCTTAGATTACCAGACTTAATAAAAAGGGGCATATTCGATTTCGATAATTCAACCATAGAATGTAGTTTCACGTACTTGTGTCTATTTTGTAAATCATTTATAAAACCTGCATGTATTCTCATCCCAAAAATATTAGATTTTTAAAGTGGGACTATAACTCACTTTCACAGATTTTTACTCCGTCAGGAAGTAAGACTTAGCCACTGGTTGATTCACGAACTTATAACAATATATACATATATATCAAAGTATGTTCAAAATATATTTACAACACTTTTAATATATTTTGATGTTTTAAGTTTATTAAGTCAGCTGTCCTCGTTAGTAACCTACAACTAGTTGTCCACAATTAGATGTACAGAAATAAATTGATAAATATTATCTTGAATCAATCCACGACCCAGTGTATATGTATCTCAGTATTGATCACAACTCAAACTATATATATTTTGGAATCAACCTCAACCCTGTATAGCTAACTCCAACATTCACATATAGAGTGTCTATGGTTGTTCCGAAATATATATAGATGTGTCAACATGATAGGTCGAAACATTGTATACGTGTCTATAGTATCTCAAGATTACATAATATACAATACAAGTTGATTAAGTTATGGTTGGAATAGATTTGTTACCAATTTTCACGTAGCTAAAATGAGAAAAATTATCCAATCTTGTTTTACCCATAACTTCTTCATTTTAAATCCGTTTTGAGTGAATCAAATTGCTATGGTTTCATATTGAACTCTATTTTTTGAATCTAAACAGAAAAAGTATAGGTTTATAGTCGGAAAAATAAGTTACAAGTCGTTTTTGTAAAGGTAGTCATTTCAGTCGAAAGAACGACGTCTAGATGACCATTTTAGAAAACATACTTCCACTTTGAGTTTAACCATAATTGTTGGATATAGTTTCATGTTCATAATAAAAATCATTTTCCCAGAATGACAACTTTTAAATCAAAGTTTATCATAGTTTTTAATTAACTAACCCAAAACAGCCCGCGGTGTTACTACGACGGAGTAAATCCGATTTTACGGTGTTTTTCGTGTTTCCAGGTTTTAAATCATTAAGTTAGAATATCATATAGATATATAACATGTGTTTAGTTGATTTTAAAAGTCAAGTTAGAAGGATTAACTTTTATTTGCGAACAAGTTTAGAATTAACTAAACTATGTTCTAGTGATTACAAGTTTAAACCTTCGAATAAGATAGCTTTATATGTATGAATCGAATGATGTTATGAACATCATTACTACCTCAAGTTCCTTGGATAAACCTACTGGAAATGAGAAAAATAGATCTAGCTTCAAAGGATCCATGGATGGCTTGAAAGTTCTTGAAGCAGAATCATGACACGAAAACAATTTCAAGTAAGATTTCCACTCGAAATAAGATTGTTATAGTTATAGAAATTGAATTAAAGTTTGAATATGATTATTACCTTGTATTAGAAATATAACCTACTGTAAGTAACAAAGGTTTCTTGATCTTGGATGATTACTTGGAATGGATTTAGAAAACTTGTAAGTAAACTTGCAATCTTGGAAGTATTCTTGATTTTATGAAACTAGAACTTTTGGAATTTATGAAGAACACTTAGAACTTGAAGATAGAACTTGAGAGAGATCAATTAGATGAAGAAAATTGAAGAATGAAAGTGTTTGTAGGTGTTTTTGGTTGTTGGTGTATGGATTAGATATAAAGGATATGTAATTTTGTTTTCATGTAAATAAGTCATGAATGATTACTCATATTTTTGTAATTTTATGAGATATTTCATGCTAGTTGCCAAATGATAGTTCCCACATGTGTTAGGTGACTCACATGGGCTACTAAGAGCTGATCATTGGAGTGTATAAACCAATAGTACATACATCTAAAAGCTGTGTATTGTACGAGTACGAATACGGGTGCATACGAGTAGAATTGTTGATGAAACTGAATGAGGATGTAATTGTAAGCATTTTTGTTAAGTAGAAGTATTTGATAAGTGTCTTGAAGTCTTTCAAAAGTGTATGAATACATATTAAAACACTACATGTATATACATTTTAACTGAGTCGTTAAGTCATCATTAGTCGTTACATGTAAATGTTGTTTTGAAACCTTTAGGTTAACGATCTTGTTGAATGTTGTTAACCCATTGTTTATTATAACAAATGAGATGTTTACATTGTTATATTATCATGATATTATGATATATAATATATCTTAGTATGATATATATACAGTTAAATGTCGTTACAACGATAATCGTTACATATATGTCTCGTTCCGAAATCATTAAGTTAGTAGTCTTATTTTTACATATGTATTTCATTGTTAATACACTTAATAATATATTTACTTATCATTTAACATAATTAACCAAGTGTATCAATATATTAATATGATTCATATGTACCTAGTAAGACGTTGTTATAACGATAATCGTTATATATATCGTTTTCGAGTTTCTTAAATTAATAGTCTCATTTTTATGTATATAACTCATTGTTAAAATACCTAATGAGATACATACTTATAATAAAATAATGTTAACTATATATATAACCATATATATGTCATCGTATAGTTTTTACAAGTTTTAACGTTCGTGAATCACCGGTCAACTTGGGTGGTCAATTGTCTATATGAAACCTATTTCAATTAATCAAGTCTTAACAAGTTTGATTGCTTAACATGTTGGAAACACTTAATCATGTAAATAACAATTTCTTTTAATATATATATAAATATGGAAAAGTTCGGGTCACTATAGCTGGTGCGTTAGTCAATCCAAATGGCATAACCATAAACTCGTAATGACCGTAACGTGTCCTAAAAGCAGTCTTTGGAATATCATCCTCCTTCACCCGCATTTGATGATATCCATAACGTAAATTGATCTTCGAATAAACAGACGAGCCTTGTAGTTGATCAAATAAGTCATCGATTCTAAGTAGTGGGTAACGGTTCTTGATGATAAGTTTGTTCAACTCTCGGTAGTCGATACACAACCTGAATGTACCATCTTTCTTCTTGACAAACAAAACAGGAGCTCCCCACGGATGAATGTGAACGACCTCGAAGCAAAAACTATCACCAAATTATTACTTTATATCCGTTTGAAATAATTTATTAAAACTTAATCAAATATATAATTTATAATTTTCATATAAGTTTATTTATAAGTTTGATATTGATATATTTATGTTTAACATCATATATATGTCATTAATATATAAGTCATATATTTTATATATTTGATTCTTAACAATTTATATTTATGTTTTATAATAATTTCCATAATTTTATTTTATCATAATTTATAATATATATGTCATCATATAGTTTTTACAAATTTTATGGTTAAGTCTATATAATTTTAAATAATTTATTAACAACATATTCGATAATAATCAATATGAACGGGACATTTATAATCAATATGAACGGGTTCTTGTGATTGTAGTATATATAGGTTTTGTTTGGTCAGTAGCATTATGGCGTATGTGTTTAGAGTGTGTGTATGTATATATAAATAATAATTCGAAATATAATTTGAAATATTATATGTTGTTATTATTAAAAATTAATAAAATAAAATAGGATATTATAATAATTATTATTTAAAATATATCTCTATATATAAATAAAGTATATTAAAAAAAATATTAAATGATTGTAATACTCGTTTGATATTCTGATTGATATTAAGCAAGTTAAATTCGAACTTATGTGATTTTAAAGAAAAATGATGATCCAAAAATTAGTTCTATAAATTTTAGGCTCATTAAAAATATATTTAGGAACTATTTGTTGAATTTTAAAACTTTTTATATTTTACTTGGGGTTGGGAGTGAAAAATTAATGTAATTTTTATTTAATAGTTAATGACCGAATTTTATACCATAGTGATCAGAATAAATAAATGGACTTAATTTAAAATTTGGGATTTTAAGGAACACTTTTGTATATTAACTTTTTAGCAATGGACTCGATATAAAGCTCCGTAAATTAAGTAAATTAAGATGTTGACAGAATCAAACAAATGTATGATGGCTTTTCTGTACATAACTTTAACATGTGATTTAATCATTATATCATAATTGGATTATTTTACTGCATGCATTTGTATTTGTATGTATGTCTATATGTTAGCTGCTTATATTTACTTGGAAAGCACAAACTAAACCTTCACAAAACTACACTCGTACAAGGACAACCAACCATCACTCTCATTTAATTCTTTATATTTTTATATCCACACCCACTAGTAAATTCATATCTAGGTACATATACATATAGATACATGAATGAATGAGATGAACTATCACCACCTCAATATTTCCATCGAGCACCATCATTAACCATGACCACCTTTCGAGTCACAATACCACCATCTAACCATCACCTTTAATCCCTACGAGATTCTACTTGATTTGTTGTTCGAACCTCATTCAAACCGAAACCCAGTTGGGTGTTCTTACTACTCGAACCATTGTTATTGTTCAACAAGGAAACCACCTTGTGTTTCCACTTCGGGCTCTTCAATCACCAACACAAACCACACACTTATGTATATTTCTCCTTCTTACTCTTGGAACCCGATCACGACTTATGTTCTTATTTTGATCAAACGACCATCGCCAACAATTCCTGCTACTTCTCTTTTGCTCTTTGTTTTCTCCTCGTCGAATACTAACCCAACACAACAAACCATGACCAACATCGAATATCATCATCACCACCTACTAGTCGACTGCTACTTATTGCTCGTTACTGTTTCCGTGTGATAACCGCCACCTTCACAAATCACCATCTACCTTTAAAACCACGAAGACAATTTCTTGTTGCTACTGCTCGGTTCTATCTCCACCACGAAAGCAAAACTCACATGAATGTTACAGCTTTTCGAAAGCTAGAGCACCATCAAAACAAAAACCCACTTGCTACTCTTTTCTTTCTTTCTGTGAAATAAACGAGCTGAGTAGCTCTTTTATTTGAACAACTATCGACACCCAAAAACAACCCCACTCGGCTCACTTGTGCAATCAAAACAACAATCATACAACCCAAATTAGATCACCCTTTAATGGCTATTGTTTGATCGTTGTTGCAGCCAAGGAACCACCCTACCACCACCATAACAGGTCTTTGATGTACCACCATATATCACCATCTTTGTTAATTCTTTTCACAACAAACAACACCAACACAGACTACCCTCACATATTGTTGTCGTCTATTTTAACTCCTGTTATGAGCTGAACAACCATCAAAACCTTCACCAAACCTAAACTAATTGAACCCCTGCTGCTGCACATTTTCCTTCTGTTTACCTGTTGGAAACAAGACCACTACAACCTATTGAACATCATCAACACAGACCCATACAACCATCACTATTACTTCTAGACCTACAACTTTTGATATTAAAAATCTGTTTCTATTCCCTGTTCAAAAACCGCCATGAACACCACTATCAATATTTAGTCGATTACATATTACTGCTTCCCTATTAATGTTCGATCAGTTAGTATGCTGCTGTAATTCTCTGCTATTCACTACTGATGCTAATAATAATCCAAATTTACAAACAAGTCATTGATTATAGTCGATTACTACCAAACCCTTCAAGAACCCCATTCAATACAATGCGTGTTCGATTCATAAAAAAAAATACAGAATATATATAGAAGGATGAAGGAATTAAGAGAAAATCAAGGAATCAATTATCTATTGCACCAAATAATGAACCAATCACCTGATCGTTTGATAAAGGATGATGATTAACGATAATGAAGAATCGATGACCTGCTATTCACCGATGATTACTGCTTAATCGATTTATAATATTGATGATAATTGTTGATCGATTGAAGGATAAATATTATTATGATAATTATAAATATCTGTATTAATATACTATTATTATTAAAAGGATTTTAGTATTTTTATTTTATTAACAAAATTGTTATTAATATTAATCAATTATATAAAAGTGTATACAAATATATAAATTTGGAATTCAATCAACTTCATATAACTATCGAGCTGCTTTTAATTTGTCCTCCTATCACCTAACTCGTACGAATTTGAATCCAATATAGGAACACTCCAAAAATCAGATAGATATCCATATCTTGTTTTATTATTTTTATATATTTCTGTCCTTGAAAGCCAAACAGGTCGATCAATTTGATTCTATAACTAATGTAATTCTGTAATAAGTGTAACCCATAAACCTTCTACATATTTCCTGTTTTACACCAAAATTTATCAACCTGCAACCAACCTTATGGATTGCTACTGCTTCAGTTTTTTTTTCGTTCCTATTAAACGATCAAACCATCACCACCTTTACTACTTTAAATTGATCACCACCACAACCACCATTTAGAGTACTTTTGTTTTTTTTTCTGTTACGCTGCTATCTCCTATTTCTTTTAAACGCCAACAAACACCAAATCTTCTTTTCACGATCACTCTTGTTTGCAACATTATGAAGATGCATGACTTCTGCTCTCTTCCAAACGTTCTCAACAAAAATGGGTATAAATATTAAGAATATTATTAAAAGCATGATTAGGTAAGAATGAGTGCTCTTCCTTTTCTATATTGATCGACACTTTGGTATAATAAACAACCCCACTTGTTATTTAATACTATATTATCAAATGAGGGCTGGTAATTGTTAGGTCCTATCATTACAAAAGAATTAGGGATGGCGACAGGATGCAATAATTCACTGATATATTAGGATTTAAAAACGCGTATAAAGTATTAGTAGAGGATAAAGTGCTGGTATGGTCAACATCTATCTTCGTCATGTGGGCCGAAAGATTTGTTGGAGATACAATGAGCCGAACCCCACTCAACCTTATATGTCACGTCCCTTTTTTTTTCCTTCCTTAGTTATTTTATTTCCACTAACATAAATTCCATCGATATACGTTTGACAACTTATGTCACGGGTGCCCACGATTTGAATTAAGAAAGGAATAAAGAACCAATATTTTATATATATGGACTTGCATGAGGGGAGGACATAATTGAGTATCCAATGCACAATAGATATTCTAGCCGTTCCACTAAAACAACTAGAAATCAAATCCTTCATTTTCTAATTAATTGGACCGCAGGATACTGAACAGTAGGGCCATGAAGTAATTAAACAGTTGGGCCAAGTCATTTGATATTCCTTAGGGCTGAGAGTAAAGTTACTTTTCCTGTTGGGCTTTTAAACTGAATGGACCGAAACCCAATTCTCTGGTTACTGTTGAGACGAGTGAGGTTAAGGACAATCACGATGATAATTAGATTAAGAGTATGATAATGATGAGATTATGGCATAATAATGATGATATTGTGTTTTAAGCTAAGAAGATAAACAAAACGGGTTGATACATGATATATGATTAACTATGAAATAATTCATGAAAGAAAATAATAATGGATCATTAGTTTAAAAGGTTGCTTGTGAAGTGAGATGTCTCGGGTTCAAACCAGGACTTGGGCATTATTTTTAGGGCTACCTCCTGGAGGTAGTTATTTATCTATTTTTATTATTATTATTATTATTATTATTATTATTATTATTATTATTATTATTATTATTATTATTATTATTATTATTATTATTATTATTATTATTATTATTATTATTATTATTATTATTAAAGATTATTATTATCATTATTATTATTATTGTTAACATTTGTATTAAAATTATTATTAAGATTATTATTAGAATTATCATTAAAATTAAAAGTATCACTTTTCTTTTAAAATATTACTATTATTATTATTACCACTATATTATTATTATTACAAAAAAAGTTAGTCATATAAAAATATACTTATTAAAGCTATATTAATATTTGATAAATATAGATAACCTATAATAAAAGATATAAAAAATAAATAAAATATATATACTTTAAATAAGATTTAGTATAAATTTTAAATATAATTACAACACTAATATATAAATATTATATAGATAGAATTATTTGATTCTATGAGTTAATATATATAATTGATATAGGTTAGTGAATCTGAGGCCAACCCTACACTTGTTCAATATCGTAATATGTATTTTTACTACAAAATACAGTATGGTGAGTTCATTTGCTCCCTTTTAACTCATTAAATTTTTTGGCCTGAGAATACATGCAAATGCTTTATTAACTGTTTTACAATATTTATATGTGTGAGTTCATCTGATTCCCTTTTACTCTTTACATTTTTGGGACTGAAAATACATGCAATACTTTTACAACTACTTTATTAAATGCTTTGGAAATATATTTTAAACTGCGAATACATGAAATACTTTTATAAATGTTTGACGAGATAGACACAAGCAAAACATTCCTCGAATGAATTATTATGCAGACAGAAGTTCTGCGGATTATTATTGAATTATGTGGATATGATAATTGCCACCATTGAATTATGTGGACATGATAATTGCCACCATTGAATTATGTAGACATGATAATTGCCACCAATTGATATGAATGTTATGTATCGAGAGAATGATTTTATACACAGGTTATGTGTATGTTATTTTTGTGCACGAGATATGTGTACGGTTACTAAGATTTATGAAACATGATTTCGTACACGAGAAAGGTGTACTGTATTTAAAATATATCGCATGTACATTACAGGTGGGTATAGGATTCGGGCCCATTTGTACCATGCAGCATTTAAATCTTGTGGTCTATCAAAATGATGAATTTTATTATTTTATGATAAACCTATGAACTCACCAACCTTTTGGTTGACACTTGAAAGCATGTTTATTCTCAGGTATGAAAGAAATCTTCTGCTGTGCATTTGCTTATTTTAAGGACATTACTTGGAGTCGATCATCACTCTGGGATCAAATATTGATGATTTCATCCAGATGGATTAGGACGGGTCATGATACCAACTATCATACCCCGTCCAAATCCATCCGGACGAAGTCCATATCGATTATAAACGATTCACAACAGTTGATTACATCGCGAGGTACTTGACCTCTATATGATACATTTTACAAACATTGCATTCATTTTTGAAAAGACAATCTTTCGTTACATCGAAAGTTGATGACATGCATACCATTTTATAATATATCTAACTATAATTGACTTAATAATAATCTTGATGAACTCAACGACTCGAATGCAACGTCTTTTGAAATATGTCATGAATGACTCCAAGTAATATCTTTAAAATGAGCAATTGCACATCGGAAGATTTCTTTAACACCTGAGAATAAACATGCTTTAAAGTGTCCACCAAAAGGTTGGTGAGTTCATTAATTTAGCATAAATAATCATTTCCATCATTTTAATAGACCACAAGAATTTCATTTTCAGTTCTCATAAATATACGTCCCATGCATAGAGATAAAAATATCATTCATATGGATTGAACACCTGGTAACCGACATTCAAAATATGCATATAAGAATATCCCCATCATTCCAGGATCCTCCTTCAGACATGGTATAAATTTCGAAGTACTAAAGCATCCAGTACTTTGGATGGGGCTTGTTGGGTCCATAGATCTATCTTTAGGATTCGCGTCAATTAGTAGTTCGGTTTACTAATTCTTAGGTTACCAAGCAAAAGGGGCATATTCGGCTTCGATCATTCACCCATATAATTTAGTTTCAATTACTTGTGTCTATTTCGTAAAATATTTATAAAATTTGCTTATGTATTCTCAACCCAAAAAATATAAAGGGTAAAAGGCAAATGAAACTCACAATCCAATATTTTGTAGTAAAAATATTCATACGACGAAACTGAACAATGCAGGGTTGGCCTTGGATTCACGAACCTATATCAATTATATATATTAAAACATATAATAACAATTAAACAAGTTTTTATATATCAATATTAATATACTTAATAATTTGTATGTTATTTTAATAAATATTTTAATTATAACTATTTTATATATTTTAGATAAATAATTAATATTCATATATATATGATTATATTAAAATATATTTATCTATTATATATAACTTAATTAATAATAATAACATTTTATTTAAATCAATATGTAATTATTAATATAGTTAGGATATATGTAAAAATATATTTACAGAAATATCATTTGTTTATAAAAATAAAAATAAAAATAATAATAATAATAATAATAATAATAATAATAATAATAATAATAATAATAATAATAATAATAATAATACTATTTATCATAATCATATTATCATTATCTTTTAAATTTTAACTATATATATACACAAATATGATTATTTAAATATATATTATTTATATTTATAATTCATGTTTACAATTTATAAGTACAATACTTATAGTGTTTTCTCAATCTTATTAAGTTATATATATATACTTATACAAATTAGTTCGTACATATACACACTCGTGCACGTATAACCCTTTTATATCGTATCCATATACTTATTAAAATTTAGATCAAAAGTTTCATCCTACATTTTATTTATAATTGTTTTCTTTATATTAATATTGATCGAGTATATTTATTTATATATATCCATGTAATAATAATAATAATAATAATAATAATAATAATAATAATTATTATTATTATTATTATTATTATTATTATTATTATTATTATTATTATTATTATTATATTTATACCTAAATAAAAAGAAGTTCGCATTTATTGGCGGCTCCCAGTCAGATCGAGATTAGCAAGAGCAAAACGCAGAGAGAAGAAAAAAAATAAAATCATCCTTCAATCGATCAACAATTATCATCAATATTATAAATCGATTAAGCAGTAATCATCGGTGAATAGAAGGTCATCGATTCTTCATTATCGTTAATCATCATCCTTTAACAAACGATCAGGTGATTGATTCATTATTTGGTGCAATAGATAATTGATTCTTTGATTTTCTCTTAATTCCTTCATCCTTCTATATATATTCTGTATTTTTTTTAATGAATCGAACACGCATTGTATTGAATGGGGTTCTTGAAGGGTTTGGTAGTAATCGACCATAATCAATGACTTCTTTGTAAATTTGGGTTATTATTAGCAGCAGTAGTGAATAGCAGAGAATTACAGCAGCATATTAACAGATCGAACATTAATAGGGAAGCAGTAATATGTAATCGACTAAATATTGATAGTGGTGTTCATGGCGGTTTTTGAACAGGGAATAGAAACAGATTTTTAATATCAGATGTTGTAGGTCTAGAAGTAATATTGATGGTTGTATGGGTCTGTGTTGATGATGTTCAATAGGTTGTAGTGGTCTTGTTTCCAACAGGTAAACAGAAGGAAAATGTGCAGCAGCAGGGGTTCAATTAGTTTAGTTTTGGTGAAGGTTTTGATGGTTGTTCAGCTCATAACAGGAGTTAAAACAGACGACAACAGTATGTGAGGGTAGTCTGTGTTGGTGTTGTTTGTTGTGAAAAGAATTAACAAAGATGGTGATATATGGTGGTACATCAAAGACCTGTTATGGTGGTGGTAGGGTGGTTCCTTGGCTGCAAAAACGATCAAACAATAGCCATTAAAGGGTGATATAATTTGGGTTGTATGATTGTTGTTTCGATTGCACAAGTGAGCCGATTGAGGTTGTTTTTGGGTGTCGATAGTTGTTCAAATAAAAGAGCTATTCAGCTCGTTTATTTCACAGAAAGAAAGAAAAGAGTAGCAAGTGGGTTTTTGTTTTGATGGTGCTCTAGCTTTCGAAAAGCTGTAACATTCATGTGAGTTTTGGTTTCGTGGTGGAGATAGAACCGAGCAGTAGCAACAAGAAATTGTCTTCGTGGTTTTAAAGGTAGATGGTGATTTGTGAAGGTGGCGGTTATCACACAGAAACAGTAACAAGCAATAAGTAGCAGTCGACTAGTAGGTGGTGATGATGATATTCGATGTTGGTCATGGTTTGTTGTGTTGGGTTAGTATTCGACGAGGAGAAAACAAAGAGCAAAAGAGAAGTAGTAGGAATTGTTGGCGATGGTCGTTTGATCAAAACAAGAACATAAGTCGCGATCGGGTTCCAAGAGTAAGAAGGAGAAATATACATAAGTGTGTGGTTTGTGTTGGTGATTGAAGAGCCCGAAGTGAAAACCCAAGGTGGTTTCCTTGTGGAGCAATAACAATAGTTCGAGTAGTAAGAACACCCAACTGGGTTTTGGTTTGAATGAGGTTCGAACAACAAATCAAGTAGAAGCTCGTAGGGATTAAAGGTGATGGTTAGATGGTGGTATTGTGACTCGAAAGGTGGTCATGGTTAATGATGGTGCTCGATGGAAATATTGAGGTGGTGATAGTTCATCTCATTCATTCATGTATCTATATGTATATGTACCTAGATATGAATTTACTAGTGGGTGTAGATATAAAAATATAAAGAATTAAATGAGAGTGATGGTTGGTTGTCCTTGTACAAGTGTAGTTTTGTGAAAGTTTGGTTTGTGCTTTCCAAGTAAATATAAGCAGCTAACATATAGACATACATACAAATACAAATGCATGCAGTAAAATAATCCAATTATGATATAATGATTAAATCACATGTTAAAGTTATGTACAGAAAAGCCATCATACATTTGTTTGATTCTGCCGACATCTTAATTTACTTAATTTACGGAGCTTTATATCGAGTCCATTGCTAAACAGTTAATATACAAAAGTGTTCCTAAAAATCCTAAATTTTAAATTAAGTCCATTTATTTATTCTGATCACTACGGTATAAAATTCGGTCATTAACTATTAAATAAAAATTACATTAATTGTTCACTCCCAACCCCAAGTAAAATATAAAAAGTTTTAAAATTCAACAAATAGTTCCTAAATATATTTTTAATGAGCCTAAAATTTATAGAATTAATTTTCGGATCATCATTTATTTTAAAATCACATAAGTTCGAATTTAACTTGCTTGATATCAATCGGAATATCAAACGAGTATTACAATCATTTAATATTTATTTTTAATATACTTTATTTATATATAGAGATATATTTTAAATAATAATTATTATAATATCCTATTTTATTTTATTAATTTTTAATAATAACAACATATAATACTTCAAATTATATTTCGAATTATTATTTATATATATATACACACATATCTATTTACAATTAATTGTTCGTGAATCGTCGGGAATCGTCGAAGGGTAAATGTAGTCATGAAACAGTTTAAAATTTTTAAGACTCAACATTACAGACTTCGCTTATCGTGTCGAATTATTTACAGATTAAGTTTAAATTTGATCGGAAATTTCTGGGTCATCACAGTACCTACCCGTTAAAGAAATTTCGTCCCGAAATTTGAGTGAGGTGGTCATGGCTAACAATAAAAATGTTTTCATAACGAATATGAGTTGATAAATTGAGTTTTATCATCATTGAGTAATATGGATAAAAATAATTCGATTATTCAAAGAGTACGAATGAAGCTATCACCAATTAGTGAAATACATAAGTAAAGATTCATCTTAACTTTTGACAGAGTCAGAGTTGAATTCCGGAATTCAAGGGATTAAGGAAAATCTTCGAAGCCTATAAGATCTGATTCTTTGGGATTTAAGGGATTTAAGATCTCTTTAATTAAATGCGGTCATCTTGCCTCGATTACTCTATCTGATATTTTCACTATAAATTAAACTCTTTCGTTCCATTATTCTCACCATTCCTATACTTTCTTTCTTAGTTCTTACATCCAAAAGATTATGAAAATGTTTAATCCCATTCTAATCCTTGATATTTTCCTAATTATCATTTCTGTCATCCATTTTTTTTTCAATCTTCCACCAGAAAAATCTGTTTACTTTTGCAATTATCTTCGGGTGATACTATTCTTAATTATACCGTGTCTTTATATTGCTATACGTATTAATATCCACGGTTTGTAACCTTCGTGTTGTTATTGGACTTAATATTTTCTCTTATAATTTGGAGATCTTTGCCCTTTTTATTCTCTTCTCAACTTCCAGTAAAGCGAGTAATGGTCCTGAATTCTTAAGTATGGAGTTTCGAATAAACTTAATGTTCTAAGCGAGAAAGAATGTAATAGCACGATTTGATTTGTCAAATTACCAGAATCACTGAGAATAGAACTATCAAAATATATTTTCTTGATATGTTCAGAAGTTAATCAGAATGGAAGAGTTATGTAACATGACACATGATGACGTTATAATCTGTGAATCATCATGTTCCATTTAGAAACTCAGCATGACTTACTGTAATATAATCACGTCGATCAAGTGTCATTATATTATACTAATTCATGCATCAGTTCCCAACATTACTTCAATAACATTCATATTTTAAGCTCAAAAGTTTACAGAATATAGGAACTAACAGTTTCTATATGATGTAACACTGATAGCACTAATAGATTAGTGATTTCAGATAGCATAGTTATGAAAATATCTTCAGAAATATGGAGGATATTTATAATGAAAGATACGATGATATCTTGGAATTTCTAATATCGAAGGGTGGTGAAGAAAATTTGTCCGCAAGAGTTTGGAGTCAGAAGCAAGGTATTCGCTAAAGATTTTATGAGAAACGGAATCATCAAGATTCTTAATGTACAAGTTTAATCCTTGTGATTTGTTCAGAGACTCCTTCGTAGTTAGCTCAATCCGTTTTCCTGTTCTAACTTTTCTGAGCTTTTCCAACGTATCCTTCTTTATCATCAAACTTTTGACTGTTAAGGTCGTTTACAGTTTTTGCTGCTTCATTCAACTTTTTCAAACTTTGAAGTATTGATTCGTAGACTGGGTGCTTTTCAGAATTTCAGAATGAAAGATCATAGTTCTAAGAAATAAATGTTATATGGATACATATAACTGTTGATGTGGAAACGTTGCGAGATTCACAATACAGATTTGCTGATTCCCGGTAATTGGTATGGCAATTCTTGTTACAAGATGCAGATGAGTACATGATGAGACTTCAATAGATAAATATAGTGATTTGTCGGAGAGATTTAAGCCAAGGAGCAACGAGGTTGCTGGTACATCTGTTGGTAATATGGTGGAATATAAAAGGTTCCCCGGTAACAACAAAAGAGCACGCATATATATCAAGATTATAATAAGGTTGTTTCGAACGAAAAGTCGAAGTTGATTTGCTGGAGCTGTGACAAAATTAGCTATCTCGAACAGGAGTTGCAAGATTATTTTCGGTAATAATAACGCCAAAGAAGCTAGCACAGATACGTATTAAACGTTTACTCAGGTTTTGAGTAGTTTCAGGTGCATAACCATATGCAAAAATCTTTCCTTCCGTAGACGAAGTGCGGTTGGTTCAACCTCTCAATTGAGGTATTTTCAAGAATCATAAAAGGTTTGAACGCGGATTGTAATCGTCAAGATACCAATGAGGTTTAAGATGAAATCAAGTGGCAAACTTGAAGAATTGTTTAGTTTCATATTTTATAATCAATATTTTAATTCATTTTAATTGTCCAATGTTATTAGTCCACAGTCGATAGTCCACAGTTGACAGTCCAATAATTTATATATAGTTTAATATATAATACTCGAATTAATTAATACGTATCGTGACTCGTGTACATGTCTCAGACTCGATCACAACTCAAACTATATATATTATTGTAGAATCAACCTCAACCCTGTATAGCTAACTCTCGCATTACTGCATATAGAGTGTCTATCGTTATTCCAAATAATATATATAGATGCGTCGATATGATATGTCAAAACCTAGTATACGTATCCCGATATTTAAAGTGCGTAAAAATAAATAACAGAAATTAAATGACGATAAATAAAATTGCGAGAATGTAAATTGGGATATTTAAATTGCGATAAATTGAATGTAATCAGTTAGCTAGGAACAGTTAGCATGGATTCTTAAAAAAATTTCTCATAGTTAATTTTTTTGTTTCTAACAAATTTTATTTTGTCAGATGTTTTCTTCATTATGCCACTTGTTGGATTCTGATAAATCAAAATCCCAATATGAAATTGGATGAATATGGTTATTCTGTGGTGAACGGATTTGTATATCGGTGGATGAAAGTAGGATAGTAAACGATTGTTGAATCAGCTTCGAAGAATGTACAGTGTAACTTATTAATGTGAAATCTGAATATTCCTCGGGTATTACCTACCCGTTAAAATATTTTCACCATTAACAGTTTGTACAATAAAACTTTTAATTACAATCTTTATGAAAACATATATACATATATTTTCTTCGAACGTAATCATGGATTTAATGAGTCAATGTGATATTAAACTCATCAGATTTACAGCTAGAACTAGAGTACATAATCTCTAAAACATTAGAGATTACATAATTGCCATGAAGGATGAAGATAGTTTATGTAGAACGATTCGTAGATCGATGATTATGCTTGAGGTATAGATTGCGAGGTTGAGACGTGTAATGATGTTGTTGTTATTGGTACTGGTTTATGCTGCTGGTGCTGCTGATGGTGGTATTGTTGCTGTTGGTGCTACAAGTTTTGTTGATGCTGAGGTTGGTGATGATGTTGGTGTAGTAAGTATAGCTTGTAGATCACGCACCATTCTTGTCAGGGTTTCTATCCTACCCTCTATCATTTCTATCCATCCACTAATCTGATTCGATAGATCTTGATTATCAATTCGAAGTTCCCTAACTTCTTCTAATATTCCCCTTCGATTGGTATTCGAAAGTAGAGGTTGAATATTTTCTGAGATTGCAGTAATGCGACCTTCGAGGTGGAAAACTTTAGCGAGTAGGGTGAATACAGTTTTGCGCATAGGTTCACCGGTGAGTACATCGTTTTCTCCGATGTTAGGAGGTAAGTTTGGTTCGCGGTAGGGCTCGCCTTCTTCATTTCTCCATCGAGTAAATAAGTCTCGGACCCACCCCCATCTCCTCCAGAAAGTAAAATAACTAAATGGTTGAGGCACTTCTGGTTCATTGACTTCGGAGTCTGCTTCAATAAACATCTCGAAATCACTTCTGAAACTAATGGAATCCAAATCAATGAAAAACTTCAATTCATTGAAGAACCCGTCGAAATAATGGATCGTGAGGTTAAAAGACTTAAGTAAAACAAGATACCAATTGTTAAGGTTCGATGGAATGCTCGTAGAGGACCCGAGTTCACCTGAGAATGAGAAGATCAGATGAAGAAGAAATACCCGCATTTATTTCCAGAAGATACGTCAACACCTCCAACTGCTTAAAATTTCGGGACGAAATTTATTTAACGGGTAGGTACTATAGTGACCCGAACTTTTCCATGTTTATATATATATATTAAATGAAATTGTTATTTACATGATTAAGTGTTTCCAATATGTTAAGCAATCAAACTTGTTAAGACTTGATTAATTGAAATAGGTTTCATATAGACATTTGACCACCCAAGTTGACCAGTGATTCACGAACGTTAAAACTTGTAAAAACTATATGATGACATATATATGATTATATATATAGTTAACATGATATTATGAAAAGTAAGTATCTCATTAGGTATTTTAACAATGAGTTATATACATAAAATTGAGTTTATTGAATTAAGAAACTCGAAACGAGATATATAACGATTATCGTTATAACAACTTCGTACTAAATACATATGAATCATATTAAGATATTGATACACTATGTTTAATCATGATAAATGATAAGTAAACATGTCATTAAGTGTATTAACAATGAACTACATATGTAAAAACAAGACTACTAACTTAATGATTTCAAAACGAGACATATATGTAACGATTATCGTTGTATCGACATTTAAATGTATATATATCATATTAAGATATATTAATATATCATAATATCATGATAATATAATAATTTAATATCTCATTAGATATAATAAACATTGGGTTAACAACATTTAACAAGATCGTTAACTTAAAGGTTTCAAATCAACATTTACATGTAACGACTAACGATGACTTAACGACTCAGTTAAAATGTATATACATGTAGTATTTTAATATGTATTCATACACTTTTTAAAGACTTCAAGACACTTATCAAAATACTTCTACTTAACAAAAATTCTTACAATTACATCCTCGTTCAGTTTCATCAACAATTCTACTCGTATGCACCCGTATTCGTACTCGTATAATACACAGCTTTTAGATGTATGTACTATTGGTATATACACTCCAATGATCAGCTCTTAGCAACCCATGTGAGTCACCTAACACATGTGGGAACTATCATTTGGCAACTAGCATGAAATATCTCATAAAATTACAAAAATATGAGTAATCATTCATGACTTATTTATATGTAAACAAAATTACACATCCTTTATATCTAATCCGTATACCAACGACCAAAAACACCTACAAACACTTTCATTCTTCAATTTTCTTCATTTAATTTATCTCTCTCAAGTTCTATCTTCAAGGTCTAAGTGTTCTTCATAAATTCTACAAGTTCTAGTTTCATAAAATCAAGAATACTTCCAAGTTTGCTAGCTTACTTCCAATCTTGTAGAGTGATAATCCAACCTTAAGAAATCTTTCTTATTTATAGTAAGATATCTTTCTAATACAAGGTAATACTCATATTCAAACTTTGATTCAATTTCTATAACTATAACAATCTTATTTCGAGTGGAAATCTTACTTGAACTTGTTTTCGTGTCATGATTCTACTTCAAGAACTTTCAAGCCATCCAAGATCCTTTGAAGCTAGATCCATTTGTCTCTTTTCCAGTAGGTTTATCCACAAAATTTGAGGTAGTAATGATGTTCATAACATCATTCGATTCATACATATAAAGCTATCTTATTCGAAGGTTTAAACTTGAAATCACTAGAACATAGTTTAGTTAATTCTAAACTTGTTCGCAAACAAAAGTTAATCCTTCTAACTTGACTTTTAAAATCAACTAAACACATGATCTATATCTATATGATATGCTAACTTAATGATTTAAAACCTGGAAACATGAAAAACACCGTAAAACCGGACATACGCCGTCGTAGTAACACCACAGGCTGTTTTGGGTTTGATAATTAAAAACTATGATAAACTTTGATTTAAAATTTGTTCTTCTGGGAAAATGATTTTTCTTATGAACATGAAACTATATCCAAAAATCATAGTTAAACTCAAAGTGGAAGTATGTTTTTCAAAATGGTCATCAAGACGTCGTTCTTTCGACTGAAATGACCACCTCTTACAAAAACGACTTGTAACTTATATTTCCGACTATAAACCTATAATTTTTCTATTTAGATTCATAAAATAGAGTTCAATATGAAATCATAGCAATTTGATTCACTCAAAACGGATTTAAAATGAAGAAATTATGGGTAAAACAAGATTGGATATTTTTTGATTTTTGAAGCTACGGGAAATATTAACAATTCTATACAAATCATATCCTAGCTAACTTATATTTTATTATACATGTATTCTAATATATTATGTAATCTTGGGATACCATAGACACGTATGCAAATGTTTTGACATATCATATCGACCCATGTATATATATTATTTGGAACAACCATAGACACTCTATATGCAGTAATGTTGGAGTTAGCTATACAGGGTTGAGGCTGATTCCAAAAATATATATACTTTGAGTTGTGATCTTGCCTGAGACGTGTATACACTGCGTCGTCGATTGATTTAAGATAATATATATCGATTTATTTCTGTACATCTAACTGTGGACAACTAGGTGTAGGTTACTAACGAGGACAGCTGACTTAATAAACTTAAAACATCAAAATGTATTAAAAGTGTTGTAAATATATTTTGAATATACTTTTATATATATGTACATATTTGTTATAGGTTTGTGAATCGACCAGTGGCCAAGTCTTACTTCCCGACGAAGTAAAAATCTGTGAAAGTGAGTTATAGTCCCACTTTTAAAATCTAATATTTTGGGATGAGAATACATGCAGTTTTAGGAATGTTTTACAAAATAGACACAAGTAATTGAAACTACATTATATGGGTGAATGATCGAAGCCGAATATGCCCCTTTTACTTGGTAACCTAAGAATTAGTAAACCGATCTACTAGTTGACGCGAATCCTAAAGATAGATCTATTGGGCCTAACAAACCCCATCCAAAGTACCGGATGCTTTAGTACTTCGAATTCATTTTTGTCATGTCCGAAGGATTTCCCGGAATGATAGGGGATATTCTTATATGCATCTTGTTAATGTCGGTTACCAGGTGTTCACCATATGAATGAATTTTATCTCTATGTGTGGGATGTATTGAAATATGAAATCTTGTGGTCTATTATTATGATTTGATAATATATAGGTTAAACCTATAACTCACCAACATTTTTTGTTGACGTTTTAAGCATGTTTATTCTCAGGTGTTTATTAAGAGCTTCCGCTGTTGCATACTATGTAGTGACCCGAACTTTTCCATGTTTATATATATTAATTGAGATTGATGTTTACATGATTAAATGTTTCCAACATGTTAAGCAATCAAACTTGTTAAGACTTGATTAATTGAAATAGGTTTCATATAGACAATTGACCACCCAAGTTGACCGGTGATTCACGAACGTTAAAACTTGTAAAAAAACTATATGATGACATATATATGGTTATATATATAGTTAACATGATATTATGATAAGTAAACATATCATTAATTATATTAACAATGAACTACATATGTAAAAACAAGACTACTAACTTAATGATTTTGAAACGAGACATATATGTAACGTTTATCGTTGTAACGACATTTAATGTATATATATCATATTAAGAGATATTCGTACATCATAATATCATGATAATATAATAATTTAAAATCTCTTTTGATATTATAAACATTGGGTTAACAACATTTAACAAGATCGTTAACCTAAAGGTTTCAAAACAACACTTACATGTAACGACTAACGATGACTTAACGACTCAGTTAAAATGTATATACATGTAGTGTTTTAATATGTATTTATACACTTTTGAAAGACTTCAATACACTTATCAAAATACTTCTAATTAACAAAAATGCTTACAATTACATTCTCGTTCAGTTTCATCAACAATTCTACTCGTATGCACCCGTATTCGTACTCGTACAATACACAGCTTTTAGATGTATGTACTATTGGTATATACACTCCAATGATCAGCTCTTAGCAGCCCATGTGAGTCACCTAACACATGTGGGAACCATCATTTGGCAACTAGCATGAAATATCTCATAAGATTACAAAAATATGAGTAATCATTCATGACTTATTTACATGAAAATAAAATTACATATCCTTTATATCTAATCCATACACCAACGACCAAAAACACCTACAAACACTTTCATTCTTCAATTTTCTTCATCTAATTGAACTCTCTCAAGTTCTATCTTCAAGTTCTAAGTGTTCTTCATAAATTCCAAAAGTTCTAGTTTCATAAAATCAAGAATACTTTCAAGTTTGCTAGCTCACTTCCAATCTTGTAAGGTGATCATCCAACCTCAAGAAATCTTTGTTTCTTACAGTAGGTTATCATTCTAATACAAGGTAATAATCATATTCAAACTTTGGTTCAATTTCTATAACTATAACAATCTTATTTCAAGTGATGATCTTACTTGAACTTGTTTTCGTGTCATGATTTTGCTTCAAGAACTTTGAGCCATCCAAGGATCCATTGAAGCTAGATCCATTTTTCTCTTTTCCAGTAGTTTCATCCAAGGAACTTAAGGTAGTAATGATGTTCATAACATCATTCGATTCATACATATAAAGCTATCTTTTTCGAAGGTTTAAACTTGTAATCACTAGAACATAGTTTAGTTAATTCTAAACTTGTTCGCAAACAAAAGTTAATCCTTCTAACTTGACTTTTAAAATCAACTAAACACATGTTCTATATCTATATGATATGCTAACTTAATGATTTAAAACCTGGAAACACGAAAAACACCGTAAAACCGGATTTACGCCGTCGTAGTAACACCGCGGGCTGTTTTGGGTTAGTTAATTAAAAACTATGATAAACTTTGATTTAAAAGTTGTTATTCTGAGAAAATGATTTTTATTATGAACATGAAACTATATCCAAAAATTATGGTTAAACTCAAAGTGGAAGTATGTTTTCTAAAATGGTCATCTAGACGTCGTTCTTTCGACTGAAATGACTACCTTTACAAAAACGACTTGTAACTTATTTTTCCGACTAGAAACCTATACTTTTTTTGTTTAGATTCATAAAATAGAGTTCAATATGAAACCATAGCAATTTGATTCACTCAAAACGGATTTAAAATGAAGAAGTTATGGGTAAAATAAGATTGGATAATTTTTCTCATTTTAGCTACGTGAAAATTGGTAACAAATCTATTCCAACCATAACTTAATCAACTTGTATTATATATTATGTAATCTTGAGATACCATAGACACGTATACAATGTTTCGACCTATCATGTCGACACATCTATATATATTTCGGAACAACCATAGACACTCTATATGTGAATGTTGGAGTTAGCTATACAGGGTTGAGGTTGATTCCAAAATATATATAGTTTGAGTTGTGATCAATACTGAGATACGTATACACTGGGTCGTGGATTGATTCAAGATAATATTTATCGATTTATTTCTGTACATCTAACTGTGGACAACTAGTTGTAGGTTACTAACGAGGACAGCTGACTTAATAAACTTAAAACATCAAAATATATTAAAAGTGTTGTAAATATATTTTGAACATACTTTGATATATATGTATATATTGTTATAGGTTCGTGAATCAACCAGTGGCCAAGTCTTACTTCCCGACGAAGTAAAAATCTGTGAAAGTGAGTTATAGTCCCACTTTTAAAATCTAATATTTTTGGGATGAGAATACATGCAGGTTTTATAAATGATTTACAAAATAGACACAAGTACGTGAAACTACATTCTATGGTTGAATTATCGAAATCGAATATGCCCCTTTTTATTAAGTCTGGTAATCTAAGAATTAGGGAACAGACACCCTAATTGACGCGAATCCTAAAGATAGATCTATTGGGCCTAACAAACCCCATCCAAAGTACCGGATGCTTTAGTACTTCGAAATTTATATCATATCCGAAGGGTGTCCCGGAATGATGGGGATATTCTTATATATGCATCTTGTTATTGTCGGTTACCAGGTGTTCACCATATGAATGATTTTTATCTCTATGTATGGGATGTGTATTGAAATATGAAATCTTGTGGTCTATTGTTACGATTTGATATATATAGGTTAAACCTATAACTCACCAACATTTTTGTTGACGTTTTAAGCATGTTTATTCTCAGGTGATTATTAAGAGCTTCCGCTGTCGCATACTTAAATAAGGACAAGATTTGGAGTCCATGCTTGTATGATATTGTGTAAAAACTGCATTCAAGAAACTTATTTTGTTGTAACATATTTGTATTGTAAACCATTATGTAATGGTCGTGTGTAAACAGGATATTTTAGATTATCATTATTTGATAATCTACGTAAAGCTTTTTAAACCTTTATTGATGAAATAAAGGTTATGGTTTGTTTAAAAATGAATGCAGTCTTTGAAAAACGTCTCATATAGAGGTCAAAACCTCGCAACGAAATCAATTAATATGGAACGTTTTTAATCAATAAGAACGGGACATTTCAGTTGGTATCCGAGCGTTGGTCTTAGAGAACCAGAAAATTTGCATTAGTGTGTCTTATCGAGTTTGTTAGGATGCATTAGTGAGTCTGGACTTCGACCGTGTTTTCTTTAAAAATGATTGCTTAACATTTTTGTTGGAAACTATATATTTTTAACATATGAATATTATGTGATATATTAATCTCTTAACGTGTTTGATATTATGTGATAGATGTCTACCTCTAGAACAAGTCCCATTGACTTACCTAATAATAATGAAGAGTCAAATGTAAATTGGAATGATTTGTGGACTGATTCACAAGTTCCCGAAGAGGAACCGGAAGAAGAGTCGGAACCGGAAGAAGAATCGGAACCGGAAGAAGAATCGGAACCGGATGAAGAAATAGAACCGGTGGGGGAAATAATAAAACGGTTAAGTAAAAGAAAATTCTCAACCAACCGACCAAAGTTAATTATGGTCAATGGTGTTTCCGCCAAGGAAGCAAAATATTGGGAGGATTACCAATTCTCCGATGAATCGGATTCCGACGAGAATTCCGATGATGTTATAGAAATTACCCCAACTGAATTTAAAAAGGCAAAAGAAAATAATAAGGGAAAGGGCATAAAAATAGAGAAATCTAATTCCAACCCCGATGAACTTTATATGTATCGTCAACCCCCGAAGTCCTTAAGTTGTAACAATGACCCGGGAACCTCTAAACCACCAGGTTTTTCTAAACCAATGTGGACAACGACGGCTCGTATTAGGGGAACATCATATATCCCTAGAAACTTGGCAAAACGAACCAAAACTGAAGAAGAAGAAACGAGCGAGTCGGAATAAGATAGTTGTATTCGTGTGGTGTAATATATGTAATATAGTGTTCTTATGCTTTATGATATATGTAAAAATTGCTTGTATTAATAAGTATTTTTTTTATGAATCTAACTCTTGTCTATTTTACAGTTTAAAAACACAAAATGGATAGACAACCCAATATTTTAAGAGACCTACCCGGAGACATGATTGATGAAATCTTGTCTAGAGTCGGCCAGAATTCTTCGGCACAACTATTTAAGGCGAGATCAGTTTGTAAGACATTCGAAGAACGTTCCAAGAATGTCTTAGTTTATAAGAGACTTTCGTTTGAAAGATGGGGGATATCACATTGGGAAACCCATAAGTTACGATGTGTTTACTTTGACGCATATATTGCGGGGAACCCAAATGCTATTTTACGCAACGGGTTAAGAAATTATTTTGACTCAATATATCCGAATATTGGACTTCGTGATTTAGAAAAAGCGGCTAACATGCAACATAAAGAAGCATGTTATGCTTACGGATTAGTAATGTTCGCTTCTCACCAAAGTGAGAACAAGAACATCGGGCTACAACTATTAAACAAAACGTTTCCGCAAGTGACGGAGTCGGTAATTGGGGTAAGAAATGAGGTTTTTAGATTATTACGGGACTGTTGGACATTACGTAACCCTCGTCCCTTTGATGACGTTACAACACGCTGTCTTATCAACGGCCATAACGGTTATGTTGCACAAGACCAAGGATGGGAAGTAGTCCTAGTAAAACCAGAATGCATGACTTGTTTCTGGACGTATGAATTACGTGTCTTTATTGCCTTTGCTGAACGACTTGTGTACTAGCTAGAATTGTCTTCACAACTATCTTGTATCAAAGTTATTGTGTGCTATATTTCATGCTTTATGTAAAATAAGCGGTATTGTAAGTTTGTAAAATATTGTATAAAAGTTTGAACGCGAAATATTATTATAATCAGTTTTTCATATGGAATTGTAGTAGTTGAATTGTATATTAGCTACTAAGTATGAACTTAACGGGTAGGTACTACCCGAATTTAAACTTATAAAACGCTAATATGAAGAAAAAGCTTTTATAAATGAGTTCATATTATGCTACGAAATACTATTAACTACTCTTAATATTCTGTATGATTAACTTGTTCCATTTAACTATTTTGAAGGAAATGGCACCGACTACTCGACACACCGTGAATATGAATGAAGAGGAATTCCGTACTTTTCTAGCTTCAAACATAGCCGCAGTACAGGCTGCGCTACATACCAACAATAACCTTGGATCTAGCAGTACAGGAAATCGTGTAGGATGCACCTACAAAGAATTCACTGCCTGCAAACCTTTGGAATTTGATGGAACCGAAGGACCGATCGGATTGAAACGGTGGACCGAGAAGGTTGAATCGGTGTTTGCCATAAGTAAGTGTACTGAAGAGGACAAAGTGAAGTACGCTACGCATACCTTCACAGGTTCTGCGTTAACATGGTGGAATACCTATCTAGAGCAAGTGGGACAAGATGATGCGTACGCACTACCGTGGTCAGCATTCAAGCACTTGATGAACGAGAAGTACCGTCCCAGAACCGAGGTCAATAAGCTCAAGACAGAACTTAGAGGGTTACGAACCCAAGGATTTGATATTACCACGTACGAAAGACGATTCACAGAATTGTGCCTATTGTGTCCGGGAGCATTCGAAGATGAGGAAGAGAAGATCGACGCGTTTGTGAAAGGATTACCGGAAAGAATCCAAGAAGATATAAGTTCACACGAGCCCGCCTCCATACAACAGGCATGTAGAATGGCTCACAAACTAGTGAACCAGATTGAAGAAAGAATTAAAGAACAGACTGCTGAAGAGGCCAATGTGAAGCAAGTCAAAAGAAAGTGGGAGGAAAACGGTGATAAGAATCACCAATACAACAACAACAGCAATTACAACAATAATCGCAACAATTATCCCAACAATCGCAACATCAATCGCAACTACAACAAACGGCCCAACAACAACAACAACAACAACAACAGCAACTACAACAATCATCCCAACAACAATAATAACCGCAACAACAACAACAATCAGAAGCAGCTATGCCAAAGGTGTGAAAAGAATCACTCGGGGTTCTGCACCAAATTTTGCAACAAGTGTAAAAGAAATGGTCATAGCGCGGCGAAGTGTGAGGTCTACGGACCAGGAGTTAATAGAACGAAAGGAACAAATGGTGTCGGAACGAGTAATGGCGGAGCAAGTAGTGTCGGAGCAAGTTATGCCAATGTAGTTTGTTATAAATGTGGAAAACCAGGCCACATTATTAGAAATTGCCCGAACCAGGAGAACACGAATGGACAAGGCCGTGGAAGAGTTTTCAATATTAATGCGGTAGAGGCACAGGAAGACCCGGAGCTTGTTACGGGTACGTTTCTTATTGACAATAAATCTGCTTACGTTTTATTTGATTCGGGTGCGGATAGAAGCTATATGAGTAGAGATTTTTGTGCTAAATTAAGTTGTCCATTGACGCCTTTGGATAGTAAATTTTTACTCGAATTAGCAAATGGTAAATTAATTTCAGCAGATAATATATGTCGGAATCGAGAAATTAAACTGGTTAGCGAAACATTTAAGATTGATTTGATACCAGTAGAGTTAGGGAGTTTTGATGTGATAATCGGTATGGACTGGTTGAAAGAAGTGAAAGCGGAGATCGTTTGTTACAAAAATGCAATTCGCATTATACGAGAAAAAGG
Source organism: Rutidosis leptorrhynchoides (assembly GCF_046630445.1). Taxonomy (NCBI): domain Eukaryota; kingdom Viridiplantae; phylum Streptophyta; class Magnoliopsida; order Asterales; family Asteraceae; genus Rutidosis; species Rutidosis leptorrhynchoides. The sequence goes on from NC_092337.1 coordinate 248,009,341, forward strand.
AAAACCCTTAATGGTGTACGGAGAAAAGGGCAACACGAAGCTACATCTTATTAGTAATTTGAAGGCACAAAAACTAATAAGAAAAGGTTGCTATGCTGTTCTAGCACACGTCGAGAAAGTACAAACTGAAGAAAAGAGCATCAATGATGTTCCCATTGCAAAAGAATTTCCCGATGTATTTCCGAAAGAATTACCGGGATTACCCCCACATCGATCCGTTGAATTTCAAATAGATCTTGTACCAGGAGCTGCACCAATAGCTCGTGCTCCTTACAGACTCGCACCCAGCGAGATGAAAGAACTGCAAAGCCAATTACAAGAACTTTTAGAGCGTGGTTTCATTCGACCAAGCACATCACCGTGGGGAGCTCCTGTTTTGTTTGTCAAGAAGAAAGATGGTACATTCAGGTTGTGTATCGACTACCGAGAGTTGAACAAACTTACCATCAAGAACCGCTACCCACTACCGAGAATCGACGACTTATTTGATCAACTACAAGGCTCGTCTGTTTATTCAAAGATTGACTTACGTTCCGGGTATCATCAAATGCGGGTGAAAGAAGATGATATTCCAAAGACTGCTTTCAGAACACGTTACGGTCATTACGAGTTTATGGTCATGCCGTTTGGTTTAACTAATGCACCAGCTGTGTTCATGGACCTTATGAACCGAGTGTGTGGACCATACCTTGACAAGTTTGTCATTGTTTTCATTGATGACATACTTATTTACTCAAAGAATGACCAAGAACACGGTGAACATTTGAGAAAGGTGTTAGAAGTATTGAGGAAGGAAGAATTGTACGCTAAGTTTTCAAAGTGTGCATTTTGGTTGGAAGAAGTTCAATTCCTCGGTCACATAGTGAACAAAGAAGGTATTAAGGTGGATCCGGCAAAGATAGAAACTGTTGAAAAGTGGGAAACCCCGAAAACTCCGAAACACATACGCCAGTTTTTAGGACTAGCTGGTTACTACAGAAGGTTCATCCAAGACTTTTCCAGAATAGCAAAACCCTTGACTGCATTAACGCATAAAGGGAAGAAATTTGAATGGAATGATGAACAAGAGAAAGCATTTCAGTTATTGAAGAAAAAGCTAACTACGGCACCTATATTGTCATTGCCTGAAGGGAATGATGATTTTGTGATTTATTGTGATGCATCAAAGCAAGGTCTCGGTTGTGTATTAATGCAACGAACGAAGGTGATTGCTTATGCGTCTAGACAATTGAAGATTCACGAACAAAATTATACGACGCATGATTTGGAATTAGGCGCGGTTGTTTTTGCATTAAAGACTTGGAGGCACTACTTATATGGGGTCAAAAGTATTATATATACCGACCACAAAAGTCTTCAACACATATTTAATCAGAAACAACTGAATATGAGGCAGCGTAGGTGGATTGAATTATTGAATGATTACGACTTTGAGATTCGTTACCACCCGGGGAAGGCAAATGTGGTAGCCGATGCCTTGAGCAGGAAGGACAGAGAACCCATTCGAGTAAAATCTATGAATATAATGATTCATAATAACATTACTACTCAAATAAAGGAGGCGCAACAAGGAGTTTTAAAAGAGGGAAATTTAAAGGATGAAATACCCAAAGGATCGGAGAAGCATCTTAATATTCGGGAAGACGGAACCCGGTATAGGGCTGAAAGGATTTGGGTACCAAAATTTGGAGATATGAGAGAAATGGTACTTAGAGAAGCTCATAAAACCAGATACTCAATACATCCTGGAACGGGGAAGATGTACAAGGATCTCAAGAAACATTTTTGGTGGCCGGGTATGAAAGCCGATGTTGCTAAATACGTAGGAGAATGTTTGACGTGTTCTAAGGTCAAAGCTGAGCATCAGAAACCATCAGGTCTACTTCAACAACCCGAAATCCCGGAATGGAAATGGGAAAACATTACCATGGATTTCATCACTAAATTGCCAAGGACTGCAAGTGGTTTTGATACTATTTGGGTAATAGTTGACCGTCTCACCAAATCAGCACACTTCCTACCAATAAGAGAAGATGACAAGATGGAGAAGTTAGCACGACTGTATTTGAAGGAAGTCATCTCCAGACATGGAATACCAATCTCTATTATCTCTGATAGGGATGGCAGATTTATTTCAAGATTCTGGCAGACATTACAGCAAGCATTAGGAACTCGTCTAGACATGAGTACTGCCTATCATCCACAAACTGATGGGCAGAGCGAAAGGACGATACAAACGCTTGAAGACATGCTACGAGCATGTGTTATTGATTTCGGAAACAGTTGGGATCGACATCTACCGTTAGCAGAATTTTCCTACAACAACAGCTACCATTCAAGCATTGAGATGGCGCCGTTTGAAGCACTTTATGGTAGAAAGTGCAGGTCTCCGATTTGTTGGAGTGAAGTGGGGGATAGACAGATTACGGGTCCGGAGATTATACAAGAAACTACCGAGAAGATCATCCAAATTCAACAACGGTTGAAAACCGCCCAAAGTCGACAAAAGAGCTACGCTGACATTAAAAGAAAAGATATAGAATTTGAAATTGGAGAGATGGTCATGCTTAAAGTTGCACCTTGGAAAGGCGTTGTTCGATTTGGTAAACGAGGGAAATTAAATCCAAGGTATATTGGACCATTCAAGATTATTGATCGTGTCGGACCAGTAGCTTACCGACTAGAGTTACCTCAACAACTCGCGGCTGTACATAACACTTTCCACGTCTCGAATTTGAAGAAATGTTTTGCTAAAGAAGATCTCACTATTCCGTTAGATGAAATCCAAATCAACGAAAAACTTCAATTCATTGAAGAACCCGTCGAAATAATGGATCGTGAGGTTAAAAGACTTAAGCAAAACAAGATACCAATTGTTAAGGTTCGATGGAATGCTCGTAGAGGACCCGAGTTCACCTGGGAGCGTGAAGATCAGATGAAGAAGAAATACCCGCATCTATTTCCAGAAGATTCGTCAACACCTTCAACAGCTTAAAATTTCGGGACGAAATTTATTTAACGGGTAGGTACTGTAGTGACCCGAACTTTTCCATGTTTATATATATTAATTGAGATTGATGTTTACATGATTAAATGTTTCCAACATGTTAAGCAATCAAACTTGTTAAGACTTGATTAATTGAAATAGGTTTCATATAGACAATTGACCACCCAAGTTGACCGGTGATTCACGAACGTTAAAACTTGTAAAAAAACTATATGATGACATATATATGGTTATATATATAGTTAACATGATATTATGATAAGTAAACATATCATTAATTATATTAACAATGAACTACATATGTAAAAACAAGACTACTAACTTAATGATTTTGAAACGAGACATATATGTAACGTTTATCGTTGTAACGACATTTAATGTATATATATCATATTAAGAGATATTCGTACATCATAATATCATGATAATATAATAATTTAAAATCTCTTTTGATATTATAAACATTGGGTTAACAACATTTAACAAGATCGTTAACCTAAAGGTTTCAAAACAACACTTACATGTAACGACTAACGATGACTTAACGACTCAGTTAAAATGTATATACATGTAGTGTTTTAATATGTATTTATACACTTTTGAAAGACTTCAATACACTTATCAAAATACTTCTAATTAACAAAAATGCTTACAATTACATTCTCGTTCAGTTTCATCAACAATTCTACTCGTATGCACCCGTATTCGTACTCGTACAATACACAGCTTTTAGATGTATGTACTATTGGTATATACACTCCAATGATCAGCTCTTAGCAGCCCATGTGAGTCACCTAACACATGTGGGAACCATCATTTGGCAACTAGCATGAAATATCTCATAAGATTACAAAAATATGAGTAATCATTCATGACTTATTTACATGAAAATAAAATTACATATCCTTTATATCTAATCCATACACCAACGACCAAAAACACCTACAAACACTTTCATTCTTCAATTTTCTTCATCTAATTGAACTCTCTCAAGTTCTATCTTCAAGTTCTAAGTGTTCTTCATAAATTCCAAAAGTTCTAGTTTCATAAAATCAAGAATACTTTCAAGTTTGCTAGCTCACTTCCAATCTTGTAAGGTGATCATCCAACCTCAAGAAATCTTTGTTTCTTACAGTAGGTTATCATTCTAATACAAGGTAATAATCATATTCAAACTTTGGTTCAATTTCTATAACTATAACAATCTTATTTCAAGTGATGATCTTACTTGAACTTGTTTTCGTGTCATGATTTTGCTTCAAGAACTTTGAGCCATCCAAGGATCCATTGAAGCTAGATCCATTTTTCTCTTTTCCAGTAGTTTCATCCAAGGAACTTAAGGTAGTAATGATGTTCATAACATCATTCGATTCATACATATAAAGCTATCTTTTTCGAAGGTTTAAACTTGTAATCACTAGAACATAGTTTAGTTAATTCTAAACTTGTTCGCAAACAAAAGTTAATCCTTCTAACTTGACTTTTAAAATCAACTAAACACATGTTCTATATCTATATGATATGCTAACTTAATGATTTAAAACCTGGAAACACGAAAAACACCGTAAAACCGGATTTACGCCGTCGTAGTAACACCGCGGGCTGTTTTGGGTTAGTTAATTAAAAACTATGATAAACTTTGATTTAAAAGTTGTTATTCTGAGAAAATGATTTTTATTATGAACATGAAACTATATCCAAAAATTATGGTTAAACTCAAAGTGGAAGTATGTTTTCTAAAATGGTCATCTAGACGTCGTTCTTTCGACTGAAATGACTACCTTTACAAAAACGACTTGTAACTTATTTTTCTGACTAGAAACCTATACTTTTTTTGTTTAGATTCATAAAATAGAGTTCAATATGAAACCATAGCAATTTGATTCACTCAAAACGGATTTAAAATGAAGAAGTTATGGGTAAAATAAGATTGGATAATTTTTCTCATTTTAGCTACGTGAAAATTGGTAACAAATCTATTCCAACCATAACTTAATCAACTTGTATTATATATTATGTAATCTTGAGATACCATAGACACGTATACAATGTTTCGACCTATCATGTCGACACATCTATATATATTTCGGAACAACCATAGACACTCTATATGTGAATGTTGGAGTTAGCTATACAGGGTTGAGGTTGATTCCAAAATATATATAGTTTGAGTTGTGATCAATACTGAGATACGTATACACTGGGTCGTGGATTGATTCAAGATAATATTTATCGATTTATTTCTGTACATCTAACTGTGGACAACTAGTTGTAGGTTACTAACGAGGACAGCTGACTTAATAAACTTAAAACATCAAAATATATTAAAAGTGTTGTAAATATATTTTGAACATACTTTGATATATATGTATATATTGTTATAGGTTCGTGAATCAACCAGTGGCCAAGTCTTACTTCCCGACGAAGTAAAAATCTGTGAAAGTGAGTTATAGTCCCACTTTTAAAATCTAATATTTTTGGGATGAGAATACATGCAGGTTTTATAAATGATTTACAAAATAGACACAAGTACGTGAAACTACATTCTATGGTTGAATTATCGAAATCGAATATGCCCCTTTTTATTAAGTCTGGTAATCTAAGAATTAGGGAACAGACACCCTAATTGACGCGAATCCTAAAGATAGATCTATTGGGCCTAACAAACCCCATCCAAAGTACCGGATGCTTTAGTACTTCGAAATTTATATCATATCCGAAGGGTGTCCCGGAATGATGGGGATATTCTTATATATGCATCTTGTTATTGTCGGTTACCAGGTGTTCACCATATGAATGATTTTTATCTCTATGTATGGGATGTGTATTGAAATATGAAATCTTGTGGTCTATTGTTACGATTTGATATATATAGGTTAAACCTATAACTCACCAACATTTTTGTTGACGTTTTAAGCATGTTTATTCTCAGGTGATTATTAAGAGCTTCCGCTGTCGCATACTTAAATAAGGACAAGATTTGGAGTCCATGCTTGTATGATATTGTGTAAAAACTGCATTCAAGAAACTTATTTTGTTGTAACATATTTGTATTGTAAACCATTATGTAATGGTCGTGTGTAAACAGGATATTTTAGATTATCATTATTTGATAATCTACGTAAAGCTTTTTAAACCTTTATTGATGAAATAAAGGTTATGGTTTGTTTAAAAATGAATGCAGTCTTTGAAAAACGTCTCATATAGAGGTCAAAACCTCGCAACGAAATCAATTAATATGGAACGTTTTTAATCAATAAGAACGGGACATTTCATACTAAAATAAGGACAAGATTTGGAGTCCATGCTTGTATGATATTATATAAAAACTGCATTCAAGAAACTTTTTTTTGATGTAATATGTTCTTATTGTAAACCATTATGTAATGGTCATGTGTAAACGGTATATTTTAGATTATCATTATTTTGATAATCTACGTAATGCTTTTTAAACCTTTATCAATAAAATAAAGGTTAGGGTTGTTTTAAAAATGAATGCATTCTTTGAAAACCGTCTCATATAGAGGTCAAAACCTCGCGACGAAATCAATTAATATGGAACGTTTATAATCAATATGAACGGGACATTTCAGTTGGTATACTCTAACGACCCGTCCTAATCCATCCGGACGAAGTCCATATCGATTATAAACGATTTATAATAGTTGATTACATCGCGAGGTACTTGACCTCTATATGATACATTTTACAAACATTACATTCGTTTTTAAAAGACAAACTTGCTTTACATCGAAAGTTGACGGCATACATATCATTTCATAATATATCCAACTATAATAGACTTAATAATAATCTTGATGAACTCAATGACTCGAATGCAACGTCTTTTGAAATATGTCATGAATGACTCTAAGTAATATCTCTAAAATGAGCAAATGCACAGCGGAAGATTTCTTTCATACCCGAGAATAAACATGCTTTAAAGTGTTAACCAAAAGGTTGGTGAGTTCATTAGTTTATCATAAACATTCATTTCCATCAATTTAATAGACCACAAGATTTTCAATTTCAGTTCTCATAAATAAACGTCCCATGCATAGAGACAAAAATATCATTCATATGGATTGAACACCTGGTACCCGACATTAACAAGATGCATATAAGAATATCCCCTATCATTCTGGAAAATCCTTCGGATATGATAAAACAACATCGAAGTTCTAAAGCATCCAGTACTTTGGATGGGGTTCGTTAGGCCCAATAGATCTATCTTTAGGATTCGCGTCAATTAGTAGATCGGTTTACTAATTCTTAGGTTACCAAGCAAAAGGGGCATATTCGGCTTCGATCATTCAACCATATAATGTAGTTTCAATTACTTGTGTCTATTTCGTAAAACATTTATAAAAGCAGCGCATGTATTCTCAGTCCCAAAAATATATATTGCAAAAGCATTTAAAAAGGGAGTAAATGAAACTCACGCTACTGTATTTTTTAGTAAAAATACATATGACGACATTGAACAATGCAGGGTTGGCCTCGGATTCACGAACCTATACCATTTGTATATTCATTAATACATATAATCGTAATCGAACAATTTCATATATTAATATTATATATATTATTTATTTAATTTGTATATACATTTGAAATTGATTATTATTTATATAGTTATATATATTATAAATATCTAGTTTGTTTTATATAATTATTTATATAAAATTTGTTAAATATATTTTATTCATACTTATATGTAATATTACTTATATGTATAATTTTATATACTTATATATTATAGTAATTAAAAGTTGTATTTGATGATAATATTAATAAGAACATTACTTATAATAATAATTATAATAGGAGTCATAGTAATAATAATAGTGATATTAATAATAGTACTAATGATAAAATAATAATAATAACTGTGTTAATAATAATCAGTTTTATCATAATGTTCGCGTTACATTTTCTATCTTCATAACTACGGTTCTTAAAACTTAATTTCATAACCATTTTCATAAATTTTACCATATCAACTTTTATTAAAATTTTATAATATAAATGATATTAGTATGTTCCAAATCATGTTAATAATAATACTAACAATAATAATAATACTATTAGTAATAATATTAGTAATTATAATACTTATACTAATGCTAACGATAATGATAATACTCTTAATTTGATTAATAATAATGATATTTCTAAACATTATAAATAATGGCAATTATCATTATCATAATAATAATAATAACAATGATGGTAATAATAATATTAGTCATGTTAAAAATACTCATATTATTAATTTTTAGTGATAATAATAGTTAACACAATAATAATAACATAAATGATAATAATAACAATAATAATAATAATAACAACAATAAAAAATAAAAATGTTAGAGAGACTACCTTAATGTACCAGCTCCTAAAAAAAAATAAACTGTCAGGGCCGGGACTCGAACCCGTGACCTCTCGCTCATCATACACCCTTCTAAACCATCCAGTCCATCTCGTTTTTCTGATTAACATCCGACCACATATAAGTTAACCCGTAACATTTAACTTCCCTTTTACTTTCTCCTCAACTTCGAAATTAAATCAATTCCAGGATCAACCCATAATTAATTAAACACTGAATGGGTTTTAGGATTTGTAAAAGACACAAAAACACTGAATGAGTAATTAGGTTAATTAAAACAGACACGAAGAAAAAAAAAATATATATATATATATAACCTGCTGCAGTTCGCGAATATGATGAACAACCCAACATTTTATTTTGAAATTTAGGACATTTTAGACCAAGTTTATAACACGAAAAAGATTCACAAACCTTATTAGAAACTTCCTGATTCATTAATTTGAATTGAAACCTCAACATGGTTACGAATTTTAGTTTGAACAAAAAGTTTGACTTTTGATAAACAAACTTTGACTTGAAAATTAGAAATGGATAAAAGGAATTGAGACTTGAAAATTTACAGAGATTTCGAGTACGAGATGCCTAACAATCCAGCATTAATGGATTTTGAGATTGATTTTGAATTCAAGTTTTGGTAAAAAAAAATGGAACGACATAGTGCCGCTCTTTTATCTGTATTTCTGTTTTTTTTTAATTCCATACATGCAATGATATATAAAGCGAACAGATAATTAAAGTAGATGTACTGGTTCATCACGGATATAACAGAAAGCAGAAACAACTAAATCTGATAATGATATATATATATATATATATATATATATATATATATATATATATATATATATATATATATATATATATATATATATATATATATATATATATATATATATATATATATATATATATATATATATATATATCCTACGCGTATTATATGTTTTATATAATATAATTAATAAATATTAATAACTAATTAACATATTAATAATAATAATAATAATAATAATACTAATTTATAATAATAATATTGTTTAATAAAAATAGGAAACACAAATAATAATAATAATAATAATAATAATAATAATAATAATAATAATAATAATAATAATAATAATAATAATAATAATAATAATAATAATAATAATAATAATAATAATAATAATAATAATAATAATAATAATAATAATAATAATAATAATAATAATAATAATAGAAATACTAATATTATAGATGATAAAAAATTAGATTGTAATATATTCTAATAACTAAAATCTTGATAATGATAATTATTTATAATAATAATAATAATTCTTAATAAGTATAAAATAGAATAACAAATAATAATAATACTAATTTTAATGATAATATTAATATACATATTAATGAATATAATAATAATAACATGTCAATTATATTATAACTTGTAATTTTATATATGTATTTGTATATATATTTATATGTATACACTGTATTTAATTTATCTGTTTTTATTTATATATATAACTGTAGACATATATGTATTATATTTAGTCTCATTAGTTATATAGTAAAACTATAATAATATTAATACTTTTTAATATTATAAATAATAGTAATAGCACTTTATAATAATGTAATGGTAATAATAATTATATTAATAATAATAATAATAATATCTTTAAGTTTTATAGTAATAATATTATTAGTAATAATGATAATATTATAATAATTTAAATTTATCGCACTTCATGTCTATATATATTACCACTAATACTTCTTATAGTAATGAGAATAATATTATTGTTGTATAAATTTTTAATATACTAATTTTAAATGTTATCGTTTATAATTTATATTATGTAATAACTTATATTGGATAGTAATTTATTTATATATATATATATATATATATATATATATATATATATATATATAATAAATATTAATAGAAATATAATATCATGTATCTTATTTTACATATATATTTCTATTGGTTAAATTATATTTTATAATTTCAAGTTAATATATATATATATACTTACATTTATATATACATATTTATTTGCAAACAATTGTTCGTGAATCGTCGGGAATAGTCAAAAGGTTGAATGAATTCATGAATATCGTTTCAAAATTTTCTAAACTCAAAATTACATACTTTGCTTATCGTATTAAAATCATATAAAGATTAAGTTTAAATTTAGTCGAAAATTCCCGGGTCATCACAGTACCTACCCGTTAAAGAAATTTCGTCCTGAAATTTGAGTGAGGAGGTCATGGCTAACAATAAGAATGTTTTCATGACGAATATGAGTTGATAACTTGAGTTTTATCATCATTGAGTAATATGGATAAAAATAATTCGATTATTCGAAGAGTACGAATGAAGCTATCACCAAAGAGTGAAATAGGAAAGTAAAGATTCATCTTAACTTTTGACAGAGTCAGGGTTGAATTCCGGAATTCAAGGGATTTAAAGAAAATCTTTGAAATCTAAAAGATTTGATTCTTCAGCGAGTAAGGAAATTAAGATCTCTATAATTAAATACGGTGATCTGCCTTGATTACTTTGTCTGATATTTTCATTATAAATTAAGCTCTTCCGTTCCATTATTCTCACCATTCCTATACTTTCTTTCTTAGTTCATATATCTAAAAGATTGTGAAAATGCTTAGTCCAGTTCTAATCCCTAATATTTTCCTAATTATTATTTCTGTCATCCTTCTTTTCAATCTTCCATCAGAAGAATCTGTTTACTTCTACTATTACTTTGGGGTGATAATATTCTTAATTATATCGTGTCTTTATATTGCTATTCGTATTAATATCCATGGTTTGTAATTTCTGCGTTGTTGTTGGATTTTATATCTTCCCTTATATTTCAATGTCCCTGCTTCTGTCTCCTATAATTTTTGTCATCCACAGTTAATGCGCTCTCTTATTTGCTGCAATATATACCCCCTTTCTATTTCGGAGCTTCATGCTTTTGTTTACTTTTTGCAAGTAACGGTCCAGAATTCATAGGTATAGAGTTTCGAATTATCATAATATACAAGGTAGAAAGGAAAGGTAGTAGCACGATTTGTTTTGTCAAATTACCCGAATCACTGAGAATAGAACTATCAAGAATATATTTTCTTGATATGTTCAGAAGTTAAGCAGAATGAAAGAGTTATGTAACATGGCACATGATGACGTTATAATCTATGAATCATCACGTCCCATTAGAAACTCAGCATGACTTACTGTAATATAATCACGTTGATCAAGTGTCATTATATTATACTAACTCATGCATCAATTTCCAACATTACTTCAATAACATTCATATTTTAAGCTCGAAAGTTTACAGAATATAGAAACTAACAGTTTCTATATGATGTAACACTGATAGTACGAAGAGATTAATGATTTTAGATAAGAATAGTTATGAAAATATTTTCAGAAATATGGAGGATATTTATAATGAAAGATACGATGATATCTTGGAATTTCTAATATCGCAGGATGGTGAAGAAAATTTGTACGCAAGAGTTTGGAGTCAAAAGCAAGGTATTCGCTAAAGTTTTCATCAGAAGCAGAATCATCAGAATTCTTAATGTACAAGTTTAGTCCTTGTGATTTGTGTAGTGACCCGAACTTTTCCATGTTTATATATATTAATTGAGATTGATATTTACATGATTAAATGTTTCCAACATGTTAAGCAATCAAACTTGTTAAGACTTGATTAATTTAAATATGTTTCATATAGACAATTGACCACCCAAGTTGACCGGTGATTCACGAACGTTAAAACTTGTAAAAACTATATGATGACATATATATGGATATATATATAGTTAACATGATACTATGATAAGTAAACATATCATTAAGTATATTAACAATGAACTACATATGTAAAAACAAGACTACTAACTTAATGATTTTTAAACGAGACATATATGTAACGATTATCGTTGTATAGACATTTAATGTATATATATCATATTAAGAGATATTCATACATGATAATATCATGATAATATAATAATTTAAAATCTCATTTGATATTATAAACATTGGGTTAACAACATTTAACAAGATCGTTAACCTAAAGGTTTCAAAACAACACTTACATGTAACGACTAACGATGACTTAACGACTCAGTTAAAATGTATATACATGCAGTTTTTTAATATGTATTTATACACTTTTGAAAGACTTCAATACACTTATCAAAATACTTCTACTTAACAAAAATGCTTACAATTACATCCTCGTTCAGTTTCATCAACAATTCTACTCGTATGCACCCGTATTCATACTTGTACAATACACAGCTTTTAGATGTATGTACTATTGGTATATACACTCCAATGATCAGCTCTTAGCAGCCCATGTGAGTCACCTAATACATGTGGGAACCATCATTTGGAAACTAGCATGAAATATCTCATAAAATTACAAAAATATGAGTAATCATTCATGACTTATTTACATGAAAACAAAATTACATATCCTTTATATCTAATCCATACACCAACGACTAAAAACACCTACAAACACTTTCATTATTCAATTTTCTTCATCTAATTGATCTCTCTCAAGTTCTATCTTCAAGTTCTAAGTGTACTTCATATATTCTACAAGTTCTAGTTACATAAAATCAAGAATACTTTCAAGTTTGCTAGCTCACTTCCAATCTTGTAAGGTGATCATCCAACCTCAAGAAATCTTTGTTTCTTACAGTAGGTTATCATTCTAGTACAAGGTAATAATCATATTCAAACTTTGGTTTAATTTCTATAACTATAACAATCTTATTTCAAGTGATGATCTTACTTGAACTTGTTTTCGTGTCATGATTCTGCTTCAAGAACTTCGAGCCATCCAAGGATCCGTTGAAGCTAGATCCATTTTTCTCTTTTCTAGTAGGTTTATCCAAGGAACTTAAGGTAGTAATGATGTTCATAACATCATTCGATTCATACATATAAAGCTATCTTATTCGAAGGTTTAAACTTGTAATCACTAGAACATAGTTTAGTTAATTCTAAACTTGTTCGCAAACAAAAGTTAATCCTTCTAACTTGACTTTTAAAATCAACTAAACACATGTTCTATATCTATATGATATGCTAACTTAATGATTTAAAACCTGGAAACACGAAAAATACCGTAAAACCGGATTTACGCCGTCGTAGTAACACTGCGGGCTGTTTTGGGTTAGTTAATTAAAAACTATGATAAACTTTGATTTAAAAGTTGTTATTCTGAGAAAATGATTGTTATTATGAATATGAAACTATATCCAAAAATTATGGTTAAACTCAAAGTGGAAGTATGTTTTCTAAAATGGTCATCTAGACGTCGTTCTTTCGACTGAAATGACTACCTTTACAAAAACGACTTGTAACTTATTTTTCCGACTATAAACCTATACTTTTTCTGTTTAGATTCATAAAATAGAGTTCAATATGAAACCATAGCAATTTGATTCACTCAAAACGGATTTAAAATGAAGAAGTTATGGGTAAAACAAGATTGGATAATTTTTCTCATTTTAGCTACGTGAAAATTGGTAACAAATCTATTCCAACCATAACTTAATCAACTTGTATTGTATATTATGTAATCTTGAGATACCATAGACACGTATACAATGTTTCGACCTATCATGTCGACACATCTATATATATTTCGGAACAACCATAGACACTCTATATGTGAATGTTGGAGTTAGCTATACAGGGTTAAGGTTGATTCCAAAATATATATAGTTTGAGTTGTGATCAATACTGAGATACGTATACACTGGGTCATGGATTGATTCAAGATAATATTTATCGATTTATTTCTGTACATCTAACTGTGGACAACTAGTTGTAGGTTACTAACGAGGACAGCTGACTTAATAAACTTAAAACATCAAAATATATTAAAAGTGTTGTAAATATATTTTGAACATACTTTGATATATATGTATATATTATTATAGGTTCGTGAATCAACCAGTGGCCAAGTCCTACTTGCCGACGAAGTAAAAATCTGTGAAAGTGAGTTATAGTCCCACTTTTAAAATCTAATATTTTTGGGATGAGAATACATGCAGGTTTTATAAATGATTTACAAAATAGACACAAGTATGTGAAACTACATTCTATGGTTGAATTATCGAAATCGAATATGCCCCTTTTTATTAAGTCTGGTAATCTAAGAATTAGGGAACAGACACCCTAATTGACGCGAATCCTAAAGATAGATCTATTGGGCCTAACAAACCCCATCCAAAGTACCGGATGCTTTAGTACTTCGAAATTTATATCATATCCGAAGGGTGTCCCGGAATGATGGGGATATTCTTATATATGCATCTTGTTAATGTCGGTTACCAGGTGTTCACCATATGAATGATTTTTATCTCTATGTATGGGATGTGTATTGAAATATGAAATCTTGTGGTCTATTATTATGATTTGATATATATAGGTTAAACCTATAACTCACCAACATTTTTGTTGACGTTTTAAGCATGTTTATTCTCAGGTGATTATTAAGAGCTTCCGCTGTCGCATACTTAAATAAGGACGAGATTTGGAGTCCATGCTTGTATGATATTGTGTAAAAGCTGCATTCAAGAAGCTTATTTTGTTGTAACATATTTGTATTGTAAACCATTATGTAATGGTCGTGTGTAAACAGGATATTTTAGATTATCATTTTTTGATAATCTACGTAAAGCTTTTTAAACCTTTATTGATGAAATAAAGGTTATGGTTTGTTTTAAAATGAATGCAGTCTTTGAAAAACGTCTCATATAGAGGTCAAAACCTCGCAACGAAATCAATTAATATGGAATGTTTTTAATCAATAAGAACGGGACATTTCAGTTGGTATCCTAGCGTTGGTCTTAGAGAACCAGAATTTTGCATAAGTGTGTCTTATCGAGTTTGTTAGGATGCATTAGTGAGTCTGGACTTCGACCGTGTTTACTTGAAAAATGATTGCTTAACAAATTTTGTTGGAAACTATATATTTTTAACATGTGATTATTATGTGATATATTAATCTCTTAACGCGTTTGATATTATGTGATAGATGTCTACCTCTAGAACAAGTCCCATTGACTCGCCTAATAATAATGAAGAGTCATATGTAAATTGGAATGATTCGTGGACTGATTCACAAGTTCCCGAAGAGGAACCGGAAGAAGAGTCGGAACCGAAAGAAGAATCGGAACCGGAAGAAGAATCGGAACCGGATGAAGAAATAGAACCGGTGGGGGAAATAATAAAACGGTTAAGTAAAAGAAAATCCTCAACCAACCGACCAAGGTTAATTATGGTCAATGGTGTTTCCGCCAAGGAAGCAAAATATTGGGAGGATTACCAATTCTCCGATGAATCGGATTCCGACGAGAATTCCGATGATGTTATAGAAATTACCCCGACTGAATTTAAAAAGGCAAAAGAAAATAATAAGGGAAAGGGCATAAAAATAGAGAAATCTAATTCCAACCCCGATGAACTTTATATGTATCGTCAACCCCCGAAGTCCTTAAGTTGTAACAATGACCTGGGAACCTCTAAACCACCAGGTTTTTCTAAACCAATGTGGAAAACGACGGCTCGTATTGGGGGAACATCATATATCCATAGAAACTTGGCAAAATGAACCAAAACCGAAGAAGTAGAAACAAGCGAGTCTGAATAAGATAGTTGTATTCGTGTGGTGTAATATATGTAATATAGTGTACTTATGCTTTATGATATATGTAAAAATTGCTTGTATTAATAAGTATTTTTTTTATGAATCTAACTCTTGTCTATTTTACAGTATAAAAACACAAAATGGATAGAAAACCCAATATTTTAAGAGACCTACCCGGAGACATGATTGATGAAATCTTGTCTAGAGTCGGTCAGAATTCTTCGGCACAACTATTTAAGGCGAGATCAGTTTGTAAGACATTCGAAGAACGTTCCAAGAATGCCTTGGTTTATAAAAGGCTTTCGTTCGAAAGATGGAGGATATCACATTGGGAAATCCATAAGTTACGATGTGTTTACTTTGACGCATATATTGCGGGGAACCCAAATGCTATTTTACGCAATGGGTTAAGAAATTATTTTGACTCAATATATCCGAATATTGGACTTCGTGATTTAGAAAAAGCAGCTAACATGCAACATAAAGAAGCATGTTATGCTTACGGATTAGTAATGTTCGCTTCTCACCAAAGTGAGAACAAGAATATCGGGCTACAACTATTAAACAAAACGTTCCCACAAGTGACGGAGTCGGTAATTGGGGTAAGAAATGAGGTTTTTAGATTGTTACGGGACTGTTGGACATTACGTAACCCTCGTCCCTTTGACGACGTTACAACACGCTATCTTATCAACGGCCATAACGGTTATGTTCCACAAGACCAAGGATGGGAAGTAATCCTAGTAAAACCAGAATGCATGACTTGTTTCTGGACGTATGAATTACGTGTCTTTATTGCCTTTGCTGAACGACTTGTGTACTAGCTAGAATTATCTTCACAACCATCTTGTATCAAATTTATTGTGTGCTATATTTCATGCTATATGTAAAATAAGAGGTATTGTAAGTTTGTAAAATATTGTGTAAAAGTTTGAACGCGAAATATTATTATAATCAGTTTTTCATATAGAATTGTAGTAGTTGAATTTATATTAGCTACTAAGTATGAACTTAACGGGTAGGTACTACCCGAATTTAAACTTATAAAACGCTAATATGAAGAAAAAGCTTTTATAAATGAGTTCATATTATGCTACGAAATACTATTAACTACTCTTAATATTCTGTATGATTAACTTGTTCCATTTAACTATTTTGAAGGAAATGGCACCGACTACTCGACACACCGTGAATATGAATGAAGAGGAATTCCGTACTTTTCTAGCTTCAAACATAGCCGCAGTACAGGCTGCGCTACATACCAACAAAATCCTTGGATCTAGCAGTACAAGAAATCGTGTAGGATGCACCTACAAAGAATTCACTGCCTGCTAACCTTTGGAATTTGATGGAACCGAAGGACCGATCGGATTGAAACGGTGGACCGAGAAGGTCGAATCGGTGTTTACCATAAGTAAGTGTACTGAAGAGGACAAAGTGAAGTACGCTACGCATACCTTCACAGGTTCTGCGTTAACATGGTGGAATACCTATCTAGAGCAAGTGAGACAAGACGATGCGTACGCACTACCGTGGTCAGCATTCAAGCACTTGATAAACGAGAAGTACCGTCCCAGAACTGAGGTCAATAAGCTCAAGACAGAACTTAGAGGGTTACGAACCCAAGGATTTGATATTACCACGTACGAAAGATGATTCACAGAATTGTGCCTATTGTGTCCGGGAGCATTCGAAGATGAGGAAGAGAAGATCGACACGTTTGTGAAAGGATTACCGGAAAGAATCCAAGAAGATATAAGTTCACACGAGCCCGCCTCCATACAACAGGCATGTAGAATGACTCACAAACTAGTGAACCAGATTGAAGAAAGAATTAAAGAACAGACTGCTGAAGAGGCTAATGTGAAGCAAGTCAAAAGAAAGTGGGAGAAAAATGGTGATAAGAATCACCAATACAACAACAACAACAATTACAACAATAATCGCAACAATTATCCCAACAATCGCAACATCAATCGCAACTACAACAAATGGCCCAACAACAACAACAACAACAACAACAACAGCAACTACAACAATCATCCCAACAACAATAATAACCGCAACAACAACAACAATCAGAAGCAGCTATGCCAAAGGTGTGAAAAGTATCACTCGGGGTTTTGCACCAAATTTTGCAACAAGTGTAAAAGAAATGGTCATAGCGCGGCGAAGTGTGAGGTCTACGGACCAGGGGTTAATAGATCGAAAGGAAAAAATGGTGTCGAAACGAGTAATGGCGGAGCAAGTAGTGTCGGAGCAAGTTATGCCAATGTAGTTTGTTATAAATGTGGAAAACCGGGCCAAATTATTAGAAATTACCCGAACCAGGAGAACACGAATGGACAAGGCCTCGGAAGAGTTTTCAATATTAATGCGGCAGAGGCACAGAAGACCCGGAGCTTGTTACGGGTACGTTTCTTATTGACAATAAATATGCTTACGTTTTATTTGATTCGGGTGCGGATAGAAGCTATATGAGTAGATATTTTCGTGATAAATTAACTTGTCCATTGACGCCTTTGGATAGTAAATTTTTACTCGAATTAGCAAATGGTAAATTAATTTTAGCAGATAATATATGTCGAAATCGAGAAATTGAACTGGTTAGCGAAACATTTAAGATTGATTTGATACCAGTAGAGTTAGGGAGTTTTGATGTGATAATCGGTATGGACTGGTTGAAAGAAGTGAAAGTAGAGATCGTTTGTTACAAAAATGCAATTCGCATTATACGAGAAAAAGGAAAACCCTTAATGGTGTACGGAGAAAAGGGCAACAAGAAGCTACATCTTATTAGTAATTTGAAGGCACAAAAACTAATAAGAAAAGGTTGCTATGCTGTTCTAGCACACGTCGAGAAAGTACAAACTGAAGAAAAGAGCATCAATGATGTTCCCATTGCAAAAGAATTTCCCGATGTATTTCCGAAAGAATTACCGGGATTACCCCCACATCGATCCGTTAAATTTCAAATAGATCTTGTACCTGGAGCTGCACCAATAGCTCGTGCTCCTTACAGACTCGCACCCAGCGAGATGAAAGAACTGCAAAGCCAATTACAAGAACTTTTAGAGCGTGGTTTCATTCGACCAAGCACATCACCGTGGGGAGCTCCTGTTTTGTTTGTCAAGAAGAAAGATGGTACATTCAGGTTGTGTATCGACTACCGAGAGTTGAACAAACTTACCATCAAGAATCGCTACCCACTACTGAGAATCGACGACTTATTTGATCAACTACAAGGCTCGTCTGTTTATTCAAAGATTGACTTACGTTCTGGGTATCATCAAATGCGGGTGAAAGAAGATGATATTCCAAAGACTGCTTTCAGAATACGTTACGGTCATTACAAGTTTATGGTCATGCCGTTTGGTTTAACTAATGCACCAGCTGTGTTCATGGACCTTATGAACCGAGTGTGTGGACCATACCTTGACAAGTTTGTCATTGTTTTCATTGATGACATACTTATTTACTCAAAGAATGACCAAGAACACGGTGAACATTTGAGAAAGGTGTTAGAAGTATTGAGGAAGGAAGAATTGTACGCTAAGTTTTCAAAGTGTGCATTTTGGTTGGAAGAAGTTCAATTCCTCGGTCACATAGTGAACAAAGAAGGTATTAAGGTGGATCTGGCAAAGATAGAAACTGTTGAAAAGTGGGAAACCCCGAAAACTCCGAAACACATACGCCAGTTTTTAGGACTAGCTGGTTACTACAGAAGGTTCATCCAAGACTTTTCCACAATAGCAAAACCCTTGACTGCATTAACGCATAAAGGGAAGAAATTTGAATGGAATGATGAACAAGAGAAAGCGTTTCAGTTATTGAAGAAAAAGCTAACTACGGCACCTATATTGTCATTGCCTGAAGGGAATGATGATTTTGTGATTTATTGTGACGCATCAAAGCAAGGTCTCGGTTGTGTATTAATGCAATGAACGAAGGTGATTGCTTACGCGTCTAGACAATTGAAGATTCACGAACAAAATTATACGACGCATGATTTGGAATTAGGCGCGGTTGTTTTTGCATTATATACTTGGAGGCACTACTTATATGGGTTCAAAAGTATTATATATACCGACCACAAAAGTCTTCAACACATATTTAATCAGAAACAACTGAATATGAGGCAGCGTAGGTGGATTGAATTATTAAATGATTACGACTTTGAGATTCGTTACCACCCGGGGAAGGCAAATGTGGTAGCCGATGCCTTGAGCAGGAAGGACAGAGAACCCATTCGAGTAAAATCTATGAATACAATGGTTCATAATAACCTTACTACTCAAATAAAGGAGGCGCAACAAGGAGTTTTAAAAGAGGGAAATTTAAAGGATGAAATACCCAAAGGATCGGAGAAGCATCTTAATATTCAGGAAGACGGAACCCGGTATAGGGCTGAAAGGATTTGGGTACCAAAACTTGGAGATATGAGAGAAATGGTACTTAGAGAAGCTCATAAAACCAGATACTCAATACATCCTGGAACGGGGAAGATGTACAAGGATCTCAAGAAACATTTTTGGTGGCCAGGTATGAAAGTCGATGTTGCTAAATACGTAGGAGAATGTTTGACGTGTTCTAAGGTCAAAGCTGAGCATCAGAAACCATCAGGTCTACTTCAACAACCCGAAATCCCAGAATGGAAATGGGAAAACATTACCATGGATTTCATCACTAAATTGCCAAGGACTGCAAGTGGTTTTGATACTATTTGGGTAATAGTTGATCGTCTCACCAAATCAGCACATTTTCTGCCAATAAGAGAAGATGACAAGATAGAGAAGTTAGCACGACTGTATTTGAAGGAAGTCGTCTCCAGACATGGAATACCAATCTCTATTATCTCTGATAGGGATGGCAGATTTATTTCAAGATTCTGGAAGACATTACAGCAAGCATTAGGAACTCGTCTAGACATGAGTACTGCCTATCATCCACAAACTGATGGGCAGAGCGAAAGGACGATACAAACGCTTGAAGACATGCTACGAGCAAGTGTTATTAATTTCGGAAACAGTTGGGATCGACATCTACCGTTAGCAGAATTTTCCTACAACAACCGCTACCATTCAAGCATTGAGATGGCGCCGTTTAAAGCACTTTATGGTAGAAAGTGCAAGTCTCTGATTTGTTGGAGTGAAGTGGGGGATAGACAGATTACGGGTCCGGAGATAATACAACAAACTACCGAAAAGATCATCCAAATTCAACAACGGTTGAAAACTACCCAAAGTCGACAAAAGAGTTACGCTGACATTAAAAGAAAAGATATAGAATTTGAAATTGGAGAGATAGTCATGCTTAAAGTTGCACCTTGGAAAGGCGTTGTTCGATTTGGTAAACGAGGAAAATTAAATCCAAGGTATATTGGACCATTCAGGATTATTGATCGTGTCGGACCAGTAGCTTACCGATTTGAGTTACCTCAACAACTTGCGGCTGTACATAACACTTTCCACGTCTCTAATTTGAAGAAATGTTTTGCTAAAGAAGATCTCACTATTCCGTTAGATGAAATCCAAATCAACGAAAAACTTCAATTCATCGAAGAACCCGCCGAAATAATGGATCGTGAGGTTAAAAGACTTAAGCAAAACAAGATACCAATTGTTAAGGTTCAATGGAATGCTCGTAGAGGACCCGAGTTCACCTGGGAATGAGAAGATCAGATGAAGAAGAAATACTCGCATTTATTTCCAGAAGATACGTCAACACCTCCAACTGCTTAAAATTTCAGGATGAAATTTATTTAACGGGTAGGTACTGTAGTGACCCGAACTTTTCCATGTTTATATATATATTAAATGAAATTGTTATTTACATGATTAAGTGTTTCCAACATGTTAAGCAATCAAACTTTTTAAGACTTGATTAATTTAAATAGGTTTCATATAGACATTTGACCACCTAAGTTGATCGGTGATTCACGAACGTTAAAACTTGTAAAAACTATATGATGACATATATATGATTATATATAGTTAACATGATATTATGATAAGTAAGTATCTCATTAGGTATTTTAACAATGAGTTATATACATAAAATTGAGTTTATTGAATTAAGAAACTCGAAACGATATATATAACGATTATCGTTATAACAACTTCTTACTAAATACATATGAATCATATTAAGATATTGATACACTATGTTTAATCATGATAAATTATAAGTAAACATGTCATTAAGTGTATTAACAATGAACTACATATGTAAAAACAAGACTACTAACTTAATGATTTCGAAACGAGACATATATGTAACGATTATCGTTGTATCGACATTTAAATGTATATATATCATATTAAGATATATTAATATATCATAATATCACGATAATATAATAATTTAACATCTCATTAGATATAATAAACATTGGGTTAACAACATTTAACAAGATCGTTAACTTAAAGGTTTCAAATCAACATTTACATGTAACGACTATTGATGACTTAACGACTCAGTTAAAATGTATATACATGTAGTGTTTTAATATGTATTCATACACTTTTGAAAGACTTCAAGACACTTATCAAAATACTTCTACTTAACAAAAATGCTTACAATTACATCCTCGTTCAGTTTCATCAACAATTCTACTCGTATGCACCCGTATTCGTACTCGTACAATACACAACTTTTAGATGTATGTACTATTGGTATATACACTCCAATGATCAGCTCTTAGCATCCCATGTGAGTCACCTAACACATGTAGGAATCATCATTTGGCAACTAGCATGAAATATCTCATAAAATTACAAAAATATGAGTAATCATTAATGACTTATTTACATGTAAATAAAATTACACATCCTTTATATCTAATCCATATACCAACGACCAAAAACACCTACAAACACTTTCATTCTTCAATTTTCTTCATCTAATTGATCTATCTCAAGTTCTATCTTCAAGTTCTAAGTGTTCTTCATAAATTCTACAAGTTCTAGTTTCATAAAATCAAGAATACTTCCAAGTTTGCTAGCTTACTTCCAATCTTGTAGAGTGATCATCCAACCTCAAGAAATCTTTCATATTTACAGTAAGATATCTTTCTAATACAAGGTAATACTCATATTTAAACTTTGATTCAATTTCTATAACTATAACAATCTTATTTCGAGTGGAAATCTTACTTGAACTTGTTTTCGTGTCATGATTCTACTTCAAGAACTTTCAAGCCATCTAAGATCCTTTGAAGCTAGATCCATTTGTCTCTTTTCCAGTAGGTTTATCCATAAAACTTGAGGTAGTAATGATGTTCATCAAGACGTCGTTCTTTCGACTGAAATGACTTCCTCTTACAAAAATGACTTATAACTTATATTTCCAACTATAAACCTATAATTTTTCTGTTTAGATTCATAAAATAGAGTTCAATATGAAACCATAGCAATTTGTTTCACTCAAAACGGATTTAAAATGAAGAAGTTATGGGTAAAACAAGATTGGATATTTTTTAATTTTTGTAGCTACGGGAAATATTAACAATTTTATACAAATCATATCCTAGCTAACTTATATTGTATTATACATGTATTCTAATATATTATGTAATCTTGGGATACCATAGACACGTATGCAAATATTTTGACATATCATATCGACCCATGTATATATATTATTTGGAACAACCATAGACACTCTATATGCAGTAATGTTGGAGTTTGCTATACAGGGTTGAGGTTGATTCCAAAAATATATATACTTTGAGTTGTGATCTAGCCTGAGACGTGTATACACTAGGTCATGGATTGATTCAAGATAATATATATCGATTTATTTCTGTACATCTAACTATGGACAACTAGTTGTAGGTTACTAACGAGGATAGCTGACTTAATAAACTTAAAATATCAAAATGTATTAAAAGTGTTGTAAATATATTCTGAACATACTTTGATATATATGTACATATTTGTTATAGGTTCGTGAATCGACCAGTGGCCAAGTCTTACTTCCCGACGAAGTAAAAATCTGTGAAAGTGAGTTATAGTCCCACTTTTAAAATCTAATATTTTGGGATGAGAATACATGCAGTTTTATGAATGTTTTACAAAATAGACACAAGTAATTGAAACTACATTATATGGGTGAATGATCGAAGCTGAATATGCCCCTTTTGCTTGGTAACCTAAGAATTAGTAAACCGATCTACTAGTTGACGCGAAACCTAAAGATAGATCTATTGGGCCTAACGAACCCCATCCAAAGTACCGGATGCTTTAGTACTTCGAATTCATTTTTATCATGTCTGAAGGATTTCCCGGAATGATAGGGGATATTCTTATATCTGAAATGTCCCATTCTTATTGATAAAAAATTCCATATTAATTGATTTCGTTGCGAGGTTTTGACCTCTATATGAGACGTTTTTCAAAGACTGCATTCATTTTTAAAGCAAACCATAACCTTTATTTCATAAATAAAGGTTTAAAAAGCTTTACGTAGATTAAATGATAATCTAAAATATCCTGTTTACACACGACCATTACATAATGGTTTACAATACAAATATGTTACATCAAAATTAGTTTCTTGAATGCAGTTTTTACACAATATCATACAAACATGGACTCCAAATCTTGTCCTTATTTTAGTATGCAACAGCGGAAGCTCTTAGTATTCACCTGAGAATAAACATGCTTTAAACGTCAACAAAAATGTTGGTGAGTTATAGGTTTAACCTATAATTATCAAATCGTAACAATAGACCACAAGATTTCATATTTCAATACACATCCCATACATAGAGATAAAAATCATTTATATGGTGAACACCTGGTAACCGACATTAACAAGATGCATATATAAGAATATCCCCATCATTCCGGGACACCCTTCAGATATGATATAAATTTCGAAGTACTAAAGCATCCGGTACTTTGGATGGGGTTTGTTAGGCCCAATAGATCTATCTTTAGGATTCGCGTCAATTAGGGTGTCTGTTCCCTAATTCTTAGATTACCAGACTTAATAAAAGGGGTATATTTGATTTCGATAATTCAACCATAGAATGTAGTTTCACGTACTTGTGTCTATTTTGTAAATCATTTATAAAACCTGCATGTATTCTCATCCCAAAAATATTAGATTTTAAAAGTGGGACTATAACTCACTTTCACAGATTTTTACTTCATCGGAAAGTAAGACTTGACCACTGGTTGATTCACGAACCTATAACAATATATACATATATATCAAAGTATGTTCAAAATATATTTACATAACTTTTAATATATTTTGATGTTTTAAGTTTATTAAGTCAGCTGTCCTTGTTAGTAACCTACAACTAGTTGTCCACAGTTAGATGTACAGAAATAAATCGATAAATATTATCTTGAGTCAATCCACGACCCAGTGTATACGTATCTCAGTATTGATCACAACTCAAACTATATATATTTTGGAATCAACCTCAACCCTGTATAGCTAACTCCAACATTCACATATAGAGTGTCTATGGTTGTTCCGAAATATATATAGATGTGTCGACATGATAGGTCAAAACATTGTATACATGTCTATGGTATCTCAAGATTACATAACATACAATCAAGTTGATTAAGTTATGGTTGGAATAGATTTGTTACCAATTTTCACGTAGCTAAAATGAGAAAAATTATCCAATCTTGTTTTACCCATAACTTCTTCATTTTAAATCCGTTTTGAGTGAATCAAATTGCTATGGTTTCATATTGAACTCTATTTTATGAATCTAAACAGAAAAATTATAGGTTTATAGTCGGAAAAATAAGTTACAAGTCATTTTTGTAAAGGTAGTCATTTCAGTCGAAAGAACGACGTCTAGATGACCATTTTAGAAAACATACTTACACTTTGATTTTTGGATATAGTTTCATGTTCATAAGAAAAATAATTTTCCCAGAAGAACAACTTTTAAATCAAAGTTTATCATAGTTTTTAATTAACTAACCCAAAACAGCCCGCTGTGTTACTACGACTGCGTAAATTCGGTTTTACAGTGTTTTTCGTGTTTCCAGGATTTAAATCATTAAGTTAGCATATCATATAGATATATAACATGTGTTTAGTTGATTTTAAAAGTCAAGTTAGAAGGATTAACTTTTGTTTGCGAACAAGTTTAGAATTAACTAAACTATGTTCTAGTTATTACAAGTTTAAACCTTCGAATAAGATACCTTTATATGTATGAATCGAATGATGTTATGAACATCATTACTACCTTAAGTTCCTTGGATAAACCTACTGGAAAAGAGAAAAATGGATCTAGCTTCAACGGATCCTTGGATGGCTCGAAGTTCTTGAAGCAGAATCATGACACGAAAACAAGTTCAAGTAAGATCATCACTTGAAATAAGATTGTTATAGTTATAGAAATTGAACCAAAGTTTGAATATGATTATTACCTTGTATTAGAATGATAACCTACTGTAAGAAACAAAGATTTCTTGAGGTTGGATGATCACCTTACAAGATTGGAAGTGAGCTAGCAAACTTGAAAGTATTCTTGATTTTATGTAACTAGAACTCGTAGAATTTATGAAGAACACTTAGAACTTGAAGTTAGAACTTGAAGATAGAACTTGAGAGAGATCAATTAGATGAAGAAAATTGAAGAATGAAAGTGTTTGTAGGTGTTTTTGGTCGTTGGTGTATGGATTAGATATAAAGGATATGTAATTTTGTTTTCATGTAAATAAGTCATGAATGATTACTCATATTTTTGTAATTTTATGAGATATTTCCTGCTAGTTTCCAAATGATGGTTCCCACATGTGTTAGGTGACTCACATGGGCTGCTAAGATCTGATAATTGGAGTGTATATACCAATAGTACATACATCTAAAAGCTGTGTATTGTACGAGTACGAATACGGGTGCATACGAGTAGAATTGTTGATGAAACTGAACGAGGATGTAATTGTAAGCATTTTTGTTAAGTAGAAGTATTTTGATAAGTGTCTTGAAGTCTTTCAAAAGTGTATGAATACATATTAAAACACTACATGTATATACATTTTAACTGAGTCGTTAAGTCATCGTTAGTCGTTACATGTAAACGTTGTTTTGAAACCTTTAGGTTAACGATCTTGTTGAATGTTGTTAACCCATTATTTATTATAACAAATGAGATGTTAAATTGTTTTATTATCATGATATTATGATATATAATATATATTAGTATGATATATATACAGTTAAATGTCGTTACAACGATAATCGTTACATATATGTCTCGTTTCGAAATCATTAAGTTAGTAGTCTTATTTTTACATATGTATTTCATTGTTAATACACTTAATAATATATTTAATTATCATTTAACATAATTAACCAAGTGTTTCAATATCTTAATATGATTCATATGTACCTAGTAAGACGTTGTTATAACGATAATCGTTATATATATCGTTTTCGAGTTTCTTAAATTAATAGTCTCATTTTTATGTATATAACTCATTGTTAAAATACCTAATGAGATACATACTTATAATAAAATCATGTTAACTATATATATAACCATATATATGTCATCGTATAGTTTTTACAAGTTTTAACGTTCGTGAATCACCGGTCAACTTGGGTGGTCAATTGTCTATATGAAACCTATTTCAATTAATAAAGTCTTAACAAGTTTGATTGCTTAACATGTTTGAAACACTTAATCATGAAAATAACAATTTCATTTAATATATATATAAACATGGAAAAGTTCGGGTCACTACAGTACCTACCCGTTAAATAAATTTCGTCCCGAAATTTTAAGCAGTTGGAGGTGTTGACGTATCTTCCGGAAATAAATGCGGGTATTTCTTCTTCATCTGATCTTCACGCTCCCAGGTGAATTCGGGTCCTCTACTAGCATTCCATCAAACCTTAACAATCGGTATCTTGTTTTGTTTAAGTCTCTTAACCTCATGATCCATTATTTCGACGGGTTCTTCAATGAATTGAAGTTTTTCAATGATTTGGATTTCGTCCAACGAAATAGTGAGATCTTCTTTAGCAAAACATTTCTTCAAATTTGAGACGTGGAAAGTGTTATGTACAGCCGCGAGTTGTTGAGGTAGCTCCAGTTGGTAAGCTACTGGTCCGACACGATCTATAATCTTGAATGGTCCAATGTACCTTGGATTTAGTTTCCCCCGTTTACCAAATCGAACAACGCCTTTCCAAGGTGAAACCTTAAGCATGACCATTTCTCCAATTTCAAACTCTATATCTTTTCTTTTACTGTCCGCGTAGCTCTTTTGTCGACTCTGGGCGGTTTTCAATCTTTGTTGAATTTGGATGATTTTCTCGGTAGTTTCTTGTATTATCTCCGGACCCGTAATCTGTCTATCCCCCACTTCACTCTAACAAATCGGAGACCTGCACTTTCTACCATAAAGTGCTTCAAACGGCGCCATCTCAATGCTTGAATGGTAGCTGTTGTTGTAGGAAAATTCTGCTAACGGTAGATGTCGATCCCAACTGTTTCCGAAATCAATAACACATGCTCGTAGCATGTCTTCAAGCGTTTGTATCATCCTTTCGCTCTGTCCATCAGTTTGTGGATGATAAGCAGTACTCATGTCTAGACGAGTTCCTAATGCTTGCTGTAATGTCTGCCAGAATCTTGAAATAAATCTGCCATCCCTATCAGAGATAATAGAGATTGGTATTCCATGTCTGGAGACGACTTCCTTCAAATACAGTCGTGCTAACTTCTCCATCTTGTTATCTTCTCTTATTGGCAGGAAGTGTGCTGACTTGGTGAGACGATCAACTATTACCCAAATAGTATCATAACCACTTGCAGTCCTTGGCAATTTAGTAACGAAATCCATGGTAATATTTTCCCATTTCCATTCCGGGATTTCGGGTTGTTGAAGTAGACCTGATGGTTTCTGATGCTCAGCTTTGACCTTAAACCACGGCAAACATTCTCCTACGTATTTAGCAACATCGGCTTTCATACCCGGCCACCAAAAATGTTTCTTGAGATCCTTGTACATCTTTCCCGTTCCAGGATGTATTGAGTATCTGGTTTTATGAGCTTCTCTAAGTACCACTTCTCTCATATCTCCAAATTTTGGTACCCAAATTCTTTCAGTCCTATACCGGGTTCCGTCTTCCCGAATATTAAGATGCTTCTCCGATCCTTTGGGTATTTCATCCTTTAAATTTCCCTCTTTTAAAACTCCTTGTTGCGCCTCCTTTATTTGAGTAGTAAGGTTAGTGTGAATCATTATATTCATAGATTTTACTCGAATGGGTTCTCTGTCCTTTCTGCTCAAGGCGTCGGCTACCACATTTGCCTTCCCCGGGTGGTAACGAATCTCAAAGTCGTAATATTCAACAATTCAATCCACCTACGCTGCCTCATATTCAGTTGTTTCTGATTAAATATGTGTTGTAGACTTTTGTGGTCGGTATATATAATACTTTTGACCCCATATAAGTAGTGCCTCCAAGTCTTTAATGCAAAAACAACCGCGCCTAATTCCAAATCATGCGTCGTATAATTTTGCTCGTGAATCTTCAATTGTCTAGACGCATAAGCAATCACCTTCATCCGTTGCATTAATACACAACCGAGATCTTGCTTTGATGAGTCACAATAAATCACAAAATAATCATTCCCTTCAGGCAATGACAATATAGGTGCCGTAGTTAGCTTTTTCTTCAATAATTGAAACGCCTTTTCTTGTTCATCCTTCCATTCAAATTTCTTCCCTTTATGCGTTAATGCAGTCAAGGGTTTTGCTATTTTGGAGAAATCTTGGATGAATCTTCTGTAGTAACCAGCCAATCCTAAAAATTGACGTATATGCTTTGGAGTTTTTGGGGTTTCCCACTTTTCAACGGTTTCGATCTTTGCCGGGTCCACCTGGATACCTTCTTTGTTCACTATGTGACCGAGGAATTGAACTTCTTCCAACCAAAATGCACACTTTGAAAACTTAGCGTACAGTTTTTCTTTCCTCAATACTTCTAGCACTTTTCTCAAATGTTCTTCGTGCTCTTGATCATTCTTTGAGGTAATAAGTATGTCATCGATGAAAACAATGACAAACTTGTCTAGATATGGCCCACTCACTCAGTTCATAAGGTCCATGAACACAGCTAGTGCGTTAGTCAATCCAAACGGCATAACCATAAACTCGTAATGACCATAACGCGTCCTAAAAGCAGTCTTTGGAATATCATCTTCTTTCACCCGCATTTGATGATACCCGGAACGTAAGTCAATCTTTGAATAAACAGACGAGCCTTGTAGTTGATCAAATAAGTCATCGATTCTCGGCAGTGGGTAGCGGTTCTTGATGGTAAGTTTGTTCAACTCTCGGTAGTCGATAGACAACCTGAATGTACCATCTTTCTTCTTGACAAACAAAACAGGAGCTCCCCACGGTGATGTGCTTGGTCGAATGAAACCACGCTCTAAAAGTTCTTGTAATTGGCTTTGCAGTTCTTTCATCTCGCTGAGTGCGAGTCGGTAAGGAGCACGAGCTATTGGTGCAGCTCCTGGTACAAGATCTATTTGAAATTCAACGGATCGATGTGGGGGTAATCCCGGTAATTCTTTCAGAAATACATCGGGAAATTCTTTTGCGACGGGAACATCATTGATGCTCTTTTCTTCAGTTTGTACTTTTCTCGACGTATGCTATAACAGCATAGCAACCTTTTCTTATTAGTTTTTGTGCCTTCAAATTACTAATAAGATGTAGCTTTGTGTTACCCTTTTCTCCGTACACCATTAAGGGTTTTCCTTTTTCTCGTATAATGCGAATTGCATTTTTGTAACAAACGATTTCTGCTTTCACTTCTTTCAACCAGTCCATACCGATTATCACATCAAAACTCCCTAACTCAACTGGTATCAAGTCAATCTTAAATGTTTCGCTAACCAATTTAATTTCTCGATTCCGACATATATTATCTGCTGAAATTAATTTACCATTTGCTAATTCGAGTAAAAATTTACTATCCAACGGCGTCAATGGATAACTTAATTTAGCACAAAAATCTCTACTCATATAGCTTCTATCCGCACCCGAATCAAATAAAACGTAAGCAGATTTATTGTCAATAAGAAACGTACCCGTAACAAGCTCCGGGTCTTCCTATGCCTCTGCCGCATTAATATTGAAAACTCTTCCGCGGCCTTGTCCATTCGTGTTCTCCTGGTTCGGGCAATTTCTAATAATGTGTCCCGGTTTTCCACATTTATAACAAACTACATTGGCATAACTTGCTCCGACACTACTTGCTCCGCCATTACGCGTTCCGACACCATTTGTTCCTTTTGTTCTGTTAACCCCTGGTCCGTAGACCTCACACTTTGCCGCGCTATGACCATTTCTTTTACACTTGTTGCAAAATTTGGTGCAGAACCCCGAGTGATACTTTTCACACCTTTGGCATAGCTGCTTCTGATTGTTGTTGTTGTTGCGGTTGTTATTGTTGTTGGGACGATTGTTGTAGTTGCTGTTGCTGCTGTTGTTGTTGTTGTTGTTGTTGTTGTTGTTGTTGTTGTTGTTGTTGTTGTTGTTGTTGTTGTTGTTGTTGTTGTTGTTGGGCCGTTTGTTGTAGTTGCGATTGATGTTGCGATTGTTGGGATAATTGTTGCGATTATTATTTTAATTGTTGTTGTTGTTGTATTGGTGATTCTTATCACTGTTTTCCTCCCACTTTCTTTTGACTTGCTTCACATTGGCCTCTTCAGCCGTCTGTTCTTTAATTCTTTCCTCAATCTGGTTCACTAGTTTGTAAGCCATTCTACATGCCTGTTGTATGGAGGCGGGCTCGTGTGAACTTATATCTTCTTGGATTCTTTTCGGTAATCCTTTCACAAACGCGTCGATCTTCTCTTCCTCATCTTCGAACGCTCCCGGACACAATAGGCACAATTCTGTGAATTGTCTTTCGTACGTGGTAATATCAAATTCTTGGGTTCGTAACCCTCTAAGTTCTGTCTTGAGTGTATTGACCTCAGTTCTGGGACGGTACTTCTCGTTCATCAAGTGCTTGAATGCTGACCACGGTAGTGCGTATGCATCATCTTATCCCACTTGCTCTAGATAGTTATTCCACCATGTTAACGCAGAACCTGTGAAGGTATGCGTAGCGTACTTCACTTTGTCCTCTTCAGTACACTTACTTATGGCAAACACCGATTCGACCTTCTCGGTCCACCGTTTCAATCCGATCGGTCCTTCGGTTCCATCAAATTCCAAAGGTTTGCAGGCAGTGAATTCTTTGTAGGTGCATCCTACACGATTTCCTGTACTGCTAGATCCAAGGTTATTGTTGGTATGTAGCGCAGCCTGTACTGCGGCTATATTTGAAGCTAGAAAAGTACGGAATTCCTCTTCATTCATATTCACGGTGTGTCGAGTAGTCAGTGCCATTTCCTTCAAAATAGTCAAATGGAACAAGTTAATCATACAGAATATTAAGAGTAGTTAATAGTATTTCATAGCATAATATGAACTCATTTATAAAAGATTTTTCTTCATATTAGCGTTTTATAAGTTTAAATTCGGGTAGTACCTACCCGTTAAGTTCATACTTAGTAGCTAATATACAATTCAACTACTACAATTCTATATGAAAAACTAATTATAATAATATTTCACGTTCAAACTTTTATACAATATTTTACAAACTTACAATACTGCTTATTTTACATAAAGCATGAAATATAGCACACAATAACTTTGATACAAGATAGTTGTGAAGATAATTCTAGCTAGTACACAAGTCGTTCAGCAAAGGCAATAAAGACACGTAATTCATACGTCCAGAAACAAGTCATGCATTCTGGTTTTACTAGGACTACTTCCCATCCTTGGTCTTGTGGAACATAACCGTTATGGCCGTTGATAAGACAGCGTGTTGTAACATCGTCAAAGGGACGAGGGTTACGTAATGACCAACAGTCTCGTAATAACCTAAAAACCTCATTTCTTACCCCAATTACCGACTCCGTCACTTGTGGGAACGTTTTGTTTAATAGTTGTAGCCCGATGTTCTTTTTCTAACTTTGGTGAGAAGCGAACATTACTAACCCGTAAGCTTAGCATGCTTCTTTATGTTGCATGTTAGCCACTTTTTCTAAATCATGAAGTCCTATATTTGGATACATTGAGTCAAAATAATTTCTTAACCCGTTGCGTAAAATAGCATTTGGGTTCCCCGCAATATATGCGTCAAAGTAAACACATCGTAACTTATGGGTTTCCCAATGTGATATCCCCATCTTTCAACCGAAAGTCTCTTATAAACCAAGACATTCTTGGAACATTCTTCGAATGTCTTACAAACTGATTTCGCCTTAAATAGTTGTGCCGAGGAATTCTGACCGACTCTAGACAAGATTTAATCAATCGTGTCTCCGGGTAGGTCTCTTAAAATATTGGGTTGTTTATCCATTTTGTGTTTTTAAACTATAAAATAGACAAGAGTTAGATTCATAAAAAAAATTACTTATTAATACAAGCAATTTTTACATATATCAGAAAGCATAAGCACACTATATTACATATATTACACCACACGAATACAACTATCTTATTCCGACTCGCTCGTTTCTTCTTCTTTGGTTTTGGTTCATTTTGCCAAGTTTCTAGGGATATATGATGTTCCCCTAATACGAGCCGTCGTTTTCCACATTGGTTTAGAAAAACCTGGTGGTTTAGAGGTTCCCAGGTCATTGTTACAACTTAAGGGCTTCGGGGGTTGACGATACATATAAAGTTCATCGGGGTTGGAATTAGATTTCTCTATTTTTATGCCCTTTCCCTTATTATTTTCTTTTGCCTTTTAAAATTCAGTTGGGGTAATTTCTATAACATCATCGGAATTCTCGTCGGAATCTGATTCATCGGAGAATTGGTAATCCTCCCAATATTTTGCTTCCTTGGCGGAAACACCATTGACCATAATTAACCTTGGTCGGTTGGTTGAGGATTTTCTTTTACTTAACCGTTTTATTATTTCCGCCACCGGTTCTATTTCCTCCTCCGGTTCCTCCTCTTCCGGTTCTGATTCTTCTTCCGGTTCCGACTCTTCTTTCGGTTCCTCTTCGGGAACTTGTGAATCAGTCCACGAATCATTCCAATTTACATTTGACTCTTCATTATTATTAGGTGAGTCAATGGGACTTGTTCTAGAGGTAGACATCTATCACATAATATCAAACGCGTTAAGAGATTAATATATCACATAATATTCACATGTTAAAAATATATAGTTTCCAACAAAATTTGTTAAGCAATCATTTTTCAAGTAAACACGGTCGAAGTCCAGACTCACTAATGCATCCTAACAAACTCGATAAGACACACTAATGCAAAATTCTGGTTCTCTAAGACCAACGCTCGGATACCAACTGAAATGTCCCGTTCTTATTGATTAAAAACGTTCCATATTAATTGATTTCGTTACGAGGTTTTGACCTCTATATGAGACGTTTTTCAAAGACTGCATTCATTTTTAAAGCAAACCATAACCTTTATTTCATAAATAAAGGTTTAAAAAGCTTTACGTAGATTAAATGATAATCTAAAATATCCTGTTTACACACGACCATTACATAATGGTTTACAATACAAATATGTTACATCGAAATCAGTTTCTTGAATGCAGTTTTTACACAATATCATACAAAGATGGACTCCAAATCTTGTCCTTATTTTAGTATGCAACAGCGGAAGCTCTTAGTATTTACCTGAGAATAAACATGCTTTAAACGTCAACAAAAATGTTAGTGAGTTATAAGTTTAACCTATATATATCAAATCGTAACAATAGACCACAAGATTTCATATTTCAATACACATCCCATACATAGAGATAAAAATCATTCATATGGTGAACACCTGATAACCGACATTAACAAGATGCATATATAGGAATATCCCCATCATTCCGGGACACCCTTCGGATATGATATAAATTTCGAAGTACTAAAGCATCCGGTACTTTGGATGGGGTTTGTTAGGCCCAATAGATCTATCTTTAGGATTCACGTCAATTAGGGTGTCTGTTCCCTAATTCTTAGATTACCAGACTTAATAAAAAGGGGCATATTCGATTTCGATAATTCAACCATAGAATGTAGTTTCACGTACTTGTGTCTATTTTATAAATCATTTATAAAACCTGCATGTATTCTCATCCCAAAAATATTAGATTTTAAAAGTGGGACTATAACTCACTTTCACAGATTTTTACTTCGTCGGGAAGTAAGACTTGGCCACTGGTTGATTCACGAACCTATAACAATATATACATATATATCAAAGTATGTTCAAAATATATTTACAACACTTTTAATATATTTTGATGTTTTAAGTTTATTAAGTCAGTTGTCCTCGTTAGTAACCTACAACTAGTTGTCCACAGTTAGATGTACAGAAATAAATCGATAAATATTATCTTGAATCAATCCACGACCCAGTGTATACGTATCTCAGTATTGATCACAACTCAAACTATATATATTTTGGAATCAACCTCAACCCTGTATAGCTAACTCCAACATTCACATATAGAGTGTCTATGGTTATTCCGAAATATATATAGATGTGTCGACATGATAGGTCGAAACATTGTATACGTGTCTATGGTATCTCAAGATTACATAACATACAATACAAGTTGATTAAGTTATGGTTGGAATAGATTTATTACCAATTTTCACGTAGCTAAAATGAGAAAATTATCCAATCTTGTTTTACCCATAACTTCTTCATTTTAAATCCGTTTTGAGTGAATCAAATTGCTATAGTTTCATATTGAACTCTATTTTATGAATCTAAACAGAAAAAGTATAGGTTTATAGTCGGAAAAATAAGTTACAAGTCGTTTTTGTAAAGGTAGTCATTTCAGTCGAAAGAACGACGTCTAGATGACCATTTTAGAAAACATACTTACACTTTGAGTTTAACCATGATTTTTGGATATAGTTTCATGTTCATAAGAAAAATCATTTTCCCAGAAGAACAACTTTTAACTAATCCAAAACAGCCCGCGGTGTTACTACGACTGCGTAAATTCGGTTTTACAGTGTTTTTCGTGTTTCCAGGTTTTAAATCATTAATTTAGCATATCATATAGATATAGAACATGTGTTTAGTTGATTTTAAAAGTCAAGTTAGAAGGATTAACTTTTGTTTGCGAACAATTTTAGAATTAACTAAACTATGTTCTAGCGATTACAAGTTTAAACCTTCGAATAAGATAGCTTTATATGTATGAATCGAATGATGTTATGAACATCATTACTACCTTAAGTTCCTTGGATAAACCTACTGGAAAAGAGAAAAATGGATCTAGCTTCAACGAATCCTTGGATGGCTCGAAGTTCTTGAAGCAGAATCATGACACGAAAACAAGTTCAAGTAAGATCATCACTTGAAATAAGATTGTTATAGTTATAGAAATTGAACCAAAGTTTGAATATGATTATTACCTTGTATTAGAATGATAACCTACTGTAAGAAACAAAGATTTCTTGAGGTTGGATGATGTGATGACCCGTCCTAATCCACCTGGACGAAGTCTTCAACAACTGGTTCCATTGCGAGGTACAGACCTCTATTTGTCTTGAACAACTCCATGTAATATCTTTAAAATGAGCAAATGCACAGCGGAAGACTTAATTCATACCTGAGAATAACCATGCTTTAAAGTGTCAACCAAAAGGTTGGTGAGTTCATTAGTTTAACATAAATAATCATTTCATAATTTTAATAGACCACATGATTTCATATTTCCATTTCTCATAAACATACGTCCCATGCATAGAGACAAAAATCATTCCTATGGATTGAACACCTGGTGATCGACATTAACAATATGTATATAAGAATATCCCCATCATTCCGGGATCCTCCTTCAGACATGATATAAATTTCGAAGTACTAAAGCATCCGGTACTTTGGATGGCGCTTGTTGGGCCCGATAGATCTATCTTTAGGATTCGTGTCAATTAGGGTGTTTGTTCTCTAATTCTTAGATTACCAGACTTAATAAAAAGGGGCATATTCGATTTCGATAATTCAACCATAGAATGTAGTTTCACGTACTTGTGTCTATTTTGTAAATCATTTATAAAACCTGCATGTATTCTCATCCCAAAAATATTAGATTTTAAAAGTGGGACTATAACTCACTTTCGGATCACCGTTTATTTTAAAATAATATAAGTTCCTTTTTAATTCGTTTACTATTAATTAAATGACAAATGAGCGTTACAATTGTTTTCTAAATAAATTCGAAATTACCTATATATGTATAATATACTTTATATATTCATTTTTATAATAAATTTTATTATATCTTATATTAATTTACATATTTATTTATAATAGCAATTGTATATAATAGTTTACTAATATTCTTATAAATTATTATTTATATTTACTTATTTATATATATTTAACTATTTACAATTAATGGTTCGTGAATCGTCGGAAATGGTCGAGGGTCAAATTAATATATGAAACAGTTCAAAAATTTTGAGACTCAACCTATCAGACTTTACTTATCATGTCGAAATTATATAAAGTTAAAGTTTAAATTTGGTCGGAAATTTCCGGGTCGTCACAGTACCTACCCGTTAAAGAAATTTCGTCCCGAAATTTGATCGTGGTCGTTATGGCTAACCATAAAAATATTTTCATGACGAATATGAGTTGATAAATAGAGTTTTATCATTATTGAATAATACGGATAAAATAATTCGATTACTCGATTAGTACGAATAAAGCTATCACTAAATAGTGAAATGAATAATTGCCCGTTCGTCTTAACAGGTGACGTAGTCACAGCTGATTTTCGGAAATCAAGGAATTTAGAGATAGTCTTTGAAATCTATATAAGATTTGATCCTTCGGTAATTAAGGAAATTAGGATCTGCTTTGATTAAATGTAATAATCTGTCTTAATTGTTCTGTCGGATATTTCACTATAAATCCACCCTCTTTATTTCCTTTATATTTTGGAGTGTCATACTTTTGTTTTCTCTTCCCAACTTTAAGTCAAACGAATAATGGTCCAGAATTCATAAGTATGGAGTTTCGAATGAACTTAATGTTCTAAACAAGAAACAACGTAATCACACGATTTGATTTGTCAAATTACCTGAATCACTGAGAATAGAATTATCAAAAATATACTTTCTTGATACGTTCAGAAGTTAAGCAGAATGAAAGGGTTATGTAACATGGCACATGATAACGTTATGATCTGTGAATCATCACGTTCCATTAGAAACTCAGCATGACTTACTGTAATATAATCACGTTGATCAAGTGTCATTATATTATACTAACTCATGCATCAGTTCCCAACACTACTTCAAAATATTCGTATTTTAAACTCGAAAGTTTACAGAATATAGAAACTAACAGTTTCTATATGATGTAACACTGATAGCACGAAGAGATTAATGGTTTCAGATATGATTAGTTATGAAAATATCTTCAGAAATATGGAGGATATTTATAATGAAAGATACGATGATATCTTGGAATTTCTAATATCGATGGATGATGAAGAAGATTTATCCGTAAGGGTTTAGATTCGGAAGCAAGGTATTCGCTAAAGATTTCATCAGAAACAGAACCATTTGGATTCTTTGAAGTCAAACTTATCCTTTGCGATTTGTCCACGGCGTTCTTCATAGTTTCGCATAATCTGCTTTTCGGTACTAAATTTTCTATTGAATGTTTCCAATATAATGATACACAGGAAGCACGAAGAGGTATATAATTTTGGACGAGAATATTTATGAAAATATCCTCAAAAATATCGAAGATATTGATGATGATATTTTGGAATTTCTAAGTTCGATGGTTGATGGAGAAAGATTTTCCGCAAGATTTTAACATGACTTTGGAGCAAGATATTCTCTAAAGATTTCAACAGATCTAGATTTATCTGGGTTCTATGAATTTAGGGTATGTTACTTGTATTTGTCCTTGGTCCCCTTCATGGTTAACTCAATCCGTTTTCTAGTTCCATCGTTTATGAGCTTTTCCAACATATTATTCTTTATCATTAAACTTCCGACGATTCAGGTTGTTCACGGTTGCCCACAGTTTCTGCTGCTTCATTCAGCGTTTTCAAAGTTCAATGTATTGATTTGTAGGCTGGGTGCTTTTCAAAATTTCAGAATGAAAGATTATAATCCTAAGAGATAAATGTTATATGGATACATATAACTATTGATGTAGATATGCTGTGAGTTTTCAAAGTACTGATAGCTGATTCCCGGCAATTGGTATGGCAGTTCTTGTAACAAGATGCGGATGAGTATATGACAGGGTTTCAATGAATAAATATAATGATTTATCAGAGAGATTTAAACCAAGAAGCAACGAGGTTGCTGGTACGTCTGCTGGTAATATGATAAAATATGAAAGGTTCCCCGGTAACAATAAAATAGTACGTATATATATCAAGGTTATAATAAGGTTGTTTCGAACGAAAAGTCGAAGTTGACTTGTTGGAGCTGTGACAAAATTCGCTAATTTGGAAAAGGATTGCAAAGTTATTTTCGATAATAATAACGCAAAGGAATTAGCACAGCTACGCATTAAACGTTTACTCAATTTTCGAGAGTTTTCAGGTGCACAACAATATGCATCGATCTTTTCTTCCGTAGGTAATGTGCAGTTGGTTCATCCTTTCGATGGAGGTGTTTTCAAGAATCGTGAAAGATTTTGAAAGCAGATTTGTAATTGTCAAGATACAAATGAAGTTTAAGATGAAATCAAGTGGCAAACTTGAAGAATTGTTTAGTTTCATATATTATAATCAATATTTTAATTCATTTTCATTGTTTAATGTTATTAGTCCACAGTTGACAGTCCAATAATTCATATATATATAGTTTAATATATAATATTCGAATTAATTAATACGTGTCGTGACCCGTATACGTCTCAGACTCGATCACAACTCAAACTATATATATTATTGTAGAATCAACCTCAACCCTGTATAGAGAACTCGATCATTACTGCATATAGAGTGTCTATGGTGATTCCAAATAATATATATAGATGCGTCGATATGATATGTCAAAACTTTAAATACGTGTCCCGATATTTAAATTGCGTAAAATAAATAACAGAAATTAAATAACGATAAATAAAGTGCGAGAATTAAATTGTGATAAAATAAATTGCGATAATTAAATTGCGATAAATAAAATGTAATACGGAATTAACAGTTAGCTAGGAACAGTTAGCTAGGATTTTGTTAGCGTGGATTCTTAACAAAATTTCATATTGTTAATAAGTCTGTTTCTAATCAATTTTTTTTGTGTCCATTTTTTTCTTCATTATGCCACTTGTTGGATTCTGATATGTCAAAATCCTAATATGAAATTCGAATTTGAATGAAAATAGTTATTCTTTGGTGAACGGATACGTATATCGGTGGATGTAAGTAGGATAGTATATGATGGTTGAATCAAATTCGAAGAACGTACAATGTAACTTATTAATGTGAAATCTAAATATTCCTCGGGTATTACCTACCCGTTAAAATATTTTCACCATTAACAGTTTGTACAAAAGAATTTTTAATTACAATATTTATGAAAACGTATATACATATATATTTTCTTCGGATGTAATCATGAATTTAATGAGTTAATATAATATTAAACTCATTTAGTTTTCGGTTGGAACTAGAATAAATAATCTCTAAAACTTTAGAGATTACGTATTCGCCATATCGAGCGAAGATAAATGAGGTAGAACAATACGTAGAACGAAGATCATACTCGAAGTACAGATAGTGATATTGAAGTATGGATTGTTAATGATACTGGTGCTGTTACTGATGGTACTGCTGGTGCCGGTGATGTTGCTGAAGCTGGTACATTTTGCACCATATTCTCCGAATTGATTATTCAAGCGCGAAGTTCGTTGACTTATTACTCTAGGATGATTGTCGGTCGGAACGAGCGGATGAATAAGGTTCAGAATTGTGGATATAATATAATCTCGCTGAGTTACCCTAGAAATGAGATTGGAAATGGTGTCTCGAACAGGTTCGCCGGTAAACGCTTCAGGTTCATTGTCAAGAGGTGAATTCGGTTGGTGGAAGGGATTGCCTTCTGCGCGTCTCCATTGATTAAATTGACTACGAACCCATCAAATGAATTAATAATGGCTGATTGGTTGATTCATGCCGGTGACGCTGTTTTCAGAGCTTAGGTGAACATCTATGTCAGAATAGCTGTCGGAATAACTATCGGAATAGCTATCAGAATCTGAGGGACTCGAACTGGTTGCAAGATTCATCTCGTACGATCAGATGAAGGATTTTCAGATAAGAAATGGATTATAGGATGTAGATTAGTACCCTGTAATACATAATTTACATATGCATATATAATACTAAAATCCCATAAATAAATTACTGAGGAATCTACGGAAGTTGTCAGGCAAAGTTAGAGTAACAGATATGCTAAGATATGAAGTAGCAGATACGTTAAGATATGAATTTTGTCTATACACTATTCATGCAGTCAATGCAGTAAAACGTGTCTAGACTAAGAATGATAAGCAAGTGATTCTCTAAGAATGATAAGCATGTAATTTTTTGACACAAAATGATAAGCAAAACTTTTGACATGCAGACACGGTCGAAGTCCAGACTCACTAATGCATCCTAACGACTCATCAGTTAGAC
Source organism: Rutidosis leptorrhynchoides (assembly GCF_046630445.1). Taxonomy (NCBI): domain Eukaryota; kingdom Viridiplantae; phylum Streptophyta; class Magnoliopsida; order Asterales; family Asteraceae; genus Rutidosis; species Rutidosis leptorrhynchoides. The sequence goes on from NC_092337.1 coordinate 248,051,135, forward strand.
ACACTAATGCAGACATGGTTCGCTAAGACCACCGCTCTGATACCAACTGTGATGACCCGTCCTAATCCACCTGGACGAAGTCTTCAACAACTGGTTCCATTGCGAGCTACAGACCTCTATTTGTCTTGAACGACTCCATGTAATATCTTTAAAATGATCAAATGCACAGCGGAAGACTTAATTCATACCTGAGAATAAACATGCTTTAAAGTGTCAACCAAAAGGTTGGTGAGTTCATTAGTTTAACATAAATAATCATTTCATAATTTTAATAGACCACGAGATTTCATATTTCCATTTCTCATAAACATACGTCCCATGCATAGAGACAAAAATCATTCCTATGGATTGAACACCTGCTAATCGACATTAACAATATGCATATAAGAATATCCCCATCATTCCGGGATCCTCCTTCGAACATGATATAAATTTCAAAGTACTAAAGCATCCGGTACTTTGGATGGGGCTTGTTGGGCCCGATAGATCTATCTTTAGGATTCGCGTCAATTAGGGTGTCTGTTCCCTAATTCTTAGATTACCAGACTTAATAAAAAGGGGCATATTCGATTTCGATAATTCAACCATAGAATGTAGTTTCACGTACTTGTGTCTATTTTGTAAATCATTTATAAAACCTGCATGTATTCTCATCCCAAAAATATTAGATTTTAAAAGTGGGACTATAACTCACTTTCGGATCACCGTTTATTTTAAAATAATATAAGTTCCTTTTTAATTCGTTTACTATCAATTAAATGACAAATGAGCGTTACAATTGTTTTCTAAATAAATTCGAAATTACCTATATATGTATAATATACTTTATATATTCATTTTTATAATAAATTTTATTATATCTTATATTAATTTACATATTTATTTATAATAGCAATTGTATATAATAGTTTACTAATATTCTTATACATTATTATTTATATTTACTTATTTATATATATTTAACTATTTACAATTAATGGTTCGTGAATCGTCGGAAATGGTCGAGGGTCAAATAAATATATGAAACATTTCAAAAATTTTGAGACTCAACCTATCAGACTTTACTTATCATGTCAAAATTATATAAAGTTAAAGTTTAAATTTGGTCGGAAATTTCCGGGTCGTCACAGATGATCACCTTACAAGATTGGAAGTGAGCTAGCAAACTTGAAAGTATTCTTGATTTTATGTAACTAGAACTTGTAGAATTTATGAAGAACACTTAGAACTTGAAGATAGAACTTGAGAGAGATCAATTAGATGAAGAAAATTGAAGAATGAAAGTGTTTATAGGTGTTTTTGGTCGTTGGTGTATGGATTAGATATAAAGGATATGTAATTTTGTTTTCATGTAAATAAGTCATGAATGATTACTCATATTTTTGTAATTTTATGAGATATTTCATGCTAGTTGCCAAATGATGGTTCCCACATGTGTTAGGTGACTCACATGGGCTGCTAAGATCTGATAATTGGAGTGTATATACCAATAGTACATACATCTAAAAGCTGTGTATTGTACGAGTACGAATACGGGTGCATACGAGTAGAATTGTTGATGAAACTGAACGAGGATGTAATTGTAAGCATTTTTGTTAAGTGGAAGTATTTTGATAAGTGTCTTGAAGTCTTTCAAAAGTGTATGAATACATATTAAAACACTACATGTATATACATTTTAACTGAGTCGTTAAGTCATCGTTAGTCGTTACATGTAAACGTTGTTTTGAAACCTTTAGGTTAACGATCTTGTTGAATGTTGTTAACCCATTATTTATTATAACAAATGAGATGTTAAATTGTTATATTATCATGATATTATGATATATAATATATCTTAGTATGATATATATACAGTTAAATGTCGTTACAACGATAATCGTTACATATATGTCTCGTTTCGAAATCATTAAGTTAGTAGTCTTATTTTTACATATGTATTTCATTGTTAATACACTTAATAATATATTTACTTATCATTTAACATAATTAACCAAGTGTATCAATATCTTAATATGATTCATATGTACCTAGTAAGACGTTGTTATAACGATAATCGTTATATATATCGTTTTCGAGTTTCTTAAATTAATATTCTCATTTTTATGTATATAACTCATTGTTAAAATACCTAATGAGATACATACTTATAATAAAATCATTTTAACTATATATATAACCATATATATGTCATCGTATAGTTTTTACAAGTTTTAACGTTCGTGAATCACCGGTCAACTTGGGTGGTCAATTGTCTATATGAAACCTATTTCAATTAATCAAGTCTTAACAAGTTTGATTGCTTAACATGTTGGAAACACTTAATCATGTAAATAACAATTTCATTTAATATATATATAAACATGGAAAAGTTCGGGTCACTACAATATGCATCTTGTTAATGTCGGTTAACAGGTGTTCACCATATGAATGAATTTTTTTTTCTATGTATGGGATGTATTGAAATATGAAATCTTGTGGTCTATTATTATGATTTGATAATATATAGGTTAAACCTATAACTCACCAACATTTTTTGTTGACGTTTTAAGCATGTTTATTCTCAGGTGTTTATTAAGAGCTTCCGCTGTTGCATACTAAAATAAGGACAAGATTTAGAGTCCATGCTTGTATGATATTATATAAAAACTGCATTCAAGAAACTTATTTTTAATGTAATATGTTCTTATTGTAAACCATTATGTAATGGTCGTGTGTAAACGGTATATTTTAGATTATCATTATTTTGATAATCTACGTAATGCTTTTTAAACCTTTATCGATAAAATAAAGGTTATGGTTGTTTTAAAAATGAATGCAGTCTTTGAAAAACGTCTCATATAGAAGTCAAAACCTGGCGACGAAATCAATTAATATGGAACGTTTATAATCAATATGAACGGGACATTTCAGTTGATACCAACTGAAAGGACCCGTCCTAATCCATCTGAACGAAGTCCATATCGATTATAAATGATTCACAACAGTTGATTACATCGCGAGGTACTTGACCTCTATATGATACATTTTACAAACATTGCATTCGTTTTTGAAAAGACAATCTTTCATTACATCGAAGGTTGACAGCATGCATACCATTTTATAATATCTCCACTATAATTGACTTAATAATAATCTTGATGAACTCAACGACTCGAATGCAACGTCTTTTGAAAGATGCCATAAATGACTCCAAGTAATATTTCTAGAATGAGCAAATGCACAGCGGAAGACTTCTTTCATACCTGATAATAAACATGCTTTAAAGTGTCAACCAAAAAGGTTGGTGAGTTCATTAGTTTATCATAAAGAATCATTTCATAATTTTAATAGACCACAAGATTTCATATTTCCAATTCTCATAAACATACGTCCCATGTATAGAGACAAAAATCATTCATATGGATTGAACACCTGGTAACCGACATTCACAATATGCATATAAGAATATCCCCATCATTCCGGGATCCTCCTTCGGACATGATATAAATTTCGAAGTACTAAAGCATCCGGTACTTTGGATGGGGCTCGTTAGGCCCAATAGATCTATCTTTAGGATTCGCGTCAATTAGGGTTTCTGTTCCCTAATTCTTAGATTACCAGACTAAAAAGGGTGATATTCGATTCGATAATCCAACCATAGAATGTAGTTTCGATTACTTATGTCTATTTCGTAAAACAGTTATAAAAGCAGCGCATGTATTCTCAGTCCCAAAAATATATATTATAAAAACATTTAAAAAGGGAGCAAATGAAACTCACTATACTGTATTTTGTAGTAAAAAATACATCTGACGACATTGAACAATGCAGGGTTGGCCTCGGATTCACGAACCTACATCATTTGTATATTTATCAATATACATAGTGAAAATCGATTAAATATATATACTTTTATTAGTTATATTCCTTTTATGTTAATAGTTTAGATATATTTCATATATTCATTTTGTATATAAAAATATTAATTTTTTTTATGTTATATGTATTTAAATATATCATTTGTATATTAGTAATAGTACTTATAATAATACTAAAATAATATTAATAGTGACAAAATGTTTATAATACTTAGTATTATTAATGAGTTAATAATGTTAATAATTCTATATTAATAATAGTAATAATATTAATGGTAGTAAATGTAAAAATATGAATTTTATTGTAAATTTTAATTATGATAATGATTTTAGTAACTACATAATAATACTCATGATAACATAAATAATAATACTTATAGTAATATTAGGGGTAATAATAATAACCTTAATAGTAATATTTATGGTGATAATAATAATTATAGTTATGATAATAACACCTATATAAATGATAATAGTGATAATAATAATACCTGATGATAATAATAATAAATTTTTATTACTTTCCTAATAATAATAATAATAATCATAATCATAATCATAATTATAATGATGGTAATAATTCTAAAATGATATAATTTCTTAATAATAATATTATTAATATTTATAGTAATAATATTGATAATGACTATAATACTTATACATATAGTAGTAATAATAATTATACACTAATAATAACATAACCATAATACCCATAACAATAATTATGCTAGTAATAATAGTTCTAATAATAATAATAATCATAACAATAATACCAATACTAATATGAATACTAATAATAATAATAATAATAATGATAACAATAATAATGGTAATAATATTAATAATAACAATAGTAATAATAATAATGGTAATGAAAACTACCTCATGTTAATCGAATAAAAAAATTGGCTTAACTAGGTCTCGAACCCGAGACCTCTTGAATAACGCTATCACCCTTAACCATCTCTCTGTCTTATGTTTTCTGATTTACTTCACATGAATAAATATATAACCCGTACGTCCCAGTGTACCATTTATCTTCTACCTCTTCTGAACATTAATCGATCAAATGACCAAACCAAATTTCGAATTTATGTTTGATTATGACTTATAAATAATCGGAAACTTATAACATATTCATTAATAATCAATATGAATTAAAATTGAGTTAACATATGTTATATAAGTTTATTAATATATATTAATAAACTTATATATTATTTAATAAATTATTTTATTTACTTGATTACATAATGATCCGATACTTAACAATTTTATTTATAAGTTTGATAAATATATAAGTCATTACCGTCATCATGTGCCATTTACACGACTCTTACATTCTACCCAATCTTCAAACATATTAAGAACATATCTTCTTGATAGTTCTATCTTTTCGGATATTCTGGTAATTTACCAAATCAAGATCGTGCCATTACGATTCCCTTCTTAGAACATTAACTATGTTCATCCAAAACTTCATACCTACGAATTCTGGACCATTATTCGCTTGACTTGAAGTCGGGAAGAGGAGACAAAAGTATGGAACTCTTGAATATAAAAGAAAATATAAAGCTCGACAACAACATATAAATTACAAATCGTGCATATCAATACGTATTGCCACATAAGGGCACGGGAGAATTAAAATTACTATAACCCCAAGGTAATAGTAAAAATAAATAAAATCCTCTGGTGGTAAATGAAAAAGAAGAATGACAGATACAAAGGTCAGGAATATATCCATAATTAGAACCGGATGGAGCATATTGACGAATGTTGTAGCAATATGATTTGGGAAAGAAAGAATAGAAGGTGTGAGTTGTAAGGAAACGACGGGAGTGGATTTATAGTAAAATATTCGACAGGGCAATCAAAACAGACGATCGCATTTAAAGAGGATCCTAATTTCCTTAATTACCGAAGAATCAAATCTTATCACGAAGATTTTCTCCAAATCCCTTGAACTTCGGAAATCAACCATATCTACGTCAAAGGATATGACGAAACCTTATTTTCTCATTTCACTCTTTTGTGATAGCTTCACTTATACTCTTCGCGTAATCGAATTGTTTTATCCATATTACTCAATGATGATAAAACTCTAATTTCTAGCTCGTATGTGTCAGGAAAACATACTTATTGTCAGCCATGACCATCCCAATCAAATTTCGGAACGAAATTTCTTTAACGGGTAGGCACTGTGACGACCCGGAAATTTTTGACCAAATTTAAACTTAATTGTGATGCCCCGTACAAAACCATCGTGTACGAATCATCAACAACAGGATCATTACAAGGTTAAGTACTATATGCTATAATTAAAGAAGTTGCATTCATGATAAAAAGGTGATGTCATAACCGACATCAAATGGTTTACATTTCAAAAGCATGCTTCACTAAGTAGAAGCAAATAAATAAGTGTACATGACCCCAAAGGTCGTTACATAACATAGTTTCAAAAGTACGAATGTTTGGATGCAAGATAAGTAGTCATGCGATAACAACTCTAAGCAGCGGGTTCTACAGCACGACAAGTAAGACAGCGGAAGCAACCTCAAGCACCTGAGAAATACATGCTTAAAAACGTCAACACAACGGTTGGTGAGCTATAGTTTAAGTATAACAGTATGTAAGGTAGGCCACGAGATTTCGGTGCTACAAAGAGCGTTTCAAAACAGTATGATAAAGTATATGTTAACCGTGGGCACTTGGTAACTAACTTAACGTTTAAAATACCCCCTGAAAGTACACTTGGCGAGTGCGTATGTTTACGAAGTATTAAACACTCGTTGACTGCTAGCGCGACTAGCCCGAGTGGGGATGTCAATCCCTATGGATCCATATCTAAGATTCGCGTTCACGGTTCATAAACCAATGATTAAACGTTACCGAGCTAAAGGGAATCTTTATGCCGTTGTATAACCCACACATATATAAGTTTAAGTACTCGTGCCTAGTATGTAAAACATAAAATCCGCATGTATTCTCAGTTCCCAAAATAAGTTAAAGTAAAAAGGGAATGCTATAACTCACACTGATATGTAGCGGTAAGTAGTAGTCGGGAAAGGTGTGCAAGTAAATGGTCCGAAGTCCTCAACCTAAGTCAAATAGTACTAAGTCAGTAAATTGTCTTAATAGGTTTAAAAGTATATATTTAAGGTCTTAAGGGTCATCATCATTCATCATCAAACAAAAGGCGTAAAGTAAGTTTCGTTTATGAAAGTAGTTTAAAACAAAGGCTGACTTCGATCAGCCACCACGGCCTCTACCCTTACTGAATTAAGGTGAGACCAGTGGCCATGGCTCTGTCTATGAGTCCCTTAAGTGTGGTAAAATTTACAGAAGCAAAATCGTCTTGGTTTGACCGTGGCGATGGTCTAAGTGCGAGTAGGTCAGAAATTTCTGCACAACGTTAAAGGACATAGTGACGATCGGAGGGCCATAAATCCTAAACCGTAACTCGGATTAAGACGAGTCCTATATGAAACGTTATCTACACGAACTGAGTTATCTGAAAATCAAGGTTACAGAAGCCCAGGTGTACTGGTCTGTTACAGAAACCAGAAAAACAGAAACTGTACACAGAAAACAGAAAAGTAAATGGACATAGTGACGCTCGGAGGGCCGTAGACTCTAAACCGTAACTCGGATTAAGACGAGTCTTATATGAAAAGTTATCTACTCGAAAAGTTATATCTAAAAATAAAGGTTAGAACAGCCCAGGTCTACTGGTCTGTTCCAGAATCATCAGGTCAGTAGGTTTTGGACAGAACAGTGAGTTTAAAAGGGGTTCCGGTGGTCTTGGTGCTTGATGTTCATCATGGTTCTCATCCTTGATGCATATAGCTTCAAGTGTACAACTCATTGATGTATCTACATCATCTCAACCAAGTCTTGACCATCATAACCTATGTGCAAGTCTAAGACATGAAGCACAACTCACTTAAGAGTTGTATGAAGTTTGATGAACCAAAGTTGCATCAAGGTCTTAGATCTAGCACATACATGGACTTTAAAGCTAATAACAAGTTACAAACTTGAAAGTAAACTAACTAATCAAGATCATAAGTAGTAGAACATAGTTCTTAGTTTGATCTTGAAGATCCAAGACTCAAAAGTCTAGATCCAAAGTTATATTTAAAGAAAACTCGTTTGTGTGTTCTTGAACTTTCAAAGTTAACTTAATTTGTTCAAGAGATATGAGATCAAGACTAACTTGTAGTACTTGACCATATAAACTAACTACATGAAATTAAAGTGTATAAAATAAAGAAACAAGTTAACTAAACAAGTAATTAGTTCAAGGGTTGCTCATACTTTAAAGATTCAACCAAAGTTGATCTTTAAGTAAAGTAAACTTTAAGTTTACTTCCATGACTTACAAGTATGATTTCAACAACAAGAACTTTATAATCTTTGAAACATTATATGTAGAACTTAAACTAGAGAGTTTAGTTCTTGATTGTTCTTGTTAAAACAAGATAAAAGATGAATCAAACTAGAAAGTTAGATTCTTGAAACATGTAAGTAAATAACAACAATTAACAAGACAAGTAACATTAATAACAAAGAACAACAAATGATGATGATGATTTGCATGTAGGAAATCGGTTTTACAAAGAAAAAAAGAAGAAGAAGAACTCAAGTTACTTACAAGGTTTAGAGAGAAAAGAGAGGAAAAAGAGTTGCAAGTATGTGTGTGTGTTTGAATGAGGTTATACAAGTGAAGTAGTATTACATAAAATGACACAAAAAGGCACTCCCAAGGCCTTTAAATTTCGGCCTGCAGCAGCCCACAAAGGGGGGAGGGTGTTGTTTGGTGGATACAAGCATGAAAATTTCATAAAGGTGGTTAAAGGATGGCTTTGCATGGGGATTAAGACATAACTAGATTCCTTTTGTAAATGACTAACTAGTTACACTTTGAAACTAATACTTACATGTAGTATGGGCTAACTAAGTCCACTATTAGTGTAGGGTGGGCTTGGAAGTCCAATAACATGAGTCCATTACACTAACAAAGCCCAAGTTCAAATAAATCACAAGTTAAACCAATTAAAGCCCAAGTAACTAACTAATAGCCTTAGTTAATTAAAATGATAAATAAATTTAATCATGAATGTAAATAATATCTAAAAATATTATTCGTGAAAGTTCCGAGTGTCACAAAGACATTTCGGGCCCTTAAAAGTCAAGCACGGGCAATCAAGGCAACATGTAAATGTAATAACGTACATTCGTTTAAACACGCGTATTAATAATAGTAATTATTAATAAATAAATGTTGGAAAATCCAGGGTCGTTACATTACCCACCTGTTAAAGAAAATTTCGTCCCGAAATTTAAGCTGAGGTAGATGGAGGAGTTGGGAAAAGGTGAGGATACTTTCGCATCATTTGATCCTCTCGCTCCCAAGTAAACTCAAGTCCTCGTTTGGCATTCCATCGTACTCGTAAAATCGGAATCTTGTTGCGTTTCAAAGTTTTGATCTCACGATCCATAATTTCAACAGGTTCCTCCAAAAAGTGGAGTTTGTCGTCAATAGTAAGTTCTTCCAATGGTATGATAAGTTCGGGTGCAGCAAGACACTTCTTCAAGTTCGATACATGGAAGGTAGGATGAACTGAGCTCAATTGTGCTGGTAGATCCAAACGGTATGCAACGGGTCCAACACGTTCCAATATTTCAAAAGGACCAATGTATCGTGGGTTTAACTTTCCACGTTTTCCAAAACGAATCACACCTTTCCAAGGTGCAACCATCAACATAACACGGTCTCCAACGTTGAATTCAAAGTCCTTACGTTTAAGATCGGCATAACTCTTTTGGCGATCATGGGCAGTCTTAAGTCTAGCTTGAATCTGAGCAATCTTCTCCGTGGTTTCGTGGACTACCTCAGGTCCGATGATTTGCTTTTCGCCTACTTCGGCCCAACAAATAGGAGATCGGCACTTACGGCCATACAATGCTTCAAAAGGTGCAGCATTAATGCTAGAGTGATAACTGTTGTTGTACGAGAATTCGGCGAGTGGCAAATGTCTTTCCCAGGCCTTTCCAAAATCAATGACACATGCACACAGCATGTCCTCCAAGGTCTGAATCGTTCGTTCACTTTGCCCGTCAGTCTGGGGATGATAAGCAGTGCTCATGTAAGGACGAGTTCCCATGGCTTCTTGCAAAGAACGCCAAAATCTAGAAGCAAAACGGGGGTCGCGATCTGAGATGATTGATAAAGGTACACCATGACGAGATACAACCTCTTTAATGTACAGCTGAGCAAGTCTTTCCATTGTATCCGTTTCCTTCATCGCTAGAAAGTGTGCAGATTTGGTTAGGCGGTCAACAATAACCTAAATAGTATCGTATCCGCCCACCGTCTTTGGCAGCTTAGTAATGAAATCCATTGTGATCCTTTCCCACTTCCATTGTGGGATTTCCGGCTGTTGAAGTAACCCAGAAGGTCTCTGATGCTTGGCTTTAACCTTTGAGCAAGTCAAACACTTACCAACATAAGTCGCAACGTCCTTTTTAAGATTCGGCCACCAATACTGTTCTTTAAGGTCGTGGTACATCTTGCCCGCTCCAGGGTGAATCGAATATCTCGACTTGTGTGCTTCATTAAGTATCAGGTTCCGTAGATCTCCATAAAGAGGTACCCAAATTCTTCCGGCATAACATCGGAGTCCAGACTCCCTAACCTCGAATCGAGAGACAAGTATGTTCAGATGTTCGTGAGATATGTTCTCCTCATTGAGAGCCTCAACTTGGGCTACTCTGATCTGGTTGTTGAGGTTCGAATGAATGGTGATGTTCAGAGCCCTAACACGAAGAGGTGCCGTCCTCTCCTTTCGGCTTAAAGCGTCAGCTACAACATTGGCCTTGCCAGGGTGATAACGGAGTTCACAATCGTAGTAATTGAGCGTCTCGATCCATCAACGCTGTCTCATATTCAGTTGCTTCTAATCGAAGATGTGCTGGAGACTCTTGTGATCGGTGAAGATAGTGCTCTTAGTTCCATACAAATAATGTCTCCACAATTTGAGTGCAAAGACAACGACTCCAAGTTCAAGATCATGTGTAGTGTAGTTCCGCTAGTGAATCTTCAATTGGCGGGAGGCATAGGCAATAACCTTTGATCGTTGCATCAGTACACAACCAAAACCACTATTCGATGCATCACAATAAACAACAAAGTCGTCACTGCCTTCAGGAAGTGATAGGATAGGTGCGGAGGTTAACTTCTTCTTCAAAGTTTGAAATGCTGATTCGTGTGCGGGTTCCCAAATGAACTTCTTGCCCTTGTGAGTCAGCGCGGTCAAAGGACGCGCAATCAGAGAAAATCCTTCGATAAATCTTCGGTAATAACCGGCGAGACCTAGGAATTGGCGAATATGCGTCGGAGTAGTGGGGGTCTCCCACTTGCTGATGGCTTCAATCTTGGCGGGATCAACTTTGATACCCTGGTCGCTTACAACATGACCCAAAAATTGTACTTCCTTCAACCAAAATTCACACTTGGAGAATTTGGCATAAAGTTGTTCTTGTCTCAAGAGTTCAAGTACTAATCGGAGGTGTTGCTCATGTTCTTCTTCGCTCTTAGAGTAGATGAGGATATCATCTATGAAGACGATAACAAAATTGTCCAAGTAAGGCTTGCAGGCACGATTCATGAGGTCCATGAACATGGCAGGTGCATTTGTCAAACCGAATGGCATCACGAGAAACTCATAATGACCATAACGGGTCCTGAATGCAGTTTTCATCACGTCACTTTCCTTCACCCTCAACTGGTGATAGCCGGATCGCAAATCGATCTTTGAGTAGACACTCGATCCTTGTAGTTGATCAAAAAGATCGTCAATTCGTTGAAGAGGATACCGATTCTTGATAGTCAATTTGTTGAGTTCACGGTAGTCGATACACATATGGAAGGATCCATCCTTCTTCTTCACAAATAGAACAGGTGCGCCCCAAGGCGAGAAACTTGGTTGGATAAACCCTCGATCTAACAGCTCTTGTAGTTGACTCTGTAATTCTTGCATCTCGGAAGGTGCGAGTCTATAAGGTGCGCGAGCTACAGGTGCAGCTCCTGGCACTAAATCAATCTGAAATTCTACGACTCTCGGCGGTGGTAATCCAGGCAATTCCTCTGGGAAGACATCGGAAAATTCGTTCACAATTCGAACGTCATTCACACTCTTCACCTCAGTTTCTACCGCTTTCACATGTGCTAGGACAGCAAAGCGTCCCTTCTTCATAATCTTTTGCTCTTTCACGCAACTAATGAGGTTCAACTTCGAGGTACATCTCTCTCCATAGATAACCAGTGGTTCGCCATCTCCTTGTGGTATGCGAAGTGCTTTATCCCCACAAATAACATCGGCCTTTATCTTGCTCAACCAATCCATACCGACGATCACGTCAAAACTTCCCAGTTTGATAGGTATCAAATCAATTTCGAAATCTGCACCAGCTATGTTGATAATAGCTCCACGACTAATATGGTCAACCTTTTCAAGTTTTCCATTGGCGACCTCGACAAGTATACTCTCTTTTAACGGGACTAATGACCAATTAATCTTATCGCAAAAATGTCTACATACATAACTTCTATCCGCACCAGTATCAAACAAGACAGAAGCTAAAAGATTGTTGATTGTGAATATACCTGTCACCAAGTCGGGGTTATCGCGTGCATCCCTTGCATTAACATTAAAAGCTCTAGCATGCGGTGGTCCGCCATCCTTTCGTTTGTTCGGGCACTCGTTTCTGAAATGGCCCGTCTGCCCGCATTCGTAACACTTTTTCGGCCCGTTGGTGTTCGGCCTCCCTGTCATTGTGGTAGTCTTGCAGTCTCTACCGATGTGCCCGCTCTTCTTGCACTTCTCACAAACTGCATTACAATATCCGGTGTGGTGCTTGTAGCACCTCTTGCATTGTGGTAAGGTTCCTTTGTAGTTCGGGTTGGTGTTGTTGTTGTTGGGGTTGGGGTTGTTGTTGTTTTGCCTGAACCCTTCATGTCGCTTCGCCGGGTTTTGATCATAGTTTCTACCCCTGTTGTTGTTATTGTTGTTATTGTTGTTGTGGTTGTTGTGGTTGTTATGGTTGTTGTCCCATTTCCTCTTTTCACTACTACCGGCTTCAAACTTAGCCTTCTCTGGCTCATCAATAAGGATCTGATTCATGAGAGTATGCGCTATGCGCATTGCTTCGGGAACATTCGGTGGTTTGGATGAGGTGACATTTCCTTTGATGGACTTAGGAAGTCCCGAGAAGTATTTCTCCATGCGCTTGAATTCGGGGGTGACCATGGTCGGACACATTAATGCTAACTCCAAAAACCTACGGTTATAACTGTTAAGGTCGTTCCCTACGGCCTTCAACTGCATGAATTCAATGTCCATCTTCTGAATTTTGGTTCTTGGACAATACTCATCAATCATAGCACACTTAAACTCTTCCCAAGGCGTGGCATACGCCTCATCAATCCCTTTTGCTTGAGCTAACGTGTTCCACCACGTTAGCGCGCCGTCAGATAGCGTGCAAGATGCAAACTTGGTCTTATTGTCCTCCGAACAGTTGCTAACTCGGAATACTGATTCAAGTTTTTCAAACCATCTGGTGAGACCAACTGGTCCCTCGGTGCCGCTGAAGTTATGCGGTTTGCAGCTCTGGAATTCCTTGTATGTACACCCATTTCGAACGGGTGGGATAACTGGTGGTGGTGGCGGTGGAGCTTGGAGATTTCTTTCTGCTAGGGATGCAGCGACCCGTTCGCTGATCATGTCCTCAATCTGGGCGGCGGTAGGTGTGGTTCTTCCATTAGCCATGGTATTCTAAACAAAAATTTTGACCCAAGTCAAAATCCAGCATGCAAGTAGTAGTAATACAGTATATAGTGACCAACATGGAATCAAAACATCACATGTTATTAAATAATGCATCTAGGTACAAATACCACAGAATCATCGTACAGCAATGTAAATAGAATATCGTGCAAGAATTAAATAACGCAAAGTTCCATTCATTAATAATAATAAGTTTCATACATCTGAATAAGTTCGTACGATACATATGAAATACATGAAACTATATATAGATTACATCATGAAATCTAAATACAAAGTCCTACGGTGAAGGCGGGTGAACTGCTCCTCGAGCTCAGTGACTCGAGCTCGGAGAGTCTCAATCTCCCTCATCAATTCCTCGTTAGAGGGAGCTGGTGGGGCAGGTGGTGCAGGTGGGGCGGGTGGTGCGGGTGGTGCCGGTGGTGCTGATGTAGATGGTCTGGCTCCAGATGTAGACGGTACGTCCCTAGATGTAAGTGGTCCGTATCTAAATCTAGGTGGTACGGTTCCAGGAATAGTCAATATGTAACGGGGAACCTTACGTATCTGTGGGTCTGCAGGGTATGGCACAACTCGTTTACGAGCAGTAACCCTACGTCGATGGCCAAAAGCATCAGTAAAAGCACGACCTCCATTCACCCCTGGAATGACGGTGCCGTCGGAATGGTACCGCTTCTTCGGCGGGGTGGAGGGTGCCTTAATAGGTCTATCAGCAGGATCCTCATCATCGCTGGAGTCGTCTGATGATGAAGAATCGGCGGATGATGAGTCATCCGAATCGTGTGGTGGTGACACTGGTGGCTGAGCTGGTAATCCGAAGCGTCCGAAGGCGGCCAACATCTGTCTGTGTCTGCCTGGAGGAATCACAACTAAACGTCCGTCGGGAGTGCGTCGGCAAGGTGTGCGCATGTGGTTACGAAACGGCCCTTCCCCGAACTCTGCGGGGATCTCAATACCACCAATGCGGGGCTGTGACCTCGAGGGTCCGGGTGCGGACACTGGGGCAGGTGCACTAGTACCATCTCCGGAAGTGGAAGCGCCGGGATCACTAGTGGGTGTCGGGCCCGGTGTATCGGCAGTAGCAGCAGCAGGTGTAGCAGTAGGTAGGGCGACGGGGTCTGAGTCTGTACTGCCCGAAATGCCAGCAGGTGGAACATCCGACATCTGAACAAGGAAAAATAAATTTTCCATGTCAGTATGTCATAAAGCAAGTAAATAATAGGCCAACAGTTTAAATCATGTATAACGGTAACTAGCAGGGCAATAACAGTAATTCATATGAAAGTAGCATACAATCGAAAGCAAGTAGCATCATGCAGTAGTGAAATCATGTAGTAGCATACGGCATATAGCGGAAAAAAGTAAGCAGTAACATGCAGTAAATTCAGCGGAAACAAGTAAACTAGCAAGTCGTAGATTAGTCCTATTAGTGAATCCTACTCGGGTCGGTCTTAGACTCACTAATGCATCCTAATTCCCTACAACCAATGCTCTGATACCAAATGTGATGCCCCGTACAAAACCATCGTGTACGAATCATCAACAACAGGATCATTACAAGGTTAAGTACTATATACTGTAATTAAAGAAGTTGCACTCATGATAAAAAGGTGATGTCATAACCGACATCAAATGTTTTACATTTCAAAAGCATGCTTCACTAAGTAGAAGCAAATAAATAAGTGTACGTGACCCCAAAGGTCGTTACATAACATAGTTTCAAAAGTACGAATGTTTGGATGCAAGATAAGTAGTCATGCGATAACAACTCTAAGCAGCGGGTTCTACAGCACGACAAGTAAGACAGCGGAAGCAACCTCAAGCACCTGAGAAATACATGCTTAAAAACATCAACACAACGGTTGGTGAGCTATAGTTTAAGTATAACAGTATGTAAGGTAGGCCACGAGATTTCGGTGCTACAAAGAGCGTTTCAAAACAGTATGATAAAGTATATGTTAACCGTGGGCACTTGGTAACTAACTTAACGTTTAAAATACCCCCTGAAAGTACACTTGGCGAGTGCGTATGTTTACGAAGTATTAAACACTCATTGACTGCTAGCGCGACTAGCCCGAGTGGGGATGTCAAACCCTATGGATCCATATCTAAGATTCGCGTTCACGGTTCATAAACCAATGATTAAACGTTACCGAGCTAAAGGGAATCTTTATGCCGTTGTATAACCCACACATATATAAGTTTAAGTACTCGTGCCTAGTATGTAAAACATAAAATCCGCATGTATTCTCAGTTCCCAAAATAAGTTAAAGTAAAAAGGGAATGCTATAACTCACAATGATATGTAGCGGTAAAGCAGTAGTCGGGAAAGGTGTGCAAGTAAATGGTCCGAAGTCCTCAACCTAAGTCAAATAGTACTAAGTCAGTAAATCGTCTTAATAGGTTTAAAAGTATGTATTTAAGGTCTTAAGGGTCATCATCATTCATCATCAAACAAAAGGCGTAATGTAAGTTTCGTTTATGAAAGTAGTTTAAAACAAAGGCTGACTTCGATCAGTCACCACGGCCTCTACCCTTACTGAATTAAGGTGAGACCAGTGGCCATGGCTCCGTCTATGAGTCCCTTAAGTGTGGTAAAATTTACAGAAGCAAAATCATCTTGGTTTGACCGTGGCGACGGTCTAAGTGCGAGTAGGTCAGAAATTTCTGCACAACGTTAAAGGACATAGTGACGATCGGAGGGCCATAAATCCTAAACCGTAACTCGGATTAAGATGAGTCCTATATGAAAAGTTATCTACACAAACTGAGCTATCTTAAAATCGAGGTTACAGAAGCCCAGGTGTACTGGTCTGTTACAGAAACCAGAAAAACAGAAACTGTACACAGAAAACAGAAAAGTAAATGGACATAGTGACGCTCGGAGGGCCGTAGACTCTAAACCGTAACTCGGATTAAGACGAGTCTTATATGAAAAGTTATCTACTCGAAAAGTTATATCTAAAAATAAAGGTTAGAACAGCCCAGGTCTACTGGTCTGTTCCAGAATCATCAGGTCAGTAGGTTTTGGACAGAACAGTGAGTTTAAAAGGGGTTCCGGTGGTCTTGGTGCTTGATGTTCATCATGGTTCTCATCCTTGATGCATATAGCTTCAAGTGTACAACTTATTGATGTATCTACATCATCTCAACCAAGTCTTGACCATCATAACCTATGTGCAAGTCTAAGACATGAAGCACAACTCACTTAAGAGTTGTATGAAGTTTGATGAACCAAAGTTGCATCAAGGTCTTAGATCTAGCACATACATGGACTTTAAAGCTAATAACAAGTTACAAACTTGAAAGTAAACTAACTAATCAAGATCATAAGTAGTAGAACATAGTTTTTAGTTTGATCTTGAAGATCCAAGACTCAAAAGTCTAGATCCAAAGTTATATTTAAAGAAAACTCGTTTGTGTGTTCTTGAACTTTCAAAGTTAACTTAATTTGTTCAAGAGATATGAGATCAAGACTAACTTGTAGTACTTGACCATATAAACTAACTACATGAAATTAAAGTGTATAAAATAAAGAAACAAGTTAACTAAACAAGTAATTAGTTCAAGGGTTGCTCATACTTTAAAGATTCAACCAAAGTTGATCTTTAAGTAAAGTAAACTTTAAGTTTACTTCCATGACTTACAAGCATGATTTCAACAACAAGAACTTTATAATCTTTGAAACATTATATGTAGAACTTAAACTAGAGAGTTTAGTTCTTGATTGTTCTTGTTAAAACAAGATAAAAGATGAATCAAACTAGAAAGTTAGATTCTTGAAACATGTAAGTAAATAACAACAATTAACAAGACAAGTAACATTAATAACAAAGAACAACAAATGATGATGATGATTTGCATGTAGGAAATCGGTTTTACAAAGAAAAAAAGAAGAAGAAGAACTCAAGTTACTTACAAGGTTTAGAGAGAAAAGAGAGGAAAAAGAGTTGCAAGTATGTGTGTGTGTTTGAATGAGGTTATACAAGTGAAGTAGTATTACATAAAATGACACAAAACGGCACTCCCAAGGCCTCTAAATTTCGGCCTGCAGCAGCCCACAAAGGGGGGAGGGTGTTGTTTGGTGGATACAAGCATGAAAAGTTCATAAAGGTGGTTAAAGGATGGCTTTGCATGGGGATTAAGACATAACTAGATTCCTTTTGTAAATGACTAACTAGTTACACTTTGAAACTAATACTTACATGTAGTATGGGCTAACTAAGTCCACTATTAGTGTAGGGTGGGCTTGGAAGTCCAATAACATGAGTCCATTACACTAACAAAGCCCAAGTTCAAATAAATCACAAGTTAAACCAATTAAAGCCCAAGTAACTAACTAATAGCCTTAGTTAATTAAAATGATTAATAAATTTAATCATGAATGTAAATAATATCTAAAAATATTATTCGTGAAAGTTCCGGGTGTCACAAAGACATTTCGGGCCCTTAAAAGTCAAGCACGGGCAATCAAGGCAACATGTAAATGTAATAACGTACATTCGTTTAAACACGCGTATTAATAATAGTAATTATTAATAAATAAATGTTGGAAAATCCAGGGTCGTTACATTAATCTTTTTATGGTTTCAACACGATAAGCAAAGTCTGTTATCCTGAGTCTCAAAAATTTTGAACTATTTTCTTACAATCATTTAACTTCGATCATTTCCGACGATTCACGAACTATTATTTGTAAATAAATAGATACATATATATTTATATATTTATATATAAATACCTTATATACATTTGATTTGTTATATTGTTACCTTTATTATTTCTATTATTATTATTATTATTAGTTTCATTATTATTAATAAAATTAATATTAAATACTAATGTTTATATAATTAATATTACTTGATCTTTATATAATATACAAATACAGATATATATAGTGATATATATAATGATGCAAATATAGATATATGTATTATATATATATATATAAATACATATATATAAAAAAATATATACATATTTAAATATAAACAAATATAGATATATAAATATATATATAGGTATATAAAGTCAGATTTAGATATTGATATGTACAGATACATTCATGAATTAGTTGCAAATCCCTTTCAACTTTAATTCTTTTCTCTTCTTTTCTGTACGATTGATTTTAACTTCATTATAAAACAGACTGTAAATTAGGCCTACAAAAATCACGTAATTATCTGTTTTATTATTTTATTCATTCAATTTGATAAATCTGTCCTTACTGTCTGTTTAATATGTACCCGATTGAAATTAAATTCTTAATACAAACAAAAATTGATAAAATCATTCCTACCAACTCCTCTCTCCCTCGTGTATTGTTTGCTTTCTGTTTCGCAACTTAAACAACACCATCACAGCTCACAAAATTATCTCATATATATTATATATTATATACATATACATGAAACCCATATGCATGGAGATATATTTCCATCTTGCTCATCAACACACATAACCCACCTTCTCCTTTAATCTTCGATCACCACCTATGATCACAATCACCACTTTATCCTTTCCTTTCTATTGTACGTTGAACAACAAACATCACCACCCTTATTCTAGATCACAACCACCACCTGCTATCATCATCTTTCTCTACGACCATCGATTATTAGTTAACCATTATAAACACATCGAAACCACTCAAGTCCACCATGCCGATCATCCATTCAAATGTATATGCTCCCGTTGATTAACCAAGACCAATAACCATAACCTTTACTACCATCACCTCACGGCCATCACCCAACTACCATTTTCTTTCACCTATTATTGCTACTCGATAACCATCATCAAAACCCGTAACTAGTTTATTACTTCATGCATGAATCGTCCAAACACCACTTTCAAATAACTACCTTCTATTTTTCTGTTTAAACCGCCATCTATGCCACCCAAAATGACACCCATAAAAGCTACTACCGCTGCATTAACTTGTTTCCATTCTTGATTTATAACCTGCATTTTTCTCCTTTTTCTAGTCAAGCGAAGACCAAACCAAAACCCAAGTTTTATTTTTCTATTTTTCTTCGCGAACTACACAAACCACAACCGCTACAACTTTACTGTTTTTCTATCCTCTTTGCTTTGATCAACGTGCAGAAACAAAGAATAAATGGTGCATGTGAAAAACTCACAAAATAATAGAAGAAAGAAGCAATACAAATTAATTGTTTGAGTTTCTCCACTCACTATATATGCATTATAAAAGATTATGCAAGTGGGAGGTGATAGAATTTTATGGCCAACAAAAGAAGATGAGTGGAACAATAAATAATAATGATGCTAGTCTGATTCATTTTCTCTTAACAAATCGAGGGTTACTAGTCGAGCTTGTGGACTCCACAGTTGAAATTAAAAGATAAAAGATGTTGCTTTTTCGTTAGGTACAACTCATTTGATTAATTCTTTTAATTGAAGTGGGTCTCAAATATTATATGACAACATGCAAAATTTTAGTGATTGATACTTTACAATATATAAATGACGATGATAGTGATTGTGCTGCTATATTTGTTGGGATTTAACAAGTTTCATAATACTTATAATCATTCAAGAAATAAGATTTGTGGAAGCGTGTAGATTACCATTTTGAAACTTGTAAATCTTTAACCAATTAAAGTTAAATCCCAATAAGGATCAAGTTGTGAAACATACTTACAAACTAAGAGTGGGTTTAGAGTTTATACCTCCTCAAGCTAGTTGAGGGTTAGTTCAAAAGAAGATGATGAAGATGATGATGAATGGAGCTTCAAAGTGATGAAACCTCAAGGAGAAATACCCCAAGCTTTTGCACCAACACCTAGCCTTTGGTTAGGATTTAATAACACTTGAATTGAGCTTGCAATAACCAAATGAAGAACCCTTTCTTCCTCCCAAAAGGCCACGAAATTCAGCTGGGTTTTAGGAGAGTTTTGTGCAGAATTTTGATGTACAATTGCATGTATGTATTGCTACTAGTCAAAGGACATGTATATGTGGAATTGTGTTATGGAAAGCAACAAGAATAAGCATGGGATAGACTTTCTTGGGGCTCCAAAATCTGCCCACCATCCATTATTTTATAACAAGAATGATTTTATAAAACTTGTTACAAGTTTTATAAAACTTGTATAAAATAAAATGTATTTGTTACTTGCAATAATTTTATAAACCATTTTATAAAATATAACATAACATAATTATTTAAACCTATAAATAATTAAATCCACATCATATATAAATTATCCAAATAATTTATCTCAAGTGATTATGATTTAGAAAACCGATTTTCTAAAGTTCAAGTGTCGCGTATTTATTTAACAATCCAACCGTTAAAATAAATACATATAAAGTGTTGGTAAGCTTGTTATTGGGTATGACCCGACTTGGATCATAACATAGTGGCCACGTTAATTTAATATGTCTCTCGGGCATACGAAATACCTTCAATCTCCCACTTGCACGAGAAACATAAGAAATTAATGCAAGTGATGGATACCACCTAACGACCGTCCATCACCCCCAATATGTTATGACTTTTGCCATTCAATAACATCATCCCTTTCGAGTTCCCATCTCGAATATGAATAGGTGAATCTTTCATCACATCCTTTCGTCCTAGATGTCATGTTAAATCCAAGAGACATAGAGTGATCACTCTCTTCTAGATTTAACTTTATCAGGCCTTAGACATCTGACTCTCAACGAATAAGAGGGACAAATTCCATCTTGACTACATATGTCCTAAATATATACCTTGCATTATACCTGAGCTCCTCCTTATGAACTACCATATTTCAGAATAGCGAAGGAAAGAATCAAGGAACAATACCTGGCAAATATCTGAACCCAATATGTATCTCAGGTCAGAGGATACAATGATATTCGCCTTTACTCAAGATTACATGTGATCAACCACAAAGGCTCCATTTAGTGAATCTTGAGAGCGGGTCTTCCAATATTTGTATCCCACAAATATCTATGAACCTTGGTAGCAACCTTGCCCCACATTCAGTCCGTGAATGTATACCAATCCAAGTTCATAATAGTCTAACCCTCACATTTGCTCCCACAAATGTGATCGACTACGGAATTTAGAATAATTACTTATTCATGGATAAAATATGCAAAATAGGAACATAACTCAAAATAAATTAATACCATAATTATATTAATGAGTTTGAACAATTTCGTTCCGTTACAATACTTAAAACAGATCATGACCAATCACTAGAATATCGAAGCCCTAATGCACAAACATGTCCAGTATGTTTTGCTCCATGTAAGAGCTTCGTGAGAGGATCCGCTATATTAAGATCTGTGTGAACTTTGCGAATACATATCTTTCCATTTTCAACTTCATCCCTTATGTATTTGAATCTCCGCTCAATGTGACGGGTCTTTTGGTGAGCACGAGGTTCTTTGATTTGAGCAATCGCACCCTCGTTGTCACAAAAGATCTCAAGAGGGTCCTGAATGGAAGGGACTACTCCTAAGTCGTCGATGAATTTCTTCATCCATGCAGCTTCCTGAGCTGCCAATGATGCGGCGATGTACTCCGACTCTGTAGTGGATAAAGCAACAACATCCTGTTTTGAACTCTTCCAAGAGACCGCACCTCCATTTAATGTGAAGACATAACCGGATTGTGATCGAGAATCATCTCGATCAGTTTGGAAACTCGCATCCACGTATCCTTTTACAGCAAGTTCCTCCTCACCAGACCCATATATCAGAAACATATCCTTAGTCCTCCTAAGGTATTTCAATATACTTTCGACAGCAATCCAATGACTGTTTCCTGGGTTATTCTGGTATCTACTTGTCAGGCTAAGAGCGCATGACACATCCGGTCTAGTGCATATCATTGCATACATGATTGACCCAATGGCAGACGCATATGGGACCTTCTTCATTTTCTCTTGTTCATCTTTCGTGGTGGGGCACTGAGATGAACTAAGGAGTGTTCCTCTTTGAATAGGTACCAAACCTTTCTTAGAGTTCTCCATCTTGAACCTTTTCAAGATCTTTTCAATGTATGCACTTTGATTCAAACCTATCAGTTTCTTGGATCTATCCCTGTAGATCCCAATCCCCAAAACGTATTGTGCTTCTCCAAGATCCTTAATGGAGAAGCATTTACTTAGCCAAGTTTTAACTCTTTGCATTGCCGGAATATCATTTCCAAATAACAATATATCATCCACATATAGTATAAGGAACATGATAGTGCTCCCACTAGCATTCTTATATACACAAGCTTCATCACCATTTTTAATGAAGCCAAATTTCTCGACTTCCTCATTAAAACGATGATTCCACATTCTAGATGCTTGTTTCAATCCGTAGATTGACTTCTTTAACTTGCATACCTTTTTAGGATATTTCAGATCAACAAAACCTTCAGGCTGAACCATATAGACATCTTCCACAAGATATCCATTTAGGAAAGCGGTCTTGACATCCATTTGCCATATTTCATAATCATAATGAGCAGCAATGGCAAGTAATATCCTAATAGACTTTAGCATTGCCACAGGCGAAAAAGTTTCATCATAGTCAACCCCTTGAGTTTGAGTGAAACCTTTTGCTACAAGTCTAGCTTTATATGTATCCAAGTTTCCATGTATGTCGGTTTTCATTTTGAAAAGCCATTTACAATCAACTAGCCTTGAGCCAGCAGGTTGTGTAACAAGTTCCCAAACTTGGTTGTCATACATGGATTGCATCTCAGCGTTCATGGCTTCCTGCCATTTATCTTTATCAATCCTTGATAAAGCATCTTGGTAGTTTATTGGTTCATCCAAATCAACCACATTGCAACCATCCATGAGAAACCCATATCTCTCAGGAGGATTACTAATCCTACCCGATCTACGAACGTCTTGTGTATTTTGATCATCCATTTGATCACTCTCAACATTTTCATTTTGAGTGCTAGTGTCAACCAATTGTGTATCATCTACTTGATCTTGAACCTCTTCAAGATCTATCTTCCTTTCACTACTTTCTTCCATTAGGAACTTAGTTTCAAGGAATTCCGCCTTCCGAGCAACAAATACATTCTGCTCGGATGGATCATAGAAATAATATCCCATATTATCCTTGGGATATCCTATGAAGATACACTTCGTGGATCGAGCATTCAACTTATTAGGGACGTAACGCTTAGGATAAGCTTCACATCCCCATACCTTTAAGTATGATAGAGATGGAGGTTTTCCAAACCACATCTCATGAGGTGTTCGTTCCACTTTCTTGGTTGGGGCCATATTTAAAATACAAGCCGCGGATCATAGACAATAACCCTAAAATGATAGAGGTAACGAGCTTCTAGCCATCATAGATTGAACCATATCCATTAGGGTTCGGTTCCTCCTTTCGGAAACTCCATTCAGTTGGGGTGTTCCAGGAGGAGTGAGTTGCGAGATAATCCCACAACTTCTAAGATGATCTTGGAAAGCATCACTTAGGTATTCACCTCCTCTATCGGTATGAAGTACCTTGATTGTCTTATTGAGTTGATTTTGTACTTCGCTTTGATACTCTTTGAATGCTTCAAAAGTTTCGTCCTTATGTCTTAACAAGTAGGCATATCCGAAACGACTGAAGTCATCAATGAAAGTAACGAAGTATCTTTCACCATTCCTAGTTATGGGCTTAAAGGGTCCACATACATCCGAATGTATTAATCCCAATAAGTCCTTAGCCCTTTCATAGGTCCCTTTGAAAGGTGCTTTAGTCATTTTGCCTTGTAAACAAGATTCACATACATCAAACGAGTCTAGTTCATTTGATTTCAAAAGGCCATTCTTTTGAAGTGTATGCATTCGATTCTTGTTTATGTGACCAAGGCGACAATGCCATAAGTAGGAATCACTCAAATCCCTTTTGAGTTTTTTGGTGCTAGTATGGTATATTGAGCTACTAGATGATGTGTCATCATGAACCAATTCATAATTTCCATTTGAAGGCGAAGCCTTAAAATAGAATACATTATCTAAATAAACGTGAATATCATCATTAAAAAAATTAAGATAAAAACCACATTGTTTTAAACGGGAAACTGAAATAATGTTTCGACATAAATCTGGTGCATACAAAACATTGTTCAAAATAAGTTCCAAACCACTTGGAAGCTTTAATACAAAGTCTCCTTGAGCCTTCACTTGCACTTTGGCTCCATTACCCATAAAGAGACTTGATGTTCCCGTTTGCTTGCTAATTCTTTTGAACCCTTGCAAAGAATTGCAAATGTGAGTTCCACATCCAGTGTCTAATACCCATGTATTAGAAGAAGTAATACTAAGCTCTATATATACCATATATATATTATCTGAGGTTTGCCCCGCATCCCTCTTTTCCTTCAACTCCTTAAGGTAGACCGGACAGTTTCGTTTCCAGTGACCCATTTCACCGCAACCGAAGCACGGGTCTTCCTTGGGGTTTGCTTGTCCGGCAACCTTTTGCTTCTTGTTCTTGTTTTTGGTTGGGGTAACCATCCTCCCCTTTTCCTTGCCTTGATGGGCGGGTCCTTTCCTCTTAGCCGCCTTTGGCTTAGAGGTGTTATTACCTTTGGACCCACCATCATCGATCATTAGCACGGGTGAAGCCCTCTTACCCATGCTAGTTTCTGCCGTCCTAAGCATGCCATGAAGTTCGCCAATGGTCTTATCCATCCCATTCATATTGTAATTAATTACAAATTGGTCAAACCTCTTTGACAAGGAGTTTAGGATAAGATCCGTGGCTAGCTCATTAGATATATTGAGATTAAGACGGTTTGCGCGATCAATGAGGCTTTTCATCTTAAGGACATAAGATGAAACGGATTGGGAGTCGTCCATACGACATGCATGAAGCGCTCGGACCGTTTCAAAGCGCTCGACACGAGCTTGTTGAAGGAACATCTCCTTCAATTGCGTGATCATGTCGTATGCAGTATGATGCTCGAAATCCTTTTGGAGTTCGGGTATCATAGTCCCAAGCATTAGGCAAGCGACTTGCACCGAATCGGCGCAATACTTATCCCAATAAGCCATGCCTTCTGTATCATCCTCGTCGGGTTGATCGGGAATGGGGTCTTCCAACACATACGCCTTATCCTCAAGTTTGAGGACAATCCTAAGATTGCGGAACCAATCCATAAAGTTCGTATGGTTGAGTTTGTCTTTCTCGAGGAGAGACCTTAACGATAGGTTGTTCAAGTTAATAGGTGCGTTTTGCATATTGTTGTTATTGGCGGCCATCTACAAAAGTTAACAAAGTTCATTTAAGTATCGATTTTAAATTTAACAATCAATACCCTTTAAATCCAATTGATATATATTAAATTTTAGAATCCAACGGTAAACCAAATTTCGGTTAGGTGACCTTTATCCCGTCATTTGATTTAGCTAGGTAGTCATTATATGACAATTGCAATCCTTTTGCAACATCTAAGTTATGGGATCATGCAATCCTTTTGCATGACATATTATCCCATCAACGCCTATTTGTTCATCATGCTTCGGTGACCCTAAGTTCATGATTTCCAAATCAAGTCGTCCTACTTGTTTAGACATGTAAACTTAACATACAAGTGGTTAGGTGACCTTTATCCCACAAGTGTGCGAAATTTACCTTAATCATATTAGTTTGCTCATAACGGTTAGGTGACCTTTATCCCATTATAAGTTTCTTAATACGTCTAAGTGTCATACAATAGGATGGCGTTTAAACTTGTTAACCTAGTGTGTTAAAGGGATTTTAAGTTTTCATTATTTCTAGTTTGAGAAAACTTTTATGCCATACACCAACATGCATTTAGTGTATGGTTCTTATGAAAATCCATTTTCATGTCTATAAACCATTTTATATATATGATCCTAATCATGTTCTTAATAACCGTTTATTAATGTCCTTTTAGCCATTTTTAATTTAACCAATTAAATTGTCGTTTTGCATGTCGTTAATTAATGTATAATTTAACCAATTAAATTGCCATTTTGCTTGTTGTTAACTTGTGTGATTAACTTGTAGCATACAAACATACAATCCACAATCATACAATAAACAACCATGCATGCAAAACAAATATGTTCACAATCAAGCCATTTTGGTAGACATTTGTTTAGCCGAAAACAAATGCCACCGGATAAGGGGTAATTACACAAAGTAGGAGATTTCAAATCTCCCACTTAACCTTGCATCCAAATGCTTCTTCATGTGTTCTTCAAGTCTTCATCATTCTTCATCATTTTACAAAATATATCCTAATACATTTTGTCTAAAAAATGAAATTACAACTTAATCTATTTTACATACCAAATATAAAATAAATTACATAACCAAATGAATTATTACATGCCAAATGAATAAATATTATTACAAACCAATTGAATAAATATCAATCAACCATGCATGCAACCAAACACAAGGTCAAGGCTTAGATTGTGAACTTTAACTACATAAGAGATAGGCAATACAGAATCACAAGTGATTGGCAGTACAGAATCACAAGTGATTGGCAGTACAGAATCACAAGTGATTTTGGCCAAAATGACAAACCACCCAAAACCGAAAATTTTACATTCTACTTCATGCATGTTCATAGAATGCAAAATTATAGTGGGTTTAATAACCATCTCGAAGCATATTTCAACAACTTCGGCTCTAGATACCATTGTTGGGATTTAACAAGTTTCATAATACTTATAATCATTCAAGAAATAAGATTTGCGGAAGCGTGTAGATTACCATTTTGAAACTTGTAAATCTTTAACCAATTAAAGTTAAATCCCAATAAGGATCAAGTTGTGAAACATACTTACAAACTAAGAGTGGGTTTAGAGTTTATACCTCCTCAAGCTAGTTGAGGGTTAGTTCAAAAGAAGATGATGAAGATGATGAAGAATGGAGCTTCAAAGTGATGAAACCTCAAGGAGAAATACCCCAAGCTTTTGCACCAACACCTAGCCTTTGGTTAGGATTTAATAACACTTGAATTGAGCTTGCAATAACCAAATGAAGAACCCTTTCTTCCTCCCAAAAGGCCACGAAATTCAGCTGGGTTTTAGGAGAGTTTTGTGCAGAATTTTGATGTACAATTGCATGTATGTATAGCTACTAGTCAAAGGACATGTATATGTGGAATTGTGTTATGGAAAGCAACAAGAATAAGCATGGGATAGACTTTCTTGGGGCTCCAAAATCTGCCCACCATCCATTATTTTATAACAAGAATGATTTTATAAAACTTGTTACAAGTTTTATAAAACTTGTATAAAATAAAATGTATTTGTTACTTGCAATAATTTTATAAACCATTTTATAAAATATAACATAACATAATTATTTAAACCTATAAATAATTAAATCCACATCATATATAAATTATCCAAATAATTTATCTCAAGTGATTATGATTTAGAAAACCGATTTTCTAAAGTTCAAGTGTCGCGTATTTATTTAACAATCCAACCGTTAAAATAAATACATATAAAGTGTTGGTAAGCTTGTTATTGGGTATGACCCGACTTGGATCATAACATAGTAGCCACGTTAATTTAATATGTCTCTCGGGCATACGAAATACCTTCAATATTTTTTTCTCGTACTGCTTTCAAACTGAACGTAATCGATTAAAGTAATGGGTCTTGGAACCTATTAATAGGCCGCTATATGATGGGTTAATTAGGATTACGGTTTAAAATATAGATGACGATTAGGATAAATGATAATCGAATAGACATGATGAACGAGGTGATGGATATATAGATGAGTTGATGAAGAGATAAAGAGAAGATAATATGATTATTTTTCTGTCTTAACCTGTTGGTGTTTTAGAAACCATAGCATAGAAAAAGAACCAATTAAATTCAGTGTTGGGTTATCTTGTTTCTGCTTCTATAAATGGGCCGTAAGTCTTTTTGTTGGGCTTTGAACTGTTGGGCCGTGGACTGATTTATGTTGAGCCGAGATCCAATTATCCAGCTGGGCCAAGAAGATGATGAGGTGACTCAAGCTGATGAGATGGTTATGACGAGTTGCAAGCTAAATACGACTACTTTTGGCATTTGTTCGGTGATCGATGAGATGATTGGGAAATCATGATGATGATTAGGAGATGATAATGATCGTACATGATTTACGATCATGATAATGATTAGATTACGATGATGATAATGAAACGATTAGGAGAGAGGACGAATGATGATCGATTAAGATGATTAGATAATAAGATTAAAATTGCTTATGAGTATGATACGTGATTAAGTTAGAATGAAAATGGATCAAGGATAATGGTAATGAAAAGTTTTGAGGATTAATAAAGAAGGCAAGAAAATCCGAGTTAAATATATTTACTATAATAATAATTTCAGAAGTACACGAACAGGGGAATGGATTAGACTGTTATCGGGTTAGCGGGACATCGCGGGTTCAGACCCGGACTTGGGCATTTTTTTTAAGGACTACTTCTTTGAGGTAGTTATTTATTTATTTATTTAGTTATTATTATTATTATTATTATCATTATTATTATTATGATTAAAACTTATTATCACTACTAATAATTTATTTAAAGTTATCATTAAAATAAAAAGTATTATGATTATTAATAATATCAATGTCATTATTATTATTAGAACTATTATGTATATAAAAATAGAAGTTTTAAAAATATTATTATTAAAATTACAAGTATATATTAACTATATTGACAAATTATTTTAGAAATATTCATATATAATAATTTAGGTATCTTTAATATAACATCAGACAGATATACATATATATTAAAATATTAATATAACTATATAAATAATAATCATTTGAATGTATATACATGAAAGGACCCGTTCATATACATTATAAACAATTCACAACATTTGATTACATCGCGAGGTATTTGACCTCTATATGATACATTTTACAAACATTGCATTCATTTTTAAAAGACAAACTTTCTTTACAACGAAAGTTGACGGCATGCACACCATTTCATAATACATCCAACTATAATTGGCTTAATAATAATCTTGATGAACTCAATGACTCGAATGCAACGTCTTTCAAACTATGCCATGAATGACTCCAAGTAATATCCTTAAAATGAGCTAATGCACAGCGGAAGATTTCTTTAATATCTGAGAATAAACATGCTTTAAAGTGTCAACCAAAAGGTTGGTGAGTTCATAGGTTTATCATAACAATCATTTCAATATATTAATAGACCACAAGATTTCCGTTTATAAATATATGTACACTCGCAAGTGGATAAAAGTATTCTATAAGTTGTAGGCACCCGATAACAAGCCTTAATGTTCATGTTTTACCCTCTGAAGACACCAGATCAGGTGTGTTTAAAATAACCTCGAAGTACTAAATCATCCCATAGTCAGGATGGGGTTTGTCAGGCCCAATAGATCTATCTTTAGGATTCGCGCCTGCCGTACATAGACAAGTAGTTTAATGTTACCAAGCTAAGGGTATATTTCTGGTTTAAACCCACATAGAATTAGTTTTAGTACTTGTGCCTATTTCGTAAAACATTTATAAAACAGCGCATGTATTCTCAGCCCAAAAATATATATAAAAAGGGAGTAATGAAACTCACAATACTGTATTTCGTAGTAAAAATACATATAACGTCATTTAACAAGTGCAAGGTTGGCCTCGGATTCACGAACGTATCAATATTGAGATTCAGTATTGTAGGAAAGTACGTAGACGCAATGGAGATGATAAATAATAGATGGACCTCATGAGCATACCCATGAACCATACCCATCACCTCCATAGCTATAACCCATAATTTCCTTATCTTCGACTCATTCAAAAAATTATTTTGAAATCACTCGGACAGCACTCCGTCGTAATATTTTATGTATACTAATAATATTTTGAAATAATATGGAGCAAATATATATATATATATATATATATATATATATATATATATATATATATATATATATATATATATATATATATATATATATATATTTATATATATATATATATAAATCGATTGAGAGAGTTTAGAGAAATATATTTTCAAGTTTATATGAAATAATGAAACCTATTAAATTCTAGTTATAATAGATTTTTGAATTATTAAAGTGAATTATTAAAGTATGAATTATTAAAGTGAATTATTAAAGTATGAATTATTAAAGTGAATTATTAAAGTATGAATTATTAAAGTATAAATTTTTAAAGTGAATTATTAAAGTATGAATTATTAAAGTGAATTATTAAAGTATGAATTATTAAAGTGAATTATTAAAGTATGAATTATTAAAGTGAATTATTAAAGTTAAAGTAAAGTAAAAGTAAAGTAAAGGTAAAGTTAAAGTATAGTAAAAGTATAAAAACTATGTATGTATAATACGCGTATAAATATATATAATATTAATTTAAATCGTTATATATATTTAATAAATAAAATATAAATATCGTTATATTTATTATACTGGTTAAGTAATGAGTTGTCAAAAGTGATTCTAGATATTTATAAAATTTATATACGTTTTAATAATAAAGTTCTTTTTAAACTGAAAACGTCTTTGTACGTTTAAAAATAGATTAATAGAATATTATGGAAACCAATTCTCCACTAACTTTTGTCTAACTTTCGTAAATGACACTTTTTGTTTTTATTTATAAATAGCTTTACAAATTATTCTGAATATCGTTAAGAGGAATAGATTTTCTCAAATCATAGTGGACCTATCAACAGAGACTTGTAATCATAATTCAATGTTTCTGATAATTCAATCATTTAATATATTTCTTTTTAATTTCGTCAAAAATCATATTGAAACAAATATGTTCGTGTAAAGTATTATACGTTTAATACTTTATTAATATTCTCAAGTTATAATATATATATACATATACATATCTATTTATATATAACGGTTCGTGACTCGTCGGAATTTGGTCGAGGTTATAATGAATGTATGAACACAGTTTAAAATTCTTGAGATTTAACTTAACAAACTTTACTTATCGTGTCGGAATAATATAAAGATTAAAGTTTAAATTTGGTCGGAAATTTCTGGGTCGTCACAGTACCTACCCGTTAAAGAAATTTCATCCCCGAAATTTGATAGAGGTCGTCATGACTAACAATGAGAATGTTATTATAACGATTATAGGGTTTTATCATGTTCAAGAAGAATGGATAAAATAATTCGATTACTCGAAGCGTGTGAGTGAAGTTATCGTAAATAAATGAAATAAGATAATAGTGATTCGTCGTATCTTTTGACGTCATCACGATTGATCTCCGAAAAGAAAATCTTTGTAATCTATATTGGATTTGATTATTCGGCGATTAAGGAAATTATGATCCTCTTCGAATTAATGCGATAATCCATTTTGATTTCTCTGTCGGATATTTCACTATAAATCCACCTCATTTGTTTTCTTACAACTCACACCTTCTCAACTCATATTTTAAAGTATTTGTCAATATGCTTCATCCAGTGCTGATTCTTGATATACTCCTCACTTTCATATCTGTCACTCTTCTTTTTCATCAGCCTCTGGAAGAATCTATTTACTTCTACTATACTCTTGGTTTTATAGTGTTTTTAGTTCTCCCGTGTCTTTATATTGCTATATGCATTGATATATACGGTTTGTGGTTTTTGGGTTGTTGTTGGGTTTTATATCTTCCCTTATATTTCAAAGTCCTTGCTTCTTCTATAATCATTGTCATCCACAGTTAATGCTCTCTTCTATTTGCTATGATTTATACTCCCATTTCTAGTTCGGAGCTTTGTCCTTTCGTTTCTTCTTCTTACGATTAAGCACCGCTTGTAATGGTCCAGAATTCGCAGATATAAATTTCGGATGAACATTGTTAATGTTCTAGGAAGGAAATTGTAATGGCACGATCTTGACTTGTCAAATTACCAGAATACCTCGAAAAAGGCTGAATCATCAAGAAATATTTTCTTGATATTTAGAGATCAAGGAGAATACAAGAGTCGTGTAACATAGCACATGATGACGTTATGATCTGTGAATCATCATGTTCCATTTAGAAACTCAGCATGAATTACTATAATATAATCACATTGATCAAGTGTCATTATATTATATTAACTCATGCTTCAGCTCCCAACACTTCTTCAAGAATATTCCTATTTTAAACTCGAATTTTTCAGAATTTAGAAACTAAAATAGTTTCTTTTATGATATAATACAGATAGCGCGAAGAGGTAAATGATTTCAGATAAGAATAATTATAAAAATATCTTCAGAAGTATGGATGATATTTATAATGAAAGATACGATGATATCTTAGAATGTCTAATATCAGAGGATGATGAAGGATATTGTCCGCAGGGGTTTAGAGTCAGGAGCAAGGTATTCGTTAATGACTTCAGCAAGTACTGAATCATTTGGATTCTTTGAAGGCAGGTTCAGTCTTTGTGATTTGTCCACAGCCTCCTTCATACTTTGCTCAATCCGTTTTCCAGTTCCAAAGCTTCTCTTTTTTTGAGCTTTGCCAATATACTATCCTTTATCATCCAACTTTTTATTGTTAAGGTTGTTTACAGTTTTTGCTGCTTCATCAGCATTTTTCAAAATTTCGAGAACTGGTTCGCAGTTTAGGGTGTTTTTTAGAAATTTATCATTCAAAGAATGTAAGTCTCGGAAGTAGACGTTGTGTGTATATGTAATTGTTGATGTAGACATGTTGCGAGGTTTCAAAATACTGATTGCTGATTCTCAATAATTGGTATGGCAATTCTTGTTATAAGGTACGAATGAGTATATGATAGGGTTTCGATAATTATAATGATTTTTTTTTTGGAAAGTCAAAGATCAGTGAAGTTGTTTGTAAGTTTATTACTAATGTGGTGAATATAAACGATTCCCCGGTAACATTGGCGAAAGGGCAACGTATCTATCGAGGTTATAATAAGACTGTTTTGATTGAGAAGTCGAAGTTGACTTGCTGGAGCTGTGACAAAACTGTCTATTTTGAAACGGAATTGAAAAGTTATTTTAGCTAGTAAATGCCAAAGGGTCTAACACGGATACGTGTCGAACTATGACTTGGGTTTTGAGAGTTTTTCAGGTGTATAACTGTGGGTAACATGTGGTTGGATCATCATCTCGATTGTTCCTTAGTTGAAGTGTCTTCAGGAATTTCGAAGGGTTTGAGCACATATTTTAATCGTTAATACATATGATGTTCTAACACAGTTTTGAAGTCAAAGTATAGCTTTGAAAGATATAGGAATCTAAGAGTGATGATACTGGGTATATTTCGAATTGAATTATGCGATTTCAAAATCAGAATATGTAACTGAATTTGAATGAGTATGATTGTTTTGATTTATATGAAAGAATGGATATTGTTGTGAAAGTAGGGAGTATAGTTGATGATTGCTGAATCAGTTTCGAAAAATGTAATATATTAATTGTGAATTTATATATCTCTCGGGTATTACCTACCCGTTAAAAAAATTTTCACAATTAATATTTTGTACAAAAGAAGTTTATTACAGTCTTTATGAAAATATATGTGTATATTTTCATAAAATGTAATATAGATTTAATGAGTTAATATTAAATTAAACTCATTTGTTTTATGGTTGGAACTAGAATTGAGTAATCCCTAAAACTTTATAAATTGCATAAGTATTTCTTCAATAATATTGAAATTATGAATCATTACTTTGTTATTTGTTGGTTTTCGTGAAATTCTTGTGAACTTCGCAAGGTAAAAATGATGTTATTTGAAAAGTTTCGAGTACATCGATGATGAAAGTGTAAAATCAAATATATATTCGAATAATACTCTTGATTTATTATGAATTGGATTTTTATTGAATTGAGACAGAGATTGTAATTAATGATGGTTAAGTTGCAGACGAAGGACATACATCATTGCATATTTGTAATATGAATTAACTGAGTAGTTAAGATTCACACATAATAGCTTAGTACGGGAAGATTTATTATGGTTTAAAAATTTATACATATAAAATATACATATAAATCTTTCGATTGGAAATGAGTTAATACTTCATAACTCATTGATACAATATATTTGTTGTTGATTCGTAATGATGTCCACAATGATTCTTGAACTGACAGAGTTTGTGATGTTACAGGTGTTGTTGATTCTGACGATACTAACGGCACTGACTGTGTTGATGATGCTACGGTCCTGTTGATGTTGTTGGTAAAAAAATTCTAGCTTGTAAATCGTACACCATTTTCGATCAAAGTTTCTACTCTACCATCTCTGCTCACTCATCCTATTTACAGTCAGAATTAAATAATCTCTAAGATTTTGGAGATTACATAACTGCCGCAGAGATATCTCTTCAATGAAGTTTATGAATTAATACTTCATCGTTTGTTGTTGTTGATATTCCTGGATATTTACAGGGCGTATGACGTTGATGTATGAGATACAGATTGTGATGTTGCGGTGTGAGATGTGGATGTTGTTGTTGGTGGTAGTGATGGTACTGTTGGTGTTGCTGATGGTGGTACTGTTTATGCTGTTGGTGCTGCTGCTGGTGTTTGTAACCTTTGCACCATATTCTCCAAAGCCACTACCCGAGCGCGAAGCTCGTTGACTTCTTCTATTACACCGGGGTGATTGTCGGTTCGGACGAGCGGATAAATAAAATCTAGAATTTGGTGTAGTATGTAATCGTGACGAGATACTCTAGAAATAAGAGATAAAATGGTGTTTCGGATAGGTTCGCCGGTAAGTGCTTCAGGTTCTTCGCCAAGAGGGCAATGTGGTGGATGGAAGGGATCACCTTCTTCTTGTCTCCAATGATTAAGGAGGCTACGAACCCATCCCCAATTCATCCAGAATAGATGATGACTAATTGGTTGATCCATTCCGGTCACACTGCTTTCGGAACTTGAGTGGGATTCCATTTCGGAATCCGAGGGACTTGAACTAATGATGAATTCCATTTCGTACGATTGAATAAAGAATTTTTTGATATGAAATGATTTTTTGGCTATCGGGTGGTATTCTAATTATATAGAGCAAAAGGTTTTGTAGATTACGGAGGAATTTACGGAATATGTCAGGCAAAGTTTACAGTAA
This sequence comes from Rutidosis leptorrhynchoides, assembly GCF_046630445.1. NCBI lineage: Eukaryota > Viridiplantae > Streptophyta > Magnoliopsida > Asterales > Asteraceae > Rutidosis > Rutidosis leptorrhynchoides. The sequence goes on from NC_092337.1 coordinate 248,086,921, forward strand.
CAGATACGCTAAGATATGAATTAGCAGATACGCTAAGATATGAATTTTGTCTATACACTATTCATGCAATCAATGCAATAAGATGTGTCTAGACTAAGAATGATAAGCAGGTAATTTCCGACAAAAATGATGAGCAAAACTTTTGACATGCAGACACGGTCGAAGTCCAGACTCACTAATGCATCCTAACGACTATCAGTTAGACACACTAATGCAGACCTGGTTCGCTAAGACCACCGCTTTGATACCAACTGAAAGGACCCGTTCATATACATTATAAACGATTCACAATAGTTGATTACATCGTGAGGTATTTGACCTCTATATGATACATTTTACAAACATTGCATTCATTTTTAAAAGACAAACTTTCTTTACAACGAAAGTTGACGGCATGCACACCATTTCATAATACATCCAACTATAATTGGCTTAATAATAATCTTGATGAACTCAATGACTCGAATGTAACCTCTTTCAAAATATGCCATGAATGACTCCAAGTAATATCCTTAAAATGAGCTAATGCACAGCGGAAGATTTCTTTAATACCTGAGAATAAACATGTTTTAAAGTGTCAACCAAAAGGTTGGTGAGTTCATAGGTTTATCATAACAATCATTTCAATATATTAATAGACCACAAGATTTCCGTTTATAAATATATGTACACTCACAAGTGTATAAAAGTATTCTATAAGTTGTAGGCACCCGATAACAAGCCTTAATGTTCATGTTTTACAATCTGAAGACACCAGATCAGGTGTGTTTAAAATAACCTCGAAGTACTAAAGCATCCCATAGTCAGGATGGGGTTTTTCAGGCCCAATAGATCTATCTTTAGGATTCACGCCTACCGTACATAGACAAGTAGTTTAATGTTACCAAGCTAAGGGTATATTTCTGGTTTAAACCCACATAGAATTAGTTTTAGTACTTGTGCCTATTTCGTAAAACATTTATAAAACAGCGCATGTATTCTCAGTCCAAAAATATATAGAAAAAGGGAGTAATGAAACTCACAATACTGTATTTCATAGTAAAAATACATATAACGTCATTTAACAAGTGCAAGGTTGGGCTCGGATTCACGAACGTATCAATATTGAGATTCAATATTGCGGAAAAGTACGTAGACGCAACGGAGATGATAAACACAAGATTGACCTCATGAGCATACCCATGAACCATATTCATCACCTCCATAGCTATAACCCATAATTTCCTTAGCTTGGACTCATTCAAAAAATTATTTTGAAATCACTCGGACAGCACTCTATCGTAATATTTTATTTATACTAATAATATCTTGAAATAATACAGAGCAAATATATATATATATATATATATATATATATATATATATATATATATATATATATATATATATATATATATATATATCGATTGAGAGAGTTTAGAGAAATATATTTTCAAGTTTCTATGAAATATATTTATAATAGATTTTTGAATTATTAAAGTAAATTATTAAAGTATGAATTATTAAAGTGAATTATTAAAGTATGAATTATTAAAGTAAATTATAAAAGTATGAATTATTAAAGTAAATTATCAAAGTATGAATTATTAAAGTGAATTATTAAAGTATGAATTATTAAAGTGAATTATTAAAGTTAAAGTAATGTAAAAGTAAAGTAAAGGTAAAGTTAAAGTATAGTAAAAGTATAAAAACTATGTATGTATAATACGTGTATAAATATATATAATATTAATTTAAATCGTTATATATATTTAATGAAATAAAATATAAATATCGTTATATTTATTATACTGGTTAAGTAATGAGTTGTCAAAAGTGATTCTAGATATTTATAAAAGTTATATACGTTTTAATAATAAAGTTCTTTTTAAACTGAAAACGTCTTTGTACGTTTGAAAATAGATTAATAGAATATTATGGAAACCAATTCTCCACTAACTTTTGTCTAACTTTCGTAAATGACACTTTTTGTTTTTATTTATAAATAGCTTTACAAATTATTCTGAATATCGTTAAGAGGAATAGATTTTCTCAAATCATAGTGGACCTCTCAACAGAGACTTGTAATCATAATTCAATGTTTCTGATAATTCAATCATTTAATATATTTCTTTTTAATTTTGTCGAAAATCATATTGAAACAAATATGTTCATGTAAAGTATTATACGTCTAATACTTTATTAATATTCTCAAGTTATAATATATATATATACATATACATATCTATTTATATATAACGGTTCGTGACTCGTCGGAATTTGGTCGAGGTTATAATGAATGTATGAACACAGTTTAAAATTCTTGAGATTTAACTTAACAAACTTTACTTATCGTGTCAGAATAATATAAAGATTAAAGTTTAAATTTGGTCGGAAATTTCCAGGTCGTCACAATACAACTTAACAATATATTTTATTAAGATAAAAATGGTATAACTAATAAATTCATATGTATATATATATATATATATATATATATATATATATATATATATATAAATTTGTTTGATTACAATTATGTGCGTTAATATATATACATGATATAGGTTCGTGAATCCGAGGCCAACCCTGCATTGTTCAGTATCGTCGTTTGCATATTTTTACTACAAAATATCGTATTGTGAGTTTCATTTGCTCCCTTTTACTCTTTATATTTTTGGGACTGAGAATACATGCGCTGTTTTTACAACTGCTTTATTAAATGCTTTTGAAATATATTTTGAACTACGAATACATGAAATGCTTTTATAAATGTTTGACGAGATAGACACAAGCAAAACATTCCTCAAATGAATTATTATGCAGACAAAAGTTATGTGGATTATTATTGAATAATGTGGACATGATAATTGCCACCATTGAATTATGTGGACATGATAATTGCCACCATTGAATGATGTGGACATGATAATTTCCACTAACTGATGTGAATGTTATGTATCGAGAGAATGATTTTTTATACACAGGTTATCTGTATTATATTTTGTATACGAGATATGTGTACGGATACTAAGATTTATGAAAGATGATTTCGTACACGAGAAAGGTGTACTGCATTTAAAAGATACCGCATATACATTACAGGTGGGTATAGGATTCGAGCCCATTTGTATCATGTAGCATTTAAATCTTGTGGTCTATCAAAATGATGAATTTTATTGTTTTATGATAAACTTATGAACTAACCAACCTTTTGGTTGACACTTTAAAGCATGTTTATTCTCAGGTATGAAAGAAATCTTTCGCTGTGCATTTGCTCATATTATATGGAGTCGTTCATGGCATATAGACGTAAGTTACCAACTGAAATGTCCCGTTCATATTGATTATAAACGTTCCATATTTATTGATTTCGTCGCGAGGTTTTGACCTCTATATGAGACGTTTTTCAAAGACTGCATTCATTTTTAAAACAACCATAACCTTTATTTTATCGCTAAAGGTTTAAAAAGCATTACGTAGATTATCAAAATAATGATAATCTAAAATATACCGTTTACACACGACCATTACATAATGGTTTACAATAAGAACATATTACATCAAAAATAAGTTTCTTGAATGCAGTTTTTATATAATATCATACAAGCATGGACTCCAAATCTTGTCGTTATTTTAGTATGCAACAGCGGAAGCTCTTAATAATCACCTGAGAATAAACATACTTAAAACGTCAACAAAAAATGTTGGTGAGTTATAGGTTTAACCTATATATTATCAAATCATAATAATAGACCACAAGATTTCATATTTCAATACATCCCATACATAGAGATATAATTCATTCATATGGTGAACACCTGGTAACCGACATTAACAAGATGCATATAAGAATATCCCCTATCATTTAGGGAAATCCTTCGGACATGATAAAAACGAATTCGAAGTACTAAAGCATCCGGTACTTTGGATGGGGTTCGTTAGGCCCAACAGATCTATCTTTAGGATTCGCGTCAACTAGTAGATTGGTTTACTAATTCTTAGGTTACCAAGCAAAAGGGGCATATTCGGCTTCTATCATTCACCCATATAATGTAGTTTCAATTACTTGTGTCTATTTCGTAAAACAATCATAAAACTGCATGTATTCTCATCCCAAAATATTAGATTTTAAAAGTGGGACTATAACTCACTTTCACGGATTTTTACTTCGTCGGGAAGTAAGACTTGGCCACTGGTCGATTCACGAACCTATAATAAATATGTACATATATATCAAAGTATGTTCAAAATATATTTACAACACTTTTAATACATTTTGATGTACAACTAGTTGTCCACAGTTAGATGTACAGAAATAAATCGATATATATTATCTTGAATCAATCCATGACCCAGTGTATACATGTCTCAGGCTAGATCACAACTCAAAGTATATATATTTTTGGAATCAACCTCAACCCTGTATAGCTAACTCCAACATTACTGTATATAGAGTGTCTATGGTTGTTCCAAATAATATATATACATGGGTCGATATGATATGTCAAACATTTGCATACGTGTCTATGGTATCCCAAGATTACATAATATATTAGAATACATGTATAATACAATATAAGTTAGCTAGGATATGGTTTGTATAGAATTGTTAATATTTCCCGTAGCTACAAAAATCAAAAAATATCCAATCTTGTTTTACCCATAACTTCTTCATTTTAAATCCGTTTTGAGTGAATCAAATTGCTATGGTTTCATATTGAACTCTATTTTATGAATCTAAACAGAAAAATTATAGGTTTATAGTCGAAAATATAAGTTACAAGCCATTTTTGTAAGAGGTAGTCATTTCAGTCGAAAGAACGACGTCTTGATGACCATTTTGAAAAACATACTTCCACTTTGAGTTTAACCATGATTTTTGGATATAGTTTCATGTTCATAAGAAAAATCATTTTCCCAGAAGAACAACTTTTAAATCAAAGTTTATCATAGTTTTTAATTATCAAACCCAAAACAGCCCGCGGTGTTACTACGACGGCGTATGTCCGGTTTTACGGTGTTTTTCGTGTTTCCAGGTTTTAAATCATTAAGTTAGCATATCATATAGATATAGAACATGTGTTTAGTTGATTTTAAAAGTCAAGTTAGAAGGATTAACTTTTGTTTGCGAGCAAGTTTAGAATTAACTAAACTATGTTCTAGTGATTTCAAATTTAAACCTTCGAATAAGATAGTTTTATATGTATGAATCGAATGATGTTATGAACATCATTACTACCTCAAGTTTTGTGAATAAACCTACTAGAAAAGAGACAAATGGATCTAGCTTCAAAGGATCTTGGATGGCTTGAAAGTTCTTGAAGTAGAATCATGACACGAAAACAAGTTCAAGTAAGATTTCCACTCGAAATAAGATTGTTATAGTTATTAAAATTGAATCAACGTTTGAATATGAGTATTACCTTGTATTAGAAAGATATATTACTGTAAATAAGAAAGATTTCTTGAGGTTGGATGATCAATCTACAAGATTGGAAGTAAGCTAGCAAACTTGGAAGTATTCTTGATTTTATGAAACTAGAACTTGTAGAATTTATGAAGAACACTTAGAACTTGAAGATAGAACTTGAGAGAGATCAATTAGATGAATAAAATTTAAGAATGAAAGTGTTTGTAGGTATTTTTGGTCGTTGGTATATGGATTAGATATAAAGGATGTGTAATTTTGTTTACATGTAAATAAGTCATGAATGATTACTCATATTTTTGTAATTTTATGAGATATTTCATGCTAGTTGCCAAATGATGGTTCCCACATGTGTTAGGTTACTCACATGGGATGCTAAGAGCTGATAATTGGAGTGTATATATCAATAGTACATACATCTAAAAGCTGTGTATTGTACGAGTACGAATACGGGTGCATACGAGTAGAATTGTTGATGAAACTGAACGAGGATGTAATTGTAAGCATTTTTGTTAAGTAGAAGTATTTTGATAAGTGTCTTGAAGTCTTTCAAAAGTATATGAATACATATTAAAACACTACATGTATATACATTTTAACTGAGTCGTTAAGTCATCGTTAGTCGTTACATGTAAATGTTGATTTGAAACTTTTAAGTTAACGATCTTGTTAAATGTTGTTAACCTAATGTTTATTATATCTAATGAGATGTTAAATTATTATATTATCATGATATTATAATATATTAATATATCTTAATATGATATATATACATTTAAATGTCGATACAACGATAATCGTTACATATATGTCTCGTTTCGAAATTATTAAGTTAGTAGTCTTGTTTTTACATATGTAGTTCATTATTAGTACACTTAATGACATGTTTACTTATCATTTATCATGATTAAACATAGTGTATCAATATCGTAATATGATTCTTATGTATTTAGTAAGAAGTTGTTATAACGATAATCGTTATATATATCGTTTCGAGTTTCTTAATTCAATAAACTCAATTTTATGTATATAACTCATTGTTAAAATACCTAATGAGATACTTACTTATCATAATATCATGTTAACTATATATATAATCATATATATGTCATTATATAGTTTTTACAAGTTTTAACGTTCGTGAATCACCGGTCAACTTGGGTGGTCAAATGTCTATATGAAACCTATTTCAATTAATCAAGTCTTAACAAGTTTGATTACTTAACATGTTGGAAACACTTAATCATGTAAATAACAATTTCATTTAATATATATATAAACATGGAAAAGTTCGGGTCACTACAGTACCTACCCGTTAAATAAATTTCGTCCCGAAATTTTAAGCAGTTGGAGGTGTTGACGTATCTTCTGGAAATAAATGCAGGTATTTCTTCTTCATCTGATCTTCTCATTCCCAGGTGAACTCGAGTCCTCTACGAGCATTCCATCGAACCTTAACAATTGGTATCTTGTTTTGCTTAAGTCTTTTAACCTCACGATCCATTATTTCGACGGGTTCTTCGATGAATTGAAGTTTTTCGTTGATTTGGATTTCATCTAACGGAATAGTGAGATCTTCTTTAGCAAAACATTTCTTCAAATTCGAGACGTGGAAAGTGTTATGTACAGCCGCAAGTTGTTGAGGTAACTCAAGTCGGTAAGCTACTGGTCCGACACGATCAATAATCTTGAATGGTCCAATATACCTTGGATTTAATTTCCCTCGTTTACCAAATCGAACAACGCCTTTCCAAGGTGCAACTTTAAGCATGACCATCTCTCCAATTTCAAATTCTATATCTTTTCTTTTAATGTCAGCGTAGCTCTTTTGTCGACTTTGGGCGGTTTTCAACCGCTGTTGAATTTGGATGATCTTCTCGGTAGTTTCTTGTATTATCTCCGGACCCGTAATCTGTCTATCCCCCACTTCACTCCAACAAATTGGAGACCTGCACTTTCTACCATAAAGTTCTTCAAACGGCGCCATCTCAATGCTTGAATGGTAGCTGTTGTTGTAGAAAAATTCTGCCAACGGTAGATGTCGATCCCAACTGTTTCCAAAATCAATAACACATGCTCGTAGCATGTCTTCAAGCGTTTGTATCGTCCTTTCACTCTGCCCATCAGTTTGTGGATGATAGGCAGTACTCATGTCTAGATGAGTTCCTAATGCTTGCTGTAATGTCTGCCAGAATCTTGAAATAAATCTGCCATCCCTATCAGAGATAATAGAGATTGGTATTCCATGTCTAGAGATGACTTCCTTCAAATACAGTCGTGCTAACTTCTCCATCTTGTCATATTCTCTTATTGGCAGGAAGTGTGCTGATTTGGTGAGACGATCAACTATTACCCAAATAGTATCAAAACCACTTGCAGTCCTTGGCAATTTAGTGATGAAATCCATGGTAATGTTTTCCCATTTCCATTCCGGGATTTCGGGTTGTTGAAGTAGACCTGATGGTTTCTGATGCTCAGCTTTGACCTTAGAACACGTCAAACATTCTCCTACGTATTTAGCAACATCGGCTTTCATACTCAGCCACCAAAAATGTTTCTTGAGATCCTTGTACATCTTCCCCGTTCCTGGATGTATTGAGTATCTGGTTTTATGAGCTTCTCTAAGTACCATTTCTCTCATATCTCTAATTTTTGGTACCCAAATCCTTTCAGCCCTATACCGGGTTCCGTCTTCCCGAATATTAAGATGCTTCTCTGATCCTTTGGGTATTTCATCCTTTAAATTTCCCTCTTTTAAAACTCTTTGTTGCGCCTCCTTTATTTGAGTAGTAAGGTTATTGTGAATCATTATATTCATAGATTTTACTCGAATGGGTTCTCTGTCCTTCCTGCTCAAGGCGTCGGCTACCACATTTGCCTTCCCCGGGTGATAACGAATCTCAAAGTCGTAATCATTCAACAATTCAATCCACCTACGCTACCTCATATTCAGTTGTTTCTGATTAAATATGTGTTGAAGACTTTTGTGGTCGGTATATATAATACTTTTGACCTCATATAAGTAGTGCCTCCAAGTCTTTAATGCAAAAACAACCGCGCCTAATTCCAAATCATGCGTAATAATTTTGTTTGTGAATCTTCAATTGTCTAGACGCATAAGCAATTACTTTCGTTCATTGCATTAATACACAACCGAGACCTTGCTTTGAGGCGTCACAATAAATCACAAAATCATCATTCCCTTCAGGTAATGACAATATAGGTGCCGTAGTTAACTTTTTCTTCAATAACTGAAACGCTCTCTCTTGTTCATCCTTCCATTCAAATTTCTTCCCTTTATGCGTTAATACAGTCAAGGGTTTTGCTATTCTGGAAAAGTCTTGGATGAACCTTCTGTAGTAACCAGCTAGTCCTAAAAACTGGCGTATGTGTTTCAGAGTTTTCGGGGTTTCTCACTTTTCAACGGTTTCAATCTTTGCTGGATCCACCTGAATACCTTCTTTGTTCACTATGTGACCGAGGAATTGAACTTCTTCCAACCAAAATGCACACTTTGAAAACTTTGCGTACAGTTTTTCTTTCCTTAACAACTCTAGCACTTTTCTCAAGTGTTCTTCGTGCTCATGATCATTCTTCGAGTAAATAAGTATGTCATCGATGAAAACAATGACAAACTTGTCAAGATATGGCCTACACACTCGGTTCATGAGGTCCATGAACATGGCTGGTGCGTTAGTCAATCCAAATGGCATAACCATAAACTCGTAATGACCGTAACGCGTCCTAAAAGCAGTCTTTGGAATATCATCCTCTTTCACCCGCATTTGATGATATCCAAAAAGTAAATCGATCTTCGAATAAACAGACGAGCCTTGTAGTTGATCAAATAAGTCATCGATTCTCGGTAGTGGGTAGCGGTTCTTGATGGTAAGTTTGTTCAACTCTTGGTAGTCGATACACAACCTGAATGTACCATCTTTCTTCTTGACAAACAAAACAGGAGCTCCCCACGGTGATGTGCTTGGTCGAATGTGAAATGTCCCGTTCTTATTGATTAAAAATGTTCCATATTAATTGATTTCGTTACGAGGTTTTGACCTCTATATGAGACGTTTTTCAAAGACTGCATTCATTTTAAAACAAACCATAACCTTTATTTCATCAATAAAGGTTTAAAAAACTTTACGTAGATTATCAAATAATGATAATCTAAAATATCTTGTTTACACACGACCATTACATAATGGTTTACAATACTAATATGTTACAACAAAATAAGTTTCTTGAATGCAGTTTTTACACAATATCATACAAGCATGGACTCCAAATCTCGTCCTTATTTAAGTATGCGACAGCGGAAGCTCTTAATAATCACCTGAGAATAAACATGCTTAAAACGTCAACAAAAATGTTGGTGAGTTATAGGTTTAACCTATATATATCAAATTATAATAATAGACCACAAGATTTCATATTTTAATACACATCCCATACATAGAGATAAAAATCATTCATATGGTGAACACCTGGTAACCGACATTAACAAGATGCATATATAAGAATATCCCCATCATTCCGGGACACCCTTCGGATATGATATAAATTTCAAAGTACTAAAGCATCCGGTACTTTGGATGGGGTTTGTTAGGCCCAATAGATCTATCTTTAGGATTCGCGTCAATTAGGGTGTCTGTTCCCTAATTCTTAGATTACCAGACTTAATAAAAAGGGGCATATTCGATTTCGATAATTCAACCATAGAATGTAGTTTCACGTACTTGTGTCTATTTTGTAAATCATTTATAAAACCTGCATGTATTCTCATCCCAAAAATATTAGATTTTAAAAGTGGGACTATAACTCACTTTCACAGATTTTTACTTCGTCGGGAAGTAAGACTTGGCCACTGGTTGATTCACGAACCTATAACAATATATACATATATATCAAAGTATGTTCAAAATATATTTACAACACTTTTAATATATTTTGATGTTTTAAGTTTATTAAGTCAGCTGTCCTCGTTAGTAACCTACAACTAGTTGTCCACAGTTAGATGTACAGAAATAAATAGATAAATATTATCTTGAATCAATCCACGACCCAGTGTATACGTATCTCAGTATTGATCACAACTCAAACTATATATATTTTGGAATCAACCTCAACCCTGTATAGCTAACTCCAACATTCACATATAGAGTGTCTATGGTTGTTCCGAAATATATATAGATGTGTCGACATGATAGGTCGAAACATTGTATACGTGTCTATGGTATCTCAAGATTACATAATATACAATACAAGTTGATTAAGTTATGGTTAGAATAGATTTGTTACCAATTTTCACGTAGCTAAAATGAGAAAAATTATCCAATCTTGTTTTACCCATAACTTCTTCATTTTAAATCCGTTTTGAGTGAATCAAATTGCTATGGTTTCATATTGAACTCTATTTTATGAATCTAAACAGAAAAATATAGGTTTATAGTCGGAAAAATAAGTTACAAGTCGTTTTTGTAAAGGTAGTCATTTCAGTCGAAAGAACGACGTCTAGATGACCATTTTAGAAAACATACTTCCACTTTGAGTCTAACCATAATTTTTGGATATAGTTTCATGTTAATAATAAAAATCATTTTCACAGAATAACAACTTTTAAATCAAAGTTTATCATAGTTTTTAATTAACTAACCCAAAACAGCCCGCGGTGTTACTACGACGGCGTAAATCCGATTTTACGGTGTTTTTCGTGTTTCCAGGTTTTAAATCATTAAGTTAGCATATCATATAGATATAGAACATGTGTTTAGTTGATTTTAAAAGTCAAGTTAGAAGGATTAACTTTTGTTTGCGAACAAGTTTAGAATTAACTAAACTATGTTCTAGTGATTACAAGTTTAAACCTTCGAATAAGATAGCTTTATATGTATGAATCGAATGATGTTATGAACATCATTACTACCTTAAGTTCCTTGGATAAACCTACTGGAAAAGAGAAAAATGAATCTAGCTTCAACGGATCCTTGGATGGCTCGAAGTTCTTGAAGCAGAATCATGACACGAAAACAAGTTCAAGTAAGATCATCACTTGAAATAAGATTGTTATAGTTATAGAAATTGAACCAAAGTTTGAATATGATTATTACCTTGTATTAGAATGATAACCTACTGTAAGAAACAAAGATTTCTTGAGGTTGTATGATCACCTTACAAGATTGGAAATGAGCTAGCAAACTTGAAAGTATTCTTGATTTTATGTAACTAGAACTTGTAGAATATATGAAGAACACTTAGAACTTGAAGATAGAACTTGAGAGAGATCAATTAGATGAAGAAAATTGAAGAATGAAAGTGTTTGTAGGTATTTTTGGTCGTTGGTGTATGGATTAGATATAAAGGATATGTAATTTTGTTTTCATGTAAATAAGTCATGAATGATTAATCATATTTTTGTAATTTTATGAGATATTTCATGCTAGTTGCCAAATGATGGTTCCCACATGTGTTAGGTGACTCACATGGGCTGCTAAGAGCTGATCATTGGAGTGTATATACCAATAGTACATACATCTAAAAGCTGTGTATTGTACGAGTACGAATACGGGTGCATACGAGTAGAATTGTTGATGAAACTGAACGAGGATGTAATTGTAAGGATTTTTGTTAAGTAGAAGTATTTTGATAAGTGTATTTAAGTCTTTCAAAAGTGTATAAATACATATTAAAACACTACATGTATATACATTTTAACTGAGTCGTTAAGTCATCGTTAGTCGTTACATGTAAGTGTTGTTTTTAAAACCTTTAGGTTAATGATCTTGTTAAATGTTGTTAACCCAATGTTTATAATATCAAATGAGATTTTAAATTATTATATTATCATGATATTATCATGTATGAATATCTCTTAATATGATATATATACATTAAATGTCTTTACAACGATAATCGTTACATATATGTCTCGTTTAAAAATCATTAAGTTAGTAGTCTTGTTTTTACATATGTAGTTCATTGTTAATATACTTAATGATATGTTTACTTATCATAGTATCATGTTAAATATATATATATATCCATATATATGTCATCATATAGTTTTTAGAAGTTTTAACGTTCGTGAATCACCGGTCAACTTGGGTGGTCAATTGTCTATATGAAACATATTTCAATTAATCAAGTCTTAACAAGTTTGATTGCTTAACATGTTGGAAACATTTAATCATGTAAATATCAATCTCAATTAATATATATAAACATGGAAAAGTTCGGGTCACTACAGTACCTACCCGTTAAATAAATTTCGTCCCGAAATTTTAAGCTGTTGAAGGTGTTGACGAATCTTCTGGAAATAGATGCGGGTATTTCTTCTTCATCTGATCTTCACGCTCCCAGGTGAACTCGGGTCCTCTACGAGCATTCCATCGAACCTTAACAATTGGTATCTTGTTTTGCTTAAGTCTTTTAACCTCACGATCCATTATTTTGACGGGTTCTTCGATGAATTGAAGTTTTTCGTTGATTTGGATTTCATCTAACGGAATAGTGACATCTTCTTTAGCAAAACATTTCTTCAAATTTAAGACGTGGAAAGTGTTATGTACAGCCGCGAGTTGTTGAGGTAACTCAAGTCGGTAAGCTACTGGTCCGACACGATCAATAATCAAGAATGGTCCAATAAACCTTGGATTTAATTTCCCTCGTTTACCAAATCGAACAACGCCTTTCCAAGGTGCAACTTTAAGCATGACCATCTCTCCAATTTCAAATTCTATATCTTTTCTTTTAATGTCAGCGTAGCTCTTTTGTCGACTTTGGGCAGTTTTCAACCGTTGTTGAATTTGGATGATCTTCTCGGTAGTTTCTTGTATAATCTCCGGACCCGTAATCTGTCTATCCCCCACTTCACTCCAACAAATTGGAGACCTGCACTTTCTACCATAAAGTGCTTCAAACGGCGCCATCTCAATGCTTGAATGGTAGCTGTTGTTATAGGAAAATTCTGCTAACGGTAGATGTCGATCCCAACTGTTTCCGAAATCAATAACACATGCTCGTAGCATGTCTTCAAGCGTTTGTATCGTCTTTTCGCTCTGCCCATCAGTTTGTGGATGATAGGCAGTACTCATGTCTAGACGAGTTCCTAATGCTTGCTGTAATGTCTGCCAGAATCTTGAAATAAATCTGCCATCCCTATCAGAGATAATAGATATTGGTATTCCATGTCTGGAGACGACTTCCTTCAAATACAGTCGTGCTAACTTCTCCATCTTGTCATCTTCTCTTATTGGCAGGAAGTGTGCTGATTTGGTGAGACGATCAACTATTACCCAAATAGTATCAAAACCACTTGCAGTCCTTGGCAATTTAGTGATGAAATCCATGGTAATGTTTTCCCATTTCCATTCCGGGATTTCGAGTTGTTGAAGTAGACCTGATGGTTTCTGATGCTCAGCTTTGACCTTAGAACACGTCAAACATTCTCCTACGTATTTAGCAACATCGTCTTTCATATCCGGCCACCAAAAATGTTTCTTGAGATCCTTGTACATCTTCCCCGTTCCAGGATGTATTGAGTATCTGGTTTTATGAGCTTCTCTAAGTACCATTTCTCTCATATCTCCAAATTTTGGTACCCAAATCCTTTCAGCCCTATACCGGGTTCCGTCTTCCCGAATATTAAGATGCTTCTCCGATCCTTTGGGTATTTCATCCTTTAAATTTCCCTCTTTTAAAACTCCTTGTTGCGCCTCCTTTATTTGAGTAGTAAGGTTATTATGAATCATTATATTCATAGATTTTACTCGAATGGGTTCCTTGTCCTTCCTGCTCAAGGCATCGGCTACCACATTTGCCTTCCCCGGTGGTAACGAATCTCAAAATCGTAATCATTCAATAATTCAATCCACCTACGCTGCCTCATATTCAGTTGTTTCTGATTAAATATGTGTTGAAGACTTCTGTGGTCGGTATATATAATACTTTTGACCCCATATAAGTAGTGCCTCCAAGTCTTTAATGCAAAAACAACCGCGCCTAATTCCAAATCATGCGTCGTATAATTTTGTTCGTGAATCTTCAATTGTCTAGACGCATAAGCAATCACCTTCGTTCGTTCCATTAATACACAACCGAGACCTTGCTTTGATGCGTCACAATAAATCACAAAATCATCATTCCCTTCAGGCAATGACAATATAGGTGCCGTAGTTAGCTTTTTCTTCAATAACTGAAATGCTTTCTCTTGTTCATCATTCCATTCAAATTTCTTCCCTTTATGCGTTAATGCAGTCAAGGGTTTTGCTATTCTGGAAAAGTCTTGGATGAACCTTTTGTAGTAACCAGCTAGTCCTAAAAACTGGCGTATGTGTTTCGGAGTTTTCGGGGTTTCCCACTTTTCAACAGTTTCTATCTTTGCCGGATCCACCTTAATACCTTCTTTGTTCACTATGTGACCGAGGAATTGAACTTCTTCCAACCAAAATGCACACTTTGAAAACTTAGCGTACAATTCTTCCTTCCTCAATACTTCTAACGCCTTTCTCAAATGTTCACCGTGTTCTTGGTCGTTCTTTGAGTAAATAAGTATGTCATCAATAAAAACAATGACAAACTTGTCAAGGTATGGTCCACACACTCAGTTCATAAGGTCCATGAACACAGCTGGTGCATTAGTTAAACCAAACGGCATGACCATAAACTCGTAATGACCGTAACGTGTTCTGAAAGCAGTCTTTGGAATATCATCTTCTTTCACCCGCATTTGATGATACCCGGAACGTAAGTCAATCTTTGAATAAACAGACGAGCCTTGTAGTTGATCAAATAAGTCGTCGATTCTCGGTAGTGGGTAGCGGTTCTTGATGGTAAGTTTGTTCAACTCTCGATAGTCGATACACAACCTGAATGTACCATCTTTCTTCTTGACAAACAAAATAGGAGCTCCCCACGGTGATGTGCTTGGTCGAATGAAACCACGCTCTAAAAGTTCTTGTAATTGGCTTTGCAGTTCTTTCATCTCGCTGGGTGCGAGTCTGTAAGGAGCACGAGCTATTGGTGCAGCTCCTGGTACAAGATCTATTTGAAATTCAACGAATCGATGTGGGGGTAATCCCGGTAATTCTTTCGGAAATACATCGGGAAATTCTTTTGCAATGGGAACATCATTGATGCTCTTTTCTTCAGTTTGTACTTTCTCGACGTGTGCTAGAACAGCATAGCAACCTTTTCTTATTAGTTTTTGTGCCTTCAAATTACTAATAAGATGTAGCTTCGTGTTGCCCTTTTCTCCGTACACCATTAAGGGTTTTCCTTTTTCTCGTATAATGCGAATTGCATTTTTGTAACAAACGATCTCTGCTTTCACTTCTTTCAACCAGTTCATACCGATTATCACATCAAAACTCCCTAACTCTACTGGTATCAAATCAATCTTAAATGTTTCGCTAACCAGTTTAATTTCTCGATTCCGACATATATTATCTGCTGAAATTAATTTACCATTTGCTAATTCGAGTAAAAATTTACTATCCAAAGGCGTCAATGGACAACTTAATTTAGCACAAAAATCTCTACTCATATAGCTTCTATCCGCACCCGAATCAAATAAAACGTAAGCAGATTTATTGTCAATAAGAAACGTACCCGTAACAAGCTCCGGGTCTTCCTGTGCCTCTGCTGCATTAATATTGAAAACTCTTCCGCGGCCTTGTCCATTCGTGTTCTCCTGGTTCGGGCAATTTCTAATAATGTGGCCCGGTTTTCCACATTTATAACAAACTACATTGGCATAACTTGCTCGGACACTACTTGCTCCGCCATTACTCGTTCCGACACCATTTGTTCCTTACGTTCTATTAACCCCTGGTCCGTAGACCTCACACTTCGCCGCGCTATGACCATTTCTTTTACACTTGTTGTAAAATTTGGTGCAGAACCCCGAGTGATACTTTTCACACCTTTGGCATAGCTGCTTCTGATTGTTATTGTTGGTGCGGTTATTATTGTTGTTGGGATGATTGTTGTAGTTGCTGCTGTTGTTGTTGTTGTTGTTGTTGGGCCGTTTGTTGTAGTTGCGATTGATGTTGCGATTGTTGGGATAATTATCGCGATTATTGTTGTAATTACTGTTGTTGTTGTATTGGTGATTCTTATCACCGTTTTCTTCCCACTTTCTTTTAACTTGCTTCACATTGGCCTCTTCAGCAGTCTGTTCTTTAATTCTTTCTTCAATCTGGTTCACTAGTTTGTGAGCCATTCTACATGCCTGTTGTATGGAGGCGGGCTCATGTGAACTTATATCTTCTTGGATTCTTTCCGGTAATCCTTTCACAAATGCGTCGATCTTCTCTTCCACATCTTCGAATGCCGCCGGACACAATAGGCACAATTCTGTGAATCGTCTTTCGTACGTGGTAATATCAAATCCTTGGGTTCGTAACCCTCTAAGTTCTGTCTTGAGCTTATTGATCTCGGTTCTGGAACGGTACTTCTCGTTCATCAAGTGCTTGAATGCTGACCACGGTAGTGCGTACACATCGTCTTGTCCCACTTGCTCTAGATAGGTATTCCACCATGTTAACGCAGAACCTGTGAAGGTATGCGTAGCGTACTTCACTTTATCCTCTTCAGTACACTTACTTATGGCAAACACCGATTCGACCTTCTCGGTCCACCGTTTCAATCCGATCGGTCCTTCGGTTCCATCAAATTCCAAAGGTTTGCAGGCAGTGAATTCTTTGTAGGTGCATCCTACACGATTTCCTGTACTGCTAGATCCAAGGTTATTGTTGGTATGTAGCGCAGCCTGTACTGCGGCTATGTTTGAAGCTAGAAAAGTACGGAATTCCTCTTCATTCATATTCACGGTGTGTCGAGTAGTCGGTGCCATTTCCTTCAAAATAGTCAAATGGAACAAGTTAATCATACAGAATATTAAGAGTAGTTAATAGTATTTCGTAGCATAATATGAACTCATTTATAAAAGCTTTTTCTTCATATTAGCGTTTTATAAGTTTAAATTCGGGTAGTACCTACCCGTTAAGTTCATACTTAGTAGCTAATATACAATTCAACTACTACAATTCTATATGAAAAACTGATTATAATAATATTTCGCGTTCAAACTTTTACACAATATTTTACAAACTTACAATACCGCTTATTTTACATATAGCATGAAATATAGCACACAATAAATTTGATACAAGATGGCTGTGAAGATAATTCTAGCTAGTACACAAGTCGTTCAGCAAAGGCAATAAAGACACGTAATTCATACGTCCAGAAACAAGTCATGCATTCTGGTTTTACTAGGATTACTTCCCATCCTTGGTCTTGTGGAACATAACCATTATGGCCGTTGATAAGACAGCGTGTTGTAACGTCGTCAAAGGAACGAGGGTTACGTAATGTCCAACAGTCCTGTAACAATCTAAAAACCTCATTTCTTACCCCAATTACCGACTCCGTCACTTGTGGGAACATTTTGTTTAATAGTTGTAGCCCGATGTTCTTGTTCTCACTTTGGTGAGAAGCGAACATTACTAATCCGTAAGCATAACATGCTTCTTTATGTTGCATGTTAGCCACTTTTTCTAAATCACGAAGTCCAATATTCGGATATATTGAGTCAAAATAATTTCTTAACCCATTGCGTAAAATAGCATTTGGGTTCCCCGCAACATATGCGTCAAAGTAAACACATCGTAACTTATGGATTTCCCAATGTGATATCCCCCATCTTTCGAATGAAAACCTTTTATAAACCAAGGCATTCTTGGAACGTTCTTCGAATGTCTTACAAACTGATCTCGCCTTAAATAGTTGTGCCGAAGAATTCTGACCGGCTCTAGACAAGATTTCATCAATCATGTCTCCGGGTAGGTCTCTTAAAATATTGGGTTGTCTATCCATTTTGTGTTTTTATACTGTAAAATAGACAAGAGTTAGATTCATAAAAAAAATACTTATTAATACAAGCAATTTTTACAAATATCATAAAGCATAAGCACACTATATTACATATATTAAACCACACGAATACAACTATCTTATTCCGACTCGCTTGTTTCTTCTTCTTCAGTTTTGGTTCGTTTTGCCAAGTTTCTAGGGATATATGATGTTCCCCTAATACGTATCGTCGTTTTCCACATTGGTTTAGAAAAACCTGGTGGTTTAGAGGTTCCCGGGTCATTGTTACAACTTAAGGACTTCGGGGGTTGACGATACATATAAAGTTCATCGGGGTTGGAATTAGATTTCTCTATTTTTATGCCCTTTCCCTTATTATTTTCTTTTGCCTTTTTAAATTCAGTTGGGGTAATTTCTATAACATCATCGGAATTCTCGTCGGAATCCGATTCATCGGAGAATTGGTAATCCTCCCAATATTTTGCTTCCTTGGCGGAAATACCATTGACCATAATTAACCTTGGTCGGTTGGTTGAGGATTTTCTTTTACTTAACCGTTTTATTATTTCCCCCACCGGTTCTATTTCTTCATCCGGTTCCGATTCTTCTTCCGGTTCCGATTCTTCTTCAGGTTCCGATTCTTCTTCCGGTTCCAACTCTTCTTCCGGTTCCTCTTCGGGAACTTGTGAATCAGTCCACGAATCATTCCAATTTACATTTGACTCTTCATTATTATTAGGTGAGTCAATGGGACTTGTTCTAGAGGTAGACATCTATCACATAATATCAAACGCGTTAAGAGATTAATATATCACATAATATTCACATGTTAAAAATATATAGTTTCCAACAAAATTTGTTAAGCAATCATTTTTCAAGTAAACACGGTCGAAGTCCAGACTCACTAATGCATCCTAACAAACTCGATAAGACACACTAATGCAAAATTCTGGTTCTCTAAGATCAACGCTCAGATACCAACTGAAATGTTCCGTTCTTATTGATTAAAAACGTTCCATATTAATTGATTTCGTTGCGAGGTTTTGACCTCTATATGAGATATTTTTCAAAGACTGTATTCAAAACTTTATGTAGATTATCAAATAATGATAATCTAAAATATCTTGTTTACACACGACCATTACATAATGGTTTACAATACAATTATGTTACAACAAAATAAGTTTTTTGAATGCAGTTTTTACACAATATCATACAAGCATGGATTCCAAATCTCGTCCTTATTTAAGTATGCGACAGCGGAAGCTCTTAATAATCACCTGAGAATAAACATGCTTAAAACGTCAACAAAAATGTTGGTGAGTTATAGGTTTAACCTATATATATCAAATCATAATAATAGACCACAAGATTTCATATTTCAATACACATCCCATACATAGAGATAAAAATCATTCATATGGTGAACACCTGGTAACCGACATTAACAAGATGCATATATAAGAATATCCCCATCATTCCGGGACACCCTTCGGATATGATATAAATTTCGAAGTACTAAAGCATCCGGTACTTTGGATGGGGTTTGTTAGGCCCAATAGATCTATCTTTAGGATTTTCGTCAATTAGGGTGTCTGTTCCCTAATTCTTAGATTACCAGACTTAATAAAAAGGGGCATATTCGATTTCGATAATTCAACCATAGAATGTAGTTTCACGTACTTGTGTCTATTTTGTAAATCATTTATAAAACCTGCATGTATTCTCATCCCAAAAATATTAGATTTTAAAAGTGGGACTATAACTCACTTTCACAGATTTTTACTTCGTCGGGAAGTAAGACTTGGCCACTGGTTGATTCACGACCCTATAACAATATATACATATATATCAAAGTATGTTCAAAATATATTTACAACACTTTTAATATATTTTGATGTTTTAGGTTTATTAAGTCAGCTGTCCTCGTTAGTAACCTACAACTAGTTGTCCACAGTTAGATGTACAGAAATAAATCGATAAATATTATCTTGAATCAATCCACGACCCAGTGTATACGTATCTCAGTATTGATCACAACTCAAACTATATATATTTTGGAATCAACCTTAACCCTGTATAGCTAACTCCAACATTCACATATAGAGTGTCTATGGTTGTTCCGAAATATATATAGATGTGTCGACATGATAGGTCGAAAAATTGTATACGTGTCTATGGTATCTCAAGATTACACAATATACAATACAAGTTGATTAAGTTATGGTTGAAATAGATTTGTTACCAATTTTCACGTAGCTAAAATGAGAAAAATTATCCAATCTTGTTTTACCCATAACTTCTTCATTTTAAATCCGTTGTGAGTGAATCAAATTGCTATGGTTTCATATTGAACTCTATTTTATGAATCTAAATAGAAAAAGTATAGGTTTATAGTCGGAAAAATAAGTTACAAGTTATTTTTGTAAAGGTAGTCATTTCAGTCGAAAGAACGACATCTAGATGACCATTTTAGAAAACATACTTCCACTTTGAGTTTAACCATAATTTTTGGATATAGTTTCATGTTCATAATAAAAATCATTTTCTCAGAATAACAACTTTTAAATCAAAGTTTATCATAGTTTTTAATTAACTAACCCAAAACAGCCCGCGGTGTTACTACGACGGCGTAAATCTGGTTTTACGGTGTTTTTTGTGTTTCCAGGTTTTAAATCATTAAGTTAGCATATCATATAGATATAGAACATGTGTTTAGTTGATTTTAAAAGTCAAGTTAGAAGGATTAACTTTTTTTTGCGAACAAGTTTAGAATTAACTAAACTATGTTCTAGTGATTACAAGTTTAAACCTTCGAATAAGATAGCTTTATATGTATGAATCGAATGATCTTATGAACATCATTACTACCTTAAGTTCCTTGGATAAACCTACTGGAAAAGAAAAAAATGGATCTAGCTTCAACGGATCCTTGGATGGCTCGAAGTTCTTGAAGCAGAATCATGACACGGAAACAAGTTCAAGTAAGATCATCACTTGAAATAAGATTGTTATAGTTATAGAAATTGAACCAAAGTTTTAATATGATTATTACCTTGTATTAGAATGATAACCTACTGTGAGAAACAAAGATTTCTTGAGGTTGGATGATCACCTTACAAGATTGGAAGTGAGCTAGCAAACTTGAAAGTATTCTTGATTTTATGTAACTAGAACTTGTAGAATATATGAAGAACACTTAGAACTTGAAGATAGAACTTGAGAGAGATAAATTAGATGAAGAAAATTGAAGAATGAAAGTGTTTGTAGGTGTTTTTGGTCGTTGGTGTATGGATTAGATATAAAGGATATGTAATTTTGTTTTCATGTAAATAAGTCATGAATGATTACTCATATTTTTGTAATTTTATGAGATATTTCATGCTAGTTGCCAAATGATGGTTCCCACATGTGTTAGGTGACTCACATTTTCTGCTAAGAGCTGATCATTGGAGTGTATATACCAATAGTACATACATCTAAAAGCTGTGTATTGTACGAGTACGAATACGGGTGCATACGAGTAGAATTGTTGATGAAACTGAACGAGGATGTAATTGTAAGCATTTTTGTTAAGTAGAAGTATTTTGATAAGTGTATTAAAGTCTTTCAAAAGTGTATACATACATATTAAAACACTACATGTATATACATTTTAACTGAGTCGTTAAGTCATCGTTAGTCGTTACATGTAAGTGTTGTTTTTAAAACCTTTAGGTTAACGATCTTGTTAAATGTTGTTAACCCAATGTTTATAATATCAAATGAGATTTTAAATTATTATATTATCATGATATTATCATGTATGAATATCTCTTAATATGATATATATACATTAAATGTCTTTACAACGATAATCGTTACATATATGTCTCGTTTAAAAATCATTAAGTTAGTAGTCTTGTTTTTACATATGTAGTTCATTGTTAATATACTTAATGATATGTTTACTTATCATAGTATCATGTTAAATATATATATATCCATATATATGTCATCATATAGTTTTTACAAGTTTTAACGTTCGTGAATCACCGGTCAACTTGGGTGGTCAATTGTCTATATGAAACATATTTCAATTAATCAAGTCTTAACAAGTTTGATTGCTTAACATGTTGGAAACATTTAATCATGTAAATATCAATCTCAATTAATATATATAAACATGGAAAAGTTTGGGTCACTACAGAATGAAATCACGCTCTAAAAGTTCTTGTTATAACAACAATAACAAGAGTTATTTAATAAGGTTTTGACATAGTTTATAAACATAGACACTCTATATGCAGTAACATAGTTTCTATATCTTTCCAAGGGTGTTCTTCGTGTATTATATATAATCCTCGACATCTCATTCTGTACGTCGAGTATAATTATCGTTCCACGAATCGTTCCACGAATCGTTCTACATCATTTATCTTCGTTCGACATGGCGATTATATAATCTCTAATATTTTAGAGATTATATATTCTTATTCTAAACAGTAAATCAAATGAGTCTAGTATCATATTGATTCATTAAATCCATGATTACATCTGAAGAAGATATAGATGTATATATGTTTTCATAAAGATTGTAATTAAAAATCCTTTTGTACAAACTGTTAATGATGAAAATATTTTAACGGGTAGGTAATAGCCGAGGAATATTTAAGATTCACATTAATAAGTTACACTGTACATTCTTCAAAGCTGATTCAACAGTTGTTTACTATCCTACTTACATCCACCGATATGCAAATCTGTTCACCACAGAATAATCATTTTCATCCAATTTCATATTTGGATTTTGATTTATCAGAATCCAACAAGTGGCATAGTGAAGAAAACATTTGACAAAATAAAATTTGTTAGAAACAAACAAATTAATTATGAGAAATTTTGTTAAGAATTCACGCTAACTGTTCCTAGCTAACTGATTACATTTTATTTATCGTAATTTAATTATCGCAATTTATTTATCGCAATTTATTTGTCGCATTTTAATTATCGCAATTTTAATTCTCACAATTTTATTTATCGTCATTTAATTTTTGTTATTTACTTTACGCACTTTATTTATCGTTATTTAATTTCTGTTATTTATTTTACGCACTTTAAATATCGGGACACGTATACAAGGTTTTGACATATCATATCGACGCATCTATATATATTATTTAGAATAACCATAGACACTCTGTATGCAGTAATGCGGGAGTTAGCTATACAGGGTTGAGATTGATTCTACAATATTATATATAGTTTGAGTTGTGATCGAGTCTGAGACATGTACACGGGTCATGATATGTACTAATTAATTCGAATATTATATATTAAACTATATATGAATTATTGGACTGCCAACTGTGGACTATCAACTGTGGACTGCCGACATTGGACAATTAAAATGAATTAAAATATTGATTATAACATATGAAACTAAACAATTCTTCAAGTTTGCCACTTGATTTCGTCTTAAACCTCATTTGTATCTTGAGGATTACAATCTGCGTTCAAACCTTCATGATTCTTGAAGACACCTCAATCGAGAAGATGAACCAACCGCACTTCATCTACGAAAGAAGAGATTGATACATATAGTTATGTACCGGAAACACTCTCGGAACCTGAATAAATGTTTAAAACATATCTGTGCTAGCTCCTTTGACGTTGTTATTACCGAAAATAACTTTGCAATTCTTTTCCAAATTAGCCAATTTTGTCACAGCTCCAGCAAATCAACTTCGACTTTTCGTTCGAAACAACCTTATTATCACCTTGAATTATATGTATGCTCTTTTATTGTTACTGGGGAATCTTTTGTATTCCACCATATTACCGTCAGCGTTTAATCATATAAAAACACAATTCTCTTGAAATCACCTCGAATCGATAACTAATGATTCAGATATGGTAGCAGTAAATGTAGAGGAATCGGCAATCAGTACTTTGAAAACTCACAGCATATCTACATCAACAGTTATATGTATAACATTTATCTTTTAGAATAATGATCTTCCATTCTGAAATTCTAAAAAGCACCCAGTCTACAAATCAATACCACAAATTCTGAAAAAGCTGAATACAGCAGCACAAACTGTACACGACCTTAACCATCGAAAGTTTGATAATAAAGAATGGAATATTAGAAACATTCAATAGAAAATTTATTACCGAAAAGCGGATTATGCGAAATTATGAAGGAAGCCGTGGACAAATCACAAAGAATAAGTTTGACTTCAAAGAATTCAAATGATTCAATGCCTGCTAAAATCTTTAGCGAATATCTTGCTCTTTACTCTAAACCCTTACGGACAATAGTTTCTATCATCCTCTGATCTTAGATATTCCGAGATATTATCGTATCTTTCACTATAAATATCCTCGATATTTTTGAATATATTTTCATAACTAATCTTATCTGAAATCATTTATCTCTTTGAGCTATCAGTGTTACATCATATAAGAAACTATTAGTTTCTATATTCTGTAAACTTTCGAGATTAAAATATGAATGTTATTGAAATAATGTTGGGAATTGATGCATGAGTTAGTATAATATAATGACACTTGATCAACGTGGTTATATTACAGTAAGTCATGCTGATTTTCTAAATGGAACGTGATGATTCAGAGAATCATAACGTCATCACGTGCCATGTTACATAACCCTTTCATTCTACTTAATTCTGAACATATCAAGAAAATATATTCTTGATAGTTCTATCCTCAGTAATTTTGGTAATTTTACAAATCAAATCGTGCTACTACCTTTCCTTTTTACCTTGTATATTATGATAATTCTAAACTCCATACCTACAAATTCTGGACCATTATTCGCTCGAGTTAAAGTCGAGAAGAGAAGAAAAAGGCAAAGAGCTCCAAAACATAAGGGAAGATATAAAACTCGATAACCACACAGAAATTACAAACCATGTATATCAAAGCGTATCGTAACATAAAGACACGGTATAATTAAGAATAGTATCACCCCAAGGTAATAGTAGAAGTAAACAGATTTTTTTGGTGGAAGATTGAAAAGAAGGATGACAGAAATGATAATTAGAAAAATATCAAGGATTAGAACGGGATTAAGCATTTTCACAATCTTTTGGATGTATGAACTAAGAAAGAAAGTATAGGAATGGTGAAAATAATGGAACAGAAAAAGTTTAATTTATAATGGGAATATCAGACAGAGTAATCGAGGCAGATCACCATATTTAATTATAGAGATTTAATTTCCTTATTCGCCGAAGAATTAAATCTTTCGAATTTCGAAGATTTTCTTTAAATCCCTTGAATTCCGGAATTTAACCATGACTAGTCAAAAATTATGATGAAACATGTCTTTCTCATTTCACTATTTAGTGATAGCTTCATTCATACTCTTCGAATAATCGAATTGTTTTATCCACATTACTCAATGATGATAAAACTCTATTTATCAGCTCATATTCATCATGAAAACATTTTTATTGTTAACCATGACCGCCTCACACAAATTTCGGGACGAAATTTCTTTAACGGGTAGGTACTGTGACGACCCGGGAATTTTCAACCAAATTTTAACTTAATCTTTATAAGATCTCGACACGATAAGCAAAGACGGTTATTTTGAAGTCTTAACAATATTGAACTGTGTTCATATATTCCATTACTTGTTGACTATCCCCGACGATTCACGAACAATTGTTTGTAAATAAATATTTATATATATTTATAAATGTAAGTATATCTAATAAATCGAAATTAAAAAAAATATAATTTAAATATTAGAAATAATATGTAAAATATGATACAAAGTAAGTAAATGTTATACTCAGATATTATTTGATTCAATACGTATAATTAATATAACTATCTGCTTAATGCTTAAAACATAATTATATATATATGTTACTACTTAGAATAAATAATACACATGTAATAAAAATGTAAACTTAATATAGTTCATGTAATTATAAGTCTAAATATAAATGATATATTAAGATCATTACTCTTATTAATGTTAATATTTATATTAATATCTGCATTATTAATATTACTAATATAAATGAAATTGGATATGTAAAATTTTATTATCATTAATAATATTAATATTATTATAAATAGTGTTATCAATAAAATTATTGATATCATTGTTAAAATCATTATAACCAATAATAAAATTTTAATCTTATATATTATGATTATGATTATTATTATTATTAGATATTATTATTAAGAATTATTATTATAAATTATTATCATTATCCTTATATTTTTTATACGAACCATTGCTTTTATCATTCATAAAATTAGTAAATCTATTATTATTATTAGTAGTGTTTTTATTTTTATGTATTATTGACATAATTATTAATAGTTAGTATTATTATTATTAATTATTATTAAACTTATCATTTTATTAAAATTTTCTTTTTGTTATTATTAATTTTATCATGTTATCTTCAAATTTATTATTAGTATTTCTATCAAAAGATATTATTTTTATTATTTCTGTAATTAATATTATTATTATATAATAATAATATTATTATTAACATATATATATTAATTATTAATTTAAATTGAATAAGATGACATGTAAATCGTATGTGGTTGTTACCAGTAGCTATCCAACTATGTTAGATTGGTACTTCTGTCTCAATTTTGGATTACCAGTCGATTATATCATCCAGATAGATACAAATCTGTTTGAACGTCTCTTTCTATTTTATTTTATTTTATTTGTTCTGTGAACGAGTTTCCTTGTCTTCAATCTATTAAAGGTCGATTTCATAATACTATGTGAATCAATCAGGATCAGTTAAACTATTGAATTACGTAATTACTCACATTACATATACATACACTTCTGCAATTCAAGAATGGAGAACAATTTTTTTTTTAAGTTTAAAAAGCTCTGTTCTTTGATGAATTCTTCAAAAGCTTCGAATTCGAATGAAACTTTAAATTGTATAAATGTTGTTATGTTAGAAACATTTCAAATAAACTATCTGGAAAGTTTCAGGATCCACTTTTTCTTATCAAGATCGAATTTCTGAGTCAAAGCTTCAAAATTCAAAAAGTCAAAGTTTGTTCTTCATTAAAATTCCAACTTGTTTTGAGATTTCCAGTTAAATTAGGATTACAGAAAGTTTCTCGGATATAAATACAAACTTTTTCATGTTTTAATCTCTGTCTAAAACTTCCTTAAAATTCGAATTTGGAATCTGAGTTCTTCATCGTTCTCAACAGACTTATTATTATTTTCTTTTTTTTAGTTCTCTGATTAAATCAAAACAACTAAATAGATAACGCATGTTTGAATACAAGTTTTAATAAAAGATAGGATTGGTATTGGATCGATTTAATTTTGGGTATGAAGGAGATGGAATAGCAGATGGATGGAAACAGTTTAATTAAAGTTCAATGGTAATAATAATTAGAAAAACAGAAACGGTTTAGTGGTGTTGAGGGATAGACTGGTATGCTGGTAATCCTGGTTCGAACCTTGTTTCTGCCAATATTTTTTTTATGGAATGAGCTTCATGAGGTAGTTATTATTTTTATTATTATTATTAATATTATTATTATTATTATTATTATTATTATTATTATTATTATTATTATTATTATTATTATTATTATTGTTATGTTGTTGTTATTATTATTATTATTATTATTATTATTATTATTATTATTATTATTGCTACTATGAATTGTTGTTATTATTATGTAAAAACTTATGAAAAGACTATTATTAATATTAGAAATTGGTAACAACTTATAATTATTAGTATTACTATTATTATTATTATTATAATTAATAACATAGGTAATATTATTAGCATTTTTGTTATTGATATAATTATCATTATCATTAAACTAATTTGTAATATTATCATTATTGTTATTATTTGTGTTATAATAATAATTATTATTATTAATATAGGTACAAGTATATTATAATCATTATCAATAATATTATTAAAAGTATTAATAACATTGTTATTATTAATGGTAATTTTATCATTTTAGTATTAATATCATCATTAAGATTATGGTTAAGAATATTATCACTATGAAAATAATACAAATTATTATTATTTTCATAAATATTAGTATTAGTACCTTTTTACAAACAATAAGAATTGTTAATATTAATAAAAAATGTTATTATTGTATTATCACGAATATTATTATGTAAATTACTAAAATTGGTAACATAACTACTATTAGCAGAAAAATTAATATTTTACAAATATAATTATTAATATCATTCTTATTATCATTAATAGAATTATTAATATTTTTATCTCATTAATATTAAGTATTATAATTACTATCATTTTTATCATTAATAATATTATTTCAGTTTTATTATAATACTATTATTAACAAACAAATGATAAGATTTAAGTTAAGTATGTGATTTAAAGAATGTTAATATTATGAAAATAATATAGAAGTATGATTAAGCATATTACAAACACATATTATTATTACTATTTTTATTGTTATTATTATTAGAATTATAATTATAATTATTAAGATTATTATTACTAGTATAAGTATTATGATGGAAACTTCATTTATTAGTATTATTATGACTATAGTTACAAATAAGATTTTTAGTATTATTACTAATAATATTAATATTATCATTCAGAGTATAAATTCTATCATTTTACTACTAGTACAAGTAATATTATCATTATTATTATTAACATGATTATCATTATTAATATTATTATTATTACCATCATTATGATTATTTTTACTAAAATTATTATTTTTTCTTCATTAAAAATATCATTATTATCAGTATTATATATATATATATATATATATATATATATATATATATATATATATATATATATATATATATATATATATATATATGTGTGTGTGTGTGTGTTAAAAATATATTTAATACGTATAACATAACGAAAATTAATATTTTATATAACAAAATGAATATATGAAATATATATATTATTAATATAAAAAGTATACAACTAATAAATTTATAAATATATCGTTCGATTACAATTGTGTATATTAATAAATATACAATTGATATAGGTTCGTGAATCAAAGGCCAACCCTGCATTGTTCAATATAGTCATATGTATTTTTACTACAAAATACGTTTGGTGAGTTTCATTTGCTCCCTTTTACTCTTTAGATTTTTGGGACTGAGAATACATGCGCTGCTTTTACAACTGCTTTATTAAATGCTTTTAAAATATACACACGACCATTACATAATGGTTTACAATAAGAACATATTACATCAAAAATAAGTTTCTTGAATGCAGTTTTTATATAATATCATACAAGCATGGACTCCAAATCTTGTCCTTATTTTAGTATGCAACAGCGGAAGCTCTTAATAATCACCTGAGAATAAACATGCTTAAAACGTCAACAAAAAATGTTGGTGAGTTATAGGTTTAACCTATATATTATCAAATCATAATAATAGACCACAAGATTTCATATTTCAATACATCCCATACATAGAGATAAAATTCATTCATATGGTGAACACCTGGTAACCGACATTAACAAGATGCATATAAGAATATCCCCTATCATTTCGGGAAATCCTTCGGACATGATAAAAACGAATTCGAAGTACTAAAGCATCCGGTACTTTGGATGGGGTTCGTTAGGCCCAATAGATCTATCTTTAGGATTCACGTCAACTAGTAGATCGGTTTACTAATTATTAGGTTACCAAGCAAAAGGGGCATATTCGGCTTCGATCATTCACCCATATAATGTAGTTTCAATTACTTGTGTCTATTTCGTAAAACATTCATAAAACTGCATGTATTCTCATCCCAAAATATTAGATTTTAAAAGTGGGACTATAACTCACTTTCACAGATTTTTACTTCATCGGGAAGTAAGACTTGGCCACTGGTCGATTCACGAACCTATAATAAATATGTACATATATATCAAAGTATGTTCAAAATATATTTACAACACTTTTAATACATTTTGATATTTTAAGTTTATTAAGTCAGCTGTCCTCGTTAATAACCTACAACTAGTTGTCCACAGTTAGATGTACAGAAATAAATCGATATATATTATCTTGAATCAATCCATGATCCAGTGTATACATGTCTCAGGCTAGATCACAACTCAAAGTATATATATTTTTGGAATCAACCTCAACCCTGTATAGCTAACTCCAACATTACTGCATATAGAGTGTCTATGGTTGTTCCAAATAATATATATACATGGGTCGATATGATATGTCAAAACATTTGCATACGTGTCTATGGTATCCCAAGATTACATATATATGTATAATACAATATAAGTTAGCTAGGATATGATTTGTATAGAACTGTTAATATTTCTCGTAGCTACAAAAATAAAAAAATATCCAATCTTGTTTTACCCATAACTTCTTCATTTTAAATCCGTTTTGAGTGAATCAAATTGCTATGGTTTTATATTGAACTCTATTTTATGAATCTAAACAGAAAAATTATAGGTTTATAGTAGGAAATATAAGTTACAAGTCGTTTTTGTAAGAGGTAGTCATTTCAGTCGAAAGAACGACGTCTTGATGACCATTTTGAAAAACATACTTCCACTTTGAGTTTAACCATGATTTTTGGATATAGTTTCATGTTCATAAGAAAAATCATTTTCCCAGAAGAACAACTTTTAAATCAAAGTTTGTCATAGTTTTTAATTATCAAACCCAAAACAGCCCGCGGTGTTACTACGACGGCGTATGTCCGGTTTTACGGTATTTTTCGTGTTTCCAGGTTTTAAATCATTAAGTTAGCATATCATATAGATATAGAACATGTGTTTAGTTGATTTTAAAAGTCAAGTTAGAAGGATTAACTTTTGTATGAATCGATGTTCTAGTGATTTCAAGTTTAAACCTTCGAATAAGATAGCTTTATATGTATGAATCGAATGATGTTATGAACATCATTACTACCTCAAGTTTTGTGGATAAACCTACTGGAAAAGAGATAAATGGATCTAGCTTCAAAGGATCTTGGATGGCTTGAAAGTTCTTGAAGTAGAATCATGACACGAAAACAAGTTCAAGTAAGATTTCCACTCGAAATAAGATTGTTATAGTTATAGAAATTGAATCAAAGTTTGAATATGAGTATTACCTTGTATTAGAAAGATATCTTACTATAAATAAGAAAGATTTCTTGAGGTTGGATGATCACTCTACAAGATTGGAAGTAAGCTAGCAAACTTGGAAGTATTCTTGATTTTATGAAACTAGAACTTGTAGAATTTATGAAGAACACTTAGAACTTGAAGATAGAACTTGAGAGAGATCAATTAGATGAAGAAAATTGAAGAATGAAAGTGTTTGTAGGTGTTTTTGGTCGTTGGTACATGGATTAGATATAAAGGATGTGTAATTTTGTTTACATGTAAATAAGTCATGAATGATTACTCATATTTTTGTAATTTTATGAGATATTTCATGCTAGTTTCCAAATGATGGTTCCCACATGTGTTAGGTGACTCACATGGGCTGCTAAGAGCTGATCATTGGAGTGTATATACCAATAGTACATACATCTAAAATCTGTGTATTGTACGAGTACGAATACGGGTGCATACGAGTAGAATTGTTGATGAAACTGAACGAGGAAGTAATTGTAAACATTTTTGTTAAGTAGAAGTATTTTGATAAGTTTCTTGAAGTCTTTCAAAATTGTATGAATACATATTAAAATACTACATGTATATACATTTTAACTTAGTCGTTAAGTCATCGTTAGTCGTTGCATGTAAATGTTGATTTGAAACCTTTAAGTTAACGATCTTGTTAAATGTTGTTAACCCAATGTTTATTATATCTAATGAGATGTTAAATTATTATATTATCATGATATTATGATATATTAATATATCTTAATATGATATATATACATTTAAATGTCGATACAACGATAATCGTTATATATATGTCTCGTTTCGAAATCATTAAGTTAGTAGTCTTGTTTTTTACATATGTAGTTCATTGTTAATACACTTAATGACATGTTTACTTATCATTTATCATGATTAAATATAGTGTATCAATATCTTAATATGATTCATATGTTTTTAGTAAGAAGTTGTTATAACGATAATCGTTATATATATCGTTTCGAGTTTCTTAATTCAATAAACTCAATTTTATGTATATAACTCATTGTTAAAATACCTAATGAGATACTTACTTATCATAATATTATGTTAACTATATATGTAATCATATATATGTCATCATATAGTTTTTTCAAGTTTTAACGTTCGTGAATCACCGGTCAACTTGGGTGGTCAAATGTCTATATGAAACCTATTTCAATTAATCAGGTCTTAAAAAGTTTGATTGCTTAACATGTTGGAAACAATTAATCATGTAAATAACAATTTCATTTAATATATATATAAACATGGAAAAGTTCTGTCACTACAGTACTTACCCGTTAAATAAATTTCGTCCCGAAATTTTAAGCAGTTGGAGGTGTTGACGTATCTTCTGGAAATAAATGCGGGTATTTCTTCTTCATCTGATCTTCTCGTTCCCAGGTGAACTCGGGTCGTCTACGAGCATTCCATCGAACCTTAACAATTGGTATCTTGTTTTGCTTAAGTCTTTTAACCTCACGATCCATTATTTCGACGGGTTCTTCGATGAATTGAAGTTTTTCGTTGATTTGGATTTCATCTAATGGAATAGTGAGATCTTCTTTAGAAAAACATTTCTTCAAATTCGAGACGTGGAAAGTGTTATGTACAGCCGCAAGTTGTTGAGGTAACTCAAGTCGGTAAGCTACTGGTCCGACACGATCAATAATCTTGAATGGTCCAATATACCTTGGATTTAATTTCCCTCGTTTACCAAATCGAACAACGCCTTTCCAAGGTGAAACTTTAAGCATGACCATCTCTCCAAATAAAGGACGATACAAACATGATCAAAGAGATTGTAACTAAATGGTATATATTATAAAGAATCATTTTTATAATAAAATGGTTATAAACATA
Organism: Rutidosis leptorrhynchoides; assembly: GCF_046630445.1. NCBI lineage: Eukaryota > Viridiplantae > Streptophyta > Magnoliopsida > Asterales > Asteraceae > Rutidosis > Rutidosis leptorrhynchoides. Next base: position 248,120,228 of record NC_092337.1, read on the forward strand.
AATATTATGAAGAAAATTTCGAGTTTCTTAACAATTTGAATCACTATTTAATTAAGTACAAATCATATCCGTTGAAAAGTGGGAAACCCCGAAAACTCCGAAACACATATGCCAGTTTTTAGGACTAGCTGGTTACTACAGAAGGTTCATCCAAGACTTTTCCAGAATAGCAAAACCCTTGACTGTATTAATGCATAAAGGGAAGAAATTTGAATGGAAGGATGAACAAGAGAAAGCGTTTCAGTTATTGAAGAAAAAGTTAACTACGGCACCTAAATTGTCATTACCTGAAGGGAATGATGATTTTGTGATATATTGTGACACCTCAAAGCAAGGTCTCGGTTGTGTATTAATGCAATGAATGAAAGTAATTGCTTATGCGTCTAGACAATTGAAGATTCACGAACAAAATTATACGACGCATGATTTGGAAGTAGGCGCGGTTGTTTTTGCATTAAAGACTTGGAGGCACTACTTATATGGGGTCAAAAGTATTATATATACCGACCACAAAAGTCTTCAACACATATTTAATCAGAAACAACTGAATATGAGGTAGCGTAGGTGGATTAAATTGTTGAATGATTACGACTTTAAGATTCGTTACCACCCGGGGAAGGCAAATGTGGTAGCCGACGCCTTGAGTAGGAAGGACAGAGAACCCATTCGAGTAAAATCTATGAATATAATGATTCACAATAACCTTACTACTCAAATAAAGGAGGCGCAACAAAGAGTTTTAAAAGAGGGAAATTTAAAGGATGAAATACCCAATGGATCGGAGAAGCATCTTAATATTCGGGAAGACGGAACCCGGTATAGGGCTGAAAGGATTTGGGTACCAAAAATTGGAGATATGAGAGAAATGGTACTTAGAGAAGCTCATATAACCAGATACTCAATACATCCTGGAACGGGGAAGATGTACAAGGATCTCAAGAAACATTTTTGGTGGCCGGGTATGAAAGTCGATGTTGCTAAATACGTAGTAAAATGTTTGACGTGTTCTAAGGTCAAAGCTGAGCATCAGAAACCATCAGGTCTATTTCAACAACCCGAAATTCCGGAATGGAAATGGGAAAACATTACCATGGATTTCATCACTAAATTGCCAAGGACTGCAAGTGGTTTTGATACTATTTGAGTAATAGTTGATCATCTCACCAAATCAGCACACTTCCTGCCAATAAGAGAAGATGACAAGATGGAGAAGTTAGCACGACTGTATTTGAAGGAAGTCGTCTCCAGACATGGAATACCAATCTCTATTATCTCTGATAGGGATGGCAGATTTATTTCAAGATTCTGGCAGACATTACAGCAAGCATTAGGAACTCGTCTAGACATGAGTACTGCCTATCATCCACAAACTGATGGGCAGAGCAAAAGGATGATACAAACGCTTGAAGACATGCTACGAGCATGTGTTATTGATTTCGGAAATAGTTGGGATCGACATCTACCGTTAGCAGAATTTTCCTACAACAACAGCTACCATTCAAGTATTGAAATGGCGCCGTTTGAAGCACTTTATGGTAGAAAGTGCAGGTCTCCGATTTGTTGGAGTGAAGTGGGGGATAGACAGATTACGGGTCCGGAGATAATACAAGAAACTACCGAGAAGATCATCCAAATTCAACAACGGTTGAAAACCACCCAAAAGTCGACAAAAGAGCTACGCTGACATTAAAAGAAAAGATATAGAATTTGAAATTGGAGAGATGGTCATGCTTAAAGTTGTACCTTGTAAAGGCGTTGTTTGATTTGGTAAACGAGGGAAATTAAATCCAAGGTATATTGGACCATTCAAGATTATTGATCGTGTCGGACCAGTAGCTTACCGAGTTGAGTTACCTCAACAACTTGCGGCTATACATAACACTTTCCACGTCTTGAATTTGAAAAAAAAATTTGCTAAAGAAGATCTCACTATTCCGTTAGATGAAATCCAAATCAACGAAAAACTTCAATTCATCGAAGAACCCGTCGAAATAATGGATCGTGAGGTTAAAAGACTTAAGCAAAACAAGATACCAATTGTTAAGGTTCGATGGAATGCTTGTAGAGGACCTGAGTTCATCTGGGAATGAGAAGATCAGATGAAGAAGAAATACCCGCATTTATTTCCAGAAGAAACGTCAATACCTCCAATTGGTTAAAATTTCGGGACGAAATTTATTTAACGGGTAGGTACTGTAGTGACCCGAACTTTTCCATGTTTATATATATATTAAATGAAATTTTTATTTACATGATTAAGTGTTTCCAACATGTTAAGCAATCAAACTTGTTAAGACTTGATTAATTGAAATAGGTTTCATATAGACATTTGACCACCCAAGTTGACCGGTGATTCACGAACGTTAAAACTTGTAAAAAATATATGATGACATATATATGATTATATATATAGTTAACATGATATTATGATAAGTAAGTATCTCATTAGATATTTTAACAATGAGTTATATACATAAAATTGAGTTTATTGAATTAAGAAACTCGAAACGATATATATAACGATTATCGTTATAACAACTTCTTACTAAATACATATGAATCATATTAAGATATTGATACACTATGTTTAATCATGATAAATGATAAGTAAACATGTCATTAAGTGTATTAACAATGAACTACATATGTAAAAACAAGACTACTAACTTAATCATTTCGAAACGAGACATATATGTAACGATTATCGTTGTATCGACTTTTAAATGTATATATATCATATTAAGGTATATTAATATATCATAATATCATGATAATATAATAATTTAACATCTCATTAGATATAATAAACATTGGTTTAACAACATTTAACAAATCGTTAACTTAAAGGTTTCAAATCAACATTTACATGTAACGACTAACGATGACTTAACGACTCAGTTAAAATGTATATACATGTAGTGTTTTAATATGTATTCATACACATTTTAAAGACTTCAAGACACTTATCAAAATACTTCTACTTAACAAAAATGCTTACAATTACATCCTCGTTCAGTTTTATCAATAATTCTACTCGTATGCACCCATATTCATACTCGTACAATACATAGCTTTTAGATGTATGTACTATTGGTATATACACTCTAATAATCAGCTCTTAGTAGCCCATGTGAGTCACCTAACACATGTGGAAACCATCATTTAGCAACTAGCATGAAATATCTCGTAAAATTACAAAAATATGAGTAATCATTCATGACTTATTTACATGTAAACAAAATTACACATCCTTTATATCTAATCCATATATCAACGACCAAAAACACCTACAAACACTTTAATTCTTCAATTTTATTCATCTAATTGATCTCTCTCAAGTTCTATCTTCATGTTCTAAGTGTTCTTCATAAATTCTACAAGTTCTAGTTTCATAAAATCAAGAATACTTCCAAGTTTGCTAGCTTACTTCCAATCTTGTAGAGTGATCATCCAACCTCAAGAAATCTTTCTTATTTACAGTATGATATCTTTCTAATACAAGGTAATACTCATATTCAAACTTTGATTCAATTTCTATAACTATAACAATCTTATTTCGAGTGGAAATCTTACTTGAACTTGTTTTCGTGTCATGATTCTACTTCAAGAACTTTCAAGCCATCCAAGACCCTTTGAAGCTAGATTCATTTGTCTCTTTTCCAGTAGGTTTATCCACAAAACTTGAGGTAGTAATGATATTCATAACATCATTCGATTCATACATATAAAGCTATCTTATTCGAAGGTTTAAACTTAAAATTACTAGAACATAGTTTAGTTAATTCTAAACTTGTTCGCAAACAAAAGTTAATCCTTCTAACTTGACTTTTAAAATCAACTAAACACATGTTCTATATCTATATGATATGCTAACTTAATGATTTAAAACCTGGAAACACGAAAAACACCGTAAAACCGGACATACGCCGTCGTAGTAACACCGCGGGCTGTTTTGGGTTTGATAATTAAAAACTATAATAAACTTTGATTTAAAAGTTGTTCTTCTAGGAAAATAATTTTTCTTATGAACATGAAACTATATCCAAAAATCATGGTTAAACTCAAAGTGGAAGTATGTTTTTCAAAATGGTCATCAAGACGTCATTCTTTCGACTGAAATGACTACCTCTTACAAAAATGACTTGTAACTTATATTTCTGACTATAAACCTATAATTTTCTGTTTAGATTCATAAAATAGAGTTCAATATGAAACCATAGCAATTTGATTCACTCAAAACGGATTTAAAATGAAGAAGTTATGGGTAAAACAAGATTGGAATTTTTTTGATTTTTGTAGCTACGGGAAATATTAACAATTCTATACAAATCATATCCTAGCTAACTTATATTGTATTATATATGTATTCTAATATATTATGTAATCTTGGGATACCATAGACACGTATGCAAATGTTTTGACATATCATATCTACCCATGTATATATATTATTTGGAACAACCATAGACACTCTATATGCAGTAATGTTGGAGTTAGATATACAGGATTGAGGTTGATTCCAAAAATATATATACATTGAGTTGTGATCTAGCCTGAGACGTGTATACACTGGGTCGTGGATTGATTCAAGATAATATATATCGATTTATTTCTGTACATCTAACTGTGGACAACTAGTTGTAGGTTGAGGACAGCTTACTTAATAAACTTAAAACATCAAAATATATTAAAAGTGTTGTAAATATATTTTGAACATACTTTGATATATATGTACATATTTGTTATAGGTTCGTGAATCGACTAGTGGCCAAGTCTTACTTCCCGATGAAGTAAAAATCTGTGAAAGTGAATTATAGTCCCACTTTTAAAATCTAATATTTTGGGATGAGAATACATGCAGTTTTATTAATGTTTTATGAAATAGACACAAGTAATTGAAACTACATTATATGGGTGAATGATCGAAGCCGAATATGCCCCTTTTGCTTGGTAACCTAAGAATTAGTAAACCGATCTACTAGTTGACGCGAATCCTAAAGATAGATCTATTGGGCCTAACGAACCCCATCCAAAGTACCGGATGCTTTAGTACTTCGAATTCGTTTTTATCATGTCCGAAGGATTTCCCAGAATGATAGGGAATATTCTTATATGCAACTTGTTAATGTCGTTTACTAGGTGTTCACCATATGAATGAATTTTATCTCTATGTATGGGATGTATTGAAATATGAAATCTTGTTGTCTATTATTATGATTTGATAATATATTGGTTAAACCCATAACTCACCAACATTTTTTGTTGACGTTTTAAGCATGTTTATTCTCAGGTGATTATTAAGAGCTTCCGCTGTTGCATACTAAAATAAGGACAAGATTTGGAGTCCATGCTTGTATGATATTATATAAAAACTGCATTCAAGAAACTTATTTTTGATGTAATATGTTCTTATTGTAAACCATTATGTAATGGTCGTGTGTAAACGGTATATTTTAGATTATCATTATTTTGATAATCTACGTAATGGTTTTTAAACCTTTATCGATAAAATAAAGGTTATGGTTGTTTTAAAAATGAATGCAGTCTTTGAAAAACGTCTCATATAGAGCTCAAAACCTCGCGACGAAATCAATTAATATGGAACGTTTATAATCAATATGAACGGGACATTTCAGTTATAGAGACCCGTCGTAATCTATCTGGACAAATACAATACATTTGGTTACATTGCGAGGTACTTGACCTCTATATGATACATTTTACAAACATTACATTCATTTTTAAAAGACTAACTTTCATTACATCGAAAGTTGAGGCATGCATACCATTTCGTAATATATCCAACTATAATTGACTTAATAATAATCTTGATGAACTCGACGACTCGAATGCAACGTCTTTTAAAATATGTCATGAATGACTCCAAGTAATATCTCTAATATGAGCAAATGCACAGCGGAAGATTTCTTTCATACCTGAGAATAAACATGCTTTAAAGTGTCAACCAAAAGGTTGGTGAGTTCATTAGTTTATCATAATCGATCATTTTCATCATTTTAATAGACCACAAGATTTTCATTTCCATTTCTCATAAATATACGTCCCATGCATAGAGACAAAAATCATTCATATGGTGAACACCTGGTAACCGACATTAACAAGATGCATATAAGAATATCCCCTATCATTCCGGGAAATCCTTCGTGCATGATAAAAACGAATTCGAAGTACTAAAGCATCCGGTACTTTGGATGGGGTTCGTTAGGCCCAATAGATCTATCTTTAGGATTCGCGTCAATTAGTAGATCGGTTTACTAATTCTTAGTTTACCAAGCAAAAGGGGCATATTCGGCTTCGATCATTCACCCATATAATGTAGTTTCAATTACTTTTGTCTATTTCGTAAAACATTTATAAAATCGCATGTATTCTCAGTCCCAAAAATATATATATTGCAAAAGCATTTAAAAAGGGAGTAATGAAACTCACAATACGATATTTTGTAGTTAAAATATGCATACGACGATTCTGAACAATACAGGGTTGACCTCGGATTCACGAACCTATATCATTTGTATATATATTAAAATGTATAATCGTAATTGAACAAGTTTATATATTATACCTTAAATTATATATTATATATTTAATTTGTGTATATATATTCAAAATGTTTAATATTAATATAGTTATATTAATATATATATATATGGTTAGTACTTTAATAAAACTCTTATCTATGAATATTTATATAAATATTGTTAATATGATTAAAACGTACTTGTAACCTTAATAATATCTTTAAAACTTTTATTTTCATAAAGGTAGTGATATATATATATATATATATATATATATATATATATATATATATATATATATATATATATAATACTGATAATAATGATATTTTTAATGAAGAAAAAATAATAATTTTAGTAAAAATAATCATAATGATGGTAATAATAATAATATTAATAATGATAATCATGTTAATAATAATAATGATAATATTACTTGTACTAGTAGTAAAATGATAGAATTTATACTCTGAATGATAATATTAATATTATTAGTAATAATACTAAAAATCTTATTTGTAACTATAGTCATAATAATACTAATAAATGAAGTTTGCATCATAATACTTATACTAGTAATAATAATCTTAATAATTATAATTATAATTCTAATAATAATAACAATAAAAATAGTAATAATAATATGTGTTTGTAATATGCTTAATCATACTTCTATATTATTTTCATAATATTAACATTCTTTAAATCACATACTTAACTTAAATCTTATCATTTTAGTAAGGTAACATTAATATTAATATAATAATAATAATAATAATAATAATAATAATAATAATAATAATAATAATAATAATAATAATAATAATAATAATAATAATAATAATAATAATAATAATAATAATGAGTAATAAGTAAACTACCTCAATGAAGTAGCCCCTAAAAAAAAGCCCAAGTCCGGGTTTGAGCCCGCGATGTCCCGCTAACCCGATAATATCCGTAGTCATTATGCTAACTTAACTCTATTCAACCATTTTATCATTATCAAACCATCATCATCTTTTTCATCACCGAATCATGATATCATTACCATTATTATTTTCGTTATCACCATTTATCATTTTCATATTATTATTTAAGTTTGGAAGGATTGGCATATTAATATATAATAATAGAGAACCGCTTCAATTTAGGAAGTCGATTAAATGAGCTGTCATCCAAATGAAAATGCAAACAACTCATCAAATTTTTATTCATTGTTAAAATATCTTGGCCTACCAAAACATGTAATCAATCTCGTCACCTTTTTTTTTTTAATTACCATGAAATAGAAAGTGGAGTTTTTGCAAGCGGAGTCTTGCAAGATAGCTTTTTGGTATTCTTGCACGTGAGGTTGAAGGAGAATTTTGTATTTGACTGACTCCCTAAATTCCTACCGAAACCACCATCATCATTATTCTAAACGTATCACCTATTTTATTTAATCATCCGTTTGAAGTTTCGAAAGAAAGAAAATATAAACAGCAGTAACAACGGTTTGTTTTCATTTGGTAGTTGACAGGAACACGTAAGTATATAGTAGTATATAATATAGGTTTGAATGGTGGCGGTAAAAAAAAATTGGTGGGTTGAGATGGTGGTGTTGTTCCGGTTGATGGTGGTGGCGTATGGGAGATGATAAGGTGGCCGGAGGTGAACAAAGGTGGTGATGTGGATGTGGGTTTTAGATGGAGGGTTCACGATGATGATTTACAAAGAAGAGAGGATTAAGTGGTGGTAGTTGTATATGGTTGAAGATGGGTGTGGGTCGACTAACTGGATTCAATTTACCAATCCTTTTTCAAAATAGGTGATATAGAATTTGGGTTTTTGGATATGATGGTTTGGTGATAGTGTTGGGTTGCAAAAGATGGTGATTGTAGAAGCCGAAGGTGGCGGTTGGTTTGTAGTGATCCAAGGGGTGACGAGGGTGGTCGTGAGGTAATTGCAAGAGGTGGCTGGTGTTAATTGTAGATTTAAAGGGATAGTAGTGATGTTTTAACAAGAAATGGTTGTTGTAGGAAACGGGTATGATGGTAGTTTCATGATGAGAGTGTGTTGATTTGGTGAACTGTTCGAATCCGAAACAACAAGTATCGATCAAATACTAGTTGATTGTTAGGTGAAGATGGCGGTGGATATGGCTACAACAAACAGAAACTAACAAGTGTAGCAATAGTTTATGGCAGTGGTTGCAGTGGTCTCAAGGTGTTAAGTGGTAGTGATGGTGTTTGCTTGACGTTTGAAATAGAAAGAAGGTCGAGCAAGGTGGTGTTCAAGGGTGAGTTGTGGTGGTTAGTTCACTCAAACAAACAACCGGTGATGAGGTGGTTGTCCTAACGACGGTGGTTTCATAGGTGAAGCAAAAAGTGGTTATGATGGGTATTCGACGATGGAAAATAAATAACAACAAGAAAATATAATGTTATCATTAAGTGTAATATATATTTATGTTTGATTATTAATATACACCATAAAACAATTATACGGATATATTATAAATATAGATGTTATAATTTTATTTACCATATGTTTGAAATTAGTTTAGCATATCTTTCACTTTTATTTTTTTATTCTATTTCTGTCCTTGATAAACAAATATGTCGAGCAACTAGGTTTATCAATTGATGAAATTCAGTGTATGTATTACTAATAAACCCACCAATTCAATTACACATAACATACTTATAGTTTTTATTAATATAAGTATATTAATACAGTTATTTTAACATTTCAAATATATTTAACGGTAACATTACAAATATATACCATTTGTAATAATAAACCCGTTCATATTGATTATTAATATTACATTTCAAAAATTTGGTGATATTAACATCATATATATAAAATTATAAATATATAAGTCATTGTAACTAAATGGTATATATTATAAATATAGATGTTGAAACTAAATGGACTTAATCATATAAAACTTATAACGCTTGAAGACATGCTACGAGCATGTGTTATTGATTTCGGAAACAGTTGGGATCGACATCTACCGTTAGCAGAATTTTCCTACAACAACAGCTACCATTCAAGCATTGAGATGGCGCCGTTTGAAGCACTTTATGGTAGAAAGTGCAGGTCTCCGATTTGTTGGAGTGAAGTGGGGGATAGACAGATTACGGGTCCGAAGATAATACAAGAAACTACCGAGAAGATCATCCAAATTCAACAACGGTTGAAAACCAAAGTCTACAAAAGAGCTACACTGACATTAAAAGAAAAGATATAGAATTTGAAATTGGAGAGATGGTCATGCTTAAAGTTGCACTTTGGAAAGGCGTTGTTCGATTTGGTAAACGAGGGAAATTAAATCCAAGGTATATTGGACCATTCAAGATTATTGATCGTGTCGGACCAGTAGCTTACCGACTTGAGTTACCTCAACAACTTGCGGCTGTACATAACACTTTCCACGTCTCGAATTTGAAGAAATGTTTTGCCAAGAAGATCTCACTATTCTGTTAGATGAAATCCAAATCAAAGAAAAACTTCAATTCATCGAAGAACCTGTCGAAATAATGGATCGTGAGGTTAAAAGACTTAAGCAAAACAAGATACCAATTGTTAGAGTTTGATGGAATGCTCATAGAGGACTCGAGTTCACTTGGGAATGAGAAGATCAGATGAAGAAGATATACCCGCATTTATTTCCAGAAGATACGTCAGCACCTCCAACTGCTTAAAATTTCGGGACGAAATTTATTTAACGGGTAGGTACTGTAGTGACCTGAACTTTTCCATGTTTATATATATATTAAATGAAATTTTTATTTACATGATTAAGTGTTTCCAACATGTTAAGCAATCAAACTTGTTAAGACTTGATTAATTGAAATAGATTTCATATAGACATTTGACCACCCAAGTTGACCGGTGATTCACGAACGTTAAAACTTGTAAAAAATATATGATGACATATATATGATTATATATATAGTTAACATGATATTATGATAAGTAAGTATCTCATTAGGTATTTTAACAATGAGTTATATACATAAAATTGAGTTTATTGAATTAAGAAACTCAAAACGATATATATAACGATTATCGTTATAACAACTTCTTACTAAATACATATGAATCATATTAAGATATTGATACACTATGTTTAATCATGATAAATGATAAGTAAACATGTCATTAAGTGTATTAACAATGAACTACATATGTAAAAACAAGACTACTAACTTAATTATTTCGAAACGAGACATATATGTAACGATTATCGTTGTATCGACATTTAAATGTATATATCATATTAAGATATACTAATATATCATAATATCATGATAATATAATAATTTAACATCTCATTAGATATAATAAACATTGGGTTAACAACATTTAACAAGATCATTAACTTAAAGGTTTCAAATCAACATTTACATGTAACGACTAACGATGACTTAACGACTCAGTTAAAATGTATATAAATGTAGTGTTTTAATATGTATTCATACACTTTTGAAAGACTTCAAGACACTTATCAAAATACTTCTACTTAACAAAAATGCTTACAATTACATCCTCGTTCAGTTTCATCAACAATTCTACTCGTATGCACCCGTATTCGTACTCGTACAATATACAGCTTTTAGATGTATGTACTATTGGTATATACACTCCAATGATCAGCTCTTAGCAGCCCATGTGAGGCACCTAACACATGTGGAAACCATCATTTGGCAACTAGCATGAAATATCTCATAAAATTACAAAAATATGAGTAATCATTCATGACTTATTTACATGTAAACAAAATTACACATCCTTTATAACTAATCCATATACCAACGACAAAAAACACCTACAAACACTTTCATTATTCAATTTTCTTCATCTAATTGATCTCTCTCAAGTTCTATCTTCAAGTTCTAAGTGTTCTTTATAAATTCTACAAGTTCTAGTTTCATAAAATCAAGAATACTTCCAAGTTTGCTAGCTTACTTCCAATCTTGTAGAGTGATCATTCTACCTCAAGAAATCTTTCTTATTTACAGTAAGATATCTTTCTAATACAAGGTAATACTCATATTCAAACTTTGATTCAATTTCTATAACTATAACAATCTTATTTCGAGTGGAAATCTTACTTGAACTTGTTTTCGTGTCATGATTCTACTTCAAGAACTTTCAAGCCATCCAAGATCCTTTGAAGCTAGATCCATTTGTCTCTTTTCCAGTAGGTTTATCCTCAAAACTTGAGGTAGTAATGATGTTCTTAACATCATTCGATTCATACATATAAAGCTATCTTATTCGAAGGCTTAAACTTGAAATCACTAGAACATAGTTTAGTTAATTCTAAACTTGTTCGCAAACAAAAGTTAATCCTTCTAACTTGACTTTTAAAATCAACTAAACACATGTTCTATATCTATATGATATGCTAACTTAATGATTTAAAACCTGGAAACACGAAAAACACCGTAAAACCGGACATACGCCGTCGTAGTAACACCGCGGGCTGTTTTGGGTTTGATAATTAAAAACTATGATAAACTTTGATTTAAAAGTTTTTCTTCTGGGAAAATGATTTTTCTTATGAACATGAAACTATATCCAAAAATCATGGTTAAACTCAAAGTGGAAGTATGTTTTTCAAAATGGTCATCAAGACGTCGTTCTTTCGACTGAAATAACTACCTCTTACAAAAATGACTTGTAACTTATATTTATGACTATAAACCTATAATTTTTCTGTTTAGATTCATAAAATAGAGTTCAATATGAAGCCATAGCAATTTGATTCACTCAAAACGGATTTAAAATGAAGAAGTTATGGGTAAAACAAGATTGGATATTTTTTTATTTTTGTAGCTACGGGAAATATTAACAATTCTATACAAATCATATCCTAGCTAACTTATATTGTATTATACATGTATTCTAATATATTATGTAATCTTGGGATGCCATAGACACGTATGCAAATGTTTTGACATATCATATCGACCCATGTATATATATTATTTGGAACAACCATAGACACTCTATTTGCAGTAATGTTGGAGTTAGCTATACAGGGTTGAGGTTGATTCCAAAAATATATATACTTTGAGTTGTGATCTAGCCTGAGACGTGTATACACTGGGTCATGGATTGATTCAAGATAATATATATCGATTTATTTTTGTACATCTAACTGTGGACAACTAGTTGTAGGTTACTAACGAGGACAGCTGACTTAACAAACTTAAAACATCAAAATGTATTAAAAGTGTTGTAAATATATTTTGAACATATTTTGATATATATGTACATATTTGTTATAGGTTCGTGAATCGACCAGTGGCCAAGTCTTACTTCCCGACGAAGTAAAAATCTTTGAAAGTGAGTTATAGTCCCACTTTTAAAATCTAATATTTTGGGATAAGAATACATGCAGTTTTATGAATGTTTTACATAATAGACACAATTAATTGAAACTACATTATATGGGTGAATGATCGAAACCGAATATGCCCCTTTTGCTTGGTAACCTAAGAATTAGTAAACCGATCTACTAGTTGACGCGAATCCTTAAGATAGATCTATTGGGCCTAACGAACCCCATCCAAAGTACCGGATGCTTTAGTACTTCAAATTCGTTTTTATCATGTCCGAAGGATTTCCCGGAATGATAGGGGATATTCTTATATGCATCTTGTTAATGTCGGTTACCAGGTGTTCACCATATGAATGAATTTTATCTCTATGTATGGGATGTATTGAAATATGAAATCTTGTGGTCTATTATTATGATTTGATAATATATAGGTTAAACCTATAACTCACCAATATTTTTTGTTGATGTTTTAAGCATGTTTATTCTCAGGTGATTATTAAGAGCTTCCGCTATTGCATACTAAAATAAGGACAAGATTTGAAGTCCATGCTTGTATGATATTATATAAAAACTGCATTAAATAAACTTATTTTTGATGTAATATGTTCTTATTGTAAACCATTATGTAATGGTCGTGTGTAAATGGTATATTTTAGATTATCATTATTTTGATAATCCACGTAATGCTTTTTAAACCTTTATCGATAAAATAAAGGTTATGGTTGTTTTAAAAATGAATGCAGTCTTTGAAAAACGTCTCATATAGAGGTCAAAACCTCGCGACGAAATCAATTAATATGGAACGTTTATAATCAATATGAATGGGACATTTCAATTGGTACCTGTAGTGACCCTTCCTAATCCGTCTGGACGAAGTCACCAACATTTGGTTCCATTGCGATGATCGACTCCAAATAATGTCTTTACAATGAGCAAATGCACATTGGAAGATTTCTTTCATACCTGAGAATAAACATGCTTTCAAGTGTCAACCAAAAGATTGGTGAGTTCATAGGTTTATCATAAAACAATAAAATTCATCATTTTGATAGACTACAAGATTTAAATGTTGCATGGTACAAATGAGCCCGAATCCTATACCCACCTGTAATGTACATGCTATATCTTTTAAATACAGCACATCTTTCTTGTGTACGAAACCATTTTCATAAATCATAGTAACCGTACACATATCTTGTGCACAAAAATAACATACACATAACCTGTGTATAAAATCATTCTCTCGATATATAACATTCACATCAACTGGTGGCAATTATCATGTCCACATAATTCAATGGTGGCAATTATCATGTCCACATAATTCTATGGTGGCAATTATCATGTCCACATAATTCAATAATAATCCGCGGAACTTCTGTCTGCATAATAATTCATTCGAGGAATGTTTTGCTTGTGTCTATCTCGTCAAACATTTATAAAAGCATTTTATGTATTCGCAGTTCAAAATATATTTCAAAAGAATTTAATAAAACAGTTGTAAAAACAGGGCATGTATTCTCACTCCCAAAAATATAAAGAGTAAAAGGGAGCAAATGAACTCACCTATTGTATTTTGTAGTAAAAATACATATGACGACATAGAACAAGTGTAGGGTTGACCTCGGATTCACGAACCTATATCATTTTTATATATATTAACACACATAATTGTAATCGAACAAATCTATATATATTTTATATATAAGTTTATTAGTTATATCATTTTTACATAAATAACTTATATGTTTTATATATTCATTTTATATATTTTAAATAAATAAAATATTAATATATTTAAGTTATGGGCATTAAATATACTTTTATATAAAGATAATTTATTTGTTAAATTAATAATTGTAATAATACTAGACTAAGTATAATAATAATAATGATAGTAATAATGGTAATAATAAAGATATTAATTTTTAAAATGATAATTTTGATAATAACCATAATAAGAATAATAATTTTACTAAAAATACTTCTTTTATTAATAATATAGTTGTAGTAATAATAATAATGATACTAGTAGTAAAATTGCTAATAATAATAATAATAATAATATAGTTGTAAAAATAATAATAACTTTTAATAATAACCATACTAATAATGATAACAATAATGTTATTAATAATAGTAATACTTATAATAATAATAACTACCTTAATGGGAAGAGCTTCAAAAATATAAATAAACTGCATGTGCCCAGGCTCGAACCCAAAACCTCTCGTTCGACACAAACACCACTAACCAGCTAAGCCAATATATTTTTCTGATTTAATAAGGACTTTAATTACTTTTATCATGTATCTGATTTCATCTTCTTCCTCTATAGATCATAACACCCATCATCATCATCATTACTTAATCATAATCATAATCTAATCATCATCTCATAATCATCATCGTCAATATCATACTATCATTATCAACTTGCGTATTATCATCTTGATTTTTATTTCTTATCGTCATCTTTATTAATTACATACCATCATCATCACCTATTATCATCTTTATTAGTTGCAACCAATATTTCGAGCAGCAGCAAAAACAATTAGTATCATCATCATAATAGTCATCAACAAAGGAAAAAGGAGTTGGGTCTCGGCCCATCTTGCACAGTCTCAGTCCAACTGTTATAATAAAAACGTGGCCCAACTACAAATAGCAATAATCGGCCCAAGTACATGGTTCTAATCCGTTTTCTATTTTCGTAAAAGAAACAAAACTACATACTTAATTAATTGAAATGAATCACCCTCATGTGCCTATTGTCCCACCATAAAGCAATTGCCTAAAATATTCAAGTTTACAACACCCACACAAATATGTGGTACAGCTCCTATCTTCTTTTTGTCTTTGCAAGTTCATAAATTAAACAACAAACGTACCCTTTTTATGAGTTTCTTGCGTCGACAAACCGAAAGGAAAATAATAATAAGTGGTTTGGAGGAGAGACAAGGATGGTGCATTTTTGGTGGTGATGTAGGTGGTAATGGAGGTGTGGTTTGTGTAACTTGTTTTCGGACGTTCAAAGACAAGTAATCGAAAAGAAAAAAAAATTTAATTATGGTGGTGGTGATCAAATGATGGTGACGATGGTTGTGGACGATTTTAAGGTGTTGAAAGGTGGTGAAGGTGGTGATCTTGGTATAAAGGTATTAACCGTGCATAATAATATGGAGGAATGAATCGAATTCTTTTGAACGAGTATAGTGTGTGTGGTGGTTGTCCATGGTGGTTATTCATGAAGGTGGTTGCGGTTGTGGAGATTAAAGCTCGATTATGTTAGTTAGAGATGAAAGGTGTTGGATGGTTTTTAATCGAAAGAATGAAAGATGGTAGAGACTTATATGGTGGAGATGGGATAATTGTATCTCATCTGCATATGTAATATATGGAAATAGATAACTTGAGACAAAACAATAACAGTAATTTTAAATCAACATTCTTGCCCTAGTAATCATTCGTACAATAATAACTCAATTATTCTCAATCAATATTAATCATGGACAATCAACAATAGTGAAGCATGGTAAAGCATTCAATAATATCGTTCCTTTTCAATTAACGGGTATCGACTAGGAAAAAAGGAAAAGAGATTAAATTGATTTAGTTTCAAAGTGTAACATCAAGTGGATTAGGAAGAAAGAATAAAAGTGGGTGTGGTGGTTAAGTGGTGCTTATGACATCAAACAAAAACAAAAAGTAAAAAAAAAATTAACGTGCAATAATAAAGCAAAAGCAGCCATCATATATAATCTAGTGCTGACGGCTTACACGGGGAATGTATCGTACTCCGTTAATATTCAGTGGCGGATAAAAGTGCTCAGAAAAATTTCATATTATTAAATTAAATGTCTTTATTTATTTCAGTGATTATGATATAAAATTCGATCATTAATCTATTAAATAAAAATTACATCAACTGTCCCTCTCAATTTTGGGTAAAATATAAAAAGTGTTAAAATTTAATAACTAGATCCTAAATACATTTTTAGTAAGCCTAAAATTTATAGAACTCATTTTTGGATCACCGTTTATTTTATAATCATATAAGTTTGAATTAAACTTGTTTAATATCCATCGAATGGTAATTGAGTGTTACCGTCGTTTACTAAATAGATTCGAAATCATAAAATATATATTTAATATACTTTATTTATATATAAGATATGTTTTAAATAATAATTATCATAAAATCATATTTTTATTTTATTTTACCTAAATAGCAATAACATATAATATTTCAAATTATATTTACAATTACCATATATATATATACACACAAATATCTATTTACAATTAATTGTTCGTGAATCGTCGAAACTGGTCGAAGTTAAATGAAAGAAATAAAATAGTTCAAAAATTTTGTGACGCTACATAATGGACTTTGCTTATCATGTCAGAATTATGAAATCGTATCGTGAGTTTGGTTCAAAATTAGTCGAAATTTTCCGGGTCACTACAGTACCTACCCGTTAAAGAAATTTCGTCCCGAAATTTGAGTGAAGTTGTCCTGGCAAACAATAAAATGTAAATGTTGATTTCAAATTATACTTTCAGTTATTATTTATATATATACACACATCAACTGCTCGATCAACGACAACCTTCACCACCCTTATCATCAAGATCAAATAGAAACCGTTTATCTATTTTACTCGAACGTAAAAACCATCATCACCATCACAACCGATATCACCACATTCCTGGTTCATATTTTTTTTTTTACGTTTGCAACCATGATCACTTGAAAACACTAAGAACCCTCATAAAACTGTACCATCGAGTGGCTAACACATCTAGACCTTTACTCCCATCTCCGGTTAACAAACCACCATGTTTCTTTTCTTTAGTTGCTGTTTCTTCTCTTCTGTTGTAAAGGACTTCCACAATTTGATAACTATTATAGTTATTGAGAAGAGGTACGTAATGATGAATGGTGATATTATTGAATCCGATATTATATACTTGTTCAATTCTATATTTCAATTTTAATAACACCCACTTGAGTAATGAGTGATGATGCGTGAACAGTTGTTGGTCGACCCATTTTAGCAAATTAAGTATAGAATCCTAATGATTAACGGTATTATAATAAATAAGTGGGAATAGACCGAAGTCTTCATTACCGACACCCATAGCTCCTTTACAATTATTTAGTCTAGGATGATGTTAATGGGAGATGAGGTATCCATGATGAGGTGATGAGGAATGCAAGTGTTATAAAGTTTGTTTTTTTTTTTTTGTTAAGTTCGCTCGAACTCAAGAAATGGATCGAATCAGACCATCAAATACCACCTGGATCTATTTAATTGCTGAATTGGGCCACGTTACTGTTGGGCCGAAAAACTTGGACTATTTGTTGGGTCGAGAACAACTATCTTTTGTTGGGCCGTATACTTGTGTCTTCTAAACCGAGACCCAAATTTAATCAGATTATAAGTTGAGGAATCGTGAGATTAAAACGATAATGGATACATGTAAATATTGACGAGTACGTGATTTTGAAATCACGAAGTAGATCATGATGATATGATGATGATCATGATGGTGTAGAGATGAGATGATTATGTTGTACGATGACGAAAACTAGTATGATAATGATAGATGACCGAGACGAATAATGGTTATGATCATGATAAAGATTAGGATTATGATTATGTTAATGAGTCATGAAAATGATGATTGAGATGATGATATGTACATGAGGGTGATCGAGAGTTATGAAGTCGTTAATGATATAATGATAACGTTTAGATTAGATGATGATGATTGAGGATGTTTTTAGGTTGATGTTGAATTTGTTAAAGAAAAAGGAAACAGAAAGTTATACTAGTTAAATGAATTAGAATCCTAACAATATCGGAAAAAGGAAAATAGATAAATGCTTTGAAGTGTTGGGTGTAACCGAGAGGTCTCGGGTTCGAATCCGGGCTCGATTGTTTATTTTCTTGAAGCCTTTTTTAAGGTAGAAATTATTATTTATTATTATTATTATTATTATTATTATTATTATTATTATTATTATTATTATTATTATTATAATTTTTAATATTATTATTATTAATTTACATATTTATTAAAAACTATCATTTTATTATCATTACTATTTTAATTATCATTATTATTTCAATTATCATTTTTATTATTATTATTATTTTTATAACAAATAAATATTATACTTATATTACATAAATTTATATACTAAACATATTAACATTATTTTTATAAACATTACAAATAGCAAATTATTGATAAAAATACTAATATACATACTAAGATATCTACATGTATAAATATATACAAATTAAATACATATAACATATAAACTAAGATATATTATATATAAATTTGTTCGATTACAAATATACGTGTTAATATACATTAATGATATAGGTTCGTGAATCTGAGGCCAAACCCCACACTTGTTCAATGTCTTCATATGTATTTTTACTACAAAATACATTAGGTGAGTTCATTTGATCCCTTTTACTCTTTACATTTTTGGGACTGAGAATACATGTGCTATTTTTTATAACTGTTTTATTAAATGTTTTTGAAATATATTTTGAACTGCGAATACATGAAATGCTTTTATAAATGTTTGACGAGATAGACACAAGCAAAACATTCCTCGAATGAATTATTATGTAGACAGAAGTTCTGTGGATTATTATTGAATTATGTGAACATGATAATTGCCACCATTGAATTATGTGGACATGATAATTGCCACCATTGAATTATGTGGACATGATAATTGCCACCAATTGATGTGAATGTTATGTATCGAGAGAATGATTTTTATACACAGGTTATGTGTATTAGTTTTTGTGCACGAGATATGTGTACGGTTACTAAGATTTATGAAAAAAGATTTCGTACACGAGAAAGGTGTACTGTATTTAAAAGATATCGCATGTACATTACAGGTGGGTATAGGATTCGGGCCCATTTATACCATGCAGCATTTAAATTTTGTTTTCTATCAAAATGATGAATTTTATTGTTTTAAGATAAACCTATGAACTCACCAACCTTTTGGTTGACACTTTAAAGCATGTTTATTCTCAGGTATGAAAGAAACCTTCCGCTGTGCATTTGCTCATTGTAAAGACATTATTTGGAGTCGATCATCGCAATGGAACCAGGTGTTGGTGACTTCGTCCAGACGGATTAGGACGGGTCGCTTCAGTTGGTGCCCCGTCCTAATCCATCTGGACAAAGTCTTCAACAGTTGGTCCCATTGCGAGGTTCTGACCTCTATATGCCATGAACGACTCCATGTAATATGAGCAACTGCACAGCGGAAGATTTCTTTCATATCTGAGAATAAACATGCTTTAAAGTGTCAACCGAAAGGTTGGTGAGTTCATAAGTTTATCATAAAATAATAAAATTCATCATTTTGATAGACCACAAGATTTAAATGCTGCATGGTACAAATGGGCCCGAATCCTATACCCACCTGTAAGGTACATGTGATATCTTTTAAATACAGTACACATTTCTCATTTACGAAATCATCTTTCATAAATCTTAGTAACCGTACACATATCTCGTGCACAAAAATAACATACACATAACCTGTGTATAAAATTATTCTCTCGATACATAACATTCACATCAACTGGTGGCAATTATCATGTCCACATAATTCAATGGTGACAATTATCATGTCCACATAATTCAACGGTGGCAATTATCATGTCCACATAATTCAATAATAATTCGCAAAACTTCTGTCTACATAATAATTCATTCGAGGAATATTTTGCTTGTGTCTATCTCGTCAAACATTTATAAAAGCATTTCATGTATTCGCAGTTCAAAACATATTTCAAAAGCATTTAATAAAGCAGTTGTAAAAACATCGCATGTATTCTCAGTCCCAAAAATGTAAAGAGTAAAAGGGATTCAAATGAACTCACCTAATGTATTTTGTAGTAAAAATACATATAATGACATTGAACAACTGAACAATGTAGGGTTGGCCTCGGATTCACGAACCTCAAAGAATAGTCTAAAAAAATAACGCCACTGCCAGGGCTCGAACTCGCGACCTCTAGCTCACCAATAAACACTCCTAAACCACTCCTCCAATCTTGATTTTCTGATTAAACTTGTAACCCGTTTATATTTAACTTATGTTTTCTGTTTCCTTCTCTTCAACACTAACATCTAAGATCATAATCATCATATTATTTATCCTTTACGCACGTTCATCATCAACATAAATGGGTCTCGTCCCAATCAATTAATGTCACAAGCCCAATATAGAATTTCAGCCTAACCACAGACCCAAGTTTTTAAGGAGTGCAACTTCTATTTTCTTTTTAGAAAAAAAAAATTGCCCCAGCCTAGTGAAATCTTGTTACAATATACATATTTATATATTTAATAGATACAAGCAGTTATCATCTTCCTCCAAAACTTCATCATCATCATCATTCACGTACTCCCATTCCATCCTCATCATCATCTTAATCATCTTCATCGTCATCATCATACTTAATCTTACTCATCATTTTATGTTCCTAACATCATCATTATTATCCTAATAACCTTATCATCATCATCTTACATATCAAACCCGTCATTAAATCATTTCCTCACGTAACCACCTTTAATATCGTTGTCATTATCATATTCGACCGTTCAACATCACTGAATCACCATTATCACGGTTTCTCGTCCTTCACAGCTTGCTAATTATTATTATCGTTATCATCACCAATGATAATCATCATTATTATTTAAGTACGTTCGTTTTCACTAACAGGTGGGTTTCATATAGTGAAACAAATCCGTAGACCAAATTAATAGATTAATAGAGTTGATTTAAATAATGGATTTATGGCCACAAGTGGAGAAAGGGGTCCATATTCAAGTGTGTTATCTTTACTAGTGTCGTTCAATTGAAAAGGAAAAGGAAACATGTATGGCTATTATCAATTTTAGTTGACAGAATAAGAAAAAAAATATGCGAGCCTATGCCAGTGGTACACGATGGTGGTAGATAAATGGTTATTATGTGGAGGTGTTGGTTCGTAAACAGGAATGTGATGCATGTGGTTAATTAGTTGATAAGGATAGTGGTTATTTGACTCAATAGACACTAGATAGCAACGATTTAAGTGGTTTTTCTTCGACAACAACCAGAACAAAAACAAGTAGAAATAGTGTTCACGAGCTGCAACATGGAATCAGAAAATTAATGGCGATTGCCTGAGGTTTTCGTTCGAAAGGGAATAAAATAGCTGCTGTAGCAGCGAGCGGAAGACAGAAGCAATTAACAGACTCTTTTAATGATGTTAGTGGTTGTATGGGTTCGTATAAGGAGAATAAACAGAAGTATGTAGCAACACTATTATTGGGTATTGTAGGTTGTGGGTTGTGTGTTCTCATGGTTACAAGGAAAAATATAATTATAGCAACCACAGTGATGGTAGTCATATGTGGTGTCGGGTTCGAGTGGTAGGGTGGCAGGTTTACACTAAGAATGAGGTGGTGAGTGGTGGTGGATATTTGAAGATGAAAACCAACGAAAATCTTTATCGGGTGGAGGTGTGGTTTGCTCGTGGTGATTAAATGGGTTTGTAAATCACAAAACAGAAAACGTACTAGATGAATGGTTTTGGGGTTTGGGTTGTAGTAAAAGTGGAGACGGTGATTTGATTCTTGAACCTAAGCATGAACATGAATTGTAATGGGTTCTTGAGTGATGGTTATCATATGTAGGGAGAGGAAGAAAGAGAGATAACGTACAAGTGGTGGTATACAAATGATAATGGTTATGGTGATTGTCATGCTTAGCATATGTAGATAGGATCGGATATGGTTTTGATAGCACACATGTGTGTTGTGTTTTGATTTAAATCCATGACTTGCATGTAGAAGAAAAGAAGCAAATTATTTGTGTGTGTGTGTGGGTCAATATACAAGTGTATATGCTTTCATATAGATAATGATAATAGATAGATGATGGATATTATAGTATTATTAAATAAATCACAAGGACAGAATTAGTTTAAATAAAACGTGTGATTGAATTGAATCAAAGAAAGTGGACCGATTGAATCAATCATAAATAGTAATCTAATTTTTCCTCATTCAGAATTCAATCAACTATCAATCAATTGTCTGTTTGAGTCACGGGTAGGATCAAACAACTTATAATTTTAATTATAGGTTAATTAATAAATAATAAATATAATAATAAATTAATATATACTAAGAACGTGGGGAAAAGAGAATTAGCAGCCGGATCAATTGATATTTGGTACCGACAGTGTGCACGGGTACTATATCGTGTTCATTGCTAAACAGTTGAAGTATAAAAGTGTTCCTAAAAATCCCAAATTTTTAGATTAAATATATTTAATTATTGCACTCATTAACTGTTTGAAACCTGATCAAAAATATTCAATAATTATTTATTTTCTGTACCAAGTAATATGTACGGAGTACTAAAATTTAAACTAAAAAGATAAAAAATATTTTTGACACATCTACAATCTTCGTAATCAAATTTCACTCCAACTTTTATTTTAACCCTTCATAAACTCATGTTAAATCTATATGAACGCTAATGAAATGTTAACCGACTAATACAAACTTTGACAAATTAAGCTCGAAATTCAATATACTATACTAATAGATTTTAAGATCGGGTTTATTATATAACTAAATATATTAAATATATATATATATAAATAGATCTAATATTTAATCTTATATATTTAAAATTTGTATTCATGTATATATACATATACATATTTATATATATTTGTATTTAATAAAATTTCTCATTACATCGTATTTTATTTCAAATTATGTTTCAAATTAAAATATAATTATATCTATATATATATATACATATTTAAATATATATGTATCTATTTACAAATAGTTGTTCGTGAATCGTCGGGAATAGTCAAGGTCACTTGATTTCATAAAACAGTTCAAAAATTTCGAGACTTAATATTACAGACTTTGCTTATCGTGTCGGAACCATATAAGATTCAAGTTTAAATTTGGTCGGAAATTCCTGGGTCATCACAGTACCTACCCGTTAAAGAAATTTCGTCCCGAAATTTGAGTGAGGTCGTCATGGCTAACAATAAATATGTTTTCTTGACGAATATGAGCTGATAAATAAAGTTTTATCATTATTGAATAATACAAATAAAAGAATTCGATTATTCGAAGAGCACGAATGAAGCTATCACAAAAGAGTGAAATGAATAAATGAGGTTTCGTTTTAACTTTTGACATTGCCTTGGTTGAATTCCAATGAATTGGATCCCGATGAGGATTCCGATGATGTTATAGAAATTACCTCGACCCAATTTAATAAAGCGAAAGAAAATAATAAGGGAAAAGGTATAAAAATAGAGAAACCCGATTCCAACCCCGATGAACTTTATATGTATCGACAACATCCGTATTTCCTAAAATGTAACAATGATCCGGGAACCTCTAAACCACCAGGTTTTTCTAAACCATTATATAAAACGACGGCTCGTATTAGAGGAACACCATATATTCCTAAAAAATTAGGGAAACGAACCAAGTCCGAAGAAGAAGAAACCAGTGAATCAGATTAGAGGGTTGTATTCATGTTGTGTATTATATGTATTGTAGTGTGCTTGTATTTTTTTTTGTTCTATGTAAAATTGCTTGTATTGTTTGTTAATTATCTTTTACGAATCTAATTCTTGTCTATTTTACAGTATAAAAACAAAATGGACGTTAAGGGTAGACAACCGAATATTTTAGAAGACCTACCAGAGGATATGATTGAGGAAATCTTGTCTAGAGTCTGTCAGAATTCATCAGCACATTTAGTTATGGCGAAATTAACTTGTCAAACATTTGAAACACTTTCGAGAAATGCCTTAGTTTATAAAAGGCTTTCCTTTGATAGGTGGGGTATATCACATTGGGGAGACCGTAAGTTACGCCGTGTTTTCTTTTAAATCGTTAAATGCGGGGAACCCAAATGCAATTTTACGCTACGGGTTAAGAACCTATTTTGACTCAACATATTCCAACATAGGATTTCGTGAATTAGAAAGAGCTTCTAACATGCAACATAAAGAAGCATGTTATGCTTACGGGTTAGTGATGTTCGCTTCTTACCAAAGTAAGAAAAAGAATATCGGATTGCAACTTTTAAATAAAACCTTCCCAAAAGTGACGGATTCAGTAGTTGGGGAGAGAAACAAGGTTTTTAGATTATTACGGTGCTGTTGGACATTACGAAACTCTCGTCCTTTTGACGACGTTACAACATGCTGCCTAGCCAATGGTCATAACAGTTATTTTCCACAAGACCAAGGATGGGAAGTCGTCTTAGTAAAACCAGAATGCATGACTTGTTTATGGACTTATGAATTACGTGTCTTTATTTCCTTTGCTGAACAACTTGCGTATTAACTAGATTTATCTTCAAAACTGTCCTGTATCATAGTGTACTATATTTCATGTTATATGTAATATAGCGAAGTTGTAAGTTTGAAGAATATTTGTATGTGATATATTATTATAATCAGTTTTTCATATGGAATTGTAGTAGTTAAATTGTATATTAGCTACTAAGTATGAACTTAACAGGTAGGTAGTACCCGAATTTAAACTTATAAAACGCTAGTATGAAGAAAAAGCTTTTATAAATGAGTTCATATTATGCTACAAAATACTATTGACTACTCTTAATATTCTATATGATTAACTCGATTCAGTTGTCTATTTTGAAGGAAATGGCACCGACTACTCGACACACCATGAATATGAACGAAGATGAATTTCGTACCTTTCTTGCTGCAAACATAGCCGCAGTACAGGCTGCGCTACATACCAACAATAACGCTGAATCTAGTAATGCAGCTAACGGCGTAAGAAATCATGTAGGATGCACCTACAAAGAATTCACTGCCTGCAAACCTTTGGAATTTGATGGAACCGAAGGACCAATTGGATTGAAACGGTGGACCGAGAAAGTCAAATCGGTGTTTGCCATAAGTAAGTGTACTGAAGAGGACAAAGTTAAATACGCTACACATACCTTCACAGGTACTGCGTTAACGTGGTGGAACACCTATCTTGAACAGGTAGTACAAAATGTTGCTTACGCACTACCGTGGTCGGCATTCAAGCAATTGATGAACGAGCAGTACCGTCCTAGAAACGAAGTCAATAAACTCAAGGCAGAACTTTGAGAGTTATGAACACAAGGGTTCAACGTTACCACATATGAACGACGATTCACAGAGTTGTACCTATTGTGTCCGGGAGCATTCGAAGATGAAGAAAAGAAGATCGACGTGTTTGTAAAAGGGTTACCAGTAAGGATTCAAGAAGATGTAAGTTCACACGAGCCCGCTTCTATACAGAAGGCAAGTCGAATGGCTCATAAACTCATAAATCAGATTGAGGGAAGAATTAAAGAGCAGGCGGCCGAAGAAGCTAACACGAAACAATCAAGAGGAAGTGGGAGGAAAACGGTGACAAGAGTCACCAGTACAACAACAATAACAATTACAACCATAATCGCAACAACTATCCCAACAACCGCAACAACAATCGCAACAATAACCTCAATCCTAACAATAACTACAACAAACATCCCAACAACAACAACAACTACAACAACCGTTTCAACAACAATAACAATCCCAACAACAACCTCAATAACAACAACGGCAACAAAAACCAAAAACAACCATGTCATAGGTGTGAAGAAAATCACCAGGGGTTTTGCACGACATTTTGCAACAGGTGTAAAAGAAATGGTCATAGCGCGACAAAGTGTGAGTTCTACGGACCAAAGTTTAACAGAACTAAGGGAGCAAATAATGTCGGAACAAGTAATGCCTAAATGAATAGTGTCGGAGCAAGTAATACCAACGCTGTTTGTTATAAATGTGGAAAACCGGGCCACATTATTAGAAATTGCCCGAATCAGGGGAATACTAATGGGCAGGGCCGTGGAAGAGTTTTCAATATTAATGCGGCAGAAGCACAGGAAGACCCGGAGCTTGTTACGGGTACGTTTCTTATTGACAACAAATCTGCTTATGTTTTATTTGATTCGGGTGCGGATAGAAGCTATATGAGTAGAGAATTTTGTGCTTAATTAAGTTGCCCATTGACGCCTTTGGATAGTAAATTTTTACTCGAATTAGCAAATGGTAAATTAATTTCAGCAGATAATATATGTCGGAATCGAGAAATTAAACTGGTTAGCGAAACATTTAAGATTGACTTGATACCAGTAGAGTTAGGGAGTTTTGATGTGATAATGGGTATGGACTGGTTGAAAGAAGTGAAAGCAGATATCATTTGTTACAATAATGCAATTTGCATTATACGAGAAAAAGGAAAACCCTTAATGGTGTACGGAGAAAAGAGCAACGCAAAGTTAAATCTTATTAGTAACCTGAAGGCACAAAAACTAATAAGAAAAGGTTTCTATGCTGTGCTAGCACACATCGAGAAAGTCAATTCCGAAGAAAAGAACATCAATGATATTCCCGTCGCAAAAGAATTTCCCGATGTATTTTATAAAGAATTACCGGGACTACCTCCACACCGATCCGTTGAATTTCAAATAAACCTTGTACTGGGAGCTGCACCAATAGCTCGTGCTCCATACAGATTCGCACCTAGCGAAATGAAGGAACTTCAGAGCCAATTACAAGAACTTTTAGAGCGTGGTTTCATTCGACCAAGCACATCACCGTGGGGAGCTCCTGTTTTGTTTGTCAAGAAGAAAGATGGTACATTCAGGTTGTGTATCGACTACCGAGAGTTGAACAAACTTACCATCAAGAACCGCTACCCACTACCAAGAATCGGCGACTTATTTGATCAACTACAAGGCTTATCTGTTTATTCGAAGATCGATTTACATTCTGGATATCATCAAATGCGGGTGAAGGAGGATGATATTCCAAAGACTGCTTTTAGGACGAGTTACGGTCATTACGAGTTTATGGTTATGCCATTTGGATTGACTAACGCACCAGCTGTGTTCATGGACCTCATGAACCGAGTGTGTGGGCCATATCTTGACAAGTTTGTCATTGTTTTCATCGATGACATACTTATTTACTCGAAGAATGATCAAGAGCTCGAAGAACACTTGAGAAAAGTGCTAGAGTTGTTAAGGAAAGAATAACTGTACGCTAAGTTTTCAAAGTGTGCATTTTGGTTAGAAGAAGTTCAATTCCTCGATCACATAGTGAACAAAGAAGGTATTCAGGTGGATCCAGCAAAGATTGAAACCGTTGAAAAGTGGGAAACCCCGAAAACTCCGAAACACATACGCCAGTTTTTAGGACTAGCTGGTTACTACAGAAGGTTCATCCAAGACTTTTCCAGAATAGCAAAACCCTTGACTGTATTAACGCATAAAGGGAAGAAATTTTAATGGAAGGATGAATAAGAGAAAGCGTTTCAGTTATTGAAGAAAAAGTTAACTACGGCACCTACATTGTCATTACCTGAAGGGAATGATGATTTTGTGATATATTGTGACGCCTCAAAGCAAGGTCTCGGTTGTGTATTAATGCAACGAACGAAAGTAATTGCTTATGCGTCTAGAAAATTGAAGATTCACGAACAAAATTATACGACGCATGATTTGGTATTAGGCGCGGTTGTTTTTGCATTAAAGACTTGGAGGCACTACTTATATGGGGTCAAAAGTATTATATATACCGACCACAAAAGTATTCAACACATATTTAATCAGAAACAACTGAATATGAGGCAGCGTAGGTGGATTGAATTGTTGAATGATTACGACTTTGAGTTTCGTTACCACTCGGGGAAGGCAAATGTGGTAGCTGATGTCTTGAGCAGGAAGGACAGAGAACCCATTCGAGTAAAATCTATGAATATAATGATTCTTGAATGAGCTTACTACTCAAATAAAGGAGGCGCAACAAAGAGTTTTAAAAGAGGGAAATTTAAAGGATGAAATACCCAAAAGATCGGAGAAGCATCTTAATATTCAGGAAGACGGAACCCGGTATAGGGCTAAAAGGATTTGGGTACTAAAAATTGGAGATATGAGAGAAATGGTACTTAGAGAAGCTCATAAAACCAGATACTCAATACATTCTGGAACGGGGAAGATGTACAAGGATCTCAAGAAACATTTTTGGTGGCCGGGTATGAAATCCGATGTTGCTAAATACGTAGGAGAATGTTTGACATGTTCTAAGGTCAGAGCTGAGCATCAGAAACCATCAGGTCTACTTCAACAACCCGAAATCCCGGAATGGAAATGGGAAAACATTACCATGGATTTCATCACTAAATTGCCAAGGACTGCAAGTGGTTTTGATACTATTTGGGTAATAGTTGATCGTCTCACCAAATCAGCACACTTCCTACCAATAAGAGAAGATGACAAGATGGAGAAGTTAGCAAGACTGTATTTGAATGAAGTCGTCTCCAGACATGGAATACCAATCTCTATTATCTCTGATAGGGATAGCATATTTATTTCAAGATTCTGGTAGACATTACAGCAAGAATCAGGAACTCGTCTAGAAATGAGTACTGCCTATCATCTACAAACTGACGGGCAGAGCGAAAGGACGATACAAACGCTTGAAGACATGCTACGAGTGTGACAACCCAGAAATTTCTAACCAAATTTAAACTTTAATCTTTATATGTTTTCGACACGATATGCAATATTTGTTAAGTTAACTTGCAAGAATTTTAAACTATGTTCATACATTCATTCAACCTCGACCAAGTTCCAACGATTCACGAACCATTAAACGAATATGATTATATATGTATATGTGTATATATATTATAACTTGAAACGTAAACAAAATATTAGATTAAATACTTTATATGATTGTATCTATTTCAAAATGTTTATCAATGGAATTAGAAGATAAGATCAAATGATTGAATTATCAGATATATTGAATAGAATTATGATTTCAAAAATATTTACTCCGTATTATTTCAAGATATTATTAGTATACATAAAATATTACGACGGAGTGCTGTCCGAGTGATTTCGAAATTGTTTTTTGAGTAGGATAGGATTAAGGAAATTATGGGTTATAGCTATGGAGGTGATTGAGTATGGTTTATGGGTATGCTCGTGAGGTCAATATAGTGTTTATCATTTCCGTTGCGTCTACGTACCTTTCCTGCAATATTGAATCTCAATATTGATACGTGAGTACTCATAATTTAACTTTTATATACTAATAGTGTATCCCCGACTAGTGCTCGAGTATTTAGGATTATGCATGCTTGTACTTTTGATATTGCCCTTAGACAGGTTAGGTTGAATATTGAATTAGTTATACTTACGGTTGAGATAAGGTATAAGATATGCATGTCCTTGGAAAGCTAGCGAAAAATTAAGAACTTTTCCTTTAGATATCGAATGGTTTTGATGAACGGATTAGAAGTTATAAATAATTGAATTTTTGATATTTTTATTAAAAATGATTATTATTATCGTCGTTTTTATCGTCGTTCTAGTTTTATCTTATTATTATTATCATTATTATTATCTTTATCAATAAAAGGGATTTATCATTAAAAATTGTTATTTTTTTTATTATTACTATCGTTATTATCGTTAAAGTTATAATTAGTATTATTATTATTATCCAATTATTATTATTATTATTATTATTATTATTAGTATTATTATTATTATTATTATTATCATTATTAATATATATATCATTATTTAAAAATGGTTATTGTTATTGTTATTATTATTATTACTATATTATCATTAAGATAATTATTAGTATTATCGTTAATAATGTTATAGTAACTGTCATTATTAATATTAGTGTAATTAAAACAAATATTTGTAACACCTAATTATTTTGATTACTTTTATTATCATTATTATGAACACGATATAAAAGACGATTAAAAGCTATTAAACGAAACGATTAGGAAATAATGAGTAAGAGTATCATGATGAAATTAAAATATTATAAGATATTGATTTAGATAAAATTATCGTTCTTATTATTTTTATCATTACTATTATTATTAAAAGTATCTTTAGTATTAAAACTATCATTTTAACAAAAATTATCATTTTAATAGAAATGTCATTGTTACTAAAAAATATCATTATTATTATTATTTTAAATAGAATTATTATTTTAAAGATAATATTAAAAATTATCGTAAATATTAAAGTTATCATAATTAGAATTATCGTTTTATCATAATGTCATCTTAGTAATTATAAATATTGATATTTTTATAATAATAATTATTATTACAAGATAATACATCTTTTACTTACTATCATTATAGATATTATTTTATCAAATAAATATGTGATACAAACATATTTTACTACGTGTAATAACTTACTTTAATAATACCTATCATATTATCTTTATGATATTAAAAGAACCCTATAAATTTTATTACTTAATATATATAAAAGTATATTTTATTACATAAATTTAATATAAAATTTTATTTATTAATAAATAAATTATATTATTACTCTAATAAATCTTTTAAAAATATTTAAAAATATAAAACGACGATATTTAAAATATATATTAATCATGTATAGATTTTTGGAAATTATTTTGAGTCAAATTTACTTTTGTTGACTTTTGCATATTAGTCTCGAGCATTAGGATTGTGGTACACTATGACTTGACCTAATTTGTTAGACAAATATTGACCAACACATAATTATATATAATTAATTTAGGTTCGTGAATCCGAGGCCAACCTTGCACTTGTTCAATGACGTTATATGTATTTTTACTACGAAATACAGTATGGTGAGTTTCATTTGCCATTTTACCCTTTATATTTTTGGGACTGAGAATACATGCGCTTTTATAAATGTTTGATGAAATAGACACAAGTAATTGAAACTACATTCTATAGTTGAATTATCGAAATCGAATATGCCCCCTTTTATTAAAGTCTGGTAATCTAAGAATTAGGGAACATACACCCTAATTGACGCGAATCCTAAAGATAGATCTATTGGGCCTAACAAACCCCATCCAAAGTACCGGATGCTTTAGTACTTCGAAATTTATATCATGTTCGAAGGAGGATCCCGGAATGATAGGGGATATTCTTATATGTATCTAGTTAATGTCGGTTACCAGGTGTTCACCATATGAATGATTATTTTTGTCTCTATGCATGGGACGTATATTTATGAGAACTGGAAATGAAATTCTTGTGGTCTATTAAAATGATGGAAATAAATGATTATGATAAACTAATGAACTCACCAACCTTTTGGTTGACACTTTAAAGCATGTTTATTCTCAGATGTTAAAGAAATCTTCCGCTGTGCATTTGCTCATTTTAAAGATATTACTTGGAGTCTTTCATAGCATATTTCGAAGAACGTTGCATTCGAGTCATTGAGTTCATCAAAGATTATTATTAAATCAATTTATAGTTGGATAGTGGATATTATGAAATGGTATGCATGCCTGTCAATTTTCAATGTAAAGAAGTTTGTCTTTTAAAAACGAATGCAATGTTTGTAAAATGTATCATATAGAGGTCAAATACCTCGCAATGTAATCAACTATTGTGAATCGTTTATAATGTATATGAACGGATCCTTTCAGTTGGTATCAGAGCGGTGGTCTTAGTGAACCATATCTGCATTAGTGTGTCTAACTGATAAGTCGTTAGGATGTATTAGTGAGTCTGGACTTCGACCGTGTCTGCATGTCAAAAGTTTTGCTTATCATTTTTAGTCAAAAATCATCTGCTTATCATTCTTAGGAAATTACCTGCTTATCATTACTAGTCTAGACACGTCTTGCTACATTAATTGCATGAGTAGTGTATAGAAAAAATTCATATCTTAGCGTATCTGCTAAATCATATCTTATCGTATCTGTTACTTTAAACTTTACCCGACATAGCCCGCAAATTCCTCCGTAATCTACGAAATCTTTTATTCTATATCTATGGATATTCTATGTAATTAGAATACCATCCGATAACTGAAAATCATTTCATATCGAAAAATCCTTATTCAATCGTACGAAATGGAATTCATCATTAATTCAAGTTCCTCGGATTCCGAAATGGAATCCCACTCCAGCTCTGAAAGCAGTGTGACCGGAATGGATCAACAAATCAGCCATCATCTATTCTGGATGAATTGGGGATGGGTTCGTAGCCTCCTCAATCATTGGAGACAAGAAGAAGGTGATCCCTTCCATCCACCCCATTGCCCTCTTAACAAAGAACCTGAAGCACTTACCGGCGAACCAATCCGAAACACCATTTTCTCTCTCATTTCTAGAGTATCTCATCATGATTATATACTACATCAAATTCTAGATTATATTTATCCGCTCGTCCGAACCGACAATCACCCCGGTATAATAGAAGAAGTCAACGAGCTTCGCGCTCCGGTAGTGGCTTTGGAGAATATGGTGCAAAGATTACAAACACCAGCAGCAGCACTAGCAGCTTTACCAGTACCACCATCATCAACGCCAACAGTACCATTACCACCTCCAACCACAACCGCGTCGTAAACCTCAACTTCACAATCTGTCCCACGAGCATCAATGTCATACGCACCATAGATACCAAGGAGTACCAACAACAATAACTGACGAAGTATTAATTCATAACTTCATTGGAGAAACATTCCGCGGTGATTATGTAATCTCTAAAGTCTTAGAGATTATCTAATCTAGCCCTAACCATAAATCAGTTAAACGAACCAAAATGATAGAAGGAAGAGTAGAAACCCTGACAAAAATGGTATGTGATTAACAAGCTAAACTTGCTTTACGAACAGCATCAACAGTACCGTCAACGTTACCAGCATCGTCAGTACAGTTAACATCCGAATCAACAACACCGATAACATCACAAACTCCGTCAGTTCAAGAATCACTGTGGACATCATTACGAATCAATAACGTGTATATTGTATCAACGAGTTATGAAGAATTAACTCATTCCCTCTGAAGAAATTATATGTATATTATATATATATATATATATATATATATATATATATATATATATATATATATATATATATATATATATATATATATATATATATATTTTTTTTTTTGAAATAAATCTTTCCGTGCTAAGCTATTGTGTGTGAATCTTAACTACTCGGTTAATTCATATTACAAATATGCAATAATGTACGTCCTTCGATCGCAACTTAACCAGCGTTAACTACAATCTCTGTCGCAATTCAACAAATTTCAATTCATAATAAATCAAGTATATATTTATTTTACACTTTCATCATCGATGTACCCGAAACTTTTCAGATAACATCATTCGTACTTTGCGAAATTCACAAGAATTCCACGAACCCAACATCATACATCAACAAATAACGAAGTATTGATTCATAATTTCAATGTCATTAAAGAAATACTGCGTAAAAGTTATGTACTTTTTAAAGCCTTTAGGGATTATTCAATTCTAGTTTCAACCGTAAATCAAATGAGTTTAATTTAACATTAACTCATTAAATCTATGTTACATCTGAAGAACATATACATATATATTTTTTCATAAAGACTGTAATAAAATTCTTTTGTACAAAATATTAATTGTGAAATTTTTTTTTTAACGGGTAGGTAATACCCGAGAGATATATAAATTCATAATTAATATGTTACATTCTTCGAATCTGATTCAGCAAATCATCCATTATACTCCCTACTTTCATAACAATATACATTCTTTTATAGAAATCAAAACAACCATACTCATTCAAAATTTAATTACATATTCTGATTTTGAAATCTCAAAATTCAACTTGATATATGACCAAAATCATCACTCTTAGATCCTTACATCTTTCATAAGCTATATTTTGACTTCAAAACTGTGTTAGAACATCAAATGTATGTTAACGATTACAATCTGTGTTCAAACCCTTCGAAAATTTCTGAAGACACTTCGAATGATGAGCAATCGAGATGATGATCCAACCACATGTTACCCACAGTTATGTACCCGAAAAACTCTTGAAACCAAAGTAAGAGTTTAAACAACGTATCCGCGTCAGATTCTTTGGCATTTATTAGCAAAAATAACTTTGAGACTCCTATTCAAAGTAGCCAGTTTTGTCACAGCTCCAGCAGGTCAACTTCGACTTTTCAGTCAGACTAACCTTATTATAACCTTGAGATATACACCATCGTTACCAGGGAATCTTTTACATTCCACCACATTATTAGCAGATGTACCAACAACTTCATTACCCTTTGACTTTAGCCTCTCCAAAAAGTCATTATAATTATTCATTGAAACCCCATCATTTACTCATTCGCATCTTGTAATGAGAATTGCCATACGAATCATTGGGAATTAGCCATCAGTATTTTGAAATCTCGCAGGATGTCTACGCCAACAGTTATATGTGTATATATAACGTCTATCTTCTGGACTTAATTTGAATGTGAAGTTTCTGAAAAACACTCCGAACTACGAATTGGTTCTCCGAAAATGGAAGAAAAAAAATGCTGATGAAGCAGCAAAAACTATAAACGACTTTAAACGGTAAAAGCTGGATTATAATGATGAAGTGTGCTGGCAAAGCGCAGAAAAAGAGAAGTTTTGGAACTGGAAAACGGATTGAGCAAAGTTGGAAGGAGGCTGTGGACAAATTACAAAGACTGAACCTAACTTCAAAGGATCTAAATGATTCAGTACCTACTGAAGTCATTAACGAATACCTTGCTCCTGACTCGAAACCCCTACGGACAATATTCTTCATCATCCTTTGATATTAGAAATTCTAAAATATCATCATATCTTTCATTATAAATATCCTCCATATTTCTGAAGATATTTTCTTAATTTTTCTTAGTTGAAATCATTTACCTCTTCGCGCTATCTGTATTACATCATAAAAGAAACTATTTTAGTTTCTAAATTCTGAAACATTCAAGTTTAAAATAGGAATATTTTGAAGTAATGTTGGGAACTGAAGCATGAATTAGTATAATATAATGACACTTGATCAATGTGATTATATTACAGTAAGTCATGCTGAGTTTCTAAATGGAACGTGATGATTCACAGATCATAACATCATCATGTGCCATGTTATACGACTCTTGTATTCTATTTAACCTCTAAAATATCAAGAAAATATTTCTGGATGATTCGGCCTTTTCTAAGGTATTCTAGTAATTTGACAAGTCAAGATCGTGCCATCACAATTTCCTTCTAAGAACATTAACAATGTTCATTCCGAAATTCATATCTGTGAATTCTGGACCATTACAAGCAGTGCTTAATCGCAAGAAGAAGAAACGAAAGGACAAAACTCCGAAATAGAAATTGGGGTATAAATTGTAGCAAATAAAAGAGAGCATTAACTGTGAATGATAATGATTATAGAAGATAGAAGCGGAGACTTTGAAATATAAGGGAACGTATAAATCCCAACGACAAACCAGAAATTATAAACCATATATATCGATGCATATAGCAATATAAAGACACGGGAGAAGTAGAAACACTATAAACACAAGAGTATAGTAGAAGTAAATAGATTCTTCCGGCGGTAGATGAAAAAGAAGAATGACCGATATGAAAGTTAGAAGTATATCGAGAATCAGAACTGGATGGAGCATATTGATAAATACTTTAAAATATGAGTTGAGGGGGAAAGAATAGAAGGTGATGAAACATGACTAGGAACTTAGAAATCAATAGATTTAACTCACACAATGGCGGAATAAGTGAATTAAACCCTCTAGTGAATAGGTTAAGTTTTTTTTTGATTAATTTAGTCAAACCACAACTAAATCAAGTGTGATTAGATCAACACCTAGAGCTATTATTCACCACCTGGGTGATTTGGACTGAGAGAGAATCGGAGGAGCTCACTAAATCTGAGTGTGTGTAACAAATGAGAGGCTTAACCTAAAATGAAGAATATAAGACTTTATATACCCCTACTGTTGACTCACCTATACGATTCATTCATCACACGTACGAGTTGGCTTCATCAGCCGTACGGGTGATCACTCACTCGTGTCTTCTCATTTAGGTTGTAATTGTGACTTAGCTCAGCATCAATCGTGCGTATGAGCCTGTCAGCCGTACTAGTGAGGCTTCACTCGTACGTCTGACTAAGTCTAACATAGTCAAACATCTAAATCTCATTCCTGCAGTTCCTGTAACCACATACAAACACGGATAGGATAATAACGAGCAATCATGGTGGCCTGTAAACTGTTGTACCTGCAATGGACGTGGGTAAATGTCTAGGGAGTTGCATAAAATGCATCAACAGAAGGTGTGAGTTGTAAGGAAACGAAGGAGGTGAATTTATAAGAAAATCTCCTACAGAACAATTAAAATGGATGATCGCATTTAAAGCGGATCCTAATTCCCTTGATTACCGGAGAGTCAAATCTTATTAAGAAGATTTTCTTCAAATCCCTTGAAATCTAGGAATCAATTATATCTACGTCAAATGATAAGATGAATCTACACTTACTCATTTCACTCTTCTATGTTAGCTTCATTCGTACTCTTCATATAAATGGATTGTTTATCCAAATTATTCGCTGATGATAAAACTCTAATTTTCAGCCCGTATGCATCATGAAAAATACTTATTATCATTCACGACCTTTCCACTCAAATTTCGGGACAAAATTTCTTTAACGGGTAGGTACTGTGACAACCCGGAAATTTCAACCAAATTTAAACTTTAATCTTTATATATTTCTGACACGATAAGCAATATTTGTTAAGTTAAATTGCAAGAATTTTAAACTATGTTCATACATTCATTCAACCTCGACCAAGTTCCAACGATTCACGAACCATTAAACGAATATGATTATATATGTATATGTGTATATATATTATAACTTGAAACGTAAACAAAATATTAGATTAAATACTTTATATGATTGTTTCTATTTCAAAATGTTTATCAATGGAATTAGAAGATAAGATCAAATGATTGAATTATCAGATATATTGAATTATGATTACAAGTCTCTGTTGAAAGGCCCACGTTGATTTGAGAAATCTTTCCATTTTAACAATATTCGGAAAATGGTAAAGTGATTTATAAATAAGAACAAATTTTCAATCGTTGAGAACTAGACAAAGGATAGTGGAAGATTGAATCTCATAAAGACTCGATTGATCTATTTAGTTTCAAACGTACAAAAACATTTTCAGTTTAAAAAGAACTTTATTATTAAAACGTATATAACTTTTATAAATATCTAGAACCACTTTTGACAACTCATTACTTAACTAGTATGATAAAGATAATGATATTTATATTTTATTTTATTAAATATATATAACGATTTAAATTAATATTATACATATTTATACGCATATTATACGTACATAGTTTTATACTTTTACTATACTTAAACTTTACCTTTACTTTATTTTTACTTTACTTTAACTTTAATAATTTACTTTAATAATTCATACTTTAATAATTCACTTTAATAATTCATACTTTAATAATTCACTTTAATAATTCATATTTTAATAATTCACTTTAATAATTCATACTTTAATAATTCACTTTAGTAATTCATACTTTAATAATTCACTTTAATAATTCAAAAATCTATTATATATAGAATTCAATAGGTTTCATTATTTCATAGAAGCTTGAAAATATTTTTCTCTAAACTCTCTCAATCGATTTACATATATATATTTACTCCGTATTATTTCAAGATATTATTAGTATACATAAAATATTACGACGGAGTGCTGTCCGAGTGATTTCGAAATTGTTTTTTGACTAGGATAGGATTAAGGAAATTATAGGTTATAGCTATGGAGGTGATTGAGTATGGTTCATGGGTATGCTCGTGAGGTCAATATAGTGTTTATCATTTCCGTTGCGTCTATGTACCTTTCCTGCAATATAGAATCTCAATATTGATACCTGAGTACTCATAATTTAACTTTTACATACTAATAGTGTATCCCCGACTAGTGCTCGAGTATTTAGGATTATGCATGCTTGTACTTTTGATATTGCCCTTAGACAGGTTAGGTTGAATATTGAATTAGTTACACTTGCTGTTGAGATAAGGTATAAGATATGCATGTCCTTGGAAAGCTAGCGAGAAATTAAGAACTTTTCCTTTAGATATCGTAT
This sequence comes from Rutidosis leptorrhynchoides, assembly GCF_046630445.1. Classification (NCBI taxonomy): domain Eukaryota; kingdom Viridiplantae; phylum Streptophyta; class Magnoliopsida; order Asterales; family Asteraceae; genus Rutidosis; species Rutidosis leptorrhynchoides. The sequence continues at coordinate 248,159,295 of NC_092337.1, forward strand.
GATTTCGATGAACGGATTAGAAGTTATAATCAATTGAATTTTTGATATTTTTATTAAAAATGATTATTATTATCGTTGTTTTTATCGTCGTTCTAGTTTTATCTTATTATTATCATTATTATTATCTTTATCAATAAAAGGGATTTATCATTAAAAATTGTTATTTTTTTTATTATTACTATCGTTATTATCGTTAAAGTTATAATTAGTATTATTATTATTATCCAATTATTATTATTATTATTATTAGTATTATTATTATTATTTTCATTATTAATATATATATCATTATTTAAAAATGGTTATTGTTATTGTTATTATTATTATTACTATATTATCATTAAGATAATTATTAGTATTATCGTTAATAATGTTATAGTAACTATCATTATTAATATTAGTGTAATTAAAACAAATATTTGTAACACCTAATTATTTTGATTACTATTATTATCATTATTATGAACACGATATAAAAGACGATTAAAAGTTATTAAACGAAACGATTAGGAAATAATGAGTAAGAGTATCATGATGAAATTAAAATATTATAAGATATTTATTTAGATAAAATTATCGTTCTTATTATTTTTATCATTACTATTATTATTAAAAGTATCGTTAGTATTAAAACTATCATTTTAACAAAAATTATCATTTTAATAGAAATGTCATTGTTACTATAAAATATCATTATTATTATCATTTTAAATAGAATTATTATTTTAAAGATAATATTAAAAATTATCGTAAATATTAAAGTTATCATAATTAGAATTATCGTTTTATCATAATGTCATCTTAGTAATTATAAATATTGATATTTTTATAATAATAATTATTATTACAAAATAATACATCTTTTACTTACTATCATTATAGATATTATTTTATCAAATAAATATGTGATACAAACATATTTTACTACGTGTAATAACTTACTTTAATAATACCTATCATATTATCTTTATGATATTAAATGAACCCTATAAATTTTATTACTTAATATATATAAAAGTATATTTTATTACATAAATTTAATATAAAATTTTATTTATTAATAAATAAATTATATTATTACTCTAATAAATCTTTTAAAAATATTTAAAAATATAAAACGACGATATTTAAACTATATATTAATCATGTATAGATTTTTGGAAATCATTTTGAGTCAAATTTACTTTTGTTGACTTTTGCATATTAGTCTCGAGCATTAGGATTGTGGTACACTATGACTTGACCTAATTTTTAGACAAATATTGACCAACACATAATTATATATAATTAATTTAGGTTCGTGAATCCGAGGCCAACCTTGCACTTGTTCAATGACGTTATATGTATTTTTACTACGAAATACAGTATGGTGAGTTTCATTTGCCTTTTTACCCTTTATATTTTTGGGACTGAGAATACATGCACTTTTATAAATGTTTGACGAAATAGACACAAGTAATTGAAACTACATTCTATGGTTGAATTATCGAAATCGAATATGCCCCTTTTTATTAAGTCTGGTAATCTAAGAATTAGGGAACAGACACCCTAATTGACGCGAATCCTAAAGATAGATCTATTGGGCCTAACAAACCCCATCCAAAGTACCGGATGCTTTAGTACTTCGAAATTTATATCATGTCCGAAGGAGGATCCCGGAATGATAGGGGATATTCTTATATGTATCTAGTTAATGTCGGTTACCAGGTGTTCACCATATGAATGATTATTTGTGTCTCTATGCATGGGACGTATATTTATGAGAACTGGAAATGAAATTCTTGTGGTCTATTAAAATGATGGAAATAAATGATTATGATAAACTAATGAACTCACCAACCTTTTGGTTGACACTTTAAAGCATGTTTATTCTCAGGTGTTAAAGAACTCTTCCGGTGTGCATTTGCTCATTTTAAAGATATTACTTGGAGTCTTTCATAGCATATTTCGAAGAACATTGCATTCGAGTCATTGAGTTCATCAAAGATTATTATTAAATCAATTTATAGTTGGATAGTGGATATTATGAAATGGTATGCATGCCTGTCAATTTTCAATGTAAAGAAAGTTTGTCTTTAAAAAATGAATGCAATGTTTGTAAAATGTATCATATAGAGGTCAAATACCTCGCAATGTAATCAATTATTGTGAATCGTTTATAATGTATATGAACGGATCCTTTCAACGAGCATGTGTTATTGATTTCAGAAACAGTTGGGATCGACATCTACCGTTAGCAGAATTTTCCTAAAACAACAGCTAGCATTCAAACATTGAGATGGCGCCGTTTGAAGCACTTTATGGTAGAAATTGTAGGTCTCCGATTTGTTGAAGTGAAGTGGGGGATAGACAGATTACGGGTCCGGAGATAATACAAGAAACTACCGAGAAGATCATCCAAATTCAACAACGGTTGAAAATCGCCCAAAGTCGACAAAAGAGCTACGCTGACATTAAAAGAAAAGATATAGAATTTGAAATTGGAGAGATGGTCATGCTTAAAGTTGCACCTTGGAAAGGCATTGTTCGATTTGGTAAACGAGGGAAATTAAATCCAAGGTATATTGGACCATTCAAGATTATTGATCGTGTCGGACCAGTAGCTTACCGACTTGAGTTACCTCAACAACTTGCGGCTGTACATAACACTTTTCACATCTCGAATTTGAAGAAATGTTTTGCTAAAGAAGATCTCACTATTCCATTAGATGAAATCCAAATCAACGAAAAACTTCAATTCATCGAAGAACCCGTCGAAATAATGGATCGTGAGGTTAAAAGACTTAAGCAAAACAAGATACCAATTGTTAAGGTTCGATGGAATGCTCGTAGAGGACCCGAGTTCACCTGGGAATGAGAAGATCAGATGAAGAAGAAATACCCGCATTTATTTCCAGAAGATACGTCAACACCTCCAACTGCTTAAAATTTCGGGACGAAATTTATTTAACGGGTAGGTACTGTAGTGACCCGAACTTTTCCATATTTATATATATATATATATATATATATATATATATATATATATATATATATATATATATATATATATATAAAATGAAATTGTTATTTACATGATTAAGTGTTTCCAATATGTTAAGCAATCAAACTTGTTAAGACTTGATTAATTGAAATAGGTTTCATATAGACATTTGACCACCCAAGTTGACCGGTGATTCACGAACGTTAAAACTTGTAAAAACTATATGATGACATATATATGATTATATATATAGTTAACATAATATTATTGTAATTATGTATCTCATTAGGTATTTTAACAATGAGTTATATACATAAAATTGAGTTTATTGAATTAAGAAACTCGAAATGATATATATAACGATGATCGTTATAACAACTTCTTACTAAATACATATGAATCATATTAAGATATTGATACACTATGTTTAATCATGATAAATTATAAGTAAACATGTCATTAAGTGTATTAACAATGAACTACATATGTAAAAACAAAACTACTAACTTAATGATTTCGAAACGAGACATATATGTAACGATAATCGTTGTATCGACATTTAAATGTATATATATCATATTAAGATATATTAATATATCATAATACCATGATAATATAATAATTTAACATCTCATTAGATATAATAAACATTGGGTTAACAACATTTAACAAGATCGTTAACTTAAAGGTTTCAAATCAACATTTACATGTAACGACTAACGATGACTTAACGACTCAGTTAAAATGTATATACATGTAGTATTTTAATATGTATTCATACACTTTTGAAAGACTTCAAGACACTTATCAAAATACTTATACTTAACAAAAATTCTTACAATTACATCCTCGTTCCGTTTCATCAACAATTCTACTCGTATGCACCCGTATTCGTACTCGTACAATACACAGCTTTTAGATGTATGTACTATTGGTATATACACTCCAATGATCAGCTCTTAGTAGCCCATTTGAGTCACCTAACACATGTGGGAACCATCATTTGGCAACTAGTATGAAATATCTCATAAAATTACAAAAATATGAGTAATCATTCATGACTTATTTACATGTAAACAAAATTACACATCCTTTATATCTAATCCATATACCAACGACCAAAAACACCTACAAACACTTTCATTCTTTAATTTTCTTCATCTAATTGATCTCTCTCAAGTTCTATCTTCAAGTTCTAAGTGTTCTTCATAAATTCTACAAGTTCTAGTTTCATAAAATTAAGAATACTTCCAAGTTTGCTAGCTTACTTCCAATCTTGTAGAGTGATCATCCAACCTCAAGAAATATTTCTTATTTACAGTAAGATATCTTTCTAATACAAGGTAATACTCATATTCAAACTTTGATTCAATTTCTATAACTATAACAATCTTATTTCGAGTGGAAATCTTACTTGAACTTGTTTTCGTGTCATGATTCTACTTCAAGAACTTTCAAGCCATCCAAGATCCTTTGAAGCTAGATCCATTTATCTCTTTTCCAGTAGGTTTATCCACAAAACTTGAGGTAGTAATGATGTTCATAACATCATTTGATTCATACATATAAAGCTATCTTATTCGAAGGTTTAAACTTGAAATCACTAGAACATAGTTTAGTTAATTCTAAACTTGTTCGCAAACAAAAGTTAATCTGAAATGTCCCGTTCTTATTGATTAAAAACGTTCCATATTAATTGATTTCGTTGCGAGGTTTTGACCTCTATATGAGACGTTTTTCAAAGACTGCATTCATTTTTAAAACAAACCATAACCTTTATTTCATAAATAAAGGTTTAAAAAGCTTTACGTAGATTATCAAATAATGATAATCTAAAATATCCTGTTTACACACGACCATTACATAATGGTTTACAATACAAATATGTTACATCGAAATCAGTTTCTTGAATGCAGTTTTTACACAGTATCATACAAACATGGACTCCAAATCTTGTCCTTATTTTAGTATGCAACAGCGGAAGCTCTTAGTATTCACCTGAGAATAAACATGCTTTAAACGTCAACAAAAATGTTGGTGAGTTATAGGTTTAACCTATATATATCAAATTGTAACAATAGACCACAAGATTTCATATTTCAATATACATCCCATACATAGAGATAAAAATCATTCATATGGTGAACACTTGGTAACCGACATTAACAAGATGCATATATAAGAATATCCCCATCATTCCGGGACACCCTTCGGATATGATATAAATTTCGAAGTACTAAAGCATCTGGTACTTTGGATGGGGTTTGTTAAGCCCAATAGATTTATCTTTAGGATTCGCGTCAATTAGGGTGTCTGTTCCCTAATTCTTAGATTACCAGACTTAATAAAAAGGGGCATATTCGATTTCGATAATTCAACCATAGAATGTAGTTTCACATACTTGTGTCTATTTTGTAAATCATTTATAAAACCTGCATGTATTCTCATCCCAAAAATATTAGATTTTAAAAGTGGGACTATAACTCACTTTCACAGATTTTTACTTCGTCGAGAAGTAAGACTTGGCCACTGTTGATTCACGAACCTATAACAATATATACATATATATTAAAGTATGTTCAAAATATATTTACAACACTTTTAATATATTTTGATGTTTTAAGTTTATTAAGTCAGCTGTCCTCGTTAGTAACCTACAACTAGTTGTCCACAGTTAGATGTATAGAAATAAATCGATAAATATTATCTTGAATCAATCCACGACCCAGTGTATACGTATCTCAGTATTGATCAAAACTTAAACTATATATATTTTGGAATCAACCTCAACCCTGTATAGCTAACTCCAACATTCACATATAGAGTGTCTATGGTTGTTCCGAAATATATATAGATGTGTCGACATGATAGGTCAAAACATTGTATACGTGTCTATGGTATCTCAAGATTACATAATATACAATACAAGTTGATTAAGTTATGGTTGGAATAGATTTGTTACCAATTTTCACGTAGCTAAAATGAGAAAAATTATCCAATTTGTTTTACCCATAACTTCTTCATTTTAAATCCGTTTTGAGTGAATCAAATTGTTATGGTTTCATATTGAACTCTATATTATGAATCTAAACAGAAAAAGTATAGGTTTATAGTCAAAAAAATAAGTTACAAGTCGTTTTTGTAAAGGTAGTCATTTTAGTCGAAAGAACGACGTCTAGATGACCATTTTAGAAAACATACTTTCACTTTGAGTTTAACCATAATTTTTGGATATAGTTTCATGTTCATAATAAAAATAATTTTCTCAGAATAACAACTTTTAAATCAAAGTTTATCATAGTTTTTAATTAACTAACCCAAAACAGCCCGCGGTGTTACAACGACGGCGTAAATCCGGTTTTACGGTGTTTTTCGTGTTTCCAGGTTTTAAATCATCAAGTTAGCATATCATATAGATATAGAACATATGTTTAGTTAATTTTAAAAGTCAAGTTAGAAGGATTAACTTTTGTTTGCGAACAAGTTTAGAATTAACTAAACTATGTTCTAGTGATTACGAGTTTAAACCTTTGAATAAGATAGTTTTATATATATGAATCGAATGATGTTACGAACATCATTACTACTCAAGTTTAGTAGGTAAACCTACTGGAAGTGACAAGAAATGATCTAGCTTCAAAGGATCTTGGATGGCTTGAAAGTTCTTGAAGTAGGATCATGACACAAAAACAAGTTCAAGTAAGATTTTTACTCGAATTAAGATAGTTTATAGTTATAGAAATTGAATCAAAGTTTGAATATGAATATTACCTTGAATAAGAAAGATAACCTACTGTATATAACAAAGGTTTCTTGGTCTTAGATGATTACTTGGAATGGATTAGAAAGCTTGGAAGTAAATTAGTAAACTTGAAGGGATTTTTGAAGTGTTCTTGAAGTGTTCTTCCTATGATGATTATAGCTTGATTCTTGAAGTGATTTTTGATGAAGATGATGATTAACTACTGGAAAAATACGTTCATAATAGTGTGTGTGTATTGAGAGAGAATTAGACAGAGAATTGGAAGTGAAATGGAGTGAATGATGAGTGGTAATTGGTGAGTGGTGAGTGGGGTTAAAAGGAGTTCTAGTTAGTTGACTAGCTCATGGTAGAAGTTAAAATTGATTAGTCATACATGACATAATCAAGAGTGGAATCCCATGATAGTTCCTATTGGTATATACCCATAGTAAGTACGTTTTGAAGCTGTGTATAATATGGGTAAGAATACGACTAGAATTCTTGATGAAAGAAAAGAATGGGAAAGTAACTGTAACCATTTTCGTTAAGTATGAGTGTTTTGATATATGTCTTGAAGTCTTCCAAAAGTATTTTAATACATCTAAATACACTACATGTATATACATTTTAACTGAGTCGTTAAGTCATCGTTAGTCGTTACATGTAAGTGTTGTTTTGAAACCTTTAAGTTAACGATCTCAATTAATGTTGTTAACCCATTGTTTATTATATCTAATGAGATGTTAAATTATTATATTATCATGATATTATGATATATTAATATATCTTAATATGATATATATACATTTAAATGTCGTTACAACGATAATCGTTACATATATGTCTCGTTTCGAAATCCTTAAGTTAGTAGTCTTGTTTATATGTATATAACTCATTGTTAATATACTTATGGAGATACTTACTTATCATAATCTCATGTTAACCATATGTATATCCATATATATATATCGTCATGTCATTTTTACAAGTTTTAACATTCGTGAATCGCCGGTCAACTTGGGTGGTCAATTGTCTATATGAAACATATTTCAATTAATCAATTCTTAACAAGTTTGATTGCTTAACATGTTGGAAATATTTAATCATGTAAATATCAATCTCAATTAATATATATATAAACATGGAAAAGTTCGGGTCACTACAGTACCTACCCGTTAAATAAATTTCGTCTCGAAATTTTAAGCTGTTGAAGGTGTTGACGAATCTTCTGGAAATAGATGCGGGTATTTCTTCTTCATCTAATCTTCACGCTCCCAGGTGAACTCGGGTCCTCTACGAGCATTCCATCGAACCTTAACAATTGGTATCTTGTTTTGCTTAAGTCTTTTAACCTCACGATCCATTATTTCGACGGGTTCTTCGATGAATTGAAGTTTTTCGTTGATTTGGATTTCATCTAACGGAATAGTGAGATCTTCTTTAGCAAAACATTTCTTCAAATTCGAGACGTGGAAAGCGTTATGTACAGCAGCGAGTTGTTGAGGTAACTCAAGTCGGTAAGCTACTGGTCCGACACGATCAATAATCTTGAATGGTCCAATATACCTTGGATTTAATTTCCCTCGTTTACCAAATCGAACAACGCCTTTCCAAGGTGCAACTTTAAGCATGACCATCTCTCCAATTTCAAATTCTATATCTTTTCTTTTAATGTCAGCGTAGCTCTTTTGTCGACTTTGGGCGGTTTTCAACCGTTGTTGAATTTGGATGATCTTCTCGGTAGTTTCTTGTATAATCTCCGGACCCGTAATTTGTCTATCCCCCACTTCACTCCAACAAATCGGAGACCTGCACTTTCTACCATAAAGTGCTTCAAACGGCGCCATCTCAATGCTTGAATGGTAGCTGTTGTTGTAGGAAAATTCTACTAACGGTAGATGTCGATCCCAACTGTTTCTGAAATCAATAACACATGCTCATAGCATGTCTTCAAGCATTTGTATCGTCCTTTTGCTCTGCCCATCAGTTTGTGGATGATAGGCAGTACTCATATCTAGACGAGTTCCTAATGCTTGTTGTAATGTCTGCCAGAATCTTGAAATAAATCTGCCATCCCTATCAGAGATAATAGAGATTAGTATTCCATGTCTGGAGACAACTTCCTTCAAATACAGTCGTGCTAACTTCTCCATCTTGTCATCTTCTCTTATTGGCAGGAAGTGTGCTGATTTGGTGAGACGATCAACTATTACCCAAATAGTATCAAAACCACTTGCAGTCCTTGGCAATTTAGTGATGAAATCCATGGTAATGTTTTCCCATTTCCATTCTGGGATTTCAGGTTGTTGAAGTAGACCTGATGGTTTTTGATGCTCAGCTTTGACCTTAGAACACGTCAAACATTCTCCTACGTATTTAGCAACATCGGCTTTCATACCCGGCCACCAAAAATGTTTCTTGAGATCCTTGTACATCTTCCCCGTTCCAGGATGTATTGAGTATCTGGTTTTATGAGCTTCTATAAGTACCATTTCTCTCATATCTCCAAATTTTGGTACCCAAATCCTTTCAGCCCTATACTGGGTTCCGTCTTCCCGAATATTAAGATGCTGCTCTGATCCTTTGGGTATTTCATCCTTTAAATTTCCTTCTTTTAAAACTCCTTGTTGCGCCTCCTTTATTTGAGTAGTAAGTTTATTATGAATCATTATATTCATAGATTTTACTCGAATGGGTTCTCTGTCCTTCCTGCTCAAGGCATCGGCTACCACATTTGCCTTCCCCGGGTGGTAACGAATCTCAAAGTTGTAATCATTCAACAATTCAATCCACCTACGCTGCCTCATATTCAGTTGTTTCTGATTAAATATGTGTTGAAGACTTTTGTGGTCGGTATATATAATACTTTTAACCCCATATAAGTAGTGCCTCCAAGTCTTTAATGCAAAAACAACCGCGCCTAATTCCAAATCATGCGTCGTATAATTTTGCTCGTGAATCTTCAATTGTCTAGACGCATAAGCAATCACCTTCGTTCGTTGCATTAATACACAACCGAGACCTTGCTTTGATGCGTCACAATAAATCACAAAATCATCATTCCCTTCAGGCAATGACAATATAGGTGCCGTAGTTAGCTTTTTCTTCAATAACTGAAACGCTTTCTCTTGTTCATCCTTCCATTCAAATTTCTTCCCTTTATGCGTTAATGCAGTCAAGGGTTTTGCTATTCTGGAAAAGTCTTGGATGAACCTTTTGTAGTAACCAGCTAGTCCTAAAAACTGGCGTATGTGTTTCGGAGTTTTCGGGGTTTCCCACTTTTCAACAGTTTCTATCTTTGCCGGATCCACCTTAATACCTTTTTTGTTCACTATGTGACCGAGGAATTGAACTTCTTCCAACCAAAATGCACACTTTGAAAATTTAGCGTACAATTCTTCCTTCCTCAATACTTCTAACACCTTTCTCAAATGTTCACCGTGTTCTTGGTCATTCTTTGAGTAAATAAGTATGTCATCAATGAAAACAATGACAAACTTGTCAAGGTATGGTCCACACACTCGGTTCATAAGGTCCATGAACACAGCTGGTGCATTAGTTAAACCAAATGGCATGACCATAAACTCGTAATGACCGTAACGTGTTCTGAAAGCAGTCTTTGGAATATCATCTTCTTTCACCCGCATTTGATGATACCTGGAATGTAAGTCAATCTTTGAATAAACAGACGAGCCTTGTAGTTGATCAAATAAGTCGTCGATTATCGGTAGTGGGTAGCGGTTCTTGATGGTAAATTTGTTCAACTCTCGGTAGTCGATACACAACCTGAATGTACCATCTTTCTTCTTGACAAACAAAACAGGAGCTCCCCACGGTAATGTGCTTGGTCGAATGAAACCATGCTCTAAAAGTTCTTGTAATTGGCTTTGCAGTTCTTTCATCTCGCTGGGTGCGAGTCTGTAAGGAGCACGAGCTATTGGTACAGCTCCTGGTACAAGATCTATTTGAAATTCAACGGATCGATGTGGGGGTAATCCCGGTAATTCTTTCGGAAATACATCGGGAAATTCTTTTGCGATGGGAACATTATTGATGCTCTTTTCTTATTAGTTTTTGTGCCTTCAAATTACTAATAAGATGTAGCTTCGTGTTGCCCTTTTCTCCGTACACCATTAAGGGTTTTCCTTTTTCTCGTATAATGCGAATTGCATTTTTGTAACAAATGATCTCTGCTTTCACTTCTTTCAACCAGTCCATACCGATTATCACATCAAAACTCCCTAACTCTACTGGTATCAAGTCAATCTTAAATGTTTCGCTAACCAGTTTAATTTATCGATTCCGACATATATTATCTGCTGAAATTAATTTACCATTTACTAATTCGAGTAAAAATTTACAATCCAAAGGCGTCAATGGACAACTTAATTTAGCACAAAAATCTCTACTCATATAGCTTCTATCCGCACCCGAATCAAATAAAACGTAAGCAGATTTATTGTCAATAAGAAACGTACCCGTAACAAGCTCCGGGTCTTCCTGTGCCTCTGCCGCATTAATATTGAAAACTCTTCCGCGGCCTTGTCCATTCGTGTTCTCCTGGTTCGGGTAATTTCTAATAATGTGGCCCGGTTTTCCACATTTATAACAAACTACATTGGCATAACTTGCTCCGACACTACTTGCTCCGCCATTACTCGTTCCGACACCATTTGTTCCTTTCGTTCTATTAACCCCTGGTCCGTAGACCTCACACTTCACCGCGCTATGACCGTTTCTTTTACACTTGTTGCAAAATTTGGTGCAGAACCCCGAGTGATACTTTTCACACCTTTGACATAGCTGCTTCTGATTGTTGTTGTTGTTGCGGTTATTATTGTTGTTGGGATGATTGTTGTAGTTACTGTTGTTGTTGTTGTTGTTGTTGTTGTTGTTGTTGTTATTAGGCCGTTTGTTGTAGTTGCGATTGATGTTGCGATTGTTGGGATAATTGTTGCGATTATTGTTGTAATTGCTGTTGTTGTTGTATTGGTGATTCTTATCACCGTTTTCCTCCCACTTTCTTTTGACTTGCTTCACATTGGCCTCTTCAGCAGTCTGTTCTTTAATTCTTTCTTCAATCTGGTTAACTAGTTTGTGAGCCATTCTACATGCCTGTTGTATGGAGGCGGGCTCGTGTGAACTTATATCTTCTTGGATTCTTTCCGGTAATCCTTTCACAAACGCGTCGATCTTCTCTTCCTCATCTTCGAATGCTCCCGGACACAATAGGCACAATTCTGTGAATCGTCTTTCGTACGTGGTAATATCAAATCCTTGGGTTCGTAACCCTCTAAGTTCTGTCTTGAGCTTATTGACCTCGGTTCTGGGACGGTACTTCTCGTTCATCAAGTGCTTGAATGCTGACCACGGTAGTGCGTACGCATCGTCTTGTCCCACTTGCTCTAGATAGGTATTCCACCATGTTAACGCAGAACCTGTGAAGGTATGCGTAGCGTACTTTACTCTGTCCTCTTCAGTACACTTACTTATAGCAAACACCGATTCTACCTTCTCGGTCCACCGTTTCAATCCGATCGGTCCTTTGGTTCCATCAAATTCCAAAGGTTTGCAGGCAGTGAATTCTTTGTAGGTGCATCCTACACGATTTCCTGTACTGCTAGATCCAAGGTTATTGTTGGTATGTAGCGCAGCCTGTACTGCGGCTATGTTTGAAGCTAGAAAAGTACGGAATTCCTCTTCATTCATATTGACGGTGTGTCGAGTAGTCGGTGCCATTTCCTTCAAAATAGTAAAATGGACCAAGTTAATCATACATAATATTAAGAGTAGTTAATAGTATTTCGTAGCATAATATGAACTCATTTATAAAAGCTTTTTCTTCATATTAGCGTTTTATAAGTTTAAATTCGGGTAGTACCTACCCGTTAAGTTCATACTTAGTAGCTAATATACAATTCAACTACTACAATTCTATATGAAAAACTGATTATAATAATATTTCGCGTTCAAACTTTTATACAATATTTTACAAACTTACAATACCGCTTATTTTACATAAAGCATGAAATATAGCACACAATAACTTTGATACAAGATAGTTGTGAAGATAATTCTAGCTAGTACATAAGTCGTTCAGCAAAGGCAATAAAGACACGTAATTCATACGTCCAGAAACAAGTCATGCATTCTGGTTTTACTAGGACTACTTCCCATCCTTGGTCTTGTGGAACATAACCGTTATGGCCGTTGATAAGATAGCGTGTTGTAACGTCGTCAAAGGGACGAGGGTTACGTAATGTCCAACAGTCCCGTAACAATCTAAAAACCTCATTTCTTACCCCAATTACCGACTCCGTCACTTGTGGGAACGTTTTGTTTAATAGTTGTAGGCCGGTGTTCTTGTTCTCACTTTGGTGAGAAGAGAACATTACTAATCCGTAAGCATAACATGCTTCTTTATGTTGCATGTTAGCCGCTTTTTCTAAATCACGAAGTCCAATATTCGGATATATTGAGTCAAAATAATTTCTTAACCCATTGCGTAAAATAGCATTTAGGTTCCCCGCAATATATACGTCAAAGTAAACACATCCTAACTTATGGATTTCCCAATGTGATATCCCCCATCTTTCGAACGAAAGCCTTTTATAAACCAAGGCATTCTTGGAATGTTCTTCGAATGTCTTACAAACTGATCTTGCTTTAAATAGTTGTGCCGAAGAATTCTGACCGACTCTAGACAAGATTTCATCAATCATGTCTCCGGGTAGGTCTCTTAAAATATTGGGTTGTCTATCCATTTTGTGTTTTTATACTGTAAAATAGACAAGAGTTAGATTCTTAACAAAAAAATATTTATTAATACAAGCAATTTTTACATATATCATAAAGCATAAGCACACTATATTACATATATTACACCACACGAATACAACTATGTTATTCCGACTCGCTTGTTTCTTCTTCTTCGGTTTTGGTTCGTTTTGCCAAGTTTCTAGGGATATATGATGTTCCCCTAATACGAGCCGTCGTTTTCCACATTGGTATAGAAAAACCTGGTGGTTTAGAGGTTCCCGGGTCATTGTTACAACTTAAGGACTTCGGGGGTTGACGATACATATAAAGTTCATCGGTATAACGACCCGCCAAAATCGCTATTGACGCGGTACGTTATCTACGGTCCCACAGCGAGGTTTCGACCTCTATATGCTACGTTTTGATAAAATATTGCTTTCATTTTTTTTTTTAATACTTTCTATACATAGAAAGTTTACCAAAATATAGACATATCCCAAATATATATGACAACTTATACAAAATGACTAAATCATCAATTTATTTAATAACAGATTATAACAATAATATTTGAATGCAATGTCTTTTTGAAAATATGACATAAAAGACTCCATGCAGCACCTTGAGCAAATAGCAAGCAGACAGCGGAAGCACTTTTGAAAAACCTGAGAATAAACATGCTAAAAGTGTCAACCAAAAGGTTGGTGAGTTCATTAGTTTATCATAAACAATCATTTTCATTATTTTAATAGACCACAAGATTTCCGTCTATAAATATATGTACACTCGCAAGTGTATAAAAGTATTCTATAAGTTGTAGGCACCCGGTAACAAGCCTTAACGTTCATGTTTTACCCTCTGAAGTACACCAGATCAGGTGTGTTTAAAATAACCTCGAAGTACTAAAGCATCCCATAGTCAGGATGGGGTTTGTCAGGCCCAATAGATCTATCTTTAGGATTCGCGCCTACCGTACATAGACAAGTAGTTTAATGTTACCAAGCTAAGGGTATATTTCTGGTTTAAACTCACGTAGAATTAGTTTTAGTACTTGTGCCTATTTCGTAAAATATTTATAAAACAGCACATGTATTCTCAGGCCAAAAATATATATTGCAAAAGCAATTAAAAAGGGAGCAAATGAAACTCACCTTTGTAGCCCAATAAACAATTCACGTAGATGTAACCAATACTCGGAATGCAAGTAACAGTAGACCTCATCCTAAAGAATATATATTGGTTAATAAATATCTAACAAGCTAGGTCAGGTCATAGGGTTCGTATAGTCCTATTGCTCAAGTCCGACTCATAAATTTCGCAAAATTTAGCAAAAGTCAACAAAAGTCAACGCAAGTCAAAGTAAGTCAAATGTAAGTCAAACGCAAGTCAACATGGTTAACACAAGTCAACAACAAAATTACACAAGTTGGTCAAGTAGTCAAACATAGGTCAAACTTAAGTTATTCATTTTTACTTAGAAAAATTTATATTATTTACATATATGTATTTTTTTAGTATTTTGCAGCTGATTCCAGGTCCCACCAAATTTGATATAATACCTTAGGTCATGACCATTGGAAAGTATGTCATCCCACCTTTTTATAGACAGTTTATTTGATAAAAACGGAGTTACGGTTTTAAAGTTATGACCTCGCGAAAACAGTCTTCCGAAACATAAAATGCTGATAAAATTTGTTAAGTGTTCAAAATCAGCAACGATTGCCCATTTTCTCGCTTGTTTTATACCTGTTTAGACTCGACAAAATTATACAAATAATATATCGTTTTAAAGCTTGTCACAAATACTTTCAATACCAAATAATATTTTTTATCTAAACTTAACTGATTTCAACTTGCGAGTCCTCAAAGTAGGTCCGAGAGTCATTTTGACAATTTTGTTAAAATACTAAAATTTTCGGTTGACGATCCAAATTTGAATCCGGCTGACCTGACTTAACCAAATTTTTATCACAGCTCAAAAATGACATTTTAGATGTGTTGGTGACTTTCGTTTTCCAAAATTATGCATATGGGTCAATTTATGCACGTTTGACCCGAATGAGTCATAAAACTTTCTTTAAACCAAATTTGACCCAAACTCATTTTTTAAAGCACCAAAACTTGCAAACATACTTAAATTAATATACGGGATGTGTTACATACCTTTGGTTCTCAAAATTTCGCATATGGGTCAAAGTAGGCTCGTATGACCCAAATGGGTCATAAACACCCATTTTGACCAAAACATGCCACAACTTATTTTTTTTTAAACACCACAACCATTAAATTTACTTAAATCGACGTTTGGGACTTTTCTACACTGACCGTTACTCATTTTGACCCATTAAACCCATTTGGTCAAACAAAGTCAATTGCACATAATATTTAGCTTAAATAATGTAGTCAACTTTCAGAATTTTTATAAAAATAAGTACAGGTCCGTTTGACTTGAAATACGCGTCAAAATCTCCATAACTAAAATTCCTAAAATATATCTGGAGATCAGACTCTAAGTCCTAATAGAAAAATCGCAGCAGTCTCAAATGCGCCCGACAGTTTTTTAAAAAATTTTCAGCGCGCGCCAGTTTTGTAAATTCTGCCATTTATTCTAGAAGAATGAAAACGACGAACGGCCAATTGAAGATGGCCAAAAACATCTCAAATAATCACTGGTAAATAAATCTAAGCAATTCATATAGCCAATTCGTACAGTTTTACAAAATATTACGGACTTCCTGATTTGGATAGAATTTAGACATGTTGTTTTTTAACACATATAACACATAGCAAACAACGGTTTCAGAAGCTAACATACAAATGAAATATGTGCACCAATATGTAAATAACCACATACCAGAAGAACAAGTCCTAAGTCCATCTACAAATCAAGTTATGTCATTCGCTGCAAATTTTTGAACAGATTCAATTCGTTTCAGGAGGTCATATTCGAACGCATATAGCCGGACATCTAGGAACAATTAGCATGCATAATCTACATAAAAAGTGAAGTACTAATCATATACTTTTCAAAAATCCTCAGCTCATAATCCAGAAATCAATTTAAATGGTGTTTTTCATCTGTTTAAAACGTTGATCAACAAAAGTCGGGTCTAATAATCAATTAAGCATAACGGGAGTTTTAAAAATCCAATTAACATGATATACGAGTCTATCTCGAGTGTTTTTCACTTGTCTTTCCAACCATGTAACATACATAAACCAATTCGTCACCAATCAATACCAATTTTCAGATTAATGCATAAAACACAACGATAATTCAATTGATCATATCTTGAGCTATACATAACGAAAATATGCGATTCAAAAGAGCAAACTTATTAATTTTTCACAAGGATTTCATTTATAATTATTTCATAAACTGAAAATATCATGTTCATATCAGTAGCATATTAATCAAAAACGTGATCATTCATAAAAACGAGTTAAAACTTCAATTAAGCATAACATGAGCATACGGTAACAAAAATTCGAAATTCCAAAGTCCAAAATTATTAGTTTTTCAAGAGGATTCTGATTATCTCATAATATTATACATTCAACAAGTTCAAGTTTCTGAACTCACACAAAACAAATTCGTGATTCATCAAAAAGTCATCAAACAATCAAATTAACGAATACTATCATGCATACATACAAGGACTTGAGCACTAGACACTATATCTACCCTAAAATGTAACAAAAACATGAAAACCTAAAAATTAGAGTTTTTAAAACTTACCCTAATCAAGAAATTGTTGGTATAGATATGTAGAGCTCTTCGAGAGGAGTCCGAATATGTAAACGATTTTATGATCAAGTGATTATTGAAGGTGTTCTTGAGGATGAAAGATTGATGATGATGATGAATAGTAGTGGGTGTTCTTGAGGAGGGGAAGAATATGTACGTATGTGTGTGTTTAATGAAATGAATTAGGGTTATAAATAGATAGATATGTCACGGGTATATTTCTATCTCAATAATAGATATCACGGATGTAATAATTAATATACACGGGTATTAATGTGTAGTCACAGGTAAATAGATATATCACGGGTATAATAATTAGGTAAACACGGGTATTACTGTACAGTCACATGTTATAATTAAATTTTTATGCTTTAGCTAAGATCCAATGTATTTTATTTTAATATGATTCAATGACTGGTTAATTTTATATTTATAAAAAAATTATATATATATATATATATATATATATATATATATATATATATATATATATATATATATATATATATATATATATATATATATATATATATATCTACATTGTTTGAAACCTTTTAAACTCTTGACGTCATACCTGGTTTGTGTGTTTCATAAAATACTTATTTATTATATTTTTAAATTAGATACTGAAAACATGAATGTTTAAACTAATTTTCTCGGGTTTAGTTTAAGAATATCCTAATTAATAAAATTGATTTTTCAAAACTCAATTATTTTATAACATAATTATTAAAATTAATAATCATACTTTTTGTTGTCTTAAAATATATTTTTCTCGTTTTCACTAACCTTAGTGTTTTTTTTAAAAAAATCTAATCAATATTAATAATAGTATATTTAAAAAAACATACAAAATTGTAGATTTTAAGTACCGGTTGTTAAGTTTTTAACAAAAAGTTAACGAAAAAAGTCGGGTTATTACAATCGGGGTTGGAATTAGATTTCTCTATTTTTATGCCCTTTCCCTTATTATTTTCTTTTGCCTTTTTAAATTCAGTTGGGGTAATTTCTATAATATTATCGGAATTCTCGTCAGAATCCGATTCATCAGAGAATTGGTAATCCTCCCAATATTTTGCTTCCTTAGCGGAAACACCATTGACCATAATTAACCTTAGTCGGTTGGTTGAGGATTTTCTTTTACTTAACCGTTTTATTATTTCCCCCACCGGTTCTATTTCTTCATCCGGTTCTGATTCTTCTTCCGGTTCCGATTCTTCTTCTGGTTCCGACTCTTCTTCCGGTTCCTCTTCGGGAACTTGTGAATCAGTCCACGAATCATTCCAATTTACATTTGACTCTTCATTATTATTAGGTGAGTCAATGGGACTTGTTCTAGAGGTAGACATCTATCACATAATATCAAATGCGTTAAGAGATTAATATATCACGTAATATTCACATGTTAAAAATATATAGTTTCCAACAAAATTTGTTAAGCAATCATTTTTCAAGTAAACACGGTCGAAGTCCAGACTCACTAATGCATCCTAACAAACTCGATAAGACACACTAATGCAAAATTCTGGTTCTCTAAGACCAACGCTCTGATACCAACTGAAATGTCCCGTTCTTATTGATTAAAAACGTTCCATATTAATTGATTTCGTTGCGAGGTTTTGACCTCTATATGAGACGTTTTTCAAAGACTGCATTCATTTTTAAAACAAACCATAACCTTTATTTCATAAATAAAGGTTTAAAAAGCTTTACGTAGATTATCAAATAATGATAATCTAAAATATCATGTTTACACACGACCATTACATAATGGTTTACAATACAAATATGTTACATCGAAATCAGTTTCTTGAATGCAGTTTTTACACAGTATCATACAAACATGGACTCCAAATCTTGTCCTTATTTTAGTATGCAACAGCGGAAGCTCTTAGTATTCACCTGAGAATAAACATGCTTTAAACGTCAACAAAAATGTTGGTGAGTTATAGGTTTAACCTATATATATCAAATTGTAACAATAGACCACAAGATTTCATATTTCAATATGCATCCCATACATAGAGATAAAAATCATTCATATGGTGAACACCTGGTAACCGACATTAACAAGATGCATATATAAGAATATCCCCATCATTCCGGGACACCCTTCGGATATGATATAAATTTCGAAGTACTAAAGCATCCGGTACTTTGGATGGGGTTTGTTAAGCCCAATAGATCTATCTTTAGGATTCGCGTCAATTAGGGTGTCTGTTCCCTAATTCTTAGATTACCAGACTTAATAAAGAGGAGCATATTCGATTTCGATAATTCAACCATAGAATGTAGTTTCACATACTTGTGTCTATTTTGTAAATCATTTATAAAACCTGCATGTATTCTCATCCCAAAAATATTAGATTTTAAAAGTGGGACTATAACTCACTTTCACAGATTTTTACTTCGTCGAGAAGTAAGACTTGGCCACTGTTGATTCACGAACCTATAACAATATATACATATATATTAAAGTATGTTCAAAATATATTTACAACACTTTTAATATATTTTGATGTTTTAAGTTTATTAAGTCAGCTGTCCTCGTTAGTAACCTACAACTAGTTGTCCACAGTTAGATGTACAGAAATAAATCGATAAATATTATCTTGAAACAATCCACGACCCAGTGTATACGTATCTCAGTATTGATCACAACTCAAACTATATATATTTTGGAATCAACCTCAACCCTGTATAGCTAACTCCAACATTCACATATAGAGTGTCTATGGTTGTTCCGAAATATATATAGATGTGTCGACATGATAGGTCGAAACATTGTATACGTGTCTATGGTATCTCAAGATTACATAATATACAATACAAGTTGATTAAGTTATGGTTGGAATAGATTTGTTACCAATTTTCACGTAGCTAAAATGAGAAAAATTATCCAATCTTGTTTTACCCATAACTTCTTCATTTTAAATCCGTTTTGAGTGAATCAAATTGCTATGGTTTCATATTGAACTCTATTTTATGAATCTAAACAGAAAAAGTATAGGTTTATAGTCAGAAAAATAAGTTACAAGTCATTTTTGTAAAGGTAGTCATTTCAGTCGAAAGAACGACGTCTAGATGACCATTTTAGAAAACATACTTCCACTTTGAGTTTAACCATAATTTTTGGATATAGTTTCATGTTCATAATAAAAATCATTTTCTCAAAATAACAACTTTTAAATCAAAGTTTATCATAGTTTTTAATTAACTAACCCAAAACAGCCCGCGGTGTTACAACGACGGCGTAAATCCGGTTTTACGGTGTTTTTCGTGTTTCCAGGTTTTAAATCATTAAGTTAGCATATCATATAGATATAGAACATGTGTTTAGTTAATTTTAAAATTCAAGTTAGAAGGATTAACTTTTGTTTGCGAACAAGTTTAGAATTAACTAAACTATGTTCTAGTGATTACGAGTTTAAACCTTTGAATAAGATAGTTTTATATATATGAATCGAATGATGTTACGAACATCATTACTACCTCAAGTTTAGTAGGTAAACCTACTGGAAGTGACAAGAAATGATCTAGCTTCAAAGGATCTTGGATGGCTTGAAAGTTCTTGAAGTAGGATCATGACACAAAAACAAGTTCAAGTAAGATTTTTACTCGAATTAAGATAGTTTATTGTTATAGAAATTGAATCAAAGTTTGAATATGAATATTACCTTGAATAAGAAAGATAACCTACTGTATATAACAAAGGTTTCTTGGTCTTAGATGATTACTTGGAATGGATTAGAAAGCTTGGAAGTAAATTAGTAAACTTGAAGGGATTTTTGAAGTGTTCTTGAAGTGTTCTTCCTATGATGATTATAGCTTGATTCTTGAAGTGATTTTTGATGAAGATGATGATTAACTACTGGAAAAATACGTTCATAATAGTGTGTGTGTGTGTTGAGAGAGAATTAGACAGAGAATTGGAAGTGAAATGGAGTGAATGATGAGTGGTAATTGGTGAGTGTTGAGTGGGGTTAAAAGGAGTTCTAGTTAGTTGACTAGCTCATGGTAGAAGTTAAAATTGATTAGTCATACATGACATAATCAAGAGTGGAATCCCATGCTAGTTCCTATTGGTATATACCCATAGTAAGTACGTTTTGAAGCTGTGTATAATACGGGTAAGAATACTACTAGAATTCTTGATGAAAGAAAAGAATGGGAAAGTAACTGTAACCATTTTCGTTAAGTATGAGTGTTTTGATATATGTCTTGAAGTCTTCCAAAAGTATTTTAATACATCTAAATACACTACATGTATATACATTTTAACTTAGTCGTTAAGTCATCGTTAGTCGTTACATGTAAGTGTTGTTTTGAAACCTTTAAGTTAACGATCTCAATTAATGTTGTTAACCCATTGTTTATTATATCTAATGAGATGTTAAATTATTATATTATCATGATATTATGATATATTAATATATCTTAATATGATATATATACATTTAAATGTCGTTACAACGATAATCGTTACATATATGTCTCGTTTCGAAATCCTTAAGTTAGTAGTCTTGTTTATATGTATATAACTCATTTTTAATATACTTATGGAGATACTTACTTATCATAATCTCATGTTAACCATATGTATATCCATATATATATCGTCATGTCGTTTTTACAAGTTTTAACGTTCGTGAATCGCCGGTCAACTTGGGTGGTCAATTGTCTATATGAAACATATTTCAATTAATCAAGTCTTAACAAGTTTGATTGCTTAACATGTTGGAAACATTTAATCATGTAAATATCAATCTCAATTAATATATATAAACATGGAAAAGTTTGGGTCACTACATAATCCTTCTAACTTGACTTTTAAAATTAACTAAACACATGTTCTATATCTATATGATATGCTAACTTAATGATTTAAAACCTGGAAACACAAAAAACACCGTAAAACCGGACATACGCCGTCGTAGTAACACCGCGGGCTGTTTTGGGTTTGATAATTAAAAACTATGATAAACTTTGATTTAAAAGTTGTTCTTCTGGGAAAATGATTTTTCTTATGAACATGAAACTATATCCAAAAATCATGGTTAAACTCAAAGTGGAAGTATGTTTTTCAAAATGGTCGTCAAGACGTCGTTCTTTCGACTGAAATGACTACCTCTTACAAAAACGACTTGTAACTTATATTTCTGGACCATAAACCTATACTTTTTCTGTTTAGATTCATAAAATATAGTTCAATATGAAACCATAGCAATTTTATTCACTCAAAACGGATTTAAAATGAAGAAGTTATGGGTAAAACAAGATTGGATATTTTTTGATTTTTGTAGCTACGGGAAATATTAACAATTCTATACAAATCATATCCTAGCTAACTTATATTGTATTATACATATATTCTAATATATTATGTAATCTTGGGATACCATAGACACGTATGCAAATGTTTTGACATATCATATCGACCCATGTATATATATTATTTGGAACAACCATAGACACTCTATATGCAGTAATGTTGGAGTTAGCTATACACGGTTGAGGTTGATTCTAAAAATATATATACATTGAGTTGTGATCTAGCCTGAGACGTGTATACACTGGGTCGTGGATTGATTCAAGATAATATATATCGATTTATTTCTGTACATCTAACTGTGGACAACTAGTTATAGGTTACTAACGAGGACAGCTGACTTAATAAACTTAAAACATCAAAATGTATTAAAAGTGTTGTAAATATATTTTGAACATACTTTGATATATATGTACATATTTGTTATAGGTTCGTAAATCGACCAGTGACCAAGTCTTACTTCCCGACGAAGTAAAAATCTGTGAAAGTGAGTTATAGTCCCACTTTTAAAATCTTATATTTTAGGATGAGAATACATGCAGTTTTATGAATGTTTTACGAAATATACACAAGTAATTGAAACTACATTATATGGGTGAATGATCTAAGCCGAATATTGTAGTGACCCGAACTTTTCCATGTTTATATATATTAATTGAGATTGATATTTACATGATTAAATGTTTCCAACATATTAAGCAATCAAACTTGTTAAGACTTGATTAATTGAAATAGGTTTCATATAGACAATTGACTACCCAAGTTGACCGGTGATTCACGAACGTTAAAACTTGTAAAAACTATATGATGACATATATATGGTTATATATATAGTTAACATGATATTATGATAAGTAAACATATCATTAAGTATATTAACAATGAACTACATATGTAAAAACAAGACTACTAACTTAATGATTTTGAAACGAGACATATATGTAACGATTATCGTTGTAACGACATTTAATGTATATATATCATATTAAGAGATATTTGTACATCATAATATCATGATAATATAATAATTTAAAATCTCTTTTGATATTATAAACATTGGGTTAACAACATTTAACAAGATCGTTAACCTAAAGGTTTCAAAACAACATTTACATGTAACGACTAACGATGACTTAACGACTCAGTTAAAATGTATATACATGTAGTGTTTTAATATGTATTCATACACTTTTGAAAGACTTCAAGACACTTATCAAAATACTTCTACTTAACAAAAATGCTTACAATTACATCCTCGTTCAGTTTCATCAACAATTCTACTCGTATGCACCCGTATTCGTACTCGTACAATACACAGCTTTTAGATGTATGTACTATTGGTATATACACTCCAATGATCAGCTCTTAGCAGCTCATGTGAGTCACCTAACACATGTGGGAACCATCATTTGGCAACTAGCATGAAATATCTCATAAAATTACAAAAATATGAGTAATCATTCATGACTTATTTACATGAAAACAAAATTACATATCCTTTATATCTAATCCATACACCAACGACCAAAAACACCTACAAACACTTTCATTCTTCAATTTTCTTCATCTAATTGATCTCTCTCAAGTTCTATCTTCAAGTTCTAAGTGTTCTTCATAAATTCCAAAAGTTCTAGTTTCATAAAATCAAGAATACTTTCAAGTTTGCTAGCTCACTTCCAATCTTGTAAGGTGATCATCCAACCTCAAGAAATCTTTGTTTCTTACAGTAGGTTATCATTCTAATACAAGGTAATAATCATATTCAAACTTTGGTTCAATTTCTATAACTATAACAATCTTATTTCAAGTGATGATCTTACTTGAACTTGTTTTCGTGTCATGATTCTGCTTCAAGAACTTCGAGCCATCCAAGGATCCATTGAAGCTAGATCCATTTTTCTATTTTCCAGTAGGTTTATCCAAGGAACTTAAGGTAGTAATTGAAATGTCCCGTTCTTATTGATTAAAAACGTTCCATATTAATTGATTTCGTTGCGAGGTTTTGACCTCTATATGAGACGTTTTTCAAAGACTGCATTCATTTTTAAACAAACCATAACCTTTATTTCATCAATAAAGGTTTAAAAAGCTTTACGTAGATTATCAAATAATGATAATCTAAAATATCCTGTTTACACACGACCATTACATAATGGTTTACAATACAAATATGTTACAAGAAAATAAGTTTCTTGAATGCAGTTTTTACACATTATTATACAAGCATGGACTCCAAATCTTGTCCTTATTTAAGTATGCGACAGCGGAAGCTCTTAATAATCACCTGAGAATAAACATGCTTAAAATGTCAACAAAAATGTTGGTGAGTTATAGGTTTAACCTATATATATCAAATCGTAACAATAGACCACAAGATTTCATATTTCAATACACATCCCATACATAGAGATAAAAATCATTCATATGGTGAACACCTGGTAACCGACAATAACAAGATGCATATATAAGAATATCCCCATCATTCCGGGACACCCTTCGGATATGATATAAATTTCGAAGTACTAAAGCATCCGGTACTTTGGATGGGGTTTGTTAGGCCCAATAGATCTATCTTTAGGATTCGCGTCAATTAGGGTGTCTGTTCCCTAATTCTTAGATTACCAGACTTAATAAAAAGGGGCATATTCGATTTCAATAATTCAACCATAGAATGTAGTTTCACGTACTTGTGTCTATTTTGTAAATCATTTATAAAACCTGCATGTATTCTCATCCCAAAAATATTAGATTTTAAAAGTGGGACTATAACTCACTTTCACAGATTTTTACTTCGTCGGGAAGTAAGACTTGGCCACTTATTGATTCACGAACCTATAACAATATATACATATATATCAAAGTATGTTCAAAATATATTTACAACACTTTTAATATATTTTGATGTTTTAAGTTTATTAAGTCAGCTGTCCTCGTTAGTAACCTACAACTAGTTGTCCACAGTTAGATGTACAGAAATAAATCGATAAATATTATCTTGAATCAATCCACGACCCAGTGTATACGTATCTCAGTATTGATCACAACTCAAACTATATATATTTTGGAATCAACCTCAACCCTGTATAGCTAACTCCAACATTCACATATAGAGTGTCAATGGTTGTTCCGAAATATATATAGATGTGTCGACATGATAGGTCGAAACATTGTATACGTGTCTATGGTATCTCAAGATTACATAATATATAATACAAGTTGATTAAGTTATGGTTGGAATAAATTTGTTACCAATTTTCACGTAGCTAAAATGAGAAAAATTATCCAATCTTGTTTTACCCATAACTTCTTCATTTTAAATCCGTTTTGAGTGAATCAAATTGCTATGGTTTCATATTGAACTCTATTTTATGAATCTAAACAAAAAAAGTATAGGTTTCTAGTCGGAAAAATAAGTTACAAGTCGTTTTTGTAAAGGTAGTCATTTCAGTCGAAAGAACGACGTCTAGATGACCATTTTAGAAAACATACTTCCACTTTGAGTTTAACCATAATTTTTGGATATAGTTTCATGTTCATAATAAAAATCATTTTCTCAAAATAACAACTTTTAAATCAAAGTTTATCATAGTTTTTAATTAACTAACCCAAAACAGCCCGCGGTGTTACTACGACGGCGTAAATCCGGTTTTACGGTGTTTTTCGTGTTTCCAGGTTTTAAATCATTAAGTTAGCATATCATATAGATATAGAACATGTGTTTAGTTGATTTTAAAAGTCAAGTTAGAAGGATTAACTTTTGTTTGCGAACAAGTTTAGAATTAACTAAACTATGTTCTAGTGATTACAAGTTTAAACCTTCGAATAAGATAGCTTTATATGTATGAATCAAATGATGTTATGAACATCATTACTACCTTAAGTTCCTTGGATGAACCTACTGGAAAAGAGAAAAATGGATCTAGCTTCAATGGATCCTTGGATGGCTCAAAGTTCTTGAAGCAAAATCATGACACGAAAACAAGTTCAAGTAAGATCATCACTTGAAATAAGATTGTTATAGTTATAGAAATTGAACCAAAGTTTGAATATGATTATTACCTTGTATTAGAATGATAACCTACTGTAAGAAACAAAGATTTCTTGAGGTTGGATGATCACCTTACAAGATTGGAAGTGAGCTAGCAAACTTGAAAGTATTCTTGATTTTATGAAACTAGAACTTTTGGAATTTATGAAGAACACTTAGAACTTGAAGATAGGACTTGAGAGAGATCAATTAGATGAAGAAAATTGAAGAATGAAAGTGTTTGTAGGTGTTTTTGGTCGTTGGTGTAAGGATTAGATATAAAGGATATGTTATTTTGTTTTCATGTAAATAAGTCATGAATGATTACTCATATTTTTGTAATTTTATGAGATATTTCATGCTAGTTGCCAAATGATAGTTCCCACATGTGTTAGGTGACTCACATGGGCTGCTAAGAGCTGATCATTGGAGTGTATATACCAATAGTACATACATCTAAAAGCTGTGTATTGTACGAGTACGAATACGGGTGCATACGAGTAGAATTGTTGATGAAACTGAACGAGGATGTAATTGTAAGAATTTTTGTTAAGTAGAAGTATTTTGATAAGTGTATTGAAGTCTTTCAAAATTGTATGAATACATATTAAAACACTACATGTATATACATTTTAACTGAGTCGTTAAGTCATCGTTAGTCGTTACATGTAAGTGTTGTTTTGAAACCTTTAGGTTAACGATCTTGTTAAATGTTGTTAACCCAATGTTTATAATATCAAATGAGATTTTAAATTATTATATTTTCATGATATTATCATGTATGAATATCTCTTAATATGATATATATACATTAAATGTCTTTACAACGATAATCGTTACATATATGTCTCGTTTAAAAATCATTAAGTTAGTAGTCTTGTTTTTACATATGTAGTTCATTGTTAATATACTTAATGATATGTTTACTTATCATAGTATCATGTTAACTATATATATATATCCATATATATGTCATCATATAGTTTTTACAAGTTTTAACGTTCGTGAATCACCGGTCAACTTGGGTGGTCAATTGTCTATATGAAACATATTTCAATTAATCAAGTCTTAACAAGTTTGATTGCTTAACATGTTGGAAACATTTAATCATGTAAACATCAATCTCAATTAATATATATAAACATGGAAAAGTTCGGGTCACTACAGTACCTACCCGTTAAATAAATTTCGTCCCGAAATTTTAAGCTGTTGAAGGTGTTGACGAATCTTCTGGAAATAGATGCGGGTATTTCTTCTTCATCTGATCTTCACGCTCCCAGGTGAACTCGGGTCCTCTACGAGCATTCCATCGAACCTTAACAATTGGTATCTTGTTTTGCTTAAGTCTTTTAACCTCACGATCCATTATTTCGACGGGTTCTTCGATGAATTGAAGTTTTTCGTTGATTTGGATTTCATCTAACAGAATAGTGAGATCTTCTTTAGCAAAACATTTCTTTAAATTCGAGACGTGGAAAGTGTTATGTACAGCCGCGAGTTGTTGAGGTAACTCTAGTCGGTAAGCTACTGGTCCGACACGATCAATAATCTTGAATGGTCCAATATACCTTGGATTTAATTTCCCTCGTTTACCAAATCGAACAACGCCTTTCCAAGGTGCAACTTTAAGCATGACCATCTCTCCAATTTCAAATTCTATATCTTTTCTTTTAATGTCAGCGTAGCTCTTTTGTCGACTTTGGGCGGTTTTCAACCGTTGTTGAATTTGGATGATCTTCTCGGTAGTTTCTTGTATAATCTCCGGACCCGTAATCTGTCTATCCCCCACTTCACTCCAACAAATCGGAGACCTGCACTTTCTACCATAAAGTGCTTCAAATGGCGCCATCTCAATGCTTGAATGGTAGCTGTTGTTGTAGGAAAATTCTGCTAACGGTAGATGTCGATCCCAACTGTTTCCGAAATCAATAACACATGCTCGTAGCATGTCTTCAAGCGTTTGTATCGTCCTTTCGCTCTGCCCATCAGTTTGTGGATGATAGGCAGTACTCATGTCTAGACGAGTTCCTAATGCTTGTTGTAATGTCTGCCAGAATCTTGAAATAAATCTGCCATCCCTATCAGAGATAATAGAGATTGGTATTCCATGTTTGGAGATGTCTTCCTTCAAATACAGTCGTGCTAACTTCTCCATCTTGTCATCTTCTCTTATTGGCAGGAAGTGTGCTGATTTGGTGAGACGATCAACTATTACCCAAATAGTATCAAAACCACTTGCAGTCCTTGGCAATTTAGTGATGAAATCCATGGTAATGTTTTCCCATTTCCATTCTGGGATTTCGGGTTGTTGAAGTAGACCTGATGGTTTCTGATGCTCAGCTTTGACCTTAGAACAAGTCAAACATTCTCCTACGTATTTAGCAACATCGGCTTTCATACCCGGCCACCAAAAATGTTTCTTGAGATCCTTGTACATCTTCCCCGTTCAAGGATGTATTGAGTATCTGGTTTTACGAGCTTCTCTAAGTACCATTTCTCTCATATCTCCAAATTTTGGTACTCAAATCCTTTCAGCCCTATACCGGGTTCCGTCTTCCCGAATATTAAGATGCTTCTCCGATCCCTTGGGTATTTCATCCTTTAAATTTTCCTCTTTTAAAACTCCTTGTTGCGCCTCCTTTATTTGAGTAGTAAGGTTATTATGAATCATTATATTCATAGATTTTACTCGAATGGGTTCTCTGTCCTTCCTGCTCAAGGCATCGGCTACCACATTTGCCTTTCCCGGGTGGTAACGAATCTCAAAGTCGTAATCATTCAATAATTCAATCCACCTACGCTGCCTCATATTCAGTTGTTTCTGATTAAATATGTGTTGAAGACTTTTGTGGTCGGTATATATAATACTTTTGACCCCATATAAGTAGTGCCTCCAAGTCTTTAATGCAAAAACAACCGAGCCTAATTCCAAATCATGCGTCGTATAATTTTGTTCGTGAATCTTCAATTGTCTAGACGCATAAGCAATCACCTTCGTTCGTTGCATTAATACACAACCGAGACCTTGCTTTGATGCGTCACAATAAATCACAAAATCATCATTCCCTTCAGGCAATGACAATATAGGTGCCGTAGTTAGCTTTTTCTTCAATAACTGAAACGCTTTCTCTTGTTCATCATTCCATTCAAATTTCTTCCCTTTATGCGTTAATGCAGTCAAGGGTTTTGCTATTCTGGAAAAGTCTTGGATGAACCTTCTGTAGTAACCAGCTAGTCCTAAAAACTGGCGTATGTGTTTCGGAGTTTTTGGGGTTTCCCACTTTTCAACAGTTTCTATCTTTGCCGGATCCACCTTAATACCTTCTTTGTTCACTATGTGACCGAGGAATTGAACTTCTTCCAACCAAAATGCACACTTTGAAAACATAGCGTACAATTCTTCCTTCCTCAATACTTTTAACACCTTTCTCAAATGTTCACCGTGTTCTTGGTCATTCTTTGAGTAAATAAGTATGTCATCAATGAAAACAATGACAAACTTGTCAAGGTATGGTCCACACACTCGGTTCATAAGGTCCATGAACACAGCTGGTGCATTAGTTAAACCAAACGGTATGACCATAAACTCGTAATGACCGTAACGTGTTCTGAAAGCAGTCTTTGGAATATCATCTTCTTTCACCCGCATTTGATGATACCCGGAACGTAAGTCAATCTTTGAATAAACAGACGAGCCTTGTAGTTGATCAAATAAGTCGTCGATTCTCGGTAGTGGGTAGCGGTTCTTGATGGTAAGTTTGTTCAACTCTCGGTAGTCGATACACAACCTGAATGTACCATCTTTCTTCTTGACAAACAAAACAGGAGCTCCCCACGGTGATGTGCTTGGTCGAATGAAACCACGCTCTAAAAGTTCTTGTAATTGGCTTTGCAGTTCTTTCATCTTGCTGGGTGCGAGTCTGTAAGGAGCACGAGCTATTGGTGCAGCTCCTGGTACAAGATCTATTTGAAATTCAACGGATCGATGTGGGGGTAATCCCGGTAATTCTTTCGGAAATACATCGGGAAATTCTTTTGCAATGGGAACATCATTGATGCTCTTTTCTTCAGTTTGTACTTTCTCGACGTGTGCTAGAACAGCATAGCAACCTTTTCTTATTAGTTTTTGTGCCTTCAAATTACTAATAAGATGTAGCTTCGTGTTGCCCTTTTCTCCGTACACCATTAAGGGTTTTCCTTTTTCTCGTATAATGCGAATTGCATTTTTGTAACAAACGATCTCTGCTTTCACTTCTTTCAACCAGTCCATACCGATTATCACATCAAAACTCCCTAACTCTACTGGTATCAAATCAATCTTAAATGTTTCGCTAACCAGTTTAATTTCTCGATTCCGACATATATTATCTGCTGAAATTAATTTACCATTTGCTAATTCGAGTAAAAATTTACTATCCAAAGGCGTCAATGGACAACTTAATTTAGCACAAAAATCTCTACTCATATAGCTTCTATCCGCACCCGAATCAAATAAAACGTAAGCAGATTTATTGTCAATAAGAAACGTACCCGTAACAAGCTCCGGGTCTTCCTGTGCCTCTACCGCATTAATATTGAAAACTCTTCCACGACCTTGTCCATTCGTGTTCTCCTGGTTCGGGCAATTTCTAATAATGTGGCCTGGTTTTCCACATTTATAACAAACTACATTGGCATAACTTGCTCCGACACTACTTGCTCCGCCATTACTCGTTCCGACACCATTTGTTCCTTTCGTTCTATTAACCCCTGGTCCGTAGACCTCACACTTCGCCGCGCTATGACCATTTCTTTTACATTTGTTGCAAAATTTGGTGCAGAACCCCGAGTGATACTTTTCACACCTTTGGCATAGCTGCTTCTGATTGTTGTTGTTGTTGCGGTTATTATTGTTGTTGGGATGATTGTTGTAGTTGCTGTTGTTGTTATTGTTGTTGTTGTTGTTGTTGTTGTTGTTGTTGTTAGGCCATTTGTTGTAGTTGCGATTGATGTTGCGATTGTTGGGATAATTGTTGCGATTATTGTTGTAATTGCTGTTGTTGTTGTATTGGTGATTCTTATTACCGTTTTCCTCCCACTTTCTTTTGACTTGCTTCACATTGGCCTCTTCAGCAGTCTGTTCTTTAATTCTTTCTTCAATCTGGTTCACTAGTTTGTGAGCCATTCTACATGCCTGTTGTATGGAGGCGGGCTCGTGTGAACTTATATCTTCTTGGATTCTTTCCGGTAATCCTTTCACAAACGCGTCGATCTTCTCTTCCTCATCTTCGAATGCTCCCGGACACAATAGGCACAATTCTGTGAATCGTCTTTCCTACGTGGTAATATCAAATCCTTGGGTTCGTAACCCTCTAAGTTCTGTCTTGAGCTTATTGACCTCGGTTCTGGGACGGTACTTCTCGTTCATCAAGTGCTTGAATGCTGACCACGGTAGTGCGTACGCATCGTCTTGTCCCACTTGCTCTAGATAGGTATTCCACCATGTTAACGCAGAACCTGTGAAGGTATGCGTAGCGTACTTCACTTTGTCCTCTTCAGTACACTTACTTATGGCAAACACCGATTCAACCTTCTCGGTCCACCGTTTCAATCCGATCGGTCCTTCGGTTCCATCAAATTCCAAAGGTTTGCAGGCAGTGAATTCTTTATAGGTGCATCCTACACGATTTCCTGTACTGCTAGATCCAAGGTTATTGTTGGTATGTAGCGCAGCCTGTACTGCAGCTATGTTTGAAGCTAGAAAAGTACGGAATTCCTCTTCATTCATATTCACGGTGTGTCGAGTAGTCGGTGCCATTTCCTTCAAAATAGTTAAATGGAACAAGTTAATCATACAGAATATTAAGAGTAGTTAATAGTATTTCGTAGCATAATATGAACTCATTTATAAAAGCTTTTTCTTCATATTAGCGTTTTATAAGTTTAAATTCGGGTAGTACCTACCCGTTAAGTTCATACTTAGTAGCTAATATACAATTCAACTACTACAATTCTATATGAAAAACTGATTATAATAATATTTCGCGTTCAAACTTTTATACAATATTTTACAAACTTACAATACCGCTTATTTTACATAAAGCATGAAATATAGCACACAATAACTTTGATACAAGATAGTTGTGAAGACAATTCTAGCTAGTACACAAGTCGTTCAGCAAAGGCAATAAAGACACGTAATTTATACGTCCAGAAACAAGTCATGCATTCTGGTTTTACTAGGACTACTTCCCATCCTTGGTCTTGTGCAACATAACCGTTATGGCCGTTGATAAGACAGCGTGTTGTAACGTCATCAAAGGGACGAGGGTTACGTAATGTCCAACAGTCCCGTAACAATCTAAAAACCTCATTTCTTACCCCAATTACCGACTCCGTCACTTGTGGGAACGTTTTGTTTAATAGTTGTAGGCCGATGTTCTTGTTCTCACTTTGGTGAGAAGCGAACATTACTAATCCGTAAGCATAACATGCTTCTTTATGTTGCATGTTAGCCGCTTTTTCTAAATCACGAAGTCCAATATTCGGATATATTGAGTCAAAATAATTTCTTAACCCATTGCGTAAAATAGCATTTGGGTTCCCCGCAATATATGCGTCAAAGTAAACACATCGTAACTTATGGATTTCCCAATGTGATATCCCCCATCTTTCGAACGAAAGCCTTTTATAAACCAAGGCATTCTTGGAACGTTCTTCGAATGTCTTACAAACTGATCTCGCCTTAAATAGTTATGCCGAAGAATTCTGACCGACTCTAGACAAGATTTCATCCATCATGTCTCCGGGTAGGTCTCTTAAAATATTGGGTTGTCTATCAATTTTTTGTTTTTATACTGTAAAATAGACAAGAGTTAGATTCATAAAAAAAAATACTTATTAATACAAGCAATTTTTACATATATCATAAAGCATAAGCACACTATATTACATATATTACACCACACGAATACAACTATCTTATTCCGACTCGCTTATTTCTTCTTCTTCGGTTTTGGTTCGTTTTGCCAAGTTTCTAGGGATATATGATGTTCCCCTAATACGAGCCGTAATTTTCCACATTGGTTTAGAAAAACCTGGTGGTTTAGAGGTTCCCGGGTCATTGTTACAACTTAATGACTTCGGGGGCTGACGATACATATAAAGTTCATCGGGGTTGGAATTAGATTTCTCTATTTTTATGCCCTTTCCCTTATTATTTGCTTTTGCCTTTTTAAATTCAGTTGGGGTAATTTCTATAACATCATCGGAATTCTCGTCGGAATCCGATTCATCAGAGAATTGGTAATCCTCCCAATATTTTGCTTCCTTGGCGGAAACACCATTGACCATAATTAACCTTGGTCGGTTGGTTGAGGATTTTCTTTTACTTAACCGTTTTATTATTTCCCCCACCGGTTCTATTTCTTCATCCGGTTCCAATTCTTCTTCCGGTTCCGATTCTTCTTCCGGTTCCGACTCTTCTTCCGGTTCCTCTTCGGGAACTTGTGAATCAGTCCACGAATCATTCCAATTTACATTTGACTCTTCATTATTATTAGGTGAGTCAATGGGACTTGTTCTAGAGGTGGACATCTATCACATAATATCAAACACGTTAAGAGATTAATATATCACATAATATTCACATGTTAAAAATATATAGTTTCCAACAAAATTTGTTAAGCAATCATTTTTCAAGTAAACACGGTCGAAGTCCAGACTCACTAATGCATCCTAACAAACTCGATAAGACACACTAATGCAAAATTCTGGTTCTCTAAGACCAACGCTCTGATACCAACTGAAATGTCCCGTTCTTATTGATTAAAAACGTTCCATATTAATTGATTTCGTTGCGAGGTTTTGACCTCTATATGAGACGTTTTTCAAAGACTGCATTCATTTTTAAACAAACCATAACCTTTATTTCATCAATAAAGGTTTAAAAAGCTTTACGTAGATTATCAAATAATGATAATCTAAAATATCCTGTTTACACACGACCATTACATAATGGTTTACAATACAAATATGTTACAAGAAAATAAGTTTCTTGAATGCAGTTTTTACACATTATTATACAAGCATGGACTCCAAATCTTGTCCTTATTTAAGTATGCGACAGCGGAAGCTCTTAATAATCACCTGAGAATAAACATGCTTAAAATGTCAACAAAAATGTTGGTGAGTTATAGGTTTAACCTATATATATCAAATCGTAACAATAGACCACAAGATTTCATATTTCAATACACATCCCATACATAGAGATAAAAATCATTCATATGGTGAACACCTGGTAACCGACAATAACAAGATGCATATATAAGAATATCCCCATCATTCCGGGACACCCTTCGGATATGATATAAATTTCGAAGTACTAAAGCATCCGGTACTTTGGATGGGGTTTGTTAGGCCCAATAGATCTATCTTTAGGATTCGCGTCAATTAGGGTGTCTGTTCCCTAATTCTTAGATTACCAGACTTAATAAAAAGGGGCATATTCGATTTCAATAATTCAACCATAGAATGTAGTTTCACGTACTTGTGTCTATTTTGTAAATCATTTATAAAACCTGCATGTATTCTCATCCCAAAAATATTAGATTTTAAAAGTGGGACTATAACTCACTTTCACAGATTTTTACTTCGTCGGGAAGTAAGACTTGGCCACTTATTGATTCACGAACCTATAACAATATATACATATATATCAAAGTATGTTCAAAATATATTTACAACACTTTTAATATATTTTGATGTTTTAAGTTTATTAAGTCAGCTGTCCTCGTTAGTAACCTACAACTAGTTGTCCACAGTTAGATGTACAGAAATAAATCGATAAATATTATCTTGAATCAATCCACGACCCAGTGTATACGTATCTCAGTATTGATCACAACTCAAACTATATATATTTTGGAATCAACCTCAACCCTGTATAGCTAACTCCAACATTCACATATAGAGTGTCAATGGTTGTTCCGAAATATATATAGATGTGTCGACATGATAGGTCGAAACATTGTATACGTGTCTATGGTATCTCAAGATTACATAATATATAATACAAGTTGATTAAGTTATGGTTGGAATAAATTTGTTACCAATTTTCACGTAGCTAAAATGAGAAAAATTATCCAATCTTGTTTTACCCATAACTTCTTCATTTTAAATCCGTTTTGAGTGAATCAAATTGCTATGGTTTCATATTGAACTCTATTTTATGAATCTAAACAAAAAAAGTATAGGTTTCTAGTCGGAAAAATAAGTTACAAGTCGTTTTTGTAAAGGTAGTCATTTCAGTCGAAAGAACGACGTCTAGATGACCATTTTAGAAAACATACTTCCACTTTGAGTTTAACCATAATTTTTGGATATAGTTTCATGTTCATAATAAAAATCATTTTCTCAGAATAACAACTTTTAAATCAAAGTTTATCATAGTTTTTAATTAACTAACCCAAAACAGCCCGCGGTGTTACTACGACGGCGTAAATCCGGTTTTACGGTGTTTTTCGTGTTTCCAGGTTTTAAATCATTAAGTTAGCATATCATATAGATATAGAACATGTGTTTAGTTGATTTTAAAAGTCAAGTTAGAAGGATTAACTTTTGTTTGCGAACAAGTTTAGAATTAACTAAACTATGTTCTAGTGATTACAAGTTTAAACCTTCGAATAAGATAGCTTTATATGTATGAATCAAATGATGTTATGAACATCATTACTACCTTAAGTTCCTTGGATGAACCTACTGGAAAAGAGAAAAATGGATCTAGCTTCAATGGATCCTTGGATGGCTCAAAGTTCTTGAAGCAAAATCATGACACGAAAACAAGTTCAAGTAAGATCATCACTTGAAATAAGATTGTTATAGTTATAGAAATTGAACCAAAGTTTGAATATGATTATTACCTTGTATTAGAATGATAACCTACTGTAAGAAACAAAGATTTCTTGAGGTTGGATGATCACCTTACAAGATTGGAAGTGAGCTAGCAAACTTGAAAGTATTCTTGATTTTATGAAACTAGAACTTTTGGAATTTATGAAGAACACTTAGAACTTGAAGATAGGACTTGAGAGAGATCAATTAGATGAAGAAAATTGAAGAATGAAAGTGTTTGTAGGTGTTTTTGGTCGTTGGTGTAAGGATTAGATATAAAGGATATGTTATTTTGTTTTCATGTAAATAAGTCATGAATGATTACTCATATTTTTGTAATTTTATGAGATATTTCATGCTAGTTGCCAAATGATAGTTCCCACATGTGTTAGGTGACTCACATGGGCTGCTAAGAGCTGATCATTGGAGTGTATATACCAATAGTACATACATCTAAAAGCTGTGTATTGTACGAGTACGAATACGGGTGCATACGAGTAGAATTGTTGATGAAACTGAACGAGGATGTAATTGTAAGCATTTTTGTTAAGTAGAAGTATTTTGATAAGTGTATTGAAGTCTTTCAAAATTGTATGAATACATATTAAAACACTACATGTATATACATTTTAACTGAGTCGTTAAGTCATCGTTAGTCGTTACATGTAAGTGTTGTTTTGAAACCTTTAGGTTAACGATCTTGTTAAATGTTGTTAACCCAATGTTTATAATATCAAATGAGATTTTAAATTATTATATTTTCATGATATTATCATGTATGAATATCTCTTAATATGATATATATACATTAAATGTCTTTACAACGATAATCGTTACATATATGTCTCGTTTAAAAATCATTAAGTTAGTAGTCTTGTTTTTACATATGTAGTTCATTGTTAATATACTTAATGATATGTTTACTTATCATAGTATCATGTTAACTATATATATATATCCATATATATGTCATCATATAGTTTTTACAAGTTTTAACGTTCGTGAATCACCGGTCAACTTGGGTGGTCAATTGTCTATATGAAACATATTTCAATTAATCAAGTCTTAACAAGTTTGATTGCTTAACATGTTGGAAACATTTAATCATGTAAACATCAATCTCAATTAATATATATAAACATGGAAAAGTTCGGGTCACTACAGTAATGATGTTCATAACATCATTCGATTCATATATATAAAGCTATCTTATTCGAAGGTTTAAACTTGTAATCACTAGAACATAGTTTAGTTAATTCTAAACTTGTTCGCAAACAAAAGTTAATCCTTCTAACTTGACTTTTAAAATCAACTAAACACATGTTCTATATCTATATGATATGCTAACTTAATGATTTAAAACCTGGAAACACGAAAAATACCGTAAAACCGGATTTACGCCGTCGTAGTAACACCGCGGGCTGTTTTGGGTTAGTTAATTAAAAACTATGATAAACTTTGATTTAAAAGTTGTTATTCTGAGAAAATGATTTTTATTATGAACATGAAACTATATCCAAAATTATGGTTAAACTCAAAGTGGAAGTATGTTTTCTAAAATGGTCATCTAGACGTCGTTCTTTCGACTGAAATAACTACCTTTACAAAAACGACTTGTAACTTATTTTTCCGACTATAAACCTATACTTTTCCTGTTTAGATTCATAAAATAGATTTCAATATGAAACCATAGCAATTTGATTCACTCAAAACGGATTTAAAATGAAGAAGTTATGGGTAAAACAAGATTGGATAATTTTTCTCATTTTAGCTACGTGAAAATTGGTAACAAATCTATTCCAACCATAACTTAATCAACTTGTATTGTATATTATGTAATCTTGAGATACCATAGACACGTATACAATGTTTCGACCTATCATGTCGACACATCTATATATATTTCGGAACAACCATAGACACTCTATATGTGAATGTTGGAGTTAGCTATACAGGGTTGAGGTTGATTCCAAAATATATATAGTTTGAGTTGTGATCAATACTGAGATACGTATACACTGGGTCGTGGATTGATTCAAGATAATATTTATCAATTTATTTCTGTACATCTAACTGTGGACAACTAGTTGTAGGTTACTAACGAGGACAGCTGACTTAATAAACTTAAAACATCAAAATATATTAAAAGTGTTGTAAATATATTTTGAACATACTTTGATATATATATATATATGTATATATTGTTATAGGTTCGTGAATCAACCAGTGGCCAAGTCTTACTTCCCGACGAAGTAAAAATCTGTGAAAGTGAGTTATAGTCCCACTTTTAAAATCTAATATTTTTGGGATGAGAATACATGCAGGTTTTATAAATGATTTACAAAATAGACACAAGTACGTGAAACTACATTCTATGGTTGAATTATCGAAATCGAATATGCCCCTTTTTATTAAGTCTGGTAATCTAAGAATTAGGGAACAGACACCCTAATTGACGCGAATTCTAAAGATAGATCTATTGGGCCTAACAAACCCCATCCAAAGTACCGGATGCTTTAGTACTTCGAAATTTATATCATATCCGAAGGGTGTCCCGGAATGATGGGGATATTCTTATATATGCATCTTGTCATTGTCGGTTACCAGGTGTTCACCATATGAATGATTTTTATCTCTATGTATGGGATGTGTATTGAAATATGAAATCTTGTGGTCTATTATTATGATTTGATATATATATAGGTTAAACCTATAACTCACCAACATTTTTGTTGACGTTTTAAGCATGTTTATTCTCAGGTGATTATTAAGAGCTTCCGCTGTCGCATACTTAAATAAGGACGAGAATTGGAGTCCATGCTTGTATGATATTGTGTAAAAACTGCATTCAAGAAACTTATTTTGTTGTAACATATTTGTATTGTAAACCATTATGTAATGGTCGTGTGTAAACAGGATATTTTAGATTATCATTATTTGATAATCTACGTAAATCTTTTTAAACCTTTATTGATGAAATAAAGGTTATGGTTTGTTTTAAAATGAATGCAGTCTTTGAAAAACGTCTCATATAGAGGTCAAAACCTCGCAACGAAATCAATTAATATGGAACGTTTTTAATCAATAAGAACGGGACATTTCAGTTGGTATCCGAGCGTTGGTCTTAGAGAACCAGAAAATTTGCATTAGTGTGTCTTATCGAGTTTGTTAGGATGCATTAGTGAGTCTGGACTTCGACCGTGTTTTCTTTAAAAATGATTGCTTAACAAATTTTGTTGGAAACTATATATTTTTAACATGTGAATATTATGTGATATATTAATCTCTTAACGCGTTTGATATTATGTGATAGATGTCTACCTCTAGAACAAGTCCCATTGACTCACCTAATAATAATGAAGAGTCAAATGTAAATTGGAATGATTCGTGGACTGATTCACAAGTTCCCGAAGAGGAACCGGAAGAAGAGTCGGAACCGGAAGAAGAATCGGAACCAGAAGAAGAATCGGAACCGGATGAAGAAATAGAACCGGTGGGGGAAATAATAAAACGGTTAAGTAAAAGAAAATACTCAACCAACCGACCAAGGTTAATTATGGTCAATGGTGTTTCCGCCAAGGAAGCAAAATATTGGGAGGATTACCAATTCTCCGATGAATCGGATTCCGACGAGAATTCCGATGATGTTATAGAAATTACCCCAACTGAATTTAAAAAGGCAAAAGAAAATAATAAGGGAAAGGGCATAAAAATAGAGAAATCTAATTCCAACCCCGATGAACTTTATATGTATCGTCAACGCCCGAAGTCCTTAAGTTGTAACAATGACCCGGGAACCTCTAAACCACCAGGTTTTTCTAAACCAATGTGGACAACGACGGCTCGTATTAGGGGAACATCATATATCCCTAGAAACTTGGCAAAACGAACCAAAACCGAAGAAGAAGAAACGAGCGAGTCGGAATAAGATAGTTGTATTCGTGTGGTGTAATATATGGAATATAGTGTTCTTATGCTTTATGATATATGTAAAAATTGCTTGTATTAATAAGTATTTTTTTTATGAATCTAACTCTTGTCTATTTTACAGTTTAAAAACACAAAATGGATAGACAACCCAATATTTTAAGAGACCTACCCGGAGACATGATTGATGAAATCTTGTCTAGAGTCGGCCAGAATTCTTCGGCACAACTATTTAAGGCGAGATCAGTTTGTAAGACATTCGAAGAACGTTCCAAGAATGTCTTGGTTTATAAGAGACTTTCGTTTGAAAGATGGGGGATATCACATTGGGAAACCCATAAGTTACGATGTGTTTACTTTGACGCATATATTGCGGGGAACCCAAATGCTATTTTACGCAACGGGTTAAGAAATTATTTTGACTCAATATATCCGAATATTGGACTTCGTGATTTAGAAAAAGCGGCTAACATGCAACATAAAGAAGCATGTTATGCTTACGGATTAGTAATGTTCGCTTCTCACCAAAGTGAGAACAAGAACATCGGGCTACAACTATTAAACAAAACGTTTCCACAAGTGACGGAGTCGGTAATTGGGGTAAGAAATGAGGTTTTTAGATTGTTACGGGACTGTTGGACATTACGTAACCCTCGTCCTTTTGACGATGTTACAACACGCTGTCTTATCAACGGCCATAACGGTTATGTTCCACAAGACCAAGGATGGGAAGTAATCCTAGTAAAACCAGAATGCATGACTTGTTTCTGGACGTATGAATTACGTGTCTTTATTGTCTTTGCTGAACGACTTGTGTACTAGCTAGAATTATCTTCACAACTATCTTGTATCAAAGTTATTGTGTGCTATATTTCATGCTTTATGTAAAATAAGCGGTATTGTAAGTTTGTAAAATATTGTATAAAAGTTTGAACGCGAAATATTATTATAATCAGTTTTTCATATAGAATTGTAGTAGTTGAATTGTATATTAGCTACTAAGTATGAACTTAACGGGTAGGTACTACCCGAATTTAAACTTATAAAACGCTAATATGAAGAAAAAGCTTTTATAAATGAGTTCATATTATGCTACGAAATACTATTAACTACTCTTAATATTATGTATGATTAACTTGTTCCATTTGACTATTTTGAAGGAAATGGCACCGACTACTCGACACACCGTGAATATGAATGAAGAGGAATTCCGTACTTTTCTAGCTTCAAACATAGCCGCAGTACAGGCTGCGCTACATACCAACAATAACCTTGGATCTAGCAGTACAGGAAATCGTGTAGGATGCACCTACAAAGAATTCACTGCCTGCAAACCTTTGGAATTTGATGGAACCGAAGGACCGATCGGATTGAAACGGTGGACCGAGAAGGTCGAATCGGTGTTTGCCATAAGTAAGTGTACTGAAGAGGACAAAGTGAAGTACGCTACGCATACCTTCACAGGTTCTGCGTTAACATGGTGGAATACCTATCTAGAGCAAGTGGGACAAGACGATGCGTACGCACTACCGTGGTCAGCATTCAAGCACTTGATGAACGAGAAGTACCGTCCTAGAACCGAGGTCAATAAGCTCAAGACAGAACTTAGAGGGTTACGAACCCAAGGATTTGATATTACCACGTACGAAAGACGATTCACAGAATTGTGCCTATTGTGTCCGGGTGCATTCGAAGATGAGGAAGAGAAGATCGACGCATTTGTGAAAGGATTACCGGAAAGAATCCAAGAAGATATAAGTTCACACGAGCCCGCCTCCATACAACAGGCATGTAGAATGGCTCACAAACTAGTGAACCAGATTGAAGAAAGAATTAAAGAACAGACTGCTGAAGAGGCCAATGTGAAGCAAGTCAAAAGAAAGTGGGAGGAAAACGGTGATAAGAATCACCAATACAACAACAACAGCAATTACAACAATAATCGCAACAATTATCCCAACAATCACAACATCAATCGCAACTACAACAAACGGCCCAACAACAACAACAACAACAACAACAACAACAGCAACAGCAACTACAACAATCATCCCAATAACAATAATAACCGCAACAACAATAACAATCAGAAGCAGCTATGCCAAAGGTGTGAAAAGTATCACTCGGGGTTCTGCACCAAATTTTGCAACAAGTGTAAAAGAAATGGTCATAGCGCGGCGAAGTGTGAGGTCTACGGACCAGGGGTTAATAGAACGAAAGGAACAAATGGTGTCGGAACGAGTAATGGCGGAGCAAGTAGTGTCGGAGCAAGTTATGCCAATGTAGTTTGTTATAAATATGGAAAACCGGGCCACATTATTAGAAATTGCCCGAACCAGGAGAACACGAATGGACAAGGCCGCGGAAGAGTTTTCAATATTAATGCGGCAGAGGCACAAGAAGACCCGGAGCTTGTTACGGGTACGTTTCTTATTGACAATAAATCTGCTTACGTTTTATTTGATTCGGGTGCGGATAGAAGCTATATGAGTAGAGATTTTTGTGCTAAATTAAGTTGTCCATTGACGCCTTTGGATAGTAAATTTTTACTCGAATTAGCAAATGGTAAATTAATTTCAGCAGATAATATATGTCGGAATCGAGAAATTAAACTGGTTAGCGAAACATTTAAGATTGATTTGATACCAGTAGAGTTAGGGAGTTTTGATGTGATAATCGGTATGGACTGGTTGAAAGAAGTGAAAGCAGAGATCGTTTGTTACAAAAATGCAATTCGCATTATACGAGAAAAAGGAAAACCCTTAATGGTGTACGGAGAAAAGGGCAACACGAAGCTACATCTTATTAGTAATTTGAAGGCACAAAAACTAATAAGAAAAGGTTGCTATGCTGTTCTAGCACACGTCGAGAAAGTACAAACTGAAGAAAAGAGCATCAATGATGTTCCCATTGCAAAAGAATTTCCCGATGTATTTCCGAAAGAATTACCGGGATTACCCCCACATCGATCCGTTGAATTTCAAATAGATCTTGTACCAGGAGCTGCACCAATAGCTCGTGCTCCTTACAGACTCGCACCCAGCGAGATGAAAGAACTGCAAAGCCAATTACAAGAACTTTTAGAGCGTGGTTTCATTCGACCAAGCACATCACCGTGGGGAGCTCCTGTTTTGTTTGTCAAGAAGAAAGATGGTACATTCAGGTTGTGTATCGACTACCGAGAGTTGAACAAACTTACCATCAAGAACCGCTACCCACTACCGAGAATCGACGACTTATTTGATCAACTACAAGGCTCGTCTGTTTATTCAAAGATTGACTTACGTTCCGGGTATCATCAAATGCGGGTGAAAGAAGATGATATTCCAAAGACTGCTTTCAGAACACGTTACGGTCATTACGAGTTTATGGTCATGCCGTTTGGTTTAACTAATGCACCAGCTGTGTTCATGGACCTTATGAACCGAGTGTGTGGACCATACCTTGACAAGTTTGTCATTGTTTTCATTGATGACATACTTATTTACTCAAAGAATGACCAAGAACACGGTGAACATTTGAGAAAGGTGTTAGAAGTATTGAGGAAGGAAGAATTGTACGCTAAGTTTTCAAAGTGTGCATTTTGGTTGGAAGAAGTTCAATTCCTCGGTCACATAGTGAACAAAGAAGGTATTAAGGTGGATCCGGCAAAGATAGAAACTGTTGAAAAGTGGGAAACCCCGAAAACTCCGAAACACATACGCCAGTTTTTAGGACTAGCTGGTTACTACAGAAGGTTCATCCAAGACTTTTCCAGAATAACAAAACCCTTGACTGCATTAACGCATAAAGGGAAGAAATTTGAATGGAATGATGAACAAGAGAAAGCGTTTCAGTTATTGAAGAAAAAGCTAACTACGGCACCTATATTGTCATTGCCTGAAGGGAATGATGATTTTGTGATTTATTGTGATGCATCAAAGCAAGGTCTCGGTTGTGTATTAATGCAACGAACGAAGGTGATTGCTTATGCGTCTAGACAATTGAAGATTCACGAACAAAATTATACGACGCATGATTTGGAATTAGGCGCGGTTGTTTTTGCATTAAAGACTTGGAGGCACTACTTATATAGGGTCAAAAGTATTATATATACCGACCACAAAAGTCTTCAACACATATTTAATCAGAAACAACTGAATATGAGGCAGCGTAGGTGGATTGAATTATTGAATGATTACGATTTTGAGATTCGTTACCACCCGGGGAAGGCAAATGTGGTAGCCGATGCCTTGAGCAGGAAGGATAGAGAACCCATTCGAGTAAAATCTATGAATATAATG
Organism: Rutidosis leptorrhynchoides; assembly: GCF_046630445.1. Taxonomy (NCBI): domain Eukaryota; kingdom Viridiplantae; phylum Streptophyta; class Magnoliopsida; order Asterales; family Asteraceae; genus Rutidosis; species Rutidosis leptorrhynchoides. The sequence goes on from NC_092337.1 coordinate 248,203,966, forward strand.
ATTCATAATAACATTACTACTCAAATAAAGGAGGCGCAACAAGGAGTTTTAAAAGAGGGAAATTTAAAGGATGAAATACCCAAAGGATCGGAGAAGCATCTTAATATTCGGGAAGACGGAACCCGGTATAGGGCTGAAAGGATTTGGGTACCAAAATTTGGAGATATGAGAGAAATGGTACTTAGAGAAGCTCATAAAACCAGATACTCAATACATCCTGGAACGGGGAAGATGTACAAGGATCTCAAGAAACATTTTTGGTGGCCGGGTATGAAAGCCGATGTTGCTAAATACGTAGGAGAATGTTTGACGTGTTCTAAGGTCAAAGCTGAGCATCAGAAACCATCAGGTCTACTTCAACAACCCGAAATCCCGGAATGGAAATGGGAAAACATTACCATGGATTTCATCACTAAATTGCCAAGGACTGCAAGTGGTTTTGATACTATTTGGGTAATAGTTGATCGTCTCACCAAATCAGCACACTTCCTACCAATAAGAGAAGATGACAAGATGGAGAAGTTAGCACGACTGTATTTGAAGGAAGTCGTCTCCAGACATGGAATACCAATCTCTATTATCTCTGATAGGGATGGCAGATTTATTTCAAGATTCTGGCAGACATTACAGCAAGCATTAGGAACTCGTCTTGACATGAGTACTGCCTATCATCCACAAACTGATGGGCAGAGCGAAAGGACGATACAAACGCTTGAAGACATGCTACGAGCATGTGTTATTGATTTTGGAAACAGTTGGGATCGACATCTACCGTTAGCAGAATTTTCCTACAACAACAGCTACCATTCAAGCATTGAGATGGCGCCGTTTGAAGCACTTTATGGTAGAAAGTGCAAGTCTCCGATTTGTTGGAGTGAAGTGGGGGATAGACAGATTACGGGTCCGGAGATTATACAAGAAACTACCGAGAAGATCATCCAAATTCAACAACGGTTGAAAACTGCCCAAAGTCGACAAAAGAGCTACGCTGACATTAAAAGAAAAGATATAGAATTTGAAATTGGAGAGATGGTCATGCTTAAAGTTGCACCTTGGAAAGGCGTTGTTCGATTTGGTAAACGAGAGAAATTAAATCCAAGGTATATTGGACCATTCAAGATTATTGATCGTGTCGGACCAGTAGCTTACCGACTTGAGTTACCTCAACAACTCGCGGCTGTACATAAACACTTTCCACGTCTCGAATTTGAAGAAATGTTTTGCTAAAGAAGATCTCACTATTCCGTTAGATGAAATCCAAATCAACGAAAAACTTCAATTCATCGAAGAACCCGTCGAAATAATGGATCGTGAGGTTAAAAGACTTAAGCAAAACAAGATACCAATTGTTAAGGTTCGATGGAATGCTCGTAGAGGACCCGAGTTCACCTGGGAGCGTGAAGATCAGATGAAGAAGAAATACCCGCATCTCTTTCCAGAAGATTCGTCAACACCTTCAACAGCTTAAAATTTCGGGACGAAATTTATTTAACGGGTAGGTACTGTAGTGACCCGAACTTTTCCATGTTTATATATATTAATTGAGATTGATATTTACATGATTAAATGTTTCCAACATATTAAGCAATCAAACTTGTTAAGACTTGATTAATTGAAATAGGTTTCATATAGACAATTGACTACCCAAGTTGACCGGTGATTCACGAACGTTAAAACTTGTAAAAACTATATGATGACATATATATGGTTATATATATAGTTAACATGATATTATGATAAGTAAACATATCATTAAGTATATTAACAATGAACTACATATGTAAAAACAAGACTACTAACTTAATGATTTTGAAACGAGACATATATGTAACGATTATCGTTGTAACGACATTTAATGTATATATATCATATTAAGAGATATTTGTACATCATAATATCATGATAATATAATAATTTAAAATCTCTTTTGATATTATAAACATTGGGTTAACAACATTTAACAAGATCGTTAACCTAAAGGTTTCAAAACAACATTTACATGTAACGACTAACGATGACTTAACGACTCAGTTAAAATGTATATACATGTAGTGTTTTAATATGTATTCATACACTTTTGAAAGACTTCAAGACACTTATCAAAATACTTCTACTTAACAAAAATGCTTACAATTACATCCTCGTTCAGTTTCATCAACAATTCTACTCGTATGCACCCGTATTCGTACTCGTACAATACACAGCTTTTAGATGTATGTACTATTGGTATATACACTCCAATGATCAGCTCTTAGCAGCTCATGTGAGTCACCTAACACATGTGGGAACCATCATTTGGCAACTAGCATGAAATATCTCATAAAATTACAAAAATATGAGTAATCATTCATGACTTATTTACATGAAAACAAAATTACATATCCTTTATATCTAATCCATACACCAACGACCAAAAACACCTACAAACACTTTCATTCTTCAATTTTCTTCATCTAATTGATCTCTCTCAAGTTCTATCTTCAAGTTCTAAGTGTTCTTCATAAATTCCAAAAGTTCTAGTTTCATAAAATCAAGAATACTTTCAAGTTTGCTAGCTCACTTCCAATCTTGTAAGGTGATCATCCAACCTCAAGAAATCTTTGTTTCTTAAAGTAGGTTATCATTCTAATACAAGGTAATAATCATATTCAAACTTTGGTTCAATTTCTATAACTATAACAATCTTATTTCAAGTGATGATCTTACTTGAACTTGTTTTCGTGTCATGATTCTGCTTCAAGAACTTCGAGCCATCCAAGGATCCATTGAAGCTAGATCCATTTTTCTATTTTCCAGTAGGTTTATCCAAGGAACTTAAGGTAGTAATGATGTTCATAACATCATTCGATTCATATATATAAAGCTATCTTATTCGAAGGTTTAAACTTGTAATCACTAGAACATAGTTTAGTTAATTCTAAACTTGTTCGCAAACAAAAGTTAATCCTTCTAACTTGACTTTTAAAATCAACTAAACACATGTTCTATATCTATATGATATGCTAACTTAATGATTTAAAACCTGGAAACACGAAAAATACCGTAAAACCGGATTTACGCCGTCGTAGTAACACCGCGGGCTGTTTTGGGTTAGTTAATTAAAAACTATGATAAACTTTGATTTAAAAGTTGTTATTCTGAGAAAATGATTTTTATTATGAACATGAAACTATATCCAAAATTATGGTTAAACTCAAAGTGGAAGTATGTTTTCTAAAATGGTCATCTAGACGTCGTTCTTTCGACTGAAATAACTACCTTTACAAAAACGACTTGTAACTTATTTTTCCGACTATAAACCTATACTTTTCCTGTTTAGATTCATAAAATAGATTTCAATATGAAACCATAGCAATTTGATTCACTCAAAACGGATTTAAAATGAAGAAGTTATGGGTAAAACAAGATTGGATAATTTTTCTCATTTTAGCTACGTGAAAATTGGTAACAAATCTATTCCAACCATAACTTAATCAACTTGTATTGTATATTATGTAATCTTGAGATACCATAGACACGTATACAATGTTTCGACCTATCATGTCGACACATCTATATATATTTCGGAACAACCATAGACACTCTATATGTGAATGTTGGAGTTAGCTATACAGGGTTGAGGTTGATTCCAAAATATATATAGTTTGAGTTGTGATCAATACTGAGATACGTATACACTGGGTCGTGGATTGATTCAAGATAATATTTATCAATTTATTTCTGTACATCTAACTGTGGACAACTAGTTGTAGGTTACTAACGAGGACAGCTGACTTAATAAACTTAAAACATCAAAATATATTAAAAGTGTTGTAAATATATTTTGAACATACTTTGATATATATATATATGTATATATTGTTATAGGTTCGTGAATCAACCAGTGGCCAAGTCTTACTTCCCGACGAAGTAAAAATCTGTGAAAGTGAGTTATAGTCCCACTTTTAAAATCTAATATTTTTGGGATGAGAATACATGCAGGTTTTATAAATGATTTACAAAATAGACACAAGTACGTGAAACTACATTCTATGGTTGAATTATCGAAATCGAATATGCCCCTTTTTATTAAGTCTGGTAATCTAAGAATTAGGGAACAGACACCCTAATTGACGCGAATTCTAAAGATAGATCTATTGGGCCTAACAAACCCCATCCAAAGTACCGGATGCTTTAGTACTTCGAAATTTATATCATATCCGAAGGGTGTCCCGGAATGATGGGGATATTCTTATATATGCATCTTGTCATTGTCGGTTACCAGGTGTTCACCATATGAATGATTTTTATCTCTATGTATGGGATGTGTATTGAAATATGAAATCTTGTGGTCTATTATTATGATTTGATATATATATAGGTTAAACCTATAACTCACCAACATTTTTGTTGACGTTTTAAGCATGTTTATTCTCAGGTGATTATTAAGAGCTTCCGCTGTCGCATACTTAAATAAGGACGAGAATTGGAGTCCATGCTTGTATGATATTGTGTAAAAACTGCATTCAAGAAACTTATTTTGTTGTAACATATTTGTATTGTAAACCATTATGTAATGGTCGTGTGTAAACAGGATATTTTAGATTATCATTATTTGATAATCTACGTAAATCTTTTTAAACCTTTATTGATGAAATAAAGGTTATGGTTTGTTTTAAAATGAATGCAGTCTTTGAAAAACGTCTCATATAGAGGTCAAAACCTCGCAACGAAATCAATTAATATGGAACGTTTTTAATCAATAAGAACGGGACATTTCAAATATGCCCTTTTGCTTGGTAACCTAAGAATTAGTAAACCGATCTACTAGTTGACGCGAATCCTAAAGATAGATCTATTGAGCCTAATGAATCCCATCCAAAGTACCGGATGCTTTAGTACTTCGAATTCGTTTTTATCATGTCCGAAGGATTTCCCAGAATGATAGGGGATAATCTTATATGCATCTTGTTAATGTCGGTTACCAGGTGTTCACCATATGAATGAATTTTATCTCTATGTATGGGATGTATTGAAATATGAAATCTTGTGGTCTATTATTATGATTTGATAATATATAGGTTAAACCTATAACTCACCAACATTTTTTGTTGACGTTTTAAGCATGTTTATTCTCAGGTGATTATTAAGAGCTTCCGCTGTTGCATACTAAAATAAGGACAAGATTTGGAGTCCATGCTTGTATGATATTATATAAAAACTGCATTCAAGAAACTTATTTTTGATGTAATATGTTCTTATTGTAAACCATTATGTAATGGTCGTGTGTAAACGGTATATTTTAGATTATCATTATTTTGATAATATACGTAATGCTTTTTAAACCTTTATCGATAAAATAAAGGTTATGGTTGTTTTAAAAATGAATGCAGTCTTTGAAAAACGTCTCATATAGAGGTCAAAACCTCGCGACGAAATCAATTAATATGGAACGTTTATAATCAATATGAACGGGTCTCTTTAAGGAAGTAGATCACTAAGCTAGCCTATGCTTCTACTAATTGAAGTTACAAGACTCATACAATTAGTAATAATGATCCTAAGACAATTCTAGGACATACATCATACTGAAAAACTCACAAGATAAACAATTTTGATTAGTAAGTTTACAACAATCAAATTCTATATCTATAAGATCATAGAATCTTCTCTTGCTTGATCACATTTGAGTAGTAATTAAAGCTCTTGTTGAAACGCCCCGTCCTAATCCATCCGGACGAAGTCTAAATCGATTATAAACGATTCACAATAGTTGATTTCGTCGCGAGGTACTTGACCTCTAAATGATACATTTTACAAACGTTGCATTCGTTTTTAAAATACAAACTTTCATTTACATCGAAAGTTGACAAGCATGCATACTATTTCATAATATCCAAACTATAAATGGCCTAATCTGTCATTTACTTAAAAATAATCTCTAATGAACTTCAACGACTCGAATGCAACGTCTTTGAAATATGTCATGAATGACTCCAAGTAATATCCTTAAAATGAGCTAATGCACAGCGGAAGATTTCTTTCAAACCTGAGAATAAACATGCTTTAAAGTGTCAACCAAAAGGTTGGTGAGTTCATTAGTTTATAGTAATCATTTCATTTTCATTATTTTAATAGACCACAAGATTTTAAATATTATAAAACGTGCAGAAGTACCATTCCAACTGCACACAAAATATCTTTCATATGAAGAACACCTGGTGAGGATTCAAAATATAATAGTAACTATCTGTGCTGGTCTTTCACCCCACGGCTGAATACATGTACCTTCAAAATATAGAACCTCTGTACCGGTCTTTACACCCCACGGCTGAACACATGTTTATAAAATATAGGACAACCGGTGCCAAAATGTCATAAATAATAAACCATCTATCCGGCTCGGGAGCTCATATGCTCTAACGGAAACCGGGTGCTAATGCGTGTCATAATAATCAACCCCAATCCCAGATAATTCTTTCATAGAATACAGTTAAGGTACTTGTGTCTATTGCATCAAACATTTATAAATGCGCATGTATTCTCAGTCCCAAAAATGTAAAGAGTAAAAAGGGAATCAAATGAAACTCACCTATTGTATTTTGTAGTAAAAATACATATGACGACATTTAACAAATGTAGGGTTGGCCTTGGATTCACGAACCTATATCATTTATATGTATATTAACACATATAATGATAATCGAACAAAATTAGGTATTATTATTAATCGTTATTTTAGTAACTTGTATGTTTCATTAATAACTAAATTAACTATATTTTTTTATATACATTAAATAGATAATTAATATTTATTACAAACATAATAATATAATTATGTTTTATGTAAATAATATATTTTTTATAAAAATCTTTATTGGATATATTAATAATACTAATAATAATAATGATAATAATATTAGTGTTAGAAATAATAAAAATGATAATAAATATAATAATGATAAAAATATTGATAATTCTAATAATAATAATAATGATAGTTCTAATAATAAATGTGATAATTTTTATAAAAAAAATTTAGTTTCAATAATAATACTACTTATATTAAAAATATTAATAATAATAATGATAATAATAATAATCATGTTAGTAATTATAATCATAAAAATGATAAATGATAATCTTATAATAATATTCGTATTAATAATAAGTATTCTAAACTAACAATAATAATAATAATAATAATAATAATAATAATAATAATAATAATAATAATAATAATAATAATAATAATAATAATAATAATAATAATAATAATAATAATAATAATAATTAAGAATAATAAATTAGTTTACAACCTTTGAAGAAAGCAAGTTCCAAAAAGAATACGCCACAGCAGGGGCTCGAACCCTAGACCTCTCACTCACACGCTTAACACTCCAAACCACTAATCTGCTGGTTCCATTCTTGTTATAATTCAATCGCTTAATTATTTAACATGTAAGTATTTTGTTTCATCATCTTCCTCCCATTATTACCATAATCAACATCTATATCATATCATCACGATAATTATTTATCATCATCATCACCATCAACAACAATTAAATGATGTGTGTGCTTGTTTGTCGAGTAGGAACCAGAGATAGAAACGATGTGTTTGCAAAGTAGTGGCCCAATTTGTCTCGCAAGCCCAAGTAGCAAAGTAATGGCCCAAGTAGTAAATTGCCGAGTCCAAATAAGAAATTGATCCATAAGCCCACTTAATCAAAAGGGATTTGATAACAATAATAAGAACAATATCGTTTAAGTTTTTACTTTATATTCGTCTTCTGTTACGTCCGTTTTATTGAGTCTGTAAACATCGACTTTGAAGACAATGGAAGAAATATAGCAGCAACCCATGGTTTTGATCAGAAAAAAGAAAAGTAGATCATAACGTGAATGATAACCTCACAAGTGTGTTTCATGTTTTCGAGCATTCGAACGGTAATACATCAATAGCAACAGAAAAAGTGGTTCGAATGGCTGTACCATCATGGTGGATTTTCGTGATAGCTTTGGTGATGGTTGTTGTTGTAGTCGAATTGCAACCAGGTTTCGAAACAAAAAGATGATCAACAGTAATCATCTTCTTAGTGACCATCATCTTCATTCGTTTTTGTTATCAATTATCATTAACTTCAACATCGATATTCACTTCTCATCTCCATCGTTGTTTCATCATAATCGAATGCAGGTATAGTCCAAACAATATATATATAGTGGTTAGAATTAGAGATATGTGATAGGTTGCTACTCCTACAGTTCGTTAAACCCATTGGTAAGGTTAGAGGAGTTGAAAGTCTTAAAACTTTATTAACAAAGAGATAAAGTATTTAGCAAAAATGACCAAGGTAACCCCATGATACTTGATCTTCTCACACGTCTCAATTTCTACAGACTTTAATGGACCCATCTTACCTTTATTATTCCACTAGGTATAAAATAATAGAACATAATCATAATTTGGTCTCTATATCATAAATATATACTTGAATATCTTCGATACTTGGTACCTTTATTCAGTGTAATTGTTGTATGCCACATCATACCAAAAATCGAGTGTAACCTTTAAGGCTATTATCCAGCTACATCAGGAGCTACGTAGCAGCAACAATACAGTGGGTGTCGGTGGGTTTCGAATGTAATAGAAACAGAAACAAAGGTGATAGTAGCAAACAAAGGGGTGTTGAGGTTGTTTGTGGTGGTTGGTTGTTGAAACGCTCTTAGTTACACGATGGTGAGATTAATCATGGTTGTTCTTGGTGTGCTCGATGGTGTTCATGGGTGGTCATCGACTGTGGTGGTGTTTGTAATCGAACATAAAGTAGAAGAAACCAAGTGCAGTAGTATAGTGGTGGTTGTTTGGGTTACACGATGGAGTGTGGTGAGGTTCATTGTGGAATTTGAACAATATTATGCAGGGAACAAAATCGTAAACAAGAGCTTCGATCAATCACAGTGGTGACATATGACAGCATAAGTAGTTTGGCTTGAGAAAAATATAAGAAGGGAATAGAAATAATGAAGTGGGTTTAGTGAAGGTTACCTCTATTGCGTATATTTAGGTATATTACATATGGTGACATTGAATGATTAATGTAATAATAAGGATTGATTGAAGTTGTTGTAGTGATGATTTGAGGTTGACAGGAATCACGAGTAGGCTAAGAAAAAGAATAAGGCAGATAGGGAAAGGGAACTGAATTTGGCTATATCTGGGTTGAATTTCGATTCTTATAATAAAGCTATGGACAAGAAACAATTTCTTATACAATTTGATAGATACTAGCAACTGAATCTAGTTCCTTTTCCTGATTTTCCTTTTATAATAAATTAATAATATTCATTTTATTAATAATACAAAATGATAATACCAAATATTATTATCAATAATAACACAATAATAATACAAGTAATAATACTTATCCTAATACTAATATTAATAATATTAATTTTACTACAACAACTATTTTTTTATCTTTCAATTTAATATATTAATATTAAGTGTTATAATATTTTATAATTATATCATATATTTTATATTTTGGTACATATAGAATATTTATTATTTATATCTTTCAATATATTACAATATCCATAAAGTCAATAATCATATATAGAATTCACGTATATATATATATATATATATATATATATATATATATATATATATATATACACACACACATATACATATATACATATATATACACATATACATATATACATATATATATATATATATATATATATATATAATTATCTTTTTAAATATCAAGTTTTAAATTATATTTAGTTATCTGTCATAATACTAAATCACATAATACTTTAATTGATAATGTATAATTATTTACATATATACTTATTTATATATACATCTTTATTCACAACAATTGTTCGTGAATCGTCGGGAATGGTCAAAGGATAAATGCATTCATGTAATCCGTTCCAAAGTTTTCGAGACTCAACATTACAGATTTTGCTTATCGTGTCGGAAACATATAAAGATTAAAGTTTAAATTTGATTGGAAATTTCCGGGTCATCACACTTGTGATCTCTGGAAATAAACCTTTTAAATATGCAAGAGGGTCAGCTTCAAATGCTCTCAAATGCTTGCTATTTATAGTGGAATTCAAAAATTAGCCGTTGTCACACGATCACAGGCACGGTCGACCGTGGTTCGACCGCGTGTACCCCAGTCCAAAATATGTATCAGTTGTATAGCCGTTTGACTGAGATTTGAACACCACATTTTGGAATTTTTACTTCATCTAGCACCTGCAAAAGAAACCCAATATCCAATACAAGTACTATATGCATTAAGTGTATGAGATTTGGTCTTATTGTGTGAAAATGACATAACACTCTAAATGTGGTAAACCCAACATTTTTGGAGAAGTGTTTTGATTATCATTTTGGGTAATCTCAGTTTGGTCCAGACTTAGTTAGATCCATTAATGCATTTGGTTCAATCCTAAAGACTAGTCAACATGTCATTAACTTCCTAGTTTCAATTAATCACAAATCATATTCATTCAAGATTAAATAAAGATTAATTGAAAGATGTCTTTTCTAAGTTAAGCATTAAGTGTGTAAAGACATCAATGTTAAGTCATTCTTGGACATTTTACACAATTAGTCAAGACCAAGTAGATCATTGACCATTATTGTTTTTGAACCATTTTACACTTAATTTATTGAAGTAAACTAGTTATTTGAATCCTAGTGTTCTAACTAATAACACATAGCAAGTTTAAAGAGCATGTTATAAAGTTGGCAAATTAATTAGTATTAAACATATTAGCAAGTAGCAAGTAATACTCACACATAGCAAGAGATAGTTATTCTAAAATCAATCATATGGATATTTGCACAATACTATGGTTTAAGCTTTAGCAAGCTTACTTGCAATATAACATATTGCATGATTAATGTGTAACCACACATTAATGTCCAACACATGCACAAGGGAAGAGCAATCTCTAGTTGAGACTTGGTGACCATCCTAAATCTATCTAAGTGTATTTTATGATTACAAGTATTTACTAGTTACACTTAAAAATATTGTTCTTCATTTAGCCATAATTTGTCACTAAGTAATCTTTAATTATAATTAGTGTTCTAATGACATTAGCTTATGTGTGTTGGTACTTGGTGATCATCTTAAGAATGTCTAGACAAGTTTTAAGATCATAAGTTATTAATTAACACTTGTGTGTTGTGCCTAATCATGGTTAAATTGTCATTAAGATGTAATTAAGCTTAATTAACCAAGATTAGTGTTTTTATGACCAAAACTCATTCTAAGCGTGTTGAGAAAGGTTTCATGAATTATAGATGTCGGGAAGTGGTCAAACTAAATTTGATCAAAAACGGTGACAAAGAAATCTGCGGTCGCACTGCGGTTGACCGTGGTGGCGACCGTGCAACTTGTTTTCACAAAACTGTGTTGCAGATTTAGTCTGGGCTTCTACGGTCAAGTATAAGGTCGATCGTGGTTAGACCGTGTAACTTTATGATGTTTATTTTCATTTTAAGTTTTGTTTGATTTGGTTATTTGCAAGATCAAGTATGGACTAGTGAACTTGGGTGTTTTATGTTAAGATGTCGATCATCACTTGTGCATATGTATGTGTCATCATCAAAACATATTCTTAGGGGGAGAATTTTGGTTGAATGTTGGTTAATAGACTAACCGACTAAGTTAAGTATGATGCTTAACCAAAAAATATGTTTTGATGATGACACATACATATGCACAAGTGATCGACATCTTAACATAAAACAAGCAAGTTCACTAATCCACACTTGATTTTGCAAATGACCAAATCAAACAAAACTTAGAATGAAAATAAACATCATAAAGTTACACGGTCTAACCACGGTCAACCGTATACTTGATCGTAGAAGCCCAGACTGAAACTGCAACGCAGTTTTGTGAAAACAAGTTGCACGGTCGCTACCACAGTCAACCGCAGTGCAACCGCGGATTTCTCTGTCACCATTGTTGATAAAATTAGTTTGACCACTTCCTGACATCTATAATTCATGAAATTTTTCTCAACATGCTTAGAATAGATGCATCCTCAATACTCAAATGAGTTTTGGTCATAAAAACACTAATCTTGGTTAATTACGCTTAATTACATCTTAATGACAATTTAACCATGATTAGGCACAACACACAAGTGTTAATCAATAACTTATGATCTTAAAACTTGTCTATACATTCTTAGGATGATCACCAAGTACCAACACACATAAGCTAAGGTCACTAGAACACTAATTACAATTGAAGATTACTTAGTGACAAATTAAGGCTAAATGAATAACAATATTTTTAAGTGTAAATAGTAAATACTTGTAATCCTAAAATACACTTAGATAGATTTAGGATGGTCTTCAAGTCCCAACTAGAGATTGCTCTTCCCTTGTACATGTGTTGGACATTAATGTGTGGTTACACATTAATCAGGCAATATGTTATATTGCAAGTAAGCTTGCTAAAGCTTGAACCATAGTGTTGTGCAAATATTCATATGATTGATTTTAGAATAACTATCTCTTGCTATGTGTAAGTATTACTTGCTACTTGCTAATATGTTTAATACTCATTAATTTTCCAACTTGATAACATGCTCTTTAAACTTGCTATTACTAGGATTCATATAACTAGTTTACTTCAATAAATTAAGTGTAAAATGGTTCAAAAACATTAATGGTCAATGATCTATTTGGTCTTGTCTAATTATGTAACATGTCCAAGAATGACTTAACATTGATGTCTTTACACACTTAATGTTTAACTTAGAAAAGACATCTTTCAATTAATCTTTATTTAATCTTGAAATAAATATGATTTGTGATTAATTGAAACTAGGAAGTTAATGACATGTTGATTAGTCTTTAGGATTGAACCAAATGCATTAATGAATCTAACTAAGTCTTGACCAAACTGAGATTACCCAAATTGACAATCAAAACACTTCTCCAAGAAAGTTGGGTTTACTACATTAAGAGTGTTATGCCATTGTCACACATTAAAACCAAATCTCACACACTTAATGCATATAGTACTTTTATAGGATATTGGGTTTCTTTTACAGGTGTTAGATGCAGTAAAGATTCCAAAATGTGGTGTTCAAATCTGAGTCAAATGGCTATACAACGGATACATATTTTGGACTGGGGTACATGCAGTCGAACCACAGTCGACCGTGCCTGTGACCGTGTGACAACGGCTAGTTTTTGAATTCCACTATAAATAGAAACCATTGGAGAGCATTTGAAGCTGACCCTCTTGCATATTTAAAAGGCTTATTTCCAGAGATCACAAGGGATTTAATTACTACTCAAATGTAATCAAACAAGAGAAGATTCTATGATCTTATAGATATAGAATTTGGTTGTTGTAAACTAACTAATCAAAATTGTTTATCTTGTGAGTTTACTTAGTATGATGTATGTCCTAGAATTGTCTTAGGATCATCATTACTAATTGTATGAGTCTTGTAACTTCAATTAGTAGAAGCATAGGCTAGCTTAGTGATCTACTTCCTTAAAGGGACTTAGGAAGTTGATTAATCTTATTTGGAGATTAATACTTGTCTAAGTTGAAGACAAGTTGAGCTAGGTTGGAGTTGGACTTTCAAAGGGATAGAAAGATTAGGTTTGTTGTCTAGCAAAGAAGTTGAAGACTTGTAAATCGGATCTCCACCGGGTTTGGAGAAAAGTGCTTAGTGAAGCAAGAAATCCCGATTAGTGCAATCGGGGAGTGGATTAAGGTGTATTAGTTAACATCCACCGGAACCACTATAATTCCTTGTGTCTATGTTCTTTACATACTTTACTTATCATTTTGAATATAAACACCACACACATCAAGTTTGAGTTGAATTGGTTGATCATAGTTAATCACATTTGGTGATCAATCGAAAAAATGTTAAAAACGTATTAAGTAACTATTCACCCCCCTCTAGTTACTTACAATTGGTATCAGAGTGGTTGCTCAAATCATTGCTATATAAACATTTTTCGAAGTGTCAAAATTCGTTTTGTGCAACAAAAAAAACTTGAGTCAACGATTCTCGGATCAACTCAAACTATGGGATACTTAGAAGAATTGGTGAAAGAAGCACCAATCTTTAATAAAGAAGATATTGATATGTGAAAATTAAGATTTGAAGTTTATCTCAAATCTAAAGATTACTACTTGTGGAGGATAATCAAAGTAGGAGACTTTATTTCACAAGCTAGTTCAAGACTATGGAAGTCAACACTTCAAAACAATGAAGTTTTGAAACAATTTGATGCTACTTCACTACTTCATAAAGTTCTTTCTAATGAAGAAATAATGAAGATAATTTCATGTGAAAATGCAAAGGAGTGTTAGGATTCACTATGCTCTCAAGAAAAAGAAGAAAACTCTAGGAGTTTAAAGGGTAAAAGGGTGAGAGAGAAATTGAAGAAGCTTGGGAATCTTGATAGAGATTGGGAAGATGCTCAAGAAAAGGGTTTGGATGAAGATGAAGAGTTTTACCTCATGGGTTATTGGAATCATTTCAATAAAGATGGTCAAAGTGAAGAAGAGGTTGAATCTCCATACAAAGAAGATGATGTCTCAATTATGGATTATAATGAGGTACATGTATTCTATCCATATAATTATGAAGAATTGCTAGATGAGTACAAAAATATTAAATTTGTATATGATAGTAGTTGTGACAAAGTAAAACTTTTAGAAAAAGAATTCCATAAAGTTAAGCAACTTAACAACGTTCTAATTGATGAAAACAACTCTTTGAAAAGAAGGCTTGAAAAAAATGACTATTTATGATTCATCAAAAGATAAACTTGAAATGAATTTGTGTCACGACTCTAGCAAATACAAATCATGTAATCAAAGTCCATTGTCTATTATTAGGAGAATTGAAAACATGAGAAAAATGGGCCAAACTAGCAATTCAATGAAAGGAATAAGTCAAGGATTGGGTAACCTTAAGATCAATCAAAACCAATGATCAAAATTCTTATTAGAATAACCTTTTCAAAAGACTTTGAAATAATAAAATGTTTTTCATACAAATGCAAAATTGTTTTTGAAAATGATTTCAAAAGGAATGTTGAAGGAAGTCTACTTGTATTAGGATTGTATGTTTAAATGAATTGCATGCTAAATACAAGTTAATGTGTTTTGTGTATACTATATGTGTAATTCAATATATATATATATATATATATATATATATATATATATATATATATATATATATATATATATATATATATATATATATATATATATATATATATATATATATATATATATATATATATATATATATATATATATATATATATATTATAGTACATTACGTGTCATTGATGATGAAACATCGGGAGATGTGATCATTCAATTTAGGAAAAGAAAACTTGTCCCTAAGTATTCTATAGAACCTAAGAATTGTCAAAACGCGCTCAAAAGAAGAAGAAGTGAAGAAACTCTTCATCAGGAGATTCACGGCTGAAACACGGCTGACCGCACACTCAATCGTAGTTACCTGTTCCAATTGTCTAGAAGTTTTTCCTCCACGGCCAATACCACGGTCAACCGTGAAATGTCCCGTTCATATTGATTATAAATGTTCCATATTAATTGATTTCGTCGCGAGGTTTTGACCTCTATATGAGACGCTTTTCAAAGACTGCATTCATTTTTAAAACAACCATAACCTTTATTTTATTGATAAAGGTTTAAAAGCATTACGTAGATTATCAAATAATGATAATCTAAAATATACCGTTTACACACGACCATTACATAATGGTTTACAATAAGAATATATTACATCAAAAATAAGTTTCTTGAATGCAGTTTTTACATAATATCATACAAGCATGGACTCCAAATCTTGTCCTTATTTTAGTATACAACAGCGGAAGCTCTTAATAATCACCTGAGAATAAACATGCTTAAAACATCAACAAATATGTTGGTGAGTTATAGGTTTAACCTATATATTATCAAATCAAAATAATAGACCACAAGATTTCATATTTCAATATACATCCCATACATAGAGATAAAAATTATTCATATGGTGAACACCTGGTAACCGACATTAACAAGATGCATATATAAGAATATCCCCATCATTCCGGGACACCCTTCGGATATGATATAAATTTCGAAGTACTAAAGCATCCGGTACTTTGGATGGGTTTGTTAGGCCCAATAGATCTATCTTTAGGATTCGCGTCAATTAGGGTGTTTGTTCCCTAATTCTTAGATTACCAGACTTAATAAAAAGGGGCATTTTCGATTTCGATAATTCAACCATAGAATGTAGTTTCACGTACTTGTGTCTATTTTGTAAATCATTTATAAAACCTGCATGTATTCTCACCCCAAAAATATTAGATTTTAAAAGTGGGACTATAACTCACTTTCACAGATTTTTACTTCGTCGGGAAGACAGATTTGGCCGCTGGTCGATTCACGAACCTATAAAAAATATCTACATATATATCAAAGTATGTTAAAAATATATTTACAACATTTTTAATACGTTTTACTATTTTAAGTTTATTAAGTCAGCTGTCCTTGTTAGTAACCTACAACTAGTTGTCCATAATTAGATGTACAGAAATAAATTGATATATATTATCTTGAATCAATCCACGACCCAGTGTATACACGTCTCAGGCTAGAACACAACTCAAACTATATATATTTTTGGAATCAACCTCAACCCTGTATAGCTTACTCTAACATTACTGCATATAGAGTGTCTATGGTTGTTCCAAATAATATATATACATGGGTCGATATGATATGTCAAAACATTTGCATACGTGTCTATGGTATCCCAAGATTGCATAATATATTATAATACATGTATAATACAATATAAGTTAGCTAGGATATGATTACTATAGATTTGTTACCAATTTTCACGTAGTTACAACAAGCAAAAATAACCAATCTTGTTTTACCCATAACTTCTTCATTTTAAATCCGTTTTGAGTTAATCAAATTGCTATGGTTTCATATTGAACTTAACTTTATGAATCTATAAAGAAAAAGTATAAGTTTATAGTCGGAATTACAGGTTAAAAGTCATTTTTGTAAAGGTAGTCATTTCAGTCGAAAGAACGACGTCTAGATGACCATTTTGGAAAACATACTTCCACTTTGAGTTTAACCATGATTTTTGGATATAGTTTCATGTTCATAAGAAAAATCATTTTCCCAGAAGAACAACTTTTAAATCAAAGTTTATCATAATTTTTAATTATCCAAACCAAAACAGCCCCCGGTTTTACTACGACGGCGTATATCCGATTTTATGATGTTCATCGTGTTTCCAGGTTTTAAATCATTAAGTTAGCATATCATATAGATATATAACATGTATTTAGTTGATTTTAAAAGTCAAGTTAGGAGGATTAACTTTTGTTTGCGAACAAGTTTAGAATTAACTAAACTATGTTCTAGTGATTACAAGTTTAAACCTTCGAATAAGATAGCTTTATATGTATGAATCGAATGATGTTATGAACATCATTACTACCTAAAGTATTCTGGATAAAACAACTGGAAATGAGAAAAATAGATCTAGCTTCAAAGGATCCTTGGATGGCTTGAAAGTTCTTGAAACAGAATCATGACACGAAAACAGTTTAAGTAAGATTTTCACTCGAAATATGATTGTTATAGTTGTAAAAATTGAATCAAAGTTTGAATATGAATATTACCTTGAATTAGAAAGATAACCTACTATAAATAACAAAGGTTCCTTGATCTTAGATGATTACTTGGAATGGATTAGAAAGCTTGGAAGTAGATTTGCAAACTTGGAAGTATTCTTGATTTTTATGAAACTATACTTATAGAATTTATGAAGAACACTTAGAACTTGAAGATAGAACTTGAGAGAGATCACTTAGATGAAGAAAATTGAAGAATGAAAGTGTTTGTAGGTGTTTTTGGTCGTTGGTATATGGATTAGATATAAAGGATGTGTAATTTTGTTTTCATGTAAATAAGTCATGAATGATTACTCATATTTTTGTAATTTTATGAGATATTTCATGCTAGTTGCCAAATGATGGTTCCCACATGTGTTAGGTGACTCACATGGGCTACTAAGAGCTGATCATTGGAGTGTATATACCAATAGTACATACATCTAAAAGCTGTGTATTGTACGAGTACGAATACGGGTGCATACGAGTAGAATTGTTGATGAAACTGAACGAGGATGTAATTGTAAGCATTTTTGTTAAGTAGAAGTATTTTGATATGTGTCTTGAAGTCTTTCAAAAGTATAAGAATACATATCAAAACAAAACATGTATATATATTCTAATGGAGTCGTTAAGTCTTCGTTAGTCGTTACATGTAAGTGTTGTTTTGAAACCTTTAAGTTAACGATCTCAATTAATGTTGTTAACCCAATGTTTATTATATCAAATGATATGTTAAATTATTATATTATCATGATATTATGATGTATGAATATCTCTTAATATGATATATACATTAAAATATCGTTACAACGATAATTGTTACATATAAGTCTCGTTTCGTAATTCTTGGGTTAGTAGTCTTGTTTTTACATATGTAGTTCATTGTTAACACACTTAATGATATATTTAAATATCATTTTATCATGTTAAATATAGGGTATCAATATCTTAATATGATACATATGTATTTAGTAGACGTTATCATAACGATAATCGTTATATATATCATTTCGAGTTTCTTAACTTAGTAATCTCATTTCTTATGTATATCACACATTGTTAATATACTTAGTGTGATACTTACTCATCATAATCTTATGTCAACCATATATATATATGTCTATATATATACCACAACTTGTAGTTTTTACAATTTTGTAACGTTCGTGAATCGCCGGTCAACATGGGTGATCAATTGTCTATATGAAACTTATTTCATTTAATCAAGTCTTAACAAGTTTGATTGCTTAACACGTTGGAAATATTTAGTCATGTAAATATCAATCTCAATTAATATATATAAACATGGAAAAGTTCGGGTCACTACAAATCGTACTTCGACTGTGCGTGGCCTGACATTGTTTTAAATTGAATAAAGCCCTCACTTTTAATTTCATTCAAACCCAATTCAAACAAATACTCTCTGCGCGGCTGAGGAGATCAACCACACATCGAAGAACACACATTCCTTCCATCTTAATTCCTACGTTCGGTATGATTAGTCCTTGATTTCCTAGCATTCAATTGTGTTTGTATGATAAAATCTTCATTAATCATGTGAAGAAACCCTAACTAGAATGTCCCTAAACCCAAATTGATGCAAACAATCAAAATTGTTCTTGAGAACAACTTAGAAACGATTGTAGTGATATCTATCTATGCATTGATTTAACTTTGGACAATTCTAGGGTTCATTATACATCTAGGTTCCTCTTTTAAGTTAAGTGAGGAACTCACCTGAGGGAAAGGGACTACGACCTTCAACTGCTAGATTTTCATAGAATCATTGTTCATATGATATAAACTACATTGTTACAAATTGAGTGTGATAATGTTAGATGTCAAAACATGTGTTAATCTTAAGAATCTAGAACACATATGAACTTTGTGAAAATCATAATCTAGTTGCAAACTCATTAACACTAATGAATAGTAAACATGTGAAGAACACTAACATCCAAGTATTAATGATAATTAAAGTTTGCAACTCATTGCCTGCAATTGAATCATACACACACTTTGAATTAATTTAAAGTGAAATCTTGCATGAAATGGCAAAAAGAAAAAGTAAGAATGTTGTAGCAAAAAGAAAAGACTCATACGATCCACCATCGGATCCTGAAGAAAGAATTGCTTACAATATTGAATTTCTTTCAGGCAAAAAAATTGCTGAAGGAAGAAGAGTTGCTCACACTCAAATGCCTGAACTCGTAAGGCAATTTGAGAAACTCAAATGGAAATCCTTTCTTACTCTAAACGTTCCTATTTATCCATCACTCATTCGAGAATTCTAAACAAACTTCAACTTTGTGAATGATGAGGTATTCTTCAATCTTATGGGTATTAATTACTGTTATCCACTCAAGGATTTCGTGATTATGTTGGATGTTCCCACCGATTGCGAAAAGTTCTACAATAGGCAACATGATCTATCAAATCTTCCTGACTTCATTTCAGACAAAATTCCTCTGATTGATACACTATGCAAGGATGATGCTCCTCGAGCTGAAATTAAGAAATCTGGTGTACAAGGAAAACGTCTCCATTATGAGTATGACATCTAGAACAAAATAATTATTCACAATATCTACTGCAAATCTGGAAATCACTCAAATGTCCATGCCACTCAATTCGCTCTGATGTGGAGAAAATGACATCAAAGTGAATATGGCCTATCTTATGGCATCAAGGGTGAATGGGATTATCACAAAAACTACTCGTGCATTGCCTTATGGATTGCATCTCAATAAAGTGTTTGAATATCTGGGTGTCAGAAGTGATGACTCTCGTTAACCCATTCATGTCATATTTAAAGGACCAAAAACTTCGTGTGTAACCATTTGCAAACGAAAAAGAATGACTGGTGAAGCAGGATCTAGTAGAGAAGACACCGTGATTCTTGACAATGAAGATGAAGAAGCTGATGAACAAGTTCAAGAGTTAAGGATGATGGCAAAGATGGACAAAATCTACCAAAAACAAATCAAGAACCTCGAGAAGGAGTCAAAGATGGTGAAGATGATGAAGGGGGTAATGAGGAACTGACATGCATGACAAGATACGGAGGATGATAACTCGAGTGCGTTAACCTAGAAATCTTTAAAGTAATTTGATTATTTTGTGGAATGTGTAAGACTATTATGCTGTGATTCTATGCTTGAATGTTGACATGATGCTTCTGAATATTATAATCTCTAAATTTTCCTAAAATACTTGTCCAAAAGTAAGATGTTAACAACTTGGAAATATGTTGCAGACAATGTGTGTAGTGACCCGAACTTTTCCATGTTTATATATATTAAATGAAATTGATATTTACATGATTAAGTGTTTCCAACATGTTAAGCAATCAAACTTGTTAAGACTTGATTAATTGAAATAGGTTTCATATAGACATTTGACTACCCAAGTTGACCGGCGATTCACAAACGTTAAAACTTGTAAAAACTATATGATGACATATATATGGATATATATATATATAGTTAACATGATATTATGATAAGTATGTACCTCATTAAGTATTTTAACAAAGAGTTATATACATAAAAATGAGACTATCGAATTAAGAAACTCGAAAACGATATATATATCGATTATCGTTATAACAACGTCTTACTAATTACATATGAATCATATTAATATATTGATACACTATGATATATATGACAAATGATAATTAAACATTATTTAAGTGTATTAACAATGAACTTCATATGTAAAAACAAGACTACTAACTTAAGGATTTCGAAACGAGACATATATGTAACGATTATCGTTGTAACGACATTTAAAGGTATATATATCATATTAGGATATATTAATACATCATAATATCATGATAATGTAATAATTTAACATCTCATTAGATATAATAAACAATGTGTTAACAATATTTAACAAAATCGTTAACTTAAAGGTTTCAAAACAACACTTACATGTAACGACTAACGATGACTTAACGACTCAGTTAAAATGTATATACATGTAGTGTTTTAATATGTATTCATACACTCTTGAAAGACTTCAAGACATTTATCAAAGTACTTCTACTTAACAAAAATACTTACAATTACATCCTCGTTCATTTTCATCAACAATTCTACTCGTATGCACCCGTATTCGTACTCGTACAATACCCAGCTTCTAAATGTATTTACTATTGGTATATACACTCCAATGATCAGCTCTTAGCAGCCCTTGTGAGTCACCTAATACATGTGGGAACCATTATTTAGCAACTAGCATGAAATATCTAACAAAACAACAAAGTAATGGAGCCTATATTTGACTCCATATTCACGCCACATTACACCTACCACAAACACACTTTGATTTCCATTTTTATGCATCAAATTACTCTCTCTCAATTACTCTTTTAGTGTTCTAAGAGTTCTTCATCATTTCCTTCATAATCTAGCTCAATCTAGGTAACCTAGATCAACATACTAAACAACTACTCAAGGACACACCACCAACACTTTCCAAGTTTGCTAGCTTACTTTCAGTCTTGCAAATCCATTTCAAGTGATCATCCAATCTCAAGAAATCTTTCTTATTTACAGTAATATATCTTTCTAATTCAAGGTAATACTCATACTCAAACTTTGATTCAATTTTTATAACTATAATAATCTTATTTCGAGTGGAAAGCTTACTTGAACTTGTTTTCGTGTCATGATTCTACTTCAAGAACTTTCAAGCCATCCAAGGATCCTTTGAAGCTAGATCTATTTTTCTCATTTCCACTAGGTTTATCCACAAAACCTGAGGTAGTAATGATGTTCATAACATCAATCGATTCATATATATAAAACTACCTTATTCGAAGGTTTAAACTTGTAATCACTAGAACATAGCTAGTTAATTCTAAACTTGTTCGCAAACAAAAATTAATCCTTCCAACTTGACTTTTAAAATCAACTAAACACATTTTCTATATCTATATGATATGCTAACTTAATGATTTAAAACCTGAAAACACGAAAAACACCGTAAAATCGGATATACGCCGTCGAAGTAACATCGCGGGCTGTTTTGGGTTAGTTAATTAAAAACTATGATAAACTTTGATCTAAAAGTTGTTCTTTTGGGAAAATTATTTTTCTTATGAACATGAAACTATATCCAAAAAACATGGTTAAACTCAAAGTGGAAGTATGTTTTCCAAAATGGTCATCTAGACGTCGTTCTTTCGACTGAAATGACTACCTTTATAAAAACGACTTGTAACCTATATTTCCAACTATAAACTTATAATTTTTCTGTTTAGATTCATAAACCTAAGTTCAATATGAAACCATAGCAACTTGAGTCACTCAAAACGGATTTAAAACGAAGAAGTTATGGGTAAAACAAGATTTGATAATTTTGCTTGTTGTAGCTACGTGAAAATTGGTAACAAATCTATATTAATCATATCCTAGCTAACTTATATTGTATAATACTTATATTCTAATATATTATGTAATCTTGGGATACCATAGACACGTATGCAAATGTTTTGACATATCATATCGACTCATATATATATATTATTTGGAACAACCATAGACACTCTATATGCAGTAATGTTTGAGTTAGCTATACAGGGTTGAGGTTGATTCCAAAAATATATATACTTTGAGTTGTGATCTAGCCTGAGACATGTATACATTGGGTCGTGGATTGATTCAAGATAATATATATCAATTTATTTCTGTACATCTAACTATGGACAACTAGTTGTAGGTTACTAACGAGGACAGCTGACTTAATAAACTCAAATCATTAAAACATATTAAAAATGTTGTAAATATATTTTGAACATACTTGTATATATATGTACATATTTGTTATAGGTTCGTGAATCGACCAGTGGTCAAGTCTTACTTTCCGGCGAAGTAAAAATATGTGAAAGTGAGTTATAGTCCCTTTTTTAAAATATAATATTTTTGGGATGAGAATACATGCAATTTTATAAATATTTTACGAAATAGACACAAGTAATTGAAACTACATTATATGGGTAAATGATCGAAGCCGAATATGCCCCTTTTGCTTGGTAGCCTAAGAATTAGTAAACCGATCTACTAATTGACGCAAATCCTAAAGATAGATCTATTGGGCCTAACAAACCCCATCCAAAGTACCGGATGCTTTAGTACTTCGAATTCGTTTTTATCATGTCCGAAGGATTTCCCGAAATGATAGGGGATATTCTTATATGCATCTTGTTAATGTTGGTTACCAGGTGTTCACCATATGAATAATTTTAATCTCTATGTATGGGATGTATATTGAAATATGAAATCTTGTGGTCTATTATTACAATTTGATAAATATATAGGTTAAACCTATAACCCACCAACATTTTTGTTGACGTTTAAAGCATGTTTATTCTCAGGTGATTATTAAGAGCTTCCACTGTTGCATGCTAAAATATGGACAAGATTTGGTGTCAGCATGCTTGTATAATATTATTTAAAACTGCATTCGAGATTTACTTTGTTGTAACATATTAATATTGTAAACCAATATGTATTGGTAGTGTGTAAGTGTGATATTATTAGATTATCATTTCTGGATAATCTAGGTGGTGTTTTTTTAACCTTGTCGATAAAATAAAGGTTTTGGTTTGTTTTAAAAACGAATGCAGTCTTTAAAAAACGTCTCATATAGAGGTCAAAATCTCGCAACGAAATCAATTAATATGGAACATTTATAATCAATATGAACGGGACATTTCAATGTACGGTCGTAGTCACGGTTGACCGTGATCTTGACCACAGATTGACTGCAACCAATTTGAGTCTCATTAAATGCACACCAATAGAAAATTAATATCACTATCTTACAAACAATATCTAAATGCAATCAAATTTAACTTCAACTTTAAATTTCTTGAACAAAACAATTACTTAAAATAGATGGAAAGCCTTTCACTCAAGATTCCTTAAATTGAGAAATCTCAAAGAACATCTTGCACCTCAAAGCAATGAGTTCTTCAAAACCCTTTCTCTTTTCAAACTCCAAACATCACTCAAACCTCAAAATGTCAAAAGTTCTCAACAAACTCCCATGTGATGTCAAAATGTCAAAAGTTCTCAAGATGACTCAAGACACATCGAAGAAGAACATGAAGTGTTCTATGATTATCCTACTCTTCGAAGAGAGTTTGACAAGATTGGATGGGGATCGTTTCTCTCGCTCAAAACCTACACATTTCCTTCACTTGTCAAACAATTCTACTCAAAGTTCGAATTTACCTCTGACCGAAAGGTAAAATTCACTCTGTTTAATCAAGACCATGTGATGACACTTAAGCGATACGGCTACATCCTTAGAGTGCCAACAAAAGGAGTTGAGTTTCATGATACTAAGAATCATATACAACTCCTTCTCAAGTTCATTCCAAGAAGAGCACTAACCTCACTCTTCATTGATCCAAAACTAAAACTAAGTACTCTTTGTCAAAAAGGTATTTTTGACAACGACATTCGAGCAGAGTATGGGACATGCAAAACGATCATAAGTAAGAGCTTCTTCAGAAAAGAAGTTGATGATCAAATGTCCATGACTGAACTTGGACTCATGTGGTGCCTAACCAAGTCCATACCAGTCAATCTTGCCTTCATAATGGCTTTAAGAATGCAAGATCTTAAACAAGATCGTATGCAACCTTTTCCCTATGGTCGTCGTTTGACACTCCCATTCAAACATCTAAACGTATTGACCTTTCCATCCTATTCTACAAACAACCATATCAATCACTCATGTATGATTCCATGAATCAATTAAGTGTTGTTTACAAGCATCTTAAGCTTCGTGACTTGTTGTATTATCCATGCATAATTCCATGTATGCATATCTATGTTTTGTGCTTGTTATGAATAAAATATGTGCTTGTTATGCTTTTAATAAATATCTTCCATCATGCACAATTTAAGGGGGAGCTTTGCTATAAGGGCGAGCATAGTTCTAAGGGGAGCTAACCTTTTTCCTTTGACAAAAGTGGGAGAAATATGGATACAAGTGATATAATGTCCCTCATCACTTGTATGTTTGCCATCATCAAAAAGGGGGAGAATGTTGGTTAATAAACTAACCAACAAAGTTAAGTATGATGCTTAACCAAAGAATATATTTTGATGATGACACATACATATGCACAAGTTATGATCGACATCTTAACATAAAACATACAAGTTCACTAATCCATACTTGATCTTGCAAATGACCAAATCAAACAAAACTTAGAATGAAAATAAACATCATAAAGTTACACTGTCTAACCACGATCGATCGTATACTTGACCGTAGAAGCCCAGACTGAATCTGCAATGCAGTTTTGTAAAAACAAGTTGCACGATCGCCACCACGGTCAACCGCAGTGTAACCGCAGATTTCTCTGTCACCATTTTTGATCAAATTTAGTTTGACCACTTTCCAACATCTATAATTCATGAAACCTTTCTCAACACGCTTATAATAGATGCCTCCTCCATACTCAAATGAGTTTTGGTCATAAAAACACTAATCTTGTTCATTAAGCTTAATTACATCTTAATGACAATTTAACCATGAATAGGCACAACACACAAGTGTTAATCAATAACTTGTGATCTTAAAACTTGTTTAGACATTCTTAGGATGATCACCAAGTACCAACACACATAAGCTAATGTCACTAGAACACTAATTACAATTAAAGATTACTTAGTGACAAATTAAGGCTATGTGAAAAACAATATTTTTAAGTGTAAATAGTAAATACTTGTAATCCTAAAATACACTTAGATAGATTTAGGATGGTCTTCAAGTCCCAACTAGAGATTGCTCTTCCCTTGTGCATGTGTTGGACATTAATGTGTGGTTACACATTAATCAGGCAATATGTTATATTGCAAGTAAGCTTGCTAAAGCTTGAACCATAGTGTTGTGCAAATATTCATATGATTGATTTTAGAATAACTATCTCTTGCTATGTGTGAGTATTACTTGCTACTTGCTAATATGTTTAATACTCATTAATTTTCCAACTTGATAACATGCTCTTTAAACTTGCTATGTGTTATTAGTTAGAATATTAGGATTCAAATAACTAGTTTACTTCAATAAATTAAGTGTAAAATGGTTCAAAAACATTAATGGTCAATGATCTATTTGGTCTTGTCTAATTATGTAACATGTCCAAGAATGACTTAACATTGATGTCTTTACACACTTAATGTTTAACTTAGAAAAGATATCTTTCAATTAATCTTTATTTAATCTTGAAATGAATATGAATTGTGATTAATTGAAACTAGGAAGTTAATGACATGTTGACTAGTCTTTAGGATTGAACCAAATGCATTAATGAATCTAACTAAGTCTTGACCAAACTGAGATTATCTAAAATGACAATCAAAACACTTCTCTAAGAATGTTGGAGTTACCACATTTAGAGTGTTATGTCATTTTCACACAATAAGACCAAACCTCACACACTTAATGCATATAGTACTTTTATAGGGTATATGGTTTCTTTTTGCAGGTGCTAGATGAAGTAAAGATTCCAAAATGTGGTGTTCAAATCTGAGTCAAACGGCTATACAACGGATACATATTTTGGACTGGGGTATGCACGGTCGAACCACGGTTGACCGTGCCTGTGACCGTATGACAACGGCTAGTTTTTGAAATCCACTATAAATAGCAAGCATTGGAGAGCATTTGAAGCTGACCCTCTTGCATATTTAAAAGGCTTATTTCCAGAGATCGCAAGGGCTTTAATTACTACTCAAATGTGATCAAGCAAGAGAAGATTCTATGATCTTATAGATATAGAATTTGGTTGTTGTAAACTTACTAATCAAAATTGTTTATCTTGTGAGTTTACTTAGTATGATGTATGTCCTAGAATTGTCTTAGGATCATCATTACTAATTATATGAGTCTTGTAAATTCAATTAGTAGAAGCATAGGCTAGCTTAGTGATCTACTTCCTTAAAGGGACTTAGGAAGTTTATTAATCTTATTTGGAGATTAATACTTGTCCAAGTTGAAGACAAGTTGAGCTAGGTTGGAGTTGGTCTTTCAAAGGGATAGAAAGGTTAGGTATGTTGTCTACCAAAGAAATTAAAGACTCGTAAATCGGATCTGCACCCGGTTTGGAGAAAAGTGCTTTGTGAAGCAAGAAATCTCGATTAGTGTAATCGGGGAGTGGATTAAGGTGGATTAGTCCTGTGTCTATGTTCTTTACATTACTTTCCTTATCATTTTGAACATAAACACCACACACATCAAGTTTGAGTTGAATTGGTTGATCATAGTTAATCACATTTGGTGATCAATCGAAAAAAATGTTAAAAATGTATTAAGTAACTATTCACCCCACCTCTAGTTATTTACAAATTCAATTGCAATTGTTTATTTTTATAGCGCTTTGTTTCAATTTATATTCGTAATTTTTAGACTTGTCCTTTGCAATTTTAATATTCATTATTGTGCACATAACAGATATTTACTTTCGCGAAACAATCCTCTATTGTATATTATTATAAATTACGAATCTTCTAAGTCTGCCGATATGATCCTTAGGCAAAAAATGCGTTCAAAATACGTCTAGTGTGTTATTGCGAAGCATCTAAGTTGGGCAGATTCACAATCTTAGGAAATTAATATTTATAAGTTCTATCATTTCGCTAACAATTTAATAATAATTTGTGATCCATTTTAGCAGACTTTTCCTTTGTTATTAAAAGTACTACGTGTTACTCTTTTGTATGGACTTTAACCATTTTGCAAATATCAGAGTTAAACCACAAATACAATACTTATCATTTAATTGCAAAATTTGCATATACATTTCTGATTACAGAGTTACAACATTTCTTTCTATTTTTCTGCGCGAACATCATTGCGCAATTAGCAGCTATGCGTAATATCTTTTTAACAGCGTAGCGTGCCATGCATTAGTAATGATTCTTCTTTCAACATCTGCGAGCTTATAAGAACCAACCGCGTTTATTGCTATTATTTGGTAGGGACCTTCCCAGTTGGGTCCCAATTTACCAATATTTTCTGTGCGACTTGCTTCATTATTTCGCAAAACACATACGCCAACATCGAAGGCTAAAGCACACACCCTTTTGTTGTAATATTTCGCAATATCTTGCTTATTATTCGCTTCTCTTATCGCAGCCATCAATCTGCGTTCTTCCACAAAATTAAAATTTTCGCATAATGCTTCATTATTCGTAGTTTCATCAAAATTGGCAACCTTATGTGTTGGCACAAGAATTTCTGCGGGAATCATTGCCTCTGAACCATACCCAAGACTAAAGGGTGTTTTGCCAGTACTCTTTTTAAAAGTTGTGCGATGTGCCCATATCACATTAGAGGTTCATCAACCCATCCAGTGCGTTTTTCATTTAAGCGCTTTTTAATGCCGCTAACAATGTCGCGGTTAGTAACTTCGCATAACCCATTAGCTTGCGGGTGTGCAACTGAAGTAAATTTTTGAACAATATTCATTTCTTCGCACCAACTTTTAAAAGGATCTTTCGCTATCTGCATACCATTATCGCTTATACTTTCGCGGGGAATACCAAATCGACAAATGATATATTCCCAAACAAAATTTCGCACCTGCACTCCTGTAATTGTGCGTAATGTTTTAGCTTCCACCCACTTGGTGAAATAATCAATTGCCACAATCAAGAATTTTACATTCCTAGCTTGTGACATCCCGCCTTTTTCCGTTTAATTTCTGTTTAATTTATTTAAAGTCCGTTATTTGATTATAACATCTCCTGTTCACTCTACGTATTTAAGGTAATTCGTTTGGTTAATTCACGCACCCGCTTTGAAACTTGAGGGACTAAACTTGCTAAAGGACAAAAGGTTTGACTAGGTCAACTAGTCAAACCCTTCTCCTCCACTTAATCATTCACCTCCCCATCTCATCTCATACTTCTACTTTTGCTCTCAAAAACCCAATTCATTCAATCTTCATCTAAATCATTTCAAGGAAGCATCAACTAAAACAAATTACATATTTGGAATCCTTGCATCTTCCTCTTCAATTCCATACCAACTTCATCCAATTTGGGTAACTTTCTAAAAACACTAAATTTCTTGTTCTTGATCTTTAAAACTTAAAAGTGTGTTAATTAGTGTCTATGGCTCAAGTCTAACATGAATATGTGATTTATATGCTCGATCTTATTGTTTTGAGTAACTAGCATGAACTTGATAAATGGGTGTGTTTGATCTTGAGATTTGGTTGCTTAAATTTTGTTAGATGTTAAAAGTTCATGTATTAAATGTGTTACTAGCATCACTAGCTTCAATTTGGTGTGTAGGTTGACTTAGAAAGACTCCATAAACATAATTGCAAAATTTATGATTTTGAGTTATGGTTTGATAGAAGTAAAATGGATTTTTGATGCATTGAATGCTTTGCAATGTTAATTGTAAGTGTTTAGTAGTATTGTATGCATAATTACCTACGAAACGGCGTATTATATGTGTGCATTTAATTCCCGAATCATCAATGTGTATTTATGAACTTGAAGCATTTATGAAGAACATTTAATGAGCATTCAACTTGGATTTTGATTATTGTAAATGATTTTTTTGATTAATGAAAGGTATTTAGTTGTATTTCTCGTTAAATTACCTTTCCAACGATATAAGATATGTGTTTTGAATGTTTACGATTCACTAGTTGTGTTGGTTTGAAGTTTGGTTCGTGCACTTGTTAAAATTCAGAAACAACATTTTTCCCAGGTACAGCAGCGCCGCTTCTGCAATAAGAGCGCCGCTCCTAGTCAACCTTTCGTGGAGTTTTTCATCAGACGTCAAGAGCGCCGCTCCTGGAAATAAGAGCGTCGCTCTGGGTCCTCAAGAGCGCCGCTCCTGGTTTTAGTGCACCGCTCCTGTGCAGAAAAAGTAGACCAACTTATTATGTGTTTTCACAAATTCATCCCCGCTTACTCGCAAATCCGATTAACATGAAACTTGGCCAAAACGTTTATATATGATTACTAATTGAAGAAAAATTATCGGATACCCGACCCGACCCCGTCGACGTTGACTTTGACTTTGACCAAGTTTGACTTTTAGTCAAACTTAACCAAATACTTATGTAATCGTTCTAATCTTCTTTTATACTTGATTCTTGGATGATACTTGACAACTTGATTCACATGATATAATCGAGTCGTAATGAGCCATAGGACTATTGAACACTTTGACCGACTTCATGCTTTACCGATATTGATACAACCTATTGTTTAGGTCGAGACTAGCATTCTTTCTTACACACATTTACTTGTGAAGTACATTTACATTCGTGCACTAAAGGTGAGATCATAGTCCCACTTTTACTCTTTTAAACTTACATTTGGGATGAGAAAACATAAACGTTTCATTTTGCAAAGTGAACACAAGTACGAAAACAAACATTCTATGTACGAGTTAAAACAAAAATCCTCAATTCGATTATCATTACTTACACTTGCCGGGTGTAAGCGAGACCTTACGTTGTATGGCCATATGGGTTTGACAAACCCTCATTTCGACGGTTCGCTACCGTTATGCGGATGAAATATATTTTCGAGAATAAAGTGTAGGTTCTAAAACTATGTGATGGGGTAACGTTAGTTAAGCCTTGATCATTGGGTGCTCGTGATAACCATTTTTAGAATGATTTTACTATTACTTCAACGTTATAAATCTTGTGGTTCAACTTACTTACTTACGTACTCACTTACTAAACCTATGATTTCACCAACGTTTTCGTTGACATATTTTCTATGTTTTTCTCAGGTCCTTGAACGATATGTGATACATGCTTCC
This sequence comes from Rutidosis leptorrhynchoides, assembly GCF_046630445.1. Lineage (NCBI taxonomy): Eukaryota > Viridiplantae > Streptophyta > Magnoliopsida > Asterales > Asteraceae > Rutidosis > Rutidosis leptorrhynchoides. The sequence continues at coordinate 248,235,530 of NC_092337.1, forward strand.
GCACTCTATTTTTTATACTTGCTTGGATGTCGAGTATATTTGCATACATGGAGCGTCTTTTGACTTTACACTAATTCGTGTCGCATAGGTTTCATTTGTACTTAAAAACGTTGTATCGTATTAGTCGTTGAACTACTTTGTAAACTTTGAAACATCTTTACATATGAAATGAATGCGACATATTTTGGTCAAACGTTGTTTTAAAGACTTATGACCACATAACGGGACCTAAGTAGACGGCGCCTGTGACAACCCGAAAATTTCCGACCAAATTTAAACTTTAATCTTTATATGTTTCTGATGCGATAAGCAATGTTTGTTAAGTAGAATCTCAAGGATTTTAAACGATGTTCATACATTCATTTAACCTCGACCAAATTTCGACGATTCACGAACGTCATAACTTGTGATAATTATATAATTGTGTGTGTGTGTGTGTGTGTATATATATATATATATACGGAATCATGCGAATAATATTTTGATTCGAAATGATAAAAAATTTACTATTGAATGATGCAATTTCAAATCTAAAATTTTTACGTATATAATCGTTTTATTTTTATGATGTATTTTTTTTTAATTTTTAAGAAGACACGAAGTTAAATCAAAGATGTACAAGCAGTAAAGCACAACGTACAACAATATAACTTAAATAGTTGAATCGAAATTAATTCATTTACTATTCATATGAATAGTAAATGAACCTAAATTAATTAACTTACTATTCACATGAAAGCGATATGATAGAAATTATTAATTATAAGTTACATAAAATACCCCTGAAGTATTTAATAAATACGACTTTTTAAAATATTAAAATTCATTCATTCGATTTAATTAAATGAATTCTGTGATTTACGGTGTCACAGAATGATCAGCAGACTAGTACGTGCATACCACTATATTTGTTAGTGGGTGTTTAATTAGTTTATTATGCTAATCGTTACAGTTTTAATAGAATTAATAGTACACTAGAGTTGGTCATTGAGTGAGTACATGTGTGCCGTCTTATTTGAAAAATTAAGTGCTAGTTTCAGTATGAAAAATTAATTAAATATGATGTCGGTAAATAAAAACTAACAAAAGTCACGGACTTGTGACATGTTATGAGGTTGTTCTCTTTTATCGATTCCCACGTGTAAACTTTTAGGCAAAAATATCTCTGGCTTTCCACAAACACACATGTACATAGATTTTCAATCTTGTTACAAGCTCAAGTCTATATGTATTGATATGTATTCCGTAATTATTATTATTATTATTATTATTATTATTATTATTATTATTATTATTATTATTATTATTATTATTATTATTATTATTATTATTATTATTATTATTATTATTATATTAAAATGGACCGAATAGATATAGAGATGTATATCTCGTTGGCTATGTAACATCACACACTTTACTTGTTGAGTACAAAAAGCTCCCTTTAATTAATAATTTATATTATTTTTCAAATCAATGTCGTTACTTGATTTTCATGTTGGGTAAAAGAGAAAATGAATTTTGTTACATCCTCTTCATTTTAGGTAGAATAGCAATAACTTCACGGGTCTAAGTTAAGAATAAAATATATTATTATTTTTTTTTTTTTTGCACGTGGTGATTAAAGTTCTATATATATTTATGTTCCTGAAAACATAACATACACACACATAGGAGTTACATATATATACTCCGTACTAATATCAATATTATTTTTATTTTTATCTTTATTATTATTATTATTATTATTATTATTATTATTATTATTATTATTATTATTATTATTATTATTATTATTATTATTATTATTATTATTATTATTATAATACATAAAATACTATGACGGGGTTATGTTAGGATGATTTGCAAACGTGTTTTTCAAATGGATTAAAGTTAAGGAAATTATGGGTTATAGCTATGGAGGTTATGGGCATGGATCAGGGGTATAGCTCGTGAGGTCAACCTAGCATTTATCGTCTCCGTTACGTCTACGTACTTTCCTACAATATTGAATCTCAATATTGATACGTGAGCACTCATAACTTAACTTTTATATATTATTAGTGTATCTCTGACTAGTGCTCGAGTATATAGAATTATGCATGCTTGTACATTTAATATTGTCATTAGATAGGTTATGTTGAATCCTGAATTAGATACATATGCTACTGAGATAAGGTATATGATAGGCATGTCGTTGGAAAGCCAGCAAAAAATTAAGAACTTTTTATTTAGATATCGGATGACTTCGATGAACGGATTAGAAGTTATAGTCAATTAGATTATCTATGATTTTATGTATTATTGTTAAAATGATTATTATTATTACCATCGTCGTTATAATCTTATTATTATTATTATTATTATTATTATTATTATTATTATTATTATTATTATTATTATTATTATTATTATTATTATTATTATTATTATTATCATTATCGTTATTAATAAAAGGTATTATCATTAAAAATTGTTATTATTATTACTATCGTTATTATCGTTAAGATTATAATTAGTATTATTATTATTATTATTATTAGCATTAAAATATTTATTAGTGTTATCATAATATTTATTATTATTAGTAATATTATAATTAAAACTAATATTAGTAACATCTAATTATTATGATTACTATATTTATCATTATTATGAACGCGATATAAAAGATGACTAAAAGCTATTAACAAATTGATTAAGAAATAATGAGTAAAAGTATCATGATGAAATTAAAATATTGAAAGGTATTGATTTAGAGAAAAATATAGTTTTCATTATTTTTATCATTATTATTATTATTAAAAGTATTATTAATATTAAAACTATCATTTTTACAAAAATTATTATTTATAGGAATATCATTGTTAATATAAAATATCATTATTATTATCATTTTAATAAAAATTAACATTTTATCGTAATATCATTTTTAGTAAATATAAATATTGTTATTATTACTAGTAGAATAATTATAATTATTATTACAAAATAATACAATTTTTACGTACTATTGTTATTATCGATATTATTTTATTAAATAAATATATGATACAAAGATATTTTACTACATGCAATATAATTACGTTAATAATACCTATCATATTATTTTTATGATATTAAATGAACTTTATAAATTTTATTACTCAAGATACATAAAATTATATTTTTATATATAAAATTCTATATAAATTTTTACTAATAAATTATTTATATTATTTTACTGTAATAAAATCCGATAAATATATTTAAAACGACTATTTAAGTTATATAATAAACATGTATAGATTTTGTAAATCATTTTGGGTCAAATTGACTTTTATTGACTTTTGCATATTAGTCTCGAGCATTAGAATTGTGGTACACTATGACTTGACCTAAATTGTTAGACAAATATTGACCAACATATAAATATATATAATTAATATAGGTTCGTGAATCCAAGGCTAACTCTGCATTGTTCAGTATCCTCGTATGAATATTTTTACTACAAAATATTGAATTGTGAGTTTCATTTGCTCCCTTTTTAAATGGTTGTGCAATATATATTTTTAGGACTGAGAATACATGCGTTGTTTTATAAATGTTTGATGAAATAGACACAAGTACTCGAAAATTACATTCTATGGTTGGATTATCGAAATCGAATATCACCCCCTTTTTGCTTGGTAACCTAAGAATTAGGGAACAGACACCCTAATTGACGCGAATCCTAAAGGTAGATCTACAGACACTAACTCCCCCCATACTGGAAAATGGTATGCTTTAGTACTTCTAGTTATTAAAACAGATGGATTTCTGTTTTGGGGATATTCTATATGTGTGACGACCCGGAAATTTCTGAACAAATTTAAACTTAATCTTTATATAATTCAGACTTGATAAGCAATGAATTTTAATAAATCTTGAACCTCCGAAAAGAGTTTTACACAAGCTTTTGGTCAACCTTTTATTCCAACGATTCACGAACGTCATAACTTGATTTAATTGTTTAATTATTGTGTATATAAATGGATTTATATATATTTAACTTAAAAATATAATAATTAAATATCTCATTAAGTATATTAACAAAGTATTATATATATATTTTCATACTACTAATTTAAAGAGTTTTCAAACAATATATATATATTACTATTTAAACGACGTAATTAACTTATGTTAAAATGTATTTACATATAATGTATTACGAGTGTAAATACATCCTTATAAGTATCGAATACACTTTATAATATACCAATACGTATAAAGGATAGCTATACTCGTATTTCCATTCAATTTCCTCAAAGAATTCTACTCGCATTCATACGGTATTTTTACCCGTATTATACACAGCTTCTAGAAGTATTTACTATTGGTATATACCAATAGAAATCTGCAATTATTTGTGTAATATGTCATCCATGACCTAATCAATTTAATATGTCATGCATGACTTAATACAATTTAACTTAACTTAGATATTTTCACTAAAAGCCAAAATTATAAGCTTATAAATAAGGACCATTTTAACTCATTTTTACTCCACATTTTCTTAAACTAAAAACACACATTTGAATGCTCTCATATCATACTTTAATCTTAGCAACTTTCCTCTTCATAATCAAGGTAAAATACTTCTCAAAATCCTTGTTCAATTCCTTGTATAGTTGTTATCTTATTATACTTATAAAACTTGTAAAAACTAGAACTTGTTTTGGTGAACACCAAGCTTGTTTGAAAAACTAATCTAATCTTTCTAAATTAACTCTAATAACACTAATTTATATGTATTTTGATGTTTTATTAAGTTAATATAAGAACTTATAACTTGTACATATGAAGAACACCTTGAAACTTAACATATATCGTTTAATCTCCATTCGGTAAAAAGTGGGCTGTTTTGGGTTAGGAATTAAAAACCTATCTTAGACTTTGAGTTCGAGGCTAAGACTTTGGAAATATGTTAATATATGAAAATAAGACTTCCAGTATTTTTTTCATGATTTTAGACAAAGTGGAAGTATTTTATCAAAAATCATATATTGGGTGGGTGCCGGGATTCTTCGAAATCTGTCCACCGGCACAAACAGAGGGTAAAATTCTAAATATTAATACATGGGATGAACTTTTCGAATTGTTTTTGAATAATTAACTTCTTAAGGAATCCATAGAAATTTGATTCACTTTAAACGGAGCTGTAATGAATATTTGGCTAGCAAAACAAAATCTGCTAAACTTAACGTTGTATGGACGAAATTTATATTGTAAAAACTATATTAACCATATCCTTGCTAACTTTTCCTATATCCTATATATATTTGGACATGTTATCATTAGTATAACAAAATATTATAATCTTAGTTAATTCCGAGATTGTATATATATATATATATATAATAATCTTGGTACATTCCATGACAATAAGTATACAATACGTTTTGATAAATCCTAAGACAATAAGTATACAATATGTTTTGATAAATTCTAAGACAATACATATACAATACGTCTCTGGGTTGATGTAAAGACAATACGTGTACAATAGGTCGTGGGGTAATTCTAAGATTATATATATACCGATTATTGGACTGTTGGACATTTCGGACTATTTTGGACTACTAACAAAGGACTACTAACATAAAAATGTTAAAAATTAATATATAAGTATTCTATGAACTTGTTTTATTTTATTCACATGTCGTATTATTATCTGAATTATTATTATTGTTATAGGTTCGTGAATCCAAGGACGACGGCCATATTTTTAATAAGCTGAAAACTTGTTATTAATATACTTTTACTACCGTGAGTATATAGTCTCATTTTTAAACTCTACAAATATTTTGGGATGAGAATACATGCATTTTATGTTTTACGCCAAGGACACAAGTACTTAAAATATATTCTACGTTGAGTTATACCACTTTGCATATTTTTCCCTAATAGCTTGGTAACTAATATTTACATGTTGTAAGAGCATGTAAGCGCAAATCCTATTGATAGATCTATCGGGTTTGATAACCCCAACCGGGCTAGTCGCTCTAGTATCGTAAATGGTTGCATAGTACTTCATTTTTACTATACTTGGTACAGTGTAGGGAGATTTCATAATAAAAGGAATATGCTACATTAATGGTTAAGCATGGTTATCGAAGCGCTCAACAACTTATAGAATATCTTTATTGAAATATTTGTAACTATGAAATCTTGTGGTCTATATTTATATCGATGCTAGCTTTAAACCTATATATCTCACCAACCTTTGTATTGAATTTTTAAGCATGTTTATTCTCAGGTCCTTAAGAAAATCTTCCGCTGTCGCATTATCTGAGCAAGCTTTGCATGGAGTCTCATGCTTTTGTTTAAAAGAGGGTTGCATTCAATAAAACTTTGGTCATGTATTATATTCGACTGTTATGTCACCTTTGTAATATTTGAAAATCGATGTATCATGGGGATTATTTTGTAAATAATCGCCCATATGTTTAAAACTCGTATTATGTATAATAATGGTGTGCTTTTTATGAAAAGAATGCAATATTTTCTAAAACGTATCATATAGAGGTCAATTACCTCGCTATGGGACCAATGAATAACGTACCGTGTTTATAGTAATATGGATGGGTCGTTTCAGTTGGTATCAGAGCGGTGGTCTTAGCGAACCATGTCTTGCATTAGTGTGTCTAACAGATAGTTATTAAGATGCATTAGTGAGTCTGGACTTCGACCATAACTGCATGTCAAAAGTTTTGCTTATCATTTCTAGTCGGAAATTATCTGATTATCACCCTTAGAAAATTACATTCTTATCATTCTTAGTCTAGACACATCTTACTACATTGATTGTATAAATAGTGTATAGACAAAGTTCATATTTTAGCGTATATGCTAATTCATATCTTAGCTTATCTGTTACTTTAAACTTTGCCTAACATATTCCGTAAATTCTTCCGTAATCTATGAAATCTTTTGCTCTATATATATAGATATTCTATGTAATTAGAATATCATCCGATAGCCGGAAATCATTTCATATCGAAAAATCCTTTATTCAATCGTACGAAATGGAACTCTCCACTAGTTCAAGTCCCTCGAATTCCGATATGGAATTTCACTCGAGCTCCGAAAGTAGTGTGTCCGGAATAGATCAACCAATTAGCCATCATCTATTTTGGATGAATTGGAGATGGGTTCGTAGTCTACTTAATCATTGGAGACAAGAAGAAGGTGATCCCTTCTATCCACCACATTGCCCTCTTGGTAAAGAACATGAGGCACTTACCGACGAACCCGTTCGTAACACCATTTTCTCTCTCCTTTCCAGGATATGCCGCAACGAGTATAATATTACTAATATTATTGAGGCTATCCGACCTTTACTCCGTATCTTGCATGGTGAATTATTTAGTATAAAAAAAAATTTACTGTCATGAAAAGTAAAACTTCATTAGCAAGTGTATCCTATATCATTTCATTCCCTTTATGAAGCTCTTGACATCTCTTTTTATTCAAGAAACTTTAAACATCTTCTTTCACAATACAAAACAAAACAAATTCTCATCATCTATACTCACATCAAACCAGCACCAGCACCAGCATTACCAACAACATCACAAGCCTCAACATCACAAGCCGCATTATGAGTATCAACATCATACGCACCGCAGGCACTGAGGGATACCAACAATAATGAGTGATGAAGTATTAATTCATTATTTCATTTACGTTGAAGAAATATTTCGCGGCGATTATGTAATCTCTAAAGTTTTAGGGATTATTCATTCCTAGTTCCAACCGTAAACCAAATGAGATTAATATAATATTAACTCATTAAATCCATATTACATCTGAAGAAAATATACATACATATATTTTCATAAAGACTGTAATAAAAATTCTTTTGTACAAAATATTACTTGTGAAATTTTATTTTAACGAGTAGGTAATACCCGAGAAATACTTAAGTTCACATTAATATGTTACACTGTACATTTTCAATGATGTTTCGACAATCGTTAATTATACTCTCTCCTTTCATAGCAATATACATCATTTCATAAAATTCAAGACAACCATTTTCCATTCCAATTCAATTACATATTCTGTTTTTGACAGATCAAAATCCAAGTCAAGATTTAAGAAGTGCCATCAATCTTAAATTCCTACATCCTTCAAAATCATACCTAAAATTCAAACTATACTAGAACATCACTTTCATTCACAGATCTCATAAAGATATTTGTATCATTCAAGATTCACGACGAATTCATTATACGGATATTGACGATGACAACCTGTGTCTAAACCCTTCAAAATTCTTGAAAACATCTCAACTAAGGAACAATCGAGAGAATGAACCAATCACACGATACGTATGAAGAATATATGCATATAGATATGCTTTCGGAGGACATTTGAACCTAAGAAAAGATTCAACACGTATCCGTTTCAGATCCTTTAGCATTATTATTACCCAAAATAACTTTACAATCCCTTTTCAAAATAGCGAATTTTATCACAGCTCCAAAAAGACAACTTTGACTTTTCATCCGGAGTAGCCTTATTATAACCTTGATATAAACGTTGTCTTTTCGCCATCGTTACTGGCTAACCTTTTATATTCTACCACATTAGTAGTAAGCTTACCAGAAACTTTATTGCTCTTTGAATTAGATCTCTCTGAAAGATCACTATAAAACCTTGTCATATACCCATCTACATCTTGTAACAATAATTACCATACCAAACCCCATGAAACATCAATAATTATTCTTGAATCTCACATCATTTCTGCATATACATATAACGTTATCTCCTGGAATTATAATTCTGAAATTCGAAATAGCACTTCAGCCTACGAATCAGTACTATGAAGTTTTGAAAAAGCTGAATGAAACAGCAGAAACTATAGACAACCGTAACAGTCAAAAGTTGATGATAAAGAATATTATGTTAGCAAAATACAGAAAAAGAGAAGGTTTGGAACTGGAAAACGGATTAAGCAAACCCTGAAGGAGGCTGTGGACAAGTCATAAGGATTAAATCTTCCTTCAAAGAATCCAAATGATTCAGTGTCTGCTGAAGTCTTTAGCAAATACCTTGCTCCTTACTCTAAAACCCTTGCGGACAATATTCTTCATCATCCTCTTATCTTAAATATTCTAAGATATCATCGTATCTTCCATTATAAATATCCTTCATATTTCTGAAGATATTTTCATAACCATTCTTATCTAAAATCATTTATTCCTTCGCGTTATCTGTATCACATCATAAAGAAAACTGTTTTAGTTTCTAAATATCTGAAACCTCTGAGTGTAAAGTATGAATGTTTTTGAAGTAATATTGGGAACTGAAGCATGAGTTAGTATAATATAATGACACTTGATCAACATGATTATATTACAGTAAGTTATGCTGAGTTTCTAAATGGAACGTAATGATTCACAGACCATAACGTCAACATGTGCCATGTTACATGACTCTTACATTCAATCTAATCTCTAAACATATCAAGAACATATTCTATTGATAGTTCTATCTATTCCTTTGGATTCTGGTAATTTCACAAGTCAAATTGTGCTATTACAATTTCTCTCTTAGAGCATTAGCTATGTTCATTCCGAATTTCATATCTATGGATTCTAGACAATTATTTGCTTGACTTGAAGTCAGGAAAAGAAGACGGAAGCATGAAACTCCAAAATATAAGAAAAAATATAAGCACGAAGAAAACGCAGAAATTACAAACTGTGTATATCGATGTGTATAACAATATAAAGACATGGGAAAACTAAGAACACTATAAACCCAAGAGCATAGTAGAAATTAATGGATTCCTCCGGTGGAAGATGAAAAAGAAGAATGACAGATGTGATAGTCAAGAATATATCAAGAATTAAAACTGGATGGAGCATATTGATGTTTTGGAAGTACGAAGAAAGGAAGAAAGTATAAAAGATGGGAGATGTGGAAATAAGGAAACGTAGGAGGTTGATTTATAGTAAAATATCCGATAGAGAAATCGAGACAGATTATTGCATTAAATCGATGAGGATCATAATTTCCTTAATCGCTGAAGAATCAAATCTTATATAGATTACAAAGATTTTCTTTAATCCGGAGATCAACTGTGATGACGTCAAAAGATAAGACGAATCCCTATTTTCTCATTTCACTCTTTTACGATAGCTTCACTCATACGTTTTGAGTAATCGAATTATTTTATCCATATTTCTCAATCCTGATAAAACCCTATGAATCAACTTATATTCGTCATAATAACATTCTTATTGTTAGCCATGACGACCTCGATCAAATTTCGAGACGAAATTTCTTTAACGGGCAGGTACTGTGACGACCCGGAAATTTCCGACCAAATTTAAACTTAATCTTTATATAATTCCGACTTGATAAGAAATGAATTTTAATAAATCTTGAACCTCCGAAAAGAGTTTTACACAAGCTTTTGGTCACCCTTTTATTCCGACGATTCACGAACGTCATAACCTGATTTAATAGTTTAATTGTTTAATTATTGTGTATATATATGGATTTATATATATTTAACTTGAAAATATGATAATTAAATATCTCATTAAGTATATTAACAAAGTATTATATATATATTTTCATACTACTAATTTAAAGAGTTTTCAAACAATATATATATATATATTACTATTTAAAAGACGTAATTAACTTATGTTAAAATGTATTTACATATAATGTATTACGAATGTAAATACATCCTTACAAGTATTGAATACACTTTATAATATACCAATACATATAAAGGATAGCTATACTCATATTTCCATTCAATTTCCTCAAAGAATTCTACTCGCATTCATACGGTATTTTTACCCGTATTATACACAGCTTTTAAAAGTATTTACTATTGGTATATACCAATAGAAATCTGCAATTATTTGTGTAATATGTCATCCATGACCTAATAAATTTAATATGTCATGCATGACTTAATACAATTTAACTTATCTTAGATATTTTCACTAAAATCCAAAATAATAAGCTTATAAATAAGGACCATTTAAACTCATTTTTACTCCACATTTTCTTAAACTAAAAACACACACTTGAATGCTCTCATATCATACTTTAATCTCAGCAACTTTATTCTTCATAATCAAGGTAAAATACTTCTCAAAATCCTTGTTCAATTCCTTGTATAGTTGTTATCTTATTATACTTATAAAACTTGTAAAAACTAGAACTTGTTTTGGTGAACACCAAGCTTGTTTGAAAAACTAATCTAATCTTTCTAACTTAACTCTAATAACACTTATTTATATGTATTATGATGTTATATTAAGTTAATATAAGAACTTATTACTTGTACATATGAAGAACACCTTGAAACTTAACATATATCGTTTAATCTCCATTAGGTAAAAAGCGGGCAATTTTGGGATGGGAATTAAAAACCTATCTTAGACTTTGAGTTCGAGGCTAAGACTTTGGAAATAAGTTAATATATGAAAATAAGACTTCCAGTATTTTTTTTCATGATTTTAGACAAAGTGGAATTATTTTATCAAAAATCATATATTGTGTGGGTGCCGGGATTCTTCCAAATCTGTCCACCGGCACAAAAAGAGAGTAAAACTCTGAATATTAATACATGGGCTGAACTTTTCGAATTGTTTTTGAAAAATTAACTTCTTAAGGAATCTATAGCAATTTGATTCACTTTAAACGGAGCTGTAATGAATATTTGGCGAGCAAAACAAAATCTGCTAAACTTAACGTTGTATGGACGAAATTTGTATTGTAAAAACTATATTAACCATATCCTTGCTAACTTTTCCTATATCCTATATATATTTGGACATGTTATCATTAGTATAACAAAATATTATAATCTTAGTTAATTCCGAGATTGTATATATATAATAATAATCTTGGTACATTCCATGACAATAAGTATACAATACGTTTTGATAAATCATAAGACAATAAGTATACAATACGTTTTGATAAATTCTAAGACAATATGTATACAATACGTCTCTGGGTTGATGCAAAGACAATACGTGTACAATACGTCGTGGGGTAATTCTAAGATTATATATATACCGATTATTGGACTGTTGGACATTTCGGACTATTTTGGACTACTAACAAAGGACTACTAACATAAAAATATTAAAAATTAATATATAAGTATTCTGTGAACTTGTTTTATTTTATTATAATGTCGTATTATTATCTGAATCATTATTATTATTATAGGTTCGTGAATCCATGGACGACGACCATATTTTTAATAAGCTGAAAACTTATTATTAATATACTTTTACTACCGTGAGTATATAGTCCCATTTTTAAACTCTACAAATATTTTGGGATGAGAATACATGCATTTTAGGTTTTACGCCATGGATACAAGTACTTAAAATATATTCTACGTTGAGTTGTCCCACTTTGCATTTTTTCCCCTAATAGCTTGGTAACTAATATTTACATGTTGTAAGAGCATGTAAGCGCGAATCCTATTGATAGATCTATCAGGTTTGACAACCCCAACTGGGCTAGTCGCTCTAGTATCGTAAACGGTTGCATAGTACTTCGTTTTTACTACACTTGGTACAGTGTAGGGAGATTTCATAATAAAGGGAATATGCTACATTAATGGTTAAGTATGGTTACCGAAGCGCTCAACAACTTATAGAATATCTTTATTGAAATATTTGTAACTATGAAATCTTGTGGTCTATATTTATATCGATGCTAGCTTTAAACCTATATATCTCACCAACCTTTGTGTTGACTGTTTAAGCATGTTTATTCTCAGGTCCTTAAGAAAATCTTTCGCTGTCGCATTATCTGAGCAAGCTTTGCATGGAGTCTCATGCTTTTGTTTAAAAGAGGGTTGCATTCAATAAAACTTTGGTCATGTATTATATTCGACTGTTATGTCATCTTTGTAATATTTGAAAATCGAGGTATCATGGGGATTATTTTATAAATAATCACCCATAAAACTCGTATTATGTATAATAATGGTGTGCTTTTTATGAAATGAATGTAATATTTTCTAAAACGTATCATATAGAGGTCAATTACCTCGCTATGGGACCAATGAATAACGTACTGCGTTTATAGTAATATGGACGGGTCGTTTCAAAATGCATTATGTTAATATCGGTTACCAGGTGTTCAATCCATATGAATGATTTTTATACAGATGCATGATATTTATGAGAAATGAAATGAAAATCTTGTGGTCTATTAAATTAATGGAAATGATTGTTTATGATAAACTAATGAACTCACCAACCTTTTGGTTGACACTTTAAAGCATGTTTATTCTCGGGTATTAAAGAAATCTTCCGCTGTGCATTTGCTCATTTTAAATATATTACTTGGAGTCATTCATGACATATTTCAAAAGATGTTGCATTCAAGTCATTGAGTTCAATAAGGATTATTATTAAGTAAATGATAGATTAGGTCATTTATAGTTTAGATATTATGAAATGGTATGCATGTCTGTCATCTTTCGATGTAATGAAAGTTGTCTTTTAAAAATGAATGCAACGTTTGTAAAATGTATAATATAGAGGTTAAATACATCGTAATGTATCCATATGTTATTGTATTCGTCCTTATGGATTAGGACGGGTCGTTTCATGTGGTATCAGAGCGATGGTCTTAGCAAACCAGGTCTTGCATTAGTGTGTCTAAGTGATAGTTGATAAGATGCATTAGTGAGTCTGGACTTCGACCGTGTCTGCATATCAAAAGTTTTGCTTATCAATTTTGTCAGAAATAACATGCCTATCATTCTTAGTCTAGACACATCTTATTGCATTGATTGCATGAATAGTGTATAGATAAAATTCATATCTTAGCGTATCTGCTAATTCATATCTTAGCATATCTGTTACTGTAAACTTTGCCTGGCAAATTCCATAAATTCTTCCGTAGTCTACGAAATCTTTTATTCTATATATATATATATATATATATATATATATATATATATATATATATATATATATATATATATATATATATATATATATATATATATATATATATATATATATATATATATATATATTCCATGTAAGTAGAATACCATCCGAAAGCCAGAAATCAATTCATATCAAAAAATCTTTTATTCAATCGTACGAAATGGAACTCGCCACTAGTTCAAGTTCCTCAGATTTCGATATGGATTTTCACTCAAGCTCCGAAAGCAGTGTGATCTGAATAGATCAACCAATAAGCCATCATCTATTCTGGATGAATTGGGGATGGGTTCATAGCTTACTTAATCACTGGCGACAAGAAGAAGGTGATCCCTTCCATCCACCACATTGCCCTCTTGGCGATGAACCTGAAGCACTTACCGGCGATGTAGTGACCGGGAAAATTTCGACTAATTTTAAACCAAACTCTCGATACGATTTAATATCTTTGACAAGGTAAGCAAAGTCTGTTAATCGGAGTCTCAAATTTTTTGAACTATTTCATATATATTCAATTGACCTTCGACTGTTCTCGACGATTCACGAACAAGTAATTGTAAATAGATACATGTATATTTAAAAATATATATATATATATATATATATATATATATATATATATATATATATATATATATATATATATATATATATATATATATATATATATATATGTAATAATTTGAAATATTAATTGAAATAATATATGAGTTAATTGTTGGAAATAAATATGTAAAATAAGATGCGATATAATGAAAACTATTATTTCAAATGTATATATATATATATATATATATATATATATATATATATATATATATATATATATATATATATATATATATATATATATATATATATATATGTGTGTGTGTGTGTGTGTGTGTGTGTGTGTGTGTATATAAATAGTACTTGTAAATATATAAAATAATATTAAATTTATTTATTTAAAAATATATAATATATATTTATGTGAAAAAACTTGTTATTAAAAACTGATTATATTTAGAGGGAGGGTAAATGGAAAATGAATGATTTCGAGCTTAATTAGTAAATTTCAGTAACACTCGGTTGATGTTTTGTTAGTTTTAATATAGATATTGTACATGTTCATGAAGGATTGAAATAAAAGTTGGACTGTAAACTGATTACGAAGATTTTAGATTTGTCCAAAATATTTTTACCTTTTTAAGATTAAATGTTAGCACTCCGTACATATAAATTGGAACAGAAAATAAATAATTATTGAACCTTTTTTATCAGGTTTCAAACAGTTAATGAGTGAAATAATTAAATATATTTAATCTAAAAATTTGAGATTTTTTAGGAACACTTTTATCAGTAACTGTTTAGCAAGGGACACGATATAATACCCTTGGTAAGTGTCGGCAGAGAAAAAGATAGTGTGGCACGTTTTATTTTTATAAGCAATATTATATTAATACTTTAATTATTATTATTATTATTATTATTATTATTATTATTATTATTATTATTATTATTATTATTATTATTATTATTATTATTATTATTATTATTATTATTATTATTACATCTTATCTTATACACATATTACCTTGCTCGACTTTCTTCTATTCAAAAACCACCTTGAAACCATCCCACTTTTAATATTTTTTTACTGTCGCTGTTGTCTTGGCCGACACCAACAGCCACGTCGAACCTCCTATATATTATTATTGTCACTACAGCTGCGTTTTTCCTTTTGATAATCACGAAACCCAGCTGCTAAATATTGATGGAATAATATTAAAGAATGATGAAGAAAGGTGATACGTGTGAGTAAATGAAAATGAGAGGGAGCACAAAATATCTTCTCCCACTTGCATAGATCCAGTTTATTTATTTTTTTATTTATTTACAATGTCTCAAAGTGTTAAACTTTTGGATTTGTTTTGTGCTTGGGCCGAATTGTATCAAGGTTAGTAGTGGGCCTTGACCCAACTCTTGTCATTTGGTGGATTGTGAACTCTATTGTTGTTGGACTACAAAATTTTTTTTATTTGGGCCGTGAATATATTTTAGCAGTTAGGCCGCGGTTCATTTCCCTTTTGGGCTGAGAATTGATGATATATTATGGTATTTGTAGAAGAAAAAGGATTTTGTTGTTTGGATTTTCGTTTAGCTGTAGAAGGAAATGAGGAGAAACAAAAATACTAAGTTAAATAAAAATAGTTTGGTATTTAAAACAGAAAGGAATGGGTGACGAAAGGGTTGAGGGTGTTTGCTTGGAACGAGTGGTCACGGGTTCAATCCCTGCTGGTGACATTATATTTTTTAAAGCTTGATTTGAGGTAGTTTTTCATTACCAAAAATTATCATTATTATTATGGTTATTATTAAGTATTGATATTATTACTTGTATTATAATTATTATTATTATTATTATTACTAACATAAGTATTAGTTATCATTTATTATTATTATCATTACAATTATGATTATTATTATTATTATTATTATTATTATTATTATTATTATTATTATTATTATTATTATTATTATTATTACTAATATCATTATTATTATTATTATTATTATTATTATTATTATTATTATTATTATTATTATTATTATTATTATTATTATTATTATTATTATTATTAAAATTACTAATTATAACTTAAATTTTAAATGTATTTTTTTATATAAAATGTAACTATATTTTTATGATCTTAAACTAAAAAGATAGATATTATAAGTTAGATACAAACATTAGATATATAAAAGTATATATGATAAGTATACTACTTTTACTAATAAAATATTTTTTGTTCATTTACATTTTAATATAACTCAAATCTATTAAAAGTTATGAGTACTTAAAATTATTAATACTAAGTATTTATTCAAAATATTTTAATAAAGTATATGATATATTATTATGATAAATTAATAAAATATATAAAATAAATATATTTAAGTAATTATTAATATTAAATCACAAGTATACTACTAATATCAAAATATATATTTAATTGAATATTATATGTGTTAATATACATACTTGATATAGGTTCGAGAATCCGAGGCCAACCCCACATTTGTTCAATGTCGTCGTATGTATTTTTACTACAAAATACAGTATGGTGAGTTTCATTTGCTCCCTTTTTTTAAATGCTTTTGCAATATATATTTTTGGGACTGAGAATACATGCACTCCTTTTATAAATGTTTTACAAAATAGACACAAGTACTTAAAATTACATTCTATGGTTGGATTATTAACCGAATATCGCCTTTCAAGTCTGGTAACCTAAGAATTTAGGGAAATGGCCCGTGATTGACGCGAATCCTAAAGATAGATCTATGGACCTTAACAAGTCCCATTCGGGGTACGAATGCTTTAGTACTTCGAGATTATTATTATACAGACGAGAGGTTCTGTTTGGGGATATTCTATGCATTAAATTTAACGTCGGTTACCAGGTGTTCAATCCATATGAATGATATTTTTATCTCTATGCATGGGACGCATATTTATGAGAACTGAAAAATGAAAATCTTGTGGTCTATTAAAATGATGGAAATGGTTATTTTATGTTAAACTAATGAACTCACCAACCTTTTGGTTGACACTTTAAAGCATGTTTATTCTCAGGTATGAAAGAAATCTTCCGCTGTGCATTTGCTCATCTTAGGGATATTATATGGAGTCATTTATGACATATTTCAAAAGACGTTGCATTCGAGTCATTGAGTTCATCAAGAATATTATCAAGTCACTTATAGTTTAGATATATTATGAAATGGTATGCATGTCTGTCAACTTACGATGAAATAAAAGTTTGTCTTTTAAAAACGAATGCAATATTTGTAAAATGTATCATATAGAGGTCAAGTACCTTGCGATGTAATCAACTGTTGTGAATTGTTTATTATCAATGTAGACTTCATCCGGTTGGATTAGGATGGGTCTCTATAGTTGGTATCAGAATGGTGGTCTTAGTGAACCAGGTCTTGCATTAGTTTGTCTAACTGATAGTCATTAGGATGCATTAGTAAGTCTGGACTTCGACCGTGTCTGCATGTCAAAAGTTTTGCTTATCATTTTTGTCGAAAATCATCTGTTTATCATCCTTAGGAAATTACCTGCTTATCATTCTTAGTCTAGACACATCTTACTGCAATGATTGTATGAATAGTGTATAGACAAAATTCATATCTTAGCGTATCTGCTAAATCATATCTTATCGTATCTATTATTGTAAACTTTGCCTGACATATCCCGTAAATTCTGCCGTATTCTACGAAACCTTTTGCTCTATAAATATAGATATTCTATATAGTTAGAATACCATTCAATATTCAAAAATCAATCCCTTATTCAAATCGTACGAAATGGAATTCGTCATTAGTTCAAGTCCCTCGGATTGCGAAATGGAATCTCACTCAAGCTCCGAAAACAGTGTGACCGGAATGGATCAACCAATCAGCCATCATCTATTTTGGATGAATTGGGATGGTTTCGTAGTCTCCTTAATTATTGGAGACAAGAAGAAGGCGATCATTTCCATCCACCACATTGTCCTCTTGGCGAAGAACCTGAAGCACTTACCGGTGAACCTGTCCGAAACACCATCTTTTCTCTCATTTCCAGAGTATCTCGTCATGATTATATACTATACTAAATTTTAGATTTTATTTATCCGCTCGTCCGAACCGACAATCACCCCAGTGTAATAGAAGAAGTCAACGAGCTTCGCGCTCGGGTAGTGGCTTTGGAGAATATGGTGTGAAGGTTACGAACACCAGCAGCAGCACCCGCAGCATAACTGGTACCACCATTACCAACGCCAACAGTACCATTGCCACCATAAAAAAAAAAGCATCGTAAACCTCAACTTCACAATCTGTCACGCGAACACCAACGTCATACGCACCATGGATACCAAGGAGTACCAACAACAATGAACAATGAAGTAATAATTCATAACTTCATTGAAGAAATATTCTGCGAAGAATATGTGGTTTCTAAAAGTTTTAGAGATTATTTATTTTAGTTCAAACCGAAAATCAAATGAGTTTAATATCATATTAACTCATTAAATCTATAATTACATCTGAAGAAAATATATATGTATATATATTTCCATAGAGATTGTAATTAAAAATTCATTCGTGCAAACTGTTAATGGTGAAAATATTTTAACGGGTAGGTAATACCCGAGGAATATTTAGATTTCGCATTAATAAATTACACTGTACATTCTTCGAATCTGATTCAACAGTCATTTACTATCCTACTTACAACCACAGCTATACGAATCTGTTCACCACAGAATAACCATTTTTCATTCAATTTCATATTTGGATTTTGACCTATCAGAATTCAACAAGTGGCATAATGAAGAAAACATTGGATAAAATAAAATTTGTTAGAAACAAACAAATTACCTATGAGAAATTTTGTTAAGAATCCACGCTAACTGTTCCTAGCTAATTGTTCCTAGCTAACTGATTACATTTTATATTATCACAATTTAATTATCGCAATTTACATTCTCGCAATTTTATTTATCGTCATTTAATTTCTGTTATTTACTTTACGCACTTTATTTATCGTTACTTAATTTCTGTTATTTATTTTTACGCACTTTAAATATCGGGACACGTATACAAGGTTTTGACATATCATATCGATGCATTATATATATTATTTGGAATAACCATAGACACTCTATATGCAGTAATGATCGAGTTCCCTATACAGGGTTGGGGTTGATTCTACAATAATATATATAATTTGAGTTGTGATCGAGTCTGAGACATGTACATGGGTCCCGATACGTATTAATTAATTCGGATATTATATATTAAACTATATATGAATTATTGGACTGTTAACTGTGGACTATCGACTATGGACTAATATCATTGGACAATGAAAATGAATTAAAATATTAATTATAACATATGAAACTAAACATTTCTTCAAGTTTGCCACTTGATTTCATCTTAAACCTCATTTGTATCTTGACGATTCCAATCTCCTTTCAAACCTTTCATGATTCTTGAAAATACCTCAATCATGAGGATGAACCAACCACAACTTCATCTACGAAAGGAAGGATTTATGCACATAGATGTGCACCTGAAAAACACTCAGAACCTGGGTAAAAGTTTAACACGTATCTGTGCTAATTCCTTTAGTGTTATTATTACCCAAAATAACTTGGTAATTCCTTTCAAGATAGCAAATTTTGTCACAGCTCCAGCAAGTCAACTTCGACTTTTCATTTGAAACAACCCAACACCTTGATATATATGTGTGCTCTTTTATTGTTACCGGGGAACCTTTTATATTCCACCATATTACCATCAGCGTTTAATCATCTAAAAACACAATTTTCTTGTAACCACCATGGATGGATAATCTACGATTCAGATATGGCTACATTAAATGCAGAGGAAAGAGTAAAATTGTAGATGGCCTAGAAGGTCAAAAGTTTGATGATAAAGAAAGGAGTGTTAGGTACGCTCTATAGAAAATTTAGTACTGAAAAACAGATTGAGCTAACCATGAAGGCGACTCTGAACAAATCACAAGGACTAAACTTGTACATATAGAATCCTGATGATTCTGTATCTGATGAAATCTTTAGCGAACGCCTTGCTTCCGAATCTAAACCCTTACGGATAAATCTTCTCTATCATCCTTCGATATTAGAAATTCCAAGATATCATCGTATCTTTCATTATAAATATCCTCCATATTTCTGAAGATATTTTTATAACTATTCTTATCTGAAATCATTAATCTGTTCGTGCTATCAGTATTACATCATATAGAAACTGTTAGTTTCTATATTCTGTAAACTTTCGAGATTAAAATATGAATGGTTTGAAGTCGTGTTGGGGACTGAAGCATGAGTTAGTATAATATAATGACACTTGATCAACGTAATTATATTACAGTAAGTCATGCTGAGTTTCTAATGGAACGTGATGATTCACAGATCATAACGTCATCACATGCCATGTTACATAACTCTTTCATTCTACTTAACCTCTAAACATATCAAGGGATTATTTTCTTGATAGTTCAATCCTTACCATGATTCCAACAGTTTGCTAATTAATCATGATATTACATTTTCTTTCTGATTAGAAGATTTCCTTGAATTCCTTGAAATTTCAGAAATCCACCATGACTACGTCAAAAGTTAAAACGAAACTTTTCACTCTTTTGTGATAGCTTCACTTGTACGCTTCACATTATCGAATTGTTTTATCTATATTAATCAATAATGATAAAACTCTAACTCATATTCATCATGAAAACATTTTTATTGTTAGCCATAACGACCTCACTCAAATTTCGCGACGAAATTTCTTTAACGGGTAGGTACTGTAGTGACCCAGAAAATTTCGACTAATTTTGAACCAAACTCTCGATACGATTTAATATCTTTGACAAGGTAAGCAAAGTCTGTTAATCTGAGTCTCAAATTTTTTGAACTGTTTCATATATATTCAATTGACCTTCGACTGTTCTCGACGATTCACGAACAACTAATTGTAAAAAGATACATGTATATATATATATATATATATATATATATATATATATATATGTAATAATTTGAAATATTAATTGAAATAATATATGAGTTAATTGTTGGAAATAAATATGTAAAATAAGATGCGATATAATGAAAACTATTATTTCAAATGTATATATATATATATATATATATATATATATATATATATATATATATATATATATATATATATATATATATATATATATAAATAGTACTTGTAAATATATAAAATAATATTACATTTATTTGTTTAAAAATATATAATATATATTTATGTGATAAAACTTGTTATTTAAAACTGATTATATTTAGAGGGAGGGTAAATGGAAAATGAATGATTTCGAGCTTAATTAGTAAATGTCAGTAACACTCGGTTGATGTTTTGTTAGTTTTAATATAGATATTTTACATGTTCATGAAGAATTGAAATAAAAGTTGGACTGTAAACTGATTACGAAGATTTTAGATTTGTCAAAAATATTTTTACCTTTTTAAGATTAAATGTTTACACTCCGTACATATAAATTGGAACAGAAAATAAATAATTATTGAACCTTTTTGATCAGGTTTCAAACAGTTAATGAGTGGAATAATTAGATATATTTAATCAAAAAATTTGAGATTTTTTAGGAACACTTTTATCCGTAACTGTTTAGCAAGGGACACGATATAATACCCTTGGTAAGTGTCGACAGAGAAAAAGATAGTGTGGCACGTTTTATTTTTATAAGCAATATTATATTAATACTTTAATTATTATTATTATTATTATTATTATTATTATTATTATTATTATTATTATTATTATTATTATTATTATTATTATTATTGTTATTATTATTATTATTATTATTATTATTATTATTATTATTATTATTATTATTATTATTATTACATCTTATCTTATACACATATTACATGATATATACATATATCCTCCAGCTTCTACTCGACATCAAACATCACCCCAGCCATCTCATCTTCATCGTGGATCACCCTACTACCGCCGGTCACCATACTAGATCACCACCAATCACCGGCACTCAAACCACCATCCTATCCATCATTACCATAAACTCACCACCAATGTTGCTATATATAACCGCCACCATGTAAATTTTATGTTTCTTGTTTACTCGTTCACAACCCAACTACCACCATCACATACACATGTTGCTGATTATGCTAATATTTTAAACGCCAACTCCACCATCACCACAAACCGATCACCATTTTCTGCTCGACTCTAACCCGAACACCAAATACCACCTACGGGTTACAACTACCACTTCACCATCTTCACCGCCACACACACTCTCTCTCTCCTCCTCTTCTCTCTCTCTTCTTCTTCTTCTTTGAGAAATCCACTAGAATCACCACCACAAAACTGCAAACTATTACGGTGTCATCTGTTGTTATCTTTGTCGTGAAACACAAACTAAATCATCATTAGTTGTTGCACGATTTTTTTTCTTTCTCTTTTGCTGCAACTACAAACCAAAACCAACCATTTAAAACTATAACAAACACCACCTTGCTCAACTTTCTTCTATTCGAAAACCACCTTGAAACCATCCCACTTTTAATATTTTGTTTACTGTCGCTGATGTCTTGGCCGACACCAACAGTCACTTCGAACCTCCTATATATTATTGTTGTCACTACAGCTGCGTTTTTCCTATTGATAATCACGAAACCCAGCTGCTAAATATTGATGGAATAATATTAAAGAATGATGAAGAAAGGTGATACGTGTAAGTAAATGAAAACGAGAGGGAGCATAAAATATCTTCTCCCACTTGCATAGATCCACTTTATTTATTTTTTTATATATTTACAATGTCTCAAAGTGTTAAACTTTTGGATTTTTTTTGTTCTTGGGCCGAATTGTATCAAGGTTAGTAGTGGCCTTGACCCAACTCTTGTCATTTGGTGGACTGTGAACTCTATTGTTGTTGGACTACCAAATTTTTTTATTTGGGCCCTGAATATATTTTAACAGTTGGGTCGCGGTTCATTTCCCTTTTGGGCTGAGAATTGATGATATATTATGGTGTTTGTAGAAGAAAAAGGATTTTGTTGTTTGGATTTTCGTTTAGCTGTAGAAGGAAATGAGGAGAAACAAAAATATTAAGTTAAATAAAAATAGTTTGTTATTTAAAACAGAAAGGCATGGGTGACGAAAGGGTTGAGGGTGTTTGCTTGGAACGAGTGGTCACGGGTTCAATCCCTGCTGGTGACATTATATTTTTTAAAGCTTGATTTGAGGTAGTTTTTCATTACCAAAAATTATCATTATTATTATGGTTATTATTAAGTATTGATATTATTACTTGTATTATAATTATTATTATTATTATGATTACTAACATAAGTATTAGTCATCATTTATTATTATTATCATTACAATTTTGATTATTATTATTATTATTATTATTATTATTATTATTATTATTATTATTATTATTATTATTATTATTATTATTATTATTATTACTACTACTAATACTACTACTAATATCATTATTATGATTATTATTATTATTATTATTATTATTATTATTACTATTATTATTATTATTATTATTATTATTATTATTATTATTATTATTATTATTATTATTATTAAAATTACTAATTATAACTTAAATTTTAAATGTATGTTTTATATAAAATGTAACTATATTTTTATGATCTTAAACTAAAAAGATAGATATTATAAGTTAGATACAAACATTAGATATATAAAAGTATATATGATAAGTATACTACTTTTACTAATAAAATATTTTTTGTTCATTTACGTTTTAATATAACTCAAATCTATTAAAAGTTATGAGTACTTAAAATTATTAATACTAAGTATTTATTCAAAATATTTTAATAAAGTATATGATATATTATTATGATAAATTAATAGAATATATAAAATAAATATATTTAAGTAATTATTAATATTAAATCACAAGTATACTACTAATATCAAAATATATATTTAATTGAATATTTTATGTGTTAATATACATACTTGATATAGGTTCGTGAATCTGAGGCCAACCCCACATTTGTTCAATGTCGTCATATGTATTTTTATTACAAAATACAGTATGGTGAGTTTCATTTGCTCCATTTTTTTTAAATGCTTTTGCAATATATATTTTTGGGACTGAGAATACATGCGCTGCTTTTATAAATGTTTTACGAAATAGACACAAGTACTTAAAATTACATTCTATGGTTGGATTATTAACCGAATATCGCCCTTCAAGTATAGTAACCTAAGAATTTAGGGAAATGGCCCCTGATTGACGCGAATCCTAAAGATAGATCTATGGACCTTGACAAGTCCCATTCGGGGTACGAATGCTTTAGTACTTCGAGATTATTATTATACAGATGAGAGGTTCTGTTTGGGGATATTCTATGCATTAAAGTTAACGTCAGTTACCAGGTGTTCAATCCATATGAATGATATTTTTGTCTCTATGCATGGGATGCATATTTATGAGAACTGAAAAATGAAAATCTTGTGGTCTATTAAAATGATGGAAATGATTATTTTATGTTAAACTAATGAACTCATCAACCTTTTAGTTGACACTTTAAAGCATGTTTATTCTCAGGTATGAAAGAAATCTTCCGCTGTGCATTTGTTCATCTTAGGGATATTATATGGAGTCATTTATGACATATTTCAAAAGACGTTGCATTCGAGTCATTGAGTTCATCAAGAATATTATTAAGTCACTTATAGTTTAGATATATTATGAAATGGTATGCATGTCTGTCAACTTACGATGAAATAAAAGTTTGTCTTTTAAAAACGAATGCAATATTTGTAAAATGTATCATATAGAGGTCAAGTACCTCGCGATGTAATCAACTGTTGTGAATTGTTTATAATCGATGTGGACTTCGTCCGGATGTATTAGGATGGGTCTCTACAGGCGAACCTATTCGAGATACCATTTTCTTTCTCATTTCCAGAGTTTCTCGTCATGATTATATACTATCTTACATTCTAGATCTTATTCACCCACTCGTCTGAACAGACAATCACCCTGGTGTAATAGAAGATGTCAACGAGCTTCGCGCTTGAGTTCTGGCTTTAGAGAATATGGTGCAAAGGTTACAAGCACCAGCAATAGCACCGGCAACAACAGTACTACCATCATCAACGTCAATAGAACCATTACCACCATCAACAACATCCAAATTCCATGCTTCGACATCATAAACTGTCCCACGAACATCGACGACATACGCCTTGTAGATACTAAGGAATGCCAACAACAATAAACGATGAGGTATTGATTCATAACTTCATTGAAGAAAGATTTTTGCGGTGATTATGTAATCTCCAAAATCTTAGAGATTATTCTGATTCTGATTATAAATCAGATGAGTGGACCGAAATAATAAAAGAAACCCTCACCAGAATGGTGCATGATTTACAAGCTAGACTTGTTTTACCAGCAGCATCAACAGTACCGTTAGCATCACCATCACAATCTGTGCCGTCAGTATCGTCATCATCAGCAGCACCTACAACATCACAAGCTCCACTAGATCCATAATCACCACAACAACATCACTAATCCACAACGCGTATATTGTATCAACGAGTTAAGAAGTATTAACTCATTCCCCTTGAAGAAATTATATGTATATTTTATATGAATTTTGAGATAAAAATAAATCTTTTCGTACTAAGTTATTACGTGTGAATCTTAACCAGTAGGTACTACTCGGTTAGTTCATGTTACTGATATGCTATGATGTACATCTTTCATTAACGACTTAACCATCGTTAACTACAATATCTGTTTCAACTCAATGAATTCCATTTCATAATAAATCAAGTGTATTATTCAATTACATGTTTGATTTTACACATTCATTTTCGATGTACTCGAAAATTCCTAGAAATCATCATTCGTGTCTTGCGTAGTTCACAAGAATTTCCACAAACACCCAACATCATTCATCAAAGAAATATCAATAGATGAATAATGAAGTGGTAATTCATAATTTCATTCAAATAGAAGAAATACTCAGTGAAGATTACATAACTTCTAAAGTTTTAGGGATTTCTCCATCATAATTTCAACCATAAATCAAATGAGTTTAATGAAATATAAACTTATTAAATCTGTATTACATCTGAAGAGGATATACATATATTTTCATAAAGATTGTAATGCAAATTCTCCTGTACAAAATATTAACTTGTGAAACTTTTAACGAGTAGGTAATACCCGAGAGATATATAAATTCACAATTAATATGTTACATTCTTCGATTCTGATTCAGCAATCATTAACTATACTCACTACCTTCACAACAATACACATTCTTTCATAGAAATCAGAACAACCATTTCATCCAAACTCGATTATATATTATGATTTTAACAGATCAGAATCCAAGTTAAGATATAACCGATACCTTTACTCTTAAATCCCTATATCTTTCAAAGTTATACTTTGACTTCAAAATTGTGCTAGAACATCACTTTTACCCAGAAAAATATTCGTATCATTCAAAATTCTAGAACATCATATGTATATTAACGATTACAATCTGTGTTCGAACCCTTCGAAATTCCTGAAGACACTTCAAATAATGAATAATTGAGATGATGATCCAACCACATGTTACCCACAGTCATGCACCTGAAAAACTCTCGAAACCAAATTCATAGTTTAACACATATCCGTGTTAGATCCTTTAGCATTTATTAGCAAAAAATAACTTTGCAATTCCTTTTCAAAGTAGCAAATTCTGTCACAGCTTCAGCAAGTCAACTTCGATTTTTCATCCGGAGTAGTCTTATTATAATTCGGATATATACGATTACCATTTTGTTACCGGAGAACCTTTTATATTCCACCACATTATCAGCAGATGTACCAGCAACTTCGGCTTTAGTCTCTCTGAAAAACATCTATATTACTCATGAAATCCCATCATGTACTCACCTACATCCTGTAACAATAATTGCCATACCAACTATCAAAAATCATCAATCATCAATCATCAATCTCGAATCTCGCAGCGTTTTCACTTTAACAGTTTTATATATATATATATATATATATATATATATATATATATATATATATATATATATATATATATATATATATATATATATATATATATATAACGTCTATCTCCTAAACTTTCATACTTCGAATGTGAAGTTTCTGAAAAACACCCCAGCCTACGAAATAGTACTATGAAGTTTTGAAAAAAGACTGATGAAGTGGTAAAGACTCTAGACAGCAATTACGGTCAGAAGTTAGATAATAAAGAATAGAAGATTGGAAAAGCTCAAACGAAAAATTTGGTACTGGAAAATGGATTAAGCAAAGTATGAAGGAAGCTGTGGACAAATCACAAAGGCTAAACCTTCCTTCAAAGAATCCAAATGATTCAGTGTCTGCTGAAGTCTTTAGCGAATATCTTACTCCTTACTTTAAAACTCTTGTGGACAATATTCTTCATCATCCTCTGATCTTAGATATTCTAAGATATCATTATATCTTTTATTATAAATATCCTCCATATTTTTGAAGATATTTTCATAACTATTCTTATCTGAAATCATTTACCTATTTGCGCTATCTGTATTACATCAAAAAGGAAACTTTTAGTTTCTATATTCTGTAAACCTTCGAGTTTAAATTATGAATATTTTTGAAGTAGTGTTGGGAACTGAAGCATGATTTAGTATAATATAATAACACTTGATCAACGTGATTATATTACAGTAAGT
This sequence comes from Rutidosis leptorrhynchoides, assembly GCF_046630445.1. Taxonomy (NCBI): domain Eukaryota; kingdom Viridiplantae; phylum Streptophyta; class Magnoliopsida; order Asterales; family Asteraceae; genus Rutidosis; species Rutidosis leptorrhynchoides. The sequence goes on from NC_092337.1 coordinate 248,263,861, forward strand.
CATGCTGAGTTTCTAAATGGAATGTGATGATTCACAGATCATAACATCATCATGTGCCATGTTACACGATTCTTGTATTCTAATTGAACTCTAAACATATCAAGAAAGTATTTTTCTTGATGACTCGGTCTTTTCCGAGGTATTCTGGTAATTTGACAAATCAAAATCATGCCATCACAATTTCCTTCATAGAACAGTAACTATGTTCATTTCGAAATCCATACCTACGAATTCTAAACCATTATTCGCTTGATTTGAAGTCAGGAAGAGGAGACAAAAGTATGGAACTCTTGAATATAAAAGAAAATATAAAGCTCGACAACAACACATAAATTACAAACCGTGCATATCAATATGTACTGCCACGTAAAGGCACGGGAGAATTTAAATTACTATAACCCAAAGGTAATAGTAGAAATAAACAAAATCTTCAGGTGGTAGATGAAACTGAAGAATGACAGATATGAAAGTTATGAGTATATCCAGAATCAGTACTGGATGAACCATACCGATGAATGCTTTAAAATATGAGTTGAGGAAGAAAGAATAGTAGGTGTAAGTTGTAAGGAAACGAAGGGGGTGGATTTATAGTAAAATATCCGACAGAGCAATCAAAACAGATGATCCCATTTTAAGCGGATCCTAATTCCCTTGATTACCGAAGAATCAAATCTTATTACGAAGATTTTCTCCAAATCTCTTGAACCTGGAAATCAATCCTATCTATGTCAAAAGATATGACGAATCTACACCTACTCATTTCACTCTTTTGTGATAACTTCACTCATACTCTTCACATAAACGGATTGTTTTATCCATATTACTCAATGATGATAAAACTCTATTTATCAACTCATAATTGTCATGAAAACATTCTTATTGTTAGCCATGACAACCTCGATCAAATTTCGGAGACGAAATTTCTTTAACGGGTAGGTACTGTGACAACCCGGAAATTTTCGACCAAATTTAAACTTTAATCTTTATATGTTTCTGACGCGATAAGCAATGTTTGTTAAGTTGAATCTCAAGGATTTTAAACGATGTTCATACATTCATTTAACCTCGACCAAATTTCGACGATTCACGAACATCATAACTTGTGATAATTACATAATTGTGTGTGTATATATATATATATACGGAAACATGCGAATAATATTTATATACGAAATGATAAAAAAATTTACTATTGAATGATGCAATTTCAAATCTAAAATTTTTACGTATATAATCGTTTTATTTTTATGATGTATTTTTTTTATATTTTTAAGAAGACACGAAGTTAAATCAAAGATGTACAAGCTGTAAAGCACAACGTACAACAATATAACTTAAATAGTTGAATCGAAATTAATTCATTTACTATTCATATGAATAGTAAATGAAACGAAATTAATTAATTTACTATTCACATGAAAGCGATATGATAGAAATTATTAATTATAAGTTACATAAAATACCCCTGAAGTATTTAATAAATACAACTTTTTAAAATATTAAAATTCATTCATTCGATTTAATTAAACGAATTCCGTGATTTACGGTGACACGGAATGATCAGCGGACTAGTACGTGCATACCACTATATTTGTTAGTCGGTGTTTAATTAGTTTATTATGCTAATCGTTACAGTTCTAATTGAATTAATAGTACGCTAGAGTTGGTCATTGAGTGAGTACATGTGTGCCGTCTTATTTGAAAAATTAAGTGCTAGTTTCAGTATGTAAAATTAATTAAATATGATCTCGGTAAATAAAAACTAACAAAAGTCACGGACTTGTGACATGTTATGAGGTTGTTCTCTTTTATCAATTCCCACGTGTAAACTTTTAGGCATAAATATCTCTGGCTTTCCACAAACACACATGTACATAGATTTTCAATCTATTACAAGCTCACGTCTATATGTATTGATATGTATTCCGTGATTAATTTTAATTATTATTTTTATTATTATTATTATTATTATTATTATTATTATTATTATTATTATTATTATTATTATTATTATTATTATTATTATTATTATAATGGACCGAATAGATATAGAGATGTATATCTCTTTGGCTATGTAACATCACACACTTTACTTGTTGACTACAAAAAGCTCCCTTTAATTTATAATTTATATTATTTTTCAAATCAATGTCGTTACTTGATTTTCATGTTGGGTAAAAGAGAAAATGAATTTTGTTACATCCTCTTCGTTTTAGGTAGAATAGCAACAACTTCACGGTCTAAGTTAAGAATAAAATATATTATTATTATTATTATTTTTACACGTGGTGATTAAAGTTCTATATATATTTATGTTCCTGACAATATAACCACACACACACATAGGAGTTACATATATATACTCAGTACTAATATCAATATTATTATTATTATTATTTTTATTTTTATTTTTATTATTATTATTATTATTATTATTATTATTATTATTATTATTATTATTATTATTATTATTATTATTATTATTATTATTATTATACTTAAAATTCTATGACGGGGTTATGTTAGGATGATTTGCAAACGAGTTTTCGAATTGATTAAAGTTAAGGAAATTATGGGTTATAGCTATGGAGGTTATGGGTATGGATCAGGGGTATAGCTCGTGAGGTCAACCTAGCGTTTATCTTCTCTGTTGCATCTACGTACTTTTCTACAATATTGAATCTCAATATTGATACGTGAGCACTCATAACTTAACTTTTATATATTATTAGTATATCCCTGACTAGTGCTCGAGTATATAGGATTATGCATGCTTGTACGTTTAATATTGTCATTAGATAGGTTATGTTGAATCCTGAATTAGATACATATGCTACTGAGATAAGGTATATGATATGCATGTCGTTGGAAAGCCAGCAAAAAATTAAGAACTTTTCATTTAGATATCGGATGACTTCGATGAACGGATTAGAAGTTATAGTCAATTAGATTATCTATGATTTTATGTATTATTGTTAAAATGATTATTATTATTATTACCATCGTCGTTATTATCGTCGTTATAATCTAATTATTATTATTATTAATATTATTATTATTATTATTATTATTATTATTATTATTATTATTATTATTATTATTATTATTATTATTATCATTATCGTTATTATTAAAAGGTATTATCATTAAAAATTGTTATTATTATTACTATCGTTATTATCGTTAAGATTATAATTAGTATTATTAATATTATTACCATTAAAATATTTATTAGTGTTATCATAATATTTATTATTATTATTATTATTATAATTAAAACTAGTATTAGTAACATCTAATTATTATGATTACTATATTTATCATTATTATGAACGCGATATAAAAGACGACTAAAAGCTATTAACAAATTGATTAAGAAATAATGAGTATAAGTATCATGATGAAATTAAAATATTGAAAGGTATTGATTTAGATAAAAATATCGTTTTCATTATTTTTATCATTATTATTATTAAAAGTATTATTAATATTAAAACTATCATTTTTACAAAAATTATTATTTATAGGAATATCATTGTTAATATAAAATATCATTATTATTATCATTTTTATAAAAATTAACATTTTATCGTAATATCATTTTTAGTAAATATAAATATTTTTATTATTACTAGTAGAATAATAATAATTATTATTACAAAATAATACAATTTTTACGAACTATTGTTATTATAGATATTATTTTATTAAATAAATATATGATACAAAGATATTTTACTACGTGCAATATAATTACATTAATAATACCTATCATATTATTTTTATGATATTAAATGAACTTTATAAATTTTATTACTCAAGATATATAAAAGTATATTTTTATATATAAAATTCTATATAAATTTTTACTAATAAATTATTTATATTATTTTACTCTAATAAAATCCGATAAATATATTTAAAACGACTATTTAAGTTATATAATAAACATGTATAGATTTTGTAAATCATTTTGGGTCAAATTGACTTTTGTCGACTTTTGCATATTAGTCTCGAGCATTAGGATTGTGGTACACTATGACTTGACCTAATTGTTAGACAAATATTGACCAGCATATAAATATATATAATTAATATAGGTTCGTGAATCCAAGGCTAACTCTCCATTGTTCAGTATCCTCGTATGAATATTTTTGCTGCAAAATATTGAATTGTGAGTTTCATTTGCTCCCTTTTTAAATGATTATGCAATATATATTTTTGGGACTGAGAATACATGCGTTGTTTTATAAATGTTTGACGAAATAGACACAAGTACTCGAAAATTACATTCTATGGTTGGATTATCGAAATCGAATATCACCCCCTTTTAGCTTGGTAACCTAAGAATTAGGGAACAGATACCCTAATTGACGCGAATCCTAAAGGTAAATCTACGGGCACTAACCCCCCCCCCCCCCATACTGGAAAATGGTATGCTTTAGTACTTCGAGTTATTAAAACGGATGGATTTCTATTATGGGGATATTCTATATGCATTATGTTAATGTCGGTTACCAGGTGTTCAATCCATATGAATGATTTTTATGCAGATGCATGATATTTATGAGAAATGAAATGAAAATCTTGTGGTCTATTAAATTAATGGAAATGATAGTTTATGATAAACTAATAAACTCACCAACCTTTTGGTTGACACTTTAAAACATGTTTATTCTAAGGTATTAAAGAAATCTTCCGCTGTGCATTTGCTCATTTTAAAGATATTACTTGGAGTCATTCATGACATATTTCAAAAAATGTTGCATTCAAGTCATTGAGTTCAATAAAGATTATTATTAAGTAGATGACAGATTTGGTCATTTATAGTTTGGATATTATGAAATGGTATGCATGTCTGTCATCTTTCGATGTAATGTAAGTTGTCTTTTAAAAACGAATGCAATATTTGTAAAATGTATCATATAGAGGTCAAATACCTCGCAATGTATCCATATGTTATTGTATTCGTCCTTATGGATTAGGACGGGTCGCTTCAGCGCCGTCAATGACGATTTTGTCGGGTTGCTACAGATGGTATCAGAGCGTTGGTTGTAGGGATTTAGAGTTCATTGGTGTCAACCCTGAGTCATAGGGTACATTAGTGAGTCTAGACTACAACCGGCATATAGACTTGAAGTAGGACTTGCTTGACTACTTGTGCATTTATACTTGAACTCTTCTATTCGTATCTAATTCCTATTTCATCTTAATCTCACGTTGTTTAATTTGATTGACACGCCGTCTTGACCTTATGAGGTAATGTCGAATGCACATATGAATTAGGGTAATATAATTGTCGGGATTATATTACGGTGACTCATATGGTCGTTCCGACATTACAACACAAGGAATCGAGGGCGGGTCAAGGAAAATTTTCTCTCTATCTTTATTCCATATCACGATTAGTATTATTGAGATTACTAATCAACGATATTCTTGTGTCTTGAAGGAACAATGCCACCTCACCGAATTCCACGCAATGAAAGTCCCGAACAAGCTCTTCAACAAATGATAGCCACCGCCGTAGATGCGGCCATGGCCGGTCACTTATCCAACAACAACAACAACAACAGCAACAGCAACAACAACAACAACAACAGCAACAACAGCAACAACAGCAACAACAGCAACAACAGCAACAACAACAGCAACAACAACAACAACAACAGCAACAACAACAACAACAACAACAACAACAACAACAACAACAACAACAACAACAACAACAACAACAACAACAACAACAACAACAACGGAGCCGGTAACTCAAATGAGGGATGCTCCTACAAAGCTTTCATGGGGTGCAAACCTATACTTTCGATGGGACCGGAGGACCGGTTGCTCTCACTCGATGGTTTGAGCAAACGGAAGCCGTTTTTAGCATAAGCGGTTGCCGGGACCAAGACAAGGTCAAATACTCCACCTACACTTTCGCTGGTATCGCTCTCACATGGTGGAACACGTATGTATAATCGGTGGGTACCGATGAAGCCCACGCTCTCTTGGTCTGATTTAAAAGAAAAGACGATCACCGAATACTTTCCCCGCGAAGAGACTCGAAGGGTCGAAAGCGAGCTAAGAAGTTTGAAAGAGGTCGGAAATGACCTCAAGGCTTATAATCAACGGTTTTCCGAGCTAGCTCTAATGTGTCCAAACCTTGTAAATCCCGAGTCTCTAAGGGTTGAACTTTACATGGATGGCCTTCCTAAGAGCATCAAACATGGGGTAATGTGATCCAAACCCGCTAACGTACAAGAAGCTTTAAAGATGGCCCGCCAATTGATAGAAACGGTGGACGAAATTGAAGTGCCGACACCTAAAGCCGAGGATAAGTCGGGTGGGAACAAAAAAAAATGAGAAGCCACTCAATCAAGCAACTACAACAACAACAACTTCGCCAGAAATCCTTTCACTTTTGACGGCAAGAAAAGTTATGTCGGAACCAAACCTTTTTGCAACAAATGCCGTAAGCATCACTTTGGTGAATGTGGCAAGCTAATTTGCTACCGGTGCCAAGGAAGTGGTCATATGGCCAGCGATTGTAGAAGTGCCACCCCCGTCACTCGAAAAGGGGCCCGATGCACCAATGACGGTCACTTGTTACGAATGTGGCCAACAAGGTCATTTTAGAAATGCATGCCCAAAGAAGAAAGATAACCCCAATGCGCACGGTCGATCTTTCAACATTAACACCGAGGAAGCCCGAGATGAAAATGAACTAGTCACGAGTACGTTTCTTCTCAACAATTCTTATGTCTCTTGCTTATTCGATTCGGGTGCCGATAAGAGTTTTGTATCCAAGACTTTGACTCATTCTTTTAGCTCTTCACCACTCCCACTAGATACTACTTATACCATTGAAGTGGCCAACGGGAAACTATTGAGTGCCGATAAATTTTGTCGGGGGTGTACGTTAAACTTAATGGGTAAAAAATTTGAAATTGATTTGATACCTATAAAACTAGGGAGTTTCGATGTAATAATTGGTATGGATTGGTTAGCCAAAACGAAATCTCACATCCTTTGTGATCTTAAACCGATTCAAATTCCTATCGAGAATGGTGAACCCTTGATTGTCTATGGCGATAAGAGTTGCACCGGATTCACCCTCGTCTCGTGCCTTAAAGTTGAAAAATATCTTCGTAAAGGTTGTTTCGCGATTCTAGCCCACGTTAAGAAAGTTGAGACCGATGAGAAGCACATCGATGATGTGCCAATTGTTACTGACTTTTCCAATGTATTTCCCGACGAATTGTCGGGTCTTCCACCTCATCGACCGGTTGAATTCCAAATCGATCTCATTCCGAGAGCCGCACCCGTAGCACGTGCACCGTATAGACTTGCTCCATCCGAAATGCAAGAATTGCGAAGTCAAATTTTAAGAACTACTTGACCGTGGTTTTATCCAACCTAGCCATTCACCATGGGGCGCTCCAATTTTATTCGTTAAAAAGAAAGATGGATCCCTATGAATGTGCATCGATTATCGTGAACTAAATAAATAGACGGTTAAGAACCGATATCCTCTTCCACGCATCGATGACCTCTTCAATCAACTACAAGGATTTGATCATATTCAAAAATCGATCTCCGCTCGGGTTATCATCAACTAAGGGTTAAGGGGGAAGATGTCTCCTTAACCGCTTTTCGGACTCGCTATGGTAGTTACGAATTCTTTGTCATGCCATTTGGTCTAACTAATGCACCGACGGTGTTCATGGATCTTATAAACCGCGTGTGCAAACCATATCTCAACAAATTCGTTATTGTTTTCATCGATGATATCTTAGTCTACTCTAAAAGCGAAGAAGAACACGAACAACACCTCCGACTCGTGCTCGAAATCTTGAGACAAGAATGACTATATGCCAAATTCACCAAGTGTGAATTTTGGTTGAAGGAAGTTCAATTTCTTGGTCATGTTGTAAGCGATCAAGGTATTAAGGTCGACCCTGCGAAAATCGAAGCCATTAGCAAATGGAAAACCCCTACTACTCCTACTCACATTAGAAAATTCTTAGGCCTCGCCGGGTATTATTGTAGGTTCATCGAAAATTTCTCTTTAGTTGCATATCCTCTAACCACGTTAACTCATAAGGGAAGGAAATTCGTTTGGGCAACCGAACAAGAGTCCGCGTTCCATATCTTAAAGAGAAAGCTAACCACCGCTCCTATCTTGTCACTTCCCGAAGGCAATGATGATTTTGTTGTATATTGCGATGCCTCGAAACATGGTTTTGGGTGTGTATTGATGCAACGAAAGAAAGTCATTGCTTATGCCTCACGACAATTAAAATTTCATGAACAAAACTACACGACACATGATCTCGAACTCGAAGCCGTTGTCTTTACACTCAAAATGTGGAGACATTATCTTTACGGAACCAAAAGTACTATTTTCACCGATCACAAAAGCCTCCAACACATCTTCGATCAAAAACTACTAAACATGAGACAACGACGGTGGATTGAAACTTCAAACGATTACGATTGTGAGCTCCGTTACCATCCCGAAAAAGGTAAATGTAGTAGCCGACGCCTTAAGTCAAAAGGAAAGAATGGTGCCTCTCCGTGTCCGAGCTTTAAACATCACCATCCATACCAATCTCAACAATCAAATTCATATAGCCCAAGATGAGTCTCTCAAGGATGAAAACATCTCTCTCAAACGCTTGAACGTCCTCGCCTCACAATTCGAAGTTAAGGAAACCGAACTCCGATACTTCGTCGGAAGAATTTGGGTGCCTAGTTATGGGGACTTGCGAAGCCTTATTCTAGACGAAGCCCATAAGTCAAGGTATTTGATTCACCCCGGTGCCAATAAGATGTACCATGACCTCAAAGAACAATATTGGTGGCCGAACATTAAAAGGAACGTCGCTACTTATGTTGGAAAATGCCTAACTTTGTGATGACCCGAAAATTTCTGACCAAATTTAAACTTAATCTTTGTATGATTAACATTTCCGACACGATAAGCAAAGTCTGTAAAACTGAATCTCAAAATTTTTGAACTACTTTTATATATTTAAATACCCTTCGGTTGTTTTCGACGATTCGCGAACAATTATATGTAAATAGATACATATATACTATAACTTGAAAAGTTAACAATGTATTAATTGTTTGATACCGTACATTAAACTTATTGGTTTAAATATCTATTTGAATATATATGATAAGTTGAAATACTTATTATTAAAATTTATTTATAAATAACTTCTAATGTGTATTTAAAAACTGATTTATGTATATTAAAAAGATATATACATATATAATTTCAAGTTATTTAGTAAACGATAGTAACATTCGTTTATTGATTCGATTGATATTCATATAAGTTAACTAAAGCGTTTAAGATGAACCAGTATGCTACAGTATTTTCAAATTGCTAAAGTACCCAAAATGCTACAGTGTTTTCGAAAATCACTACTTGCTACAGTGAAATTGAATTTGCTACAGTGAATTGTTACAGTAAACACTATTTTAAAATGTATTTTAACAAATAGCGAGACGATGATTTATAGAAGTAAATGACCAAAACACTCAAAAGTTTAAGATATACTTTGAGTGGTACAGTTTATGGATAATTTAAGGCTATATTTTGACAAAGGTACGTGTCACGAAACATAAAGTATTATTTTTCTAAGCGTACGAAAATGCGTTCGAGAAATCGGAACCGGGACATAAGTCGAGTGATAACGTACGACTTATCGGAACAAAAATTACAAGTCCACTATGCACGTGAATTTAATATAATATATAATTAATTATATAAATTAATTATATTATATTTATAATTAAATAATATGTCAACAAACAACGAGACAAAAATTTGTGAGCTGTAAATCCTTCCCATGCGATCGCATGGGAAATGTGCTTGAAGGCCATGCGATCGCATGGCAGTCTGTATCTGGTCACATCTATAAATTCGAGCATTTTTCTGATTTCTGATGCACTCCAACTCTTATCTATCTCTCTCGTATTATATTTATATATTATTATTATTATTATTATTATTATTATTATTATTATTATTATTATTATTATTATTATTATTATTATTATTATTAAGATTAATATTATTATTAATCTTATTATTATTATTATTATTATTATTATTATTATTATTATTATTATTATTATTATTATTACATAAAATATTACGACGAGGTTATGGGCGTGTCACTTTCAAAACGGGTTTTCGAGCGGGATAGAGATAAGAAAACTATGGGTTATAGCTATGGACATTATGGATAATGTTCAAGGGTATTGTTCTCCAGTCAAACCTAGTGTTTATCATCTTCGTTGCTTCTACGTACTTTTCTGAAATATTGAATCACAATATTGATACGTAAGCATTTATATTTTATCTTTTATAAATTAATAGTGTATCCATGTCTAGTGCTCGAGAATATATGTTTATGCATGCTTGTATACTAAATTTCGTCGTTAAACAGTTTATAATGAATCACTAATTAAATACATATACTACTGGTAAAAGGTATATGATATACATGTTTTTGGAAAGCTGGCGAAAAATCAATAACTTTTCATTTAGATATCGAATAGTTTCGATGAACGGATTAAAAGATACGATCAACTGAATTATGATTGACGTTAATCGAAATTACTTTTGAATCTGCAATTAAGATTTAAACAACTTGTTTACGAGATTGATAAAGTGAACTTTTAAATATTACCAACCGAGTAAATGAATCCTTATATAAGGTACGTCTCGTATGTTGAACTATTGTCAAAATTGACTTTTTGAAACAACATTGGATAACTTTTGTATGTCGATATCGAGCATTAGGATTGTGATACACTATGACCTGACCTAGCTTGATAGACATTTATTGACCAACATATGTTCTCTAGGTTGAGATCTACGGTTATTTGGTAATCCGTGTTTCGATCACATTTTGGTGAACGACTTTATATGCTGCTAAGGTGAGTTTCATATGATCCCTTTTACTCTCTACATTTTTGGGCTGAGAATACATGCAAATGCTTTATAAACTGATTTACAATATTTATATGCGTGAGTTTCATTGATTCCTTTTTAATTGCTTTTGCAATATCTTTTTGGGCTGAGAATACATGCACTTTATTTTAAAACGCAATGGATACAAGTACATACTAAATTCTACACTGAGTTTGAACCGAAAATCCCTTAGCTTTGGTAACTGTTAACTGCCAGTTATAAGAACTGATGGGCGCGAGTAGTAGTATATGGATCCATAGGGCTTAATATCCCCGTCCGAGCTAGAGCACTAGCCTTTTAACGGACGTATGCTATTTGAGAAGCGTACACGTTGGTTTGCGTGTATTATTAAGATGATTATACAAAGGGTACAAATTATATATACGTTAAGTTTAGTTACCAGGGTGCTCAATTTCATAGAATATTTTGATAAACGTTTCTGGATTGAACAACTGAAATCTTGTGATCCACCTTTATATACAGATTATGCGCAACATTAAAACTATGAACTCACCAACCTTTGTGTTGACACTTGTTAGCATGTTTATTCTCAGGTTTCCTAGAAGTCTTCCGCTGTTTTCTTAGATGTTAAACAAGCTATGTGCATGGAGTCTTACATGACATATTTTTCAAGGAGACGTTGCATTCACCAAATCATCACCATGTATCTTATTTTGACTGCATTGTCAACGGAAATACTGTTGTAAACTATTATTTATGGTGATTGTCTATATGTAGAAATCATCAGATGTCGAAAACCTTTGATTTAAATATTCATTTATGGTGTGCCTTTTCAAAAGAATGCAATGTTTACAAAATGTATCATATAGAGGTCAAATACCTCGCAATGAAATCAATGAATGGCGTGTTCGTCCATATGGATTTGGAGCGATCGTCACAAACTTGCTCCAAAGTCAAAGCCGAACATCAACGACCGTCCGGATTACTTCAACAACCCGAAATCCCACAATGGAAGTGGGAAAGAATAACGATGGATTTTATCACAAAACTACCCAAGACAATAGGCGGTTATGATACCATTTGGGTTATTGCTGACCGTCTCACCAAATCCGCCCACTTCCTCGCCATGAAAGAAACGGACAAAATGGACAAACTTGCACAACTTTACATCAAACAGATTTTAACCCGTCACGGTGTACCTTTATCGATCATATCCGACCGAGATGCTCATTTTGCTTCTAGATTTTGGTGTGCCTTGCAAGAAGCCTTGGGGACGCATTTAGACATGAGTACCGCATATCATCCACAAACCGACGGACAAAGCGAACGCACAATTTAAAATTTGGAAGACATGCTACGGGCTTGCGTTATCGACTTCGAAAAGGCTTGGGAAAAGCATTTGCCACTAGCCGAGTTCTCTTACAACAATAGTTATCACGCGAGTATTAAAGCCGCACTTTTTGAAGCGTTATATGGCCGCAAATGTCGTTCTCCTCTTTGTTGGCCGAAGTAGGTGACAAACAAATTACCGGACCCGAACTCATTCACGAAACAACCGAGAATATTGTTCAAATCCGAGACAGGCTCATGATGGCCCGTAGTCGTTAAAGGAGCTATGCAAACATTAGACACAACGATATCGAATTCTAAGTCGGTGACCGTGTAATGTTAAAAGTCGCACCTTGGAAAGGTGTAATTCATTTCGGGAAAAGCGGGAAACTAAATCCACGATATGTTGGTCCTTTTGAAATCTTGGAACGTATTGGACCCGTTGCTTACCGTTTGGATCTTTCGACTCAATTGAGCTCCGTTCATCCTACTTTTAATGTATCAAACTTGAAGAAGTGCCTTGCCGAACCTGATGTCGTCGTCGCTCTCGAAGAGCTTACTATTGATGAAAAACTTCATTTCGTGGAAGAACCGGTTGAAATTGTGGACAACTCCGTCAAAACGCTAAAATAAAGTAAAATCCCGATTGTTAAAGTTCGTTGGAATGTCAAAAGGGGGCCTGAGTTTACTTGGGAAAGGCAAGATCAAATGCAAAGGAAATACCCTCATTTATTCGTAGATTCGAAAATGCAAGATCTCGAGGAAGAAACAACGACTACTACGCCTACTTAAATTTCGGGACGAAATTTCCTTTAAGGAGTAGGTAATGTAACATCCCCCCTTTTTCCATTTACTTTCCGTTTAATTTATTTAAAGTCCGTTATTTGATTATAACATCTCCCGTTCACTCTACGTATTTAAGGTAATTCGTTTGGTTAATTCACGCACCCGCTTTGAAACTTGGGGGGACTAAACTTGCCACAGGACAAAAGGTTTGACTAGGTCAACTAGTCAAACCCTTCTCCTCCACTCAATCATTCACCTCCCCATCTCATCTCATCTCATACTTCCACTTTTGCTCTCAAAAACTCAATTCATTCAATCTTCATCTAAATCATTTCAAGGAAGCATCAACTAAAACAAATTACATATTTGGAATCCTTGCATCTTCCTCTTCAATTCCATACCAACTTCATCCAATTTGGGTAACTTTATAAAAACACTAAATTTCTTGTTCTTGATCTTTAAAACTTAAAAGTGTTTTAATTAGTGTCTATGGCTCAAGTCTAACATGAATATAGGATTTATATGCTCGATCTTATTGTTTTGAGTAACTAGCATGAACTTGATAAATGGGTGTGTTTGATCTTGAGATTTGGTTGCTTAAATGTTGTTAGATGTTAAAAGTGCATGTATTAAATGTGTTACTAGCATCAATAGCTTCAATTTGGTGTGTAGGTTGACTTAGAAAGACTCCATAAACATAATTACTAAATTTATGATTTTGAGTTAGGGTTTGATAGAAGTAAAATGGATTTTTGATGCATTGAATGATTTGCAATGTTAATTGTAAGTGTTTAGTAGTATTGTATGCATAATTACCTACGAAGCGGCGTATTATATGTGTGCATTTAATTCCCGAATCATCAATGTGCATTTATGAACTTGAAGCATTTATGATGAACATTTAATGAGCATTCAACTTGGATTTTGATTATTGTAAATGATGTTTTTGATTAATTAAAGGTGTTTAGTTGTATTCTTCGTTAAATTACCTTTCCAACGATATAAGATACGTGTTTTGAATGTTTACGATTCACTAGTTGTGTTGGTTTGAAGTTTGGTTCGTGCACTTGTTAAAATTCAGAAACAGCATTTTTCCCAGGTACAGCAGCGCCGCTTCTGCAATAAGAGCTCCACTTCTGGTCAGCCTTTCGTGGAGTTTTTCATCAGATGTTAGGAGCGCCGCTCCTGGAAACAAGAGCGTCGCTTCTGGGTCCTCAAGAGCGCCGCTCCTGTGCAGAAAAAATAGACCAACTTATTATGTGTTTTCACAAATTCATCCCCGCTTACTCGCAACTCCAATTAACATGAAACTTGGCCAACACGTTTATATATGATTACTAATTGAAGAAAAATTTTCGGATACCCCACCCAACCCCGTCGATGTTGACTTTGACTTTGACCAAGTTTGACTTTTAGTCAAACTTAACCAAATACTTATGTAATCGTTCTAATCTTCTTTTATACTTGATTCTTGCATGATACTTGACAACTTGATTCACATGATATAATCGAGTCATAATGAGCCATAGGACTAATTGAACACTTTGACCGACTTCTTGCTTTACCGATATTGATACAACCTATCGTTTAGGTCGAGACTAGCATTCTTTCTTGCACACGTTTATTTGTGAAGTACATTTACATTCGTGCACTAAAGGTGGGATCATAGTCCCACTTTTACTCTTTTAAACTTACATTTGGGATGAGAAAACATAAACGTTTCATTTTGCAAAGTGAACACAAGTACGAAAACAAACATTCTACGTACAAGTTAGAACAAAAATCCTCAATTCGATAATCATTAGTTACACTTGCCGGGTGTAAGCGAGAACTTATATTGTATGGCCATATGGGTTTGACAAACCCTCATTCGGACGGTTCGCTACCGTTATGCAGATGAAATATATTTTCGAGAATAAAGTGTAGGTTCTAACAATATGTGATGGGGTAACGTTAGTTAAACCTTGATAATTGGGTGCTCGTTATAACCATTTTTAGAATGATTTTACTATTACTTCAACGTTATAAATCTTGTGGTTCAACTTACTTACTTACGTACTCACTTACTAAACCTATGATTTCACCAACATTTTTGTTGACAGATTTTCTATGTTTTTCTCAGGTCCTTGAACGATATGTGATACATGCTTCCGCACTCTATTTTTGATACTTGCTTGGATGTCGAGTATATTTGCATACATGGAGCGTCTTTTGACTTTACATTAAATCGTGTCGCATAGGTTTCATTTGTACTTAAAAACATTGTATCGTATTAATCGTTGAACTACTTTGTAAATTTTGAAACATCTTTACATATGAAATGAATACGACATATTTTGGTCAAACGTTGTTTTAAAGACTTATGACCACGTAACGGGACCTAAGTAGACGGCGCCATCAATGATGATTTTGTCGGGTCGCTACACAGCTCCCACAGGAAATGGCCCCACAATGTCAATCGCCCATTTATAAAATGGACAAGGTAAATTAACTGGAATCATGTCATGCCTTGACCATCTGTTCTGCGGTGCATGTCTTTGGCAACATTTGCATCTTTTTACTATTTTTGCAACATCGCGATACAAGGTTGGCCAAAAGTAACCCATTCGCATAATCTTTGATGCAATAGTTTTATAACCAGAATGAAGCACGCAAGAACCGCTATGTACTTCTTCAATAATCATTTCTGCCTCTGTTGGTCCCACGCAGCACATTAATGGCCCATAGTAAGATTTGCGATACAAAACATCATTTTCAATGATATAACATTGGTGATCTGATGCGCACCAGTCTAGCTTCATTTGTATCTTCGGATAATGTATTGTTGCGCAGATTTTCAATGATTGGATCCATCCAATTTGGCTGCATTTCTTTGACATCCGCAACTATTAATCCGACATCAATTGCTTTGTTGGACAATTCTTCCACCCATACTTGCTTTTGGAAATGCAAAAAAGTTAAAGCTGCTAGTTTGCTTAATGCGTCTGCTTTTGTATTTTGGCTTCTTGAAACTTACGTAAGCTCAAAATGCTCAAACTTTTTTGCAGCTTCTTTTAACAGGTGTAAATACTTCTGCATATAAAGTTCATGCATATCAAATGAGCCATTAAACTGATTTGAAACCAAATGCGAATCAACATATGCACGTAATTTTGTGACATTCATTTTATGCGCAATGTTCAATCTGTAACATCCCGCATTTTTTCGTTAAATTATTTTTAACGCCGTCTTTTTTTTTTTTTTTATTATTTAATATCCTCAGTATCTCGATTCGTATCCTCCATTACCTACATTCTTAAAATATTTTCGTTATTGGATTATAACGTCTCCCGTACTCCCATGTAATTCAAAATATTCGTTCGGTTAATTCCCGCACCCGACTACAAACTAGAGGGACTAGTTTTGCCAAAAAGACAAAGAAGTGACTAGCACTTTGACTAGTCAACCTCCTCCCCATCTTTCTTTTTCATTTCTTTTCCAATTTCTTTTCATACTTCTCCATTTTCTCTCAATCCTTCAAAAAGGAAATCATCATCCATTTCAAATCGATCAAGCTTCAATCCAAACAAATTACATAATTGGAATCCTTGCATCTTCCTCTTCGATTCCATACCGATTTCATCAAATTTGGGTAACTTTCTAAAATCACTAAATTTCTTTAAATTCATGTTCTTGACCTAAAAGTGTGTCAATTAGTGTCTATGGCTCATTGTGATGTCGTGTATGTAATTTGTATGCTCGATTTGTTGTTTTTGGTGTAACTAGCTTGAATATGAAAATTGCTTGCTTAATCTTTGATTTTGGATGATTAAAAGTTGTTTAATTGTTAAAGTTCATGTGTTAAATGTGTTACTAGCATCATTAGCTTCAAATTGACGTGTAGGTTGATTAAGAAAACTTCAAAAACATGATTATTGATTTTGAGATGTTTGACTAGGGTTTGATAGTTCTTGACATGGATTTTTGGATGCTTGAATGTCATGGAATGTTAATTGTTAGTGTTTAGTAGTAATGTATGCTTCATTACCTTCAAAACGGCATATCATATGTGTGAATTGGTTTCCCGAAACTCAAAATGCAATTGATGAACTTGAAACTTTGAAAATGGACTTTTATTGTTCGCTTGATGAGTTTTCGGCTATTGTAAATGATGTTATTGTTGGACCATAAGTGCTTAGTTGTATTCCTCGTCAAAATACCTTTCCAACGATATATGATAGGCATTATAAGTGTTTGCGGGTCAAGAGTTGGGTTGGAAAAGGTTTTGGTTCGTGACTTGGACCATTTTTCTGCAAACTGCATGATTCCCAGGTATTGCGCGCCGCGCATTTACCCGCGCGCCGCGCAAAATCAGAGATCCCAGATGTTTGCCTTCTTAGTTGAGTTCTGACCAGAAATTGCACTTGGGTGCGCGCCGCGCAACCCAGTGCGCGCCGCGCAAAAGCCCCAGGCCACTCTCTTTTGTTTTTAAATGTCACAAAAATGTTTCCCGCTTTACTATAACCCCGTTTACCATGAAACTTGACTATTATGCTCGTATATGACTTCTCATCATGAGAAAATTGTCGGACACCCGACCCGACCCCGTTGACCTTGACTTTGACCAAGTTTGACTTTTAGTCAAACTTAACCAAACAATTATACGATCGTTCTAACATGCTTAATTACTTGTATCGTGCATGAAACTTGACAAATTGATCCACGTGCTATATTAATCGAGTCGTAACGAGCCATAGGACTAATTGAACATCTTTGACCCTTCGTGACTATCGTTATTGATATAACCTATATGTTTAGGTCAAGACTAGCTTTGTCTTTGCACGCGTGTACTTGTCGAAGTACTTTATTAACTCTTGCACTCAAGGTGAGATCATAGTCCCACTTTTTACTCTTTTGAACTTACTTTTGGGATGAGAAAACATAAACGATTCTTTTGAACTAAGTGAACACAAGAACGGGAAAACAAACATTCTACATACGAGTTTAGAACGAAAATCCTCAATCCGATTATCATTAGTTACATCAGATGGTGTAAGCGAGAACTTATGTTATATGGCCATATGGGTTTGACAACCCTCATCTTTGACGGTTCGCTACCGTCTACGGGTGAAATATATTTTCGGGAAACAGTGTTTGTTCTAGCACTAATTACTGGGGTATTCAACGGACGGAATGTTAAGCTTTGATAATTGGGTGCTCGTGAATATTAACTTTAGAATGTATTACTATTATTTCAACTTTACAAATCTTGTGGTTCGGCTTACTTTACTTTTACTCACATACTTACTTAAACCTATGATTTCACCAACGTTTTCGTTGACAGATTTCTATGTTTTTCTCAGGTCTGGCACGATATGTGATACATGCTTCCGCTCACTATTTGATACTTGCATTGGATGTCGAGTATACATGCATTACTTGGAGCGTCTTTTGACTTTACTTTAAACCGTGTCGCCTAGATTTCAAATGTACTTATAACCTTGTAACTTAACTTTTGGTTGAACAATTCTTGTAAACTTTGGAAACAATCTTTATTTTGAAATGAAGGCGACATATTTTGGTCAAACTTTGTCTTAAAGACTTATGACCATGCAATGGGACCTACGTAGACGACGCCGTCACTTGACGATTTGTCGGGGTCGCTACAAGTGGTATCAGAGCTTTGGTTGTAGGGATTTAGAGTTCATTTGTGTCCACCCCGAGTCATAGGGTACATAAGTGAATCTAGACTACAACCGGCATATAGACTGAAGTAGGAATTACTTGACTATTTGTGCATTTATACTCGAACTCTTCTATCATATCTAACTCGTATTCGATCTTGATCTTACGTTGATAAATTTTGTTGACGCGCCACCTTGACTTTATAAAGTAATGTTAAATGCACATGTAAATCAGGGTAATATAATTTCCGGGATTATATTACGGTGATTCACATGGACGTTCCGACATTATGACATAAAGAATTTAAGGCGAGTCAAGGAAAAATTTTCTCTATATCCTTATTCCATATCACGGTTAGTATTGTTAAGAATACTAATCAACGATATTCTTGTGTCTTGAAGGAACAATGGCTCACCAAGGTCAACACAATACTCCTCTCGAAACTCTAGAACAAGCTCTTCAACGCATGATAACCACCACCGTGGGTACGACCGTGGCCGATCACTTTTCCAACAACACCAATCGTGGAGCCGGTAATTCAAGTGAAGGTTGCTCCTACAAGAACTTCATGAAGTACAACCCTCCCACTTTCGATGGAACCGGAGGACCGGTTGTTCTCACCCGATGGTTTGAACAAATGGAGACCGTTTTTAACACAAGCGGTTGTCGAGACCAAGATAAGGTCAAGTTTTCCACCCTCACTCTTACCGGTATTGCTCTCTCATGGTGGAACACGTATGTACAAACGGTGGGTATTGATGAAGCCCACTCACTCTATTGGACCGAATTAAGAGAAAGAATGATCACCGAATATTTTCTGCGCGACGAGACTCGAAGGCTCGAACAGGGTCTAAGGAATTTAAAAACGGTCGGGAATGACCTCGAAGCTTATAATCAACGGTTTACCGAACTAGCCTCAATGTGTCCCAATCTCATGACTCCCGAATCCCTAAGAGTCGAACTTTACATGGATAGCCTCCCTAAGAGCATTCAACACGGGGTAATGACATCCCAACCCACTAACCTACAAGAGGCTTTAACAAAGGCCCACCAAACTTTAGAAACGGTGAAAGAAATGGAAGCACCGGTACGAATGGTCGAGAACCACCCGGGTAACAACAAAAGAAAATGGGAAGCCCCCCAATCGAGCAACTACAACAACAACTTTGCCAAGGAACCTCTCACCCCCGTCGGCAAGAAAAGTTATGCTGGGACACGACCTTTTTGCAACAAATGCCACAAGCATCATTTTGGTGAATGTGGCAGGCTAATTTGCCATCGGTGCCAAGGTAGTGGTCATATTGCCAAGTATTGTGGAAGTACCGCCCCCGTCACTCAAAAGGGGCCCGACGCACCAAAGCCGAGTATTTGCTACAAATGTGGCCAATCGGGTCATTTTAGGAATGAATGCCCAAAGAATAAAGCAAAAACCAACACGCGCCGTTGAACTTACAACATCGACACCTAGGATGCCCGAGACGATGATGGACTAGTCACGGGTACGTTTCTTCACAACAAACCGTATATTTCATACTTATTCGATTCGAGTACCGTTAGACGTTTTATAACCAAGGATTTGACTCGTGCTCTTTATATTCCACCTCTTTCCCCCAGATACTACTTAGACGATTTAAGCGACCAACGGAAAAATATTGTGTGCCTATAAATATTATCGGAGGATATACGTTAAGAAATTGAACTCGACACCAATAGAACTAAGGAACTCAAAACCTATTCATTAAGGAGAAATTGTTGCCCTACATTTATGTATAGATTATTGTGAACTAAGAAATTTTCGGTTGGAAACCGATACCCTCTCCCTCGCATCCATGACCTCATGATTATTTGCACGAATCCCGTATGTTCCAAATCGACCTCCGTTCCGGTTATCATCAATTGGGGGTTAAGTGAGACGATGTCTCCTAAGCCACTTTCCGAACTCGCAACGTTAGTTGTAAATCTCTCTTAGTACCGTTTGATTTATTTAGGGCTCGCCCGTATCCATAAACCTCTTGAACCGCGTATGCAAATTCATATAGACTAATTCGTTATCGTATTTATAGATGATATCTTGACCTATCCAAGTAAAGAAGGAAAACGAACAACATCACCATCTTAAGCTCGAACTTTTGAGAAAAGAGCAACTCTATACCAAAGTCTCTGAGTGAGAATTTCTGTTGAACGAAGTCCAATTTTCTAGACCATGATGTTTATGGTCAGGTCGTTACAATCAATCTCGAAATCAAGCCACATGTAATCAGGAAACTCTCCCAACTCAGACTTGTATTCGTAAAAATCTTAGATCTCACCGGTTGTTACCGAAGATTCATTTCTGACTTTTCTTGTGTTACACAACTTTAAACCTCTTCATGTCTGAGCCTTGAACGTGATTCTTCACACCAACCTTCCTAGCTAAATTCGTATAGCACTAGATGGAACTCAAACATGGAAATATTTCTACTTGAACGCCGAAAGGCATACTCTCTCGACTCAAAATCAACGTAACTAAAATTCGTTATTTTGCGCGAAGAATTCGAATACTAAATTGTGGATCCGATCAATCTTCTCGTCATCACGTACCACACTACATACCTCTGTTATTTCACCGTCACCGTCTGATATTACTGGAATTTAAGATAGCACACAATCCAACGATACTTCACTCTTCCTTGACTTAACGCCCTTGTGTTTCTGATAATCGGTCAACTATTATTCAACCCCGAACTATACAACTACGTGTACTACCTCGTTTCTCTTTCAGACTTCAACTTTTGACAACTAGAGGCACGTTATGGCAACCTCGAGATGTAAACTCATCCTATTATAAGTCCTCATTTCACTACTATCTTTACCGTTCGCATTTTCCGTTTAAAGAAACTCCTTGTAACATTTCTCCATGGATAGAGAAACTCCTCATATTACATAAGTATTCGCCACGAGGGTGAATAGTCCTAACGAACATTTTTCGAACCCTAACTAACTTGTTCAAACGTACCTTAAGAGATTCTATTCCAACACGGCGTATCTTTGTCAATTATTCCGTATCGAAATACTCGTTTCACTTCTAGTTTTACAAGGAACCTTGGGAACCCGCTTAGACATGAGTACCGCGTACCACCCACAAACTGACGAACCGAGCAAACGAACAATTTACATCTTGGAAAGACATGTCACAAACTCGTATTGTCACCTTTAGTAGATCACTCTTACAACAGTAGTTACCACTCGTGTGTTCACGCGCACTTTCCGAAACCCTATATGACCGCTAATGTCATACCCCTGTTCATTTAACCAAAGCATCAACCACCGAAATCTGAACTCCATCAAGAAATAACAATTGAGATCGTTCAAGTCCGAGAAGGGCTCGAGACAACCCATTGTCGCCAGAAGAGTTATACCAAACTTAGATGAAAACCTCACCAAACCCAGTGTGTAACCGCGTAATATTGAGAAACCGCACCTTGGAAGGGTGTAATCCATTTTGGGAAATCGAGAAAGGCTATATCCGCAATATTGAACCTTTTGAAACCTTGGGGCGTATTGGAACCGCTTCCTACCGTTTAGAACTTCCGACTCAATTAAGTTTCCGTTTACCCTACATTTCGTGTGACAAACTTAGAAACGTGTCCTGCGGAACAGGAACGTGCAATCCTTCTAGATGCACCAACTATTGATGACAAACTCCTCCTCATAGGAAAAACCGGCTGAACTTGTGGATCGTAAAACCAAGCCCTAATACAACGTAACACCCCGACTATCCGGATTCGTGGAATGTCCAAGAAAGTACCTTCAATCATTCGTAGAGTTACTACACTAGGTCTCGAGTAAGAGACATCGATTATTACTTCCAACTAAATTTCGGGACGAAATTTCTTTTGAGGTGTGGATAATGTAACATCCCGCATTTTTCCGTTAAATTATTTTTAACGCCGTCTTTTTTTTTTTTTTTTTTTTTATTATTTAATATCCTCAGTATCTCGATTCGTATCCTCCATTACCTACATTCTTAAAATATTTTCGTTATTGGATTATAACGTCTCCCGTACTCCCATGTAATTCAAAATATTCGTTCGGTTAATTCCCGCACCCGACTACAAACTAGAGGGACTAGTTTTGCCAAAAAGACAAAGAAGTGACTAGCACTTTGACTAGTCAACCTCCTCCCCATCTTTCTTTTTCATTTCTTTTCCAATTTCTTTTCATACTTCTCCATTTTCTCTCAATTCTTCAAAAAGGAAATCATCATCCATTTCAAATCGATCAAGCTTCAATCCAAACAAATTACATAATTGGAATCCTTGCATCTTCCTCTTCGATTCCATACCGATTTCATCAAATTTGGGTAACTTTCTAAAATCACTAGATTTCTTTAAATTCATGTTCTTGACCTAAAAGTGTGTCAATTAGTGTCTATAGCTCATTGTGATGTCGTGTATGTAATTTGTATGCTCGATTTGTTGTTTTTTGTGTTACTAGCTTGAATATGAAAATTGCTTGCTTAATCTTTGATTTTGGATGATTAAAAGTTGTTTAATTGTTAAAGTTCATGTGTTAAATGTGTTACTAGCATCATTAGCTTCAAATTGACGTGTAGGTTGATTAAGAAAACTTCAAAAACATGATTATTGATTTTGAGATGTTTGACTAGGGTTTGATAGTTCTTGACATGGATTTTTGGATGCTTGAATGTCATGGAATGTTAATTGTTAGTGTTTAGTAGTAATGTATGCTTCATTACCTTCAAAACGGCTTATCATATGTGTGAATTGGTTTCCCGAAACTCAAAATGCAATTGATGAACTTGAAACTTTGAAAATGGACTTTTATTGTTCGCTTGATGAGTTTTCGGCTATTGTAAATGATGTTATTGTTGGACCATAAGTGCTTAGTTGTATTCCTCGTCAAAATACCTTTCCAACGATATATGATAGGCATTATAAGTGTTTGCGGGTCAAGAGTTGGGTTGGAAAAGGTTTTGGTTCGTGACTTGGACCATTTTTCTGCAAACTGCATGATTCCCAGGTATTGCGCGCCGCGCATTTACCCGCGCGCCGCGCAGAATCAGAGATCCCAGATGTTTGGCTTCTTGGTTGAGTTCTGACCATAAATTGCACTTGGGTGCGCGCCGCGCAACCCAGTGCGCGCCGCGCAAAAGCCCCAGGCCACTCTCTTTTGTTTTTAAATGTCACAAAAATGTTTCCCGCTTTACTATAACCCCGTTTACCATGAAACTTGACTATTATGCTCGTATATGACTTCCCATCATGAGAAAATTGTCGGACACCCGACCCGACCCCGTTGACCTTGACTTTGACCAAGTTTGACTTTTAGTCAAACTTAACCAAACAATTATACGATCGTTCTAACATGCTTAATTACTTGTATCGTGCATGAAACTTGACACATTGATCCACGTGCTATATTAATCGAGTCGTAACGAGCCATAGGACTAATTGAACATCTTTGACCCTTCGTGACTATCGTTATTAATATAACCTATATGTTTAGGTCAAGACTAGCTTTGTCTTTGCACGCGTGTACTTGTCGAAGTACTTTATTAACTCTTGCACTCAAGGTGAGATCATAGTCCCACTTTTTACTCTTTTGAACTTACTTTTGGGATGAGAAAACATAAACGATTCTTTTGAACTAAGTGAACACAAGAACGGGAAAACAAACATTCTACATACGAGTTTAGAACGAAAATCCTCAATCCGATTATCATTAGTTACATCAGATGGTGTAAGCGAGAACTTATGTTATATGGCCATATGGGTTTGACAACCCTCATCTTTGACGGTTCGCTACCGTCTACGGGTGAAATATATTTTCGGGAAACAGTGTTTGTTCTAGCACTAATTACTGGGGTATTCAACGGACGGAATGTTAAGCTTTGATAATTGGGTGCTCGTGAATATTAACTTTAGAATGTATTACTATTATTTCAACTTTACAAATCTTGTGGTTCGGCTTACTTTACTTTTACTCACATACTTACTTAAACCTATGATTTCACCAACGTTTTCGTTGACAGATTTCTATGTTTTTCTCAGGTCTGGCACGATATGTGATACATGCTTCCGCTCACTATTTGATACTTGCATTGGATGTCGAGTATACATGCATTACTTGGAGCGTCTTTTGACTTTACTTTAAACCGTGTCGCCTAGATTTCAAATGTACTTATAACCTTGTAACTTAACTTTTGGTTGAACAATTCTTGTAAACTTTGGAAACAATCTTTATTTTGAAATGAAGGCGACATATTTTGGTCAAACTTTGTCTTAAAGACTTATGACCATGCAATGGGACCTACGTAGACGACGCCGTCACTTGACGACGCCGTCAATCCAGCAATGCATATGTTCCAGCAAGTAGCGCCTCATATTCAGCCTCATTATTTGTAACATCAAAATTAAACGCAATGCATATGTATGTTCCTCACCACTTGGGCTTGTTAAAACTAATCCTGCGCTCGCACCTTCTCTGCATGATGCACCATCAGTAAATAAATCCCATGTTTCACCTTGCACGAGTTTCAACTCTGTTCTTTCATGAAGTACCTCCAATTCGCCAGTCATTTCTGCGGGATAATCCGCAAAAACTTTCCCCTTCACAGAGGTTCGCGGAAGGTAGGTTATTTCATAAGATCCTAACTTAATTGCCCATTTGGCTTGATTAAAACCTGTTTAACTGGAAAATTAGTTAAAACATGAATAAGATGCCCTTGAAAATACCTCTGCAATCTTCTTAAAGTTAAAAGTGATGCGTATACAAATTTCTCCATTGGCGCATAATTAATTTCGCTTCGTGCAAGCGCTTTATTTATGAAGTAAATTGGTTTCTGGGTTTTCTAACACTCTGCCACCAATACTGATCCAAAAGCTTCATTTGCAATTGAGATATAAAGATATAAAATTTCACTATCTATAGGCGCAGTTAGTTTTGGCAGCGTCGCAAGTAATTGCTTCATTTCCTGGAATGCGCTTTCTGTTTCCACAGTCCACACAAAATTTTTATGATTCAAACATCCTTTTAGCGTTTTAAAGAAAGGCAATTGTCATTCCGCATCCTTTGACAAGAATCTGGTCAAAGCCGCTAATTTGCATGTTAAACATTGCACTTCCTTTATTGTTTTTGACGCAGTCATGTTTTCAATTGCAGCTATCTTTTTGGGATTAGCCTTACTGCCTTGCTCAAGTATATCAAAATTTTTCCTTCTTTTTCACCAAAACTACACTTTGATGGATTTAACTTCATGTTAATTCTTCACAAATTATCAAATGTTTCCCCAACATCTCGCATAATTTGATCTTGCGTTTTGCTTTTGATGACCAAGGCATCCACATATGCTTTATGATTGCGCCCAATTTGACTTTCGACTGCGCTATCTATCAAGCGCTGATATGTTGCGCCAACATTCTTGAGTCCAAAAGGCATCTTGATATAATAATATATGCCTTTACCAGTATAAAACGCGGTTTTATCTTCATCTTCTTCCGCCAGTGGAATTTGATGGTACACTTTGTAAGCGTCCAAAAAACACGTAAAAGGATATTCATGCAGCGATTCAACTTTCCAATCAATTTTTGGCAGCGGATAGTTGTATTTAGGGCAAGCTTTATTGATATCTTTAAAATCAATGCACATCCGCCACGATCCATCAGGCTTTTTAACAAGCACTGGATTTGCAACCCATGTTTTGTATGTTACTTCACGCAGAATTCCTGCGTTCACAAGTTTAATTACTTCTCCGCATAACCATTTCATGCGATTTGGAGCCATGCCTCTGCGTTTTTGAATTATTGGTTTTAACGCAGGATTTGCATTAAGCTTATGTTCAGCAATTTTTCACGGAACACCAGTCATGTCTTGCTCACACCACGCAAAGACATCCATATTTGTTATAAGCAATTGCACTAACTGGTTCTTTACATCTGCTTTTAATTGCTGCTAATTTTAATGGTTTGTGCTGGATATGCGCAATTTATCACAACCATATAATCTTCTGCACCTGCGCTTTCCATCACTATGCCTTGCGTATTAACAGTTGCACAAATTGGTTGTAGCACTGTAGAATTCCATGTTGCAATACCTTTGCATGTTGCAAACTTTATCATTCCATGTGATGTTGAGGGAATAATACCAAGTTTAGATAGCGTAGAGCGCCCCAACAACATATTGTAGCGTGAAGCAGATTGCATAACATATAAATCCAGCCATGCTTGTCGCATTAGCTTTGCGTCTATCTCATCAACAAGCTCTATTTTCAGTGTAATTGCCCAACGGGCCATGCGAACTCTCCTGCAAATCCAGATAGCGAAACCGCAGTAGGTATGAGCTCTGCCTTGATACTTTCTGATAATTTGCGAAAACACTGCTCATATATGATGTCCACGCTGCTTCCAGTGTCTACATGCACTTTCATAATAGTTATTCCTGTGTTTGCGATTTTAAAGGATACAATTACTGGCGCATCAATCATGCCATAATTTTGTATTGGTGGAAATGTTATTGACTCAAGTTGCCATTTTTCAAGCATTTCCGCAACTTTTCTCTTGTGAGCCTTCTTTCGCTTATGAACCACGCCTATTATCTGCGTTTCTTGCAATTGTGTATTTGCATTTTGTATTGATTGCGTATTTGCACTATTTAACTCGTCTTTACGTGAATTTGGTACTGCTGGCCATTTTCGCTTTAAAGTTGCGAGATCTTTAGTCCTTGAATCATTTTTAAATTTGTCATTTTTCCGACATCGAAGCTTTGTCATTTTTGCAACTTTCTTAGCAATTGCGTTATCATAAAACTTTTTCATCTTCTATTCAAATCAGAACTTGCTCAGAAATCAAGTACTGTAAATGTATAAACTTGCAATTCATTAGACAAGAACACGATTAAAATTGAATTCTGCATTAAATCATTCGATTGCACGAAATAAATTTATCAAATTCAATTCTAATTCGTATCCCACAGATGGTGCCAATTGATCAATCCTAGATTAGATGCAAGATCTAATCTAGGAATTGAGTGCAATGAGATGGCGGTGTTGATAATGTTTTTGGAACCTTATGATCGTCATTCACTTAGATTCAAGTGATCAATCACCATGTCCCGGTCTTGATTGAATTACCTTAGCCAAAGTATGATTAACAATCGGGAAAAGTCACAAGTGAATCACAAAGGCCAGAGCAATTGCACAGAATCAACAACCTAAAATGAGAGGCAAAGCTCCCTATTTATAGATTTGGAATCTTCACGGAACCAATGTTCACGCATACTTTACAAATCCGCAGTGTTTATGAGGGACATCTTCGTAATCTCAATTTATGCGGGCTTCCGCAATGCAATAGCGCAATACGCTATTGTTTGTTTATGTGGTTCTGTTTGCACTTGCATTTGAATTGCCTTTTGCTCTTAAAATATGCATATACATGCCTATGTATATGATCAGGTTAATTAAGTGATCGTATTGTAGGTACTGAACATTTATAAGTGAAATGCAATTGAGAAGTCTAATACTTATCCATGCACACGTATGTCTCACATACGTGTGTATGGCATCATTCATACGATCACTGTGAGCTGGATGTGGGTCTCAAACAAATTCGAACTCTCACGCTATAACAATCTTGAAATTTCTATTCTTGAAATTATTATTTTACCCTAAGGGTTTCTGCATGCTTATTTAATATAGTAATTAATAGGTTATTACTATACGATTTAAATTTAACTGACTAAATATTAATTTTTGGACAACATTAACTTTTAGTTAAAGTTTATATTTATTACAATAATCTTTAGTTAATATTCCAAGTATTAAAATATTTTTGTGGCACTTTTATAAAAAGTAAAACTACATGAACTTAATTATTAATTAAATAATAAAATTTATATAATTAATTATTTAATTATGTATAAACCGAAATAAATATATTCGTCTATTTAAAAGATCGGTTATTATTAAAAAAAATAAAAGATAATAAAATTTTTTATTATTTTCTAGAATGTTCCAAATTTTATCAATCTTTTTATTGTAAGATAAGATTTTACATTTAAATTTGATGAATCATTTTTTTAAAATAAAATTTCGACCGAATATATTTAGAGGGAAAGAGATATTTTTTTTTTAAATACAAATCTTATTCTTCAAGTATTTTTAATTAAACTACAATTGAGACTAGATTCAATTTCTTATTGCCAAAGTTTTTTTAAAATTTTTTTTTGGTATTATCTCTTTATTTATTTATTTATTTTTATTAAACCACCTCCCCTTTTCAACTATAAATACCCCATTAAAACCTTAAAAATTATACATCAAATTCGTTAGAAAATCTATGTAGAATTTTTGGAAGAAAATCTTTTAAGGTATTTTTTTATTTTCTTTCTTTTTCTGTTTCGGTTTCTTTCTATTATTTAGCCAATTTTTTTTTTTATAAATTGTAACTTAGTTTAATTAATAATGATATGTTATAATAAACCTAAATCTAAGATCTATAATTATTATTAATGTAACATCGAATAATATATGTATTTATAATTACTCGTATGTTATAAATAATTAACACTTTAATTATATGTAATATTGTATATTGTATATTAATTTAAAATATATAAAAAAATAATTCTATTAATATAATTATAATCGGAATAATTATATATATTTAATAATCAGTTATATATTTATTTTTATTTGATAAAATCGAATATATATATATATATATATATATATATATATATATATATATATATATATATATAATCGGTTTAATTTTTTATTCGATTCTATATTTTTTTTACCGTAACATAATAACATATAAATATTTAAAATAAGTAAATATGATGCATTAATTCATTTATTTAAAACTTTTGAAAATATATATTATTATATATATATTCGGTATTTATAATTATTAATATATTCTATATTTATTTTAATTTTTCTTCGAATACATAATTATATATGTACAAATATATTTTTTTTAGTTCGAACATGTATTATTATATGTATATATGTATTTTTTTTCTTTTGAACGTATGAATATATATTTTTATTTCAAAAAATATATAAATATTTATGTATATATATTTTTTTCGAAAGTATATATATTTATGTATATGTATATATATATATATATATATATATATATATATATATATATATATATATATATATATATATATATATATTTGAAAATATATAAATTTATTTATATATGTTTCGGCCTTTTTTTAAGAATACAAATATTAATATGTAATTTTTTTTCTTTTAAATACATAATTAATATCTATGTATAAATATAATAATTACTATTATATCCGAATTTTATTTATATTTATTAATTTATTAATAATATTTAAACTTATTGATTAAGATAAACCTTGTACATTTAATATATTAAAATACAAATATATTATAAGGTAAAATAACTTCTTTATCTATATAGACTTACTATATATAT
The DNA here is from genome assembly GCF_046630445.1 of Rutidosis leptorrhynchoides. Lineage (NCBI taxonomy): Eukaryota > Viridiplantae > Streptophyta > Magnoliopsida > Asterales > Asteraceae > Rutidosis > Rutidosis leptorrhynchoides. The sequence goes on from NC_092337.1 coordinate 248,294,050, forward strand.
ATATATATATATATATATATATATATATATATATATATATATATATATATATATATATATATAATTATTTACTCATATTAACATAATGATGGTATATTAAAAACATAAGGATAATTATTCAATTTAAATAGTCAATACTATTTGAATACTTATAAAAATTTAAAACTATTAACATATTTATTATATTAATACAACAATAACTAAATAAGTTATACTTATAATTATACGAAAAATTAATATATAATATATAATATAATTTAAATTAATATATAATATATAATATAATTTATATTATATATGTATCATATCTATATATTAAATAATATACGATGGTACAATATAACAAGTGAAAACTATAATCACAACAAGATAACATATAACTTATACAAATTTGATCGTTACTTACGGTAACGTTTGGATGGTGTCTAAGTTTCCATTTGGGATATGGTTGTGGATTACGAAAGGTTGCGACTTATAGTCGAACCGATAGAATCCTGGGCCCCGGTTACAGCTGGCCATCCCTTGACTTACTTGATAGCACCGAGGTTTGTTATAAGTTGTATAACATCTAATCATGATTTTAGTGGAAACACAAACATTAATAAAGCAACTCATAAACAAACTTATGAACTTAACTCTCGGTTGGACAAACTAATGACCGAACTTATATCTCTAGGTTGAGATCCCAGTTTGCTATACTTTTCTCTTATTACCTTTGCATAACAATTCTTCGTTGAGCTATTTAAGGTAAATTTCATAGCCCCTTCTTCTTTATTGATTTTTATAACTTGGGGTGAGACACATGCTACGTTTCAACTATTTTACACTTTGGACATAAGTACTCAAACTATATGCAACCCACATGAGAATTCTTATTTCATGTTTTTACACATGCTAAATCCCCACCATAATATCGTCAATTGCTGGTTTTTACTGCAAGCCTAATTATTGTGAATAGACCTATTGATAGTAACTTCTCTATCTATTGATCTATAGTCAATTGGTTACATGATAATGATTAATGACACGAATTCTAGGTGTCACGGGGTAATCGTTTAGCTTCGATATTATACGCTCATGTCATCTTTATTTTGATATGTTCATATCAATCTTTTTAACTAAATCTTGTGGTCTAAACAACTATATTAATGTTATTAAACCTATTAATTCACTCAACCTTTGTGTTGACTTTTTAAGCATGTTTTGTCTCGGGTGATTAAGCTGTTTGCTTACATGATGATTGATTGCTGCTTGCTTGGAGTCTGCATTCATCATTTTTATCTCATTTAATAAGCATTACATCTTTATTTATTTCTGTATGATGTAAATAAGGAATTATTGATTTTTTTCCGCTGCAAACTTAATAAATGTTATTTTTAAAACGTCTCATTTAGAGTTATTCTCGTTATACAGTTGTGTTTATGATATGAATAGTCACTTATACCCCTGGTTCATATTTGGGGGTGTGACACACGCATGTATGAGTTGCTCATGCGCATGCACGAACTGACTCACGTGCATAGGAAACTTTCCCACCCTAACAGAATTCCACACGTGCGTAGGAGAGAAACTCACGTACACGTGAAAGACTCGCATGTGTGTGTGTCATATCAGTAGTATAAATATGAGCACTTTGTGCCACTTTTGTAACTTTTTCACATTATAACTACACACGTATCCATTTTCTCTTAATTAAGAACGTCCAAATCCAGTTAATCCCTAAATAAACAGATGTAGGTACCTATCTAATCGCATCTTCATTGATTTAGTTTGATTTGTTATGTCTCGAAAGTTAAATATTCACCTAGACACACAATTGATCTAATCTCGAGAGATCTCGTTGTATTAGTTTCATTTCTGAAGGTCATTTGTGCAATATCACTAATGATGGGCTTATGGCTGCTTCATCATCACTTAAGTCAAGTAAGTAATGATACGCATACCCGATTGGCTCGTGTTGCGCATCACACTTGCACCATGTGCATATCCTGCACGCTATAGCACTTCTGGCACAAGTAAATGTGCGCTAGGGGGCGCCAGCTTGATGATGGCGCGCTACATAAAGATGACGTGTCCTATACTTACCACGATCTCTGTACAAGGGCTGACAGCCAGCGAAAAAGGTAATAGTACTGTTTCCTGGTCCCCTCCACGAAATAACGAGGTAGTACAGACAAGAAAGCAGCATGGAACACGTGGCTCCAATGAACGGACAGCACTGTAGCTATAAATAACGGACTCGAATCACAAGGCAAGGGGTTGGTTTTTCAGGAAGTTACACACATACTATTTTTAGTATATACATACGAACCAGTCGCGCTATCTATATAGCGCCTCCCTCGCCCGTGCTACCAGACTTGTAGCAGCACACTAGACATTCTGGATATACAGGTAATGTTCCTTGAACATAATTCCTATCATCAGTGCGAGCCATCGATGACCAGACTACCCGCTGATGGTGGGTATACGTTTAACCACCCCTGTTAAGATCCTCATCTCGCAAGGGGCTATTTACGGTATTCCAGACCGAAGAGTTAAACTCGATTGACCCTTAAATCCCCTCTTAATGATGTTAAGCATGGACCAAACCCGACCCGATTATTCTATGCTTGATCATTTGGCGCCATCCATGGGACATACAAGTTAAAGGGTTTCAATTTGATCTTTTCTCTATATGTCCACTACTCATTTATTTTTTCTATACAGGCACCTGTTGTGAAAAAATAAGTGCATCCAATGGCCAACTGCCTACAACAGCTAGGAACCAAGCGCAAAGCTAGTGCTGACGGAATCTTGAGGATGACGGAGATATCGTTACCCTCCATTCAGACATTTAAAACTTCCTGCGCACCCATTGTAGTGCAGGGATATCTGCCCGAGTCTGGTCATGGCATTAAGCGCCTTCACATGGATAATGGCAGTAGCGTTGACATCATGTACGAGCATTGCTTCCGACAGCTACCCACAACGGTGAGGAGAACCATCAAGCCTCCGACTACGGCATTATCCGGGTTTTCAGGAGAATTAGCGTGGCCTATCGGAATCTTCGATTTGAAGCTAGAGCTGAGAGACAGCAGAGATAAATTAAAAAAGCGCACTGAGAGCATAGAATTCTGCGTTGTGCGCTCGTACTCTAGATACAATGCTATACTCAGAAGGACTTCAATTAAGAAATTTGGCGCTATACCATCCACAATTCATGGGATGGTTCGATTCCTGACGGATCAAGGAGTTGCCATCCTCGAGTCAACGCCGCTAGATGCCTTGTGCACGTCTTTTACTGACAAGGGGAGCGCTACTCCCGAAGAAAAGGGCGCGAATGAATGGTAGGTTATAGTTAATCCCGAGTATCCAGAACAGAAGGTAAAGATGGGGGGGAACCTCACACACGAGACTAAGGAAAAGGTGAGGAACATCTTCATCGCTAATTCTGACATGTTTTGTTGGTGCGATGCTGACATGACCGGAGTACCACGAGAGATAGCGCAGCATCACCTCCTTCACCAGCTTCAATCTAACCCCAATCAAGCAAAAGAAGCGGCCCATGGCACCCGAAAGAAGTTAGTGGTTGCGCAGAGAAGTGGATAAGCTGGTTAAAGCCAACATATTGCGCAAAGTGAACTACCAGACATGGGTAGCCAACCCTGTGCTGGTGGCCAAGTCTGATGGAATGTGGCGGCTCTGTATTGATTTTAAAGACATTAATGAAGCTTTCCCCAAAGACAACTATCCTTTGCCAGAGATAGACTGGAAAGTAGAGTCGCTCGCTGGTTTTAGGTTCCAGTGCTTCCTAGACGCCTACAAAGGATATCACCAAATACAAATGGCGGAAGAATATGAAGAGAAAACCGTGTTCCACACAGACCAAGGGATATACTATTACACCAAGATGCCCTTCAGATTAAAGAACGCGGGCGCTACTTACCAACGCACTATTGATACAGCATTCGCTAAGAAAATCGGGCGCAACCTTGAGGCATACGTTGACGACCTCGTCATTAAAAGCAATACCAAAGAACAATTGTTAGCCGATATACTCGAAACATTTAACACACTCAGGAGCATCAACATGAAGCTCAAACCGGCCAAGTGTAGCTTTAGAGAAGAGGAAGGGAAATTTTTGGGCGTGCGGAATCAAAGCCAATCTGAAGAAGATAGAAGCAATCGAAAAGATGCCCTCCCCTAAAACAAATAAGCAAGTTCAGAGCCTCAATGGGAAAATAGCCGCGTTGACGCGATTCCTGTCCAAGGCCGCTGAAAGATCACTCCCGTTCTTTCACACCCTGAAGGACTGCGCAAAGAAGTCGGATTTCAAATGGACAGATGAGGCAGAAAAGGCGTTCCAAGAGATGAAAGATCTCCTCAAAGTCCTCCCGATGCTAACAGCGCCGATTGCGGGCGAAACCCTGATACTTTACCTCGCGGTATCTAGGGAGGCTGTTAGCTCCGTCTTAGTTGCCGAACAAGGAGACACCCAAATGCCAATATACTTCGTCAGCAAAGCGCTATCAGGAAGCGAGTTGAATTATCTCCCCATAGAAAAACTTGTATACGCGCTCGTTATTAGTGCCCAACGTCTGCATAGGTACTTCCAAGCACATCCGATTACGATGCTCACTGATCAACCCATTCGACACTTGCTCTATAAACCCGAGATATCGGGTAGGCTAACCAAATGGGCAATAGATCTGGGCGAGCATGAAATCACTTACTGCGCTAGAAGCGCTATCAAGGGGCAGGAGATGGCCGATTATTTGGCTGAAACGGCTGCTAATATGCCGGCAATAGACGACCCTGAACAGATTCTCGTACCCCCGCTCGAAGTATGAGAGCTCTATAGCTACGGTGCGGCAAGCTCTAAAGGCACTGGCGCGGGACTAATCCTCACAGGTCCGCATCAGGAGGAGCATACATACGCGTTACGATTTAACTTTAGGGTGACAAACAACGAGGCATAGTATGAAGCGCTATTCGCAAGGATGCGTATAGCTCAAGAATTAGGAGTGAAGAAACTGCAAGCTTATGTGGATTTGCAGCTAGTCACCAAACAGATAAACGGCACCTTTGACGCCAATGACAAATCTATGCAATCATACCTGGCTCTGGTCCACTCGTTAGCCAATACGTTCGTTGACTTCAGGATCAGCCAAATCCCCAGGAGTCAGAACAAGTAGGCGGATGTACTCAGTAAACTATTGGCCCTCACCTTCAATCACCTGGAAAAGAAAATATTTGTAGATCAAGTCTTCACGAAGTCCACAGAGCCAGAAACAAAGATTGCATCTGTCGAAGAAGAAGAAGCGACTTGGATGACAGATATCGTAGAGTTCTTACGAACTGGATCTTTACCTGAAGGAGTGAAAGAAGCAATGAAGATCAGGGTGAAAGCGCCAAATTACGAGTTGTGAGGAGAAATTTTATATCGAAAGTCTTATTTAGGCGCATCCCTACACTGTGTAGGACCTAAAGAAGCTGCTATGATTATTGATGAGGTTTACAAGGGATCCTGCAGGTTGCATTCTGGGAGGAGGACAGTCACCGAGAGGATTAAGCGATTAGGGTATTATTGGCCCAGAATGTATGCTGATACAGCTGAAATGATAAGAGTTTGCCAGGAGTGCCAGTTACATGCACCCGTTAGCAGAGCGCCTCAACACCCTATGATACATATCATGTCACCATGGCCATTCTGCAAATGGGCTATTGACATAGTGGAACTTTCCTAAAGGGTACGGGAAATGCTAAGTACCTAGTGGTCGCTATCGACTTCTTCACTAAATGGGTGGAAGCAAAGCCACTGCGCACTATCACCAGTAAGCAGGTCAGAGACTTTTTCTGGGAAAGCATCGTATGCAGATTCGGCGTACCTAACCAGATTGTTAGCGATAATGGTACACAATTTGAGGGCAACCCCTTCTGCAGCTGGTGTCAGGATTTGAATATCAAATAACGCTTCACCTCCGTGGCACACCCTCAAGCCAATGGTCAATGTGAGGTTACAAACAGAGATATTGTGCACGCCATCAAAGCAAGGTTGGGGATGAAGCGCAGTGGATGGGTGGATGAGCTACCAAAAGTCTTATGGGTACACAGAACAACGCACAAGAACAGCACAGGAGAGACACCGTTCAGTTTGGTGTACTGTTCAGAGGCGGTAATACCAGCAGAAATAACAGTTCCAATGGAAAAGATTTTGTCATACAGCAAGGGAGAGAACGACGAAAGGTTACGCGCTAACCTAAATTATGCGGAGGAGCGCAGGGAAATGGCAGTAATCCGAGAAGCCGCCAACAAGCAGCGCATTGCAAAATATTACGACAAGCGTGTAAGGGCAAGAACTTACAAGGTGGGAGATCATGTGTGGCGCGACAACCAAGAAAGCAGGGCCCAGAACACTAGAAAGTTAGGGCCAAACTGGGAAGGACCTTACAAGGTCGTTGGGATCAGTAACATGTAACATCCCGCCTTTTTCCGTCTACTTTCCGTTTAATTATTTTAAAGTCTGTTATATAATTATAACATCTTCCGTTAATACGCGTTTTTTTAAAATATTTCGTTTAGGTAATTCACGCATCTGCTTTCAAACCCGAGGGACTAAACTTGTTAATTGGCCAAAGTCTTGACTTGGTCAAAGGGTCAACACCCATCTCCTCCATTCATTTCATCCTCCACTTTTCCACTACTTCCACTTTATTCTCTCAAACACCAAATCAAAGAATCATCATCCATTTAGAATCCTTGCATCTTCCTCTTCGAATCCATACCTACTTCATCTCGTTTGGGTAACTTTCTAAAAACTCTAAATTTCTTGTTCTTGATCTTTAAAACTAAAAACTGTGTTAATTAGTGTCTATGGCTCAAGTCTAACATGATTATGTGATTTATATGCTTGTTCTTGTCATTTTGATGTAACTAGCTTAAACTTGAAAAGTGGCTTGATTAATCTTGAAATTTGGTTATCATATGTTGTTTGATGTTAAAAGTGCAAGTATTAAAAGTGTTACTAGCATTACTAGCTTCAATTTGGTATGTAAGTTGACTTGAAAAAGCCTCATTAACATGATTAATGATTTTATGATTGTTAGTTAGGGTTTGGTAGCCTTTAATGTGATTTTTGATGCATTAAAAGCCTTGCAATGTTGTTTGTAAGTGTTTAGTAGTATTGTATGCGTAATTACCTATGAAACGGCTTATTATATGTGTGTATTAAGTTCCCGAATCATCTTATGCATTTTATGAACTTGAAACTTTGATAATGAGCTTTAAATGATCATTCAAAGAGAATTCAGTTATTGAAAATGATGTTTTTCTTTATTGAAATGTGTTTAGTTGTATTCCTCATTAAATTACCTTTCCAATGATATAAGATACGTGTTGTGAATGTTTACGGTTCATTAGTTGTGTTTGAAAGAAGCTTGGTTCGTGCATTTGAAAATTCAGCAACAGCACCTGAAACCAGGGGCCTCGCTATAGCGAGCCCTGGTGTGCATAAAATCTCGCTATAGCGAGAAAACCCCTGACCAAACTCAATTTTTGATTTTTGCACTTTCGTTCCCGCTTACTCGCAACTCCATTTAACATGAAATTTTGCCAACATGCTTATATATGACTACGTTTTTTTGTGTAATGGTCGGAAACCCGACCCGACTCCGTTGACTTTGACTTTGAACAAGTTTGACTTTTAGTCAAACTTAACCAAACACTTATGCAATCGTTCTAACTTGCGTTTATACTTATATCTTTCATGAAACTTGACAAATTGACTCACATACTATATTAATCGAGTCGTAACGAGCCATAGGACTAATTGAACACTTTGACCGACTTCATGCTTTACCGATATTGATACAACCTATTGTTTAGGTCGACACTAACATACGTTCTTGCCCACGTTTACTTGTGAAGTACAATTACATTCGTGCAATCAAGGTGAGATCATAGTCCCACCTTTTCAACAACTTTTACTCTTTAAACTATGGGATGAGAAACATATACGTATTATACTTTTATGCTTTGAACACAAGTACGAAAACAAACATTCCATGTGCGAGTTAGAACAAAAAGGCCTCAATTCAATTATCATTAGTTACACTTGTAGGGTGTAAACATGAACTTATGTTATGTGATCACATGGGCTTGACAAGCCCTCATTCGAACGGTTCGCTACCGTTAGCGGATGAAATATATTTCCGAGTATATAGTGTAGGTTCTAACACTATGATAACGGGGTACGTGAACAGTTAAGTCTTGATAATTGGGTGCTCCACAAACGAATAACAACTTTGGAATGTAAACTATTTCGATAATCAATGTTATGGAAATTAAAATCTTGTGGTTCAAAAACAACGTTTACTATTACACCTATGATTTCACCAACGTTTTTCGTTGACAGTTTTCTATATGTTTTCTCAGGTCCTTGAATGCTAAGTAATACATGCTTTCGCACACTATTTTGATACTTGCTTGGATATCGAGTATACATGCATACATGGAGCGTCTTTTGACTTTACTTAAATTGTGTCGCATAGGTTTCATTTGTACTTAAAACGTTGTAACACCTTTAGTCATTGAACTACCTTGTAAACTTTGAGACATCTTTACATTTGAAATGAATGCGACATATTTTGGTCAAACGTTATTTTAAAGACTTATGACCACGTAACGGGACCTAAGTAGACGGCGCCGTCAATGACGATTTGGTCGGGTCGCTACATAACACTGGAACTTACAAACTGGCAGAGCTTAAGGGAAATCCAATCAAGCATACCTGGCATGCTACCGCGCTTAAAAAATGCTACATGTAATATAGAAAATAGGAGACTTGATCAATCACCTACTTTGTCTAGACTTACATGTGATTACTAAACAATGCGCCTTTGTAGGTCGACCGTGTACTGCACTTTTGTAAACTCGTTTTTCGATTATCTTAAAGAATTAAGTCATTTTAGGTTATGATTTCATGTTCCTCTCAGAGCTGAATAGCTTTATGATTTGAACTGCACGCGCACAGTTAAACACTAGCGCATTCCTGCCTACTTAAGGGATGACTTTCCCTAGCTCCCTTGCGGCAGAAGTCTGTTTGGCGACAGACTAGACTAATTACCAGAGAGTGACGGTCATTGGGTTGACCTAATTCCACCCGAGCAGACCTAGGGATCTGCAAGTCATGACTATAAACAAAAAAGCGTTGGTCGCACTTGACCACAGTCCCAAACTAACGTTTGGAAGGCTCTTTGATGCGATTACAGGCGCGCGACCCAAGTGTGTGCTGAGTGCACATCAGCACACATAAAGGTTAGCGACGATACGCCAAGAATACAAAATAACAATGATTACCAGTAATGAAACAAGAATACGAGCAGTAAGTGCATCAAAAGCTTACATTGTGATAATACATTTTCCATTTATTATGAAAAATACACTTAGTACAAAATGTTACACGCGCCGTAACGCATTATGACATTACAAAGCAAAATTACAACTTAGAGTCTATTAACTCTCGCGCCGACACTCGCGGATTGCGTAACAACTCCTCGAGCTGGTGAATAGTGATGTTGTGCAATGCTCTGCAGGCCTCCCTAGTAACTTTCCGCGCTCCAGGAATGAGACAATCTCGGATAGCTTTAGGAAGGATAGTGGGCACCTGAATATGTTCTTTCACGATATCTCAAAAGTGAAGGCGCTTCACATCCTGTATAACTTTCAAAGCACTCTCATAGCGATCATTCACGGCGGCACTATTTAAAGCATGATCCACTATGCAAGGGAGACCTGCCTTTATCACCTCAAACTCATGAACAGCCGACCTCGCTCGCTGCTCTGACTCGGCGCACTGTGCGCGTAACACACGGATAGTTTCCTCATGATCGCTATTCTGAAGGTTAGCATGATCTAGTTGTGCCTAAATCTTTATATTTGCCTGTTGCGCTTTATCAAGCTTTCCGCAAAGGTGCATTATGGTGTGCCTCATTACGGAGAATTCATCGTCGGAAGACTGATTGCCCGGCCCGGGGCTCTGGACGTTCTTACCCTTGCAAGAGCCCGTCGAGTTCGGGTGCTGCCTTTCAATGGAGGAGTCGCTATCAATCTGAATGGGAGATGGATGATGTCTGTTCGTGCTCCCTCTCGCGTTACTACCGCGCCCGTCATCTCTATAGGAATAATAACAAGTGAGTAGTGCCGAAATGCAAACACAATAAGTAACAAAGGAGGTGCACAACATACCAGTACGAGTTCGCTTTGTTGGGGGAGAGGCAACAAATCTTTTGCGCTTCTTTAGAGCAGGTGCGCCACGATGTGGCGGAACAAGTTTCCCGCGAGGAGATCGCTTAGGCAAGTCAGCATACTGCGTCGCAATCTTCTTTTTCTTCTTCCTGCGTGAGGGGCCAGAAGCAGAAGCTGCGGCGACGGGGCGCTTAGTGGAAAAACCTTTCTCTAAAGGCATACGATCCACCACTACAGAAGTAGAAGAAGAGAACACGAGGTACTCTGAAAAGGAAATTGATGTCAACAAAGGGTAGAAGCGTTAAGGAAGGTGTAGAGTAAAAGAAGGTAAAAAGCTCTACATACCTTGCAAATGATGACTGAAGTGAGGATAGTAGTTGGGATCTGGCCAATGCTTAGATATCCCACCAACATACAACACACTGTTGCTATACGCACGTAAGGGAAGCGCGCGGCCTACGCATTTATCCAACATTAACCTTTCGCTTGAACTTAAAGGTGGCGCCATATTTAAGCTACCGTCAAAACCGTATTGCCAAGCACTCACATTTGAGAACTCTAACGGAATGAAGGTATCATCCATGAAGAAGTAATGCTCTTTCCAGTCGCGCGGATTCTCCTCTGATGGCTCACCGGTAAAGCGAATATTGTCACTAAAAGAGAACCAACCTGTATCAAGCCGTTCACAAGAAAATATGTTCTTGAACAAATTCACCGTAGGAATAAAGTCGTGCGCCATGCACCACATCTGAAAAATAACAAGGCGGCAGGCGCTGTCAGGATCCAACTAACCCACGCCAATATTAAAATGTGAAAGCATGCGCAAGATGAAATTCATAGGCAGAATGCGCATATTTCCCCACTCAAAAACTACACTATAAACGGCTACTTTTCGCTAGGAGCACGGTTGGCCCGGTCTAAACGTCCAAGAACGGCGGGCGACAGGGATCTCATGGGGGGTAGCGCTTTGAGATATGCGCTACATATTCGGCAGAGATGGATGAAGGAATGGAGCCAACATTGGAAAAGTCAGCGCGATAAGCCATGTCAGAGAGAGAAGAGAGAGAAAAGTGAAAAGTGAGTGAAGAACGTTCTATTTATGGAAGGGGAAGAGACGGCCATAATAGATCTTGACCGTACACGTGTCAGAAGACAACTAAAGGAGAGAATTTAATGCAATATTCACGTCACCCCTGTCATGAAATTATTAGTAGTTGAGTTCGAAACCATGCGCAATACTTGCGTATAATATCGAACTCGGGGGGACTTAATGATACGCATACCCGATTGGCTCATGTTGCGCATCACACTTGCACCATGTGCATATCCTACGCGCTATAGCACTTCTGGCGCAAGTAAATGTGCACAAGGGGGCTCCAGCTTGATGATGGCGCGCTACATAAAGATGAGTGTCCTGTACTTACCACAATCTCTGTACAAGGGCCGACAGCCAGTGAAAAAGGTAATAGTACTGTTCCCTGGTCTCCTCCGCGAAATAACCAGGTAGTGCAGACAAGAAAGCAGCATGGAACACGTGGCTCCAATGAACATACAGCACAGTAGCTATAAATAACGGACTCGAATCACAAGGCAAGGGGTTGGTTTTCAGGAAGTTGCACACATACTATTTTTAGTATATACATACGAACCAGTCGAGCTATCTATATAGCACCTCCCTCGCCCGCGCTGCCGGACTTGTAGCAGTACACTAGACATTCTGGATATACATGTAACGTTCCTTGAACATAAATCCTATCATCAGCGTGAGCCATCGATGACTGGACTACCCGCCGATGGTGGGTCTACGTTTAACCACCCCTGTTGAGATCCTCATCTCGCAAGTGGTTATTCACAGTATTCCGGACCGGAGAGTTAAACTCGATTGACCCTTAAATCCCCTCTTAATGATGTCAACCATGGACCGAACCCGACCCGATTATTCTATGCTTGATCAGTAAGCATCAACTCTTATTCTGTATTATCATTATGAATTATATGGCGATTAAGGTATCTTTGACAACGTGTACCTTCTCGTTTTCAAATTTCTAACATCTTTATGAAGGGCCTACCACGGGTATGTATTAGATAACAATTAATTAATATCATTGTCATTTTTCTCTTCATATATTATAGGATTAGTTAGTTTAAGTTGGTATCCTAAATAGTATAGGATTACTTGTATATAAAAATATTGGTGGTATGAATGAGAAGGTAATCAACAATTTCTGACCGATGATTATGATAGTCTCAATGTTCGTATTCCTCTCATTGTGACTGTAGGGTGTATTGAATAACTGATAAATCTTTGTCATTTTTCTCTTTATTTAGTTTGAGTTGATATCGTAAATAGTATAGGATTGCTTGTATATAAAAATATTGGTGGTATGAATGAGAAGGCAATCAACAATTCAAGAATATGAATTCTTACAATAATTATTCATATTTACATTTTACTTCCTGAGCTTCCTATTTATGCTTCTTTAGACCCCCTTTCTTTATAAGAATTTTCGAGGAAATGGCCGAAAGGAATTAAAAAATGTAGACTGTGGTGCGTTTTATAGAGGAAAAAAAACAGAAAAGCGTATTTTGGATTGCTAGACTTAATTACGCCATTAGTCCTTAAAGTATGTTGGAGCTAATCGGTTCATTGTGTCCCACATCGGAAAGTGAAAGAAACAAATGTGCATATATAAGCTTATGAGAACTTCCCTCTATTATCAATTGGTTTTAGAGAAATGTGGAACTCATGAGCTTATATGTTGTACATGGTGGTGGACCTTAAACGATCCTAACAAATGGTATCAGAGCCAGGTTATAGCCTAGATGTGTGGACGGTGCAGAATGACAGCGGTGGTTCAAACCGAGATGACAGTGGACGTGACCGGGGAAGAGGTCGGGGGTCCGGGTGAGCTGAGATGGTATTGAACGCGTCCGTGGGAGTAGCGTGGAATGAACCGATTAAGGGGGTGATTGTTGGAGCTAATCGGTTCATTGTGTCCCACATCGGAAAGTGAAAGAAACAAATGTGCATATATAAGCTTATGAGAACTTCCCTCTATTACCAATTGGTTTTTAGAGAAATGTGGAACTCATGAGATTATATATTGTACATGGTGGTGGACCTTAAACGATCCTAACAAAGTATAACCTTTTTTTCTTCCCGATCCTTAAAGTTTTTTCGCAGGTTAACCCTTAATGTTTTGATATGGTTTCATATTGATCCCTAGGATTAACATACATTAACTCCAATCCGTTAAATCATTATCACTTGCTTACCATCTAGTGTTAAATTAGTCTTTTTACGTGCATGTTTAATACATACACCATGTATACTAACCACGTTCTTACTCAACTGCAGTATTCAATCGATCATTTGTAAACCCTAGTTCCCAAATTTCAATCATCCCCTTTACAAACCCGAGTTCCCAAATTACGAAGATGGTTAATTGTTGGTGCGGTAGAGAAGCTGTAATTCGTACATCAAGGACTTCGAAAAACCCTGGAAGGAGATTTTATTGTTGCCCAATGTCAGTATGTTCCATATTTATGTTTTTAATTATGTTTGTGAACTTGTACAAAAAATGAATTGTTGTTGTATTGATGTTACTATTTTTGTATATTGGTCCAATCGCAGGTTTATAAAATGGTTTGATCCACCTGTGATTGATCGAGAATCATTATTGGAGTTGAACAACATGCTGTGAAACTCAAGATTGAGGAACAAAAAAGAAGACGTCTCCAGTTTGTATTACTATTGTTATGTTTAGCTATTATGTATTGCATAATGTTTTAGTAGTAGTTGTACCAATTGCAGGTGTTAGATTGTAATTTTGAATGTACTGTGATCCATTAGTGAATGTATTGTGATCCATTAGTTTGATTAATCAATGAAAAGTTTCAGTTTGTTATTGTTCAGTTTTAGTTCATGAATGTTAAATCAGTTTGACTTAAAGTTTGAGTTTATGACCTAAAGTTTAAGTTTTTGACTTAAATGAGTTTGTTATTCTTCAATGAAAAGTTTCACTTGATTGCTCTGTTTGTGACTTAGAACAGTAAGTTTTGAATATTATTAGTTTGAGTTCAGTTTATTAGTGTGACATAAAATCAGTTTAATTTTTGGTCATTTTGTGCTGTCATTTTTCACAGTCAATTTTTGGTCAATTTGTGATGTTCATTTTGATTACTTTGTGCTAGTACCATCATTTTGATCCAAAGTAGCATAAAAAAAACATAAACTATAGTAGCATCATGAAACGATGTTAACCCTGGGGACTAATATGAAACGAAATCATAACTTGAAATCGTTAGGATGAAACAAAAAGTTTAGGGCTCAGGATGTAAAAAGGTAAATATTTAGGACCATTGGCGCATTTAAGTCTTGCTAATAAGTATTAAGTTTAAGTAATTACATTCCATTGGTATATAAAAATTCTATTTTGATTTGAATAACTTTTTTTTGTCTTTAGGCACAGGCAGCCTATAATGGCCAACAACTACACTAAAGGAGGTAATCTAACCCAAAAAAGATAACAGTAGATGTGGATCCCCTAACAACATTCCAATTACTAATGCTTGCAAACTTGTTCATATTCATATTCATATTTACACAAATTAAGCTTAGGTTGGTACAGTAAACAAATCAAGATTCTAATTCAAATTCAAAACTTAATTATAGCTATGTCCTAATCATATTTAACTGTACAAATAGTAATCCACATAATGAAAAGAAATCAAGGAAGAGCTTAATTTATTAAAGTCTCAAAGTGAGATCAGGAGTGGTACGGACGCCATAAACTGGCGTCCGGATCACTTCCACTTGTGACGTTTCTTGCAGCGAATCAACATCAGCGCCTGTTGCAGCCACTTGTCGGAAGCTTCCGGGCCACATCAACTGATCATTTCCATCTTCATGATCATTAACATATATAGGCAATCCCATATATCCATTTGTGTGTGATCTAGGAGAATAACTTGTATTCATTTCTGTTGGTATCCTCATCAGTACTTGAGGCACGAACATTTGGTGCTGCGACGAGTGAGCTTTGATTTCAAGTGATCTTAATGGAAACGCTGAAAATTGGCTTGCGTACCTCTCAGAAAATATACCCATTCTCATAGCCCTTTTTGCTATCATCCTTTCTCTTTTATGCGCGTTTTGATGGCCTCCAAGAGCTTGTGAACTAAAGAATTTTCTTTGGCAATAGTTGCATGGAAACACTCGTGTGTTTTGGGTCGTTATGTGTGATTCTGTTTCGTTTGTGGTTTTATGACTTGTGGTTGATATTGAACTGTCTATACAACTTGTTGGTTCAGACTTGTGCATGGTCGAGTTCAAAGTTAAACATAACTCAAGAGAAACAGGATCATACATTGTTTGGGTGTTATCAATGATAGGGGATACATTGGAATCAGCTTGGCTAATGGTTTCCGAATCATTATCTTCGTGGAACTTTATTTCTATGTCTATATGTTGTGATGACATCATAAATAGGCTCCGAGAATGTTGACAATTTTTAAATCTCTATTTCCCTGCACACGGAGCAAAATATAACAGCTTAGTGATGGTTTAGGATAACATATGGATATATAGTCAGAAACAGCAATAAAAAATTTAACAGCTTAGTGAAGGTGTAGAATAACAGATGGATATCTAATACATACCCTTAGCAGACTTTTATTTTTCAAGATTTTTAGTATAATATGTAGCTGTTTATATATTTTCGCTCGAACTTACTACAGTTATTTATGTAAGTATACTAATAATCTTTGATATCAAGTTATTCATGGTGTTCTTTGATCCTTCTACTTCTTATTGCGTGTGTAGGTGGGCTCCAGTGGATTAGTCTGCCAAAGGTCATAGCCATGGTTACCAAAAAAAAAAAAACCTATGAAAAAATAAACAGAACATGATGAAAAAATAAGAAATAAAATGGTCCAGATAGAGCTGTCAACCTATCATTTCGTTATTATTCATGCGACACACTTTTAAAGATGCAGGTGTTAAGAAGAAGATAAACAGAACATGATGAAAAAATAAGAAATAAATTATGCATATCACAAAGTTAAGAAAACTGACCAACTTCTTTGAGCCAACTTTAGTACGCGACTTTCGCTACTATGGTGAAGAAGAGAATGTTGAAATTGAAAAAGGTATAAAAAAAAAAAGTTGAGAAGACGTTGAAAGTGAAGAAGAGAGTTCAAGTGTGGGAAGTTAAGTTCACTACAAGGCTAAAAAGGAAACCAAAAAGATAAAGAAAACAGGTAGGAATGATATTATAATCACAAGATCTTTTTGAGTCAATAAACTGTGTAATTGTTCACTTTAATTGTCAATTAACTACATTTCACTACATTATGTGGACATCTAATTTGATTTGGATAAATATTTATTGTATATATATTCATTTAGAAAACAGAAAAAGTCAAAAAATCGAACACTGTTGAATTGGGACACAAGTGTAATAATTACTACTTAGAGGCTAAGATAAGTGTCATGTGACTCCAATTTTGACTTTTTAACTTAATTTTTTATTTATAATAAATAAACGTGTAAACAGTTTTTCCTGTGTTTGTGGCCCTTCCCATTGCCCAACAGGTAGTTGCTATTTTTCACAGCTACTAGAAATTTTATCAGAATGACTCAACACAAACAAACAAAACACACCCAATTGGTTTAAACTAGTTGTGGAGCCCTCGCTTCGCGCTGGGGGCTCCGTTTTAAATGCGAGTTAAAAAAAAAAGTCTTAATCTATTTTGTAAAAAAAAAAAAATTTCGACATCTAAGATTGAAGGGTTGTTCCTTTTTTGAAAGTTGTTTATTTTAGCATTCGTTTTTTTTTTTAAGTTAGTTGATCTATTTTGTAAAAAATAATGTTTTTCAACATCTTTTGGTAGCATTGAAGGGTTGTTCTTTTATGAAAGTTGCCTCCTTTATCGTTGAGGAAGAAAAGGAACAAAGAAAAAAAAAAAAAAGGTTAGTTGATTTTTTTGGTAAAAAATAATTTTTTTTGACATCTTTTGGTAACATTGAAGGGTTGGTTCTTTTTATGAGGGTTGCTTCTTTTATCGGTGGAGACAAAAAAAAAGTGAAATAACGAAAATACTCCTGGTTACTATTGATGAATAGTGATACAGGGTTTTGTGTATTAGATATATAGATAATTAATAAAAGTTGAATTAAACAAAAATAAAAATAAAAAAACAAACAAATTGCTTTAAATCACGCATATAAGCACGTGAGTTGCTACTCTCTCTTTCATCAATTGATATAAGAGTTTCAACGAACCCAATGAGTTACACATATTAATCCTGGGAAATAGTACTACCTCCGTCCGAATTAGATAGTCCTGTTTTTCCATTTTGAGATATCCCAAATTAATATTCCACTTCCATAAATAGAAAGGAAAGAGAATATTTGATTGGTGGATCTGGAGAGAGAAAATATTTCATTGGTGAACAAATAAAGTTAGTGGAATTTTCTAAAACTGTGTGCCCTTTTGTCTATGGACTATTAAATTGAGACGGAGGGAGTATTAAAACTACGGTTATAGCACAGATGTGGATGAGCCACGTCATGGGGCAATCCTTAACTACATAACCTAGGCAAGATATAAAAACAAATTAAAAGTACAATTAACATTGGAGTGTGCACGTTCAGGTCGCATGAATATTGCCCAAGACACAGATTCGGCTCTCGATGTCCCTAAAGTGCGCCCTAGAAGTAGCATGGTCCCCAAACCGCAAGCAACCCACCACCATGGAACTCACTTTATTCCAATACATAAATATATATTTTATTATTGTATATTATTAAAAAAAAGGATAGCTATAGCTAAAAATCTTAAAAGGGGAGACTAATTAATTTAATTAGCTTAGGTATACAATAATATGAGTATACTGCCACCTACAAAGATAATTTAGTATAATCTCAGGGTTTCAATCAAGTACTCAAGACACATTCTTCCACTTAACTTAGTGCTTACACTTTTAAATATTCTACAACTTTTTTTTTGCTTTGGAGTTTGCTTTATATGCTATGGTTATTTAAGTATACAACATGTGGGCTTACTTGTACTTATTTCATAGGTTGTCTTAAGTATAAGTTAGTGAAGATGGTATATGCTTCCCCATTCACCCACAAATACGATAGTGCTCCTTGGTCTTTGGTCTCTTTTGGCCTTTGAAGTGTGTTCTAGCTAGGTCAATCTGACTTTTGTCTAAGCAATGCCATTGCTTGTATTTGAAATCACTTTTGTGTTTTTTTGCAACTATGAACTCAAATTATTGTTCTTAAATTCGGTATACTTGATGTATTCGTTTAATTTATCAAACGTGCACACCACAACAATGTGCATATCTAGCAAGGATAGATATCCTGACAATAAATCAAAATAATCTATTGTGTGGACATGTCCGACAAAAGGGTCATGGCTAATAACTTGACGCAAGAAGTCTATTGTGAGAACCATGTTTACGCAAGTATTAATTTACATTAAAGAGAGAGAGAGAGAGAGAGAGAGAGAGAGAGAGAGAGAGAGAGAGAGAGAGAGAGAGAAATAACATGTTGCGAGGACGACATCCTCGCCATAGATAATAATATTTGGATATAATTTTTAGATAAATAAATTGTTGCGAGAACGGTGACCCCGCCATAGGTAATAATATTAAAATAAAATTAATTGGATAAATAACTTATTGCGTAGACATGTTCTTGCAATAGGAATGATGTGATGAATCTAAGCTAGTATTTTGGCGCAACTTTTTCTTTCATTCACATTCTAGCAACTTGCTTCCTAAACCGCGTGAAGTCCTAGTTCTATTTACTTTATTTCTCCTACTTTTATTTATGGTAGTGTCAATGCATGCTAGTGAGGATATATCATGATGTTGGTGATTAAACCAACATTTATATTCATATGATAAGTCTTTGTTTTGTTGACAGTTTTGTTTATGCGGTGTCGTTAGGCCGCAAGACGTCAGAATCGGCTATCGGGAGAGGAAGCAATAGTTTTAAATTTATATTTAGCGGGGCCTAAATCGTACTACTCCTTATTATGGTGAGTAAGAGAAGTATGACCTAGGGTCGAATTTTTAAGATATCAATAGAATCGAACGTATAATTAAAGCTTAAGATAATCTTAAAGGGAAGGAGTAGTGGTTTATTACCTAATTTTCGGTTTTCTAGTTTATAAGATAATATAAATTAAATGCGATAAAATTTGTAATTCAGATAAGGTTAAAGCAAGTGCATACTATCGTTTCGTCAGTTACTTTGCCGAGATTATAGAATGCTGGCTCATGAATAGGTAGTGACCTTGTATTCATTACACTAGTCCTAAACGCCCCTGTCATAAGACATGTCACTGGGTGATATCGGCCAAAAAGTCACGTTTTTTACCCCCGATATTGAACCCTAAATCAATAAAGTTTCAAACTTTGTCGGTAAAATTATCGCTTTGTCAGTTGATTTATTTTTTAAAAAAGCGATGCTAAAACAATCAAGTAAAACGGAGCTAAAACGAAGAATCTAGAGCGAAAACGGTGAAAGACAAGTTACGACCAAGAAAATCAAGTTACGACCCAGGAAACAAGCTGACCAGGGCTAGCCAAACGGCTTACCAAACGGCATGCCATAAGGAAAAACGGCCTGCCAAATGGCCTATGCAAACGGGCATAAAAAGCGGATGACAAGTGCAAACGGCCTCTAAAAACGGCCTGCCAAACGGCTTGCCAGCCGTTTGCAGGAAAAATTTAAGTTTATTTAAAGGGATTCTTCAATTCATTTTTACACACACTCAATTTTTACTTCACTTTATATTTTCAAGATTTTTAGTTAGTTTTTAGTAGTAGTTAGCTTAGCTTTTATTTTCCGGAGGATATCCCGGCGAGTCTTTGCAATCTCGGGCAGATTTCTACAGCCTTTTCAGGTTTTTATCCGAAACGCTTGTCTTTTGTATTAAACATGTATTGTTACCATTTATGTTTAATAATGTGTTCCGATATTACCATGTTATCTTAATTAATCTGTATGTTGTCATGATAGAAGTTTGGGTTAGCGTAGTTATGTTAAATTAGTACGGTTACTGTTGTTATGCTGAACTTGTGAGTCTGATAGATTTGTATGCTAGCATCTTAAGGATTGACCAACCTAGGTTGTGATCAGGACTTGTCCACCTATATGAACTTAGCTACTTCATAGGATTAAGACCCCTAGTTATACTGTATCTGAAGATTCTATAAACTCGGTATGGCCGGAGTTCCCGAGAGGCATCTAATGCACTTTTAGGACACGGAACTTAGGAATTGAGACATGAACGACCTAGTATGCCTATTGACTGTTTCAAAGAGACCTCTTAGAGCTGTTAAGATCTAGTTAGTACCTTGACTGTATGACACAAACCTATTGCATGTTCTTGTTTGATTGTTGCTCTAGGATTAAGTCATATTAACTGTTTAGGTATCTGTTAGGTTTCTATCTGCTTTACTTTCAGTGTATGAACCGTAATGTTGTATAATGTTTGGATTAGTATGACCTCATTAGTATGATGAAATGGTTGTTAGTTTTCATTTAAGGTTTTGTCAACTTAACCCGACGGACTCCTTCCATTTGTGATCAGTGTTTAATTAACACGACACGTTGTTATTCAGTTATCCAAACTGATAACGAGGGTTAGGATTAGAACTCAACTCACTAATAAACCTAGTGCTTTACTGAGGATAACCTCCGAGGTATAGTTACCTTTCAATTATACAACAAAGTGACATACTTTTCACTACTCAACGAGAACTCTGAGAGTCTAGCGATAAGTAGGTCTGTGTAATTTGGTCATCCAACCAGATCAACACCATTCTAATCATAGCTTTAACATAAACATAATTACCTTTCCCTAACCCAAACTAATATCTTGGTCAATATTTCCCTTATCTGCATACTCCGGATATCCTTCCACTTTCTTTACGTTTTCGCAATTAGGACTATTAGCTTAAAACCAACTACTATCCTTTACCCAGATAATTTAAACAAAGACAATTATCCACTTTATCTTCAATTCTTTAAACCTTTCAAAAACACGACCCTAGGTTAACTTACACCTTCTACCATCAGAAAGTTAAAAGTAAATTTAGGACTCACATAATATAAATAATAAACCATTGTTCGCTACCCTGACCAGCTAACTCTGACGCCTTGCGGCCTAACGACACCGCACGAATAAAATCGTACATTTCAGTCATATCACTGGGTAATGCGTTAGGATTGAAGATTCTAAATAGGCAGCAACGTCCCTTACCCCCGACACCCATGCAGTCTGACTACAAGCATACACGTTCAGACGACCCATCCAATTGAGCGACTCGGTTGGGTGACCTATTAACATTCCATAAAGGTCTAAACTTTTTTAAGCATAATAGAATACATGTTTTGCCCTTAAAAAGAGTTCAACCATAAAGATCACCATGGCCAAGTCAGGTTTGACTTCCATGAACACGTTCGGTTATCCTACCGGTCCAATCCTTTATGTGTTTAAACAAACAGTTCCTTAATTAACTAAGAATCCCTCAAGTGGGGTGCAATGCTTGAGACTGCGTTATGGTATAGCATAGGTATAGCTTACACCGTTGTGCTTCAGCGTGCACGTATGAAGTTTATATGCTTGGTGACTACACTAGCATGGTCTAGGACCGACAATGTACTATTGGTCTAGTTAGATGTTTCACTACAAAAGAGTCCTCAGTCAGAATTCAAGGCTCGGTGGACTTACTACAACCGGTGTGCCTCAGTCAAACTTACGTTGTATCCGTTAGACTTCTCTTACCAAGGGGTGACACAGATACTGTACTCTGAATCGGGGTTCGCGACTTCCCAATAACAGAGCTGATAACTACATTATATTAGTTAGAAAAGCGATTGAGTTTAAAGCATAATCGGAAAGCATCTTGACAACACACACAAAGCATAATATTATTTCGGCATTATAACTTACTACATCATAGCATACACTAAAGATAACTACTCGCTAATCATGGCAAGAACATCACAAGGCATAATGATGAAAGACATTATATAAAGACAGAGGATAGAAGTAACAGTAGATTAAAGGAGTTCCGAATACAAAAGTGACAACTTCAAACTCTAGACCACTCCTAATACAATCTTCGGCGTTCTTCTTCGGGTACTAGGTTTCCCGCACGGAGTCGAAGACCTTGAAAGTATGACTAATATTGTAGAAAGGGGGAGAGATAGAGAGAGAGAGATAGAGAGAGAAAGAGAGAGAGAGAAGTGAATTGAAATTTGTGTAAAAATGGATGAAAACAGATCCTTAAATAGACTTGATTTTTGCATGCATACGGCTGGCAGGCCGTATCGGCTGGCAAGCCGTTTTTCATGACGTTTGTTGAGGCCGTATGGCAGGACATTTTTCACACTGGCAGGCTGTATCGTAAGCCGGATGGCAAGCCCTGGTCAGCTGTTTTCACTAGATCATAACTTGATTTTCTTGATCATAGCTTGGTTTATCGTCTTTTACCGTTTTCGCTCTAGAATATTCGTTTTAGCTTCGATTCTCTTGATTCATTTTGCACCGTCTTCGTAATAACTTGATCTTCAATTTTAACCGAAGAAGCGAGTATTTTGGCGATAAAGTTTGGAATTTTATTTTTTTGGGCCTCAATACCGAGGTGAAAACGTGACTTTTTAGCCGATATCAAATATCCCACACTTAGACTTTGCTTGTCCTCAAACAAATTTCTCGTTTTTACTTTAAGAAATCTTTTCAGAGTTTCCTTTCTATTAGCCTAAGAGGTTTGCTTTTTATTATAAGAGCGAAAAATAAGGTAGGTTATTTATGTTAGGGTTGAAACTATATCTGCAAGCATGCGAGGAGGTTATATGACTTATGCTAGCTTTCACGGGTCACCCAAATCACACAAGTGTTTTAGGGTTCCCTATAGATCTAAGAATTGAATTCGCTCATAGCCAGTCATGTTGGACTCATTGTCAAAGGCTTGATAAAGACTCAAATCCTTGCTACTAATTTGAAAACGGTAATAACCATAGCTTCTAGGCCATTTGTCAGTTTATAAAGGAATTTTAGAGTGGTGGTGAAGTTGTTTTAAGGGGTGAGAAAGGGAAATGTAGTCTTTTAAGAGACTTTTATTCGGAATTTGGGAAATGCAACATAGGTTGGAGTGCTGATATTTTTGAGAAGCACTTTTGAACTTTTCTGGTAGGCAATTTGCGGTCAAGTTCTTCTTCGGCGTTTCTCTTTATAAGTTCTGCTCCTTTTCTCAGAACAAAATGCTTTTTTTTTGGAAATTTTATCTCGAGAAACTTTTCGTCGGTAAACTTTTTGCAAGACCTTTACCGTGATACTTGAGAGTGTAACGACTCAACCCGTTATTCAAAAAAATATGCAGCAATTTTTTTTATATGACAGAAGGGTGCGCGGGGCGCTCCACTGCCTGTGCGTGGCGCGTACAAGGCCTGGTCAGCTTCTGTCCAAAATTTCCAATTTTCAATTAAAGATCTCACACTTCCCGACACTTTTAGACGAAACGCTTTTCACAACATATAATATTAGATAAAACTAACACGTTCCAATAATAAAATGATTTTTACAACACCGGGCCCACATCGGCCATTTTATGACTTTTGTACAAAATACAAGTTTCAATCCCAATTTAAATTTATATGAGTTAGGACTCTATAACCCAACCCGACACCAAGAACATAATACCGGGGACTACCAAATCCCCAATCCGCGTCCGTATATCCAAAAGCTACCACATCGAGCCCAACCGCTCCTACGCAACTAGTCTAACAACTAGCTAGCCTCATAACACAATACCTGAAAAAGGTAAATAACGAGAGGGGTAAGCTAACGCTTAGTGAATGCAATAGTTATACATATACATATATAACCTACTTACTTGCAACCACTTACACAACTACCTCATACACGCTAGCAATTTAAATTAGCATACCATTTCAATGAACAACGCTAAATCCACGATATCAAGAGCTAGCACAAATGAAAGCATATAACACGAACAATATAATATGCTATACTACAACACATAACCATGGTTAACCAATCGTACAAGGAATGGTACTCGAATTTCCCATCGGTGTTCATAACAACCATTAGAGTACTTAACACGTCGTACACTAATCCCTTGGGTGGCATCTTAACACGTCGATGCTTCACCTCGGGTGGTGTCTTAACACGTCGACACTTCACCCGTGACATATCTTGGAGTGGTATCTTAACACGTCGATACTTCACTCAGAGTGGTGTCTTAACACGTCAACACTTTACTCTTCATATTACTTGGGGTGGCATCTTAACACATCAATACTTCACCCGTCAATTTCCTTGGAGTGGCATCTTAGCACATCGATACTTCACTCCGGGTGGCGTCTTAACACATCGACACTTCACCCCGGGTGGCGTCTTAACACATCGACACTTTACCCTGTCATATTATTTTGAGTGGTGTCTTAGCACATCAACACTTCTCTCATTACGTCAAACGTGGTGTCTTAGCACATCGACACTTCACATCTCACGCTACACAAATAAATACATTATATACATACATGCATAATTATTCCACTCACCTCGAAATATCCGCACAAGTCATGTATGTAAATCGCCTCTAAACGCAACCGAGCAAACCTGTACCTATAATACGCATATAGGTATACAAACAATCAACATACATTCTCTACGAGAGAATTTGACTCCAACACCCTTAACCAAGGGTTTATACTGACCTCCACAAACCGCCCATTTAGACACCTAAAGGGGACTTTACCAATTAGCACTACGGGTGGTAATTTCGACCCATCAAACAAGTACAATTTAACCTAAATTATACTTGGCACCATTTAAACCAACCTAGGTCATAACACGAAATTACTACTTAGGTAGTAATCATTTCAAACGCCATTTAACACTTAACAAAAGTGGTTATCATCCAATTAATCCAAAATTAGTGTCATTACCAAATTTGACCCAATTCAATTCACCCATTTGACATAAGTCCCGAAAACATCCTTAATCACTAACGGCTAGTGATTAACTTTCCAAAACACCAATTAATGCATGAACCAAGCATTTACATACTTGATTCTTCAAATCTTGACTCAAAACTTAGTTTGAAACCAAATCAAGGTTAACACCCATTTTGTCATACAAACATTTTCTTATGAACATCTAAACACTAACACACTTACAAGCTAGTGATTTAACACCCAAACCATGAACAAATCCGTCCTCAAATCCTAAACCCATAATAATCTGGTTTACTTACACAACACATATAGGAAAACCCCCAAATTCATGAGAAATGGGGTTTAGAACCCTAACAAGCTCAAAGCCTAAACATGAACAAGAGTCTTAACAATTAAATTCAGAGTTAGAGGTTACCAACACGACCAAAACGTGGCCAAGAACGAGATGAACAACTTTAACACTCGAGCTTTTGATCGATTCAAGCTTCATCTTCTCCAAAACCCCAAATCTCTCTGTAGAACTCTCTCTCTCTCTAAGAATGGATGAGAGTGTTTAGTGGATGTGAAAATGATCCAAAACTACATCCAATTCTGGTGTTAAGGCTACAGATCTGACCCTAAGTGAAAAGATACAATTTCCCTTCATTTATCTCTAATTAACAGAAAACAGAAAACAGAAAACTGTCGCTAGGTGTAGTGCGCGGCGCGCACAGAGGTCAGAACAGCCTGTTAGTTTTTAAACTTATTCCACGCTTCACACACTTAACGTACACCATAAATACACGACGTACAATAAATATTTGGGTCTTACAACTCTCCCCCACTTCGATTGGATCACGTCCTCGTGATCCGCACCAAATACTAGAAGTTAAGCACTTCTCCCTCGAACATTTTTGCCTCCAAATGCGGAGTCACACATGTAGTAATCACGTATCTGACTTCTTGCTTCGTACACTAATGCATCATATATCATAACGAGGAAGGGTAATCACCCCTCGAGATAAAACAACCACAACCGTTTGCTCCTACACCGAGTATCCAACTCGTATAATACTTCTCACAATCAAACCAAAAGTACATCAATTCACCGACAATCATCGTCGTCACTCCTCACGATCCTACAAAACACAATCAAGCCCGACATCCATAACATCCCCCGTAAATTCTAAGATCTCACCACACGCTAATAATCACTAGCGTGCACTACCGCAACAAGCGATATCTCATACACTCGAAGTCCAGAATTTCCGCTTAGGAAAATACGAATAATGCCACATATCACTTCAAGTCCTCTCGGCTAAAATTCGCAAAAAACTACATCAATAATCGCACCACCCAACATGATCTACTAAAATCCACTACGTCGTGAACCATGACTTACATTAATCCAAAATTAAGAAGGATTTATGCTTCCTTAAAACTCCGTACTCCATTGGCTAATAAACGTACTACTCAACCGATCATTCCCGAATATTCTCTAGACCAAGAACCAACTTCCTCCGGTTCCATACGCGGGTCATTCTTCAACGAAGAAATTTTGATAACCCCAATATAACACTTTAGAAGCACCACTTTCCCACCGATCGATCCGCACACGACTATCCGTCACTGGATTAATCCAGGACCACAATAATACTCTACGAGTTAGGAAAAACATCAACGCATCGTCATAGGGTTTCTCCTCTGAACCATACAATACGGCTTCCTAGTACTAGCATAAAGGCTATTCGTAGAATAAAATCTCGTCAACGGCGAATCATCATCACAAAATTCCCGCAATTCGTCACACGACTCACAAAAAAGTCACCAAATCCGGGTGAACCTTCCTACCTATACCGTATGTTAAGGATGGCATCGACATTTCAATGCAACCTACGGGTCACATCACCATGGTACACATTCTCGCCTCACAATCGTCCATTAAGTGGAATAATCCACTTGACAATTTTCACGATCACGTTTCCCGACAGGGAAAATACAGTATCCCCCACAATATCGAAATTGTACCTATTCGACAATACGATCCAAGTTTCATAGCAACCCAGATTTTACATTCGAGAGCACCTGCAACAACAACTTCATTATCTCACCTCTGTGAACTCCAACTTTGCACTTGATCTCGTACCGCACTTTGGTGTTACATGACCACCTTACATAAGTAGTCTTACACTTCACTAGATCTAACACCACCGGGGCTTCCTCATATGATAGTAAAAACTCCCTCACTTAGGATTCAGCTCCATATTCCCACCGCCAAGATGATAACATCCCGCGGAATTGTCATTCCACGACACACATGACCATCCTCATCGTTGGTCATACACACCAAATCATCGTAAATTCACCTTAGGCTCTCTGAGCTGTCATACACAATCACTAGAGATGTCGTACATGCGACGACATCGTACCTTCGTACCACGATTAACAATTAACAGCCCTTCGTCATTCGCAAAGCGAACTCCACCAAAATCATATGTACGCCTCTAAGCCTAGGCATACGCTACTCCGCTTAATCAGTCGTGCATCTCAGTTGAGATCAACCGATCTTCCCCACAACGAACCTTTATTAACAATTGCTCACTCTCATGGAGAAGAGTGACCAACCCGACACAATAATTGCATCGACCGCAATATCAACACTTCACCCTAACCTTCAGCCTAGCCAACCATTAAGTCCATCATTGACTCACCAGTCATCTTTACCAGCCTATCACTTAAGAGCAACAAGATTCGCTCACCCGTCACTTCATAAGAAGTATTTACCGCAATGCTCTTAAACTTCAACTTGTGCAACCGTCGAATTCCTATCACCCGTCGATCCCTATTATAACCTTCCACGCTTCCAAGGGTATCTCACCGGCACCCTAAGCACAAAATGATCACACCATCACTGGAGTTGAACATTCACTAGCAGGTATAAGAAGGCACCTGACGCCGTGTCATGCACACTCCCACCGCAACCTATCGAGATTTTGAAACTCGATCTTTGGGTTCCAAACACCCGACGTCACCTACCTCTCCAGAATAATGACCTGAAATCATACCTTCCCGAAAGCCTTATAGTTTATTGTCTTATCGAAAGTTTCTACCGATCACACGCTACCCGCAATTTTCACAAGGCCAAATGATATAGCCTAACGAAAACTTCCGTCTAACGCTAAGAGGTGCTTGGAACATCAAGTCTTACACCCTTACGAATGTTGACACAACTACTACAACAAGGGATATTCCATTAGGAATGTTACCATATAGTATAAATCACACTAACGCGACCATTGTCATTCAGATCTTACTCCCATGAGTTTAATGACCAAAAGACTCCTCGATTCTCAAATTCCAAGATGACTCATAACTAGAATCCTTACGCGATTCTCTAACCACACACTCTACAGAGTGTAACTCAATTTTACAATCATTAGACTTGCTACGTCCCATCACGGGATTCAAGTCCTCGTCGCACACACATACACACTAATCGGTTATCCTAGTTATGATGAGTAACTTTAACCAATGACAATCTCAATAGTGCACCCACTACCTAGGGTGACTAAGTACGCGTCGAACTCGTGAGTTTGCTCACTCACTTAACTAACTAAAACCACCATAACACTTCCGGACTAATAATGAACCCGATGTGTCTACAAGCACATCATCTCAGACAACTATATCCTAGGAACCAATAAACGATTCCTAATTCATCCCGAATCTACCCCAACCATGCCACGTTTCCTCCGTTCGGTACTCGTCATGTCATGCTTGATGTCAAGATAAACTTTCGTAATAATGGTGATCGGTCACTATTACAAATGCGTACCTTACCATTTTCACATGGTCATGCAAAGTACTTTACTCGGACTCAACATTCACACCAAATAACACGCTATAACTCCTAGTACCCGAATGACCAAACTCCTTACCGTGAACTTGATCACTCAAAGCCGCCAAACATTCGAATCTCTCTAATAGATTCATCCCTAGGACACCGTACCAAATAGATACCTGTATATGCACAACTATATACAATATTATAAAAATGTACATAAGTACACCGCAACAACAAGTAAACCTACAACCTAGGTGACTATTACTAAAACAACGTTCAAGTTTCCCTACTTACATTCGGCACTATCCAACTAAGGAACTAATTTACACACGAAATAAGGCCCTACATAATCACACTTTGGGCAAACAGAAGTCCTAGTTAGTCACCTACTCTAAGGCACTAACAAATCTCAATCTGACCCGTATTCCAACAAGTCTCACAAATAATATGTAACTGTCAATAAGTCTAAGACTAGGCAACTATTCAAAGGTCACCTAATTCCATTAGACTATGCTCTGATACCACTTGTAACGACTCAACCATTATCCAACAAAATACGCAGCAATTTTTTTTATATATGACAGAAGGGTGCGCGGCGCGCTCCACTGCTTGTGCGCGGTGCGCACAAGGCCTGGTAAGCTTCTGTCAGAAATTTCCAATTTTCATTTAAAGATCTCTCACTTCACGATGTGACGACCCGAAGATTTTGGACCAAATTTAAACTTAATCTTATATGATTTCGACACGATAAGCAAAGTCTGTAAAGTTGAATCTCTAAATTTTTGGAACAGTTTACATGAAACCATTTGACCTTTGACTATTCCTGACGATTCACGAACAATTATGTGTGTGTGTGTATATATATATATATATATATATATATATATATATATATATATATATATATATATATATAATTTCCATACATAAGAAATGTTATATATATTGTAATTAATAAATATTAAAGATGTAATATATTTTATAATTAGTAAAAATGATAAAATTTATAAATTATATTATATTAAATGTAATTACAAGTTAAAACATAAATATTATATTAATAATGTTATTATTACTATAAAAATTTATTAAGAATATTATATATATGGAAATAAAGTTTAATACATGTAAAATGTTATATTAATGTTATTATTATTATTATTATTAGAAAATAATACAATTTATTTTTATTATTATCATTAATATTAATTATTATATAAATTATAATAATAATAACATTAATATAACTATTAATTATTAATATTAATTATTATATAAATTATATAAAAATTCATATGTAAGAATCTATGACTTTTGATATCTACTTTATAAAATTTTGTTTTCTTCTAATTGGAATTGTCGAATACATTATTGCTATAACTTTTTTTCAGTACTCAATGGAAACACATAGATTTTTTTCCTTCTTATTTCTTCACGTCCTCTATATATTCGCTTTTTGGCAAAAATTAAAAATTGAATCAGTTTTCAAAATCCATTAATGTAGTTATGTTAGGAATCATTTATGTAAACTTTCTCTAAAATCCCAGCTTTCAATTCTTATTATCGAACTCGAATTTTTGAGTCAAAGAAAATTTTTAAAAAAGTCAACTAAATCGTTCTTGGGGAAATTCGAACTCGTATGGATGTTTTAAGTTAAATAAATGATTACAATAGTTTCTATAGATGTTTTAGAACGTGTTTCATGTTATAACAATTGTCCATATCTGTATGAATTACGAAATCAATTTTTTTTAAATACCTGCGACTAACAGGCAGCATGGTTTATTTTTTTTTATTTTTTTTTTCCTTCTCAAACCAATTTATCACAAGATAAGTGTTTATGGGTTAGATAATAAGTCTTAAATCGATAGTGTTATTCACAGTTATGATTTATGTGGATTTGGATTTGTTTATGGTGAGGAAGAAGATGTGTATGATCACAGAAATTTATACGGGTTCTATATAATATGAAACGAATAAATAACAGAAATGATTGGATAGGGCAGTGGTCTGGGTGTGTTACGTGGGTTCGAGAGGTCATGGGTTCGAGTCTCGTATGGGACAATTCTTTTTAGGATGACCTCTTAAAGGGTATACACTTTAATTTTTTTCATTTCCATTATTATTATTATCATTATCATTATTATTATTATTATTGTTGTTGTTGTTATTATTATTACTATTATTATTATTATTATTATTATTATTGTGATTTTGTTTATGATATAAAAGATGCTTAATTTATGAAAGAATAAAATGAATAGGATTATGGCTACGATAATGGATATAGTTAAGGTATATATATATATATATATATATATATATATATATATATATATATATATATATATATATATATATATATATATATATATATATATATATATATATATGTATATGTATAACCGAGAAATACAATTATAGGTATGATTAGGTTTACGACAATATAAGCTATGGCTATAAATATAAATATAATTAAGTTATGATTAAATGAAATATCATTTTTATGCATTATTATTATTAATGTAAGAATCATTCTTAATAATATTATTACAATTATTAGTGAGATTATTATTATTATAACTTTTATGATTAGTATTATTATTATTATTAATATTATTATTATTAATATTAATATACAAGTATTATTATCATTACTACTATTATTAGTATTATCATTACCATTATCATTAAAAGTATCATTATTATTAAAATCACCATTTTTATTTAAAAATATTATTTTTATGAAAACTATCATTTTATCTTATCATTAAACTTATCACCTTTATTAAAAATTATTATCAATATTATCAATATTATTATTATTATCATTATTAGAATTATAATTATTATTATCCTTATTAGTATTATTATCATAACTATTTTGCAAACAAAAGAAATTATATAAAAACTTATTTAATATCTACGTATATTAATATTACGTAAAATCATGTTTCAGCTAATATAATATTATGTATATTGCTATAATTTAATTACATATCAAATAAGTATTATAACATATAACATATTATGCATAAAAATAAAATTTTATATAAGAGTATTAATCTTAATACATAATCAAAATATATATAATTTGTTCGATTACGATTATACGTTTTAATATATATACAAATGATATAGGTTCGTGAATCCGAGGCCAACCCTGCATTGTTCAATATAGTCATATGTATTTTTACTACAAAATACATTAGGTGAGTTTCATTTGCTCCCTTTTTAAATGCTTTTGCAATATATATTTTTGGGACTGAGAATACATGTGCTGCTTTTATAAATGTTTTACGAAATAGACACAAGTAATCGAAACTACATTATATGGTTGAATGATCGAAGCCGAATATGCCCCCTTTTACTTGGTAACCTAAGAATTAGTAAACCAGTCTACTAATTAACGCGAATCCTAAAGATAGATCTATTGGGCCTAACGAACCCCATCCAAAGTACCAGATGCTTTAGTACTTTGATGTTGTTTTTATCATGTCCAAAGGATTTTCCGAAATGATAGGGGATATTCTTATATGCATCTTGTTAATGTCGGTTACCAGGTGTTCAATCCATATGAATGATTATTTTTGTCTCTATGCATGGGACGTATGTTTATGAGAAATGGAAATATGAAATCTTGTGGTCTATTAAAATTATGAAATGATTATTTATGATAAATTAATGAACTCACCAACCTTTTAGTTGACACTTTAAAGCATGTTTATTCTCAGGTATGAAAGAAATCTTCCGCTGTGCATTTGCTCATTTCAGAAATATTAATTGGAGTCATTCATGACATATTTCAAAAGACGTTGCATTCGAGTCGATGAGTTCATCAAGATTAATACTAAGTCAATTATAGTTGGATATATTATGAAATAGTATGCATGTCATCAACTTTGGATGTAATGAAAGTTTGTCTTATAAAAACGAATGCAATGTTTGTAAAATGTATCATATAGAGGTCAAGTACCTAGCGATGTAACCAAATGTAATGTATTCGTCCAGATAGATTTAGATGGGTCGTTAGAGTTGGTATCAGAGAGATGGTCTTAGCGAACCAGGTCATGCATTAGTGTGTCTAACTGATAGTTGTTAGGATGCATTAGTGAGTCTGGACTTCGACCGTGTCTGCATGTCAAAAGTTTTGCTTATCATTTCTAGTCGGAAATCAACTGATTATCATCCTTAAAGTCTAGACACGTCTTATTGCATTTAATGCACCGATAGTGTATAGACAAAATTCATATCTTAGCGTATCTATTACTGTAGACTTTTCCTGACAGCTTTCATAGATTCCTCCGTAACTTATGGGATTTTAGTATTATATATGCATATGTAATTCATGTATTGCAGGGTACTAATCTACATCATATAATCTATTTCATATCGAAAATCTTTCATCTGATCGTACGAGATGGATCCCTCAACCAGTTCGAATTCCTCGGATTCCGACATGGAGTCCCATTCAAGCTTCGAAAGCTGTGTGACCGGAATAGACCAACCAATCCGCCATCATCTATTCTGGATGAACTGGAGATGGGTTCTTAGTCTACTTAATCACTGGAGACAAGAAGAAGGTGATCCTTTCCACCCACCTTATTGCCCTCTCAACGAGGAACCTGAAGCACTTACCGGCGAACCTATCCGAAACACCATTTTCAGCCTCATTTCCAGAGTATCTCGTCACGATTATATACTATATCAAATTCTAGATCTTATTTATCCACTCGTCCGAACCGACAATCACCCAGATGTAATAGAAGAAGTCAACGAGCTTCGCGCCCGGGTAGTAGTTTTGGAGAATATGGTGCAAAGGTTACAAGCACCAGCAACAGCACCAGCAACAGCACCATCAGCAACAGTACCACCAGCAACAACACCAACAGTACCATCACCACCACCAACAACAACATCCGCATCCCACACCTCGACATCACAATCTGTACCTCGAGCATCAACATCGTACTTACCATAGATACCAAGGAGTATTAATAAGAATCAACGATGATGTATTGATTCATAACTTCATTGGAGAAATATTAGGCGACGATTATGTAATCTCTAAAGTCTTAGAGATTATTTATTTTAGCTCAAACCAAAAAGCAAATGAGATTAATATCATATTAACTCATAAATCCATGATTACATCTGAAGAAAATATACATGTATATATGTTTTCATAAAGATTGTAATTAAAAATTCTTTTGTACAAACTGTTAATGGTGAAAATATTTTAACGGGTAGGTAATACCCGAGGAATATTTAAATTTCACATTAATCAGTTACACTGTACATTCTTCGAACCTGAATCAACAGTCATTTACTATCCTACCTACATCCACAGATATACGAATCTGTTCACCACGGAATAACCATTTTCATTCAATTTTATATTTGGATTTTGACCTATCAGAATCCAATAAGTGGCATAATGAAGAAAAACATTGGACAAAATAAAATTTGTTAGAAACAAACGAATTAACTATGAGAAGAACTTTGTTAAGAATCCACGCTAATTGCTCCTAGCTAACCGTTCCTAGCTAACTGGTTACATTTTATTTATCTTAATTTAATTATCGTAATTTATATTCTCGCAATTTTATTTATCGTCATTTAATTTCTGTTATTTATTTTACGCACTTCAAATATCGGGACACGTATACAAGGTTTTGATATATCATATCGACACATCTATATATATTATTTGGAATAACCATAGACACTCTATATGCAGTAATGATCGAGTTAACTATACAGGGTTGAGGTTGATTCTATAATAATATATATAATTTGAGTTGTGATCGAGTCTGAGACATGTACACGGGTCACGATACGTATTAATTAATTCGAATATTATATATGAATTATTAAATTGTTAACTGTGGACTATCGACTGTGAACTAATAATGTTGGATAATTAAAATGAATTAAAATATTGATTATAACATATGAAACTAAAAATTTCTTCAAGTTTGCCACTTGATTTCATCTTAAACCTCATTTGTATCTTGACAATTCCAATCTGCGTTCAAACTTTTCATAATTCTTGAAAATACTTCAATCGAGAGGATGAACCAACCGCACTTCGTCTACGGAAGGAAAGATTTATGCATATAGTTATGCACCTGAAAAACTCTCAGAAACTGAGTAAATGTTTAACACGTATCTGTGCTAGCTCCTTTGGCATTGTTATTACCGAAAATAACTTTACAATCCCTCTTCAAAGTAGCCAATTTTATCACAGCTCCAGCAAGTCAACTTCGACTTTTCGTTCGAAACAACCTTATTATAACTTTGATATATATATGCGTGCTCTTTTATTGTTACCGAGGAATCTTTTTATATTCCACTATATTACCAGCAGACGTACCAGCAACCTCGTTGCTCCTTGGCTTAAATCTCTACGACAAATCAATATATTTATCTATTGAAGTCTTATCATGAACTCAATATATTTATCTATTGAAGTCATATCATAAACTCATCGGTATCTTGTAACGATAATTACCATACCAAGTACCGGAATGCATCAATCGATAATCTCGAAATTCTCAGCGATTCTACGACAACAATTTATATATATATATATATATATATATATATATATATATATATATATATATATATATATATATATATATATATATATATATATATATATATATATATATTTATATATATTTATATTTATATATATATATATAAATTCTATCTAATGGATTTACGAATTTCAATTCTGAATTTCTGAATTTAGCTTATGAATCAGTTTCTTGAGTTTTGAAAAAGCTGATGAAGCAGTGAAAACTGAGGACTGCCGTAGCAGTCAAAAGTTTGATAATATAGAATGGAGTGTTGGAAAAGCTCAAAGATTTTGATACTGAAAAATGAATTGAGCAAATCATGAAAGAGACTCTGAACAAGGACTAAACTTGTACATAAAAGAATTCTGATGAATCTTTTCTGATGAAATCTTTAACGAATACCTTGCTCCTTAATCACTCTAAATCATCGTGAATGAATTTCTTCATCACAATTTGATTCAGAAATTCTAAGATATTATCATATATTTCATTATAAATATCCTCCATATTTCTGAAGATATTTTCATAACTATTCTTATCTGAAATCATTAATCTCTTAGTGCTATCAGTGTTACATCATATAGAAACTGTTAGTTTCTATATTCTGGAAACTTTCAAGCTTAAAATATGAATGTTATTGAAGTAATGTTGGGAACTGATGCATGAGTTAGTATAATATAATGACACTTGATCAACGTGATTATATTACAGTAAGTCATGCTGAGTTTCTAATGAGACGTGATGATTCACAGATCATAATGTCATCATGTGCCATGTTACATAACTCTTTCATTCTGTTTAACTTCTGAACATATCAAGAAAATATATTCTTGAAAGTTCTATTCTCAGTGATTCAGGTAATTTGACAAATCAAATCGTGCTAATACATTCTTTCCTATTTAGAACATGATGTTTATCCGAAAATCCAAACTTACGAATTCTGGACCGTTACTCGCTTTATTAGAGGTCGAGAGGATAATAAAAAGATAAAGAGCTCCAAAATATAAGAGAAAAATATAAAGCCGGTAGTAGTACATAAATTACAAACCGTGTATATCAATGTTTATCGCAACATAAAGACACGGGAGAATTAAAAACACTATAACCCCAAGGGCGAAGTAGAAGAAAACAGATTCCTCCGGTGGAAGTTGGAAAAGGAGAATAAATGTTGTGATAATAAGGATAAGGACAAGGATTAGAACTGGATTAAGCATTTTCACAATCTTTTGGAAGTATGAACTAAGAAAGAAAGTATAGGAATGGTGAGAATAATGGAACGGAAGAGTTTAATTTATAATGGAAAATATCAGACAGAGTAATCAAGGCAGATCACCGTATTTAATTATAGAGATCTTAATGTCCTTATTCTCCGAAGAATCAAATCTTTTAGATTTCAAAGATTCTCTTTAAATCTTTTGAATTTCGGAATTCAACCAAGACAACGTCAAAATTTAAAGACGAACCTTATTTTCTAAATTCAACCTGACTACGTCAAAAGCTAAGACAAATCTTTACTTCTTTATTTCACTCTTTTGTAATAACTTCACTCGTGCTCTTTGAATAATCGAATTGTTTTATCCATATTACTCAATGATGATAAAACTCTATTTATCAACTCATATACGTCATGAAAACATTTTTACTGTTAGCCATGACCACCTCACTCAAATTTCGGGACGAAATTTCTTTAACGGGTAGGTACTGTGACGACCTGGAGATTTCCGACCAAATTTAAACCTAATCTTATATGATTTCGACACGATAAGCAAAGTCTGTAAAGTTGAATCTCTAAATTTTTGGAACAGTTTACATGAAACCATTTGACCTTTGACTATTCCCGACGATTCACGAACAATTATGTGTGTATATATATATATATATATATATATATATATATATATATATATATATATATATATATATATATATATATATATATATATATATAATTTCTATACATAAGAAATGTTATATATATTGTAATTAATAAATATTAAAGATGTAATATATTTTATAATTAGAAAAAATGATAAAATTTATAAATTATATTATATTAAATGTAATTACAAGTTAAAACATAAATATTATATTAATAATGTTATTATTACTATAAAAATTTATTAAGAATATTATATATATGGAAATAAAGTTTAATACATGTAAAATGATATATTAATGTTATTATTATTATTATTAGAAAATAATAAAAATTATTTTTATTATTATCATTAATAAGTAATATTATATATTATACAATATATATAAAATGTATAATTAATATATGTTATCATATAGTATTACTAATTAAATTCAATTACAAGTTAAAATATAGTTGTTATAGTAATAGTATCATTACTTTCATTAAAATCAGTATTAGTTATATTATTATAGATAACATATAGATATGAACTTTAATGCATCTAATTTGTTATCTTTACTAAAAATATTATTACTCTTATTACTATTATTAGAATAGATATTTAATATAAATATCAGTGTTATTATTATTAAGTAAAATACATAAATATAAAAATTGATACAATGGTTATGTTATAGTGATATTATTAAAATTATTATTGTCAGCATTATTATTACTCTTATTAATATTGTTAATAATAATATTATTATTAACATTAGTAATATTATCATTTTTGTTATAGTTATTGGAAAATAATACCATCTATTAGTATAATCATTAATAAATATAATTACTATCGTTTTTAAATCATTATTAGTTATTTTATTTTTACTAGTAATATAATAATTAATATAATTAATATAAATATTAATTATTAATATTAATTATTACATAAATTATATAAAAATTCATATGTACGAATCTATGACATTTGATATCTACTTTATAAAATTTTGTTTTCTTCTAATTGGAATTGTCGAATACATTATTGCTATAACTTGTTTTCAGTACTCAATCGAAACACAGAGATTTTTGTTTTCCTTCTTATTTCTTCACGTCCTCTGTATATTCGCTTTTTGGCAAAAATTAAAAATTGAATCAGTTTTCAAAATCCATTAATGTAGTTATGTTAGGAATCGTTTATGTAAACTTTCTCTAAATTCCCAGCTTTCAATTCTTATTATCGAACTCGAATTTTTGAGTCAAAGAAAATTTTCAAAAGAGTCAACTAAATCGTTCTTGAGGAAATTTGAACTCATATGGATGTTTTAAGTTAAATAAATGATTCTAATAGTTTCTATATATGTTTTAAAACGTGTTTCATGTTATAACAATTGTCCATATCTGTATGAATTACGAAATCAAATTTTTTTTAAATACCTGCGACTAACAGGCAGCATGGTTTATTTTTTTTATTTTTATTTTTCCTTCTCAAACCAAGTTATCACAAGATTAGTGTTTATGGGTTAGATAATAAGTCTTAAATCGATAGTGTTATTCGCGGTTATGATTTATTTGGATTTGGATTCGTTTATGGTGAGGAAGAAGATGTGTATGATCACAGAAATTTATATGGGTTCTATATAATATGAAACGAATAAATAACAGAAATGAATGGATGGAGCAGTGGTCTGGGTGTGTTACGTGGGTTTGAGAGGTCATGGGTTCGAGTCTCGTATGGGACAATTCTTTTTAGGATGACCTCTTAAAGGGTATACACTTTAATTTTTTTCATTTCCATTATTATTATTATCATTATAATTATTATTTTTATTATTGTTGTTGTTACTATTATTATTACTATTATTATTATTATTATTATTATTATTATTATTATTATTATTATTATTATTATTATTATTATTATTATTATTATTATTATTATTATTATTATTATTATTATTATTATTGTGATTTTGTTTAAGATATAAAAGATGCTTAATTAATGGAAGAATAAAATGAATATGATTATGGCTACGATAATGGATATAGTTAAGGTATATATATATATATATATATATATATATATATATATATATATATATATATATATATATATATATATATATATATATATATATATATATAACCGAGAAATACAATTATAGGTATGATTAGGTTTACGACAATATAAGCTATGGCTATAAAGATAAATATAATTAAGTTATGATTAAATGAAATATCATTTTTATTCATTATTATTATTAATGTAAGAATCATTCTTAATAATATTATTACAATTATTAGTGAGATTATTATTATTATAACTATTATCATTAGTATTATTATTATTATTAATATTATTATTATTAATATTAATATACAAGTATTATTATCATTACTACTATTATTAGTATTATCATTACCATTATCATTAAAAGTATCATTATTATTAAAATCACCATTTTTATTTAAAAATATTATTTTTATGAAAACTATCATTTTATCTTATCATTAAACTTATCACATTTATTAAAAATTATTATCAATATTATCATTATTATTATTATTATCATTATTAGAAATATAATTATTATTATCCTTATTAGTATTATTATCATAACTATTTTGCAAACAAAAGAAATTATATAAAAACATATTTAATATCTAAGTATATTAATATCATGTTTCAACTAATACAATATTATGTATATTGATATAATTTAATTACATATCAAATAAGTATTATAACATATAACATATTATGCATAATAATAAAATTTTATATAAGAGTATTAATCTTAATACATAATCAAAATATATATAATTTGTCCGATTACGATTATACGTTTTAATATATATACAAATGATATAGGTTCGTGAATCCGAGGCCAACCCTGCATTGTTCAATATAGTCATATGTATTTTTACTACAAAATACATTAGGTGAGTTTCATTTGCTCCCTTTTTAAATGCTTTTGCAATACATATTTTTGGGACTGAGAATACATGCGCTGCTTTTATAAATGTTTTATGAAATAGACACAAGTAATCGAAACTACATTATATGGTTGAATGATCGAAGCCGAATATGCCCCTTTTTACTTGGTAACCTAAGAATTAGTAAACCAGTCTACTAATTGACGCGAATCCTAAAGATAGATCTATTGGGCCTAACGAACCCCATCCAAAGTTCCGGATGCTTTAGTACTTCGATATTTTTTTTTATCATGTCCGAAGGATTTCCCGGAATGATAGGGGATATTCTTATATGCATCTTGTTAATGTCGGTTACCAGGTGTTCAATCCATATGAATGATTATGGGACGTATGTTTATGAGAAATGGAAATATGAAATCTTGTGGTCTATTAAAATTATGAAATGATTATTTATGATAAATTAATGAACTCACCAACCTTTTGGTTGACACTTTAAAGCATGTTTATTCTCAGGTATGAAAGAAATCTTTAGCTGTGCATTTGCTCATTTCAGAGATATTAATTGGAGTCATTCATGACATATTTCAAAAGACGTTGCATTCGAGTCATCGAGTTCATCAAGAGAAATACTAAGTCAATTATAGTTGGATATATTATGAAATAGTATGCATGTCTTCAACTTTTGATGTAATGAAAGTTTGTCTTTTATAAACGAATGCAATGTTTTCAAAATGTATCATATAGAGGTCAAGTACCTCGCGATGTAACCAAATGTAATGTATTCGTCTAGATGGATTTGGATGGGTCGTTAGACCCGACACTTTTAGATGAAACGCTTTTCACAACATATAATATTAGATAAAACTAACACGTTCCAATAATAAAACGAGTTTTACAACACCGGGCCCACATCGGCCGTTTTACGACTTTTATACAAAATACAAGTTTCAATCCCAATTTACATTTAGACGAGTTAGAACTCTATAACCCAAACCCATACCAAGAGCATAATCCTGGGGACTACCAAATCCCCAATCCGCGTCCGTATATCCAAAAGCTACCCCATCGAGCCCAAGCGCTCCTACGCAACTAGTCTAACAACTAGCTAGCCTCATAACACAATACCTGAAAAAGGTAAACAACGAGAGGGGTAAGCTAACGCTTAGTGAATGCAATAGTTATACATATACATATATAACCTACTTACTTGCAACCACTTACACAACTACCTCATACACGCTAGCAATTTAAATTAGCATACCATTTCAACGCACAACGCTAAATCCACGATATCACTAGCTAGCACAAACGATAGCATATAACACGAACAATATAATATGCTATACTACAACACATAACCATGGTTAACCAATCGTACAAGGAATGGTACTCGAATTTCCCATCGGTGTTCATAACAACCATTAGAGTACTTAACACGTCGTACACTAATCCCACAGGTGGCATCTTAACACGTCGGTGCTTCACCCCAGGTGGTGTCTTAACACGTCGACACTTCACCCGTGAGATTTCTTGGAGTGGCATCTTAACACGTCGATACTTCACTCCGAGTGGTGTCTTAACACGTCGACACTTCACTCTTCATATTTTTTGGGGTGGCATCTTAACACATCGATACTTCACCCGTCAATTTCCTTGGAGTGGCATCTTAGCACATCGATACTTCACTCCGGGTGGCATCTTAACACATCGACACTTCACGCTGGGTGGCGTCTTAACACATCGACACTTAACCCCGTCATATTATTTTGAGTGGTGTCTTAGCACATCGACACTTCACTCATTATGTCAAACGTGGTGTCTTAGCACATCGACACTTCACATCTCACGCTACACAAATAAATACATTATATACATTCATGCATAATTATTCCACTCACCTCAAAATGCCCGCACAAGTCATGTATGTAAATTGCCTCCAAACGCAACCGAGCAAACCTTTACCTATAATACGCATATAGGTATACAAACAATCAACATACATTCTCTACGAGAGAAGTTGACTCCAACACCCTTAACCAAGGGTTTATACCGACCTCCACAAACCGCCCATTTAGACACCTAAAGGGGATTTCACCAATTACCACTACGGGTGGTAATTTCGACCCATCAAACAAGTACAATTTAACCTAAATTATACTTGGCACCATTTAAACCAACCTAGGTCTTAACACGAAATTACTACTTAGGTAGTAATCATTTCAAATGCCATTTAACACTTAACAAAAGTGGTTATCATCCAATTAATCGAAAATTAGTGTCATTACCAAATTTGACCAAATTCAATTCACCCATTTGACATAAGTCCCGAAAACATCCTTAATCACTAACGGCTAGTGATTTACTTTCCAAAACACCAATTAACGCATGAACCAAGCATTTACATACTTGATTCTTCAAATCTTGACTCAAAACTTATTTTGACACCAAATCAAGGTTAACACCCATTTTGTCATACAAACATTTTCTTATGAACATCTAAACACTAACATACTTACAAGCTAGTGATTTAACACCCAAACCATGAAAAAATCCGTCCTCAAACTGTAGCGACCCGACAAAATCGTCATTGAAGGCGCCGTCTACTTAGGTCCCGTTACGTGGTCATAAGTCTTTAAAATTGACGTTTGACCAAAATATGTCGCATTCATTTCAAATGTAAAAGTGTTTCAAGTTTACGACTAGTTACATTACAATGTTTAACGTACAAATGAAACCTATGCGACACAATTTTGAAA
The DNA here is from genome assembly GCF_046630445.1 of Rutidosis leptorrhynchoides. Lineage (NCBI taxonomy): Eukaryota > Viridiplantae > Streptophyta > Magnoliopsida > Asterales > Asteraceae > Rutidosis > Rutidosis leptorrhynchoides. Next base: position 248,337,251 of record NC_092337.1, read on the forward strand.
GTAATCCAAAAGATGCTCCATGTATGCATATATACTCGACATCCAAGCAAGTATCAAAAATAATGTGCGGAAGCATGTATCACCTAGCATTCAAGGACCTGAAAAAACATATAGAAAACTGTCAACGAAAAACGTTGGTGAAATCATAGGTGTGTTAGTAACGTTGTTTTTAGACCACAAGATTTAATATAGTTGATTATCCAAATCGTTTGTATTCCAAAAGTATGTTCGCGTGCACCCAATTATCAAGACTTAACTGTTTTGTACCCTGTTACATAGTGTTAGAACATACACTTTACTCGAAAATAATTTCATCAGCTAACGGTAGTGAACCGTCCGAATGAGGCTCCTCAAGCCCATGTGATCACATAATATAAGTTCTCATTTACACCCTGCCAGTGTAACTAATGATAATTGAATTGAGGCTTTTTGTTCAAACTCGCTCGTGGAATTTTCTTTTCGTACTTGTGTTCAAAGCATAAAAGTATGATACGTATATGTTTCTCATCCCATAGTTTAAAGTAAAAGTTATTGAAAAGGTGGGACTATGATCTCACCTTGAGTGCAAGCGTATAAAAGTACTTCACAAGTAAATGTGTGCAAGGACGAATGCTAGTCTTGACCTAAACAAGTAGGTCGTATCAATAACGGTAAACACGATTGGTCAAAGTGTGCAATTAGTCCTATGGCTCGTTACGACTCGATTATAATAGCATGTGAATCAAATTGTCATGTTTCATGCAAGGTACAAGTATAAAAAGCATGTTAGAATGACTGCATAAGTATTTGATTAAGTTTGGACAAAAGTCAACTTTGGTCAAGTCAAAGTCAACGAAAAAGTCAACACGTTCGGGTCGGGTCCCGAACTATTTTTCTGAGGTTTTTATTCATATATAAGCATGTTAGAACAAGTTACATGTGAATCGGAGGTGCGTAGCATAGCAAACATTTTTTGAAATTTGACAATGTAGGTCAGAAGCCAAACACGGCAAATGTCGCGCCGCGACCAAGGAGGGCCGCGCCGCGACACTTAACGTGGTCTGGTGCCTGGTCAGTTTCAATTGTTCAAGTCTAAATCCAGTCTCCAATTTAGCACAATTTACAAACCGTAAGTATCTTATATCGTTGGAAAGGTAATTTGACAAGGAACACAACTAAACACGTTTCATTAATCAAAAACATCATTTGCAATAATCGAAATTCCAAATTAAATGATCAATTAATCCTCATCATTAATGCTTCAATTTCATAAATGCATAATTATGATTCGGGAAATAAATGCACACATATGATACGCCGTTTCGTAGATAATTACGCATACAATGCAACTAAACACTTACAAACAACATTGCAAAGCATTCAATGCATCAAAGGTTCATTTTACTCCTATCAAACCCTAACCCAAATTCACAAATTTAACAATTTTACTTATGAAGCTAATCCATGTCAACCTACATATCAATTTGAAGCTAGTGATGTTAGGAACACATTTAATACATGCACTTTCAACATCTAACAACATTTAATCATCCAAAACCCAAGATTAAACACACCCATTTGATAAGTTCATGCTAGTTACCCAAAGCAACAAATTGAGCAAACCAAACACATATTCATGTTAGACTTGAGCCATAGACACTAATTAACACTTTTATAAGTTAAAAATATCAAGAACAATGAATCTAGTGATTTTAGATAGTTACCCAAATGTAATGAAATCGGTATGGAATCGAAGAGGAAGATGCGAGGATTCCAAATATGTAATTTGTTTGGATTGATGCTTGCTCGATTTGAAATAGATGGTGATTCTTTGTTTGAGAGTTGAGAGAATTTGAAAGTATCAAAAGTAGAAAAGGGAGGATGAATGAGTGGATGGAGGAGAAGGGTTGACTAGTTGACCTATTCACTAGTTTGACCCTTTGGCGACTTTGGTCCTTCGAGTTTAAATCGGGTGCGTGAATTACCTAAATGAAATATTTTAAAATGCGTATTAACGTAAGATGTTATAATTATATAACGGACTTTAAAATAGTTAAATGGAAAGTAAACGGAAAAAGGCGGGATGTTACATTACCTACTCCTTAAAAGAAATTTCGTCCCGAAATTTAAGTAGGTGTAGTAGTAGTTGTTTCTTCCTCGGGATCTTGCGTTTCTGAGTCCACGAATAAATGATGGTATTTCCTTTGTATTTGATCTTGCCTTTCCCAAGTAAACTCGGGTCCTCTTTTGGCGTTCCAACGGACCTTAACAATCGGGATTCGGCTTTGTTTTAGCGTTTTGACGGAGGTGTCTACAATTTCAACCGGTTCTTCTACGAAATGAAGTTTGTCATCAATAGTAAGTTCCTCGAGGGGGATGACGACATCGGGTTCGGCAAGGCATTTTTTCAAGTTTGACACATGGAAAGTAGGATGAACGGAGCTCAATTGAGGCAGAAAATCTAAACGATAAACAACGGTTCCAACACGCTCTAAGATTTCGAAAGGACCAATATACCATGGATTTAGCTTCCCACGTTTCCCAAAATGGATTACACCTTTCCAAGGTGCGACTTTTAACATTACGTGATCACCGACTTGAAATTCGTGGTCGTTGCGTCTTTTGTCGATATAGCTCTTTTGATGACTACGGGTCGTCCGAAGCCTATCTCGGATTTGAATGATCTTCTCGGTGGTTTCGTGAATGAGTTCGGGTCCGGTGATTTGTGTTTCGCCTACTTCGGTCCAACAAAGTGGAGAACGACATTTTCGGCCATATAACGCTTCAAAAGATGCGGCTTTAATACTCGCTTGATAACTGTTATTGTAGGAGAATTTGGCGAGAGGTAAGTGCTTATCCCAAGCTTTTCCGAAATTGATAATGCAAGCTTGTAGCATGTCTTCCAAAGTTTGAATTGTGCGTTCGCTTTGTCCATCGATTTGTAGATGATATGCGGTGCTCATGTCCAAACGCGTTCCCAACGCTTCTTGTAAAGTACGCTAAAATCTAGAAACAAAATGGCCATCTCGGTCGAAAATAATCGATAAGGGTACACCGTGACGGGCGACGATCTCTTTAATGTAAAGTTGTGCAAGTTTCTCCATTTTGTTAGTTTCCTTCATAGCTAAGAAGTGCGCGGATTTGGTGAGACGGTCAACAATAACCCAAATAGTTTCATAACCGCCCACTGTCTTTGGTAGTTTGGTGATAAAATCTATTGTTATCCTTTCCCACTTCCATTGCGGGATTTCGGGTTGTTGAAGTAGTCCGGACGGTCTTTGATGTTCGACTTTGACTTTGGAGCAAGTTAGGCATTTTTCAACATAAGTAGCGACGTCCCTTTTAATGTTCGGCCACCAATATTGTTCCTTAAGGTCGTGGTACATCTTATTGGCACCGGGGTGAATCGAATATCTTGACTTATGAGCTTCGTCTAAAATAAGGCTTCGTAGGTCCCCATAACTAGGTACCCAAATTCTTCCAGCGAAATATCGGAGCCCGATTTCTTTAACTTCGAATCGAGAGGTGAGGACGTTCAAGTGTTCGAGAGCGATGTTTTCATCCTTGAGAGCCTCGTCTTGGGCTACACGAATTTGTCTATTAAGGTTGGTGTGGATGGTGATGTTTTAGGCTCGGACACGGAGAGGCACTGCTCTTTCCTTTTGACTTAAGGCATCGGCTACTACGTTTTCCTTCCCGGGATGGTAACAAAGCTCGCAATCATAATCGTTTAAAGTTTCAATCCACCGGCGTTGTCTCATGTTTAGTTGCTTTTGGTCGAAGATGTGTTGGAGGCTTTTGTGATCGGTGAAGATAGTACTCTTGGTTCCATAAAGATAGTGTCTCCACATTTTAAGTGCAAAGAAAACGGCTCTGAGTTCCAGATCATGTGTCGTGTAGTTCCGTTCATGAATTTTTAGTTGTCGAGAGGCATAAGCAATGACTTTCTTTCGTTGCATCAATACACACCCAAAACCATGTTTCGAGGCATCGCAATATACAACAAATCATCATTGCCTTCGGGAAGAAACAAGATAGGAGCGGTGGTTAGCTTTGTCTTCAAGACTTGAAACGCGGATTCTTGCTCGGTCGCCCAAATGAATTTCTTTCCCTTGTGAGTTAACGCGGTTAGAGGACGTGCAACCAAAGAGAAGTTTTCGATGAATCTACGATAGTACTCGGCGAGACCCAAGAATCGACGTATGTGAGTAGGAGTAGTAGGAGTCTCCCATTTGCTAATGGCTTCGATTCTTGAGGGATCGACCTTAATACCTTGATCGCTTACAACATGACCAAGAAATTGAACTTCCTTCAACCAAAATTCACACTTGGAGAATTTGGCGTAGAGTCGTTCTTGTCTAAGGAGTTCGAGTACGAGTCGGAGGTGTTGTTCGTGTTCTTCTTCGCTTTTAGAATAGACCAAGATGTCATCGATGAACACAATAACGAATTTATCGAGATACGGTTTGCACACGTGGTTCATAAGGTCTGTAACATCCCGCATTTTTCCGTTAAATTATTTTTTTTAACGCCGTCTTTTTCTTTTTAGATAATATTCCTCGTATCTAGATTCGTAACCTCCGTTAGCTAACATTCTAAATATTCTCGTTATCGGATTTTAATACGCGTTTTAAAATATTCCGTTTAGGTATTTTCCGCACCCGCTTCTAAACTCGAGGGACTAAAATTGACACGGGGCAAACTAGTTGACTAGGTCAACTAGTCCACCCCAATCACCACCATTCAATCACCTCCATCTCTCTCTCTTTCTCTCTAGCAAGAACACACACACAAACACCCAATTCAATCATTCATCATCTAAATTCGATCTAGGAGGCTTACAACAAAACAAATTACATATTTGGAATCCTCTCTTCATCCTCTACAATTTGATACCAACTTCATCTCGTTTGGGTAACATTTCTAAAACTCTAGATTTCTCTAAATTCGTGTTTTTGATTTGAAATGGTGTTAGTTAGTGTATATGGCTCGTGTCTAGCATGAATATATGATTTACTTGCTCGATTTGTTGTTTTGAGTAACTAGTTTGAACATTTGAAATGGGTTTGCTTAATCTTGCATTTTGGAAGATTAAATGTTGTTTGATTGTTAAAGTTCATGTTTTAATTGTGTTACTAGTATCACTAGCTTCGTTTTGATGCGTAGGTTGATTAAGAAAACTTCAAAAACCCGATTATTGATTTTTGTGAATTTTGGTTAGGGTTTGTTAGACTTTGAAATGAACTTTTGATGCGTTGAATGCTTGTTAATGTTGTTAGTAAGTGTTTAGATGCAATGTATGCTTAATTACCTTCGAAACGGCATATCGTATGTGTAAATCGGATTCCCGAATCATAAAATACGTTTTACGAACTTGAAACTTTGAAAATAAACCTTTCTTGATCAATTGACGAGATTTCGGCTATTGTAAATGATGTTATTATTGGACCATAAGTGCTTAGTTGTATTCCTCGTCAAAATACCTTTCCAACGATATATGATAGGCATTATAAGTGTTTGCGGGTCAAGAGTTGGGTTGGAAAAGGTTTTGGTTCGTGCATACTTTGAAAAACTGACCAGAATTCTCTGCCCAGATGGTGGCGCGGCGCGCCCCATCCCCGCGCGGCGCGCGGATTGGCCTGGTCAGATTCTGACCACTTTGTCCCATTTCACGTGAAATGTTTGACTAGCTACCGACCTCCGATTCACATGAAACTTGTTCTAATATACTTGTATATGAATAATTAGCATAGAAAAATAGTCCGGGACCCGACCCGAACATGTTGACTTTTTCGTTGACTTTGACCCGACCAAGTTTGACTTTTTGTCAAACTTAACCAATTAATTATGCAATCTTCCTAACATGCTTTTATACTTGTATCTTACATGAAACTTGACAATTTGCTTCACATGCTATATTAATCGAGTCGTATTGAGCCATAGGACTAATTGAACATCTTTGACCGTTTTGTGTTTACCGTTATTGATATAACCTATATGTTTAGGTCAAGACTAGCTTTGTCTTTGCACGCGTTTACTTGTCGAAGTACTTTTTTAACTCTTGCACTCAAGGTGAGATCATAGTCCCACTTTTTCAATCACTTTTATTCTTTACATCGTGGGCTGAGAAACACATACATTTCATACTTATTTACTTTTCATGCTTTTACATTGTGAACAAATACGAATACAAAGATGCATACGAGTTTGAACAAAAGTCCTCAATCCAATTATCATTAGTTCCACTTGCAGGGTGTAAGTGTAAGCGTGTAATTATGTTGTGTGGCCATACGGGTTTAACAAACCCTCATTCAGACGGTTCGCTACCGTTAGTGAATGAAATATAATTTCAACAATGTATAGTGTAAGTTCTAACACTAAATTCAAAATTCAGAGGGAAGATTCGGTTAAGCCTTGATAATTGGGTGCTCGTGATACAAATACTATTTTGGAATGTGAATGATTCTGGTTGAGCAATTCTTAAAGAACCTTGTGGTTCAATACAATTTACTTACTAAACCTATGATTTCACCAACGTTTTTCGTTGACAGATTTCTATGTTTTTCTCAGGTCTTGCACGATATGTGATACATGCTTCCGCTCATTATTTGATACTTGCTTTGGATGTCGAGTATACATGCTTTTCATGGAGCGTCTTTTGACTTTACTTTAAACCGTGTCGCCTAGATTTCAATCGTACTTATAACGTTGTAACTTAACTTTTGGTTGAACAATTCTTGTAAACTTTGAAACAATCTTTATTTTGAAATGAAGGCGACATATTTTGGTCAAACGTTATCTTAAAGACTTATAATCAGGTAATGGGACCCACGTAGCCGACGCCGTCACTTGACGATTTGTCGGGGTCGCTACAAGTGGTATCAGAGCCTTGGTTATAGGGATTTAGAGTTCATTTGTGTCCACCCCGAGTCATAAGGTACATAGGTGAATCTAGACTACAACCGGCATATAGACTGAAGTAGGAATTACTTGACTATTTGTGCATTTATACTCAAACTCTTCTATCATATCTAACTCGTATTCGATCTTGATCTTACGTTGATAAATTTTGTTGATGCGCCACCTTGACTTTATGAAGTAATGTTAAATGCACATGAGAATCAGGGTAATATAATTTCCGGGATTATATTACGGTGATTCACATGGACGTTCCGACATTATGACATAAAGAATTTAGGGCGAGTCAAGGAAAATTTTCTCTCTATCCTTAATCCATACTCCGGTTAGTATTGTTGAAAATACTAACCAACGATATTCTTGTGTCATGAAGGAACAATGGCTCGTCGACGCGCTCCTCCCGAAACTCCCGAACAAGCCCTCCAACGTATGATAGCCACTGCCGTGGATGCGGCCATGGCCGGTCACTCCTCCAACAACAACAATAACAACAATCATCATAACAACAACAATGGAGCCAGAAATTCCAACGAAGGATGCTCCTATAAGAATTTCATAGGGTGCAAACCTCACACTTTCGATGGAACCGGGGGACCGGTTGTGCTCACCCGATGGTTTGAGCAAACGGAAGCCGTCTTTAGCATAAGCGGTTGTCGAGACCAAGACAAGGTTAGATATTCCACTCACACCTTCGCCGGTATCGCTCTCACATGGTGGAATTCGTATGTACAATCGGTGGGTATCCACGAAGCCCACGCTCTCTCTTGGGCCGACTTAAGAGGAAAGATGATCACCGAATATTTTCCTCGCGAAGAAACCCGAAGGCTCGAACAAGAACTAAGAGCTCTGAAAGCGGTCGGGAACGACCTTAAGGCCTATAATCAACGATTATCCGAACTTGCTTTGATGTGCCCAAATCTTGTGAACCCCGAATCTTTAAGGGTTGAACTTTACATGGATGGTCTCCCCAAGAGCATCAAACAAGGAGTAATGTCATCCAAACCCGCTAACCACCAAGAGGCTTTGAATATGGCCCGCCAATTGATTGAAACAGTGGACGAGATTGAAGTGCCGGCACGTAAAGCCGAGGATAAGTCGGGTGACAACAAAAGAAAATGGGAAGCCCCCCAATCAAGCAATTACAACAACCCCGCCAAGAAGCCCTTCATCCCCAACGGCAAGAAAGGTTATACCGGACACCTACCGTATTGTAACGAGTGCTACAAACATCATTTAGGTGAATGTGGCAAACCATTTTGCTTGAAGTGTCAAAGAAGTGGCCATGTAGCCCACGATTGTAGGAATACCGCTCCCGTCGCCCAAAAGGAGAACAATGCACCCAAGACGGGTGTTTGTTTTGAATGTGGCCAACCGGGTCATTTTAGGAGTGCGTGCCCAAACAAGAAAATCAACCCCAACGCACGCCGTTGAACTTTCAACATCGACACCTAGGATGCCCGAGACGACGATGGACTAGTCACGGGTACGTTTCTTCACAACAAACAGTATATTTCATACTTATTCGATTCGATTACCGCTAGATGTTTATTAACCAAGTCTTTGACTCGTGCTCTTTATATTCCACTTTTTTTCCCCTAGATATTACTTAGACGATTTAAGTGACCAACGGAAAATATTGTGTGCCTATAAATTTTATTGGAGGATATACGTTAAGACTTTTGACTTGACACCTATAGAACTAGGGAGCTCGAAACCTATTCGTTAAAAAAAAAAAAAAAAAAAAAAAAAAAAAAAATAAATAAATAAATAAATAAATGTTTCCCCATCATCTTGTATAGATTATTGTGAACTGAGTAATTTTCGGTTGGAAACCGATACCCTCTCCCTCGTATCCATTACCTCATGATTATTTGCACGAATCCCGTAGTTTCCAAATCTACCTCCGTTCCGGTTATCATCAATTGGGGGTTAAGGGAGACGATGTCTCCTGAGTCTTTTCCGAACTCGCAACGTTAGTTGTAAATCTCTCTTAGTACCATTCGATTTATCCAAGGCTCATCCGTATCCATAAACCTCTTGAACCGCGTATGCTAATTCATATAGACTAATCTGTTATCGTATTTATAGATGACATCTTAACTTATTTAAGTAAAGAAGGAAAACGAACAACATCACCATCTTACGCTCGAACTTTTGAGAAAAGAGCAACTTTATACCAAATTCTCCGAGTGAGAATTTCTGTTGAACGAAGTCCAATTTTCTAGACCATGATGTTAATGGTCAAGGCATTACAATCAATCTCGAAATCAAGCCACATGTAATCAGGAAACTCTCCCAACTCAGACTTGTATTCGTAAAATCTTAGATCTCGCCTGTTATCACCGAAGATTCATTTCTGACTTTTCTCGTGTTACCCGACTTTTACACTCGTTAACTCACTAAGGGAAAACTTTAAACCTCTCCGTATTCGAACCTTGAGCGTGATTCTTCACACCAACATTTCTAGTTAAAATCGTATAGCAACAGATGGAACTCAAACATGGAAATATTTCTACATGAACGCCGAAAGGCATACTCTCTCGACTCAAAATTAACGTAACTAAAATTCGTTATTTTACACGAAGAATTCGAATACTAAATTGTGGATCCGATCAATCTTCTCGTCATCACGTACCACACTACATACCTCTGTTATTTCACCGTCACCGTCTGATATTACTGGAATTTAAGATAGCACACAATCCAACGATACTTCACTCTTCTTTGACTTAACGCCCTTGCGTTGCTGATAATCGTCCAACCATTATTCAACCCCGAACTATACAATTACGTGTACTATCTCGTTTCTCTTTCAGGCTTCATTTTTTTTTTTACAACTAGAGGCACGTTATGGCAACCTCGAGATGTAAGCTCATCCTATTCAAAGTCCTCATTTCACTCCTATCCTCATCGCTCGCATTTCCGTTAAGGAAACTCCTTGTAACATTTCTCCATGGATAGAGAAACTCCTCATATTACATTAGTATTCGCCACGAGGGTGAATAGTCCTAACGAACATTTTTCGAACCCTAACTGACTTGTTCAAACATATCTTAAGAAATTCTATTCCAACACGGTGTATCTTCGTCATTTATCCTGTATTGAAATACTCGTTTCACCTCTAGCGTTGCAAGAGACCTTGGGAACCCGCTTAGACATATGTACCGCGTATCTCCCACAACCGACGAACCGAGCAAACGTACGATTCAATCTTGGAAAGACATGTTACAGACTGGTATTGTCACCTTTAGTAGTTCCCCTTACTACGACAGCTATCACTCGTATATTAACGCAGCACTTCCGAAACCCTATATGACCGCAAATGTCATACCCCTGTTCATTTAACCAAAGCATGCGGCAAGCAAATCGCCAAATCTGAACTCCATCAAGAAACAACAATTGAGATCGTTCGAGTCCGAGGCGGGCTAGAGACAACCCATGGTCGCCAGAAGAGTTATACCAAACTTAGATGAAAACCTCACAAATCCCAGTGTGTAATCGCGTAATATTGAGAACCCGCACCTTGGAAAGGTGTAATCCATTTTGGGAAATCGAGGAAAGTTATAACCGCAATATTGAACCTTTTGAAACCTTGGGGCGTATTAGAACAGCTTCCTACCGTTTAGAACTTCCGACTCAATTAAGTTTCCATTTATCCTACATTTCGTGTAACAAACTTAGAAACGTGTCATGCGGAACAGGAATGTGCAATCCTCTTAGATGCACCAACTATTGATGACAAACTCCTCTTCATGGGAAAACTGGTTGAAATCATGGATCGTGAAATCGAACCTCAATACAACGTAACACCCCGACTATCCGGATCCGTGGAATGTCCAAGAAAGTACCTTCACTCATTCGTAGAGTTACTACTCTAAGTCTCGAGTAAGAGATATCGACTACTACTTCCAACTAAATTTCGGGACGAAATTTCTTTTGAGGTGTGGATAATGTAACATCCCGCATTTTTCCGTTAAATTATTTTTTTTAACGCCGTCTTTTTCTTTTTAGATAATATTCCTCGTATCTAGATTCGTAACCTCCGTTAGCTAACATTCTAAATATTCTCGTTATCGGATTTTAATACGCGTTTTAAAATATTCCGTTTAGGTATTTTCCGCACCCGCTTCTAAACTCGAGGGACTAAAATTGACACGGGGCAAACTAGTTGACTAGGTCAACTAGTCCACCCCAATCACCACCATTCAATCACCTCCATCTCTCTCTCTTTCTCTCTAGCAAGAACACACACACAAACACCCAATTCAATCATTCATCATCTAAATTCGATCTAGGAGGCTTACAACAAAACAAATTACATATTTGGAATCCTCTCTTCATCCTCTACAATTTGATACCAACTTCATCTCGTTTGGGTAACATTTCTAAAACTCTAGATTTCTCTAAATTCGTGTTTTTGATTTGAAATGGTGTTAGTTAGTGTCTATGGCTCGTGTCTAGCATTAATATATGATTTACTTGCTCGATTTGTTGTTTTGAGTAACTAGTTTGAACATTTGAAATGGGTTTGCTTAATCTTGCATTTTGGAAGATTAAATGTTGTTTGATTGTTAAAGTTCATGTTTTAATTGTGTTACTAGTATCACTAGCTTCGTTTTGATGCGTAGGTTGATTAAGAAAACTTCAAAAACCCGATTATTGATTTTTGTGAATTTTGGTTAGGGTTTGTTAGACTTTGAAATGAACTTTTGATGCGTTGAATGCTTGTTAATGTTGTTAGTAAGTGTTTAGATGCAATGTATGCTTAATTACCTTCGAAACGGCATATCGTATGTGTAAATCGGATTCCCGAATCATAAAATACGTTTTACGAACTTGAAACTTTGAAAATAAACCTTTCTTGATCAATTGACGAGATTTCGGCTATTGTAAATGATGTTATTATTGGACCATAAGTGCTTAGTTGTATTCCTCGTCAAAATACCTTTCCAACGATATATGATAGGCATTATAAGTGTTTGCGGGTCAAGAGTTGGGTTGGAAAAGGTTTTGGTTCGTGCATACTTTGAAAAACTGACCAGAATTCTCTGCCCAGATGGTGGCGCGGCGCGCCCCATCCCCGCGCGGCGCGCGGATTGGCCTGGTCAGATTCTGACCACTTTGTCCCATTTCACGTGAAATGTTTGACTAGCTACCGACCTCCGATTCACATGAAACTTGTTCTAATATACTTGTATATGAATAATTAGCATAGAAAAATAGTCCGGGACCCGACCCGAACATGTTGACTTTTTCGTTGACTTTGACCCGACCAAGTTTGACTTTTTGTCAAACTTAACCAATTAATTATGCAATCTTCCTAACATGCTTTTATACTTGTATCTTACATGAAACTTGACAATTTACTTCACATGCTATATTAATCGAGTCGTATTGAGCCATAGGACTAATTGAACATCTTTGACCGTTTTGTGTTTACCGTTATTGATATAACCTATATGTTTAGGTCAAGACTAGCTTTGTCTTTGCACGCGTTTACTTGTCGAAGTACTTTTTTAACTCTTGCACTCAAGGTGAGATCATAGTCCCACTTTTTCAATCACTTTTATTCTTTACATCGTGGGCTGAGAAACACATACATTTCATACTTATTTACTTTTCATGCTTTTACATTGTGAACAAATACGAATACAAAGATGCATACGAGTTTGAACAAAAGTCCTCAATCCAATTATCATTAGTTCCACTTGCAGGGTGTAAGTGTAAGCGTGTAATTATGTTGTGTGGCCATACGGGTTTAACAAACCCTCATTCAGACGGTTCGCTACCGTTAGTGAATGAAATATAATTTCAACAATGTATAGTGTAAGTTCTAACACTAAATTCAAAATT